>NC_142105.1:6520000-8920000 GCF_056152115.1 Neolamprologus brichardi | reverse complement strand
GTGCAAATACAGGAAAAACAGCATGCTTGATGACTTTGATGGTTATATAAGTTCTTTAATGTTTGTTTTATAGCTGTGACACACTAGAATTTTTAATATAATAGAGAATAATGAGTCACAGAAAAGTGTAATGTGATTACATTAGGACATAGTAATCTTAATCTATGGGTGACACACTACATGGAAACCGTAGCTCAGGATGCTGCACCTCAAAAGCTTCACTTTATTTCATGTGTGACGCTCGGCGGGGTTAAAGGAGGGCTGATGTGTCCTTCTTCACGTCAGGCTGCTGTTAGCATTCACAAGAACCCGCTCTGATTAGAAACGGCTCCTCTCTCTCGCCCTGTACCAGTCATTCTCAAGCTCACTCGCCCTTCTTCCTCCTGTTAATCACTCAAGTGTTTTTCCCAATTAAGAATGCACTGATAACCTTCCATCTCTCTCTCTCTCCCTCTCTCTCACACACACACACACACCAGTTTAATCAGGAGTATGAGCGCGGTGTGGCTAATTAAGGACGACCATCCGTGGGCTTCTGCTTCGCCAGCAGATGTGGGGGAGGGGAGTGTGTTGTGTGTGTGTGTGTGTGTGTGTATTCTCTATCCAGTGGCAGCCATGTTAGCCTACATTTGTGTGGGTGATCACTGGTTAGCAGTCGAGAACTTTTCAGGTGGTTTAATTTCTGTAACATGAAGGTAGAAACTGAGGGGAGGGAGTGGAGGGGGTCCCAGTATATCCCACTATATCATAGTTTACAGTTGATATTTCAGGCACGACGTTACGGCTATAATATTCCACTTCCCTCTTATTTCCGAGCTTTGAAATGAAACTAAAGGCTCCGTAAAGCGTTCGTTATTTCCTGTTGGTAAAGCTTCATTTAGGGAAATGTGAAAGCCTGACTTACCTGATACTGCAGGCTTGCCTTAGTTGGTATTATATTCAGGTTGATCTTGAGTGAGGAGTCAGAATAAACTGATGATCTGGTCCTGATGGCTCATCTGGCAATGACTTCCACCACCTCCAAGTCTGAGGTCACGGTGCTCGGAGGTGGCGCAGGGTGGAGTTCCCACTCTGGGTCAGCTGAGCTGAGCTGATCTGACTTCCTGCCTTCATATATGGATCTGACATCTTTATTTGTTCAGATGATTCACGTCAGCTTAATGCAACATTTCATGTACAATGCACACAATCAAAGGTGCTGTTGCTCTGATTTGGACTCACCGTGCCCTGGTCTACTGAAGACTGTTTGTTTGCTCCTGCTTTAGCGTTAGCATGCTGTACCTGTGGCACCAGGAGTCTGCTGGGTTTCAAAATGAAGAAGACTCGGGGGAACTTTGCTGAAGGCTTTGATTAATCAGTGAAGTAAGTGTAAGATCAATGGACACCTGCAGCCAAATGTGCACGCTGAAGGAAAAGTCAGCTTCAAATCAAAGTTTCTCATTTCAATCACAAAACTCCTAAATATTAAGGTAGTTCACGGAGGTATGCACAGATACGCTACGTTACGTCGTTACTCCTTTAGAAGGACGTCCCATTTCAAGGAGACATTTATTAAACCTTTATTAATTAAAGCAATTATTGTTTAGGTCTTAAAAAGGGGGTTTAAATCTAATTTTGAAATCATTTTAGGTGAAACTTTAATTTTAGAAAACAGGAAGAAAAAAACCCACTAAAAATCTTTATTCTGAGAGTTTGAGCACATTTAACCTCAGGAACATAGAAACACAACCTGAAGCACAAACACAGCTCGTCCGTGTGCAGATAAATAAATAAAGCTGTGTGTGTGTGTGTGTGTGTGTGTGTGTGTGTGTGTGTGTGTGTGTGTGTGTGTGTGTGAAGAGTGAAATGTGAGGCGGGCGAGTCCAGACACGACGACAGCAGGAAGAGAGAGCTGGAGGGGAGGGTGAGGAAAACAAGGGGGAGGGAGGAGGTGTAGATGGACAGGTGGGGAGGGGTGGGGGTGATGGAGGGGTGAGAATGAGACAGTTGTGGGTGAGACGGAGGAGGAGAAAGAGAAGGAGGGCAGATTAAGAGGGTATTGATTTCTATATAAAGATGGAGGGATCTGATATGGGGGGAGGTGGGGGAGTCAGAGGGGGGAGTCGCAGGGGGAGAGGAGGTCGCCGGGGAGGAGAGACGAAGGTTCGGGTTACATAACGACCCAAACGTCTGTCTGTGCGGTGCCCGTTTTTAACTCAAGGTCCACCAGAGCTCTCAAACACAGAATGAAACTACAACAATAATAATACCTGTAATAATGATGATAATAATAACAGGAACATAATATTAATAATAACAATAATAATAACAATAAGATAAAATATCATTAAAAAACATGAAAATCCCCCAATAATGTTTTAAATGGTTTTAAAAATGTTAAAGTTTTGATGTCTGAAAAATAATTTTCAATTATTTAAAATAAAAATCTTGATAATAATTTGGAAAAAACTGAATAAGAAATATTTAATTATTTTTATATTAATCAGAAATAATCCAAAACTTAACATTAAATTTAACAAATAAGTCCAGAAATAGTATAGGAAGAATTCCAGGTAATAAACCTCACAAACGAACAAATAATGATAATTAAAAAAAATAACAGAAATAATAATAAATAAAAACCCAGAAAACAAATAAATTATAAACCACTAATATTCCAGAAACAAATAATTCATAAATTATGCAGAAATGATCTGGCGAATAAACAAAAACCTGCAGAAATCCAGAAACAATCCAAATACAGTGTTTATCAGAAGTATAACATAAAATAAAATTAACAATAAAGACCCAGAAATAATTCAAAAACAGACCAGAGTTAACCGAGATGCCTAAAAAACTAAGAGAATCTAGAAATTAATCACTAAATGTACCAGAAATAATACAGTAACCTTAAAATTAATCTGAAAAGAAAATGGACATTACTGGAAAAGTAAACAATAATCTAAGTGAAAAACAAACAAAAACACTAGCAGCAAATAATCCAGAGATTAATCCAAAAACAACCGAGAAGCTATCGAAGGAAAGTTTGGTTTAAGGTGGAATTAATGTGACACGATCATATTCTGAACACTTGTTTAGGGATTAGATTTCTGTTTCCAATATAAACCTCCGATCGATATGATCAAAACACTCGTGAAAACCGCAGATTAGCAAACACACAAAGAGCTGCAAAAACGCACAAAATCTGAAACATCTGACTTCTGCATGCAGTGAAAACAGAGTTTCTTCTTCTGCTTGATGGATGTGAAGATACCGAACACTAATTCACTGAGCTATAAGCCAAATAATAAAGGTCATGGGAAGGTCACATGATCCATTTCAGGGTCCAGTAACAGTTTGTAGTTAATGTGAAGTTTCCAAAGACGTTCAAGCTTTTAAGCAAAAACTTGAGTCACACACATGCACTCAGGTAAACACACAAACACACACACTGTGACACACACACACAGTGACACACACACACACACACACACAGTGACACACACACACACACACAGTGACACACACAGACACACACACACCTTCAGCTCCTCTTTTCTCGCTGTTACAAACTGTTGCCAAACAAGCAGCTCCACTTTTTTCTTTTTTTTTCAGTGAGAGCGTGAAAACAATCGAGCAGCTGAGCTGAGCTGCATCCTGCTGCTACACACGCGCGCACACACACACACACACACACACACACACACACACACACACACACACACACACAGTGTAGCTCACTCACCCACAACACAAATCAATACCAATTTATAATTCAGGATTGCTGGAGTTTGGGTTTTAGGGCAGCCTGGCTTCCAGCCTTCATAAATATTACAGTGTTATTGACTTGATCTCAATGAATTGGAGATTTTCTTCTTCTGCGTTTTTTTTCTTCTTCTTCTTCATTGCAACCTCCCGCTCCCCACTCCTGCCTTCACTTCACTCTCTCTCCTCCTCCCTATTTTATTCCTTTTGGGCAATTCTGAGGAATAAAGTCTTCTTTATTTATTCCCTACAAGTTGGATAGCTAACAGGAGATAACATGGTGGCTAATAGTCCCCCACCCCCCACCCCCCCATCACTCCCCTGACCATCACTGTAACACACAGACACACACACCTGAACACACACACACTCGATAAGAGAACATTTCTTCTCTGACTGAACAAAGACGCCATCGTGTTGAACACTAATCATCAAAATCTGTGTGTGTGTGTGTGTGTGTGTGTGTGTGGGGGGGGGGGGGGGGGGGGGGGGGCTGTTTGAAAGACGCAAATCTGTGAACACACACACTCTGCATATATCAAGATCAGTTTGATCCAATTTGAGTGATTGATTGATTTTATGACCAAAATCTGCAAATCTGTAAAAACTCACTCGTTAACATGAAAGATGCACATGCACACACAAACACAAAATACACAAACACACACATACGCACAAATCTGTGGACACACACACTCCCCCTTTATCTGTCCAGGCCAGTTAGATCCTATTTAACTGATCAATTGATTGATTATTTACAGATTTCCATCATATGATCACTTGTCTCACACACACACACACACACACACACACACACACACACACACACACACAAAGCTATAATGATATTTTCTGTTGTTTGTTTTCAAGGTAGTTTGAAGACAGGATTTACCCAGAATCCTCTCTTCCTCTCCTTCCACCACCTCTTCCTCTCCTCTACCCTCACTCCCTCCTCCCCCCTCCATACAGTAAAGATGGACGTATTGATTTTCCTCCTGACCACCAGCACAGTTTTCTTATTTTTCTCTCAGCTGATCCGCCGGCAGACAGACACTAACGACACACACTAACTCTGTGTGTGTGTGTGTGTGTGTGTAGGTGTGTGTGTGTGTGTGTGTGTGTGTGTGTTGATTTACCGAGCTGTTTGAAGCACGATACCAAAGATTTTCCTCAGAATCCATTTAAAACATCTCCAGTCAATCGGAAGCCTTAAAAAAACACTTGTAACCATGTAACATGTTATTTACAATGAACACATTGAAAACAAACAACAGAATATCCAAATAAATATGTACATGAATAAATAATGTAGTTGAACTGATGGGTCACATGACCTTTATTGATCTCTGAATGAAGGAGCAGAGGTTTAAAAGGAGTCAAAGGCTGCTTTTTGGTAATGCATACAGAAGAGAGACACAGAGACGCTGAAGAACGCCTTTAATCTGTGTGTAGTGCGTATTTACTTATTTAGCATTTAGTAATGAAATGTAAACAGAATAAATTATTTCTTTAAGGTGGCTGAATGGCTAAAAGTGACGTCAGTGAAAACCTGCAGTTCCTCTAATGTCCTCTAGAGGCTCCAGCAGGGGTGAATTTTTTTCACACACCTGTTTTCATGCAGAACCGTGGTTATCTGACTAACAGGCGGCTGTAGCTGCTAGCTGTCTGCTTGTCTTCACTCAAACTGGATCTCAGGGCCGCGTTGGTGCTGTTGGAGCCTTTTAAAGACTTTTTTATCTCACCAATAATAATACGGCTGCTGTGAGGTTGCACTAAGTAGCTGATATCTGTCACTGTGTGATGCACCCATACCTCATCACTCCACCTTCTCATCCAGATGTGGTTACTCTTGGCTCCAGAAGGCCAGCATGGCTGCACGGACATTTACACTGAGGCTTCAGAGCCAGCGCAGTGGTGGTGCTCGTCTTTCCTCTTTCATCCACTCCCTGCCTCTCCTAAATCCACGTTAGCACTCAGAGTTGGCGTCCGCTCTTACGTTGGTCATTGTTTTTCCTTCCTGGCAGAGGTCGGCAGGTAGTTGTCCAAAGCTGAAGCAAGTTTTACTGGGATGGTCACCATAACTGGAAGCTGTACTGGTAAAGGGTTCTCAGCTGATCTTCGTTGTCACTTTTACTTCCGGTCTTTTTTAGTGTTCCCACGTTTGTAATTCTCAGCGTCACCTGTGTTGAATTGTCCAGTCAGTCCAGCTTGCTCTTTCAGTTTTTCCAGGCGTTTCCTTCATTTCTGGAGTTTCTGATGTTTTCTTTGTACTTTTTAGTCTTCTATTTCTTCATGTATGACTTTTCAGAGTGTTAGGGGTTGTTGTCCTTTGCCTGCATCATTTCACCGAGGGTCTGTGCACGCCCAGATTAAACACTGGTTTGCTTTGTCTGCAATAAATATGTTTTTTTCTGTAGTTGAATGTTGTTTGATTTGAGTGTTTGTGATTGTTGGGTTTTGTCTGTCATGTTTTGTACGCTGCATCTTAGGTCAGAATTTTGATCTTCCTGGTAGATTTATGTTAATACACAAACTTACAATTAAGGACCCAGTTGCAGATAATTCAGTGTAAACTTGATCAGATGTTATTGTTGTTCTTGTTGGTGTCCGAACTGTGGTGCTAAAAATAGCTGGAGCCCTGCAGGTCGACGTGCGAGTTGATACTGATTCTGTTGCCTCTTGTTTGTCCGACTCTGTCTTTCTTACCTCTGCAGGCTGTGAGCTTACAGAGCTGAAAGCCTCTGTTGGATTTTCCTCCTTCAGCAGGTTTTCTGATGTCGGTACCGTCAGAGCTGAGATCTCAAAATACAACACCTTTCCTTTCCTGCTCACTTTGTGGGGAATTTGCACTCCTGTGCTGCAGGCGGTGAAATAAAGGGGGTCTCTGCGTGCATGAACGGCTAAAGGTGGACGACGATGCTCATGCATGAAATTCCTACGAGGGTTACGATTTCTGAAACAGAAACACTTTATAAACATGACGTTAGCAGCCTCTGTTCACTTTCAGTTTAATCATTGCTTAATGTAATTAGGCTTACACTCATAGGGCCAAATATGGTGCAGCATCACTTCCTGTTTAATCAAGAGGTTTTCTGTAAAACTGATTAGGAGCTCGGAGTTCAGAGTTCAATAAATTTACTCGAACTTCTTCTCATTCTTTCATTTCTTGCTCAGCTGATTGATTGATTGATGGATCAGACAGTTGGAGAAAACCTTGTTAATACTGCAGTGTTTGTTGTCTCACCTGGCCTGAGACCCGTGTTCACCTGCCACGTCGATAAAGTTTGTTTTTGAATAGATGAAGCCTGAATAAAACCCGCTGGTGCACGCCGGCACCATTCCTCCTGCTCTGCCCTTTTGGCTGATCATCTGCTGCAGGATAATCATGACTGAAATATTGAAGCGGCGTCGTTTTGGAGGCGAACTGAAATTTGGCAGCGCAATGCAGGAGGAGGGGGGAGGAGGGAGTCGTGGGGGAGAGGGGGGAGTTCATCCTCCGCCTGCCCGCAGTCGTCTTCCTTCAGCCCCGCAGTAAAACCCCTCTTAGTGGGTAGTGCCATCTGGCCGGGGCCCCTGGCGGAGGCGTAACGGGGCCCAAAAAACTCGGGGTCGCGATGCTTTACTGCCCAAGCTTGCCGCCTGCAGATGGCAGCGGGCGTGCCGCTGGAAAACGCCAAGGTCGCGACGGCATGTGGCGCGGTGGAAGGGAGAGCTAAATGGCAGTGGGGACGGTGGGGGGGTAAGGAGGAGGGAGGATGGAGGGGAGGAGGCGCCGCTGGAGCCATAGCAACATCAGGGCCGCGCTATGCTACATTAAAGAGCAGTGCTAGCTCGCCATATGGGAGGGCTACTGCTATCAAAGCTAATAGCTATGTTAGCTTAATGCACACACACACACACACACACACACACACACACACATGCAGGAGTTCAGGCTGATACAAAACAAACTTTATGTGTGTGTGTTTTACCACACGCACACACACACGGGCTCACAGTGAGGTGGCAGCTGGTGGAGTGAAAAGCCTCCCAGTACAAAGGAATTTAATAAGAGAACAGCTGAATGAGGCAGACAGACAGACAGAGAGGCGGACAGACGGACGTCTTCCCCCCACATATGACGCACTGCACCACCGACCCGTCTGTCTGTCTGTCTGTCTGTCTTGTACATGCGTTGACCTCATTATGTGAAACTTTGAGCATGTTTCATACGAACATACACAACAGGATGTGAATCCAGGATTTTAGATGCGCGTTCCTGCATAGATGAAGAACAGAAGGTTTGGTAAAGTAGAAGGAAGAGAAGAAGTGAATCCTTAAATACTTTGACCAAAGCTCGTAACTGTGGGCATCACAAACTAAAAACCAAAGCAAACTAATAATAATTAAGAAAAATCATTACAGTAATTCACAGAAATAATAATTTGGAAACGCATTTCCAGCCATAAAATATCAAAGCTGAGAGCAAAACTCTAACATCATATATACGTGTAGTAGCAAACAACAAAAGGGCTTTTTCTGTAATTTAATGGTATATTCATAGTTAAATGAAAAACAGGGTCAATTAAAATTAAATAAAATAAAATTAGTAAAACAAGTGCATTCTCTGTTATTTAACAGTACATTTCTATTAAAACCAGGAAAGTTTCAGTAATTTTCTGATACATTTACAGTAAAAAATGATACTTTCTGTTATTTAATGTTACCTCTACAGTGAGAAAGTAGACACTTCTCTTACATAATGGTATATTTTGTATATTTTAGTGAAAAAATAAGAAACTTCGAACTTTAAAGCTCACAGGCTACAGCCTAAATAAGCTGTAACTGCACCAAATGAAACCTAAATTTAACTGAACAAAGCGTCCGCATACTTATGGACTTTAACGCATCATTCTTCATTTCACCGCCTTTCATTTAATTTATTCACTCTTAAGATTTTTATTTCTATTTAATTGTAATTTTTTATTATTGTTCCTGTTTTTGCTAAAACATTATTTGACCTTTTATATTTTCCTGTTACTGTCTCGTCAGCCGTCGCTCTGAACGGCTGTTACAAACACGCTGTATAAATAAAGATTGATTGATTGAACAAACAGTGATGTCAGGCGCTCTGCGGACGATATGAACTTCTTTCTTCGTTTTCTTCTTTCTGTTCATCCCTTTGTCTCCAGTGCTGCACCTCTCTCTCTCTCTTTTTCTCTCTTTCTCTTAGAGTCTCTCGTCCCTTGGCGTCCTCCCTCTCCTCTCTCTCTGCCTGCAGCTGAAGATGAGACTGAAAATTAATTTGGGGGGTTTCATTACATTCACTTTTTGGCCCATTTCCCCGAGTTCAGTCCCCGAGCACACACGCACACACACATACACACACTCTGTCCATTTCAGCTCTGGGATGAAGGGAACGAGGAGGAGGAGGAAGGAGCTGGATTTTCTTTTTTTTTAAACCCAGACATGTACCATGTGACCCTGAAGGCTGGTTAAATAATAAATGTCCCCTCACTGGTTGGTTGCTTTTTATTAAGTGGGCAACATTTGTAATCTGTTGGTTGTGTCATCCTTCTAAACTCTCACAAAGTGCTGTCCCCCGATGGGGCGATTCGTACACGCAGCCCCGAATTATCCCTAAGTGAGAAAAGGTGTGTGTGATGCCATAACATCAACAGTCTGTCCTCTGTATGAAACAAGCCACTTTAAGCCAACTTTCTTTTGATTGTCTGACTTCTGGAAGCCTGCAGAGGGGTATTATCACTGCCTGATTGACACAAGAAACCAGATTTCCCACATGCATGTGTGAAAATCACCTCATGTTGACTTCGATAGCAGCGTTATAGAAAGTGAAAGCTTGAATTAAAGCCGCATTTTATTATTTTAGACATTCGTACTGAAAAAATATGTTTAGTGTGAGTTTTTCAGTACCACCAATATAAATAGCAATAATAAATATTACACTATATGCATTACAGGTTTGTAATAGTTGTAACTGCACTGTTTGTAATTTGTGAATTAATATTTAAATGAACAAATTACAGAATTTGTTGAAGAAAATTTTTTAATAAAGCAAATAATTGTTTGCTTTATTGAATCTGAAATTTTTTATCAAACTGAATTATTTAATAAAGAGACCTGTGATTTTACATCCTTGTTAGAGCTGCATATTACATTATGTATAACATATATAACATTATGCACATAAAAAACAATATTAGTTTAAAAGGAAATAAAACATTTACTTAATCTGTTTCTGTAAAGGGCTTTTATTCTGAAACCCGAGGACAGGAAGAAGTCCTTTTTATACAGGGTCAGATGTTGGGACCACTGGGTCAAGTCTGTCACAGAACATTTATCAGTGCTGTAACTGAAGCAAAGGTGCCAAAACATTAGAGCCAAACTTGTGCGCTATGTGGGAAGTACTCAAACTCAAACTGCAGAATATATGCTGTAAATTTCTACCTTGTTAGTGTGAATCAAGGCTTTGCATAGTAAATAAAGCTCACACTTTATGTAATGAGACACTTAAAACAGTAGAATGTAAATATATCAGCCATACAGCAGAGTAATTACTGCAGGAGAACAGCTCAAACATGCAGGATTAAAAATCAAAGAAATCCAGGGCGTGCTGTTTTAAATAACACTTTAAAGGCCTTTGTTCTCCAGCACAAGCATGTTTAATAGTTTTTTAGGTTAAACGTGACCATGCCTGGAGAATAAAGGCATTTAAAATGTTATTTAAAACAGAGCGCCCTGGATTTCTTTGATTTTTGAGTTTGAACATAACCGAAAAAAGAAAAATGATTAGAATCCAGGAAGAACTCCGACTCCGGGACTTTGTACGGGAGGAAAGTGACACACTGAACATGTTGACTGTGTTAGAGAGGCGGTATTCTCAGGCAGAAAACATAACGGCTCGATGACAGAGGGAAAAAGTAAAAGCCTTAAAAGGTTGAAAAATAGAGTTTGGTGGGTGGGGATAAACGGCTGTTTACTGATTGTCGGCCTGCAGGTTTACTGATCTTTCTTCAAAAGTAGAGATTACTTTATGAAGTGAGTATAGAAACATAAACAGGTTTAATTTCTGCGCTGGTTTGTTTTTGCTGACCTTCCCGACGCTCTCACACATCTCGCCGTTGTTTCTCTAACGCCTTCGTATTCTCGCCGTCCAATCTCACCTGCTGTCACCTGCTTTCTGCTTTTTACACTTCAAAGAATTTATTTTTTAAAAAAATCTTCAGCGTCTCCCTGCAGCCGCTTCCTTCGCTCGCTCGTGGACTCTCACCTCCTCAGGTAAATTGAGTTTTCAAGGTGAACGTCCCATTACAGGAGAAGGTTGACAAATTAATTTGGTGGGCGCCTTGTTGCAGTGTGGGTAGCGATAGTGACCGGCCTGTCAATTTGAGAAATGAGGTGTAGCTCAGTGAGCCAGATGGGAGAGAAATTGAACAGCACATTAGCTAATTACTTATGCAAATCACCGCCAGTCGCTGCACCTTAACTTAAGCATGCTGGATGACACTCGGGGAGGCTGCTGGAGAGTTTTAGCTAATGCTAAGCCAGACGTGCACCTCAACACAGCCCCTCACCTGCTGCGGGAGCAACAAACCTGCAGCCAAGCAGAAAATGGATCACGCCGTGTGAAACCGACGTTACGGCAAAAACAGCAGCAAACGAAGAAGAAATAAAAAGTTTAAAATGCTTCCAAAGTCTCAGATTTTAGGTTTAAATACAGAAACGTTTCACAATAAAAGATAAAAAGATGAAATTAGAGAAAAAACATCCAAGCTTTAAAAGTGAATTAAATTAGGAGGAAGACTTCACATGTCTTTGGGTTTCCTCAGATGAGTCAAAAGATGTTGGGATGATCGTCCAGAATCATTTTTGTGTTTTAGAATAATTTTTTAACGAAGACAAAGAGACGTTTTTACTTTATATATTTACTCCAGATTTAATGCAGATTACTGCAAATCTCACACACGCCTCAGCACTGTGTGAGCATCAGCGCTCACACATGTGGGGAAACATCGGTTTGATTTAGTGTAACTACAAATCTGAGTGTTTTCTTTGTTAGTTTTTCTGCTGAATGAAGAGTCTATTAACTCACTGCTGAGGAGCTGAGATTGTGAATAAAATGACAGTTAAAACTCCAGTGCAGCCAGTGCTCACGTCATGTACCATGAATTATTAGGACGTGGCCTCTTTGAGTGACAGGAGGATGGTGACACAGGTATCTGTAGCTGCTAGCTGTCTGCTAGGCTTCACCTCGGCTAACTGAAGTGAACACTGTTGGGCCTTTTGGAGTATATTTAAGACTTTTATTTTGAAATACTATTAAGAACTGCACTGTCTAATCCCAAAATTGTGACTTCTGGCTTCAAAAATACCAACAAAGCACAAACACAGTGACTCCAAAATGCAGAATTTAGAAGGTGGTTGGTGAATGTTTTCGCTTCCAGCTCTAAAGCTAAAGATGACAACAGCCAAAATGCAAACAAGCTGGCAGGGAAGTAGTTGTTTATGTTTTCTTCAAGGGTTTAACTTGTGACCCTTTAGAGCAGGGGTGTCAAACTCAAATACACAGTGGGCCAAAATTCAAAACTGGAACAAAGTCACGGGCTAACATTAATATTTATTGAAAAAAAAATCTTCCTCCAGATATAAGAATGAATCTTTTCTTATGGACTCAAACACGTTTTGCTGAAAAACTGAATATGGAACAAACAAAGCTTAATACTAAACAATATATATATTAGCTGTATAATACCAGTAGGCCAGCTCTAATAGTAATTTGGTATGGCTTCGCGGGCCAAATGTAATTAGGCTGCGGGCCAAATTTGATCCTCCTGGGCCCTGATCCTCCGACTGGGAACAAGTAAACTAACAAACACTAAACTGCCAAAAAGTGCGAGCAGGCACAGAAACAAAAACCCTGTCAGCTGGATAAAGTCACTTATTCTGTGATACTTCATATTAGCTGGTAATACTTGTGTACTTTTACCTTCTGAACTCTTGTAGTGGAGTAATTTTAGACGGCTGTATTATTGGAGAGAATTTAAGCACCGCCGCTGGACTTAAGAGGTCATACCTGCTTTATTAAGACTCCTTCATTGACCATCAGGAGCCTCCTGTGTAGCTGATCCCTCCCCATCTGCAGCCTAAGCCTCCTCCTCCTCCTCTTCATCACTACTCAGCATCCCGGTCTGAGACTTGGTGGCCAGGTGTTCATTTAACGCCTAACGGCAGCTCAGTAAGGACGCCCCTGAGTCCGCTTCACGCCGCCGCCAGCCGAGCGAAGACTTCGCTCTGCCAAAACTCCCCTCTCCCCCATAAACCCCCGTTCTCTTCCTCCTCCTCCTCCTCTTCATCCCTTCATCCTCTCCTTTCTTTTCCTCCCTCGTTCTATTGTTTAAACTCTGCCTAACGTTAACCTCGGTGGCGGTGTTATTTCCCCGTCCTCTCCAGGCAATAAACTCCGCAGACGTCCAGCAGCTGGACACTAAAGGCTGCTTTACAGCTGGACGTACGGGAAGCAGGATGGGACATATTTGCTTTAAATACATTTCATACTTTTTTTATATAGTGCTAAAAGATCCTGGTGGTGAATTTAGATCAGACTGACCACTAAGCAGACCATGTTTGTAACCAGGGGTGTCCACCCCTTGTTTTCTCTCCCAGCATGCACAGCGTTCCCTCTCTGAGCTATCAAGTGAAGCTTAGTGTGTTTCACGTGGACCTTTTTCCTAATCGCGCCTCACTAATCCGACCTGCCAAAACCAAACCTCACCGTCCGATCAAAGACCCCCGAGACCTGCGCGGCCGCCGCTGTGGTCGCACGTTAATTAGCCCATCTCAGCCTTTGCTAGAGGATGCTGGGAATAAATGGTGGGTGAATAAAGGAGACAAAGACGAAGTGAGTGCTGGAGCTCGCCTCCTCGCCGCCCCTCTGGAGGCTCGATGTCCGTTAAAATCAAGTCGAGCCGGGGGCGTCAGGGCACCTAGTTCTGATAGCAGGTGTGTGTGTTTGTGCAGGTAGGAAGTGAGGATAATAGACTCGACTGTGTGTGTGTGTGTGTGTGTGTGTGTGTGCGCACGTGCGTGTGGGGGAGAGTACAAGCATTGATCCATCGATCGGTGTCGGTGTGGCCCCCGAGTGCTGGCAGGCTTAACTGTTATTACTGCTGTGGCTGTTTAGCCGTCAGTCATTAATTAATGCACTCACACTGTTAGCTCTCTCCACCTGTCAGTCACACACACACACACACACACACACACACACACACACACACACACTGAGCCGTGAGTGATAGCCACTCAGAGTGTTTGATTTCTGCCTGCTGACTGTAATGAAGTGACTGAATGGGGACCGAGGACCGCTCCGCCGATCCGGGTTTAGTGTTTGTGTACGAGTGACCCGGATCAGCCTCCCCCCTCCTGGTTCAGAGAAAGAAGTCGCTTTAGCTTAATGCAGGTTTCCATAGTTATTTCAGGTGTGTGTTAAATCAACTCTTTTTTTAAATGGAGTCTACCGTGGATTCATATTAGTTACTCTGGTTTGTGATCAGAAAACACACCATTGGACTTTCCCTGTTAAATCAGCAGAAATTTGAATGGAGTTTGGTTGTTGAAATGTAGGACAAAGGTCTGTTTTCTCTCCAGCTTGACAGCAAAACAGGTTTAAAGATGCTCTTTGGGCTTTTTTCATGTAATAAATCCATTTAAAGTAAATCCTATCTGAGTCTTTCTCATCCAGAAGTCACATAAGCACCTCTGAAAAACAAGTGATGTTCAACATAAGAACTGGGAAGGATGGGAACGAGGAAGGGCTCTCTGTGTCTTCCTCAGTGTCTCCAGCTACAACCAAAGCAGCTCCTCAGGCGGATACAGACATGTCAGACGAGCCGTGGAGCTTCGGTCAACTCATCTGAACATGAATCTGACATGATTCATATATATATGATAACTAATCTGTGAAACTAGAAGACATTTAATCAAAAAATGATCATTCGATCGCACGCTGACCTCTGATGCGAGTTTCACCTATCAGAGACCCTGAGCTCTTCCTCTTCAGGACACACAACTGAACATGTCACAGATTAAAATGGTGCCTTTGCATCCACACTAACTGTGGATTTTCACCTTGAGTTACTTGTGAATACGTCACAACTGGAACCCACAAATATCTGCCTCTAACAGACGACAGGATGAGGATGAGTTCAACAGAAAGCTGGATTCAGTCTTTTCTTTTCTTCTCTTCCAAACACAAATGTTTCATTTTTAACTGTCAGTCTGGACTGTAAGTGAACGCACCACATGTTTGAGTCCAGTTCGAGTAACGTCTACTATGTTTTCCTCCTGACGTTTGGTCCAAAGCATCTCAAACCAAGTTGACGACCTAGAAGTAAAATTATTTATTTATTTATAGAAATTTGTTTTAACATCAGATTTTATAAACTGATGTTAGTCTTGATGTGACAGACATGTCTTCTCAGTCAAGTCACTGTAAAACATTTTTTATGGCTGTTAAAAACATTTTCAGTTTCTTGGTTGGCCATTTTTCTTCTTTAAAAACAGTCTTAATTTACCCAGAATTCACTGTTCTGTAGTCCTAAAGTGCAGCGGTTGAAGTTGTCCATCTATCCTGAAGTCTGTTTAATTTAAACCAAGTCTGAATGGCTTTGTAAGAAACACGAGTGAGAAGCAGAGCCAGCAAAAGAAATTAATCCTCACATGCAAACCGATCAACATGCTGCGAATATTATTGATTAAAAGTAAAAGCCGAGGCTGAAGTTTGTGTTTGCAGGTGTGTAAAAACCTGCAGCCGGTCATCCCCGCCACCGCCGCCACCTCCAGCTGTGCCGGCAGCAGGTCGCAGCCTGGATGTGACACGGCGGGTGGAAAGAACCGGAGCGGGTCAGTCCGAGGTCAGCGCTAATCTGCATACCGGCGCGGCGCTTGCAAACTTCCCCCGAGAAACAGCTGGGGGGCGGCTGGGTGCCCCCCGCTGGTAACTGGAGCAGCAAAGGCAAGAAACAAAGTGCGGGTCTTTCCTCACAGCGGCGTCCTAATGGAGTCTCATTGAGCCTCATCGGGTTATTTTTCCCTCCATTTGTTCTCCACGTGAATCTGGGTGAATTAAGAAAAGATGTTCGTGATGATTTGTGTGTCCAAGAGAAGCAGAAACAGGTTTCCCCCCGAGCGAGAAGCCTGCTGAGGCCGGACGGGGGGTATTTGGGGCATCTCGGGGGGAGTTCGGGTCCAGGGCTGATCTGTGACACGAAGCAGAGCCGAGAGCAGAGCGTCGACGACGTAAGATTTACTGTAAAGTGCAACATCTGTCCTCCGCCATCCAGCGACCCCCCCGACTCAGATCCTGTGAATCTGTTTGACTCTGACAGCATCAAACATGCTGCGCTCAGAGCTGCTGTACAACATACGTGACGCACAGTTCATACGACAGAGCGTCCGTCTGCAAAGCAACCTGTGACCCAACCTAACATCTTTCTGGACACAATCTGTTACATTTTTTCATCTTTATGGACACAAAGTTTCCCACACGAAAATTTTCCTGTTCATTCATTCATTCATTCGTCTATCTGAACACACCTTTTCCCACTTTTGTACTCATAAAAGTCATAATTCTTTTTTTCTTTTCTTTTTTTACTCATTCGTGTTTCCAGACATGACTTTCTCGTTTCTTTTTCATGCCTTTTGTCCTGTTTCCATATTCTGGACAGAATGGGTTTTTTTGGTTTTCCTCAAACACAATAATGAACATTTGGAGGCTGCAGGGATTGTATGGATGCAGCCAGTCATGCCACTGCTCACACCTGAGACTCATGTTTGGTATTAATATATCATTATTATTATTATTTCAGGTTCAGGTTTAGAAAAAGCTCATGGTTTGGGTTCAATGCAGCAGTTGGCACTTCGTGTTTTCCTGGTTGCCACGGTGACATGCCCTCACCTCGTATGACGCGTTTTCTGTACTACGTTAAATGATGCTAAAGTTTCAGACTCTGTTTCTGCCGTCGATGCTTCAGCTCCACGTTACATCATAAAACTGATCAGAAGCAGATGTCGATTCGATCTGTGAGGCGAGGTCCCGCCAAGCGCATTAAACCGTCACGCGGTCTTCCTGTGAGTCCACTCGTTTGTTTGTGAGGGACTTTCCCAGCATTCGTGGTTAGTGAAGTGTGGACGGTGTTTATCTGACAGCGAATACTGAAACGTTTAAACACCGTACAGAGACAGAAGTGTGCCAGAAGCATCTTACTGTTACAGAGAGCATGAACGGACAAGTGGTGGGATGTAACGTTACTCAAGTACACTTTTACTCTACTGTATTTCTGCTGCTTGCTGATTCCTCTCGATTATATTTTGGATGCAAATATTGCATTTTGTTCATTTTTTTTATAGCTCTATTTACTTAAAATTCAAACATACTAATATAAGATTTATTACATTGCAAAAAAGTCATCTTCAGCCGAGGATCTGGATGCAGATGTGCTCTTTTTCTTGTTTTTTTTCTTGTAGATGGACACAAACATGAGAGTCTGTTCAGCAATATGAAACCAAAGGAAAATTTGTGCAGAAATACAACTGTGATACTTGTAATTATGCATAATTATGCATCCTCCTGGGTAACGTTATCTGTAACTATACTAATATTCTATCCATTGTATAATAGTAGCTTTGCATCCAAAATACAACAGAGAAGATGCAGAACATGAAATTACTTAAAGTACAAGTACAATAGCTCACCACCAGCTGTAACATTAAAGTGATATGCATGTTAATCAGTGATTATGATCCAGTTACAGATGTACAGTCTGCATAATGAGGGTTTTTCCTGACAACAGTGGTTTACAGGTTTGCCGGTTTGAGCCCGGTTGCATCAGTAAAGTAAAATTGAACATGCAGAGCTTCCTGCTGTGAAACAGGGAGCAGCTGAGAGCCGCTTATTAAGTATTTCTGATGGTAAAACTTCTGTCCTTTTAGGTGGAAGTGGGATTATTTTTCATTAGTAAACAGTTTAAATGTTTCACCACTTTGTAAAGGGGGAAAAAAGCCAAATGATTATTTTTGGATATTTATATAGGATGTATTTAAATAATTAATGAAGCTCTTACACACTGAGGCCATGTTTAATGATCAGGCTACAGGGAGCTGAAATTTACAGGTAAATGTTTTCTCGGTCGTATCCTCCTCTCTGTTATTTTTATGGCGATTCTGTGCAGAGATTAAAAAGCTTTCAAATCTCCGTGCACGGGTTCACGTCTGATCCAGCCTGATTAAACCCTCCTGAACGGAGAGGTTGAGGGCGTGCAGCCAGCTGCACCGCTGATCGTCCCTCAGTGGGAAAGTGTCGACCTGGCAGCCGGCGGGCGAGGTGGGTCGGGTCGGCCCGCAGAGAAGAACCGAGGCCGGCCAAAGGAGAGCACACCAAGGACAAAACCGGCTCTCCTGGACCAGACCTGAGCCAACCTGGGCCGAGCCACGACCAAAAGTCACAGAGACAGAAACAAAAACAAAACCGAGAGGCAAAAACAAGAGCAGGAAAATCCAACAGGCCAAGCGGGTTTTAATGAGGGCCAGAAAAATAGAAATGGATTTACAGTCAACAGTTTTCGACTCTGGAGGCGACGCTCTCCTTCTGAGTTTCCAGTTAGTCGTGATGTTACTAACTATTAGAGAAAGACGGCTCACAGCTGATCCTGATGGTGCTCTCTGCAGGTTAATTAGGACGTAATTTGAGGAAAGGTGATTACATTTGGAGGACTCTTTACAGGCAGCTGTCAGCTTCAAGGTTTTTCTACTTAATAACTAAAACTCAGGATTTCATGGTAGTCCCACAGAGGTATGAATGGAAATGTGAAGATATCAGAAACAGATATTCACTTAAAGTACTACAGGATACTCATAGTCTGCACGGGATGATCGCTACATAGATTAATAAATTTAGACACGCCACCGCTTAAGTGTCATTAAGCTGTTTGAGTACAAACAGAATGTGTTTTTATTGTGGTCATGATCTCTCTGTACGTAACACTTGTTTATCTCACCTTTGAAACCTAAAGCTGAGGTTAAAGGTGACGTAAAATCCTTTTGAAGGAGTCTGGTGGCTTTTAAAAGAGCTGCTGTTCATGCAGAGCTATCTGACAGTCCAAAGGAGTTAAAATACTCTGAACACAGTTAATGTGATAAATGCGGTGCTTAAAACCTGTTCCAGACTTGCAGCTACTGTTTGGAACGGTTCCTCCCAGTTTGGGCCCAGTCTGGCCAGTTATAGGTTAGTTAGCCATGGCACTGTTACATGTTGTTGGTCATGAACTGGGCCGGACTACCGGCGGTATAAAAGAAGGGCAGAGCTTCCACGTCTGAAAAGAGAAGCCAAGGATGAAGTGCCTTAAACCTGCTTTCTTTTTAATGGCCAACAGGAGGCGATAGCTGTGGTTGCAAAAAGACACCAGGTCCTGTAGAAGTGTCTTTTGTCCCCAACTAGTCTCTCAGATGGCTGCACTTCCTGAGCCTTTTTCTGCTGGAGGTTTCTTCCTGTTAAAAGGGAGCTCTTCCTTCCCACTGTCGCCAAGTGGCTGCTCATCGAAGGCCGTCTGATCGTTGTTGTTTCTCTGTATTATTGTAGGGTTCTTACCTTACAATATAAAGTTCCTTGAGGTGACTGTTGTTGTGATATAACGCTATATAAATAAAACTGAGTTGAACTGAACCTTTGGATGAGTTAATACCAGCAATCAAGTCTCAATAATGTGGCCCATGAAAAAGACTAAATATTTGTGTTTATTCTGCTGCCAGTCTAAAGACATTTTTGTTAGAAAAGTCCCAGAATGCGGTAAAGATTGGCTTCCTTTACACCTGTTTCTGTTTAAAGTAAAAAATGTGTTATAAAAACAGAAAGTGAGCACTCGGGTTCCAAACCTTCACAGTGGACTGATTTAAAACAATCTCAGAGTTTCTGCTGCTGCTGCTTCTGACAGTTTGTACAAAGGTGAAGAGGTCAGGAGCCAGAGGGGCGGTGCAACATCTGTCCACAGCTGGAAGGAACAAGGTTTCCCAAGAGAAACTCCCATCATCCACTTCCTATTTCTCCTCCACCCACTTCAGCCCCCCATCCTTTAAATAGAGAACATGTGTCGCTCGATCGGCCGGAAGCTGCTCATCACGGATCATAAAGTTGGTGGAAGCTGCAATCCTCTGAGGATCAATTACACATCATCAGATGAGTTAAACGCTGCAGGTTCCCGTTCACGTATCTGCACATCAGGCAGAGTTTACAGCAGCAGCAGCAGCAGCAATGTAACCGACTCTGAGAAGAGTAACGCCATACCACACAATAAACGCTTTTATTTTATTTTCACTGCAGCACCTAACAACACGTTACATGTGCAGCATTAAACTCCAATAAGACTTCTTGGACGGTCTCTTAGCACCATTAAGCCCACAGCAGGCATGTTATTGGTCAGATGATGTCATTAAAATGCTCCAAACACAGTCCAGAGGTCCAGTTCAAGGATTCTAATTAACAGCTACATGTCAATCAAAGAGGCCACGCCCCTGATAATGTAATTTTAAGGCTGTACAGTTTTATTAATGGGATAAATTATCTATAGAGACCAAAACTGTTTTTATATCAGGATATAAACATGTTTAATTCTGGTGTAAAATTGGACTTTTTAACATGGGACTCTATGGGGACTGACTCACTGCTGGAGCCTCTAGTGGACGTTAGAGGAACTGCAGCTCTGCATTGATTGCTGGTTGTCATGAACTTTAAAAAAAGTTCAGATAATTTTGATCCTCCTGGTCATGCACACCTTAACTTCCCACGTTGCACAAGTCTTCAGTTTCTGCCTGTGGATCGTTTCATGAGGTCAGACTGCAGTCCTGGCTGCTTTCCTTCATTTCTTCCCTCATCTTTCGACCGATGAGTCATTCATAAAAAATATAAGGAAAGCTACAGTTAAAGCTCAGCTGTGACCTGTAAATCTGTGAGTGTGTTTTAAACATATATACGCACGCGTGTGTGTGTCCACGTGTCAACCTAATAAACGGCGTCTCTGAGGAGGAGGCGGAGCCGTGATCTCAGTTCATTAAGCGACTCGGCCCTCGAACGTGTCGCGGCGCTCGCTCACACTCAGCTGCTTTTTAATTAATCTTTAGTTTTCCCCGCTCGGATGCTGAGTCGTGTTAACACCTCGCAAAACGCCGCCAAAGCTTCGGGGGGTGGTGGAGCTGAATTTCAGATGTGAAAAGCGTCTCGATAAAGATTTGATTTGATGAGAGTTTCGCGGCTGTCGTGGAGGTTTTCCACTGTTTTTGAAGCGTTCAGGGTCCCAGCCTCAGGTGTGTTCTGACAGCAGTTAAAGAGGGAAGTGTTGCTTTCTTCACCTGTGGGGCTGCAGGTTTTAGTATTCCCTCTAATGTCTCAGCCGCCCTTCAAACAGAAACTGTTATTCTGTGTAAATGATGTTCAATTTCTCCCCAAAGCCAGGCTGCAGTCGGGCTTTCATCTCCTCCAACAGGAGGATAGAGCTGAGCTGGGACTCTGCCAGGCGGAGGACCGGGCAGCTCCTCCGACGTTAAACAACTCCACTGTCAAAAAAACAAAAAAACTGCCTACAAATTTAATGACACTTATTATCTCAAAGGCTACAAATCTGCTTTGTAGTTTTCCCCCTCCAGTACACCTCCCCCTTCCTCCTCCTCCTCGTCAGACATGTTGAAATCTTTTCAGGTGAGAAGCTTTGAGTTGTTTCACAGTTCATCTCGCCTGGCTGTCTACGGAGACTCATTTGTGCCAAAAATAGAGGGGAAGGAACGTGTTTTACTTCACAGTGTTACAGTTTGGGTCTCTATAGCTGATTTCCACATTCATAATAACTTAAATCTATTTAATTTATTTATAACTCACCTGTTTTAATTGTAGGATTTTGGAGTATTTTTAAGGACATTATCTGACCAATGATGTGGCTGCTGTGGGCTTTCAGCAGTCAAAAAGTCTGAGCTCCAGTTTTGGTGAAATTCAATGTTATTGAGCTCTTATGAACCAACATGGCAGCAGCTGAAATGCTAATACCGAGGCTTCAGACTGTCACAAAAGCACTTGTGTCCAACCTTTATACACAGTCTGTGGTTTTAACCCAGTTAACCTGGTTTTTCAGTGACAGGACATCATTTGTGCTCCTTATAAATTGTTTTCCGGTTAGACTGTGATTGTCCTGCAAACGAAACATAAACTCAGGTTTCCTGAAAGCTAAAACAAAAGACGAATAGCTGCAAAATTTCAAATAGTGCCCAGTTTGTCAGTGTGTATTTTCTGTGTGTATGCGACTGCGGTGGCGTGAAGGTGGCGGTGGTCGAGGTGCGTTTGGTTCACGCTGTGTAACACTCCTGCCCTCTGTTTGCGCTGACGGTGCAGTGTCATCGGTGACGGCTGGCAGCCAAAAGAGCCGTGAAAACAACAACCTGGGAAAAAAAAACAACAACCCAAAAAACAACAAAATCGAGCCGCAACAGGAAGCCGCAGCGGCAACCTTTCACTTCCTGCACCGAATCAAAGCCGAGGCCGGCGCCGAGCAGGAAACAAAAAAGAGAGAAGCAAGCAGAGATTGACACGGGCCGTGCAGCACTTGACAAGCCTCCTCGTGGCGTTTGTTCAGCAAAATTAAACACTCAGGACTGTTTTCACCTGCTCAGGCAGGCAGCCGCGCATATGGCCCGCAAGTTAAAAATAAAGACAATGCGCATACATTAGCATACATAATGCAGCGCGACCCCCATTTAATATGCAAATTCCCTGAAATATTACTGAACACCTTCTGTTCCGAGAGAATACATTTGAATTTGCAATTAGAGTTATCCTGTATAATTAATGAAAAGCGTCAATTTTTGGCTGCCGCCTAATTTGATTAAACATGTTGATGAGGCGTTTAGAGGCACCGCTGGATCGCAGGAGAAAAGAGATCTGGGATCAGGTGATCAGGGGACAGGGAGCGTTGGGGCCAGGGATCTACGGAGAGGTGATGGGTGAGGTCACTGTGATGTCAGCAGTGTGTGTGCCCGTGTGTGTGTCAGCAGTACAAATGGCGAACAGTGTTCCTGGGTTTTTTTTTTTACCTGGTCACCGTCTGTCAGGTCATTTTACAGGAAGCTGGAAGATGTTCAGGTTTATTCTGCAGGTCAGTCTCAGGTCACATGATCACATGGTTCCTACCTGCAGCTGAAGGGAAGCTCCTCCTCCTCATCTGCCTGATGAACATGAATCATGTTTGTGATAAAGTGAGTCTCGCTGATTGAGGCTTGCTTGTATTGCAGAGATCAGATTATTATGGTCTGTATCACCCTGGGAGCTGCATGTGTCTCCATTTTCAGCAATAGCAAAGTAAAACTTTATTTACAGAGTAATGTGTGTGTCTGCTCACACACCTGTAGTTCACAGGTTCGTCCTTTTTATTCAAGCTGCCTTGGGTTAAGGATTTCTGAGATGCTTTTATTTTGAAGGGTAAAGTTCCATGCTACAAGCCTGTCTGAACAGTCAGCTGAAGCAGTGATGTTATAAAATTAGTTACAGACTGTCCTGTTCTCACCTGAAGATCCTCTGATATCGGACAAGATCATGTGAGATCACCGTTAGTGATGATGTCATAACCAGGGGTTATGTGATGATTATGAGTTTTATTTTGGTGTCCTGCTGCGCTTTGATGCTGGTTTCCTGTTTTCTCTTGTTCCTTTCTTTAGTTTTTACCTCCTGTTTGTTGGATTACTATCGCCTGTGTCTGATCAGTGTGGATATTCAGTCCTGCCTGCCTCTCAGCCTTCATCGAAACATCTGTTCGTGTTCCTGGATTCGTTTTTCCATGTTTTGATTTCCTTTTTCACCTTTGAAAATTTTAATTCTGGACTTTACATTCAGCCAATCACAAGCCCCCAGTTTGACCAGCTGACGTAAAGTTAAACCAATGCGAGCTAATGATATTTCTGATTGCCATATTAAGGTGAACAGGTAACTGGTACCTGTTTGCTCAGCTGTTTTCCATCGTTTTCCTGGCTCCTGGTAGAAATACTATCAGAAAACAGAAAAATAGAAGACGTGAAACATGAAATAAAAGACGAAACAAGATGAAACTGTTTTTTAAGAAGAGTTGTGAAACACTTCACTGACTGACAGTGACCGGCCGTCATGCATGCGCTCATCCTTTAATTACTGGAGTTTTCTCTGTAATGCTGTGGAGTCTGTGCCTTGCAGTATAAAGCGCCCTGAGGCCGCTGCTGATATATAAATCAAGCTGAATTGAAATGCAGCTCTGCACTGCTCTCGCTTTCTCGCAGCAGAGCAGGAAACGTCTACCTGCTCCTCCACACCTGAAGTTTGACGGCTAAAAGCAAAGGTGGCGAAAAGAGGGAGAGAATTTAGAAAAGAGCTTTACGCTCCTCAGGGGGGTCACTCTAAATCATAACCTCAATATGCACACACACACACACACTTAGCCTGCTTGTGCTGTTTATAAAAGGAGTTTAGAGGTGATGCTCAGCTGTATAAGAGATGCTAAAAGACTGAAGAGCTGGAACATTAATTCATCCTCTTCATCTCTAGAGGAACATAAAGCTGGGGTCATGACCTCAGGATGTCTGACCTATGACCTGTGCTGTTTTTCATGTTTTGGAGGTACGATATTTCATACCTTTGACTTCCTGTTGAAGTTTTTCATCCTACAGGCTCTGTGGTCGTAGAATATTGTTTCCATAACGGGTGGGGTTTTTGGCTAATCGCTCAAACCCAGGGTGGAGGACCAGGTGTTGGCTTTTGTGACCTGCTCGGTGTGGTTAGAAAGACCAGGGGCTGAAGTATTAGGAACGAAGGTGGAGGGTCGTAACATTGCACACCGCTACACCTCCAGGACTGAAGGATGAGGTGTTTCTAACAGTCTGTTTTTAATAATCAGATTTTTTCTGACTGTACGTTTACTTTATCTCCTGTAGCTGAAAGCTGCTTAAATTTCGATTGTTTGGAACTTTACAGCATAACCTTTGAGGCGGTTCGAAGCAGACATGCTGGACCTTAGCCATTTAGAGTCTCTTTTAAATAAAGAATAAATAAACAGCATGGAGCTGAAAGAAGAAGTGTAATTGTTACTAGATCATGGACACAGACGAGTCCAATATTTTGCTTTTTCTCCCCAAATTAGAAATATATCATAATTAAAGGGAATGTTTTTTGCTCCATTAGCAGTGTGTTGACCTGGTGTGTGGATGAACATCAGATGTTTTTACTGTGCAAAGTAGCTCAATCACGCCAACACTTCAGCACTGATATCCAGACTTCCTGTATCTCTGTTTTTCTCGGGAAAAGGGGCTGATTTCTTGGGTGAAACCCTGGGATCTGATGTCCTGTTGCTGGTGATGAAATGTGTTTCTGTGTGGCTTTAACAGAGCGGAGGACGTGCAGGAATGTTTCACTCTCTGTGCCGTCGCGATGCTGTTAACTGGGAACGTTTCCCTCAGTAATCCACTTACAGCAGGCAGCAAATATGAAGCGATGGACGTGGACGAGGTGTCGCTCTCTCTTCCGCTCAGGGAAAGTGGAAACAGGACACTTTGAGTGTGATATAAATTCAGTTCGCCTGACGTGCTGTTGTGGCTTGAATGAGGTCAGATTTAAGCAGCGGAGTTTATGGCTTTGTTCAGGCAGGAAATGCTGCAGATAGGATGGAGGCGCCCGGCGATTACAACAAGCTTCAGTCAGGAGAAGAAACAGACTTCACGCTGTGCTTTGAACCGCAGATATTTATAGACAAAGATGTTGCTACTCTTCTTTGGAATGATGTCAGCTGCCATATTGCTCAGAGGAGGCCTCACCTGCTAATTTACGCATGTTTTCAAACAACAGTTTATCTTCTGTGATGCAGAATTAAAATGTTTCTGATAAGCAGAAGGAAAAGCTTTCCTCTGTGGGTTAAAAACACCTTTGAAACAAACACTTCAGTCCCCTCCACGCCGCCTCAGATATTCCAGCCTCCATCGGCCGAGCCCGGCCCAAGGTCAGGCCAGATGGTGTGGCTGGCTTCACCTTGCTGCTGACCGCTGGTCCCAGCGCAGCAGAGTGGAGCCTCCGCCAAACAGATGGAGAATAGCGGCGAGCTTAAAAACCCTGAAATCTGCAGAGGAGATTCAGCAGGAAAGAAGAAAAAAAAAAACATGTTTTCTCGGAGCTGTTTGTGCCAATTAGGTGTAATTTTTCTTTACTCGTTACTTTGGATGTGAGTGTGTGTTTAATTTGTCCAATGTGGTTTCAGTGCCGATGCCGACTTCAAAGCCGAGTAAATTACATTTACTTTGTAATGCTTGCATCATTATTCCTCCACTTCATCAGCAACCAATCAGCCTGTGCATATGTGCATGTGTGTGCTTGTGTGTGTGTGTGGACTCCCCTATATTTATACTGATATTATTATTACCACCAGTTACAGTTTGCAGCCATTGAGAGCCCCCATGGCTCCAGGTTTACTGCACGTCTTTGCTGCCCACATAATTTCATTAACAGGAAATCTGCTCTGTATCAGGATCTGTGTTTAAAACATAATAATTTTTCAGTTCATATGAAGCTCATTCTTTGCAAAGTTGAGATTATTTCCACACTTTCTTGTGTTTTGAGTAATTTATGTTCATCTTACTCCACCATAGACGAACCCAACGACTCCAAACTGGTGACTTTTACCATCATGACAGTGAATAAAATGAGCCTATGTTATCATATATCGATGTTGGGTTTCGCTCTAAAGATCTGAAGTTTATTAATAATATAGAAAACTGAAAAAAACTCTAATCATGTCACTGCCAACTAATTTTCTTAAGGTTGATTAAATATATCAGCACACATAAAAGCCCGGGTGGGTTTTTGGTGCCTGTGGAAATAATAAAGCTAAGTTTTAGAGTTGGGGGCTAACTGGAGTCCAATTAAACAGGCCATGATCACCCCTAATAATATATTTAAAAGGAAGTTAAATATTAATCAAGAGGTTAAAAAAACATGGTAAAAAAAACCCTTAAATCTAAAAAACCTAAAATGATTTAAGCGATCAGAGCTGTCCAAAGAAAAGTAACAAATGTGTTTTTAGACTTTTGTTTCAGTACTTTCACAGACTAAATGAGTAAAGTTAAAAGTTCTTCATTATGGCAACAAGTACAGGTGCAAATACTTTATACTGTTAGATGGACATTACCTTTAGGAAGGTTGTGAAGCTCTGTTTAAGAGATTAAATATAAGGTACATTTATTCAATTCAATTTAATTCATTTCATTAATAATTGATGAGGAGATTTAAAAAAACAAAAAAACAAAAAATTGTGTCACTTTATAAATAACAAAGTGTTGCATTTTTTTTGCAAATGCTTCATCTAAAACTATTTAAAAACATAGTTTTATATTGAGAAACACATAAATATTGATTGAACTAAATGTGGCAAAATTCTAAAATTTTGATGTTTTATTTTCATTTCACTCTTTCTGATGAGTGATTTTTTTTTTTTTATTGGATTTTAATAAACATGCTGAAATGCTGTTTACATTTTCAGGTCATGTAGATAAATACAAATGTGAATTGTTTTACAAACAATACATTTAAAAAATATTGGAACTGAACGGCCTCCATACGGGCTGCCTGTGACGGAGGACATTAGAGGAGAAACTGATGGATGCTCAGCTGGGATGAAGTGAAAATGATTTGTACTGAATTGGCTCAAACATATAAACCTTTGAGAAGACATGGCTGGAACTCGGATTTAAAATAAATAAATAAATACACACAGTTTGTACTCAGTGTTAGTAATTAGTGAGTGTTTTAGATTCCTGGACCTGCTCAGGTGACACATAACAACATTTTATTTCCCTTCACTCTCTGAGTCGAGGCAGCAGCTGGAAAGGTTAAAGTGGCATGAAGAGATATTGAAATGAAATGGTTGGAAGGCAAGCCTCGGGCGTTTATTCAAATGACCACATTTTTTTTCTCTTTTCCTTTAATTTTGGCTCAATAAAGCTGGACATTCAGCCATCAGCAGTCAGACACTTAATTAAATACCTCAGCAGTTGTACGAGCTGCGAAGCCTGTTTGGAATAGTAATGGATATAAAGAGAAACATTTGTCAAGCTGATAAGTGAGAGATAAATCTGCTGCCGCCTGATCACATAAATAACCCGAAAAGTCTGACTTTAAACAGACTGGATCAGACTGATGGACAACTGGGATCAGGAGGCGTACTGGGATAACTGGTGCTGCATGTAGACTGCTATGATTTTCTTGTTCCCAATGTAATGAACCACTATTTGTGAATGGCAGTCATGATAACTGTAGGAAAGCTCTGACACTGAACATCTCTATCAGCTGGCTAATGAAATGATGTTTATCAATATCAGTGTGTGATCTTGATGTATTGCTAACACTAAGTGATTAAAGAAAGTGTGATGAAGAGTTCAGACTTTAAGACAGTGTTTATCAATTTGATTTATTTGATTACTGCAAGAAGAGAAGATTATAGTTAAAACTGTATATTAATGTAGTATAGTAGCGTTTATATTTATAGAATGTATTCCGTTTCAAATAGATGCTAACATGCTAACAAGGTAAATTCTCTCTTACTGTACAAATACGACAAAATACAAATAAACTAAAGTAAACGAAAAATTAGATTATGTCTTGGTCATAAAATTGGTTTCCAATTAGCAAATAAATTATTAAAAAATAATTATTGAGTAATTGTGCTAATTAAAGTTGTTAAGAGTTACTACGGCTGTAAAAATAATATGACGTTGGTCAGTAGCAAATGCTAATATTCCAGTTGTTGCTTTTACAAAACAATGAGGTTAATAACGAATGCAACTATGTCATTGTGCTAACAATGCTAATGTGATGCTAACAATGTTTATAATGTAATCTTTGAATATTTGAATGTAATTTAAAAATAACTCATATTTGATAATCCAGCTAACTTTGATCTTAAAGTACATTATGAACACTTTTTGGTTGATGATTTAAGATTAAAGATTCTTTATTGTCATTATGTATTCATAATTCTGTGTTCTAGCTCTCTCAATATTTATAACAAACAACAAACACAAGAGTAAATATACACAACTGGGCAAGTTGCACAACAATAGGATGTTTTGCACATCCTATTGTTGTGCAATTGCAAAATGCAATTTAATGGTAGTAAATTAACTTTAATTATAGTGACTTACTTCAGAATGTAGTTAGCTGTTGGGATTTTAATTTGGGATTTTAAAATATGTCGTTCACGTTCCGGTCTACTGGTATCCATTTTAAGCTATTAATCCCAAACCAAATAAAAATATTAATATTAACTACAAACTAACAAACAACAGAGACTGGACCTAAAACAGCTTATTTACAACAGAGGATGAACACAGGGGCTGCACAAAAGACCAGCATAGGATTATGAATAATTATTTTTCAACTGTGAATTATGCAAAAGTGTTTTAGTGGAGTCCAAGAATAAAAAATATAATTGTGGAAATGAGCAGGACAGTCCAGGTCAAATACACGAGCGTTAACACTGGAATAGAAATGTAACAGTGAGCTGCAGATGATGGTTAAAGGTTGTTTTTTTTAGTCAAATAAATGTCGACCTTCTACTGTACTTCTGTTTTGCTGTTACATGTAGTTAAAGGTTAGTTCCCCTCGGTGCAATGTTTTCTCAGAGCACTTCAGCCTCATTTATTTAAAAGAAAAAAAATATTCCTCCCCAGTTTTATGATTCATTTAACACTAGTTGCTCACGCCTGCCTGCGCAGTAAATTCTTAATATGTACAACATGATTTAATTATTGCTTCACATTTAAGATACAGACAGACACACACACACACACACTCTAGTGATTTTAATTAATGTTTTACGTTCGTAAAATATGTTTTCTTTAGCATTCACTACATCACCATATGCAGTGATACAACCTGTTAAAGGATAGAAAAGGGATTTATATGAAGCATCATTAAGTACAAATCCTGTCCAGGAATCTTATTTTTGACCTTTACTGAATATGTAATTATCATTTATTTTGTTCATACTTCTTTTTCTTATAAAATATTATTTATTATTATGGTGGAAAATAATAAATAATGACAGTGTACAACATTTTGATTGTAATTGGAATTAAATGACAAAGAGCAAGGACTATAGCCATAAAGAAACAAACAACTTTACATTTTTAAAGATTGAACTCTTTGTAAAAGCAGCACCGGAGCATTTTCTGCACAACGCAAGCAAAATCCTAAATATAGACTCCCGAGTAGATGAGTGTAAACGCCAGCATCTTAAAGGCTCTCGGGAAAACTGGTTGTATTTAGCGATGTTCCTAACAATCAGTTTTATGAAGTAAAATGTATATATTTATATATAATTGTATCCAAAGTACTTCATTTTGAGAGTAAAGTTGACTGTCAGTTGACTCCCATAGTTGTAGTTCTTATTATCTCAGTGTGTTTGTGTGCTAAATGAGAAATAGGTTCATCGAGCCTATTAAATCAATCACTGATCAGATCTTATTTAAAAATGTATTGTTTTATACTTTGTTGAGGTTAATTTGAGCATCTCTTTGTAGATTTGTTTATTTGTAGTATTTTTATTTAGCTTGTGTTTTTGTGGCTGTTTGGCATCTCTGAAGTTGTACTTGTTGTTATTGATCTTCATTTATCTGGGCTAAATTCTCATTAGGTTTAAAATTCTCTTAGGAGTGACCTGTCTATTATATACAGTTGTTTTTATCTTTGTGGTGTTTTATTGTTTGGTATCTGTTTGTCTCATTAGCTCTTAGACGTATCTTTGTAACTGTTGTTTTCCTCTTTTTATCAGTTTGATTTTTCTTTGTGACTTTCACTGCTCTCTGCGAAGGAGAAGCTCTTTTTATGAAGCTTTGCAGGGGTTTTGCAGCTGCCTGTAGTCATTCTCTAAGTGTAGTTGTGTCTCACATCTCTTTACTGTGTTTCCACAAGCAGTGTGAATTCAGTGAATAAATTCATGCAGCCTGTGCCTAATAAATGTTTCACAATAAAAGCTCTGTTAAGGGAGCTCTTAATGTGAAACAGGATAAAGGAAATGTTGAGTACAAAATGTACTGATTTCAACCAGCCAATCAAGGTGATGCTTTATACTAAAATGTGTTGAGGAAATATGGTCTGCATCTGTAAAGTTTGCGGTCTCTTTGCAGTAGTTTTGCATTTCTGCAGTTGTTTTAAAATCTTGTTGCCTCGACCTCTATTTTTATTTGGTTTGATAATCATTTTATTCATTTGATTTCAAGCCAAGCCTCCTCTGGACCTATGCCCTTTGCCCTCTTCAGCCATCCTTTCACTGCTGCTGCTCAACCTCGAGGCCATTACTTTGCTTGTTTGCAGCTCTGAGTAATGAGAACAAACTGAAGGCATCAGTTTGGGATTCTCAGGTCAGAGACGAGTCCACAGGTCGTGAACTCATTGAGCTTTTATGTCTGGAAACAGTTTGTTTTCCCTGAAGGTCGGCCTCACTTTAGCGATTTACATCCCGTCTTCTTGATGTTTTCATAATGTGATCTTTGGTATTTGGAGGTTTGACGTCACCTTTGGAGGCTGTAACACAAATGCTGCTGCTGAGTTCAGCTGCCGAGATACCTTTTAGCCACAAACCTTTTTGGCTGTGATGAAATTTTTGTCAAACCTCTGCAAAATGTCAAACTTTTCAGGAAAGAAATTAGTCCTTTTTTTCTGTTTTTACTTTTACCTTGAGGCAGTTTGGAGTTTATCTGCTGGGTTTTAGGAGGATTTCATCAGATGAGAAGTTGAAGGATCCTCTCGGCCCTGAGAGAATTAAAAAAATCTTTCAGTCCAACTTGAAAAACGTGCAACACTGCTGCTATGAGGATTTCACATGATAGTAGTGATACCAGGGATTCTGCTGGATTTAACAGATACTTTATAATTTAGAACACCTAAAAACAAAATATAACATAAAATAAATAACAGCACATGAAGTCCAAATACATGCTTTTCATTTAAAATTAAAGCTCATCGTTGTAGTTCAGAGTAAATAAATATACAAGCTAGAATTGAGGCCCAGAATTGATTAGTTAGAGTCCCAGAGCGTTGAATGTGAAGATTTCAGCTGCTGACCTTTTTATTAAACCATTTTAACCACTGTGGCCTCCTGGAATTTGTTTTCAGACCAAATTCTGCTGAAAGTTTTTCAAAAGCTACACACAAAAGGAATAAAGAGCTCAAAGTCTGACCTTTTCAAGTGACTTATATAACTGTTTTCTTTTGTTTTGTCCAGCTTAGCAAATTCAAGTCAGCTATACAAAATCAGCACTGAGTGGAGCAGGCCTATTGATTTTAGAAAACAATTTATTATTACTATTTATTTATTTACTTATTTTTCAGTGTTTAAACAGTAATTCAGGTATTGTTGTTTGCAGTTATTTTTATGTATTTGGGGGAGGAAAACCTCTTAATAATTTGCTAACTAATGCTAACAAGTCTCCAACATGGGTAAATTAAAGTTGAGGTAAGTTAAAGGACCAGAAAATGCTAATATGCCTACGACAATGCAATACTACCTTGGCCCAAAAAAATCTTGAAAAATGCTACCCCGGCTAATAATTGAACCTACTTTTGCTTCCTGAGTATAGCAATTTCGAGATGAACAGAATTTCAAAACTTTTCGGGATTTACTTACCTGGATGATTGTTAAAGCTAAGTTTTGGCTAAACGTTTACCTTTGAACAAATGCTAACTTTTACTAATAAAAAAGTGCCTAACAGATTGCTTTTTGAGATGGCAAAATGTAAATGCCTGAAACATGTTTTATATTTCTTCATATATAAAATGCATATTTAAAAGTTAAAAATCAAAAAGTTAAAAGGGCTAAAACTCTGGCTAATTCAGCTAAAAGTACAAAGAGACATTTTGTAAAAAACAATGTAAAAGTAAGAAGAAAATAACTGGCAACACATTCTCCAGTGCTTAGCAAAAAAGTTTAATAACGAAACAAAATTGACAAAATTTGAGTAAATTTGCTGATAAATGATAAATCTTGAAACCTGAGATAAATAGCATTGCTAACGTAGCATAAGAGCATAAGCTACACAAGTGATTAAATTGTTTTTCAATGGAAAGTCTTTTCTTAAGCTTGGAAACTATAATATAATGTAATTTGAGTTACTTTAGTGGGGGTCATTTTAGCAGAAGTAAAATAATGTATAACTCTATTTTGCCCCTGGAAATCCCTGCAAGACCCTTGAAGATTGCCTGGAGTTTGATGGATTTCAGTTTGAGAGCCAACAATTTTCATATCTAAAAAGACAGAATGCGGCTCTCTGTTTAAATCTACAGAGTATTTCTTTTTTTTAAATTTAGCAGAGCAGACCCCTCACTGTAACCTCAGTGAGAAAGCCAACAGCTTCTAGACTTCCAGGTTGTGTCCAGTTTCTTCCAGGTGGTTTCCAGACTGTTTCCAGGCCTGTTCTGGCATATTTCTCACTGTTTGCATCGTCTGTGGATGTTTATCTGGTGGCAGCTGTTCTCTCAACGTGCACTCTGCCTAGCAATATGGTACAAACCCGTACACATGCAATGTACTGCTCGTCATGCCGTAAACTACAACTCCCAGGATTCCCAGAGGGAATCTGGGTGATGGGGGACACTGGGTTGGCCATATCGCAGTGTGGATACATGGAGGAGCAGAGGCAGGTTGATTAGATTGGATTTGTAGGTGTGCTGGGGTGGACAAATCAATGGACACGTGCAGATGATGATTGATGTCTGGACTTAAATGCTTACTTCATTGTTGTTTTTAACAACATCTAAAAGGTGTATTTGCATGTTTTTATGATTTGAAAAATAGATGATTCGTTCACATTAAAATTAGACGGTGATTTAATTTTTGCGTGTTTAGCTGCGGGTGAGGGTTTGCAATGCAGGGAAAAATGTAAGATCCACTCATATTTTAGTGTCTCACAAGGAAAACTCACAGATCAGATGAGTCTAGATTTAACCTGAGTGCTACAGTTTTTGCTTTAAGATTTTGAGTGTGTGTTTTATGCCAAGTTTGTGTGTCTGGGTGTGAGTTAAAAAGGCTTACATGGGTGTGTGTGAGATTTCATGCTTGCGTTTCGCTGTATAGTGCATCTTATGAGGACGTGGTTGTTTTTCCTCTGAATTTCTCACTTTTCCAGCTCATATTTATGTCCTGATGTCACACACACACACACACACACACACACACACACTGGCTGCAGTGTTGCGTCACACAGATGATTTTTCGATTGCAGAGACAAATATGCTGATCGTCATGACAACGCTGCCAAAATACAGCTGGGGAGTAACCTGAGTTCAGTGTGGGAGAAGTGAGTATGTGCTGGTGTTCCTGTCGTTGTGTGGACATGATCATTGGGTCACTATGTGAGGACTCTTGCTTTCTTATGGGGACAAAGACCAAATCCCCACAAGGTCAATAAATCAGTGGGTGAAGAACTGGTTCAACATTGGAGTACAGTTAGTTTGATAGTTAGGATAATATTACCATAAGGTTAATTTAATCTTACAGGTTATAATATAAGGTGTGAATAAGGTTAATTTCTGGTTAGTGTAATGGTAATACACTATATGTATATATAAAATAGCATAATTTATATTTAAAAGCAGTTGGTTTTCCAGTCAGGAACTTTCAGGAAACTGAAGGTGTTAAAGAGAGTTCAGTTTCTTTGAAGTGGGGTTATACAAGGTTCTGAACCATAGCTGCTGTGTTTTTTGCAGCAGGAATTATTAGGCTCCGCCCCCTAAGAAGATTTTATATAACTAAAAGAATCAGTATGAGTTCAAGTGGGTGATAGCCTTTGGACTTCACAAGACTCCATTCATAAAAAGTGGAATTTATCCTCATAAAAACAGGGCCGTTTTTAGTCTACTGGTGCTGCGACTGGTTAGGTAGTTCTGTAGTTTTACTCTGTTTATTTTTGGTGTTGCAGTGAGTTAGTTTGGATTCACACTTTGAGTTATTCGCTGTTAGACCAGCATTGCATCTTTGTGGATGCTGCAAGAAAACTTTGAGAGCAGCTGGAGAGTGCTGCTTCTGCAAACACACCAGATAATAATTTTAACATTAGGTTTAATTAGAAGTTAGTGTGGCTTGACATAGTGTTAGTGTAATCTTAGAATAAGGTTAGGATGATGGTGCATGTCTGAAGTGAAGAAAACATGGCTGTGTGAAACGACTTATTCTTATATGACAAGATATGAGATGTTTTTGCAGAGTGTATGCTGCAAAGAAACACTGGTTTACTCTCTGTCTGTCTCTCTCAGGCAGTATGAAATAATTATGGGATGTTCTGTTTGTCTCTGTGCTCCAGGAACTCAGCAGGGTTTTTTTTTCCAGCACATACACAACATCTCTCCAAAACATTTGTACACAGACACACACACACACACACACACACACACACACACACACACACACACACACACACACACACACGTATTTAACCTCCAGCTAGCAGGAAACAACAGAACACGAACAGGAAGAATCTACAACACTTTCATGTTAAAACATCTCTGCTGTGTTCCCGTTGGCTCCAACATGACTCCCATACAAACAAGACTCCTTATTCAGCCTCTTACATCCAGGCCTCCGAATATCCGTTCTGAGCTGTTTACTGTCACAAAAGTTTAAAAAAATAAATAAATTATAGTGTCTTCTATTATCGCCACAGGCCTCCACACTAGGGGGCACTGTAGATACTTGCTTTGATCCAATTGCATGTTCTTGTTTACTGATGGGCTGTTACATAGAGATGGTGCATTTTAAATATATATTTTTGTAGTTTTAGATTCAAACTACGGGATTATGATGGTTAAACAAACTCACAAAAGCGATCATTATTATCAATAATCTGTATGTTAACATAGAGGAAATTAGAAAAACGAATAAATGAGTCTAATTGTCAGCACAATGTAATGTTGGTTATTATTTATTAGTGTAAGGTTAGATTTAATGGGACGGTAGGACGGCAATGTGATGGTAAAATAGGGTTCTGGTGAGATTCATGTAACTTTAGGATAAAGCTAGTTTAATCAGATTAAGGGCAGGATAATGTTATGGTGAGGGTTATTGCAGTGTTTGGCTTATGTTACTGTCAGCGTATTGCTGGAAAAATGTTTTGATATGAAATTAGGATGAGTAAAGTGAGACTAATGAAACAAGGTTATGAAGGAGTTAATATAATGTTACAATAAGGTTAGTTTAGCAAGCTTAATGGGATGACAAGGTTAATTTTAAGTTTATTGTAATATTTGTTTTCAACAATGTTAGAAAAAGGTTTGGCTTAAGTTGTTTCAAAGTTTGGATAAGGTTAGACTAAAGTTAGTCTGGTGAGCCTATAAGGTCAGTATCCTGTTAGGATAAGGTTTTGGTAAGGTTAGGATAACGTTACTGCAGTATCATTAATCGGGCAAGGTTAGGATAATATTAAGGTAGGGTTAATATAATGTTTTAAATACGTTAGCAAGATATTAGAATTGGTTTTTGGTTATTATAAAGTTAGTATAAGGTTGGGGGTAAGGATAGAATAATTTTAGTCTAATGTTAGCGTATAACGTTTGTTTTAAGTTGCTATGAAGATAATGTGAGGAAAGCGCTTGGGTAAATGTGTTACAGCGTTTCATTTAGGCTAATGTTAGCATCATTTTAGAGTAAGCTTTGGGTAAAACTACTACATAGCGAGGATAAGGTTAGAGTAAGGTTAATATTACATTTTAGTTTACTGTTAGCATAACATTTGGAAGATGTCAGGGTAGTGTTACCTCAAAGTTTGGATAAGGTGAAAGTTTTTTGGGTAAAGTTCTTGCAGTGCTTGGTTTAGCTAAATGTTAGCATCATTTCAGACTAGCGCTTTTGGTTACAAAAAAGTTATAAAATCTCAAATAAAGTGAAATTCTGTTTTCTGGTATAGTGTTGTGTAAGATATTGTTGGGACAGTGTTAGCTAAAGTGTGGACGTGTTTCATATTTAGATATCGTTACCGGTCTGTTGTAACAACCATATCAGAGTCAGAGAAGTTTAGAGCAATTAGCGTCTGAAAAATCTTCCTCCCTGCAGATGAACTCCTTCATGTGTTTTTAGATTTTGGCTTTTGATCCTTCCAATGGAGTCATCATGTTTCCAGCCTTTCGGAGCGATGGATTTTGTGCCACATTATTTTTAAATGAAGAAAAACTTCCCTCCGGTCACAGAGGGGGAGGAAGAGGCAGGGATGGGAGCATCGCTTTCTTTTTTTATTATTGTGATCGATTCAGATTGATTACGTTCACATATTTAACGTGACGCGCTCCTCTCTTACTGTTGCTTCATTTGGAGCAAAAAAAAAAAAAAGAGGGGGCAGCCGGATGACGTTCCGCTGCCGCCGCTGCCGCTGCCGCCGCCGCCGCTGCCGCCTCCTCCCAGAATGCATAATGGCGGCACTCAATATTTCAGACGGAACAAATGAATTGCGCGAGGCTCTTTTAGCAGAATAAACTGCTTTTGCGCGTCAAGACAAAGTCTGGGGACTAAGGGACCGAGGACCTAATGTGTTGTGACAATAGACAGTAGAGAGACTGTGTGTGTGTGTGTGTGTGTGTGTGTGTGTGTGTGTGCGTGCGTGTGTGTGAGACAGAGGCAGATCTGTTCCAGGGACTGTTTTAGTGCCTCATCAAATATTTAGTTTGATTGTACATGGTCCTGTAATTGCCATCTTGGCTTGTGAATTATTGATGGCGTGTAGCAGAGCCAAGGAGGGCCCTCATCCACACACACCCACACACACACACACACACTGCTCGCTCATGTGCTGTAATAAGGCCAGACAAAAGCAAAGACACACACACACACACACACTGAGGCTGGTGCTGAGGCCAGTGAATCATCATGTAATGGTAATGGGCATGAAGCTGCTCTTGTTTCATATCCTAATTAGCTGCAGAGGAGCATCATCTGAATTCCTCAGTAATTATTTGAAGAGGGCGTTTCAACAACACGGCAGAGTCAATATTAGACTTTACTCGACCTTCTAATGAGGCGGCCCTTCTTCTTCCTCTCCTTCTGATGTTTTTGTAGCTCAAGCTGCCTCCCAGCTTCTCCTTCTGTTATTTTTATTTTCTCGCTTTTGTTTCTCAGCTGCAGATCCTCCACGGTTTGTTCGTTAGCTGCAAACAAATGAGATGTGACGGCGAGGCGGTTAGCGGGTTAACCAGGACGGATTGCTGTTAGCTCGCCGGCGGCCCCGGCTCGCCACGCTTGGCTTTGTGTTTCGTTTCAGTTTTGTCACCCGTAAGATGAGCTGGAGCTGGTGGCGAAGGCGGCGGCGTGCTGGCCCAGACTCGCCGGGCGGTCAGGTGGTAAACCTGCAGCGGCGGGTGGCGTGGTGGCTTCTCACAGAGAGCATCAAACTGTGAGGGCGAGTGGCGGCGGCGGCTGCAGGATCAGCAGCACGGCAGCTTTTAAAAATACTCCTGCTGAAATATTGATTTTTTTTTTCTGCTTCTTTTTCTTTCTTGCCTAACGTAATAAGTGAGACACTCCAGGGAGGGCTGTGTGTGTGTGTGTGTGTGTGTGTGTGTGTGTGTGTGTGTGTGTGTGTGTGTGTGTGTGTGTGTGTGTGTGTGTGTGTGTGAGAGAGACACACAGAGAGAGAGAGCATCCTTGCTCAGCCCTCAGACTGTGTGTGTGTTCATTTGAACTGTGTGTGTGTTCATCAGGGCCTTGTAATCTGAGCCTGACATAATTGCTTCCCATAGTGCACTGGGTGTGGTCGGGGTTGACATCATCTAGAGTAGCCGGTGAAAATGCTGAAGTCAGACCGACGCCCCCCCCCGATGTGAGCTAATTTAGCTTTAAAGGCGCTCCACTGGAACAATTACACCAGCCGCGGTCACTTTCCTTCTTCCATTCAGAATTAAAGGCCTCAGCAGCGATCGACCACTCACAGGATAGTTTCAGGACTTTCTACAGCTACCACATAAACATGGAGGGCCTAGAGGTCAGAGGTCACCCAGGGATGACTGAAAATGACTAGAAATAACCAGAGACTAATGAATAAGTGACCAAAAACAGAATATATATATATAAACCGAGATACAGAAGGTCATCAAACAACCGCGGAGAACCACAAAATGGCTTTAAAAAGAGAAAAATTACTACAAAGACGACAACGACGCACAAAACAATGGCACTGAACTGTAAAATGGATCCAAAGAGATGAAAACAAGAGCAATTAGGAGCAAAGCAATGAAACAGAATTGAATAATAACCAGAAATGGAGATGGAAAAACACAAAACTACAAGAAATAATGCAGAGAGAGATAAAACGACTTCAAAAAGACACAAAAAATGACTTTACGGAAAGACACAAGGTCAATGAAAGCCTTCAAATAGACTTGAAATAACTGTAGAGAGAAACAAAATGAGGCAAAATCCCAAAGGACACGAAACAACCACAAAGAGAGGAAACCGGATCAAAAAGAAAATTTAAAGGACACAAAATTACTTAAGACAAACAAAACGACCACAATGACACACACAGGCCGACTTTAAAGATGTAAATTGGCTTCAAAGAGACAAAAAAGGAGCCCAAAGGACACGACATGGTTTTAAAGACCACAAAGTGAGAAAAAAACTGCCCTTTTAACAGCTTTCTTCTGATTCGCTGCCCCTCTCAAACAGAAGGTTCAAGCAACAGGTGGGAAGGACACATAAACCTTTATATATATTTTTGTTACCCGTCCACCTGAATCCACAGTGATGTAACCTGACGTCCACTTTAAAGCCGTGTGTTTCCCGGGTGCTGCCGCTCCGTGTGACGGGAATAATGGGAATGGTGTGGTGGATGGTGTTTAATATTCCCACAGGGGAGAACCAGGTTTGTGATTTAGCTTTAGTTCCTAGGAGGGGAAATCTTTTTTGACTTTAATATCATGTTGAACACAACTGCTGTTGTGTATTCCCTCCACGCCGCCTGCCAGGCTCTGCTCTCCTGAAGGGCAGCGCTGATTTCAGAGCTGCATTAAGCTCCGCTCTCCGTCCTGCTATAATTGATTGTCGGTCGGTGTAATGAGGTGACAGCTTACACCAGCAGACTCCGTCTCTCTCATTATCTTTACCTCCTTTTTAAGAGCCCGAGAAGAAGGAGTAGAAGAAGGAGTCGGGCGGGCTAATGACGGAGCTCCGCCTGCACGCTTCGCTTCATTATTTATTGTGTTTTAATACGTTTTCAGGGAGGAGAGCGGCGCTCCTTCACTGTCTCCTCGTCCTCTCACCTGCAGTGCTAGACCTAATCCTCAGACTTTCATCTGGTTTCAGTGGGAAAAAAAAGGAAGCGATCCAGGTGAAAACTGCTTCCTCCATGTCAGGTTATAATACTTTAGTACTGCGAGTATCAGCCTGGTTAACTGCCAATCAGGAAGCAGGTAACAGCGGGCTGTTTTCCACTGTAGGAACTCGAGGTCAGTTTTATTATGTCTGTGTGTGCTCCGACTGCAGGACCTGCCCTGTGGGGCTTCTTTAGGGCCGTTTAAGGGCAGCCCCCTCTCGACAGCTCGGGGAGGCTGCTGGTCAAACTGGGAGAGGACTACAACTAGAAGCCTGTGATGTCCACGTGCGAGCTGCTTTTGGTGTAACTTGGATATGACCTGCAGAACCAGAGGCCACCAAGAGATCATGGCTCTGTTTCAGAGGCCGATACGCTGCAGCTGTGTCATAAGAGGTTCATTAGCCCTGATTCATGCCCTGTTTCTTTCCGTTTTACTTTCACTTGCCGGTCAGATTTACACATTAAATAGTATGCACAGCCACCCTTCCACACCGTACTGTTGGGCAGTGCTGACAGCTCAGTTGCACTGATGATATAACCTGGTGGGTTAAACCACCGGTGGGCCACTGTACTTTTCAGAGCCACAGAGCTTTCAGCGCCTCCACCCCAGTGAGGGTCAATTCGCCACACCTGTCTGCAGAACCGCTCCCAGAATTCAAACACCTGGCTGGGATCGTGCCGGTTCACCTGTGCGGATCCGGTCAGGGTCTGGGAGGTTCCTCAGCAGCTTTTATGATGTGGGGCGGGTTGCTTCACTGGTGGAGAACAGCGAGGGTGGTGGTTGGGGGAACGCTGACCTGTAACCAGATGCCCGGGCTGTCAGTGGTTTTAATGTTGTGGCCGTTCTACGTTTACATTTGGACTCTTTCCTTTGTTCTGATTCTACACAAAAATAGTGGGTGCAGTATGTCGACATGTGCAGATATTTAAAAAAAAATGTGTGTGTGTGCTTTAAGTGCCAGTGTGGTTGAAAATAGATGTACCTGCACTGGAATATTGTTGGTGTGTACACAGTATATACTGTATGATTGTGTGTATTCCATTGTGTATATTGGGTGAGTGTGTAGTGTGTGTGTGTGTGCCCCTGGTCTTGTCTCCAGCTGCGTTTTAATTCAATCCGTATCGATCCATATCAGCTCTCTGAAGGACTCAGTATCATCTGAATGGAGCTCCATATTATTCTGTTCACTGCCATAAAGGGCATTAGAGCCTCCAGAGCAGCAGATCAGCTTTCAGTCAATACACACACACACACACACACACACACACACAGCTCGCCGCCTCCCTCTGCCTCCTCGCTGTGTCTCTTTGAAAGGCTTAGTTCACCCCAAAATTTTGAGGATTATATTTGATTGTTTCCATGTAAAGTGTTTCTATTTCTGACTTTATTTATTATCTACACCTAAATGATATTTGCTGTTCAGACCTTGGATGGCATCTGAGGAATGTGATTGGCTGCAGGAGTGCAGCCACTTCCTGATGAAGATCAAGTACCCAAACACTGCTTTAGGACAGCGTGCAGGCAGCAAGCAGCCGTGTCCAGAAGCATCTTTCTGCAACATGCGCATAACTGTGTTTACAACAAGAGGAAACGGACCTTTGTTTTCTTACAGAAATATGATTTGTCTGTTAAATCTAGGGACACAAATAATTTATATGAGGAACATACGGATGTTATATATCTCTATGGTGAACAGATTTTAAATCCAATCTCGAAGCTTTGAAATATCTTTGAGAAACATCTCAATTTTAAAAGTATTTGAAGCATGTTTAAAGGAGCACACAGCCCATTTATTTATAAAAATCTGACTTGTTGCGCATAAATGTGTGACATGTTTTTACAGGGTTTGTGAACACAGGTAGAAATGAATAAAAGGAGCGGTGGTTAAAGAGTGTGTGCTTCAGTAATCAAAGTTTATGTTGGAATCTTATGTCATTACGAGCTGTTACGGTGCAGCTGCCGCGGCGCTCGGAGTCTGGATCTTGTTCAGTTTCTATGTCTCTAATGGGGGCCGTTATAAAGTAAATAAAAAAGGACAAAGCTTTTGAAATAAACCGGATGAGGGGGAAGAAGTCCCCTCTGGGTGAAACGGCTGTTTTAAGTTGTAAAAACATGAAAGATTTTAATGAAAAGGGGTCGAGTTTAAGAGTGTTTACGCTTTAAAAACGTAATTATCGAGAATCGGGGTTAAGGTGGAAGTCCCGCGAGTACAAACAGCCTCTCGCATCCATCCACTGATAAACTTTTATCAAATATGTCTTAGTTCCATCATTAACGAACAGCTAAACAACGTTTTTGGTCCAAATTTGATTAGAAGTGTAAAAACGTCGTCAGACTGCACAGAACAGTGAAACAGGCTGAGCGCCCACTGTGTGTTTTTAAAGATATTGTTACTGTCTTATTAAGGTGGAAATCGATGCCGACCTCGCAGAGCCCCCACTTCCACACCCCCACAGCTCCTCATGCACTCCCAGCATGCTTTGCTAAGGCAGCAGAATAAGGAGGAGGAGGTGAAAAAGATGGGGTGTGGGTATTCTGCCGAGGTTATCCCCTGGTTAATGTGACATGTCTGTCTGCGACCTTGCCGCTTGTTAACTGCCCGGATTATTATTGTGATAATGTGGCAATTAAAAAGGAAGCGCACCATGAGAACGGGGTGGAGGGGCTTATGGTCCGAGAGATGGATGTGCACAGATTACAAGGCAGTGGGAAATGCATTAAGGTGGCAATCCATTCTGACCCCCCCTCCCCCTCCCTTCACCGTCCTCCTCCAAAGCTGCTGGTTATTACCGCCCATCCTCATTGATATCCATTTCCAATCAATACTCCTCTGCTGCCGTAAAAATCGCCGTAAATCAACGCGCGGCGAGCGAGAGATCGGGCGCGCAGGACGGAAAATCAAAAGGCGGGCCCTAATGAGACGCCATAAGTCTGCAGGAAGTGTCGACCGCCTTTATCAAGACGCCGCTGCAGAATTGTAATTTTATCTGCTGCTCAGATAAAGAGGCGATATGTGACCCGACACGAAGAAACAGCAACACATTCAGCCCTGAGACGTCCTCTCAGCCTTTCACAGGAAGATGTAGCAAATCTGTGCGGTTGTTAAATAAATGTGTGTGATTTTAGCTTCTGCATGCAGTTTAACATTTTACGTAACCATATAAGTTTATTTGGACTGACGCTGGTAAAACTCCTCCTGATGCAAATGAGCGTCCTGCAGAGTCTGAGCCCGGCTTCCTCTGATTCTCAAACTGTGCCTGTGTTCTGGTTCTCGTCCATTTTGAGCAGCAGTTCAAATGAAACTAATCGTATTTCTCTCTTTTTTTCCTGTTTTGTCTACACATCTTTCAGATTCTTCCTGAAGTTCTTCCTCAAGTGCAATCAGAACTGTTTGAAAAATGCAGGAAACCCGAGAGACATGAGGAGGTTCCAGGTAAAAGTCCAGCAGGGAAGCAGTTATCTTCCATGAAAAATTAAAAATCCGAAATAATCCTGAGGGCTGTGTCCACAACAGGTGGTGGTGTCCACTACAGTCAACGTGGATGGTCACGTGCTGGCCGTGTCAGACAACATGTTCGTCCACAACAACTCCAAACATGGCCGCCGAGCCCGACGACTGGACCCATCTGAAGGTAAGATGTGACTCAAACAGATCAAATTATTGAGCAGGGTACAAAGTTCTGGTTTGGATTTTTTTGTTGAGGTAGAATAAAGACAGAATTATAAGCTTCTGTCAGAAGTTTGTAGGACTTGTAGGACTCATTCTGTCTGTCATGTCGATCAGAAGATGTGTAGAAGGTTCAGCTGCAGTTGTGTTTAGTCAGTAATAGACCGCAGCTGTTAAAAAAGTACAATAAACTCTGAGGTTGGGATCGGTTTCTCCAGCAGACTGCAGGTTTCTGGCTCTTTGGAACAAGGTGAGAGGATAAGCAGCTCACAGGTTAATCTGGTCTTCCTGCTTCACGTTTGGTTGTTGTTACAGAGAGAAACCTGCTGTTTATTAAGTGAAACGTCAGGCCTGTATGAAACTCTCTGCCGGCTCAGTGTCCTGCTGGACGTTGTGTTCCTCCGGGGCACGGCGAACAAACGCTCCGTTCTTCCACCTTCCAAGGCGACCAAATAAAATGCATCATCCGCGTATAAACTTCACACGTTGAAACTCGACTCTGAGAGCTGGAGCTCAGCGGCAACATATCCTCTGAAGTTGTAAACTTTAACGCCACTTTGCCCTGTCCCCACTCTAATAAAACCCGATGACATAAGGCTCTCGCTTGATTCGACCTACTTGGGGTGCCAGGAGGGAGGGGCTTAACCAAAGCTGTAGCAGGTTTTCTGGGCAGAATCAGTAAAAGATATTTCATTTGTGCTCACCGAGGAAGCCCACCAATCACATCCTGTTATATTCTGTCAGAGCATTTTGACACGAGTCAGTTGGAGCAAATCAAAAACCTGTTTTTCTTTTAACCTCGTCCTGGTTAAAGTTTTAGGCCTTGGAGCAGCAGGTGGGTGGGGTTACCTGCAAGTCCTACAAGTCAACCTAAACAGGTTCACATTAACCTCCTGTTACTGTCTGCAGCTCTTTAGGCACTTTGTCTTGTCCCATTTGGCAACTCGTCTGGGTAACAGAAAGCCTGAGGTTTTTTCAGAGCAGTGAGCCAGTGCGTTTCCTCTCATACATCAAACTACCTCACTTTGCTGTTTCCCTCGACGCTGTTAAAGATGTGAGGCTTTGCCAGGAGAGATGGTGTAACTCCTTCACTTGTTAAAACTCACTTTGAACGCCAAACTCATGGGGCTCACCGTACGGGGCGCTGGAAGTGTCAGGTGACTGTCGGTGACAGAAAAGTCGACAAGCCGGCGTTCTTACGCCGCTCTTCCTCCTTAAACAGTAAAAAGTCCTCTGACACCTCCCAAACCACATCGCTCTGAAGTTTCCCTTGACTTGTGTTAAAGTTTGAGGTGTTTCCAGGAGAGATGGCGTTCCTTCACTTGTTTTAACCCACTTGGAAGCAGGTGGGTCTTACAGGGCATCAAGAAAGCAGTTTGAATAAATACACTTCTGCATGAACTCCCAGCACTTTTAGCCAAACATCGCGCCTCTGAGACACACACAGCAGAGTCCTGAAACAATTCAGCACCAGACATCCACCGTGTCCTCCCCTCAGATGCCTCCCTTTGCCGTTTCCTCTGACTTTGAAAAAGTCTGAGACTTTTCCAAAAGCCGGTGATGTAATCGTCTCGTTTGGTTTAACCTACTTGCAGCACCAGGTGGGTGGTGTTTATCACACTCGGGGCATTTCAGTCGAGATAAGGCTACTCGATCAAAGAAGCAGCAGCTGCCCTTTTTCTGAGCGTGCCGTCCTGCAGGCCCGTCTCCAACCGTGTGGCACGTCCAGAGCTCTAAAACAAACGCTTCTTGACACTAATCTGTCAGCGCCTTCAGCAGGCTGGGATCCTTGTGTGTCTCACCTGTGAAAGTGCCTCGGGATATTTAGGAAAGTTTATCAAATCAGCAGTCAAACATTCATGAGCACAAGTGTTTTGCACTGAGGATGCTGCGTGTACTGTACGGCGTCCTGCAGGGGCCAAAAGGGGATCGTTGTTTACCAGCCGGTCCTGTATCTCAGCCCACGGAGGGAAGCTCGAGGCCTTTCATCTCATCCAGCCTGGGATGTTTCCAGAGACGATAAAAAGCCCCAACATCTGCTCCCGCCTTTGTCACCAGCTCTCAGCCTCCCGTCTCCTTGATAAAACTTTCCACCGCCGGCTCCTCGTCTTTGTGTTCTGTTCATTTGATTTGAACCCCCCGTCGTTCCCTTTCCAGCACAACCCCCCCTTCACACCCGCTCGACTGTTTGTTTACTGCTGTGACAAAAGGGGGAAATTAATAAGGAGGTGACAATCGAGTCCTCGGAGCAGCAAACAGCCGCAGCCCTCTGCAGCGGCTTCAGGGGCTGGGGAGGCCGAGTCTTTTCATCTGGAAGAAGTTAGTGCTGCAGCCTTAGAAGGGCAACAAGTATCCTGAAGTGTGGTTCCCAAAGCAGCATCTTTAAATATCAATTCAGTCTTTCAGCTTCCTGCTTAGAAACTTGACACATCCAGAGATTTGCCTGGAGATGAAGCCGAACCATTTCCTTCTGATTTAGGGAGGCGCTGGTCTGTTTTAAGAAAGACACGTTTGTTTCCAACCTGTATTACTCAAATCCAGTGTAGTCCAGCCTGATAATCAGTATTTAAGTGATGGAAACCGAAAGATTTGTCTCTGGAGTCCCTTCACTTTAGCTTCTTTGAAAACATCTTAAAATCAAATCAAATCTTTCAGCATTGGGTGAATTTGTAAATAATGATCTTATGACCCTTTAAAGCCTGAGTGTAAACTGAGTGCTTATTCAGCCTTCTGACAAAAATAAAAAAAAAATCTGGGTTTACTTACATGATTTTTAATTTGTTTCATTTCTGCTACATTCGACATTTTTGTGTAGTTTATTTGTCACAATTTGTTTGTCGTATCATAGTAAAGCATTTAGCAAGATGTAGGGTTTAAAAAAACCTCACAGTGATGACGTACATGTCAGATACGACACATGTGGTGTTACGTGGTGTTAAACCTGCCAACAGCGTTTTTAGCGTTTTAGCCATTACAGATGCCTCACCTGTTCGTCCTTTAAGGTGGTTTCTGTGCTTCTCTGTCAGATCTGGAGGCACCTTAAGCTGGTTTTATGTCGAATTTTTCCACAGGTTGGTTTATTTATCAGTTTTCAGTAAAGAATCTTAATGTCTCTGCTCGCGTCGGGCCTTCATGCAGATGTATAAATAAAATGTAAAATAAGAGATTTATCTAAATCACTCAGAGCTTTCTCAGTGAGCTCACGCTGCCAGTAACTGCTGGCAGAAAGTCATTACCGCGCTGATAATAATGGAGAAAATTGTAACTGGGATGTTTAATCGAGTCTTTGAATGCAGCTTTATAGATGAGATCACATAATAAACAATGAGAGACTCGTTCATGCTCTGACTGGAATATCAGATCGTCCTCCCAATAAAACAGCTCTCGGTCCGGGAAAAGGTTGTAAAGCTGCGGAGCCTCGGCTTGCTTTGCGTCCGTCCGCCTGTCTGACTCGACTCTGCTCGAGTCCGGACACCAGTCTAGTCATTACGGAGACACTGTTTATGTGGAGAACCTTATTGATCTCTGTGGCGTTGGAAAAACCAATCATTTTGCATTTTGTATTAGAGGGGGAGTAACACACTGAATCTGACTGAAAGCTCTCTGTGGGTGTAAGAAATGTCACAGCTTTAGGGTTGTTAAAGATTTGTTGCCTTTTTCATTACCTTCCCCAGATGAAACATCTAAATAACGATAAAAATATTACATCAGACTCGTCGTTCTCTTCCTGCTCGCGGAAAGTATGATTCTCACGTCGGTCTGCATGTGAAGCAGGATGCAGGAAGCAGTGCGTTTCAAAGGGCATTTCTCCAGGAAGAACACACACTCACACCATTTGATGGACATCTGAACCAAAGTGTTTAAGCTGGCAGATAAAATTTAACAGGTTTTAGATGAATTATGTCACACAGGCCTGCAGACCTCCAGCCCTGGAACCAGACTGGTTGGTGACCAGTTGGCTGGAGGTTGTCAGTTGAGGTGAGTCTCGGAGAGCCTCGCTGTGATTACTTTGGTTGAACATGGCGTCTGGGACAAACGCCGACTGGAAGTGTGGCGCTGTTGCTGATGGGCCCACCAGCTGAATGAGCTCTCTAAAACGATCTGATGTCTGTTACTTGACCTCTGTGCGACCCCAACTGTCACTCATGCTGCTGTCATGTGTTTGTATGTTTCCGAAGCAGCCACTCCCTGCATCAAAGCCATCAGTCCAAGCGAAGGCTGGACGACCGGCGGTGCCACCGTCATCCTCATCGGGGACAACTTCTTCGACGGCCTGCAGGTCGTCTTTGGCACGATGCTGGTCTGGAGCGAGGTGAGACGACTCTTATTCAGATATCACACATTAAATGCTTTACCGGGTTGTTTAAGGCCCCGTGTTTTGCACTCTAACATTTTTTAGGCTGATCGCAGTGAAGAAATAACTTTGGCGCAGAACCTGTGCTCCGAGAACAACTGCACAAACCGTACATCATGTTCTCCATCTTCATCTTTCACACACACACACACACACACACACAAACACACACGCTCGTATCATAGGAACACCTGTGTCTGTGTCTGCAGCAGGTCTGCGTGTCCCCAAAAATATGCAGATTCAGTGCGAGCTGAGCTGCAGGAGGAGCTGCGCATACGGTGCGCCATGAAATATTGAAGTGAGTCCAGAAGAGCAGAACACCTGGCGGGGAAGGAGGGAAGATGCACCTCCACACGCCGACGGAGCTCCTGACTTTGATCAGCGTCGTGTGGCGGCAAGCAGACGGACTCCAAAGCCCAGCATCCCTCTGAACACAGACTGCATGCTGACCCAGATCCCAGTCAGGCGGTCGGCGCGTTCCTACTCAGAAAGTTTTAACTGGAAGAAGAATCAGCTGCTCTCGTTCCGCTCCTCGGTTATCGTTCCAGACATCAGCTGCTATTTGTAAAACTCAATATTTATCGTGTAGAAGAGGCGGAGAAATCTGAGGACGATACAGATGATAGAACTGATGGGTGTGATCAAAGGTCGTGATGCCGAACCTCCAAAGAAGAAGTTTGTGATGCAGAGATGGATTTGCAGACGCAGACTGAGGGCAAATTAAAAACATATAAAACCATCATTTTTACTGTAGTTTGAGTAAAAACTCTCTAACATGTGAGGCTCAGAAAATTAGCTTTTTTGGAGGATTTCCTGTCATGTGTTGCAAAATTCCAACCCAGCAAAAACCTGCTGAAGACGCATCTTTGACTGAGATTTGGTTAAAAAAAAGGGAAAATTGACTTTGCAGGTCAGTGAGAAAACCTCTGAATATCCCTGAAAAGTCAAAGGCCTTCATTAGATTCCTTTTTGCCTGAAGCCTAACATTACGCGGTTCCCTCTGAAAAAAAAAATGCTGGTGGGATTTTTCCAGAGTTTGTGTTTATTGTAGAAAATATTCTCTGTGGGAAATAAAAGCTTGGACTTGTTTAGCTCAGCGAGATAATCACAAATTTACAGCGCTTTTAAGATTTCTTTAAAGTTTGCTAAAAATAAAACGTTACTCTGTAAACGCACTAACCACCCACTAACTTCCTGTGTTTGCTGTGATGACATTTACTGTCGTGTCTTGCTGTCCGAGCTTGCGCCGTCAAGCTTACAGAGTACTGACAGACGTATGGAGTCACTAAACTATGCCATGTGCACGAGGCTACCGTCCCCCTTACTCACAAAAAACGGGTCCAGACTGTCTTTTACGCCTCGAGCCATCAAACGTTTGAACTCGAGCAGGTTCAGGTGGCTCACTTAATCATCCCTAACATATGAGGAGGGTGAAGGTCTCTGTTTATGGTGTGATTTATGTTGATGTGATTGTGTTCGTGTGGGTATACGAATGTCCGCTAACTTTCCCCACAGGGACAAATAAACTTGTTTATCGATCTTTTAACGACTTGTTACCGCCTTCTTTGAGTTTTTAAACTTGTGTTGTGTTATTTTTTTATATTTGGAAACTGCTCAGGCTTAGAAGAAGATGACAGTTTTTTTGTTTCGTGAGTTTTAAAGTCGTCCTGATTATTTGAAAGTTTTTCTCATGATTCCAGGCTGGTTTAAAGACCGCAGCTTGAACATTTTGTCCTGTTTTTGTTTCCCTCTTGACTCAGCTGATCACCCCTCACGCCATCCGGGTCCAGACTCCCCCTCGCCACATCCCAGGGGTCGTGGAGGTCACGCTGTCCTACAAGTCCAAACAGTTCTGCAAAGGAGCTCCGGGACGCTTTGTGTACACCGGTAAGCTTTCAAACCAAACCCCGTCGTCAAGCGGAGTTTTCTAAACACTGAAGTTCTCAGAGAGGTTTTAAATCGCTATCCAACGGTTTGATACTGATAGTAAAGTACCGTCAGTTCAAATTCACCACCATTAAATCCGTAAAAGGAGAATAAATCCATCCATTACTGAGATCTAAATCGTCATGTGATGAGGCTGAAACCGAGTGGTGCTTTCACCCAAAATAAAACGTCTATATAACATCTACCAAGTTTGGTCTCGTCGCTCATATTTCAGTGTGAACAAACTTTCCTTCTCAGTTTCTGGTTTATGCTGGTTTATACTGGTTAATACCTGCGATTTAAGGTTTCAGATCTTGAGACTCGAGGGGTGATCCTCACCATGGAGGAGTCACTGTAAACACTTTTCCACGTCCTGACAGCAAGGTAAACATTTTCCCCGTACGACTCCCTGCTCTGCTCCTCCTCAGCGCGCCCTTCAGCCTCTTTGTCAGCCGTCAGCAGTCAAACGTCCGAAGACTCGATATCTGACTCTCAGATCAGTGCTTCCACTGTCGCCGATTATTCCGTCAGAATATCCAGATGTCATTCAAAGCAGCAGAAAGGTCAGCTCGAAGGCTGTTTAGCCCGATAAGTAAATGTCACTGCGTCGGGTTGTGAAAGAGGCAAGCGTGTTGGAGTTTTCTGTTTAACACCAGTTTATCGCCGCCTCCTTCCTCTCGCCCTCGTCTTTGTTGGGGGTGCCGCCTCCTCCGACGGCAGGGCCACGCTCACAATGGACGCTCTGGCCGCCGCCTCCTTTTGCAATGCTAATCTGCGATCCCATTTACAGATACGACTGACAAGAGCGGCACGTTGCTTTTATGTGGAGGTGTGCTGTGAATAGAGCCTGTTGTTATCTCAGAGTCCATTAGAGGATGTTCTCCACCTCAGAAACACGCTGGAGGAGGCCTGAAGGAGCCACACCAGCTTTTCTTACATCAGCTTCAAGTGTTTTACATAATCAGATGAGCTGAAGAGTTGAAAAAAGTCCCCAGAGTTACCTGAAAAACAACAGCAAAGTATATAAAAAGGCTAGAGGTTGAAGGCATTTATGCATTATGTGCATATTTCCTGCTTTTCTCTTCTTCGATGTCATAATTAGATTTTTTTCTGGGTTTTTGGAGTTTGGTTGAGCTGTAATTGAAATTTGAAGACATTTAATTGGGTATTGGGATGTATATAGCATGTATTTTATGGAAAAAATAACGAATTGATCACTGGGAATGACGTTCATCAGACTGAGAATCAGACACTGCTTCACTGTCATGCAATGTTCGCATGCACTGGCTGGTGAGGATGTGGTTTAATGAGCTGAACGAGTCATTCTGCTGCCAATGAAAAAACGCACAGCGGTCTGTAAAAACTCTGGTCTGCTCCTTTAATCCATCCTCCACAATCCCAACCAAGAAACGGGAATGTCTGACTCCAGCTTGATTGATGGGCGAACAACAAAACTGAGCGTCCCCGAAGGCATCGCGAGGCTGAACCCGACAGGTGGCCGCATCATAACGCCGCTCAGTTTCTCCTACCCGCCGCTACTCGTGCCAGGGAGACGGCCGCATTGTGCACGCACGTCGCTGCTTCATCTGATTTACACATGACATGTTCAGATACGCAGGAGCAGGCGTGTGCGCTTCAGTGCACGCTCAGTGTGCCAACAGCGTGTTGTGTTCATGAATGCAAAATGAGCTGAGTTTTAGATACCGAGCAGGCGAGCGGCAGGTAAATGAAGAGAAAACAGCCTGCTGATGTCACTTCCTTCACGAGCCCACACACAACAAAGCCCATCAAACCCCCCTGGAAACCCTTCAAGGCTCCTACTGTTTTCATAAGAATACCTGGAGCCTTTTCAAGGACCTTTGGGGTCTGCAGGAGGATGCAGCAAGGTCTCAGGTGTCTTTGAGTCAGTTTTCTCGGGTTCAAACTGGTGAAGTGAACCTAGATGAGTTTCCAGTGGTTTCTGAGCAGATCTAGCCTTCTTAAGGAAGTTGTAGGCATCTTAGATAGGTTCCAGGATTTCATCTAGTTGTGTTAAAGCCTTTAAAGGCTGTAGTCTGTAGTCCTTGAGGAAGTTGCACAAGTTCCTTGAGAGTGTACAAATGTGGTTTAAAAAGATTTTAGGCATCCTTTACAGAGTCTGAAGATTGTTCCAGCGGTTGGAGATGCTCCAGGACACCTTGGTCAGGTTTCAGTGGTCTTTAAGGAGGTTAAAGGGACTTGAAGGATCTAGATTTTGTAAGGAGGTCGTAGGTATCAGTAAGCAGTCTTAAGCTGATTTCAGCGGTCCTTGGAGAAGTTTCAGTGCTCCTAATTGTTATTAAGGTGGTTGAAGGGACCTTGAGGAGTTTCCAATGTTCCTCAAGCAGGCCAAGACTATTTAATGAGATTCCAGGGGTTATTAAAGAACTTCTTAATTATTTAGTTGGTGGTCCTTGAGGAAGTTGTAAAGGTCCCTTGAGCAAGTTCCAGGGTTTTTAAATAGGTTGGAGGTGTCCTTGAGGAAGTTGTTGGGGTTTTCAGGATTCTCTCCAGTGGTTAGGTTGAAGTTCAGTGTGCGTACCTGCACATTTATACACCCTAAACGGGGAGATGGGTCTCTGCCAGCCAATCAGAGAGCAGCTCTTCTGTGAACATTCCCGTTAGTATTCCCTCGTTTCCTCCCCCGGCTGCTCTGCCTCTCCTGCTGCCTCTGAGCTGAAGGTGGAGTGACGAGCAGTGGGATCCGAGTGTTTCCCAGATTTCCCGTCTTCCTTCCTCTCTGCAGCTTTGAGCGGCTTCAGGATTTGATCCCGCGGCTTCGCTCGGAAAAACTGGCCAAAGGCAAGAAAGCTGAGCGGAATGACAAAAAGCCTGAGAGCTGAAAAGGTTCCTCCTCCTCCTCCTCCTCATCTTCCTCGCTAATCATCTGCACTGCAAGCAGATTACCACTGAGATACACAAATCACCTGGCTCATTGTGCCACATTTAACGTTTATTTTTTATTTTATTTGCATTTAGTTTCAATGATAAATCCATTTTTACTTTAAACTGTTTTAATGTAAATTGGAAAATTAAAAAAAAACACACAATCAGTAAATTTTAATATTTCTTGCCAGTTTTTGTTTATTTTTTATTTTCCAGATTTAGAGTTTTGTAGTTTTCTGAAACTTCTGGGGGTTTTGTAGTTTTGTTTTTGTAGTATTTTCTTTAAGAACTGGTTCTTTGTAGGTTTTTTTTCACTTCTTTTACTTTTGCAGTTTAATGTTTTTGTAGTTTTATTGGATCTCCAGCTTTTCCAGGTTCGCACTATCTGTAGTATTTTGTGTAGTATTTACTGTGTACACTGTATTTAGTAGTACTCCTGTAGTGCTCTGGCATGGTAGCTGTAGTACTCCTGGAGTAGTACTACTGTAGTACTCCTGCAGTGTAGCTGAATTACTCCTGCAGTACTGTGTAGTTTTCCTGCAGGCCTGTGGTTTCTGGTGTTCCCGGTATCTCCCTCCACTTGGCTGTGGGTGTTGAGTCGCTGGTGCTGCCGGGTCCACACCTCCTCTGTGCTTGTAATGCACGGATCAATGCAGCCTGCGGGGGGGAGGCTCGGGGGAGGCGCGGGAGGGGAGTGGAGCTGTGGGATCGATGGGTGCTGAGTTATTGCGGCACTCGTCCACTGATTTTTAGAGAGCTGTGTTTTCCCAGGAAAGTCAATACCTCCAGGCTCCCCTCATTAATTTCAACCCCTCCATCCCCACTGCGCCTCCCTCCTCCCCCTCCTCCTGCAGCTGCACCTGGGGATCTGCAGCCCTGGAGAGAGAAGGGTGGAGGAGGAGGAGGAAGACAGGGAGAGAGAAACTGAGATGATGAAGTCAGATGAAGGGGGAGAAGAGAGAAAAGGAGGGAGGTGTTGCAAACTGAGGTGATGAAGTCAGATCCAGGGGGGAGGACAAGGAGGGAGAGGAGGACGGGTGGAGGAGGAAGAGGAGTAAGAGGAGGAGAAAGATGTGATCCCGGGTTTTAAAAAGCAGACAGAAGGAAAAATATTGATTCCTGATATGGAGATCATGTTTGCAGCAGATTATTGATGTAGTTCCTCCTCCAGGAACAAAAGTCTGTGCCCAGTGTGAGCAGGGAGGCCACGAACTGGAGGCAAACTGGAGGCGTTAACTGGAGGACACCCAGCACCAGTATCATCATCATCAACATCATCATCAGGCAGGCCTCAACATGCCTGACCCCCCCCACCCCTTTTCTGTACACCTGGGAGCTGCAGCTGCTCAGCTGTGTACACTCCAAAAGTATGTGGACATATCAGCATTGCATCAAAGCACTCAGTGTCCGCATTATTACAGCAGCTTCTCCGAACTGAGCACATCCTCTCTCGGCTGTTCTGTTCTACTTTTATGGAGCTGTTTGTGTTTTACTGCGCTTGTGTGTATCCTTTATTGGCTGTTTTCTCTGCTTCACCCTGTGGAACATTTTACTTACTCAGATTTTTGGTTTTGTTCTTTGTTGTAGAGATTTAATTCTAATGAGCCAAATTATTTCGTACTGGTTCTTTTTTCTTGTTATTTCTGCTGCTGTGGTGCAGAAATCAGTGTCTGTGGGTTTCATGGGTAATATGCTGGGTTCTGGATGTTTATATATACGCGTTAATATTTCATGATTTATACAGTAATTGTTATTTATACTGCATTTTTAGTCTTCTCCATTTTTCTGGGTTTTATTTTTTAATATTCTGGTTCTACAGGTTTGTAGTTTTTATGCTTCTGCAGCAGCTCATCCCTGTCCTCTCCTGCCCCCTCTGTGGAAAACTGAAGGTCAGAGGTCAGACTTACTTCCACACAAACTGGTAGAACTTTCTGCTTAAAACTCGCAGTGTGTTATTCGAAGTAATGACAAACTTAGTTGAGAAAAACTCAAATCCAGGTCTCAATTTTTCAGCTGCCAGTTCCAGACCAGATATTCCAAACCTGTTATTCCAGCTTCAGATCACCTTTGATATTCCAGGTCTGGTCTAGATGTTTTGGCAGATCTAAGGATGATATTCCTGATCTGATATTCAGTTTTTTACCATGTTTAATGAGGTTGTTTTCTCTGGAATCCCCCGGATTTGTTCTGCAGTTTCTGTTTCATAGAAAATTAATCTTTCTGGATTTTTTATGATGTTTCCTGCAGTTTCTAACTTTTTGTTTTCCTCATTCACTTGTTTGAGATGTTACGTGTGATTTAAGCGCAGCCGGACTTGCTTAAACAGGTACTATGCACAGGTTTTTTTTGTTTTTTCTCTTCTTTTAGAGAATGGGTGGTTTAGTGTCTCTGCACTTTGGGGCTTTTAATGATTTCAGATCCGTTTCTGAGGTGAAGTTTCTTGTTTCCACCTCCGAGCTGGAGCACTGTAGCAAATGTAGCTCCCAGCTCTGGTTTTAAATGCTGCTTCAGAACAAAATACCTCAGAGGTAGCCGGTTCCTTGTCTCCTGCAGGGAAACGTACTGCACTGATGTTACGGGATAATCCTCACGGTGGTGGTTTTTAAGTTACTGGGATGCACCCTCCACCCGTCCCCTCTCCGCTCCGTGTTTTTTTTGTTGGTGGTTTTCCGGTGTGGGCGTTGGGATCCCTCTGGGACCGGCCCTGAGATTAAGCAGCTCTGCAAATAAAATCCACTCCACTTACTTGGATAATTGTTTTACTGGAATAACTAAAGGATTCAGTGTTTTTCTGTGGATGCAAAGGTCAAACTTCTGCTGATTTAGTGCCGCCCTCCTCACGCTCTCCCAGTGCTCAGTAAAGGCTGACGAATCTCAGTTTATCCTGTTTGTTCTCCATCTTACTTCTCCTCTTCGTGGAAAAGTCAGAGGTCAGAGGTCAAGCCTACATAGGCAGCCTGAGTGATACTCCGAGTGTAAACGGTGTTTTACAGGTCTGACTATTCCAGGTCTAAACATGATGATCTTGAAGATGTTTGACGTTGTTTATGTTGCTGCGTTCATTAAATAAACGAAGGAGCTGTAGCGTTGCCCAAACTGAGCTTAATTTAACCACCTGATCATTTGGGATGACATCACTAGAATGGACCAATCAGTGAACCTGTATGCCCTCATGTGATGCAGACCTGGTTCATTAATAGTAAGTCTGAACTCAAATGCAACTTCCTCACTCTGAGCTCCTCTCTCAAAGTACAATGAAGCACTTTGTAAGTTCTGCTCTTCCTCCTCCTCCTCCTCCTCGGCACACATGGAAAACATTAGCAGATTGTTCCAGAGGGTTCGCTGAAGGTCTGCGAACATGTAACCAAGAGCCCGGCGTTACACCTCCGACCTCAGCTGGAGGAGAGGAGGAGGAGGCACTCCCTCTGTTTTCGCTGTTCCCCCTCTCCTGTCGACACGTCTGAGGCACCGTTCGCTAATTGACTTCTGAATTTTTATTGTTTAATTACTGTCGCAGTAACACATGGAGGCAATTATCTGTAGCCTGCTCGGGATCGGCTTACAGCGGCTGACGGAAACAAAGAGAGGACGAGGCAAACGCCATTTATGGCAGGACTCGCAGTGAGGACAGAACTCATAATTCAGCCTGAAAAACCTCCGTCTGAACTACCGAAACGTCACTTCAGCCTCGTCTTTTATTCTATTTAACCCTCTCTGGCCCCTACAGCAACAATTCCCAAAGACAAAATGCTGGTTTACAGGAGGAGGGATTCAGTGCGCTTTAGTTTTGTAGTTTGTGGGTTTGTTTCATGTTAAGTTGAACAGACTAAGGGCCAGACGTACTAATCATGAGGCCACAGTTTGGCTATAAGTTCAGGATTTGCTCTCTCCAGAAACAACACAGCTAACGAGCCTGCAGCTACTTGACTGCAGCTCAGACCAGCGTTTAAACCTGGAGTCAGTTTTAGAATAACTCTGACACAAAGAAAGCGGAGATCACTGCCCCGCCCTGATCCTGGTTCTGATAAAGGTCTCTTCCTGTTTTATGGGAGTTCTTCCTTCCCACCATCGCCAAGTGCTGCTCACAGGGGGTCTTGGAATCTCTCTCCAGTTGTCTCTCCAGGGTCTTTACCTTATAATATAAGGCACTTTGAGATGACTGTTGGTCGTTTGTTGATCTATTAAGGAAATTTCTGTGAATTGAAATTAAGATTTTGGCTGGTCGAAGCCATTAGCGCACGGCGTGAGGAGCAAATTCCTGGGTAAAAGAACGTGTTGCTCTAAGTGCCCCAGTGAAGCTCGTTCAGAGTGAATGCCAGATGTGATTGGCTGTTCAGGTTTGTGACTCAGCTGTAGATTTATTTAAAAACCGTCAGTTCGTGTGTTTTTGTTTTAGTGACGTCTAAATCTCGATTAAACATCATCTTCATTTTGTGTTGAAAGCTCACATCTGTGCGACGCCCCGAATAACTCCAGCAGATGTTTAAGGAGACGTGCTTCAGATGTTACCTGTGATTTAAGCACAGTCGGACCTGCGGCGGCGTTATTTCTTCTTCACAAGCGTCAGACCTGTTTGCAGCACAGAGGGCGAGGCGAGGAGGCGGATTAAAAGTGAGGCGCTTGCATCAGTCAGTGGAGTCATTAACACCCTCCTCCACCTCCTACACCCGCCTCTGCTGCAATCGATGCTCATAGAAATTTCATGAACTTTAAACAGTGATTGACAGGCAGCTCCGGCCCCGGCCGCCGCCAATGCCGCGCCCTCACAGAGTGTATGAAGTGACAAAAGTTACTGGAACATGAATTAACTGACCGGCGTGTGTGTGTCATGTAAAGTCTCATTAATAGAAACTTGATTATCTAATTCAAATCTTTAAGATGAAGAGCGCGGCCTGCTTGCGGCCTGATGTTGGACAGATGTTCAGCAGATTATTCACTGTGAAGGTTTTTCAGCCCTTTGTCTGCAGGTCCTCTCAGGATTATTAAAAGCACTTTACGCTCCCCGCAGAAGAAGAAAAACACACAGTTGCAGGTGCTTAACAGTCAGGAAAAATACACATTTAAGGGTGCATGCAGGCAAGTTTTTATCGATATCTAAGTAGTTAAACTCCAAAACTACAGATTTTTTATGATACAGTTTGAGTTCCGGTCGACAAAATTTGTTCTCTTCGTGTTCTTTCCCCGTGTCTTGTCTTGTTTTCTGTGCTGAGGACTCGACGCCTGCATGGTCACGCGGTGCATCCTCGACACGTTTGAACAGCACCAACTGTCGAGGCTTCATTCAGTGAAGTTCAGCACTTTCTTCATCTCGGAAAAATTCTGTTTTCTCTAAAAATAACTGCATACGGTCGAAGTCTTCACCTGCAAGGACGAGAACCTGAACCATCAGAATGTTTATTTTTGAAATTCTTCTCCAAAGTTTTCCCAATCAGGGAACCAAACAAATCAACTTTTAAAGACAAACAGCTAAAACGCAGGGTCAGGATCGTTGCTGCTGGGATTGTCGCTGATGGTTTCTAATATCTCACAGGGTTAAAACAATCTTTCATCTTTTAGTGATTTAAATATAAACAGAGTGTTTTTTTTTGTGTTTTTATTCTTCACTACTACAAAACACCAGAGGAAACCCGTCGTCCTGCTTTACCTCGGCCAGATGTTTAAACTTTAGATGCTTCATAAAGGCAGAATTTATGGTTTTTGTGTTCCTAATAAAGTGATCAGCGAGTTTGTGTTACAGAGTCGGGATGTGACGCGTCAGGAGGCACGTCTCAGTCACTTTGCGGCGATCACACGGCAGCAATGAAACAACACGAGCGCTGTCGCGTCCCCGCCTTTGATCTCGCCTCTCGTGTCGTCTTTTAATAGACGGCAGAAGTGTGCTCTCCGCCGCGGGAATTCCTCGACTCTCAGCAGAGACGCACCACATTTCATATATCAAAGAGCTCCACTTTGGGAACGGGGACTTGTGGAACTAATGTCGGGTAATTAGCCATTTCTGCGGGGGCATTTTCGGCGGCCACTCCAGAAAATAATAACTTCTCAGGTGGGGGGCCTATTTCTTTGAGGCACTCTGCTCGGCCGGCTCTAATCACGGCGAGGTAATTATTCGCTGATTAACACGCGGCGTCGGGGCGGATGTTCGCTCTAATCACAGGGGCTGTTGCGTCAGCGACGGCTCTCGGAGGAGGAAGCAGAAGGGAGTGGGCGCTCATGTGGGTTATAGAGACGAGACGACGGTACCTGAAGATACCTGAAGACACCTGGCGGGTTCGGGAGGGCCGACTCTGATCTTCATCAGAAGATCGCGTCTTCATTGCGTAAAGAATGAAAGAAAAACATTTCAACATCAAACCAACACTGACGCCAAAATCCTCTGCAACATGGAATCATCCGCCACTGAAAGTAGTCCCCAAAGTGCAGATAGACTCAGAGTTCATACGTTTGATCTGTTTTTGCTCATTTTTATCTCTCTTTCCATTTTCTGCTTGTTTTACTTAAACACGTGCAGACATGTCCCCACAGGACCGCCCTCCTTGTCACACCAGCGTGCACATCCATGTAAAACAAACAAGCTGCAGAGGAAACTTTACGCTCGCTGTCATTTACAGACCTGCCTCGTCGCCCCTGCTCTCTGCGATGACTGAGTGATGAATTGGAAGTCGGAGCAGATCAATAATCCGCTGAAAAGATGCTTTCGGGGTGTTATGGCAGCCTGTCAGCATGCCCCCCACCCCAGCTGATGCCGGTTGGCCACTTGACAAGCAGAAAAACAAATCAGCGCGTCCACTTAAGGCTCGGCATGTCGCGCATCTGTCACACACACACACACACACACACTGAAGGAGGCGAGGAATCATCAGCAGTTGCGATCGGCGGGCCATGAGGCCAAACGCCGCGCTGACCTGCATCAATCATGCATCCGGGGGAGATGGGAAATTGCAGCACACGTTACTGCGGGACGGATGAGCGGCGCCTATTTGAAATGATGAGAGTAATACAGGAGGAAACCACGCAGCACTGAAGTCTGCCGGCTCATCGGGGACACGAGAGCGCCTGCGACGAGGCCGTGAACGCCAAAACAAAAACGGTAAAGGTGAGCAGAGACCCTAAAGTGCGGATTTCATCTCCGGCTGGTAAATATGTACAAACCAGCGGCGTGGAAAAGCTGATTCAGGGCGAGGAGCAGCAAATGAAAGATAAATGTAAACAGTAGTGAGGAGGAGGATGTAAACAGAGGCGGGCTCTCCTCTGAAGCACGGCGCCCTGCTGGATTGTGGGAGCCGAAGCGAGCGGGGTAATGAGCCTGCTGAGATGTTCCAGTAATCCGCCGTCCTCCCTCCCAGAGCTCTGATCCTCTGATCTGTGATCAGCCGCCATCTGCAGCCAGAAGCGGCGAATGATCCCAGAGCGAGGAGAGGAAGAGGAAGCTTCCCCCTCAGCTCGCTGTCAGGGCGAAGCCGGACAGGTGAGAAGCACCAGGTGGTCAGTTTGACAGCAGGAGAAGCATCGAGACAAGAATCCAGATCTGTGGCTTCAGCTTTAAAAGAAGCGCGTTTGATTCATTCGCTCTTCAGTGTGGCTGCACCCTTTCACAATAAAATCTGGGTAATTAGGGATGCTGTGATTGAAAGTTTTCAGACTCATTTTCAGAATTTTAAGTCTGACCTTTAAGTTTTTGCCCAGTTTGTGGTTTTTTTTGGGACTGTGTGTGTCACAGTATAGTTTTTAGCCGTCTCATGAAGCACTAGTGGTCACTTTAAAAAGCCTGAGCCCTCAGACCCATGGAGGTCCAGCATGGATACATTTTACATCCTCACTTTCATCCTGCAGCATTTCGCTCTGTTTTAAAGCCTTCTTTCTCATCCTGTTACTTTTTATCACCTTCTGTAAATTTTATGTGTCTCCTGCTTTTATTTGACTCTTTTTTTTTTTTTTTTTTTAAAGCTTCTGTCTTGATTGTTCAGACATTATTAATCGAGCAGTAGTTGCTGGGTGTTTGAGCAGGAAATGAACGTCTCTCCTGTAAGTGCATAAAATATCCTCCTCCTCTCCGACGCTCCAGATATGCCGTGAAGAAATTAGTTTCAAATGTGATCCGCCTCCCCCTTCTTCTCTTCTCTTCCTCTCCTCAGTCACTTAGCGGTCTAATAACGGAGCGTGGCGCTCAGCAGGACGCCGGCCGACCGTTTGATCACCTTCACAGCGAGGGCAGAGAAAGGATCCAAAGAGAGAGAGAGAGGGAGAGAGATAAATACTTGATGAAATATATAAAAAATCCCCTCCTCTCGCTCGCCTCTGTCTCTCCCGCCCTCCTCTCACCTCTGAATTATCTTCCTCTGCTCCTTTTCTGATTTATAAAAAGCATCAGACGGCAGGAGAAAGCGACGGCCGTGGCCTCCTCGCGCTGAACAAAGAGGAGCAGAGAAAAATCAATACAAATTACGATGGAGAAAGTGGCACTGATGCCTGGAATTGCAGCATATGTTTACACTAAATCAGGCAATCTGTCTTCATATGGGCGGTGTAATGCGTGGGGTGGGGGGAGGGGGGGGTCAGGGTTCGCATTGCCAGCCGCCGTTCTCCAATTACACTGGCTCCTTTGGAAGGAGGCGGTCTTTATCGATTGGCTGGGAGGAGCACGGGGCCCTGCAGGCAGCCAATGGGGCGCTGGGGTCAAAGTGCAGCGAGATTTTAATAAGGCAAAGTAATGGGCTTAATGCCTGTAGGGGGGTCGATCTCCATCAGAGGTTCATTAAAACTTCTGTCTTTGTTTCATTCTCCATCTGTGGTTGTCTCCACCTCCAGCAACGATCGCGACTTCAGAGCGCCGTCACGTCTCTGGAGAGAGGCGTCTGAATCCAGATGTTTTATCAAACCAACTCGACTTATCGAGACACTTGGTGTACTCATCAGAGCCCAGAGCGGTGTGGACTCTACAAACCAGAGCAGCACCTTTAGACCTTTCAGAATAAAACTTCTCATCAGTTTTTAAACTTCAGAAATAAACCACATCTGTCAGTGGCTGAATGTTGGTGTCCAAGAGTTTAAGTGTGAACCAAGCATCAACCAAAGTGCAGTTCCTCTGACGTCCACCGGAGGCTCCAGGACTCAGTCCTCATAGACTCCCATGTAAACACGTTTACGGCCAGAAGAATTTCTAATTTCCCTATTTACAACATTTTAGCTGTTTAAATTATATTCAGGCTCAAAGTTTGTATTGTTAGGGGCGTGGCCTCTTTGACTTACAGTTGTATGGTTACAGTTCAGTTAACTAGGCTTCCCCTTGACTAACTGAACTGGACCTCTGGGCTGTGTTTGTGCTGTTGGAGCCTTTTGGATAATTTTTAATGACCTCATCTGACCAATAAAAGGGCTGCTGTGAGGTCACTGTACTAACAGACCGTCTAAGAAATCTGAGGTCCAGTTTTGGTGAATTCTAGGATTTTATTTGGCTGTCGCTGAGCACTAATTGTCAGGTATTTGTGTCTGTGGATTCAGCTTGTTAGCATTAGTGTCACTACTTAGACTGAAGAAACAACATGGTGGCAGGAAAGCTGCTGATGTTGGATGATATCACAGTGATAACGTCCACACGTTTGGCGATGAGCCTATGTGCAGGAGGTTGACAGATAAAACTAGGCTTCTCAACCATGTACTTGTTCCAAAAACAATATTTTGTTTTCCAAACTTCAATATTTTGTATTTTATTTTTGTCATCGAGTAATAAAATTTTGTCAAGTGCTTGTAAAAAATGCCACATTTAAAGTCATCCCAACACATAACAAGACGAATAAAGCAGCTTTAATTCTGCTTTGAAGGCAAAACTAAAGTGAAAAAAACAGAAAATCTTCAAACCAACAACTCACAGACAGAAAATGTGTCCAAACTAAGGAGAGAGAGGACCAGGACAGAGATATGAGGCTCGTGTTCCCAGATTCTTTCCAAGACTTTTAGCACAGATCGGGGACTTGGATCTCAGAGATCTGGAGGAACTTTTGGCGCTGAGGAAGTTTCCGGGTTTTTTGATATTTATCTGCAGACATGTCGCCTTCGATTGAACCACATCAGCATCATTTCTCAGCATCTCGGATCAGCTCGGAGGTCAGAGAGGAGAACACTTCCTTTTCTGATGGAGATGGAGAGTTAACCATCACAGACCCCCCCTCCCTCCGAGTGTAAATGGGTTTTTTATTCTATTGCAGCAGTTCCCATAGTGCCTCTCACTTGTTTTATAAGTTGGGATGTATGTACGCAGCGTCAGGAGGCAATCCAGTTTGGGATTCACCGCTGATTGCTGCTCGTGTTGTCCCAGTGCATTATCTCCATTCATCCTCTGCTGCTCCGCATCCCCCCAAAAAGTCTCTTTGGGATCCTGCAATGAATCGCTCTTTCATTCGCGGCGGGCCGAGGTAATAGATTCAGGCCGCGCTGCTCTCTGCTTCCTCTCAGGGAGGCGGGGAGGCGAGGAATCCAACATGGCAGCCCCTGCGGCGAGGGCCACGTCCCTCAGCACTCTGTCACCCTTCAGATATCATCCCCACCCCAGTTGCAGCCTGAAAGCCCTTTTTCTCCTCCGCCGCCGCTTGAAACGGGATCCGACAAATTTGATTTAGCAGCTCGCGGTCGCCCATTCCCGGGAAAAGAAAACAAATATTGTTATAATGGTAATAACATCTATTTGGAGCGCTGGCGACAAACGGCGGCGGGGCCCTTTGAAGGAGACCCCTCTGTGCCGCCGTATAGCTGCCTTATTCTTATTCATGAAAGCCACGGTTATGCATATTAGCGCAAACTAGCTATTCTACTCAGCGGCATTTGGAGTGTCAATCATCCTTACAGAATACAAGAGCCAACGGTGACAAAAGCGGAGTGGGCAAGATCGGCTGACAAATTGTCCCCAAAGTCAAATTTGACAGCCTTTTATGATTAATGGGCTTGATTATGGAGAAGTATCTCCCCGAACTCATTTCCGGGTGTTTCTCCAGCTCTGCTCAGTGCATATGGAGAGAGGAGGAGGAGGAGGAGGAAGGCAGATTGTTTGTGGAGGTGAATGAGTGGAGGAGAAAAGAAAAGAGAGAGAGGGCTCAGTGGAGGGGAGGCTGGATTGAATTAGCCGTGGAGGAGAGGTGGAGTGTGAGGTCTCGCACTTGATAAACAGCAGCCGAGATAAGAGAGAGCGAGATCAGCTGACGGTGCTCGCTCGCCCTCTCCGTTAGCGCTCACCGCTAACACGAACCAACAGGAGATCAGAGGAGAGGAAGGTGAAACGATCCCTGCTGAGTTTAAACTTCAGGAAATGACAGGAAGTCACAAAAAACCTGGCTTTTCCACGCGTGTGCAAAAAACGAGCACATTTCGACAATGTTGCATTAAAATTACATCTCACGAAATCTTCGATTTCAGCACAATCGCAGAAGAAGGAAAGGCTGAAATATGTTGTTAAAAAAAGAGACACAAATAATGCAAAGAGACGGCAGTAAGATTCAAAACTACAACAAAAAGGCACAAGACCATCCTGACCAGAGCAAAAGACTCTGTAGGAAGATGTAAAAGTACAGTAAGAGGTGCGACAGCTAGAAAAAGAGGTAAAACTACCAGGACACATAAAAAACTCCTGAATGATGCAAAGACACAGTTGGAAGATCTGAAAGTCCCACAAAAAAAATAAAACTACAACACGCAAAACAAACCTAGAACAATACAGTGACACAGATACAACGTTAAAATGTGTCAAATACAACAATGAGAGGTAAAACTACCATGCAAAGAGACAAAAATACAGAAAAAGAAGAAAAAGGACTACAGGAACTACGGCAAAAGATAAACCTACCTTTGAAAAAGAGACAAATGGAAGTACCAAAAAAGTGTAAAATGACCACACAAAGACATAAAAGAAAGATGATGATGAAGATGAAAGCTGCAGGACTGCAACCATCAGCTGAGTTCCTGTCAGACGCATCTGGGGGTTAAATAAACCCTCTCTTCTGTTTCTGTTTGTCCCGCAGCCTTGAACGAGCCCACCATCGACTACGGCTTCCAGAGGCTACAGAAGGTCATCCCTCGCCACCCCGGAGACCCTGAGAGGTTACCTAAGGTCAGTAAAGACAACTCATTAGCTTGCTGCTGTGGTTCAAAGGTCAGATTTAAGGCCAGGAGGTTGGCTTAAGTCTGGCAGGTATGACCCATAATGCACCTGTCATTCAAGGCTGCTGCTAATTGGGCACTTTAATCGGGTTTAGGGCCACATTAAGGGCTGATTTCAAACTGAAGTGGCTTTTTGTCCCTCCATGGATGCCGTAGACCACCTGCGCTGTGAGCTGAAGGCTTCTAATGCAGCACAGGGCCGAACTCGAGTCGCCTGATTGGATTTGTTGGTTCTGCTCGGTACGCTCTTGGCACGGTGCGGCGCTCCTCGCTGCCAGCGGGGCAGATTGTTCCCGAGCCTTCAAACAGGAAACAGCTGTTTATGGGAGCAAATCCTGCTGCTGCTGCTGCTGCTCTCGCTGCGTTTTGTTTCCCCTCAACTGGCGAGGAGGAGGGCGCGGATGGTCGTCAAGCGTGATCGGTTTGGCGATGTTTGGCTTCTCAGAAGCCCAGGGAGAGAAAAAAAAAAACATCAGAATTATGTAAATTAACTCTGGGACCTAAAAGTGGAGGTGGTGTAAAACATTTCGTGAATTACAAAGTTTAACTAAACTTCATTTTTTAAAACGTCTCGTATAATCAAAGCTCCGTGCTCGATGCCTTTAACTAAAAAAGAAACATTTGATTTGATTAGTTTCCTTTGTGATTTGTGATGGACGTCATCATAGACGTCAAAACTCTTCATTAATTTTCAGTTTTCCTTTAAGCGTACAAATTCTGGTTTTATTTTGTGCAACAAACTGGTCCAAATGTGCCTCATTACTACAGGAAATACAAGCATCAGATACAATCAGATTGTGTCTTCATTAAAGAGAATGAACACAAAACCTTTGTTCCATTAAAACTTTAAAGCAGCTTTGTCCAGTTTCAGGAAGGTCAAAAGGTCTTCTGAACATTTTCAGTTTAGTTTATCTGACGTGGACATAAACGAGTCTTATTCTGCTGGAAACGCTGCAGTCGCATGTTTAAAGTGTTGGATCTGTATGGTGTCACTGAGGGCGGGGATATCCTGTTTATCTGATCATCTCAGGCACACAAACCTTCTGTTTATGTGGGACGGCCAATCAGAAGACATGAGGGGTTGTATCACATAAAGATGGATTATTTTGAGGTCTGAATCATGCAAAGCTGCTCTGGTAGAGTCCAAGAAAGCTGGAGATGAGCAGAACTGACCACTGTGTGATGTTTGTCTAGTGTTAACTAGCCCGGCTACACCAACTGTCCAAACATCACTGCTGTTTAGTTTTTTTTAGAGATGTACGTTTCAGTTTTTAGAAATATACAATGGAAGCTCGCTTTCTAATTTCCAGCAGCCTCCTGACTCGATTACAGTCTACATCTTATGTGAGAACGAGCACAGTGATCAATCCACTTTATCTGGAAGAATTTGGACTGTTTTTAACTCTCAGCCTTTGTTTGTTTGTTTGTTGTTTGAAGAAGAGTTTGGACCTGAAAATGGCAGCAGAATGGAAAAACTAAGCCAATTTTTACGCCTTTATTTAAAGTTTATGGTGGTAAATTTGTATCTCTACGTGGAAGTGGAAACACAGTGTGTTAAACTCTGCTTTTTGGAGGCAGGCGGTGAGGAAGAGGGATTTAAAAGTGCAGAAATGCTCCTTTAAGACAAAGTCGAGAATATTGAAATCAGGGAGCTGGTGTCACCCACAGAACGACATTTGTATGCTCACACAGAGGCACAGCGTGCAGCCATCAGGCGTCCTGGTTAGTATGAAGAGATTATTCTGGCTGCAGCGGCTGCGAGGAGCTAACTGAGGCAGATTCTCTGAGGCAGCGAGCAGCGGCGGCTGGCGGCGAGCGTCAGATGGGCTCTGACACTCGAAAACAGCTGCCAAATTGAAACCATTTATCAAAATCTGACATCGGAGATCCAGTCACCAAAAAAGCAGTTTATTTGTAAATTGATACTAATAGCGAGCACACATTGTCTGGCCCCTTTGATGGCCTGATTTGCAGCCAGAGTGGGACGTCAAACACCCTCCTCCCTCATCCTCTCCCTTTAAATATTTATTTATTCAAAAGAAAACTCAATAAAGCTGCAGGTTTCTCCCTCCTGGACGTTTTGGAGGGAGAGGAATCACGGGAAGAGGAAGAGCGGCGCTCCGCAAGGTGACAGGACGGCGTGCTGGCAGTGACCGAGCAGCGACGGGTTAACTTGAGTTGTCACTTCTCTTTTGTTTTCACCTGCAGCTGCCGCTCTGCAGAGGACAGCAGCAGCAGGTGTGGACAGAGATGTCTGGGCGGCTCGGTTTCGTTTTTGGACAGGCACGGCGCCGCTGAACAGATTGATTCGTTGTAGACGTCAGGTAGAGCATTATGGGAGCAGCAAGCAGGGTGAATATGGAAGCCAGAAGGAGAAACATCAGGCTGATTTCAGCTGAAAGATGGGAAAATGCCGTTCGGCCTAGCTTAGCAGGAAGCGCGATTAGGTGACGACCGTTCAGACACAATACTGAACAAAATGATCGTCTTAAGGTGGACCTCCTCTGCTCATTTCCCTTTCCAGTGCAATAATTTAGTCACACAATACAGAAATCAGCAGATAATCGGATTTTAACAAGAGTCCTGTTTAGAAGAGTACAGCTGGGCATGTATGTCGTGGTAACTTTGGGCTTTTAGGATTTTCTTGAACTGCTGCTAAAATACAAGAATTAGATCCATAAATCTGAATTTATTTTGGGTTTTCTCTGATCCACACAGGGTCAAAGGCTATATACAGGCTCAAATACAAACACCCACACTAATGTTTGGTTAAACGTCCCTTAGCAAGTTGCACCTTGACCAGAGGCTTTTGGTAGCCATCGGCAAACTTCTGGCTGCATATCTGACTGCTCTTCTTAGCAGAACTGGTAGAGTTCATTTAAACTGGTTGGGTTTCTGGCACAGATCCGGCTTTAGGGCAGGCTTGAGCCTCGGTGGTTCCTGGGTTGTTCCTGAACATCCTAAACAATTTCCTCTCATCTGAGGGTCTTTTGGGTCTTCTTCCAGCAAAGTGCTGACACATATGTATAACTGTGCTCATGTACAGTTGTTTGAACTGATAGAATCCGCAGTTGTTTAGAAATGGCTCAGACAGAACGTCCCAACTTGTGTATTACTAACCAAAACTAGCTTACTTATTTTTGCTGATGCATTAAAAGTTGTTTTGCAGTTGTTTATTAGCTGTAATTGTAATAAAATAAATGAGATAAATTAAAGTTATTTTATAATAATTTTTTAGTCATATTAGTCATAAAAGCTAAACTAACGTGACAGTTTATCTCTTTTAAAAGCTCTCATTCTCTGAACTTCACGACACTGTTAGCTTCATGTGAGACGATATCTCACTTCTATGTAGAAATGTAGAAGCAAGATCTTTAATTACTTCAGGTCATTATTGATTATTCTGCTTTTTCTTTATTGTGTAAATCATTGTTTGATCTTTAAAAATGGTACAAGGAGGAGAAAAATCTCCATCACAATATCTTGTTTTGTCCTGAGCTTCTAAACGCAATGCGCCCGCTAACGGACGGATGGATGCTGAGGTGTCCGCTTCCAGCCCAGCCAGGCTGGAAATGAAATTAGAGGGCTGAAAATGATCCAGGAGAAACCCCAGAGGTCATCAGTGACCAGTTGTCTTTCCCAGTTTGTCAAACTACCCAAACTAACTCTGTGTGTGCTGTGGACAGACATGAAACCGCACTCACGTTAATTTTAATTTGTCGTTTAATCAGGTTTAATATAATTTTATCTATAAAAGGGATCAGGTTATAAATGTTGGAGATTTGTTTAAAATACGGGACACCCTGTTGTTAAAAACAAACGCTACTGTTAACATGAGGTCCATGAAGATTTGTGAACCATGGGGTGGAGATTAAATGTGTTTAGCGTGTTGAGTGTGCACCTTTAGCTCTGATCATTGACCCTCATCCGGACTTGTGGGGGGGCGTCCGTCCGTTCGGGGATTATTAATTCCGGCCCACTTCATGAATGAGGAGATTTTCAGTATTCATTGAGAATAATGAGCAGAATTCAGTTCATGAGCTGAATTTCAATACGTTCCCTCTGAATGGAATTAACCCCACACCATGTCCCAGATCATTAGAATACCTCTACGCCTGATAATCGCTAATCTGAAGATCCGACGTGATACTGCTCCCTTCCTCCTCCTCCTCCTCCTCCTGCAGGTCCATCCATATTTTATAGAGATCAGTGGGGCGGCGGCTGTATCTGTAGCTCTGCTCAGGGTGATTTATCATTGTTAAGGCCGCTGTCTGATGGCTTCTCCTCCAGGGTCACGCTGATCCCTGTTCGCCTCGCACCTCCTCAGCCACGGAGCCGGCCCCCTGTAATTAAGCCCCTAGAAACCAAATGGAAAAAAGAGAGAAAGAGGTAGGAGGAAGAAAAAAGGGGAGGAATATGTCAAGAGATGGACAGAAGAAGGGCAAGGGCACCAAGGCCACGAGGGTGCAGTCTCCAAGAGGGTTTTTTTTTTTTAACGGTTATTTGGGAGGGAAACGAAGTACAGTAAGAGTGATTCCTAGTCTTAGATAAATTTTGCTCATATACCACTACAAGTTAAACTGCTTTAAAATATTTAACCGTGAATTTTATATCTTCATGACAGCCATATACAGTCATTTGTAATCCCCAGAAGCCCTCTTTGGGGATTAAGCCGCGCTCATTTAGTCACTTTTGCTGACATTTTAAACATTTTTTGTGAAGTTTTCAATTCTGAACTGAAGTTTTAACACAGTCATTCCCAAAATGTGAGTAGAATGTGCAAAATTGACTAAAAGCTTTTTTATATGACCTAAAATGAGTGACCAAACTGATAAACACACCAGCAAAGTGTTTAACAACAAAAGCAGGTGCAGTCTTAAGCTTTATACCAACAATTTACCTTTATATATTATATTACCATTAATCATTAGAGATGAGAAATGTCATTATTTGTCAGGAAAAAGGACTGTTAGTTAAATATTAAATATCAGTTTACTGTTTATTATTGACAAGTCTACTAGGGTACTTCTGCACTCACAGTTCAAAATATAAATCTTTATTTGCTTACGCTCGACCACAGAGCAGCCGTCAGTTCAAACTGAAACAAGCAGTTTCAGCCCCTCCCTCTTTGCACCAGCTTTATTTCAGATTGGCTGCTTCAGGTCTTCGCATGAGGAATATTCTCACTAAATGACACAAAACATAGAAAAATAGTATAAATCTGAAAGTTTCCAGCAGTCTGCAGCCTGATCCTTTGGTTCAAAGAGATTACTGTGTATACACTGACGTCTTAATTAGAAATTTTAGTCAAGCTTAACATGAAAATCTACCTTTAGAAGAGGAAATGCTGACAGGAAACAAAGAAAAGCAAAATATTTGCCCTTTTTTACTTAAATAGAGAATATGCCTGCATGTTGATGATGTGTTTCTCTACAGCACAATAGATCCACTTTAAGTAAAAGCATATATGTTTTAATATTTCACGTCTGATAAAATAAATTTTCTGTAGTGTTTACTTACTTACTTTATTGAGAGACATCTCTAGCCAGCTGATCGTCTATACTGGGTTCTTTTAGAGGAAAGTAAAAATGGCCTCAAACCTTAATAAAACAAAGGAGTTGCTTCCTGTTGGCTGCTCTGTGATACAGAGTCCACATGAACACAAACACACACACCTACACAGGAGCTACGGGGAGGTTTCATGTGAAGAGAAGCACGAGTCTCAGTGGGTTTAATCAACGCAGCACTGAGGAGGAGGAGGAGGACCCACCTCGTTCTGGACTCACTGATGATGGTGAAACCCTCCCAGACTGAGATAAACTGGTCTGAACTGGAAAGCGAAGGTGTATGTGTTCAGTTGAATCCGTCTGCCTCCCGTGGTGACGTTTGCATGTCATTGTGGTTCTGTTTATTAAAATACAAGTAAGATTCAATGTGGCTGAAAGATGTTTGATGTCGAATTAGAATTTGCTTTAGTAAAATTGGTACATTTCAGAGGACACAGACTCGCGCTCAGTAATAGAGCTAAAGCACCTAAATAGTCTTATTGGTTCGCTGCTTTCTTCCTTTTTGTCAGAAGCAAAAGTGAGCAGCTATTTTAGGAATATATGGAGGGAGGTGGCCTCTTTGACACGGTGACACAGGCGGCTGTACCTGCTAGGTGTCTGCTAGGCTTCACCTCAGCTAATTAAGTCCCTGAACGGGACCTGTGGACCGTGTTTGTGCTGGTGGAGTATTTCTAATAAGATTATCTGTCCAATAATATGGCTGCTGTGAGGTTACTGTACTAACAGACTAGCAGGTATCTTCATCTTAGTTATGTTTACATACAGTCCACAGATGCAAACAATAACAAAGCTAGTTACTGTTAGCCGATAGCTTAGGACTTCCCTTTCGTCTAAATCTTGCGGCTCCAAAAACCAAACAGCAGCAAAAAAGTTAATGTTTAAAAAAACAGTGGTTTACGTGACACTGTCTGTATCAACTGACACTTTGGTTATGAGTTGCTGATAATCTTCCACAGAGGGACAATCCAAAGTGCAGGAATGTGTTTTCATTTCCTCACAGGAAGTCTTCACACCATTATTCTCTACACATTTTAATTGCTGTCTCTTCATGAGCTGAGTTCATTTATCAAATCAGATGAACATGAGCAGCCTGTTTTTGAACTGTCGCACACAAACGTTTAATTTCAGGCACTGCTAAAAGGCAAAGAGCCATTCCACTGATTTTACCCCCACCCTAAATAAATACATGTTATGTAGTTATGATGTCGACCACTGTTTTTCTTTCCTTTATTTTATTTTATTTTTTATTTATTTAATATTTTTATTTATCTAAAATCAATTTATGAGCTATTTCCTTTAGATTTTTTTGTGCTTATGCTTTTCTAGAAGCATTCTTTTGTTCTGCAATTCAGTTTTTATAAATATATTTTTTAAATAATTTTCATCGACTTATTTTCACATTTTTTTCTCCAATATTTTTATGATGTTTTTGTATTTTTTCCCCCTTTTTATTCGTAAATTCCACTCAGAGTTGCAGTTACTGAAGTATTGTAAATCAAATGTAGTGAAGTTTGGTGAAACGGCGACTCGCACATTGGAGCGAGCGTCTGAGCAGCCAATCATTAACCAGCAAGATGTTCGGGCCCAATGATCCAATCAGCTGCCTTCGTCTCTCAGCTGTTTCATATGTCCATTTAGCCTCCTCCACCCCCCCCCCCCCCCCCACTCCCCACCATCCATCTCCTTTCAGCTGAAGGGAAACACCCAGAGACCCTCTTCATCCTCGTCTTCATCTCCCATCCCTCCTCTCTCCTCCATCTTCTCCCACATTCCCCACACTCCTCCTCCTGCTGCTGGAGGTGTGGGTCAGTGATAAGAGATGATGATGATGATAACTGGGAGCCAGTGCATTACCGCATCGATCGGGGCCTTTCAGCGCCGTTAAAGCGCCCGGCGCTCTGATTGCCGGCACTCGCTCTGACAGGAATCCGATGGCGCTGTCTGTGTGTGTGTGTGTGTGTGTGTGTGTGTAAAGGGTGTGGCCTGGCCGCTGTTAGTGTGTGTGTGTGTGTGTGTGTGTGATGGCGTGAATGAGGATGTATGGCGGTGTGGCGTGGAGTCAATTAGTTGCTCCGACAGGAAGAAACAGATCGAGCAGCAGGAGGGAGGAAATCTGATCCTAAGGAGGAAAACAAAAGAAAATAAACAAAAACAGGAAAAAACGTTTTCGTTCAGTCAGCAGGAAACACCAACTCTTCTTCTTCTGTTCATGTTTGTTCTGCTTCTTCTTCCTCTTCCTTCCCCTTTTTTTACTTCCTGTCGTATTTTCCCTTCATCTTAATTTTTCTAAAACTCCTCCATTTTTTCTATTTTTATTTTGTTCTGCTTCCTTTGTTGTTACTGTTGTTGTTGTTGTTACTCTGTCTTTTCCTCTTCTTCTGTTTTTATTGTTCTCTTTGTTTCTCTCTATTTTCTGTTTTCTCTCGTCCATCTTTTTCCTTTTGTGCTGTCTTGTTCATCTTATTTTTCTCCTCTTCTTCATCCTTTTTTCTTCTACTCCTTCCTTTACTCTGTTTCTCTCTGTTATGGTTTTTCTGTTTCTCCTCCTCTGTCTTCTCCTTCCTCGTTCTTCTTCTTGTGTTACTTCTTTTGTTTCTTCTGTTCTCCACTTCCTTTTTATGTTCTGTTTCTCCTCCTCTCTCTCCTTCCTGTTTTCATGTTGTTCTTTTCTTATTCCGAGTAGTAGTACTACTAGTACAGCGCCTAATTCACAAATCACAGAGAGCCCACCAACAAATGAACAAGTGCAAGTACACACACACACACACACTGAGCAGCAGCAGCGAGGCCTCGGAGGCGTCATTAACTTGAGAAGGCTGTTGTGTCTGTCAGAAGCTAATGAAAATAGAAGGAGGACACACACACACAAACACACAAAAACACAGACATACACACAGAGCTGCTGAAGTCTTTTCTGTGTGTGTGAGGTTTTAGTGTCTGCCAACTGTATATTTAACGTGTGTATGTTTGAGTATGTACGGTTGTGTGTAAGTAACTCTGTGTGTGTGTGTGTGTGTGTGTGTGTGTGTGTGTGTGTGTGTGTGAGAGAGAGAGAGAGAGAGAGAGAGAGACGGGCAGCTGCTGCTGCGTGGCGTCTCGCTGCCGCAGCCGAGCGAAGGAGACATTAACTAACTTCTGTTTTCTAATGGAGATTAATGAAGCCAGAGGACCAACACACACACACACACACACACAGAAGCACACGCATAGAAACAGAAACACACACAGAGAAATGCACACACATACATAAAAACACGCACACAGAAACACGCTGGCAGAGATGTGGTTTCACCTGTCAGGCTGATTATTTGGGGTTATAGTTTGAAAAAGAAAAAACAGGGGAGCTGGAAGGAAATAGGACAGGAGGGAAGGAAAGCAAGAAAGGTAATGAAGGACTGAGGAAAGGAGAGAATTAAGGAGTGATGGAGAGAAGGAAAAAGGGAAGACGGGAAATAAGTAGCAAAGGATTCGTGCTTCCTATCTTCCTTCCTAGACAGTAATCTAGGCAGAAAGGTGGGAAGGAAGAAAGAAGGAGCTAAGGTAAGAAAAAAGATAAGGAAGTAAAGGTAGGAACCCAGATAAGGAAGCAAGTCAAAATGGAAAAAGGACATTTGGAACAGTTAAGAAAGGTAGGAAGGAAGATGGACAGAAAGAAAAGTAAGAAAGAACAAGGGAAGTTTTCAAATCAGTGAGTGGAGGATAAAGGAGGAAAGGGAGCAGAAAAATAACATGAGGAAATATGAGGAAATGAAGATTAATAATAAAAGGAAAGATGGAAGGAGGGAAGGAAAGACACCATGAATGAAGACAGGAATATAGAAAAAATAAAAAGAAGGGGGAAAAGGAAGGAAAGGAAGGAATGTGGAAGACAGGAGGGAGGGAAGGAAGGGAGAAAGGGGATGACACAAGAAAGAAAAAGCAAAAGCAGTAGGAAGAAAGGAATGAAAAAGATGAAAGGCAAGAAGGTAGGAAGATGGGAAGGAAGGAGGATAGGAAAAAGGTAAATGAGATGGAAAAAGAATGCAGAGGAGGACACAGAAGGAAAGACAGCAAGAAGGAAAGACAGCAGGAAGGAAGAAAAGTAGACTCGAGAAAAGGGAAGGAATACAGAGGACAGGAAAGAAGGAGGAATAGAAGCAAGGAAAGATGAAGAAGGAAGAGAGGGGGAGAAGAGAATGAAAGAAAGATTGGGAACCAAAGTTAAAAAAGAGAGACAGTAGGAAGGAATACACGAAGTCAGGAAAGAGGAAGATGGGACAAAGGCAGGAAATAAAGGAAGGAGGGAAGGAAGAAAGGAAACAGGGAGCAAAGAGAAGAACGAGCAGAGCTCATCAAACAGCTGATTCTGGTGTAAACAAACAGTGATGCGTTCACTTCGCCGTTCAAGCTTCAGGTCAAGGAAAAAAGCGTCCGCGTGCTGGACCGTTGCCCCCGAGGTCATCGCCTGTCGTGGGAAACGGAGACCTCCGTGTGTCAAAGGCCGGTTCGCTGCCAACTCCGAGGAAGCGCTCTGATTGGCCAGGGAGAGAACACAAAGTGCGTCTCTGGAGACGTTTTTGTTTAGAAGCTGCGGCTCCAGCAGAAAGTTAAAATGCAATAAAAAAAACAGTAGAATCCAAAGTAAAAATCCCCTTTAATCTCTGCGTTCTGCAGTGAAACTCGACAGAAATAAGAAGGCGCAGATTTGAGCGGCAGGAGTGATTCGTGCTGACAGCCGCGAGATGAGGGAAACGTTTCTCCTCGGCAGCTTCGACAGCAGCAGAATCTCTAATGCTGAGTTCAAAGATGCGGTTCAGGGTCAGCCGCACATTCATAATCACAGGTGGAGCTCTCGCACTCCTTTACTTCATATTAGAGCTGCACCGCTGCTCTGTGGAGGGACAGTTTAACGCTGCTGAACAACAAATCGACAAATTTCAGCCTCGAGTAAAAATAACCAGAGGTCCAGGAAGTACACCGATCCGCTGACATGCCAGACGAACGCCAGGAAGCTTTATTCACTTTAGTTCAATGCATGAAATGTTTGTATTTGTTCTCATTGGCCAGTTCCAGGAAGCCTGCTGAGGGCATCAGACGCTGCCCTTAAGCTGCTCTTTGACCTTTTAAAGCCTGAACCATGATGACTCGATGACAAATTAAAAAATAATTATTAAATACTCATTTGCATATATGAGTTTTTATTTGTATTATATTTGTGTATTTTTTTTGCAATTTATTTATATTTGTTGTGGGGGAAAAAGTCTCACTGTTGATGTAGAAGTCTCAAAGAAAATCATATATACTAGAAACAATGAAGAAATGGAAAGAGCAAAAAAGGAAATAATAACTGATGAAAGGATAAAAGCAAGGAAGGAAAGACAGGAGGGAAAAAGAAACAGAGAAAGGGGAGAGGAAAAAGGAGACGACGGAACAAAAGTGAAGGAAACCTGTGACGTGCTGATGTCAGCGAACCTTTCAGAGAGGGGTGTAGGTTCTGGGTCGGGGGCCGGGGGAGGCGCACGGGGCCGAATCTCCAATTGACGTCAGTTCCTGTCAGTTTCCTGGCCGCCTCGAACTTTCGGGAACAGCGTCTGCAGTGCGGTTGGAGCTCTGATGGCTGAACCTAGAGAGTGGCAGCCGTCACCTCCTCCTCCTCTTCCTTCATCACTTCACGTGAAAAACAAGTCTCCCTCTCTCCCTCTCCTGCTGTAATACCTCAGGGAGATCCAGCAGAGGCCTCCACCTCCCCACTGCTGCTCCTCTGGGACTCCACACCTCCTCCTCCCTCTGTCAGCTGATCATCCTCAGGCTTTCCTGTGTCTCCATTCAGCGCTTTGTTTACATCACCTTTTTTCCTCCCTTGTTTCCTTATTTCACCTTTTTCCTTTATATTTCCCTTCCTCACTTCCTTCCTTCCTGCATTCTTTCTTTCATTAATGGTTTTTCTTGTTTCCTCACCTTTCCTTGTTTCTTTCCATCCCTTCTCTATTTCTTCCTCCTTTCCTTTCTTGTTCCTTCTTGTTTCCTTCTGTTGATATCATTTATTTATCCCTGTCCATTTTAATGTTTTTACTTTAATTTTTTTCCATCCTGTCTCCTTTTCTCATTCCTTCTTTCTCTTTTTTGGTCCTTTCCTTCCTTTCCTTTTTTTTTACCCATCACCCCCTCTTCTTGTGTTTGTATTCACTTGTTTATCAGTCACATTATTAAACCCAGACTCTCAGATTGGACGCTTCCTCTCCTGTGGGCTGATTGGAAAATGTGTGTGTGAGAAAATGGCTTCCTGCTGATTCTTCTTCTGTCCTCCTTGTGTTGTGTTTTCTGTTAAACCTCCCATTTTTGTCTTTTTTCAGGAGGTGCTGCTGAAGCGAGCGGCCGACCTGGTGGAAGCTCTGTACGGGATGCCACACAACAACCAGGTGAGGGAGCACCTTCACTTTGACCTTTGGCCTCTTCAAACTCAAACACATGAGGATCAGTGAAACATCCCATCACAAACCTCAGGATATATCTCAGAAATAAATGATGAGTAATGATAAGTAAAATGTAATAGTGAGGCTCTAACAGAGGACAGAAATCTCAGACTCCTGAATGAAAAACTGTGTTAGACTTCATACGTCTAACAGAATCCCTGCATTTACTACACTGACAGCTTCCCCTGGGTCATTCAGACAATTAACTAATGCTATCCCCCCACACCTCACCCCTGTCCACCCACCTCACCAATCACCTCACTCTGAGTAACCCTCATCACTCACTCCAAGCACTTCGCAACTATTTTGTTCTCCAATGTGTGAATTTTAATCTTTTTGTATATATATGTCCAGACAATCACCTTCTACTCAAGCGCAAACATCCATGTGGCATTTTACTAAAATTTTCAGTGAATATTTACGTTGCTAACACTTCAATATGACATAAAAACAAGAGATTCAAAAAATGTCAAACTTCAACATCATCATACGTCCCGTGAACTCTAAATTTAGTTCACTGGTGGGAACCGCAGAACTGAGGTTCACTGCTGTCCAACATTTTCATGCCAACAGTAACTCTTACAAAATAATGTCCCGTCCTCCCCTCTCCTTGCAGGAAATCATCCTGAAGCGAGCGGCCGACCTCACCGAGGCGCTCTACAGCGTCCCTCGCAGTCACAACCAGCTGCCGTCGCTCACTGGCTCAGCCGCTCACTCGGGGATGATGGGAGTGAACTCATTCAGCAGTCAGCTCGCCGTCAACATCTCCGAGGCCTCGCAGGCCGACCAAGGTGAGAGCGCGCTGCTACCCATGATCCTCTAGGGAGGGGGTGGAGGCCTCATGGTTTACGCCGCATCACAAGTGTGCATTAAAGACAAATGGAGGCCAAGTAGACTTTGTTGACCAGCAGGGTTGACTGTCCACTAGAATCCAGCAGAGACAGAGAGTTTAGTATAGTTAAGTAAAATCCAACAAACGTTTTTAGGGTCCAACTTTATTGAGAGTCTGAGAGTTAAAAAGAGTCTTTAGAAGAGTCCAGTAGACTGGAGTGGTTTAGCGGACGTTAGGAAAGTTCACTGGACGTCATTGGACTCCAGTCCACTTTAAATTTCTGTAGAGATATTTTTGTGGACTATTTTCAGCAGCACATGAATTCATGTTTATTGTTTTAGTACCTGCTATCAGACACAGTCAAAATAAACAAGAGCACGTTCACTGAAGTGTTTCTACAAGTTTTTGGACATCAGTGGAAATCTGATATATCTCAGTTCTTGTTAGCAGATACGTTCGGTGGTGTTTCCACTGTAGCTCTGTGGGTTTGTTATCCTCAGTGTTTCCTTTCAGCAGTCAGTTCTGCTTCTGTCAGGAACGCTCAGGAAAACATGCAGCAAACAGCTTGTGAACGCGTCGACAGGAAGCAGATCGAGCTGCTTTTACTCCCCGGACACCCCCCCTCCACTTCCACCACAAACCGTGGCCTGGTTTTCCCATCGGCCCGGCAGCGAACACCTTACAGGAATCTATGAGGTCATGGGAAACGAGGTAGCAGCCATGCTGAAAATTCATAACTGTGGTCCAGTCGGAAACATTACACCGAGGATCTAATGCCGTCCTCCCCGCTGTTATGAAGTATGAAATGGCTCTGTGTGCCCCTTGCAATTATCCACCGTGATTAAAACATTAATAAAAACAGCAGCTCCCAAGCCCAGACCTTATCAGGCGGACGAGGCAGGTAATTTACAGCTCCAATTCAGCTTGGCCTGCTCAGCATCATGTCATCCTCCTGCAGGATGAAGGCTTTTTCCTCTGGAGTCTGTCTTTGTCAGAGTTTATGGGGTCATGAGGGAAGCCTGATACCAGGAAAAATACCCCCAAAAACATGTTTTTACTTAACTGCCCACTTTCAGCCTTCTTTATAACTTTGCATGTAAAGCTTACAGAATGATGGATAAGGCTTTTTTTTTTTTTTTTGAAGATGTGTATTCTCACTTCCAAGTAAATTCCCTGAATGCCTGTCGCCCTTGTACTACTAGCCGTAAACAACAGCAGCTAATGTTAGCTTAAAAATAGTCCACTAACTGCTAATGCTATCAAACGACTATTTCCCTGCGAAACAAGTAAGGACAGGAACTAGCACTGATGTGGCTTTGTAGTGTTAGTGAGGAAGCAGGTTAAAGTTAGCTAACTGTTAAGTGATATGTTGGCTAGCAAGTAGTTTTTCTGCTTTGGTTAGTACTAAAATTAGCTAACTCTAGCCAGAAGAAATTGAGTTTTGTCTAATCAGGAATTTTGGCAGTCACAGAGCATTTGAGTCATAAAAAGATGAATAACTACTAGCTATCCAGCATAGCAAAATGCTGTCTTTAGTAAATGGAGTTTGCTAACTCTCAGACATTGATTGAACTGGTTGTTTTAATTTACAAATTAGTGAATGCTACAATTTTACCAGCAACATATTCTTGCTGCATTGCTAAATTACAGCTAGCTGGCTAGGCTTAGCTTGCTTCCTAACATTATTGCTATCATAGAGGCACTACCTGATGATTTTTGTTGTCAGTACACTAATACTCAGATATCTGATACATATGATGTTCTTTAAACTAGTGTAATTACAGTACATACAGTAGAGTAGCAGCAGGATTTTTATGATTTTAGACAGAGAACCGTCATCGGTTTATACAGAAGGAAAAGATATTAAAAATATAGAGCTTAAATACGTCAAAGTGACAAAAACGGTATATAAATAAATTTTTAACTAATAATAATAATTCTGAAGGATCTTTTCTAGTCGTTAATTTTTGTCATTAAAGACGTCGTAAACCGCCCACCCGCTGGTCCGCCTCACTGTGTACACAGTGAAATCCGAACTGTCCGTCAACCAGCTCATCTGCACTGCTCTGCAGCAAACACGTTTCAGGCTTCGGTGTGAATGAGCGCGCAGGATGTGACCTGCATCCGATCTGCTTCCCACGCTGCTGTGGCGAAATGGATAGGGAGAGGGAACGCACCAAGACAAACACCACCCAACACTCAGTTCATTTGTTAAGGCATTATTTTTTTTATTACAGAACAATCCTTACATTTACTCTGAGTGCTCGGCCGCTCCCTGCACTCTGCTACTCCACATGTGTTTCCCATCGCCGCCTCTCCTCGCCCTCGTCCCTGGGCAGCGCTCCATCAGCCGCTCCTGCTGGGAATTGCGTTGGCCCAAAATGGGAAGTTGGGGGAAAGGGAAAGAGTGTGGAGGGTGAGGCGAGAGAGAGGGCGTAATGTGCTACTTGGCACTCTGTTAGCTCTGCTAAGTGAGCTCGTCCCGAGGTCGGTGGGAACTGTGGAGCCTCGGGAGGGGGTCAGAGGTCAGGCTGAGTGCTGCGGGAACATTGGTATTCAATGCATCTTGGATGAGGGTCAATCAGTGGGCGCATGGGGGGGTGAGAGGGGAGAGAAGGGAGACCAGAGGTAAGTAAAAAGCAGGAGTCAGGTGACAGATGAAGGGCAGACCTCGAGGCGAGCTCTTCATAACAGGAGACCAGCAGTGACAGGCGCGATGATGTCACTGCTGAGGTCACAGTGAGGAGGTCAGCAAAATGTAGGGTAATTTGTAGGTTTTCTTACTATGTGAGTTGGCCTTTTGTCAAACCAGTTTTAGACCACCAAACATTTACATTCCTGGTTTAAAAAAAGATATTAGTTTTGTATTCTGTTTGTTTATTCTGAATAATTTTACAAGATCATTATCAAGATCTTCTGTTTGTGGTGGTGATGAATACTGCTTTTCAGTTTCATATCTCTACCTGTCAGTCTGGTTTGCCCTTACAGGCCTTCGACTGTGTTTTTGCATTTGAGAAAAACGAATAAATAAAAACTGCTCACGCTCAGGTGGGCTGGGCTTAAAGCTGTTACGAGACCAGAGTCAGAAGGAGGAGGTTGGGGCGGAGAGAGGCTGTACAAAACATTGTGTTTGGAATTAAAAGACAGATTTCACAGTGAACTCACTACTTTAGTAATTTGTCTGCTGGTTTAGTGGTTCTCGACCAAAGGGTCACCCGATCAATCAAAAAGGTCATGAGATGATTAATGGAGTTAAAACCAGATAACATATTTGTTGTAAACATTTTGAATAATTATATCTACTTTATCCTACACAGTTTAAAGGAGAAGGGCTAAATGAACATTAATTGAGGCACCGCACCAACTGCTGGGAATCATGCAAAGCTATTGTAGGCCCAGAATAACAAATTTGGAGCTGGAAATGCACAGCGTGGGTCCAGTTCAATCGAACTGTGAGAAATTTAGAGTGACAGTTACTCTTGGAAGTCGTCACATCAAGTAAATGTTTTTTGAATTTCACAGTCTTAAAGTAAAGATTCATTTCTTAATTATGAAGTAATGATGAGAGATGATTGATTATCTATTCAAACACTGAAGTCAGCGTATGGACACATGATGAAGAGCTGTACTTCTTCCTCCTCTTAGGCTATTCCCGTAACTCAAACAGCGTGTCTCCTCGCGGCTACGTGCCGAGCTCCACGCCTCAGCAGTCCAACTACAACACCATCACGTCCACCATGAACGGATACGGGGCAGGGATGACCAACCTGGGCGTACCTGGATCCCCCAGCTTCCTCAACGGCTCCACCGCCAACTCCGCTTACGCAAGTGAGTAATACGCTTAAATATCGCATTAACGAAACCAAACCTCATCCATCCGGGAGGCAGTCAGCAGGAGGGATCATTTACAACTGTGGCTAAAATCAGACGTATTTATGCTCCAAAACACACAGCGCTGTTCCTGATGCTCCAAATACCGATTAAAAAAAAAAGAAATCTGTGCTTCCTGCTTAAATCTGCATTTGATGCCACGTTACCAAAACCTGCATTAAAGCTATGGACGCTGCTCGTTTATGTTGATGCTCTGCTGCTGGCTGATGTTTGAATTGAACTTGACGGTGGAGTGGCAGCTGAGTCATTAAAACGATTAAGTCCATGTAATGAAGTGATGGGAGTTGAAGCTGTATTGGTCCATGTAGTTGCATGGGAAGGTAGCGGCTTAAGGAGATGTTGGAGGTGTTGGGTGAAGCAATAACAGAGGCTTAAGTATCCAAGTAGCATGAAGAACCAGAAGAAAAAGTTTGAAAACTTTACAGTAAGCACAGGAATTAGAATAACTGAAGTCATTCTCAGCCAAGTAGGGGTTTAGGGTCGGCCTATTTAGGTATTTTAAGGGACTCAGGAGCCCGTTAACCACTGAAAGCACCTATGATTATTATGGACTCGCCTGGGAAAATGTTCTCAGCAAGGCCGATATTTTAATTTCATAAAATTGGATCTGAACCAGAATTTCTTCCCTCACCTTTAGCCCACGTCTCCACCCACTGGTCTGGTTTGCTTTTATCTTGCTGAGAGAGAGAAGAAAAACAACAGCACTAAAAACGTTCCTTCATCTTGTCTTATGCCTCGGTGGAGGCATCATATTTTAATGAAATCCAGAGTAATTATGAGCAGTGATTTGGCTAACAGCTTTAAAATGTTAGTAAAAGGCCAGAGGATCCGTATCAAGCGTGAACGTGACTAAGATACCAAGAGCTGTTGAGTGTTGGTACCTAGCTTGACACCACATTACCCAGTGTACTGGGCTTCGTAGTACTGATGATATACTCTGTATATGGATTCGCGATGCTGAAAATAAAACGACTTGATGGCAGATTGATGACGGCGTTGTGCACAGAGCAATACGAGCAAACAAAAGTGAAGCGTTTCCCGCTGCAGGAGACGAGTCGATGCTTCTGTGTCGGCCGTGTTGTTCGTCAAACTTTACACTCGGCTCTGATTAACATGCCTGGAGTCGGAGCAGCAGCGTAGAAGGCGCAGGTGTGTTTTGGAGACTAAACTCGCCCGCGGGGAGCGCTCCATTGTTTTGGCTTCTGTATCAAAGAGCTCAGCGAGTCTCAGCGAGACTCGTTTAGAAGGTAGTGAGCTCAAAATGCGTCTCCTTGCCAGGTGATGTTGTCGTCCCTGGCGACTAAACAAAAGGTGTGCTCACATCTCGCCTGGCTGAGCTACAGTTTCCCGCCGCCGAGGGTCTGAGTGTTTGTGTATGCGTGTGTGTGGACTTAACACTGCCACGCATTGTTCACCTCCTCCTTCCCTCCTCTGACTGTCCCCCTGTCCATACTCCTCCTCACCCATCCCCTCCACCTCCTCCACTAACCCCACTAACATCCTCACCGCATCCTTCATGCATTCATGCATTCACGCTTTGGGCCGAATCCATTAATATCAGCTGGAGAAAAAGGAACGGAAAAACAACAAGAAGGAGCCAAGGAGGAGGAAATGTGAGGACAAAGAAGCAGCGATCCAGGACAGACTGATGCTTGTTGGCATGAAGTGATAAATCACATTTACATTCCCCCGCTTCATTTTACAGTTCCATGTTCAAATGCTGTCCTTGAATCATTACAGACACACTGTGGTCCATAAACTCTGTGGAAGCTCTTAAAGGAACAGCTCAACATTTGGACAGATGCGCTCAAAACTCTGCGTTTCAGAGACGGAAATTAATCCGCTGATGATTATGTATTCAGCACAGAGCTGGAGCCATCTGCTGTTTGTAACTTCAGGGTCGTGTCTGAGATTTTACTGGAAATTTCAGTATTTCACGGTGACCTTTGGGGTAGCAACACATCCACTGTTAAGATACATTTCAGAGTCTCGACTGCAGAGATGGCGGCTGATTTCAAACCTGCAGTGGAGAGTCCAGATGTGGTCAGCTTAGCATTAAGTTAAACGTCACATTACGTCATGCTTGTTTGACAGAGTGCACTTTTAGTCGTCCGACCACATTAACGTCACGTCCTCACGATTTTCCCGGAAAGCTTCTCAACTCTAAAGTCACATCTTCAGTTTAAAGACTACTTTAGAGATTCAGAGGAACGAAATACTCAAATGAGTAAATCAGGAGGAGGTGACTTTAAAGAGCCGGAGATGAGCAAAATATTAAAAATGTAATAAAAATGAAAAGGAGAAAGCACCTTAGCAGCAAATACATGTGACAAGTCTCCTGAAGAAGATGTGACTGAAGGCTTCAGGAGTTTACTTGAACTCGTACTTTGGCTCTGTTTGGTTTAAATGCCGGCTCAGGTTGCTTTCGGAAAACTTCCAAAGAACAGATGTCAAGCTCAAGTCATCACTGATGGACAGCTCCGGCTCTGCACTGATCACCGATAGATGATGATCAATAAGAGCGTCTCTGAAAATGTTGAACTGTTCCTTTAATCGGGAGTCAGCTGTAGAAGCAGCAGGAAAATTCAAAGCTGTTCGCCTAAAGACACACGAAGAGTAAACGAGTGGGTGATTTATTAAAAAGGAAAAAAGTCAATTTACCGCATGATGTTAGACACCTGCCTTCTCACACACACACACACACACACACACACACACACACACACACACACCTGTGCAGCGTGCGCGGATGAAGCTGCTGCTGCTGCTCTCAGGTTGGTTTATTCCAAACAAGTCCTTCAAGTTATGGATCAACTTTGCCAGATGTGCAGCTGTTTGTGCTCGGAGCATGTTTGTTCCTGCAGACCTCGGCCCGATCTGAGGCAGGGACCCATTCTTCCTCCTCCTCACCCTCCTCTTCATCCTCCTCCTCCTCCCTGCATGATTCGCCTCATCTCCGTCCGATCGCTCACCTCCTGTCTGTCTGCCTGTTCGTTACCGTCACGTCCTCCTTCTGTAGGACCCCCTCCCCACACCTTCCTACTCCTCCTTCCCTTGTCTTCCTCACCTCCTCCTCCTCTTCGTCTACTCCCATAGGCCCTTATTCATTCTCTCCTGTCCATATGGTTTCTGCAGTCAAACAGAAGAGCGCCTTCGCCCCTGTCGTGCGGCCACAGACCTCCCCGCCCCCCACCTGCACCACCACCAATGGCAGCAACCTCCAGGGTGAGCATCCCACCCACCCGTCCCGCCTGTCAGCACCCCCGCCCCCTGCTGTCCTCCTGCTCGTGTCCCATCAGGACACGCAGGTGGATGTCCACGCGGCGCCGCTGTTTGAGAAGGACTCTTTCTGTGTTGCGTGTTGATTCCTGCTTTCACACACTTGGAGGTCAAAGTTGATCCATAACTTCTGGCATTTTGGGGAATTTGGAGCTTAAACTTGAGCATTTTTCTTTTATAGTTAATACCGCTGCAAATTTCACCCTACAAAGTATTTTTCCTCCATAACCGAGTCCTATTCTTTAGCTTTTATTTGGCTCAGTGAAGTCCAAGAATCCGTCGTAGATCTGTCTTTATTTCAACATCATCTCTCAGTTTTATCCAAATATTTTTACAACGCAGGCATTTAACTGATTTTATTTAACCTTTCAGCGCTTCACAGAAAGACTTTAACAGCAAATGCATATTTTGTGCGAGTGTGTTAAATGAACCCTAATTATTCCAGAGATCTGTTTACACGAGACGTATCCTAAATCTTTTCTATCTGCCTCTCAGGAAGGTGTTTTTATTTAAAACTGGAGGTTTTTTCACTCTTCATGAAAAAACATATTTTAGGTCTTGTAATATCCACAGTTATAATCACCAAGACGTTTTAAATATGTGGGCAGCTTGAACAGTAAAAAACTTTCATGATAAAACATTGTTATGTTAAAATACAGTAAAGTAGAATTTTAGAAAAACTGAGGCTGCATCCGCATGTACTCAGCTAAAAAAGGACTTTTTGAATTCGCCTCACAGCATCAACAGCGTGACCTTTATCTCCTGTTTTGATATCAAACTGTGCGCCATGTTTGTGGGTTTTTGATTGGCTAACATTTCTTCACAGTTAGGCAGAGGTGGCAAACGTAAAGATAGTCTGTACTTAAGTAGAAAAAAAGATACTAGTGTTAAAAAATACTCCAGTAAAAGTTGAAGTACCCATTCAAGTTCTGTACTCGAGTAAAAGTAAAAAAGGCTCTGAAATGTACTCAGAGTAAAAAGTAGCTCTAGTAGACGTTTCTATATTTGTGGAAAGCTAATTGAACCTTGTGCTGTATTAACATAATAATAAAATAATGTCAGTAGATGGGAGTACCGACTTTATTTCATTCAAACATTTTAATTCTCACGAATATTCTCAACTTGAATCACATCAGCAGAACATGAAGAGAAAAAGAAGGAAACCACACATAGCTCTGTGTCCTGTTGCTACATTGTAGAGGGCGACAGTCAGGGGTTAAAGTGGAGCAACCCTAAAACTGTCTGTAATGGCTCAGCGTGGGGGAAAGATTCATAACTCACAATAATTTCTATTCAGAGCTTGAGTAGATTTTCTGATTTAAATCCATCACAGTACAACAAACTAACCTGTTTATCCTGCACTAACCTGCAGAGGATTTTCATGCAGCCTTTAAATAACACAGTCTCCCTCAGTTTGTTTTGCATGTCTCACAATATGAAACAACATAATATCACATGTACAGACACAATATGTGATTTAAAAATATGAGGACTTACTTGTGAGCTTTAAATGAGCAGTCCTTCCTTTAAATCTAAGCTCTCGCTTCCTCTCCTGTCCTGCCTTTTTTATCTTTCTCCATCTCTGAGTGAAGTTAGCTCTCAAAACAAGGAAAAACAGTTTTGCTTCTATCATCTGTTTTTATGCAACATCTCCTGGTGATTAATAAACGAACAGGAGTGACTCTCATGTGTTTCTGTTTAGGCTCAAATTGGTTTGATGTTGGGAAGGCCGCAGTGACGTGAAATAAAAACTCTCAAAAGCTTGTTTTGAAAATGTGAGGAAGAAAGCACAGTTATCTGTTTATAAATGTAGGAAGTAAAAGAAAAAAAACTACACAGGTAAAGCACAGATAGCTGAAAATTCTACTTAAGTACATTAACGAAGTATTTGTACTTTGTTACTTCCCACCTCTGCAGTTGGGCGGCGCTTTGCATTTTCACGACAGATGGAGACATTTTTCCAATCAAACTGAAAAATCCAGTGTATGCGTGGACGTAGCCTGAAATGCTCAGCGAGCATCACGAAACATGAGATCTGACTCAGTCTGTGTTGTTTCAGCCATGGCAGGTCTCATCGTGCCCCCCATGTGAGGAGGACTCTCAGCCAGGTACCGTCAGACTCCCCACAACCCTCCCCCAGCCTGAAACGCCACAACAACGTCCTTCCCATCATCCTTTAGACCGACCCGTCTGACCCAGAGTCCGAACCCGAAGAACTTCAACAATTCAGTCACCATCAGCCGAGGACGTCGGTTCTTCCTGCAGCCGTTGCAGACACCACCGGCAGGCGTTTACGAACCCGGAACAGGAAACGTCTGCAGTGGCTGCGGGCGGAGGCAGCGCTCGCTCAGCGTGAACTGTGGGTGGATGAAAGGTGTCTGCAGTACTGCATGTTGTGCTGAGATATTAAACAGGTTACTTTGACTTGAGAAGTCTGTGGAGGCTGGACAGGTCTCAGATCAGTTCGAACCACTGTGAGACAGGAAGTAGGCGTGTCCACTGGGAGCATCTGTTCTAAGCTAATCATCATATCGTGAAAAAAAAAATCAGCCGAGTGGATGGTGACATCTTCAAATACCTCGCTTTGTTCAACCCAAATTGAAAATGCTGGTGATTACTGTAAAAAATTAATAAATAAAACTCACCAAATCTCTGTTAATTTTTAGCTAAAGAATCCTTGTAATGTTATCCAGGCAGCTCAGTTTGACTCTGTCTGAAGCCCCCCTCCCCGAAAGCTTACTTTTCTTCTGATTGGCTGTCTTTTGGAAGCCTACGGAGGGGCAGCACCAAGTGCTTTTTAGCTAATCTAAACAAACTAGCAGATAATTTGCCAGTAAACAGTAACCCTACCTCATCTAAAACTTTGGCGAACACAATATAAAAATATTTTTAAAATATAAAGAAAAGCAGAAAAGAGCTTCTCTGTTTTCAGCTGCAGATCTGATTGGTTCTCACTAGAACAAAAGCTCTCGGTGGACACTGACCCTGAGTCGGACCGAGTCCGGAAATCAGGAAGTAATCATTTTTCAAACTTGGAAGAACCGTCAGACGGTTTTCAATCAGAAACCCCCAACAAGCCCCTCCCCCAGGACCAGAGTCCTTAAAGCCCCCCGATGAATCTCACGTCTCAGCGCGTTTTACTTTCTGTACCATAGCTTTTAACAATGTTTGTGTCTCATAATCTAAAAAGGAGGAAAGTGCAGTAATTTTGTAAGCTAAGGAAAGAATGAAGCATCCTGCCGAAGAGAGACGAGCAAATGTTCCACCAACATTTGTCCGTAACACGTCGAGGCAGCCCAGCGTTTTCAGCTTTTCTTTTTCTTTTCTTTTGGATGTCTCATTTTGAAATCCAGTACAATAGTTCTGTTTTGCGGGTGTGTCGAGTGGTAGATTTTAACCAGAAAAAGCTTGCAGCAGTTTTAATCACATTTAGGTACCAGATTTTCTTGTTATTCTTCTGATTGTGCTTATTTTATATGTATTTATAAAGTATGTTTTGGGGAGTTCTTTTGTGATTTAGGCCTGAATGATAGTCTCAAATATATATGTAAACACATTTGATGTCTTAATACCTTTTAGATATTGTAAAAAGAGTGAACAAGTGGGAAGAATTAACCCTTTTGTAAAACAAAACAAAAAAAAACTCACAACACGGTCACCCTGTTTTTGAAAGCAGGACGTAAAACGACGCTTTCATCACTTTTGTATAAAAACGCTTTTCCGATATTTAACTTTTTGTAAACAGCATCGTTTGTTTCCCCTGGTTCTTCTCGTCTTTTGTGTATTATTGTGAAATGTATAATCATGGTTATTTCTTAATGCACTATTTTTTTGTTGGGGCACTTAATAAGAGCAATGTATCTTAGCAAAAAAGAAAAAAGCTAAAAGTGGAAAAAAAAAAAATGAAAAAAGATGAAAGCTAGAGCGATATGCACCAATATGTTTTTTTTTCTCCTGCCATCCTGAAATGGCAAAAATCCTCGTCATGTGAAATTTTTATATCTCAGAGACTTATAATGTCATAATATCCCAGCACTCGTTTTTTGAGGGGGGCGGTTTGGTGTTTAGAAGTCAGCATTTTATCCATCTGAATATTCGACCTGACCCTCGTCTTTGTGTTGGATTTTTTTTGCTGATATTGACTGTACGGTTTCAAAACACGGCGAAGAGTTTCAAACCAAGTTTTTTAGGGTCACCGATCTCAAGGAAACGTCCATCGATGTTGGTGTTGTTGCCGATGGTGCTGTTCTCGTCGTTGCACACAATCTGGATCATTTACTTATGCAACTGCTCTCCTGTACTGAAATGCAAGCTCATCGCCCGCGCTGCTGTGGCAAAAGTTCAAAAAAATGTAAAGAACCAAGACTTGAGTTTGATGCCTTACGACCGACCACGCTTAAAAACAAAGTCTTTCTTTTTTCCGACAAAGTTTTGGTTCCACAGCAATTATCAAAGGTTACTTTTGTTTGCTTTCTTGATTTGATGTCTTTGTCCCTCAGGTTTCCCCCTGAAATATACAAAAGATGCTCAACTGTAGAAGCTAACCGTCAGATACTGATGGCTGAGAAGTGTTAAAACTGCCAAATTACAAAGTGTAGAAGTTTATTCCTTCACCAAAGAGAAGAAAAACTGGAGACTGGAGTCATTTTGTGATTTAACATCTGTTAAGTACAAGAAATTACCCCAATAGAAAAGTAGAACTACGAGATCTTTGTGTCAAATGTGATCAAAACACTGAAAATTCAGCTTGGTCTCATGGCAAAAAGTGAAATTGCTGAAAAAATTCTTACTTTTTGGAGAATATGGACATGAAATATCACGTTTGTGTTTACAGCAAATATGACTTTGAAGTTAATTCATTCGCATAAACATGCAAGTTTTGGATGGGGGCTTTGAAAATGTGGCCCCCCTTTTTAGATTATTACTTGTTTAGTAAAATGTATTAAAATACAACTAAAGTGTAAAGGAAATACCAAAGAACGTAAACTTCTATCGAGGAAAAGGCTTATGTCATACATGTCAAATACATACTTAAATCTGGAAAAATGTCACTTTGTGTACGTGAAAACAACATGTTAGATATAACTGTCTTCGTGTCAGTGAACAAAGGAGAAAATTAAGGTTCTTCAGCATGAATCAGTAGATTCAATCTGGGGAATATTTCAGAGAGATCCAGGAGACTGTGAGATGCATAATTTGGCATAAAGATCTGAAATCTTTGGATTGTGATAAACGAAAAAGTTCAAATTTACGACATTTTTTCCCCCAATATAAAAACACTGACAGTGTGACTTTTCTTCCATGATCATGTGACTAGAAGGAGCATAAAGTAATTTGATATCTATTGGCTTGTATTACGATTATAAAATTAGCATTACAAATTTACACCAAAAACAAAGTTGAAAAAAATAAAATCAGTTTCATATTGTTTAAATTCTGCATCTTATTTTACAGAGACACGATTTGTCTTTACATTTAACAAGTTCTCGGAATAAAGTAATAAAAACTGTAAACCTCTCCAGTTTTTCCTTTTCGGTGTGTTTGCGTAGTTAAAGGATGGTAGAAGAAACATTTTTTTCAAACTGCTTGAACCTACCTGAACCTTCAAACTTACACAAATTTTATTTGTATTTCTTTGAATGTTAAAAGCAGAGTTGATGCAGGAATCTGAAGTCCAAATGATTAAACATCTGAATTTATGCAAATCCAGCAGTTTCTGCACAGTGTCACCCGGATGCTGTCATGTTAGCTTTTTGGTGGTATCTGTTCAGCGTCTTTGGGAAAGACCCTTTATCAGTGATACTAATGAAGCCCAGCCTGCAGAGCCAACCTCCCTGATCAGTCCCCTCCAACAGCTCGCAGCTTTTCTTTCTCTTTTTGTCAGTCGCAGCGAGCTCGCTTCCCACCGTCTGGGTTTTAAACTGAAAAATAGACTTTTTTATGTTTTACTTCAATGTGAAAGAGGGCAGAGGCACTGCATTTTTGTGAAATATTAAATATATCATCAAAGTATATCAAAGCACAATGTTTAATTAGTTGTCTTTAGGATACAAACAGGGGTGTCACCCCCAGGTTTTTTCTTTTTCTGTCTCTGGCCATGCTGTAAATAAATGCATGTCTTCTGTTTTTTGGTTTGTTTGGTTTTTTTCTCTGTGATCCAGTGCTTTTTGTACAGAAACAATCTAATAAAGATTACATTTGGCTCGAAGCTCTCAAACTTACGCTGACGTTCAAATAAGAAAAGGGGGGGGGGGGAAACCAATTATGGAGGCAGCACACACAAGTACCAGTAAAGAGTTAATGTTTACACACTTCACGAAGAACCTGGATCTGCTCTCAAAACGATTTAATCAAAATTAAAAGTTTTCAAATTGCAAATGAAACCGTTCAAGACAGAGAAAGTAGACGTGTTAATTCACATCAGATAGATTTAAAAACAAAAGGAGTTGTTTTTTATTTAAAAAACAAAACAAATGTATATACTTTTATTATAAATAATTATGAAAAATATATATTAGAACTATAAAAACCTTCATTTCTTTTTCTTAAAACTTTTAAGACAGCACATATTCTGGAGTCCAGCAGCACTGCTTTGCAAGTTGGATGGTTTTACAGCAAAATCATTTAAAACAGGTAAGACAAATTTAAGAAAAATCTAAAGATTTGGAATAGTCATATTTGTTATTTAATGAGAAATTACAATCTGCACACATACCGGAGTGTCTGCATCCAGTAAGGGTGGGTGGGTGGGGGGGGGGGCTTGGTAGCCCACCCAAGTCTTTTGATGTCTGAATCTACATTTTTTTTTGACATAGTGTATTAACACAATTGATCTAAAATCTGACACAAAACATGAAATCTGAGTAAAAAAAAAGTAACGACCACAAACATGTTTAACAATTCGTTTTCATAGCTTGAAATGCAAATATAAATTGTAAATTTTAAAAAACCTATGCAAAAGTTTTGCAAACAAAGTTATATGCAGCTATTTACCTAAAAATGCAGTCAAGGGTTTTTTTTGTTTTTTATAACCATTTCAAACTATTTACAGACCAATCAGGAGTTCTGCATCAAATAAGATGCCACACAAATTATTTGTGTCAGTCCAAGACAGCTTCTACCGTCAGTGTGTTGAAAAATAGTAACCGCACCGCATTTTCTCGTTAGAAACTGTAACCGTGTGCTGAAGTACCCTCAGAAGAGCCACGGACAGTGATCTGCTGGACAGCATACCACAGGGAGTTCCTAGGAACAGCTAAGATACTGTGCAGGACCCTCAAGCTCCCTTGAATCCGCTTGAATCTTTTCAAGATATATATTGTACATACACGATGACATTAGTGCATTAAAGAACGATAGAAGAGAGAGGACAGAAAGTCATGCCCAAGCAGATTTTATCTTTGATTAAAACTCAGATAAGTAACTCAGGTAGATATTGACAGGAAAAAAATCTCCAGAGCAGCTATATCCACTGAAATCAGCTTGGAAAAAAAGAAAACTACACACACACACATCACCAAAAGTTTTCTTCCAGCAGGAATACTCTCCAAACGGCCTCCAAAGACTTTGGTTAATGATGAAACTGTCGGTGGGGAATGATGAACACGGAGCTCTGATTGACGTTTTGAGTTGAACTGATGCAAATCAATCACCGCAGCTCGGAGCCAAAGCAGTCAGAGAAAGAACCGTGCAGCAGGTAAAAACATCAGCCGGGATAAAAAGAGAAATACGACCGAGGATGAAGTGAAGGTTTGTATGGACGGCATGATTCAGGAGGTTTCTGTCAACAGTCAGGAGTCCTTCTGGAAATGCGCCCTCAGAGATTCACTCGGGCCCTGAAGCTACAGGTCCAGTCCTAAAATTAATTATGCAGTTTTTATTGTGCTTTCATCTGTTTCCACGAAGAGCTGCAGGAGTTTGATGCTTCAGCATCAAAGATAAAACCCAACCTAACCAAGTGGTTTCATACACAGAATAAAAGTCCACATAGCCAGTCGTTCCCAAATGATGTGCGGTAGGTCATTTGGGTTTTGTCCTGACAGTAAAAACCACAAAAGAAGTAAATCATGATTCCTACATGCAAGAGAACCCTGTGCACTGTGGCTTAGCTTTTACAGAGGCAGATTCTACACTCTAGAAAAATTCTACACATCTTTTTGAACAGTGGACACATCAAAGGTCCTGATGGAGCGTCATAACAACAATATTAAAAGTTCAATGTGGTTTTAGGCCAATACCAATGACCAATGCAAAAACAAGTCTGATTATAGAAGGAAAGTTTCCTGCTGCTCACTTGATGCAGGACCTCAGGAATAAACATTGTTGATGAATTTATAGCCTAATCCCCTAGTTTAAAATGTTAGTGACATGACATGACATTCCTTTTGTAAATTGTGGTCCAATTAGACCGAAAGGGGACATGCAGAGTATTTTTTAACTAACTTGTGATTTAACTGACTTGTGCTCGCTAATAAGCAGTCCTCCTCAGTTTCTGTTACCCCATTACATCTGGTTTCAAAAAACCAAGATGGTGAGTTTCCCAAAGTTATTTTGTCTTCAGAAACAATCTTTGTCTTCTCGACCATCAACCTTTTCGCCAGAAAGCATTTGGCTTTTCCATGTAGGCACCTGTATATTTCAACTGAGCTTTGAGGGTGTTGATTTTGTCGCAGTGCCTTCTTTCTTGGTTGGCACTAGGGCTGCCACGATTAGTCGACTAGTCACGATTGCGTCGACTAGCAACATTGTCGACGACTGATTTAATAGTCGACGCGTCGTTTGAAGCTTTGAAGATCACAAAAGACGCAGGAATAAGTAGTAGGATTTAAGAGTGTAATAACGGACTGAAACAGAAGATGGCAGCACTGCATGTACAAGGATGCCAGCTGCCGTTAAACCCCGAAGAAGAAGAAGAAGCTGTGTCCCAGACAGTGTTGCCAACTTAGCGACTTTGTCGCTATATTTAGCGAGTTTTCAGACCCCCTAGCGACTTTTTTTCTAAAAAAAAAAAAAAAAAGTCGCTAAAAAAAGACGTGAAAGTGCATATCGCTTTTACTCTCTGCTGTAACGCAGTCAGTTCTTCTTTTACTCTTTTACTGTTATGCTGTTTTGTGGATCAGGTTTAAAACTACTTATAAACACACACACAAAGTAACTCCACCAGAGTGCCTATTTCGGGTCACTTTTGCCGGTCCAAGCCCGGGTAAAGGAGCAGGGTTGGAATTGTGACATTAAAAAAACAATAATTGCTAAAATAAATTTAATTTGTAGTTCTAAATAAACTCTAAATTCATTTAGGACGTTTTTTACTCACTTTATGTCTCTTCCATGATGTTATTTCTCTCTCCAACAACATAGATTACAATTACATTAGCATGACCAATTATGCAAATTAGGCGATGACGTCATTTAGCGACTTCTAGCGACTTTTAGGACAGCCAATAGCGATTTTCCTTACTGAGGAGTTGGCAACACTGGTCCCAGAATTCATAGCGCAGCCCACCTCAGTTTCCAACAATGGCGGCAGCTAGTTAGTTTTAATATTACTCTTATTATTCTTTCTGGGTCACAAAATAAACGTTTAACATATTTTCAGGCGAGAATGTAGCTGTGTAAACCTCAAATATCTGCTCAGTTTATCAAGACACCACACCGCTCTGACGTTTTCGGAGACGTCTGTTACCCACTAGCTTAGCCGGGGGCAAAGCTCACTAGAGCTTTTTTGGTCGTTTTCAGTATTTTATTTGTTCCTGAGTAAATCGGTTTGGCTGAGATTAAAGTTATAGTTTTTAGACAGCTGAATAAATGTCAAGCAGACAACTGGTTATCAGAAGTGTGAGATGCTCCAGAATATACTCCGGTGTCCCGTTATATTTTAGATAGCAAGGAGTTTATTAAACTTCAAACAATCTGCAAATTTCATTAAAATTTAATAAACTATCATCTTGTCTTTATTTTTAGTTAGCACATACCTTAAACACTTAAAGCTGTAAGCTAATGATAGTTATATAAGAGCAGATGCTGCTGGTGCAATAAGTTGTACGTTTTCCGTCCAATGGATGCATGATCTGATTAGTCGACTAATCGCAAAATTAATCGGTGACTAGTCGACTATCAAAATAATCGTTTGTGGCAGCCATAGTTGGCACCTCTTAGTCCATGGCAATGCCAGACTGGCTTCACTGTGGACAATGACACTTGAGCTCTAGTGGTTCCTGGTTTGTTCCTGGACTTCCTAACCAATTTCCTTTCATCTGAAGGTAACAGTTTAGGACTTCTTCGAGGTCTTAGCAGAGTGGTGACATATTCAAATAAGTTGTACTTACATATCATTGCTTAAACTGCTGAATCTGAATCAGTTATTTAGAAATGACTCCATGAAGCTTCAACCTCCCAGAAGTCCCAAAGTGCCGACCTCAACCCTATTAAACCAAACATGGGCTGAACCAACCATTTTAAATGAACTCTACCAATACTGCCAAGAAGAGTGGGTCAAATTAAATTTAAATCTGTATGTGTACATTTTAACCTTTCTGAATTAGAGAAAATCAAAAATAAATCCAAACTTGTGCTCCCAACTGTTTTATACACAGTGAAGATGTATACTGTACAATCGTTCCACCTTAAAAAAAATACAGGTCAAAGAAATCATTACTACTATCATGAACATGCCAAAGCAACACGTAGCAATGCTGGAGGATCAGCAGCCTACAAATATAAAACACAGTCTGATGCCTTCTTATCCAAACGTAAAGGCAGCAAGTTTCTAAAAATCTAAAAGGAGGTTTTTTGTTTTTGTTTTTTAAAAAGCTCATTTTTAAGTTAATCTAAAACGGCGTTTGAAAAAGTTGTGTTTTTCAAAAGATCCATATGATTGGGTCATATGGATATGAGTCGAATGAGGGACCGAGACTGTAACCTGAGCAGTAAATGTTCACAGAGGCTAACACAGCTGTTTTCCCATATACTTCTATAGTGCTGAAGTCTTTTTTACAGCCACAGGTATCACAGTCTGGTGACTGCAGATAAAAATGTAGTGTTTCTGGATCTTTATCAAATGTTACGTATTCCTCACATCATACTGCTCCTCCTCAACATATCTTTGCACCCTTTCTTTCTCTGTATGATGGTAATCTCTGTCACCATTACTTTTTCTGTGGCATGAATTAGTAAACCCATTCTCAGGGAGTAAACGTCCCAACCATAAATGTTACTAAGAAAATCTAATCAAATTCAAAAAGTCAGCTGAGTCCAGGGACCCACTAACAATAGATGATAACACACCAGAAACGATAGCCTCTCTGCCTCTCTGTCTGTTGCTTGGCGGTCAAAGGAAACCCAAAAAAGAAATGTTCCTCACAGAGCAATTGGTGATTTTAAAGTTTGAAGGCTGGCGGTGGGTTTATCAGGCCCACATTCCCGAACAGGACATCTGCTTTCCTTCATGGAGGACCAGAACAGTCCTATATCAGAGCAGTGCAGGGGGTGGTGGAAGCCTGCTGAGGCTCTGTTACAGGGACTATTAACTTTATCTCCGGCGTCAGCATTGATGAGAGCTTAATACACAGAGCTCATTGGTGAAAAGTGGTGCCCGAGGCACCCCAAGAAAAACCCCGACCTCCCTGAGTCCGCACATCGCTGGCCAAACACCAAGCAACAGCTGCCAGATTTGAATGCCAAGCTGTAAGAGCTTTGGACACATTTTGATGGATATGTTGATCAGAAACGCTCGGTCAGGACTTCTGAACACATTCACTGAGAAAATTAAGTTTAATTCCACTACAGAAAGAACAAATGAAGGCAGAACAAAGCTGTGGCATTAAACCCAAAATCCTTCATATGTTTTTTTTGTCTGACTTGGCCAGTTATCCGTCTAGATCATTTGGGTGCGAGTTTCCCAGTTTTGGATGTTTCTGTTAAATATAATGTAATTAAATGGCACTCATCTTATTGTGCTCAGAGTACAGAAAATACACTGAAAAACGCAACAGCATGTTTGCAATTTCTCTGTCCACAAATTTTGGACCCATTTACTCAAAAGCATTCGTCCAATCACAAAACTTTGGTCCACAGACATCTAAAATGTGTCTGTATTAACACAAATTAATATCTGAATATGTGGCACTGGATTCTTTTTGTGGAATTATTTAGTTTAAGGGATCTTTTTTTTTCTTTTGATTAGCTAGCTATCTATTAGCTATGTTGTGTAAAAAGAAAAAAAGATCATATTATTCATTCACTAGCTTTAAGTAACATCATCAGCTAACATTAACTAATCATCACCGTATTCAGGCTAGTCAAGTTACAATGACATAACTATCTAAATTAAATGTCAGTATAAATGCTAGTTAGCTAGCTTACCAAGCTATTGTGATCCTTGATAACTAATATTTACTTAGCTAGCTGTACCTGCTACAAAACATATATTTGACGTTAGTATCATTGCTTCAGTACGTACACTGATACTCAGGTATGCAGTAGTACTCAGCTGGATAAAATACGTGACGTACAGATGAGCAGTTAGCTAGCATTGGCCAAAATGGAGATGAGCCATACACGCAGTTTGAGCAATAGTTCACATTAATGGCCACAGGTGTTGTTAATAACAACAGTTTTTTTAAGTCACTGCTGCTTCAGATTTACTTGTGCTTTATTAAACTTTTTCTGGCATGCATCACTTTAAAAGCGAAAAAAAGTCCAACACCCTCCACCCGAATCTTTTATCACTCATCTCAGTTAAACTTCACTTAAAGGTCAGTGCAATAGCGTTTACTGAGGCTTGTTAATTTTCCCTGAAGAGGAAAAAAATATTTTTAACCCGCCCACAGTTTGAGCACTGCTGGTATAAAGGCTGATGCACTGATCAGAGTCTGCTGCTGGACACAGAGGTTCACCCAGAGTCCTTCACAGCTCCGAGCTGCTGATGTTTTGACTTCATAAATAGCTGAAATACTTTTCAATTAGTCAAGGAGGAGGCGGAGGTGCAGGTGTGTTTGGTTTGGGCGAGCCGTGGAGTTAAGTGACATTATGTCACTGCTGCTCTCTGTACATCTGCTCTCCTAAACGCTGAAGAATTAGACCATTTCCTGCGACGTGGTGATGTCATGTTGAGGTCCAGGTTTTCCTCATGTTATTGTAACGCAGCGGTCAGGACTGACAAGACGGCTGTAAGTCATCTAACACAGGAAGAGCCCCAGGCCCCGGCCTTGGTGATGACACCAGAACCCTCGCCAACTGGGCTCAAAGCTGGAGGACGAGGTGAGTAAGTCACCCGTCCAAAGGTTCGCGCTCGCCAGTTAGGTTTCTGGGAATCAGACCCGAAAACCTGACAGAGGTCCATCAAAACCATGTGTTGTTCATTGAACACTTGGTCACTGCTGCAGCGGTCTGATCAGGTTGAGTCAGGTGATTTAAACATCTCTGACTGTGTGTCAGCTCCCAGCCTCGCTTCAGCAGCAGCAAGCTTATTATTTCTGGAGAATTAATCAGCGAATGTTGCAGTTTTCTTTCACAGTTTATAATAAAAATGTTTTTACACCGGCTGATCATCACATCTGCTGCAAACACACACACACATACACTCTGTGACAGGTGTTACTGGATCATTCTCAGTGTACGTCAGGTCCAAACTGTTGCTTTCACAGCTTAAGTGAATCTGTCAGTCAAAAAATAAATGCTTCGTAGCCGGCTTCAGAGACATTTCATGGTGGACATTATGAAGGTGGAGAGTGGAAAATTTTCCTCATACTGTTTTTTTTTTGTTGGTGGAGATTTAATTCACTGTTGCACACAGGACAGCAGCAGTTAACAAGACTGTCGGCTTGTTAAGTCCGACTTCATTAACCAATTCTGAGTCTGAACGCTCCATCAGTTACCAAAACCAAACAAACTCTGAGGCACCAGTGAGAGTTAAAATAGTCTGAATTCTTTCTGCTCCAATAAAATGATCAGTGTGGCTGCTCTCCCTGCTGTTACAATGAAGTGCAAAAGAACTTATGAGGTTTAGCCAAGTTAGAAATTAGAGTTAGAGACGTTAGGTTAGTTGACAGGGACGAAGGTCATAGTGTTCTCAGTAAGTGTAAGTGTTGAGGATCCCCAATGGGCAGAGACAAACGACATCATACAGAGGAAGAAAAAGGACCAAAACATCAGCCAAGAGAATGTCTGAGAAGATCCATCCACAGTACGAGGATAGTCAGGATAGTTGTTCCTGCTCCGGGAGATGCTCGGACCAAAACACAATCATTACATGAGCACTTATCACACCACGTAGCCGTCAACAAACTTCTATCAGATTTAGCTGAAGCGGCACTTTACTTATATCCATCACTACTCTTTGTTACCAGCAGTCCCAATAAAAGCTAAAAAAACAATCAATAACAAGTACAGTGGAACCCCGGCTTACGAAGGCACTTAACGGCAATATTTCTCAAGGTCAAGGTTAAGGTAACTTTATTTATACCCATAGGCAAGGTAAATTAGCTTTACAGAAAAAATGATAGCATTCTAAAAAATGATTATTTGACTTCATGTGAAAATTTTGACTCACGAAAGACCCTCTGGAACAAATTAATTTCGTAAGTCGGGGTTCTACTGTATCTTTAATAAAGAAGCAAAAACCATCACCAAAATGTTCCCTCTACTCTTTCTACATTTAAAATGAACCCGTTGGTGTCTGTCATTTAGAAGCAGACAGCAGTGACTATATTTGGATGACTGGTCGACGGACTCACTGCTGGCGCCTCTGGTGGACGTTAGAAGAACCGCAGCTTTGGTGGTTCAGTGTTGGCTTCATTTTCATCCCTGGGAGTTGATAATTGTTCAGCTCACAGAGACTCACTGTGGAACAGCGCTCCCTGCTAAAATGAACCCTTCCTGTATTTGTACTGATCAGTCACCTGCACTGTAACCACGAAGCGTGTCACTATGACCCAGAACCACCCAGACGAATAAATCCACCTCATTTACCTCCATCCAGCCGGCCCCAGCCTCTGCATTTATTCTGCACGAAGCCAGCCTAATAAATACAGAGGCAAGCGTGGACCGCTTCCCCTCCAAACCATCAGGTTCTTTAACAGTTCCCAGGTATGTGCAGGAATATAGAAAAAGCCCTGAACTTCTGCTTTCGTTTCCTCCTCCTCCCGTTCTGAGCTCAGCGAGATGTTTTCAGAGGGCAGGCTTTTAAAAGTGCACAACACCTCTTTGAGAGGACAAAACGGCGAAGCACTAGAGTACACTTTACACCTGCTTCCCTTCTTCATCTGTCTTCATTTTTCTGGAGAAGGCAGGATGTTTGGCTTGGCTGCAACCTGCTCCATGACTTAATCCCTGGGTGCTATTGTTAAATATTTGAAGCAAAAAAATAATGAAAACCAAATGCGGCGGCCGGACCCCGGTTCAGGTTTCAGGGCCTGCGCTTTAACAACGTTACGTTTCCAGCATGTCGAGGCCAAATAACTCACTTATGTTTCCCTTGTAATATTACGCCAAACATGAGATCTTTACTTTGTCAAATCTGGTAAGTATCAAACCAACTGTATCAATAGGAAAACAGTTTTAATAAGCATTCCCAGGCGAGGGCTGAGGAACACCTCTCACCTGGAAGCTATTAGAGTCGACAGGAAATGGAGGCAGAGATCGAGTGCTTCCCAATAATGTGTGTCCCCCCGGAGAGAGGAAATATGTAGATTCATCATAAAACATATCTGAGAGCTTGGACTGAAACAGAGGAGAGAAAATCAGCACAGACAGCTGGGCACCTCCAGCCCTCCAAGATAATATCGCACAAACATCTGTGGATGCAGCGTGCAGATAGCGTTTCATCGCTCATGTCCTACCATCTCTCCTGACAGTCAAACTGTAAACACCTTCTCCAGATGGACGGATGGATTTATGGAAGCTCGTTCCCGCCAAGAATGGGAAAAAAGTAAAACGTGGAAAATTAGCCAAGAGTGAAAAATAGTCCTGATAAAGCAAGTGAAACTTTTAGCCAACATGCTCCATTTAACATCTATTTCTTTTTTATTGTTTACTTTTTTTTTTACCTTACAATATAAAGCGCCTTTTAAATGAAATTCAATTTCGTTCCCTTGAAATGATAAGAAAACAACAGAAGTAAAGCTATACAGGGGCCATGAGCTCTGATTTACTAAGCGGAGTTTTAAAACACAATCTCAGAATTTAATTAGACGTGAGTAAAGTGTTACAGTGTTACAGTGTTGCCGTTATAATGTTGTGTCATATACAAATCTCAGTGTGGTGGATCCATAGAACGGACCATACAAATTGCCTAACTAGCTGGAGATGAGTTATATGATGACATCGCCAAGGACGGCCATTCATTCATCCTGGGCTCATCCCAACCAGCAGACTTTTTGCAACATGCCCAATGCTGTCCCCTTATACAGGAGTACGTAGGGGTGGACTGCCTTTTTGTTTGATTGTAGCTTTCTCCTGTTTTTCTTAGTTAGGGGGCCAAGTTGTTGTCATTTGGTTTTGATTCTTTTGGTTAGGTTAGTTCGGTAAATCCACGAGATAGGCTCCTTTTCTTTGTTGTTTTGGCCACCTCGAAGTTATAACCAGCTCCTTGTTTTGTGTCAAATAACTTAACAAATCAACATATTGTAAATAAATGATTATCAAACTGTACCACCTGTGTGATGTGGCTGCTTATGGTCTGACGAGGATGGATCGCCCTTATGTTGTGGCCTGGCCACCCCTAGATGAGCCATAACAATAGTTAGTGATCAAGTTCCTAAAAACTGCTTAATCGTTAAGTTAAAGTTTCACTGTAAAAGTTCAATTCAGTTTTATTCAGTTTTAAATGTTATAAAAGACAAACTGTTTAATTTAAACAATCCTGAATATTCAGTTTTTTTATAATAGTAACTTCAAGGCACTTTATATTGTAAGGTAAAGACCCAACAACATTATATTTGTGTCCAAAATCACAAATCAGTTGATTAAAGATCATGAAAGCTTCATGAACTACTGTTATTACCGTTATTATTGTAACTTAAGTAAAAGTTATATATGTTAAATCTAAAAAATGATTATTTGACTTCAAAGCACTGGAAATGAGAACATTTATTTCTTCATGTAAAAGTTTTAAGTTTGTATAATTTCATACAACTGTGTCAAAATTAGTTTTTAATTTATAAAAATTATTAAATGATTAAAGTTGTTGTATTGAGCTCATATACTGACAAATGTGACTTTAAGTCTAATGCACTAATAATATTGTAAACAGTCTTGTTTCCTATTCTCGAGCTTCCGTACACTCAGAGGCTGAAGTATTCGGCCTTTTGACTTGATTGATTTATCCATCGTCCTTCACATTACCAACCATTTAAGTTCTTCCACGGCAGGCAAATCTTCCTCATCTACATTGAAATTCCTGAAGCGCAGCGATCATCATCATCAGGGCGGTCTCAGAGGCCGAAATCAGTGTTAATAAATCAATAACCTGCCTGGGCGAGCGCTCCATCTCTCCCTCAGCTGCTTGCTAAACAAATGGATTCAGCATGTTTAATGAGGATGGGGGAGGTGGAGGTAACTAATACCTTTAATGATCTCTGCAGACCAGAAACACTGGCACCTGCCCAGAGCGAGTGAGCAGTGGGGGAAGATGTTTTGGACAGCGGTACCACAGCAGCGGTGGATGAAGATGCTCTGGTAGCGAGGCAGATTTACGGCGGCGCAGGAGATGGAAAAGGCCATGAATTAGGAAGCTGGTGAAACAGGCCACACACTGACATCACAGGGCTGTTGACGTCTCTGTGAAGCCTCAGTGGTACCAAATGTTAAACAACGTCTGGGGCGGCTGAAGTGATGATGGAGGCAGATGATTCAGGAGCAGGAAGCGCTCCTCCTTGCTCCTGCATACTGAAGGAGGCCGAAATGTGCAAAACAACAGCGAGTCCAGTGCTTTATGGTCCATTAATATAAATGAGTGGATGATACGCTGAATTACCTGCAACTGTGTGAACCTGATCACTCTGCTGAACGGCTCAGACTCTTTCACTAAAGACAAATGTGCTGTCCAAGGTCATTAAAACTAAATCTAAATCTAGTTAATCAAGAGTAATAAAAACTAGACTTTAGCTTAATTTGTAATATCTGGAGCTTCGGTCCAGTGCCTCCTCAGGCTGTTGTGTATCGCCTTATTCTTATTTCCAGCTCCATATTTGTATTCTTTGAATCTACTACTATAGCTCTGCATGAGTTAAAAATAATTCCTAAAGAGCAACCCAGCGACTGCACACTTTTATAAGAGCAGAAGGTGAATGAACTACTCATCCCATAATTCAATTCAATTCAATTCAATTCAATTTTATTTATATAGCGCCAAATCACAACAAAAGTCGCCTCAAGGCGCTTCATAGATACAGAGAAAAACCCAACAATCATATGACCCCCTATGAGCAAGCACTTTGGCGACAGTGGGAAGGAAAAACTCCCTTTTAACAGGAAGAAACCTCCGGCAGAACCAGGCCCATGCATAATGCATTTCAAATTCCAGATTTCCCAGAGAATGTTTTTCAATTCTTTTTTCATTATTGCGGTAAAATTATTGATAATTAATAATGGTTCAGAATATATTTGGTGGTTTGTGTTGTGTGTGTGCACAGTTTTCTGTGACATCACATTTTTGTTAAAAACAAGGCTGACATTGTATAAACTTGTGGTTTCTAGCTCTCAGAGTCTACTTTGGATGGTTACAACATTATGACTCCTAATCAAAATCCCTAAGGAGAATATGAACGGGACTTCCATAATACTACTACTTCTGAATGTCACTGTTGAGATCCAACCCGTGAGAACATGCAACAAACAGAAACTTTTTTGGTAGATAATTTCATTGTTCACTTGTCAGAGTCTGAAGCTGTCGTCCATCTCTTACACCACATATGTTTATATGTACAGCCTTCCAGCGGCATACTCAGTTCCCCTTCATCACTCCTCTACGACGACTCTTCTAGCGGATTAAAACAATATGGTGGTAATACTCATCATTCACTAACTTCTCCACATATTTCCACAGTGAGGATGGTAAACCGAGCCTCCACAGGAAGCAGCGGGGTTACAGCCTGCTGGGCAGCTCTGCATGGCTGTTTGGATGTACATTACCTTTAACGCAGCTCTCCACATCAGCAGGGAGGCGTCCCAGTGCTGTTTGAGAATGCAACAGTGGGTTGGACTGCAGATAGCTGCACATTTTTTAACCTCTTGGCCCTCTCAGCCTACAGCCAGAGCGTGATGGGTAAATAAATCAACACGTTTTTTCCACAAATGGGAAAACAGTTCAGGTGCAGAGTGATATATCTCAATATTTTAAAGGTTAAATCGCATAAATAGGAGATTACATGGCAGGCTGACTGATTTTAGAGCACAGCACTTTTTCTTCCTCATCCGGCTGACCAGAAGAGTTCACAGGGTAGGAAAGTTTTAAACACATCAAAGAAAAATTTAAGAGTCATTTACCTGAAGAGTTTACACATGTAAAAATAGTCCGAAAACAAAAACAACTTAATGATGTACCATAACATTGGAAAACAGTACTTAAAGTAAGAGTAGGAGTACTGTTGTTAATGTACAAGACTGTTGACATATGAAACAGCTGTCTGTCTGATTGTCCTCTTTCCAATGAAAATTAAACAAGCACGACTCGAGCCAAGAACAGTGTTTAAAGTGAAAATTACATCTTATAAATGTGCTAGCAATAATGTTTAAGTTAATGTTAAGTAAAGGCTGAACAATGCCCTGCATGGCTCTGCTGCTGAGTCATGTGGCTGTAGGACAACTAAACACAGCAGAGCAGGGAGGAGGGGGCGGAGCAAAGTGTAGCTGCATGAGAGGAGTGGTGTTTGCACAAACACCTCGTTTCTGATGAACAGGAGCAACTTACTGAGCTTACATGAGAGACTAGGGTCGTTTTCACACCTGCAGTTTGTTTTGTCTGGTCTGGCTTTTCCCTGCAGTTCGATTTGTTTTCACACAGAGAAAAATCCAAGTGAACTCCAAGAGAACCAGAATGTATCACTACAAACGTGAGAATGTTCAGTCTGCTCATTGGTCTGAACTATTGATGTTGGGGTTTTCTCTGTTTTATTGTGGGGTGTTTACCTTACTGTAAAGCGTTGAGGCAACTGTTGTTGCTATTTGGTGCTATATAAATAAAACTGGAATGAATCAAATTGAACGTACACCTGGTATTTGGCTCAGCTCGAGGTCAGATCATGTTCACAACATAAATGAAAGGCTCTGGAGTTCATTTGAGACCATGTTTTCCAAAGGGTTTCAGTGCAGTTGTTTTGGTCCGCACCTGATTACAATTACTGTGTTCACACCTGCACAAATGATCCTACCATGCTTGTATTGAATACCTCTGCTTTAGCCAACTTAATTTAAATTTTCCAAGATGGCTATCATTTCCAGCTTATTTATGCTTTCTGCACCAAGGTATTTGTTGAACTTAGCAGTGATTCAAGCCCTCCCAGAATATTTTTGTTCGATGTATATTTATACAATCACATATGTATCTAAACATGTCAAAGGAAATATCAGAAAGTTAGACTTTTAGTTTCTGGATACAAGACATTACATTTTGTCATTCATGGGCATCATCATTAACAGGTACTGTATTTTTTCACAAAATGTTCTAATTTTATGTTTATTTTGAGCATGGGACATTTTGATGATTTGTGACCTGTGTAGATGTTTTCATAGGAGTTGTGTGGATGTTATCAATGATTAGCTTTCTTACACGTTTTTCTCTGACTATTAGCCTTTAGAGGTGTCAGCTACTAAGTCTCTGTTTGGTTCAAAATATTAATATTTAAAACATAAATTACCAGACAATCATAACAAATTATTATAAAAATTAGCATATTTATTTATTAGGATCTATTATATTTAGTTATGCTAATGGCCAAATACAATGAATAACAGTTTATGGGTAAAATGTATGTACATCTGCCCTGCTTACTGTCAATAAGAAGTAGTGAGATAGTTACTGATGAAGAACTAACATTACATGTGTTGCTAACTAGCAAGGTAGCTAGCTCACAGCAGCGGATTTTTTCCAAGTGCTGCATGTAATAGTAAACGTTATGAGCACTGTGGTGTTACGTGGTCGTCTTCGCTGCATTAACATTTTGTATTGTGTGTCGGTCAACATACGCAGTGTGACGCTAGCTGTCAATGGCTGTTAAATGTTGCAAACTAAATGTACATTAGGTGCACAGCTAGCATTGTTTAACTTGAGAAAGCAGTACAGTACCAAAACTCACCTACACATGGAAGACGGTGCTGTACGTATTACACTACGATCGTATTCACATTTTCTTTGGCTCACTTTATCAAAATTTGGCTAACGCTCGGTCTACAGTTGGCTAAAGTCTGGCTGATATTGCAGGCAAACTCTGCCAGCAGCTAAAGCAAACAGCTGTAAAAATAACTGATCACTTTACATGTTTATTATGAATTTTTCCATTATTTTATTACATGCTGCACACACGCTGGTATTTAAACGGGCCTTCAGAGCGAAGCAGCTTTGTCAATCCATTCCCACGGCTTCATAATCCATTTCACATACGTCATACGTCCGTGTTATCTCAGAGAAAATGGACGTGTTGTTTTGTGGTCGGCTGCTCAGCCCGAGCAGAGTTTCCAAACATTACCTCATGATGAGAGGAAAAGTGCTGCTTTGATTTAAGAGATAGCAGACAAGCTGAAGTTGCATCACAGACTTATTAAAGCCGTGGACGTACAGCTGCATAGATTTACACCACATCAGACCACTTTTACAAGACAGTTGATGAGATTCAAGTATCCTCCCTCACACAGCAGCGTATAAATATTTACCTGCAGTGCGTCTGATTCCATCTGTCCAGCGCTGGTGCTGCCCTCATATATTTCCCACTGGGAACTGTGAAGATGTAGCAGAGATCCACGTTGACCGAGACTCTTATTAAAACAATGAAGCTCATAATTATCCTGGAATTCCAAAGCAGTGCTATAGTCGTAATGAGGCCACACAGGAGCCGGCGTATAAAGAATGAATGTAATAAATAAGCCATTAGATGGGCAGTAAAAAGAGGAGGATATAAAAAAAGACAACAACAGTGAAATGAGTTCAGACAGGTCTTGTTGTCTCTTGATGAGCACTCTGAGAAGTTTCTATTTTCGACCTTTAACGGTGTTTGAGAGTCAAACCTGTATTAAAAATGAGTTTTGACACCTATAATGTGGACAGTTTAAAAACCTGCAGCACGCATCAGAAAATCCTGCTGATGGTTCTTTATCGCCGTTTTCTCGGTGGATTAAAGGAAGAGGGAAAAACTGGCAACTTGTTTTCTTTGATAAACCATTTTTAAACACACCAGAGACACACGGCCGCCTTTCACTGTGGTATTAGCTCATAAATTTATGTTATTTATGTCCAGCGGGCATCGTGAGCAAGTGCCCAGGGGCCACGCACAGCTGTGTGTGTGTGTGTGTGGGGGGGGGAGGGGGGGGGGCATCCTGAATCATATATAATCAGAGCATAACAACAATAACTACAACAAAATTACATAATTGGAAGAAAACAGTAGTCTGTACTTTCCATCCACTGATATTCTTCCACGTGTCTAGTTTATGGTGGCGAGGGATGGGGCTGGAGCATATCCCAGCTGTCACAGGAGGCCGCGTGCACCCTGTACATGAGGCCATTGTGGCGTGACAGTTTTTGTTTAACCGGTTCTGGAGGGAAATGTTGCCGTTAACTTTAATGTTGCTGAGATGTTCAGTATGATGCCGTGCAAGCTAATCCACAGATTATCAGCAGCAGCAGCAGTGCATTTATGACCTGAAATTTTGACTGGAATATTTCTGTTTTACCTGAATTATTATTGTTATTATTGTTATTGTTATATATTCATTCATTTTTTTTTAAAAAAAAAAGGACAACTAGTGCGCCTGTTGGTTAAAGCGTGCACTGGTGCAGAAGACACAATGATGTGCAAATAGCCGACACACAGCTGAGTGCTGCGTCAATCTGCACTCTTAAATCATTTCTCTGCCTCCTCAGATTTGGTCCCAACTGTGCCAGCGTGAGCCCAAACTTCCCCACTGACATCCTGAAATATCTACGAAAGCTTCAACTCCGGCATCAAACCAGGAAATCCTCCCTGCTGCTGTTTCCTCCTGAGAATGAGATGAACCAGTGTTTCCTCTGTTTCTCATTCAGAAACATCAGGACCGCTGAGGTCGCTTCATGTTGACTCCATTTTTCTTTCACAGCTCTGTGTGTATGAAAAAGGCTTAAGTTTGCTAACCAGTCAACAAATACACAACAGAAGCTGTCGAGGACTTTCACCCTCATTACCCCTGAGCACAGGACTTTGGCAGTGGTGAGGTTTAAGTATGTAGCCTGACGTTAGCTCATCCACATGTCCTCCTTCACTACATCCATGCAACCAGCATCCTTTTCCCAGTATATCCACCCGCCCTCCTCTGCACATATCTGAACCATGTCAGCCTCTCTGACTCTGAGCTGTCCAGTGAAGACCTGAGCATCTCCAGCTCTCCAAACCAAATTACCAACAATCTTAAATATCTTTCCATGATTCTTTTCTTGTATGAATTTTGAATTGTTGTCCAAATCTCATCCTGCTGACAGAACCGTGCGTCTCTGAGAAAATAAAAAATCACCTTTAAATAAGCTTAAGATGACTGCTCTGGGACCTGAACGGCAGGATGTTTAATAGTTTAGTGTTTAGTGTTATACTAACAGATGTCCTGCTGACCTGTGTCGAGTCACATGTATTTATGAACCCCTTCACAAACAGCCACTGATAGAAAGGCTGTTTGGGTTGAGGCAGATTAATAATAACAGGTATAAACAGGCCTAAGAACACATAACGCCCTGATGAAGATCACTAAAATAGTTTTCTCTAATAAACAATTTAAAATATTTGTTTTTCCCTCCAAAGAGACTCCCCGTCTCGTGTCGTCGATTATTTATCCGGAACCTTAAAGCCCCGCAGAGCGAACACGAGTCGGCTCCGCTGCCCCAAATACCCGTCACACCCAACAAGGCCTTCACGGCTCCATCAAGACAGAGCGAGGCAGTGAAAATTGTCCTTTTTTTAATGGCTGCTTTGAAGTAAAAAGAATTATCATATCACTGGAAGTATTAACGTTCCCCAGAAGGAACCCTACAGTTTTATTAGTTTTACGGCTGCTGTCTTTTTACACATTTGACCGCCTTCCTGGAGCAAGAATAACACAAAGTTAATGGCTAACGGAGAGAAAGTCAAAGGGAAAACTTGGCTGATTATAGCTATAATTCCTGCAGATACTAATTACCAGTGGCTGTAAAATAAGTCAAACTGGTCATCCTAATGAGTCCACCAGAGACCGATTGTTAAATACATTAAAAAGATCTACTTTCCCTCTTCTTTTTTTTATTTGTGTTTTTCCCCCGCTCCACTGTCAGCGTTATCTTATCAAGTGTAACCAAACAAACTCCCGCTTAAAGGTCATGACGCCGCATCCACCCAAATCCAGTAATTAATGTAAAATTAAGCCTGACATAAACATTACAAATGATATTTCACTGTGTCTGCTTTTAAAAACTTGGGGGAAAAAATCCTCTTCATTAAAACACAGAGTTTCTACCTTAACAGCACAGGTAACGTTCACGTAAAGGCATGTGGTTTAGGTGGATGATGAAGATGCCCGTTACTGATTCAGGGAAAATTCCTTGTCTCCAAGAAATTAACTCATCAACTGGAAATGAGCAAAAGACAACAAAAACACAGTCTTAATCTGGTCTTCGGCAGAAAATAAGCAATAAAGTTTGTCCTGTAAACTTCACCTGAGACGGTCTCAAAAAGGTGTAGAAACAGTCGTGTCAGTGAACATCACCCAGGCCGATAAAGGCGAGAAAACCAACTGGCTCTGCTGAAAGGTCGATTTGTGTTTTTAACAAGCTCAGATGGGTCACGCATCAAGTTTCTGTTCAGTTCACGTAAGACACACAGCTTGCTTAGATTAAATTTTTTCAATTAGGACAAGGGTGTCGAACTCCAGGCCTTAAGGGTCAGTGTCCTGCAGCTTTTAGATCTCACCCTGGGTCTACACACCTGAATCAAATGATTAGTTCAATACCAGGCCTCTAGAGGACTTTGAGACGTCTTGAGGAGGTAATTTAGCCATTTAAATCAGCTGTGTTGGATCAAGGACACATCTAAAACCTGCAGGACACCGCCCTGGAGTTCGACACCCCTGAATTAGGAGGATAAAAATAAGCTTGTGAGGATTTTTATGAAAGTTTTTTGTCCATATCTGAGTTGCCAGGTAGAGTATGGCAATAATCAAACTGGTATTTAAAATAAGTGAAAAAATATATGTCTGTGCATCTGTTTCCACTTTGCACTATGATGTTCTTACTGATGAAGGGCAAAATTTGGGGACATTCTCATTTTTGAAAAAACATTTATGGAGACTCTATGTTCACGTAACAGCTAGCTGCTAGCTCAAACAGACTTTAGCATATCAATAGTGTGAAAACTGATCCTAAGACGCTGTTGCAGCATACAGTTACACCTGAAACTTTTTTCCTTCTGGATAACAAAGTTTTTTTGAGTTTAGTCCAATATTTAAAATAAAATATCACATATAAAAAATAATTTTGTTTCCCGATGCATATGTTCAATTGACTTAGACTGTAACACCAGTATACTGTACCACAATGTAATAAAGACCCTAAATATTCTACAATGTTCTCATCAGTGAGGTTTTGCATGTGAAACCATCTGCGTTTAACCACATCTATCTTTGCTAATACCACCGTGTCACATGCTCCTATAAACGGAGAACCACTGCTGTCCATTTGTGAACCACAGACGTTCTGTAGGCCACCAACACTCACTTTGAGTCACAGACATTTTAAACTCTTTGATGTTGTCTGGATTTCATATGCAGTCGTTTCGATGATTGTTTATTCTGAAGCATCTGGAAACACTGATCTTTCTTCCAGAGGTTTCTACATGCAGGTGGCATGGGTGGATCTACTGTGGTGGGGTGGGGTGCCATGTGCCTCCATAAAATAATCCCTGGCCACCCCTAATGCCACATTAACTCTTTGAGCCTGCCTACAATGAACACTGAGTATAAATTCTAAAAAAATATATTACACCCCCCCAATTAAAAAAAATGGTTCAGCCCATAGCATCAAACTGGCTTTGTTTCTTGTTGTCAGTAGCAACTGACATTGCAGTTTTCTGACATTTTGTTTACATTTATGTAACAATGTGATTATTTCTAATAAAAAGAGTGAAACTGAATGAATGAGATACAAATCTAACTGTTCCACCTCATGCTGTGAAGCTTTCTGGATTTTATATTTAGTGGGCTACATGCTTATTGATCATATAGACTATACAGTACATAAAATCAAAATTCACATTTTTTTTTCATGTAACTGAAATGTTTAAGTGACAGGCAACATTTATATGAAATGTGCATTTGATGTATTTTAACCACATATAGTACATATTACAGAATGTATCACCTGTATATATGTAAAGAAATGGTTTTGATGTTGCCACCCGATTTGATTTCCCTGCCACGCTAAGAAAATTTCGCTAAATCCATCCCTGGCAGGTGGAAAGGACAGTTATATGGACGTATATGCAAAAAAAATGGTTTGTTTTGTGATTTGCTTGCTTATTAACAGCGACAGAGATAATTTAAACGAAACCTGCAGATACAAGGAAGAGAGCATGAAGTCATTGTGTTGGTGTTGTTAAGCTGCGTCTTCCTTCTTTCCTTCTCTTCATTTGTAATTATAAAAAAAATAACTAATGCAGCAGAGCATGAAAAGTCAACACTAATTCAGGTGTTAATAAATACTGGTAAAAGTATGCAGGTAAATCAGGTTTAATCAACAACAACCTGATAAATCAGGAGAAACTTGCTTGTAATGCAGGTAAACTGGTTGTGAAGAAGGTGGGAGTGGAACATGTAGCAGAGCCCACCCTGGAGTTGTCCAACTTTGCTCCCAACTCATATTTGCTGAAGCCTCCTGCCTCACACAAATAACTTCTTGTAGCACGGCCTTCAAATTAATCCAGACAATCTATACTCACCAAACAGCTCCACTACAACATCGAAGTGTTTGCAACACAAGTGAAACATGTTCTTCTAGATAACAAACCAAGGAGGACCACTTTCTTTCTGTGACTGCAGTGGAAATGTTGGTCTGTAGACAAGAACAAACAAAGATAATTTACCTGTTTTAAAGCCTTTCATCACATTTTTAGAACATCCTTAATAAAAACATAAACCTTAACTTTCACATTGAAATGTTCCTTCTATTACTCAGGTCTTCCACCACAGCGTCATTGGTCCTAGAAACTTTTCAGACTTTGAGAAGACCACGGACCCTCGCTGTTCTTTGACTTTCAGCATCAACATCCTGCTTGAAACGACGCTGAAGAGTACGTGTCTATACGAGGCGCCCTACGAGCCTGCGCAGAGCGCAGCCCTCCTGCATGTACGCATTCAGCATTGTATGGTGATGAGAGGCGGCTCATCGGGGAGCAAGCGGCTGTTATTTTGGCATGGCTCTGCTAATGTTGCTCGCAGCACTATATATGCCATCCATCGCCCGAGCATCCGGGGACTCCCGGGGCTGCTAAAACCCTGCAGGGTGGGTAGAATCTAATAAAACGCACTTGACGTTTTAATTGCATTTTCCTCATCAAGGAGTAATCTGCAAGATGGTTGTGGCATTTCTGTTGAGACCAATAAGGCTGATATTATGATCAGTCATTTCTTTGATAAACATGCCGGCGCCCCAGCCCTCGATTGTGTGAGGAATATTGAGAAAAATGAAGATGCTCGCTCTCACAGGCGCTTGCATCATTCCACGTCTTGGACGTCCTGTGTTTTTCAGTAAATATTGCCTTATGCAATATTTCTGTGTGTTTGTTGGCCTCAGCATGTCAGATGTAATGTAGTGTAACTGGTTTCTCTCTGACAGCTGTTTGAACATGCTGTAAACAGTGATTCTGGACTTGCTGCAGATTTCAGAGTTTGGTTCAGACTGCAGAGCGAGCACTGCATCCCTGCAGGGTGACGGTATGATAATGTGGCCCATAATGGCTTTCAATTAGCACACTCATGAACTCTGCATGAAAAAAACCCCACTCCTCCGAGCTTCAGTGTGTTTACGACCAACAAAACCAAGAATTTATTCTGAACCTCGACTAAAACTAAGCTGGAACGTGTACTTAAATAACGTACACGGTAGTCTGCGTGTAAGATGGCTTTGTCCAAGGAGATTAAATCCAGACAATAGAAACCAGGATTGTTTGTTGAGCCAGACGTAGCTCCAGTTAAAAATATATAATAATAATTTGTGGATTGGGGAGAGTAAAAAACTGTAAAGACATGTTATATGATATAAACGGTTGGGTCTTTAAAGCTTAATTTACCTTCATCAATATTCAGGATTGGGTTATGGGTGCAGTCTGAGCAGTGAAGGCCAGACTTCCCTCACCCTGACCAGCTTTTAAGTTCATCTGAGGGTACTGAGGAGTTCCCAAGCCAGCTGAGGGACTCCAGCGAGTCCTGGGTCTGCCCCGGGGCCGCCTCCCGGTAGGCCATGCCCGAAACGCCTTGCCTAGGATTCACCCAGGAGGCATCATAGTCAGATTCCCGAACCACGGCTCTACTCCAAGCTCCTCTCTAATGACCGAGCTCCTCATCACATCTCTAACGGAGAGCCCAGCCACTGAGAAAACAGCCACAGAACGAGCTTGTGCTGGAACATGTAAATATTTACCTTCATATTATAATTGTCATTACTGGGCTCGACTACAGCAGCTTTGCATGATTCACAGGTCAAAATAATTCTTCTTTATCTCATATTCTGCCTCGGTGCGGCACTTAAGTTCATCCTCTGTCTGACACAGTCTCTGTTAGCTCCTCCCACTCAAAGGTATTTGTTTTGATTAGCTGCCCCTCACAAACGGACAGTGGGTGGAGCCTTGCCCTCTCTGACATCATTAGATCCATATTGAGAAAAAAAAAGGTTTTGCTCAAAGCTGTTATTTCTACATATGAGACCTCATTATTTCAAATGTTGATAATTTGTAATATGAACAGCCACCACTGGAACAGGAGAAAGCAACAAAACAAAGAAAGAGGAGCTTCATATGGCTTCATTAAACAGAAAGGAGTGTTTTCATACACTCTGAAGGTAAAGCTGGGTTTGTGGCTACAGTGCAGTCATCCTTTGTTTGGCTGCAGCCATTTCACTCTGATGGTTACCTCAGCCAAAAGTGTTTTAAACAGATTTTTATCCGGAGTTAGTCTGGAGCTGTGCCCAGGTATAATGTGACAAAAGAGCAATTGACTTCTGTGCCAAAAATGTTCATTATTTCCTCAGCAATCATTTGGCAATGTGAAATAATTAAAGGGCGAGCCCAGAAAATATGAAAACCGGTGGACTTTTTTTTTTTAAATTTACCTTACCGCCTCCAGCATTTATCTTGATCCTGAAAACCTCTTAGAATATATTTTTGTCAAATATTATTCTGCCAGCAGACCTCCCTCTACAACCTCAAGCCACATATGTATGCACAAAGCCAGTTTTTACTACTCGACCTACAGTTGACGGAACATGGGGATATGAGAACTACAACTAATTCAACAGCAGTTCAGGATGTTAGCCATCAGCTGAAACCTTAGCAGGGAGGTGGACAACAGAATATAGTGTTGGCTTGCCTTGTATGTGTGTGTGTGTGTGTGTGTGTGTGTGGGGGGGGGGGGGGGGGGGGGGGCTGTGAAGTAAATATAATTGTTCAAATGTGCATGATTTTATAGGTGTGGAGTAAGTATGTCTGCAGTCAGAAGCATTAAGAAACTGATATGGAAGTCTTAAATTCTTCCATTCTTCCATTCTTAAACAGATTATACCACGGTTATTCAACTAAAAACTTAGTTGTGCCAGATTTTCAAACCGAAAATCAACTGTGCATTATCAGTTCTGTCTGTGAACTTGTCTCCTGCTATAGACATTACATCAGTTTTCTTCAGGTCATCTAACAGCATTTCAAACTCGTCTGACGCCAGAACTTCAACTCTACGAATATTTGAACTGTCTGACAGGGTTACGTTTTTAAGAGCAGATGTCACACTCACTTTCATTTTTTTCGTCACTTGTCACCGCATCCACCTCGGCCAGCATGCAGTATTTTGCTGTTTCAGAATCTGTGTGAGGCCTTTTCTTCTTCGCCGATATCAGGCAAACACGAAGGGAAGCTGCTGCAGCTCTCTCTTGGGCTGTACAGGACTCTCACCATGGTAGTACAACTCTGGTTGTACGATGCAGTTAAACTCGCAATTAAACGGTACTTTTGCAGCCCTCTCCTGAGATTGCTCTGGAAAGTTTGTGTAGGAAGTCTGGTTGTCATTGTGGTGCCTTTGTAAGTACCGCAACACACTCACTGCAAATTAAGCACATAGGTTTGGCATTTGGATTTGGCGGTAAAATGAATAAGTATTTGTCAGTCCAGGCAGGGTTAAACCGACGATTTTCATTGTCAATTTTACGCTTTTGGACTGAGAAAGACATGCTGTTGTCGCATCATACATTACGATGATAGTTTAATATGTTTACATCCCGGTGCATTGTGGGTTAAATATTGCTGGGCTACTGGGAGTGTTGCATTCACAGTCTACACTATTTCAATTCTTTATTTTTTAATTAATTAATTTATTTTTTGTGTTTTCTCTGTGTTTCTGCCAGGACCACAGGCAGGGCCACTCGCAGGTTGCTTCTGGGCCGCATGTGGCCCGCGGGCCACCATTTGAATAGGCTTGGATTATACGCTTTGTTTTTTTTGTGTATGTACAGCATAATGTAGCCTCTGAAGGTTAAACAAAATATTAGGGTTCAGTGGTTTGAAGGCAATATTTAGAGAAAAACTCTTTTTTTAGATTTAGAGGGAAAAATAAAAGTTCACATTTTTGTAGTACATATAGTTAAAATTGTAGATGTCATGTTGGAATTTTTTCTAATTGAAGACACTTTCCCAATTTGAAATATTTAAAGTCATCTTAAAAAAACTCACACACCCTCTCAGATTACCCACCGAAATTATTTCATGCAATAATTTTAGTAGCTTTAATGAAGCCCTGCACATTATTGGAGTTAGTTTTTCAGCCTTTTTGAACCGTCATAACATCAAGACACAACAGCTGGAATTGGACCAGCAACCTTTGACTTGCCAAGCAGATGTGTTAACCAGTACACTATGAAGCAATGTCATAACTTCAGGAGATTTCCACATCAAATTTTCCTCTATGCTGTGTTAAAAACTGCCAACAAATCCCTTTTAAACGCACTCCATGTGTCACAATCTGAAGACAAAGAGTTGTTCTTAATCAGAAAAAGAAACATGTTTGATCTGTTTTCTGATATTTCACTGAAGAAAACTTTCAAAAGTGCATTTAGGGTAAACTTTGAATTGTCACATCACCATGTGGGATAGGGTTCCTGCTCAGAACCAGAGAGGCCACAGGACTGGTCATCGCCCATCAGCCTCCAACTGCCAGGGAAAGCGTGCACACCCAGACAGGTTTGCAGGTGGTTGCTCGCTGTCACTGTCCCTCCTGTAAGCTTGGCGCTGTGGCGTCGTGCATGTTCGGTTAGAGACTTCCTCTCCTTCATGGCTTTTTGGACAACGTTCTCAATTCCTATCAAACATCGGCCAGCATCTTGGCTCCTGTTGTTGTTTGTTGAGGTAGTGATTCGCAGTTTCCCGTAACAACGCCAGCAGTGCAAAACTGCAAATGCACCAAAGCGCCGTTGTGATATACGTAATAAATGTAGTATAAATGGATGTGAATGTGTGATGACGTCACTGTCGAGTTGCGAGGTGACCAATGCGGCGGGTATTATGGGGCCCATATGACACTGCACGCCCATATGGCAGCCGTGCCCAAATCATGACCTGCTTTCTGGACCTTTCTGACTCTCAGGTCTGATTCAGATTTCAGCAGGAATCGTTGCAGAGCCACAATGTGACCTACATAAGTGTCCTGCTTGTGCAATTATGCGTTGATTACTTTGTGGTTGTGTCCTGGTGTTTTATATGCAGAAAAAATAGAAAAAAATGCTTGGACTTTGCTGTGGTTTATTTGTCCCCCAAGATTTTCCACTTTTTTGTTCATTCCTTCACAACCATTCTGATAGTTTGAGGCCTTTTGTCTGTAGAGGAGTCGCCCCCTGGAGGCTGTTAGAAGTGATGTAGGTTTAATGTATGCTGGGCACAGAATAAACCCATTAACCCACCACCCCCACATTCAGTTAACACTTTTGTCCCAGTTGTCCCAAGCAGCCTGTGAACAGATTTCTACGTGAAGGACTTGTGATGAATCTAAAAGCAAATTATATGACGTTTGTGCTCCAGAGTGCTAGCATCAACACTAGCTAACATTAGCTTAAAAATCACCAAACGAGCGGCTCCCAGCACAACAGACTCCATATGAGGACAGAAACTCACACTCATGTAGCTACACGGAGGATTTTAGAAGAAGTCGGCTCTTAGCTGTGCGGATGGGTGGCCCGACAAATGGCAGGAGCTTCCAGGGTTTGGCTGTCCAGCGTAGAACTGGCCCTGTGAGTTGGATGATGCCATGCTGCTTTTTTAGCTCATTCACCCATCCATCTCAGTGTGTATCTGTGTGCATTTTACATCCGAGGACAAAGTTTAAACTTCAGCTCTCCAACAAAACTAAAATATGTCCAAGAAGAAGTGATCCCGTGACCCGCGGTTGATAAAAAATCAGCGTTTCCTCGTTATTCCTCCACCCACATCTACAGTCATGGAGGATGAATAGCTGTCAGGACCTGAGATATGACTGTATGTGCAGCTGTTCGGATAACACGGGCCAGCTTCTTTAAAAAAAAACCCAAAAAAAAACCTGTCAGCCCCATTGTTTATCAATTAAGTCATTCCTCACATCGGTTTCAATCCATTTCCAAACTATCTGATCTGTTCCCTTTGACCGCCGCGGATCCAAAGAAAACAGGGCTGCTCGTCTGTTTTTGGCCGAGGGCTTAAAACATACGAGTCTCGGCGCTCCCTGATGGCTTTAAGAGCAGCACAAAGAGCAGTAATTGGAACTAGTGAGCTATAGCTACAAACAGCCTCCCCTCTTCTCCCCGAGATCCAAATTTACAGTTTGAATGGCAGAAGGAGGAGGAAAAAAAAGATCTTTCAATTACGTCTTTTCTCTTTTCCCCCCTCATTTAAATTGGAAGTGATCTCGGAGGAAATAGTTATCATTTTAATGACGGCCTCCATTCATTAAAACTCTCATTCTTCCCCTCTTTCTCCTCTCTCCTGTGGATTGGAAGCAGATCCTTACAAAAAGCCCCGCTTCAATTACCTCCGAGTTAACCCCGCCCTCCATGTTCACATGCAGGGGTGCAGGGGGTGGGGGTGGAGGCGGAGGGGTCCCGGCCCCCGCCTGGACCTGCTGCTGTTTAACAGGAGAAACCTGAACTCGAGGTTTCGCCCTGCCGGCTGACAGACTGGCATCCATCATGTGTCATTCGCCAAGTCCTGGAGATCGTCATGAGCTGGCACACCGAGGTCGAAGGTAGAGCGACCGAAACATAAAAGAAAAGGCAGAAAAATCCACACACAGGGACGACCTTTCGCTCTCTTCTCTTCTTCAGTCTTCAAAAGTCCCAGAAACAAACAAGCAACAGGCGAAATCAGCCATTCATGTCAACATGAACCCATGAAAAAAACAATAAATAAACCAAAGAGAGGAGCATGCAGTTCCCCTAACGTCCACCAGAGGCTCCAGCAGAAATAAACATGTTTACAGCCGGATACACAAACTGGTCTCTATAGATAATTTAAACCTTCATGTACAGGTGAGACTGTTTTTATAACTCACCTGTTTAAATTGTATTATGGCTTAACGTTTGCTCAGTTTTATCAACCAGTATTTATTATATTTGTTTAATTAAATGTTAGGATTAAATTTGTTACTCGTGATTTTATTGACACACTGATTTAAATGTGATTTATTATGGTGATCATTTATCTTTTTCATGCATGTAATCTAGCAAGATATTTGTTCATTGCTCTCATTTTTGTTCAAATAATCTTGGTGTACTAATGAAAATATTTTTCTATAACATTTGGATTTTTTATGTACTTTATGCAGTATTATTGTGTTTTATTGTATTTATGGTATTTACTTTATTTTGGGTATATTTTATATTACATTTATTATTACAGTACATAAGTCAAATTCTTTTTTCTATGATGTTTTATCTTTTTAATATGCCTTATTTAAATATCTTTTCTGAATTACACTGAACCTCTTTTTAGAAGCTTTTTAAAGTTTATTTCATATTATATTCTATCTTTATTATTTGAAATTGTTTATTTCTGTCACCTGTGTGGAAGCTGCTGTATAAATAAAGGTTGATTGATGGTTTACAGCTTCTGCCTTCCTTTAACTCCTCGGCTGTTCATGTCTCAGCTCTTTCTCCACAGCAGTATTTGTACTTTCTGCTCGCTGCTGTCGGATGCTAAGATTGCTGCTCCAGCCGCCGCCGGCGGCTGCTAAATGAAGTGAGGCGTCGAATGACTAAAACTCTGATGAAATCAAAGCAGTTTGGTTGTTTCTTTTTGTTTGAGCGTCTCATTAGATAAACTGCAGACATCAAAGAGAATCAAACGCTGAAGAGCGTCCTCGTCCATTTGTTTCTCTAAACCGCAGACGAAAAGAAGCCGGCTAATTACTCGCATTTTGCATGTCGAGGAAGAAACGCTGCTTCCTCTCACCTGAGGGCCAACTCTGCAGCACCTTTTAAAACAGCAGAAACAACATTTGATTAGGGACTAATCACGCTTTTCTCTGAATAACACTTTTAATATTTCAGGCTCCTTCTCTGGATGCAAATGAACGCGGCATTAATCGCATCACACATTAGGCAGTCTGAGCACAGCTGAGTGTTTTTCACTCTTTTTTCATTGTGTAATTAGGGCCCAAATGTTAATGAATTATGCTAATTCCTGACAATTAGCATATAATATTGGAGACAATCAACAATTAGCATATGCTGCGTTGAAGACAATCAGACGCGGCTGCAGTCCCACGCCGATGCTCGCCCGGCTCGGCCTGATGTATAGAAGCCGGCCGGCGAGCATCCAGGGTGATCTGATTACATGCAGAATCAGCATGCTAATTACTGCAGCCTCACCCCGCTGTACTGCAGCTCCACAGGGGGAGGGGAAACACAGAGGGGGCGAGGCGGGGAGGCTGAACAGCAGCGTGTTGGGTTTTTGTGGCGGCGTTGACCTCGGCGCCTCCTCCAGCTGAGTCTCGGAGGTCCAAACCAGAGGAGGAGGCTTCACGCGGCTCGGTTTGATGGAGAAAGGTCACCGATCGCCGCTCAGCGTGAGGGAACTCAGATCTGAGCCCTTCAGTCTGGAGGGCAGACATGAACCACGTTCATTACTAACACTGTCACTTGTACTTACCTGCTACACTCAGGCTTCAGTCAGTAAAGCACCGGAACAGATTCAATACTTCTACCATCCAAATTCAGATGTTATCATGTGTTTTACACATGAATCTAATCTGCATGCATCCATCTTTGGAAGAGTTGCGGGAGAAGCAGAGACCCCCTCCAGCTTTTCTTCTGAGACAACGAGGCATTCCCAGTGTAGTCCTGGGAACTGGCCTCCTCCCAACATAACATGCCTGAAAGACCTCACCCAGGAGGCATCCTGGTCAAATGTCTGGATTTAATTTTAATCTGATAGTACAGTTATACTTTTTGCAAATATATATATCTGATAAATGGTGGACTAATCTGAAACTTCACTGCTAACCATCTTAGTTCATCTGTGGCACATTTTTGACCCGAGGTTCAAAATCTGCTTTTTTGAAACAGTGTTCTGCACAAACAGCACTACACTCAGCAGTGGGTGCACAAAATACTAATGCACATAGAAACAAACAAAATAAACTCATAAACACAAAAATAAAGCAGTGGTTGAATCTTGAAATGACCAACTGGAGTTTGCAAAGTGCAATGAAGTGATAAATCTCAGTGCTCCATTATTGATGAGTTGCTGTTTCTCAACAACAGCCGTTTTATACACCCTACAATATCAGAGAGAACCCCCAAACAATCAAGCGGTCCACCTATGAGCAAAAACGTGTTGACAGTGGGGAGGAAGAACTCCATTTTACCAAGAAGAGACCTCCAGCAGAGCCAGGCTCAGGGTGAGGCAACTTCTCTAGTTCTTAGAGTTTTTTTTTGTCTGATTTAATTTTAATTTTTAATTTTAAAGAAAAAGGAAACAAATCTCACTCACTGCAGTCAGTAATGGTCCCAAAGCTGAATTTGTTTCATTATGTTCTTACTCTTCTTTCAGTTAATAATGCTTCACTCTTCTCTATTACATTAAACATTAAATCCAACTTAGGCAAAACTTTTATTTTGAAACTTTTCAAGGTCAAACAAGGCTTAAAGGCCTAAACAATCAGGTCTCGTCATATCTTAAAGTCCTCATAGAAACACATTATAAAACAGGAGGCTGAACCTTCAGCTATCACTACTCAGGAAAGACATAAACAAAGGTGACCCAACACTAATCAGAACTACAGTAAGCAGAGATAAACAACAGCAGTCTAAGAACCGGGACCTACTAGAAGGAGCTGAAGCACCCATCACAGCCTACACCTGTCCAAACAAACTGACTGGCAGTTGAACCTCCTGACCTACAGGAGCCTGGCAGGAACATACAGGTGAGTTCAGGTGCTGTTGTGGACAGTTTGAAGCTATCTGAGTCGTAGTAGCTGAAGGATTTATCATCCAGGTCATTACTTCTGTTTTTACAGCACTTTTACACCACTCTCAAGCTGATTTATTTAACTGTTTTTTGTTTTTAAATTTCTCTCTCCAGCCACAATCTGTTTATTTGGAGCTTTTATTTTGAATGTTCAGATTGCTGGGCAGGTCTTCGATCTTTATTCTTAAGATGAATAAAACAAACAGGAGCCAGTTTCAGATTTTCAGTAATGAAAGTCCAGCCCTCACATTTGGCGCTTTTCCACCCTGTGCAGATGAGATGTTTGTGCATCAACATGAAGACACTGTATTTAGCTGAGAGCGCTGCAGTCAGATGGATTCAAACTCCAGCACGAGTCTTTCCCTTTTAGAGCTGCTGATCTCACAAATGTTGCAGAAGAATTTTAATCATTTGGACGCCATTGTGGTTGCACCGTTTCCTCGGCAGGTTCCCAGGCTGCCAGGCCCCACGCAGCACTCTTCTCCCCAAGCCGTCAGCTTGGCTGCAGGCCTGCAGGAAGGGCGTGGAGCCGGGGCTCAGGTCCTGGATATCCATTTGGAACTCATTAAAGATCTCCAACGGACATGGGGCCCCGGTTCCCACATCCTCCGGGACCTCGCACTGTCTGAGCTCATTTACAGAGTGTCCTCTCCTACTGACAGTCTCTAATTCGCATTTGAATTTAGGTCACATTGATCTGGGCCTCCGTCCAAAGCCCGGTCCCTAAGGAGCCCAACCAGCCAACAACCAGGCAGAGAGAGAAGCAGGAAGCATCTTATAGTTCACTCCTCCCTCCTTTTCCTCCTCCTGCTCACACTGCGGTTGGTCGGCAGCGTGGAGCGGCGTCGGCCCTGAAACAGCCTGCGTCGCTGCAGGTCAGGGCGTGATGTGATGGTGGACGGCGCCGACTGTGGCTCGACGTGATGCTGAGAGATGTCTGAACATCCGTGAAAGTGCTTTTGACTTTCAGGCAACGAGTTTTAACCTTTTAACTCAAAAACTGTCATTTCACTCAAAAATGTATAGGTATCCAATAAACTAACCAACTGGATATTCAAACAACTCCATGATGATGCCGCTGAATCTTTAAATGTAACACTCGCATGCATCTTACATCAACAGTCTCATGGCTGTTCATAAAATTGTCTTGACCTGTAAGTTATTATTTGTGTGCATGATGTCACATAAAAAAAGGAATAATAATGTGAGGAAAGAGAAACATTACAGTTAGCCAGCCAGAGTAATTTTGAAACTTAGTAGTGGCCGCCATTGCTGGAAACTGGATGCGGCCAAATGAGGCCGCATTTGTAGACCGATTACGTCACAACGACGCGCCGAAGGCTATCCAAATTCGTAGACTCCTCCAAATGCAGCCGACAAATGCGTCCTCCTTTTCCCCGAATTTGAAGGATGGGCCGGGTGTGTCCTTCGTGGCCTACCATATCCCAGAATTCATAGCGTGGCCCAGCCAAACTCCAGTTTCCGGCAATGGCGGCCGCTACTAAGTTTCAAAATTACTCTTATTAATCTTTCTGGGTCACAAAATAAAGTTTTAACATATTTTCAGGCGAGAATATGGGTGTGTAAACTTCAAATATCTGCTCGGTTTATCAAGATATTGCATATTTGCGAAAGTGCTTTGATGTTTTCGGAGCATCTGTTACCCGCCAGCTCGATAGCTAGCTGAGAGCTCGAGGGTCACTAGAGCCGCCGAGAACGGCACAACTCCCGGCACATCATTTTCAGATCACCGCGGACTTTTGCTGCTCAGGTTAAATGTAATATATAAGTCACTTAGACAACCTAAAAATGTTATTGTTGGGCTTTTTTCAGTGTTTTATTTGTTCGTGAGTAAATTGGTTTGGCTGAGATTAAAGTTATTAGATTAGATTAGATAAAATAAAATGTTATTAATCCCCCGGGTGGGTTCCTCCTTGGTTTTCACACAGCTGAATAAACGTCAAACAGAAAACTGATTAAACAGGAGTGTGAGATGGTCGAGAATTTACGCCAGTGTCCTGTTATATTTTAGATAGCAAGGAGCAGACGGCCGAGTTTATTAAACTCCACCGAGACAGCGGTGACGCTAATCAGAAGGCTAGACCATCCAATTTCACAGCCGTTTACTTCCGGCGTACCCGACCTTCTGAGAACCCGGCCCACGTAGACCGCGAAGGCCGGATCCTCAGGAGGATGCAGCCCATGAATTTGGACACGACAAGGGTCACACTACAAGAGTTAGCTTTCAGTTAGACTGGGATTTGGGAGCGAGCTAACGTTAGCTACATTAGCCATGAGAACGACATCTCCGGTTCAGATTTGATTCCCAAAACCAAACAATCCCTGCTTGAATAGAACATCTTGCTGATTGCTCTGATGTCTGTGACTAGAATAAATTTTCTTTAGGCTAACGTTAGCTTAACTGCTAACTGAGAAAGTTAGCAGTTTCTTTAAGAAATGTAAACAAGTTTTAATACGATTTCTGAATGAAACTTAAAAACTTCTCAAAAAACTTCTCAAGCAAATGATACCATATTTCCTTGATTTTTTAACATACTCTAGTGTCCTTTTGTTTTTTCCTATTTGTTACTTCCTGCTTTTATTTTGGTAGTCCTTTGTTTCTTGTGCTTTGGATTTCGTTTCATTTCCACATCTCATTACTTAGATTCTATTCACCAACTTTCTTCTGATTAGCTTATGGATATCCCCTCTCTATAACATCATACAGACCCAACAGTAGAAAAAATTGGGTGAATCTGAGTGCTTAGAGCAATCTGCAGCTTTTGACTCACAGAGAATATTTGTGCATACACTGAGGATAAGCTTGGTATGGGGCGAGATGAATTAATTTGAAACTTTGGGCGTGGTTAAATATGAACATCCACCACTGGAACACTAGACAATGAGGAAAAGGTTGATTTAACATCTGTAGACTAATTTAATTTAAAGTTCAGAGGCCTGTGGAGTTCCCCAGGGCTCCATGTTGGGCCCATTATGTTTATTTTGTGCATAAAGTCATTTATTCCCTATTCTTCCCTATTCTTTACATGTGACAAGATTCAATCTTTACGGGTGAAAACGTGATGATGTGTCCCCTGACATCATCACCATCATAACACTCTCCTCCACCTGCCTGCATCTTCTTCATTACTGACCGTTTAGTTGCCGAGGACCCGTTTAGACGTCTGGCGGAGGGCGTTATGAGATGTGTGGAACAAATGATTTCTATCATCACCTGCAGCTGCCGCAATGCTGCGAGGGCGCAGGAGCCGTTTTGATTGTCTGTAATAAATAACCCTTCAGAGGGAGATAAATAACTCCACCGGAGCCGTGGCTTCCTCTCTGAAGAGTTTAGACGAGAAAGTCCTGCCTGCTTTTTATATTTTTTCCTCCTCATCCCTCCACATTACATGCTTCCCTTCATATTAATTTTCGCAACAGATTGCGGTGTGGAATTAATGCATTTTTCAGAAGAAACCCCACCAGCAGCAGCAGCAGGCTCTCCTCACATCTCTCAAGAACTCAATTACTCTCAACATTTAAAATAAATAAATTAAAGGTGTCCTGTAGCCAGCAGCTGCATCATTACAAGTGCTCCTGGGAGACCAAATTAAGCCACAGAATGTATATCTAATATACAACCCCACTAATGATACGTGTTAAAAGAGCCACGATGTAGGCGCTGCTTAAAAATTACACGGGTCATTACGGCGAGTTGAGAGCAGATTTATCTGCTGCCAACAAAACACATAATTTGTTTTACCTGGTAATCACACAGGCCGGCTAATTACATGTGAGACAAAAAGTACACTCTATGCGGAATGTGTTTTATACAAACTGAGCCCAGTTTCATGGAATATTCGGCACTTAATAACACTACGCTGGTTTTATTGCTTGAAGGATTGAGCAGCTTATTTTTTTCCATGAATACACCCGAGCTCTCTTATTCTGTTTTTTCTACAAACCTCATATTCAAACCAATAAATACGTCGTATAATACTTCCTGAATTCTCTGCTCGGAGCGCAGTAAACATGTAAATCATACAAATATTTTATAAATCTAGTGTTTCACTTCAAATCCTTAAACCCCCCTTGAGTGTTTGGCCCAAGTTTGTTTTGTCTGGTATTCGATAACGATTTGTAATCGTAAATTAACTTAATTAAATTTTAGGGAACAGTTTTTACTTCTAACAAACAATAAAATGATAACAGTGAGTAACTTATTAATAACTTGGATGATGAATTTGGAAGTGATGCTTCAGTTTGTTTTAAAGGGCATTCATAAGGAGGTAGATGAGGCGATGATGGTGGTGTGAACATAAAGGCCACTGTTTGCTTTAAGCTGTTTGGTTTGGTTTCTGCACCAGAAACATTTAATTGTGTTCAGCAAAACATGGGCGTTTGGGTTAAAATATGAAGAGTCCCCCTCTAATACAACAGGAGCATTTATTTGGAAAAATCAGCACAACTCCACTTCAAAGACATGATGTGATCCAAACGTACATTTTTCAGATTTTTGCTCATGTGTTTGAAAGGTTTGGTTTCTATTTGCTCGTCTTTAGTGGATCTGCATGCATGAATACGTGATGATGAAGAGGAAAACACGGTGTGCAGATCACTTTGTGATTTTGTTGAGCAGCTACCTACATGGCGTCAGCTGGAAGCACACGAAAACCAAACTTGCTGATATTTAATGCATTAATCAGATTTAATAACTCATTAAATTAAAGGTGCTGGCACTCTGTCCTTCATCATTATGGCCATCTTTAACCTCTGATTGTGCTGATGGACGGTCTCAAAGAGATCAGAGTATTTCCCCATTAATGCATTCAAGTCGTTCTGCTCTGGTTTCCTGTTTGCATCTCTGCGTATCACTGACCCTGCTGATGCCAACCCATGTGACTGACTGTGAAGGCTCGCGGCGTTTGAAATGATCCGTAACACTGATCCATCATCATCTTCAAATGAGAGAAAAACAGGTGTTTCTGTAGCTTATGTTTTAAAGTAGACTTTTATGCGTAGCTGTGTTTGTTTTCATTCATGCTTGTTTAGGTCGGCGAGCCCCCAACACTGTCTGGGAAAATCTGTATTTCCTGACCGGTTGAACAGTGATAGCTGCCCGTCGGCACACGAAGATGACGATGCACCACCTCTTTGATCTGTAGCAGATTGGACTTGACAGAAACAAAACCTTTCAAACTTGTGTTAAAACAGGAATAAAGTCAGGAGTACCGCTCCAAGGAGACAATCTCCAAAACAATGTTTTGAAAAGTGAGCAGACAGTGGATCTTCATCACAGACAATCTCAACTTGTGACATGGGCAGGCTCTCTGCGCCCGGTGCCGTGTCCAAGCCTGCAAGGGTCTCCAACAAAGTGGAGATGAGAGCTGGATTTACAGCTACAAACACCAAACGGCATCCTTCATCGTGGAAGACACTGAGACCGAAGAGGATGTGTCAGGTCAGGAGAGCAGCTGAGACCTCTCGTGCAGTTTCCGGATTCAGAAAAAGGTTTTCAAAGATTTATTTACACTATGTATGGAATGATTGATCGGCAGGTGACTAAGTGTGCTGGAACATCTGGAGTGCTCAGGAGGGGTCTGCAGGGCTTCAGGCTGAGGAGGGGTAACCGGTGGGTGGGCACGTGAGTAACAGGTAAGTTCTTGTTTCCACAGAGACTGCCTGATTCCGTGAGGAAAACAGATGCAACAGTGGCAAAGGGCAGCTCCACCCACAGGTGGAGACTCAGTTAGGCCTGGGTGAAAGAGAGAGAGATAAAGAGATAAACGGCGAGTCGGATCCTGAAAGACCTCGCTCATCATTTTACAGAGTAGTCCACCACAAGGCGTTTGCCATGACCAGAGCTGTGACCGCTGGTCTCCATCGTGACAACAGGTGAGTTTCTGGGTGTGCAAACTCGCCAGATTTTGCCTCCCTGTGACTAAAATTACATTACATCTGTGATTTCCACACTGGCTGCACTGATATAACAACTACTACATTTCCCACAATTCATGTGGATAAGCTGCTTTGTTTTGATCTTCAGGATTTTATCATTTAATCTGTGGACCTTTAATAATTTCCCTTTCCCCCCCAAGACACTTCTCATGACTGTAAATCTCCGACTCTGTGTTTTTAAATAAAATCAACATGAATTTTGCAGAAAGATGGAAACGTCTCTGCGTAAGGTTACGACTGTGATTAACTGGATGTTTTAAAATTAAGATTGATAAGGAAATTACAGCTAATAGGCTGCAAAGTGCTGGATAATGATGCTTCTCATCAGGAGAGGAAAAACTCGCAGCATTTTATTTGCTTTGAGCAAGCAGAAAGTGATGAATGTGAAGCCCAACGAGAAGCTGAAGCAGTTCCTGCAAGTAAAAAAAAAACTGACAAAAAGTGGGGTTTAATTACATCGACACATCGCCACCGTCGCAGCTTCCGTCGGATGGCGAACATCTGCATTTTAATCGATTCTGTTTCCTCCCTCCTCCTCCTCTCCCTCCATGTCTTTCAAGATCATTAACTTTATTGGATTGGACATTCCTGTTGCAAAAACAATTCAGCATAATCATTTGCAATGCGACTCCCCAGTGCAGGATGCAAATGCTCGCGCTCGCCGGCCTGGCAATTACCACCGGAGCACAGATGCAGGCGGCCGCTTCGTCAGAATAAAGTCGAGGGTGCAAATAATGTGATTACTCAGTCATTACATATTGGAGTGCATTCATTATGGGCAGCAGTGGATTCTGGGCATTGTTGACATCGCCTTGGCAGAGACGGCAATGACGCAGGATGTCAAGAACGTAATGCCCGTAATCTCATCTCAGCCTCAGTCCAAGACTCCCCGAACTCCAGAGGAACACCGGCTGAATGTCAACGAAGGAAGACGTCACGTGACTCTCAGGTGGAGTCTGAGGTGCTCGTGTGGAGGTGTGACAGGAAGCAGGTGGGAAACACGAGCGGCGCCTTGGTGGTTTGATGTAAAGGTCAGAGCTGCTGTGTCCGAACAGACGGCCAGCTGAGGCGCACAGCTGGAAACCAGAGCCCAAAGATTTGGACTCTCTGTTCTGGGCTTTGGTTATTCTTCACTTCCTGTTTTATTCTGAAAGTATTCCACATGGTGTGTACTCTCAGGTTCCTAGGTTTATGGACAGTGACACAGTTTTATGTAGTTTTGCCTCCAATGTGGCTGAAGGTTAGAGTTAGGGTCAGTTTTATGCACAGGCCTCCTTGAAAATAAACTCTAAACTAAATGTAATTTTATGTTTAGGGAAAACATTTTGGTCCCCGTTTGCTGCCAAAACTGTTTAGGTTACTACAGCAGCACCTTCACACAGTCGGTACCCAAATGGATGAGTTCAAAAATATTTATTCTTGCATAATTATCAACAGAAACCCCAAAGTCTTTACAAACTTTTTAAATTGTTTTATCAGGCTGTAAACATGTTTATTTCTGCTGTAAAGTAAGAACCTCCAGAACCTGCTTCAGGATCCCGAAACTTCATCAAGTACACCAACAACCTCCTCAAGAATCCATTCAAAGACCCCTGGAACATTTTATCACCCGCAGACTGCAGTTTATATGTCTGTGAAGCCTCAACTTCACAGCTTTGGTCGCCACTGTGCTGACTTTGGAGCCAAAAATGACCAAATTTAAAGAAGAGAGCTAAGTTATCACCTAACGTGAACTAGAAAGGTTATGTGTCTCATACACACACACCTACTAATTGGTGTGAAGTAACATCCAAATCTAAGAATTTCATTCATCAAAACTGGAGCTTCTTGGACGATCTGTTAGTACGACTAACCTGACAGTATTAAAAATGCTCCAAAGAGCTCCAACGGCACAAACACAGTCCAGAGGTGAGTTCAGGTGAAGCCTAGCAGACCGCTAGCAGCTACATCTGCCTCTCAGTCAAACTTTAAGCCTGAATAAAATTAAACAGGTCAGTTAGAAAATAAATGTACCACCTGTACAGCTGATATGAAGGAGCTAAACAGACCAAAACAGCTTTCCCACTGTTGCTTGCCATAAAAAAAATGGCCGACCCACTGCTGGAGGCTCTGGTGGACACTGGAGGAACTGCAGGTTGTGGCTCTTTGCTTTTTAATCCTGGAGGTTGCTGGTTGAATATGTGCCTGTCAAACCGTTTATGTCACGCTTTCTTTCGTGCAAGTAATGATTAGTAAAGTAACAATAAAGTAACTCCATTAGCATTTAACTGTTTTAAAGGCTGTTTTCTCCTCTGGTATCTCAGTCAGAAAGGTCCTTGATGGTAAGTACTTCCTGTTTGATGCACCGCAGTGGATGGTTACCCTCAGAGTGTAGCTGTCAGTGCTTCCTGTCAGGTGGTGTGACTTTAAGCTCACCTCTGTGAGCGCCTGAACGTCTTAGCGACGGAATTTGTTTTGGCTGATAATAGCGCCTGTACTCAGTAACGTTAGTTTGGGATTCAGCTCAAATAATTAACATCTGTTTTTTTAGTCTTATCTCAGAGATTAATGTCTCTTCCATCGAAGAACAGCTGGATTTTAACAGTTTTTTTTCACTGCACTTTAATAAACGTTGAAACATTTTGCAGCTTCGCGCGTCCAGCTTTGACTTATCACATCCTTAAACTGTGTCAACACGTTGGAGACGGGCCTGTTGGAGCTGTACGTTTTAATGCCTCCGCAATAAATTAAAGAGCAGTTTAATTTAGCAATTTGGTGCAGTATGTTAATGTGGGAAGAAAGAGGGATCCAGCCCAGCAAAATGAAATGAAATAACATATATTTGAAAGTGTAATTTTTCTTTAACACACATTATTATTATTTCAATCCTTGTAATTGAAACGGCAATCCAGGCAACTTGTATTAAATTGGATTGTGGCAAAATTGCACCTTTGGTTTGCCAAGGCTGACTGAGTCCTTGCATCAAATGAATTTAATTATTCCTGTAGCCCATATATTATTAATCATCTATATTGATTTCTGAACTCCCAGACTGCTTGTGGATATGCAAATGCAGCCGCGGCAATATCGGGACGGGCTCATTTGCATGGGAGCCCATTATTATTTTATAAGTAAATTTTAATGTGGACTCAATTAAAACTCAGCCAGTGGAACAGCTAAATTGGCCCAAGGTATGAGCTTTCTGAGATTCATGTGCACAGCCGGGATATATCAATTAGTAAAGATCAAACTTTGGCTTCTCTGGAGGGGAAAGAAAATGCTGGAATTCAATCAGAGCGACTGCGGCGGCGGCGGCTTTGACTCGCCGGGTCCATCTTTGGTGGATTTCTTTTTTATTTTTATTATTATTCGAGTGGAAACTGTCCAGGTTGTAATCAGATCTGCCAAATGGAATTATAACCCGGAAAATTCGCAGTTTCAACAGGGGGAAAGGAGGTCACTTCAATATTTTATCACCTTTAATGTGACCTTCCTGCTCCCTTTTGAATAAACTTCACTTAAAATTACCCCTAAGGTCGAATTTTACATACACTTCTCTCATATAGACTTTAAATGCTGTTGTTCTTCTTTGAACCCTTCATAGCTGCTGACATTAAATGCAGACGGAGAGATGTGTCTGTGCAGCTAAAAAAAGAACTGGGCGAGTGGATGTGGGAGTGCTTTAAGAACGGTGTTATGGTTGTGTCCTTTGTTGTATTTTGCACTGTGTAGTTGTTTTTGTCTCTTTACACTTGTCTTTGAGTCTATTATTTGTGTCTTTGTGTCTGTTTGTTGTGTCTTTGTGGCTGTTCTTCATGTCTTTGTGTCTGTTATTTGTGTCATTGTGTCTATTATTTGTGTCTTTGTGGCTGTTTTTTGTGTCTTTGTGTCGTTTATTTGTGTCTTTGGGTTTAGTTTTGTTACTTTGGGGTGGATTTTTATCTCTTTGTGTATTTTTTTGGTCTCTGTATTCATTTTTATCTTTTGTTTTTCACTCTTTTTTGCCTCTGTAAGGGTTTTCTGTATTGTTAGTTTCTGGTTGTTTTGTGTGTTTGTGGTGATCTTTGTTCTCTTTGGGAGTTTCATTTCTTGTTGTTGTTTCTTCTTTTTTGTCTCTGTAGTTTTTCTGACATTTTTTAGGACGATATGTATGAATCTGGATTTGTTTTGTGAGTCTTCTTGTCTCTGCGCAGTCATTCAGCTGGCCCATCTGTTGGCATGATCTTCTTCTTTGTTGCAAAAAACAAAAACAAAATAAAGGTTTGTCTGTCTGAACTAAAGTTATAACTGAAGTAAAACTGAAACGAGATTTAAAGACTTTAAGTCTCCCTTTGGTTTAGTACAACATTGTAATGTTTGGGGTGTGACAGGTCTGGTTCGTATGAACTGCACGGCTTCACGTCGCTGTCACATCATATTTACATTCTGTGAGCGTTTCAGCATGTCCTGGGTCAGACGCAGCTCTGCCACTTTTCATCTCACTAACCTGATATTTCCGGAGTTTCTTGGATGGAGACGAGCAGCGGGAACAAACACACCCCATTAACATGAATGATAAGACTCCCCACAGGACACGCTGCACATCATATATCTGATCAATAAAGTTCACCCTGTGATTACTTAACCAGCTGCTGAAACCAACATGTAGAGCCGTTTCCCTGTGTGTAAGCAGGATTAAACTATGAGAGTGTAATGATCCAAAATGGAAAACCTTTTAAAGGTTAAAAGTCACTTAAAAATAGACCAAGTAAAATCTGGGGGTGAGGATTTAAGAGTTTTTCTACCCTGAAAATGCCATAATGTTATTAGATGTAGCTTGCAGCCAAAAAGACTGAGGTTCAAGTCGAACTGAAAGAACCAACGCAGACAAACTGTGTTTTCTCAGGTTGTTTATCTTTCTGACTGAGTGATAGCGACTGTACTCTGGGTTGTTTCACGTCAGCTTCCATCCTCTCCTTTCATGTTAATCAGCCCGTGTTTTACTGCTTCTATCAGCTGACAGATAAACTATCAAAGCTCAGACTGATCCATTCAGCCATTAGATGGACGTCACCCACCAGTTTGAAGTCTCAAAGTGAAACATTTCGACCGCTGCTGTTTTGTTTGTTGGAGCCACAAGTGACTGTGTTTGAAGGAGAGGGTGAAGTGAGCAAGTTATCAGCAAAAACTAGACTTAAAAGTTGCGTATTGTTCAAGCTAGAGACACCTGTGTCTCCGTCCACATGTCAGTCAAAGAAGCCACGCCCCTAACAATGTAAACTTTAAGTCATAATACAGTTTAAACAGATGATTTATGAACAAAATATTCAAATTAGCTACAGAGAACAGGGCTGTATACATGTTTAATTCTGCTGTAAAGATGAAGATTTTAACACTTGAGTCTATGCTGACTGACTCACTACTGAAGCCTCTTGTGGACATTAGAGGAACTGCAGGGTTGTAGTACTTTTTTGCACCAGTCAAACTACTTATTTCAGAATTCACTCTTCCTTTCATATAAAATATAGTTTAAATGATCAAACAGTGGGAAATGACAGATTATAAAGAAAGAAAACCTCATTCAAAACTCCATTAACATTTCACCTAATTTACAGAATAAAAACACAGCAGACTGTCTGTGGTTACAGCAGGAAAACAGCGACTGTAGGAAAAGCTTCACACTTAAACATGAGCGACAGACTGAGTCTAAAGTGAAGCTGTTGATTAGTTAACAGTATTGATTGATTATTGGCAGCCTCCCACGGAGCTTCCAAAAGATTTTTTACACCCAAACATGCCGACATCATCAATCATCAATTATCCTGTTAAACCTGTTGAGACCAACAGACTTTTATTGGCCACTGAGGAGCTCGTCTCGACTCCCTCCTCCTTCTCCAGCTCCTCTTCCTCACCCAAACTCTCAGAATAAATCCAAACACCAGCTCAGAGCTGTAAAGCAGAATTCATGCGCTGACACTTTAACGCCGACAGTGGGAGCGATAAGAGGATGCTGTAGCCTCTCCGAGGAGCTGGAGAAGGGATTCATCCCTGCGTTACCGGCTTTAATCCAGGCTGACCTGAAAGAAAGAGGCGGGACACAGCGTGCGAGCTGGAGACATACGATGGCGGTGATTTATCAGGATGCAGAAACATCAGCTGTACGAGCAGAGGAGACAAGATGAAGAGTGAGCGTGGTCACAAAAACTGACCTGGGAGAAATGAAACAGCTTGTTCAGGATGTTAAGATGCTACAGAGGAAAGAAGAAATAAAACCATCCTCTAAAGTCAGAGATCTGTAACCTTCAGTTAATCAAAGTCTTTACTCAAGAGGTGCCCGCCATATTGGGCATGATACCAGTGCAGGTTGCTAGGGAAAAATATATATTTCCCGACTGGTTAGCGGTGGTTTCTGGACGTTTCTGGTTCTCATTGGGTACGACTGTTTGTTAGGAAGCTGTCCGGTTTTTAAGTCTAACGTCATTAGCCATTTCTCGGTAAAGCTCTGCTTCAGGTCCCAAAGTCTAAGGAACACTGCAGCATCACTGAGAGTTACAAACTGTCTAAATTCTTTATCTTTAATAAAATGATCAGTCTTGCTGCTCTACCAGGTGTAACAATTGAGTTTAAGATCCAGGCATCCATGAAAACAGAATTTATGAAATTTAACGGAGTTAGAAGTTAGCAGAGAGTTAGCTCACTAGTTTCCATCTAAAGATGATATACCATGCTATGACTGAGGAATTTCTGAAAAAATTAAAAAGTACAGCTCTGCTATCACTTCCGACATAAATAAAGACAAAAAACTAAACAGCAGTGACGTTTGTAGGGTTACTGAAGTTGGGCTAGCTGGTATATAATGATGTGCTACTTGGTGGCTAGCTACACAGCATTGGTTAGCATGATATAAACACATTAGCACAGTGAAGCTGGAGGATGAACGCTAATTTTTTTCCGTTTGATAAAAGTTAACGCGAGGGTCTTCGATGGATAGGTACAAATGCAATCGCATGGCAGGATGCTGTAAACGGACTAAACTTCAGTCGGGAGAACATCTGAAATAATCCATCTACAATACAAGGTTAGTCATTAATGTACTGATGCATGGGTTGGGCTGTAGTCAGGTTTTAAAAACTGAGCTTTAAAATGAATAGTGATAATAAAAACTGAGAAAGGCCGACAGTGATCACTGACTTTTTAGGGGCTTGTTCGGATTAAATAGAACAAGATACAAAGCATTAAAACATGTTAAGAAAAACAACAGCCTTGATAAACGAAGAGTAGTTTGGACCCGGAGGCAGGGTTCATCACATCATCACTTAAAGACTGGGCTGCCCAAAAACCTCCCACTGGTTACTTTGGTTGGCTGCCATGGCTGCTTGAAGTTTTTGATGTTTCTCTGTAGCCACTTGCTAACTACTAGCCTAGCAGTAATAAAACTTAAAATGTGATGCTGAAAATGGAGAAGGTTCCCCGTCAAAGTAAAAGCTGTGCCTCAGCACGTAAATAAACTTTATTTTAGCTAACGGACAAACTGGGGAATACTTGATGTAGCAGCTAAGTGGCTAACCTTACCTTTCTTGCTAACATATGGAAATCCTGTGTGAAGGCACAGCAGTGTTCATTTTTGTGCTTATGTGGAGCCGGGGTTGTGATGTGCTGTGGTGATGAGCCGGTCATTTAATGACATTGGTGATCAGTAGCTAACATTAGCTGGCATTGCCAACTGTTGGCATTGAACGGGATGATGGTTGTCCTGTAAAAGAAAGTCTCTTTTTGGATTAATTTTGGATTATTAAGTCAACACTAAAAGAACATGATGGTTATTTCATCAGTTATTGTCTGTTTGGGGTAAAAAGGGGGGTGGCTTTAGGGTGGAGCTACATTGTGATTGACAGGTTGCACACATATGAGGGTGCATTGTCATGTGTGGTTTCAAAACATCAAGATGGTGATGGCTAAAGCACTCAACAAGGCTTCAAGATGGGACATCATTCAGTGACTACGGCGGTTGTGTTCATCGTTTATATACAGTCTATGATTTCCTGCTGTGTTTCTGTTTTTCTGGTCAGCCTGTTTGTTTTTGTATCACATTCGCGGCATTAATGATGTTTGTGTGTAACTCCTTTGCTCCTGTGAGGCGCCATCGTGGATAAATAAAGCATCGCTTCTTGTTTCACCTCCAAACTCTAAAATCACCCCCGCGGATGCTCCTTGTCTTCGGCCACATAAGAAGAAGAAGAGGAACCATGTAATGATTTCCAGATGTTTGTGTCGACACATCCGTCCTCTTTGGATCGCACTCGGCCTGTGTTTGGGCCGCTCCCGGCAGACTCGGCTGAAGGACACCGTAGGAAGAGAAAAGGCGAGGTATTAATGTCTGCGAGAGCCGAGCTCATCTGGCCTGATCCTCTCTGTGGAGCGTGGATACAGCCGAGCTTAGCAGCTCGGAGTTTCTGCCGCACCTCTAATTGGTTGCACTTTTATTTGTGCAATAACAAGCAGCTGTCAGAGCCACATCAGGCAGAAACATGCATGTAGACAGCATGTTTTAATGGTCGTATGAACACTCGGATCTCGCCCACGTGGCTGAGTGCGAGGCATCACAACATGTGGTCTCAGATGTTCACGCTGACGGCCTGTTTCCTCTCTGCGGCTTTTAAAGGCTCTGTGAACTTTGACCTCCAGCCTGAACCAAACTTCACACATCTGTCTTTTCATTTTTGAATGTTCTTTTTAAGTAGTTAGTGTCTACTCTTTATTTTATTCATTTTGAAATAAAATTTGACCCTAAAGATCAAAATTCTTCTGTTGCTTCATTACTTCATTACTTTTATGTGCCTTAAGAACTAACAGATGACACAAGGGCTGAATAATTCATAGATTGTTAGTTAATTATTCTCAGATAATTAGAATCACCAACCTTTAATGTCCACAACTGAGAAATGAAGTCAACTCTTAAGTGCCAAAAGCTGCAGTTCCTCTAACATCCACCAGAGGCTCCAGAAGTGAGTCACACCCCCATTAGACTCCCATTTTAAAACTTTACAGCAGAAATAAACATGTTTACAGCCTGACAGAAAAACTGTTTTGGTCTCTGGATATTTTTCCCCTTCATAGCACCTGTACAGGGGGAGAATGGTCTTATAGCTACTAGATGTAGATAACACCAAGCTTCTATTCAGAGTCTGGATTTCACCTGCATGAAATGTTTACCTGGTAAAATTGTTGAATACAACAATTCTAAAAAGGTTCTAGGGGTTGTTAATGTGTATTAAAGGTCATTAATAAAGTTTGAGGGTGCTGAGGAAGGTTCTGGAGGGTCTTAAGGAGGTGAGTCTGAGGGAGTGAAGGACATCACTGTTACCCCCAACTCACATTACCAGCCAATCAGTGCTTCCAAGTTAGTCGTTTGCCCCGCGGCGGCCCCTGAGGGCCCTCCAGCAGCAGGACGACCTCGTCTCTCTGTCCTTCACCCTCTCGCTGTTTCCGTCTCCGAGGTGAAAGTTTACAGTCTGGTCCGGCACAGCGAGCCAAACTCTGATCCCAGAGCAGGAGCGGAGGGGAAAGGCCAGCGCCTCCGTACGTGGAACATCAGGATCTGGTTTCACTGGGGGGCTGGACTTGGCGCTCACCGGCACATATGGAGAAGTCTCATGGAAGTACAATAAGGAAAAGCCCAGCGCATAGTCCATTAATTTCTTTTTTCCCCTTCAATAAGTGAACTTCAAGTATTCGTGAAATGAGCTCTAAAGCCTCTTTAACAGTGTTTTCACAGCTGGCTGGCTCCCTCCCGCTGCTCTGGCAGTAAAGGTCCTTCCTGAATGAACATTAACATGGGAAGGCCGTAACATCATACTTGGCAGACCTGCATCGCCACTAAACACCTAGTGAACCCAGCACATAGACCCGGCCCTCCAGGAAAACAGATCTGCAGCTCAGCCAGGCCTTTCTGCATCCGCTGGTCAAGCAGAAAAAACAGGAGCAGGGGGAAAACCGGAGAATACTCCGATCCAAGCCAACAACGGTACTGCATTAAAAGTGACCAAAAAAACTACAGAAAAGCACCTCTGTGGTACACCACGCTACGACAAACTGCAACTTTAAAATACAACTGGAGCAAATTTCAGTAAAAAAGAGAAGGTGGTACAAAAAAAATCCAGTCATAAAATACTAAATTTAAAGTTCTGTACTTTGGTAAAAATACAAAGAGATTCACTACAAATAATATACATTCAAAGAAAAAGAAAAATATAAATGCATTTTTAAAAGGTATTTTAGTAAAGTCTGTGAAAACCACTTTCCAATAATCTTAGATTAAAATCAAAGATACAGTTTAACTGTTAATATTTCCATAATAGCAGCAAACGTTTAAGAGTACTGCGTCAGTGTTTGCAGTAAAAGTAACATACAATTCGAGGAACAACACATAAAAAATACTGCAATAATAATGCTACAAAAAATGCATTGTTAAAGTACTATACTTTGCTAAGTTAAGAAAAACTAGATGGAAGTTACAACATTTTCCAAAAAATAGACCTAAAAATAACACTGCATGAAAAAAATGTCTTCACTTCAAAATTCAATTTTTTTGCTCCAACAGTAACAGTGGGGGGGGGGGGGGGTTACTATAAAAAGTACTATGATAGTACTTTTGTTAAAAGTAGTGTTAAATTCAACAGTACTCCCAACTTTCATTTACTCTGTTACAAGACACAAAAACCTAACTGGAACAGTTTGTTAAATTACAACTTTGAAGTACTATAGAGAGTAAAGGCAGTAAAATTTACAACTTAAATGTACCATAACACAAGAAAAGATGATATTGTACTTTTTATATAAGTAATGTGATAAAAACCCCACACAAGTAGAAGAAGTACTGTGTTAGTATTATTGAGTAAGTAACACTGGACTGATAATAATAAGTCACTGTTACTACCATACTTGTGCTTCATAAAACTAAACTGGCAGCGGGTTTAAAGTATGTGAACAAAAAGTGATCCACCTGGTATCTGCTGGTGTCGTCTAACGAGGTCGAGCAAACACAAAGTCTGCTCTCCTTGCTGAAACCGTCCGTGAAACCCTCATAGGTGGGAGCAGCTGGGATGTAAAGGAGGGCGCCTGCTGTCACTTCTACGGCAGCGATAACGGCTGATAACATTCAAAGCGGGCGCAGTGTGACTTGAAGGAGGAAAGCTTGAAGCCAGGACTGAAGATGAGTTTAACATGTGGATACTCAATCACTGTCTCCGCTCCTCTTCTTTACAGCACGACTCTCTCTCCAGCTCATCTCCAGTTTCTGGGAAAGGACACTCATTTATGCCAAGTAAACATCAAGAACAACTGAATCGCTGATGTGTGGGCTGATGCAGGCTTTTTAATGTTGTTTTTGCATGTTTTTATTGCAGAATATTTTGGGTTAATTTCCCTTTAATTCCCTTTGAGACACTTTTTGCTTAATGCTTAATAACAGATCATTACAGAACAGTGTTACTGACTTTAGCTCATGCACACACCTGCACAACTGCACGATTAAAGGTGAAAGTTTGTATTTAAATTTTTTACAGAAATGATGATAAAGTCCAGGCTGATGGCTCCATGTTTACTTCTCTTTCTGTTTATCAGAAAATTGATGATCAAATAAGAAACTGAAGGTCGCACAGCCCCAGTTTTCACTCTGTCTCTGAAGGTTTGATGATTTATCAGCTGATTAGTCTTTTATGATCATGCGGACACTCCCTCGCCATCGGCCACTAACAACGAAAAGGCGGCTGAGATTGGTTAATTGGGCGGCGGAGGGTCGAGGCCTCTGAAGTAACGGCTGATCTGAGGTTAAAAAGCGACACAGATTTTTATTAGAAAAGAAAATCAGATTGACCACATCACTGAACAGCTCTGTCACATACTTATGGCAAACTCATTTGTCTTGATTGTGGTTTTGTATCTTTTTAATGTGGTGTTTTTGCTTTGCTGTGTGTTTGGTTAAAGAATAAACTGAAAATCGGATGACTTTAGTCGCTCATATTTACTTATTTAGTCCTTGGATGTGCTTTAAAGTTCAAACTGGCCCTTTAAACTGAACACAGCTCCTTGTTTCTCCCACAGAAACTTCTCGATTCCTTTAGAATGTCGTCAGCTGCATCTTGACTAACTGACCTCTCAAAGCGTCCTCACTTCCTCACGGTGAAGTATAAAGATGGAGAGTACATACAAACCATTTGCTGCAGCCTTGAAACGCAGAGCAGGCGATTAAGTTTTCACTGCAGCTCTTAGCGTTTCCTCTCTGCAGCGGTCATCCGCTCTGTTTCTGACACACAGCACTGCCAGATGGCTGGGAGTCATTATGGCTGTCGCACTCAATATCTACCTGCGTCCATCTCTGCCCAACGCCACCGTACAGAGGCCCCCGTGCTCCCCCAGGCTCGGCCAACGAAAACACCCACCCTGGGTGTTTGGGGTTTAACGCTCGCTCGGTGATGGGCGAGTTTCTGCCACGCTGGTCCAGTTGGACACCACGAGATGAAGAAACCAGGAGGGACTCGCTGATGGACAAAAATAAATGAGTAAGGCGACAGCAGATCTGAGCAAGCGTGATGCAGCGCAAAAATCTGGACCCTGCACATCTGCAGCCTCAGTGGGGAACATTTAATACGTTAACTGACACATCTGCACGAATACAGTGTTCGCTCATCTTCTCTTATTAAAATTTTTTTTAAAACACCCTAACGCTTATATTTGTAAGATGAAAGATGTATGTTTGGACCAACAGAACCTCCCTCGGTGATCACAGGAACCCCATAAACAACCACTTAAACCTACATCCACATAAAGACCACTCGAGCCTCCTCAGTGACTCCATCAAGGCCAAATCATGAATTCCAGCAGCTCGTCAGAGATCCTGAAGCTTCATAAGAGACCTCTCAGCCATGTGGCGAAACATGAAAGAGTCACAAAAAGTCTGTTTGCTCATGCACATGGATGGAAATCCTCATGTTTTTGTTTTTCTTTTCCTTGGTTAACACAGTTTTATAACTAAAGTGAAGAAATTGACTTATCGATGATCTCTGATAATTAAGAAGTATATAGAAAGAACTGTAATACCTCACCAATATTTACTAGAACATTGTCAGTGTTGATCAGATCAAATCCAAATTACTTTATCACTTAAATCTTTTCCTTTTCTTTCTGTGACAGATTCAGAAGTGTTTTGTAAGCCGTTGTTTCGCCACCAGCATCCTAAAAAGCTCTGGTTCTTCTTGGCGGCGATTCTCCAAACTTAAAGATTAATCATAATTCAATAATATAAACAACATGAAATATTATGACAGCGAAATAATTCAGAATGAAGAAACCTGCCAAATAGCTGCAAACTGTTAAATCAAATTCTGATCCTGGGCAGCACGGAGGATACAGCTGAGGTTGTGCAATAACTGTCTATTTATTATTTTAATAATAGCAAGAAAATTATATTTTTATCTGTATCTGAATCTGCATTAAATAAAATACAGCGACAGATAACAAGATGATATAACATGAGCCAGATTTTATTTTCAGTCAGTGCACAGTTCATGAGAAAATAGTAAAAGACACAAAAACAACTCTATGTTAAGAAATACTCATAAAAAAATCTGGATCTGAATCAAAAACTAATCAATTATATTTGGCTCAAATTCAACTTTCCTACAAATATCAGTTATTGAGCCAACAAACAGATAAACAAAGAGGAACAAGAACATCATGACAGCAAAATCAGGTCAATATAAAGAATGTTTATTTCTAATTCTTTAACTTAAAGAACCGAAGGCATGAAGCCAAGAAACACCAAGCAGCACTTAAGAATGATCTGTAGCAGCAGATGGTTGGTTTCTTCAGATTTCTTGATGATTATGATGGTGGTGCAAGCTAGGTGTGCAGTATTACAGATAAACAGGTACAAAGCTGCCACCTACAGATCTGCAAACTGTGCAAGCTGCTGGCAGACACAATGAGAGGATAGTTATTAACGAGTGTCTAAAGTGTTGTTATTGATGCTCACTAGGAATTCTCAGGAGCAACCTCTTGCTGCCCCCCCCTAGTTTGAAATAAACTGTGTTAATGTGCAAGCAGTAAAATATAATTCTGAAACAGGTTATCTAACCCTTCTCCTTGTTAACCATACATGCAACCATACATGTGTCAGTTTGTCCACTTACTGACTGGAGTTCCCTCGTGGGGCTGCCACTGAAAGAAGAAAACTTAAACTGTACTACGCCAGCAGAAATACTTTCATTTAGGCATTAATTTAATGGTAAGCACAGTTTAGAAAACAGTCAGATCTTCTTGTCTCCCAATATTGGGCAGTGAAACTGATCATCATTAACTAATTAACTATTGATTGATTGATTGATTGGTAATTTATTTCAACATGTGAACAATATACAAGTACATTTAGAAAAGAAAATAAGAAAGAAAAAAAATACTGTACAAATTACATACAAAAAAATTATTAATTTACATGTTGAAAGGGAGTGGGAAGAAGTAAACACTTATTTAATCCCACCCCTTTGCCATAAATTATCAGTTAATATTTAGTCAGCTTCCTTACTGATATAATTTGTAATAAAAACAGTGAACAGATTTCTGATATACTATATACTATAATATCACATCATGAGTTGTTTTGTTTTTTTTGTTGTTTTTTTTAAATAGAGACATTCACTTAATTTCAATATTTTCCTTTTTTTGAACAGTTTTATGTTTGGACATTGCTTTAATTCCATATTCAGACTGTTCCATAGTTTCACTCCATGAACAGAAACACAAAAGCCTTTTCTTGTGGTACGTACCTTCATTGTTTTGAAGTTACAAAAACCCCTTAAATTATAACTTCCTTCTTTCAAAAAAAACATACTCTGAATATTACCTGGCAGTTCTTTATTTTTTGCTTTGAATAGAATTTGTGCTGTTTGGAATTTCACTAGATCGTCAATTTTCAATATTTCAGACTGCAAAAATAGTGAGTTTGTATGTTCCCTATAACCTGCATTGTGGATGATTCGAATTGCTTTTTTTTGAAGAGTAAAAAGTGAGTTTAATGTGGTTTTATAGTTATTGCCCCAGACCTCTGCACAATAGCTTAAGTATGGTGAAACCAGTGAACAGTATAGAATATGAAGTGATGTTCTGTCGAATACCTGTTTTGCCTTGTTTAGTATTGCAATGCTACGTGATACTTTGGAATGAATATATCTTACGTGAGCTCTCCAGTTAAGTTTTTCATCTATTATTACCCCCAGAAATTTATTTTCACTGACTCTTTCAATATCAACACCATTTATTTGAATCTTTGCATTTGTATTTAAACTACTATTTCCAAATAACATAAGTTTAGATTTATTCAAATTTAATGATAATTTATTTTTATCAAGCCAGAACTTCACTTTACTTATTTCATTAGTCATATCCTCCAATAAATTCTGCAGATCATCACCAGAGCAAAAAATGTTTGTATCGTCAGCAAAGAGAACCATTTTTAATACTTTGGACACTTTACAGATGTCGTTAATGTACAAGTTGAAGAATTTTGGACCCAAAACTGACCCTTGGGGTACACCACAAGCAATGTCCATACATAAGGAACAACCACCATTTATTTCCACAAACTGCTTTCTGTCACTTAAATAACTCCGGACCCAATCTAAAACTACCCCTCTGACACCATAACGTTCCAGTTTTCTTATTAATATATCATGATCTATAGTGTCAAATGCCTTTGTCAAGTCTATGAATAACCCAGCCACATATTGCTTTTTGTCTATGGAATTTGTGATGTATTCTATTGAATCTAATAGTGCCAATGATGTTGATCTGCTTGATCTGAATCCGTACTGACTCTCAGTGAGTAGTTTATGTTTATCTGTAAATTTTTCCAGTCGGTTTTTAAACAGTTTTTCAAGAACTATATAATTCTTCTTCAGTATTATTACCTACTCAAACCTGTTGACAGTACAAACTACAGAGCTTTTCCTGTTGTTTTCAAACTTGTGAACACCGAGTTAATTAGCACCTTCATGTAATCACCTAGCTTGATTGTTGATGTTAGCATATGTGAAACCAGGTAAGTACAAGACATTCAGGGTATGTTGAACAATCAAACCAAGCCTACTAGAGAAACACCTAAAGGACAGTTTATCTAGAACCTTTTAAAAAGCAGTGTCAGGCACCCAAGGTATCACTATGCCCAAAGGACTACTAGAGCCACCTGACTGACTACATAAAGGCCAGCTGATGACACAGAGAACCTCTCCAGAGGAATTGGAACTTCAAAAGAGCTGTCTACAACCAGTTAAAGACTTGTGGAACCTCCTCAATGATGGGTACATGAAGTTCTTGTTGAACCATTTTAGTGACCCTTTTTTGTAGAAGCTTTAAAAAATATGTTACAAACCTTCTAAAGGACACCTCTGCCCATTCAATTGATTGCAAAGCCCAACTAAGGAGCAACAGAGGCATTTAAATGATGACGTAAGGGAAATCTAAGACACCTAAAAGCTTTATGAAGGCCTTGTGGAACCTTTTTAGTTACCCCTAAAGGAAGATACAAACCTTCTAAAATTCATCCAGTATATTGTTAACCCAACTAAGGACCATTAGAGCCACCCAAGTGACGACATAATGGCTAACTAATGAGATGTAGATCCTCTCCAGAGCTAAGGGAACTTCACAAAGGCCTTCTACAGACTCTTGGAACCTCTTCATGGCTAGATGGCTAGAACCTCGTGAAGCAGAAAGATCATGCGATGTTTTAATACAGACACCTGAACCACACATATTTAGGCAACCTTAAGCTCTTAATAACCACCAGGCCAATGGCAAACCCCATCAGGGTATGGTTAGGTTCCATTTTAGCCACACACTAAATAATAATGTATACTTTATTGATCCCCGTGGAGAAATTACTTTTTTTTTCTCTGCATTTGACCCATTCACTCAGTGAAGCAGTGGGCAGCCACTAAGCAGGCACTCGGGGAGCAGTGTGTAGGGACGGTACCTTACTCAGGGGTACCTCAGCGTAGCGGTTCAGTGGATTCGAACTCCCAAACTTCCGATCATGGGGCGACCACTCTACCTACTGAACTATCCCTGCCCTATGAATGCCTAAAGAAGCATTAAAAACCTGACCTGGAACATATTATTGTTAAAAGCAAACCTCTGTCATGAATTTTGGCCTTAAATATTTCCATTTAAGCAATTCAATTCAAATCAATTCAATTTTATTTATACAGCGCCAAATCACAACAGCAGTCGCCTCAAGGCGCTTTATATTGTAAGGTAGACCCTACAATAATACATACAGAGAAAAACCCAACAATCATATGACCCCCTATGAGCAAGCACTTTGGTGACAGTGGGAAGGAAAAACTCCCTTTTAACAGGAAGAAACCTCAGGCAGTACCAGGCTCAGGGAGGGGCGGGGCCATCTGCTGCGACCGGTTGGGGTGAGAGAAGGAAGACAGGATAAAAGACATGCTGTGGAAGAGAGACAGAGGTTAATAACAAGTGAACAACAAATAAAAAAAGGGGGTTGATGAAAACCCAAAACCAACACCAGTCTGGTCACCAGCAGCTCAGTAGAAGTTAACAGGATACAGAAACGGTGAGACTCCCGTGCTTTCACCGCCCTCCATCCACCTTGACCTCCTCCTTTACAAGCACAAACATCTCTGAGACACAGTTTGGTTTCCTGTGAATGTGGTTTAATCAGACAAAGTTGTTTTGTAGAGTTTAAAGGGAGAACTTGTCTTCAGAACTCACCAGAATTTCAGTGTGCTGTAACAATCATGAAATACAGCGTTCAAAAGTGACACGTTCAATAAAATGTGTTTTCGCATCTGTGACAGATGTGCGAAGCTTCAAAACGCTGCCGCAAGTTTCTGCTAAACGTGTTTCTTCTGCAGAGCATTAAGACTTTATTCCTTTCTGTTCATCATTCTCATTATCTGCAGAACATACACGCTCGATGAGTATTTACACATTAGTGGGAAAAAAACTTTATATTCTGCTAAATTATGCAGAGATTTTGCTAAAGGCCTTTTTTCTGGAGTTGGTTAGAGTTCGTGATGCAAGACTTTCAGCTCCTTACAGCGCTGAGGTCAGTCGGAGCAGATTTACCTCGGCTGCGAGCGCCCCAAAAACTTTCAACGGCTGTTTTACTCTGAAAAGAAACCTCACTCTCATTTATTTTGGAGAGGGAGCAAAGAGGACGCCCTGCCTTTTGTTTCCCAGCAGCCCCGTCTGTCATCTATAATTCATAATGTTTAATGGGCGGCTGATATTTTGGGGAAACGCCATTTGCAGAAATCAATGGAACAAATAATGAGCAGCTGATGTTAATGCCGCTCCTCAGACCTGAAATCCTCACTGACAGGAAGGAGGGAAAAAAACAGTCAAAAGCAGGCAGGAAAGGTGTTGGAAGGCAGCCGGATAATCTGATCTGAGTCCAAATTTAATGCTGATTAATAAATAAATAATGTGCCCCCAACAAAAAATGAATTATTCAGTCGTTCAGCCGTCAAAAAAAATCCTAATAAATGTTGGCCCACATATTGAGATGCACATTTCGGGCGTCTAATGACCTGAATCTAAATGGTCGGCCGTGGACTTGGATGAATTTTAAGTGTGTGTGTGTTTAAAGTGTGTTTGTGTGTGTTTTAAATGTGTGAGTACTCAATCATCAGTGTGAATATTTAAGGAGAAAGCAGGCGCTGACCTCTTTTCTTTCGTTTTACTGCTGAGTTCAGTCAGTTTCGGCTGATTTACACTCAAACGTAATCTCAGTTTAACATTTAAAACACTGATAGCGACGCCCGTAAATCGATCATTTTATCAGCAAACATCAGATACTCTGCTGCTGAGTTTGACACATTATGTTTCCCTCTTATCTGGACAGCTGACACATTTTTTTAACCACATAATTCGATTTCTCTTATGTTTCAAGTCTCTCGAAAATGTTTCACAATAAAAGGAAATCTTAAAATAGATCTGTTCTGCTTATTGAAAACATCTATGTTTTCATTCTTGGACTCTACTACAGCAGCTTTGCATCATCCGGAGTGTTCCTTATGTTGTTCTATGAAATCAGTTTAAGGCAGTTTAAGGACTTTACTCTGAAAATCAGCTCGATGAACAAGCAAAAAGTCTCTGACGAATTAAAGAAGACGCTGAGACACTCAATGAGGAGAAGAAGAGGAATATAAATACACTGATCTGATGAGCCTGAGGTGAACCTAACCAGCGAGGCGCAGACAATCTACAAAAGGAGAGAAAACAAAAAGAAAATTACCAAATTAAAACAGGAAATGGCCAACACAAAACTCCCGTGGAGGAAATCGTAACAATAATAATCTTTATTTATGACATGACTCCAAGTTTTCTTCAATGTGACCTGAAACCAGTGACTAGTTTACTAGTTTGCAGATGGTCAGAGAGCCAGGATATCGGGCGCCATTTTCCCACAGAAGTCCTTTCAAAACCAGAGCTATCGCCCCCTGCTGGTCATTTAAAATAATGCCGATTTTAAGCACTATTAAAAACTGAAAGCTACGTCCATATTTTATACTGTCTATGATGAACAAATCCAGGTTTAATCTTCAAGTCACTAACCCTTCCTTTAAGACCAGAGCTGTATATTTTTAATCAGAAAATATTTCCTGTAGTGTTTTTACAGGAATTGGCCTGTTGGTGTGACAAGGAAATGTGTGTTTTTTTTAATAGTATAAGCTTCGACTTTATCGCAATTTTTTGGTAATTATTTGATAATTAGCCATCTAATTTTGACAGTCATAATTTTCCAGTTTAACTGCTCTGGGAGTTTCTGCACAAAATATCTGGAATACAGCACATCTGCAAACCAGATGTTCAGATTTAGTTTGAAACAGAAGCGTCTTGATTATGGTGACTTCTCCGTGGGTTTTTTTATTGATAAAAGTATCACAGAGTCATTCAATTTAAACAGGAACATTTGAGAATATCTGTCACAGACAAAGGAAACAGCAGGTGTATGAGAACACAAAGAAAGACATTTAAAAAGTAATAATTGCCCCCACTCGGTGACCTGCAGCACTGGCCTCCATTTAGGCTTCAGAATGGGATGCCCATCTTTATATAGTTTGTGGATCAACGGGAATTTAAGGTTGGGTTTTGCCCACAGACACTGGGTTAGTAGATAACCTGCTCTACCTCTGGGAACCATCTGCACCTTAAAATGATCACAAAATGAGGACAAAGAGATGCATTTTCTACAAATACAGAAAAATAAAATGAACTCACACTGTTGCGTGCCTGTGGGCCTTTTACACATCCGATCAGGGATCCGCTGTCCCTGATATTGTACACGTTTATACATAACTGCTTCATGTCTGCTGTATTTAAACAGTCGACTCAGCAGTGATGGGCCTTCAGGCCTTCCAGCCCTCACCTGGGGCTCGAAACCTCCGTCAGTTTGAGGAGGAGGAGTGAGCTGGCTCAGGTTTCAGGACTGCTGTGGCTGTGAGAGTAGCTGCTCAGGAATCTGGATCGAAACCCGGTCTTGTTTTCATGTGTCAGCAGTCACGGAGCCGGCTGTGTTATTTTGCCGGAGGGCACTTGGAGTCTCTTTAGCCTTAAAGTGGGTCTGGAAAGCGTCCCAGAGTCCAGAACCATAAACACATTAAGGAAGGCACACGGCTGCCTCTCGACCATTTCACGCTTCACGTCCACAGTTCTGCTTGAGTTTTTGTTGGAAGTCTCTCTGCAGCCCTCTGGCTCCTGATGCTGGACCTCCTTTCTCCTCCTTTCTCCTCCGTGCCCCCTCCTCGCTCTCCTGACTAACACAGCATTAGTGGCAATTTGTGAAATCCTGAATGTTACGTGGCGTTTCATTTTATAGTTTCTTAATCAGATGCTGCTCAGATGTGAATTACTGGAAAATTACAAAAAACATCCTGGAGACTTTGGATCCAGTCATTGAGAAACAGGGTGTTTCAGTGAATTCTCAGAAAAAGATGTTTTATTTCGGGGGAAAACACTTCATAGTCAAGGTTTAAATGTATTTAAATTGATTACTGTGCTGGGAGTTTGAAAATGATCTGTTTCCTTCTTTAAGCTGTGCACACGACACATTTTTAGGTGTCTTTAATTATAAAGCTGTCCAACTTCATAAGGTACAAATCTGATAAATGTTTGATTTTCTAACCAATAAGTCATAGTTTCTAAACATAAAATAATCCCAGTCCATTATTAAGGTTTCACTTTATCACATATTTAAACACTTACTGCTGATCTATGAACTGTCTGTGAACTGATGTAAAATAAAATCTTTGCCCAGATGCCCTTAACATCCTGTAGAATGATTTGGATATGAAGGACTCAGAGGAAAAAAAACCAAAACATGTGAGGTTTATGTCCCAGAGCTCTTTAGTGCCATCTCTCCTCTGCTTACAGTGTCAAAAGAGCGCTACACTAGCTAACACTGGCTTACAAATGGACTAGACTAATCACTGACATCACTAAATGACTGGCTCCCAGCACGAATAGATTCACAATAGAGGACTTACACTGATATGGTTTCACAGAGGATTTAGATACAGACAACATTAAAGAGCAAGCTAAGGCTAATCAGCTAGCTGTTAGGTTTGGTATCAGGTTTTTCTGTGTTAGGAGCTAATGTTTAGTTTTTCTAATTAAGCCTGTCTGACTAACTGTTTCAGACTTCAGATTTAGCCATCTGAAAAACTTGTAGTGAAATATGTCATGTCGGCTAATCTCATAACTGGCCACTTTAATATTAATCTATCAGCTAATGTTACAAATTAACCATAACCAGATTGCTATAGATAATTTTCCGTTAGCTAACGAACTGTATCTTGGTTGCTAAAATTATCACTAGCAAAATTACATCTGAGTAAAAATTTTACTTGGTTAGCTTTGTTAAAATTAATTCACCAGTTATGATACTAATGTGTAAAAGCACTGATTTTAGTTCATCATATAATGTCACAAAGCAACGATAGCAAGCTAGGTCGGATAGCCAACTGTAACTAGTGTGCCTGATATTGGTACAGTAGCTTTGTCAGTTTGTTGTCATCGTATTGATACTCAGGTATACTTTGCTGGTTTCTCAGCTGTAATGAAAACCTGACACTTAGTATAGACTACAACAAAGCAACTAGCAGTGAAGGGCAGCCTACATTGGTCTCATCATTTTGGCTGATGCTAGCTCGCACATTGAGGATGTGTAGGAAAATGATGAGACTTAATAATGCATGATTATGGCACATAAGAGCTGTCCTTTGACCTTGATATTATGATGATAAAATCATACCTGATCTTCCCTTTTATTTATATTATATTTATATTTTAAAATTTTTGATCTGTGCACATGTGCAGAGGAGGGATAGTGGATTTGGACAAAGGATATTGAAGATGGAGCTGCCAGGCAAGAGGAGAAGGGGAAGATCTCAGAGAAAATTAATGGATGTAGGGAAGGAGAATCAACAGTGGTGACCCCTAAGTGGCTAGTCGAAAGAACAAGAAGTAGATATTTTTTTTCTAGCTTCCATGGTGTGTAACGAGTGAAACACAACAACAAAAAACCCTCTTCAGCTGTCACATTGAAGAAACAGAACGTTTCTTTCAGTCCCAGCTGTCAATCTCAGAGTTTTCTCAGAGGTCTTCAGGGGAAAAGCTCTGACTTTAATCCTGCTGTCAATCTCATTGTGGTGGTGGGGGTCGTGGGGTCGCCTATACAGGATTGTCTAACCTTTGTCCAAAGACAGGGCGAGGGGGGGGACCAGCACGTTAATTCCTCTATTGACAGATGTCCAATCAGGGTGCCCGACTACGATTTGTCCTGCATGTTAACGAGCTGCACACAGTCAATAAAAGTCACGCATTGACTGTAGAAACCAGTGAAAAGACACAACTTGAGTTAACCTATTTTTCAGCGTTCATTCTGAATCACTACCTTTAATATTTTGGAATAATTGAATTCAGTTCAGTTTTATTTATATAGTGCTGTCACAGCAACAGTCATCCGAAGGCACTTGTAAGGTAAAGACTCTACAATAGCGATAAGTGGTTGGATTGGCTGATGATGCCTGAAATCTCAGTTACCAATAGATTTTTCAGTTTGCTTTACATAAAAACCAAAAATGGAGGGGTCACCAATCAGAAAGAGCCACACAGATGTGTGACCTCTATAAGACGCTGCTGATTGGATAACTGACTAAGACTCACATTGTGGCATTTATGAAGGCTATGGCTGTGTCCCAATCCAGCGACCACACGCTTCGTAGTGTGCATTTGGAGACCGATTCCAAATTCGAAGTATACTCCAAATGCGGTTAACAAATACGCCGTTCATTTCCCCAAATTTGAAGTGTGGTCCGGTGTAGACTTCGTGGTCCCATAAATCCCACAATTCATGGCACGACGGTGTGGATATTTTGTTCGGAAAAAAACGGCAGATGCCTGAAGCGGGGCGGCCGAAGAGTAAACTGTCAAAAATAAGTAGTGAATATTATGTCACTTATCTATGTGCGAATGTTTAATAATGAAGAACATTAAAACATGAATGTTGGCCAATTCAATTCAATTCAATTTTATTTATATAGCGCCAAATCACAACAAATGTCGCCTCAAGGCGCTTCATAGATACAGAGAAAAGCCCAACAATCATATGACCCCCTATGAGCAAGCACTTTGGCGACAGTGGGAAGGAAAAACTCCCTTTTAACAGGAAGAAACCTCCGGCAGAACCAGGCTCAGGGAGGGGCGGCCATCTGCTGCGACCGGTAAAGTTGTCACATGTCGGCAAGTTATGTGACATTAGTGATGTTTGTACTTCCAGCGTCAGCTTGGTTTTAAAGCCTTTAAAATATACGCCGTTCAATAGCTGACCTTAATCTTACAGAGAATGTGATGCTTTTATGGATAATTAAAGTCAGTCATATATCCACAAACACAACAAGCTGAAAGTCAGTGATGATGCTCGGTTTACAGTCCTGAATATCACGGCACAAGCAGGATTCACTGCACTGTTAATGTTAGCTACGTTATATTGCTGCCTCTGTTCAGTGGTGTTGAGCCAAACAGACTTTAACGTGTGTTTGAATGAGCTGACGGTTCACTCGTTAAGCTGAAAGAAAGATGCTTTAATCACATGGGGTGGCTGTAGCTCAGGTGGCAGAGCAGGTCAGCTACTAATCAGAAGGTCGGTGGTTCGATCTCAGGCTACATCCTGGCTGCATGCCAAATATCCTTGGGCAAGATACTAACCCCATTTTTACCTACTGGTGGTGGTCAGAGGGCCCGATGGCGCCAGTGTCCGGTAGCCTCGCCTCTGTCAGTGCGCCCCAGGGCAGCTGTGGCTACAACGTAGCTTGCCAATGGGTGAATGGATGTGTAAAGCGCTTTGGGGTCCTTAGGGACTGAGTAAAGCGCTATACAAATGCAGGACATTTACCATTTACAGGAGTCACACATGTAACTGTACCATCTGGGAACTCTTCTTGTTTAGCACTCGTAATAAGACAAACACTAAATCCTCCTTCTCTTGTACTGTTGTGTAGCAGTGTATACACCTGAGACTGTCACCTGTCTGTCTGTCCTGCACTCTCTCTCTGTTTCTTTCTCTCTGATTGTGGAATAAAAGTAATGGTAAATGGACTGATTCTTATATAGCGCTTTTCTACTCTTCCGGAGTACTCAAAGCGCTCTATACAACATGCCTCATTCACACCCACTCATACAAGCACTTCTAAACTCAAGTGCAAATTAAACTACATTCACACACCGATGAACGCATCGGAGGGCAACTTTGGGTTAGTATCTTGCCCAAGGATATTTGGCATGCAGACTGGGGAAGCCAAGGCTCGAACCACCAACCTTTTGATCAGTAGCTGATCTGCTCTACCACCTGAGCCACAGCCACCCCACCCAAAGCATGAACATGTATTTATAAGTTACACTTGTGTTTGAATCCTGCAGCTTATCACACATTTGATTTCCATGTGTGACAACTGCAAGTGTCCAGAGTGAGGACAGACTGAGGGACCCACTGCTGCACATCATCTGTAAAGCTTTGCACCCCTGATGATCCACCAGGACAAACTCAGCAGTGTGTGAGGAAGAGGAGGAGGAAGAGCCAGCAGCAGCTGACAGACAGAGAGAATAGACAGACTGTTCCCTGTTTGTGAAGGACTGCTAGGAAGGTTTAACATAACTAATTGTCTGTCCTGAATCAGTCTTATCAGGTAATGTTCAAATAATTGTATCATTCCAGTGTTTGCAGTGTGGGAGAAAGTACTCAGGGCCTTCAAGTTACACACTATGAAAGGCAGCAACAAGTTTAATGTTCAGAAACCTAAAGTATGTATCAGCAGCAGAATGGGGCTAAAAATGTTTGTTTCAGTTCTATGAAGCTTTGAGTATTTTGGATTTGTAGCACTGCTGTGTTTGTTGCATCATATTGCTGTAATTGTTTATATGCTTTATATATTCTGAGGTAAGTTGATCTATAGTGTTACATCATATTCTATAAGGATGTTATGTGTTTGTATACTTTCTGCCCAGTTTGACCCATTTAGCAGAAGTCAGCCTGTTTAAGGCTCTGATATCTATTCTGTATGACTTAAAGCAGTTATGACATGGTCTGATTTTCTCACCCAATAAAGGGATATTTAATATATCAGTCTACTCTTCATTCTATCAGACACAGTTATCACAGCTCGTACATTTTCCTTTTACACATATATGTAAGCATTGAGCCAAATTAAGTAATGCCAACATAATAAAAGAACAATATTTGTCTCTTATATATAATACATCTATATATACACTGTCAAAGATACTTGTCTTTGAGTGAAGATTTAAGGTGATAGGAAATTTAAATAACTGACTCAACTTGAATCTTTACTGAAGCTCAGTGTTTGACACAGAGTTCAAGCTCACTGCTGTAATAACTAATAATAATCTGACAATAACTTTAATATTGGCCATATTATATTTACATTGCCAAAGTGAGATGACTTTAGTCTCATGAACAACATTAGCTAATTGTTATTTACTAACTAATCTTTAAATGACTGTTAAGTACAGAAATGAAGCCCAACAATCATGTTTTACAGTCCCGTGGAAAATGAATGAACAAAAAAACATTTTTTCTCCTTCATTTCTGTCAAACAATGTTGTATGAAACATTTCTCGCGGTTAGTACAATAGTTGCTAGGCAACATGAGCAGTGCAAGGAAGGCCATACCATCCCATTTCACAAGCCTCTCACTTCCGCACTTCTCGTACTTCGTAGTACCCGTCGTACGCAGTCCGTGAACTGCGCGCACTACGAAGCGTGCGGTTGCTGGATTGGGACACAGCCTACGAGTCACCTTGTTTACATCTGAGTGGATTCTGATGAGAACTAAAGTTATATGAGTTTTTTTTTTTTCTTTCACCATAAACACACACGTATGTCACTGAATTAAGGTTCACACTGACCTACCTACAGGTACATTAAAATGGATCGAATCTTCTAAAATTACCTCAACTATCAGAAGGATGTGAAGAAACAACAGCTATGATTTCATGCCCAGCACATGTATTTATTGTGCTTTAGCAATATCACATAAAAAAAATGCAGAAAAAGTTGAATTAGGCTGAAAGATCTATTGCTTTATCACCTATTCAGGTTGTAAATCGTGTTTTTAAAAAGTAATTAAGGCACTGAGTAACTAAGTAATTAATTACTTTTGAAAATAAGTAATCAGTAAAGTAACAAGATTACTTATTGGGGGAAGTAATCAGTAATTAGTTACTGATTACTTTTTTCAAGTAACTTGACCAACACTGTTTAAGACACTTGTTTCTGAATAACACAAAAACAGATTAGTTACTGAAAGCTGAGTCTACTTTAAAGGTAGCAATTAAAAAAAATTGCAATTATATACAGAAGAAATGCAGTTAAAATGCTGCCACCTGGTGGTCACTGGTTTCATTACATCTTACAGTGGGTTTTATAAACATTGCGTTCAATACAGCCCTGAGACACACTGGCAATCAGTCCAGGCTGTACCCTGGATGGATGCCGTCAATACAATTTGTGTTTATTGTACCTTTTTGGATTTGTGTTATTATTCCAGGTTACACTGAGTCTCTTTTACTTTATGTCATCTACTTCAAAGATTCAGTTTTTGTGGTTTCTTGTGTTTGGTTCTTGTCTGTTAGTTATTAAAATACTTCTCTTTTTGATTGTGTTCGTCTCTGTTCATGTCCCTCCTGTTTTCTGTCAGAAATAAGTCTCACAGTATACATAGTGCTGCCATTCCCCTCAGTTGGAACAGCTTGGTTCAACAGTTGCGGGAATATGAAGAGACTTCCTCTTATTTCACAATAGCATTTTAAAAAGTCATATTTATGTATCTGCAGTCACTCTCTCACAGTATTTCTTGATTCATAGATTCAGTCAGGTACATTGTTACATAATAATAGATCTGCATAATGTCTGTCTTCTCTGCTGGAAAAATAGATCTGGATCTCAGTGAGACAGACTGTTTAAATAAATAAAATAATAATAATTTGCATAATGACATGACACGTGCTCCCTCATTTAAAAAACAACAACGTTTAAATACTTTATTTTATCTAAACTTCATCTTCATTAATTGCTCCAAAAACTCACTACTTTCACAACAAATGTGTTTTTAGATGGAAGAAGAGCCTGCAGATTAAACGGCACAGTGCACAGGAAGTCTTTTTTTTATTCTGTTTTAACTTTTAGTGAGCAGAAATCTGCCATTTCAAAATAACATTAAGAAATGTGTAGAGAAAAAATGGGACCATGTGAATAATATTTTATGTTTAAACAGAAGTTTTGTTTCCAAAGTTACGTTTGACTGAAACACAAGAAAAAAGTTTGCATTTATGAGCAAAAACCACCAAACCAGATGGACCTGTGCAGGCTGTGAAACCAGTTAGGATCATGTAAATGTTACAGTGGTCAAATTTTTCTAAAGACGGCCCCTCCACCACCTCCCCATCTGCAGATTCCAGCTCCGTCAACATGAACTTCCTGCGCTAACCCTGTTTCTTCACCAGCAGAAGATTTCCTGCCAGTTTTCTGACTCTAACCCTCATTTGGCTGCTGGATCAGAACTATTCAGAGGAATGTCTGCCACGTTTCTTTTTTTTTTTTCTCTTCCCAGGAATCGTTTCATGTGGCGAGCCTCCTGCCTGCTCCCTGATCCAGTTTACTGCTTTTCCCATGACATGTTTCCTGACAAGTTTCCCTGTGTGGTTGCAGACGCTGCCAGCATGTGAAGGACGGAGCTTCAGAGCTGAACGAGGCCTCCACGTCCAGGAAAAAGACTCTGAAGTGTTCGGATCTCAGTGTTTTTATTATGGCCGAAACACGACAAAAATTTGAATAAAGCATTTTTATTCTTAAGGACACGAAATATAGGATTTCCCTTCTGTTTCTCCTTATACTAACTGATATTTATCACTTGGAACAAGACCTCAGGCACACAGAAACTTTCCTGATTTTGTTTTACAACTAAACAAAATAAAAGGCAAATTTTCAGCAACATATTTTATATATAGTCATAGCCAGTAAAATAGCCATCATTGGAGTGATGTCACAACTGGGTTTTTGGAAATAACATGGGACCTAAAAATTAACCTAGTGGCACACCAAAGGTTTTTAAATTTCACAATGATATTATGTTGTCATGGTTTGGGCACCAAAAGCTGCAGTTCCTCTAATGTCCAGTAGAGGCGCCAGCAGTGAGTCAGTCCCGACAGACTGACATGTTAAAACTTTACAGCAGAAATAATGATAATGGATTGCATTTATATAGCGCTTTTCTAGACCCTGAAAGCACTTTACAATTCCACTATTCATTCACTCTCACATTCACACACTGGTGGAGGCAAACTACAGTTGTAGCCACAGCTGCCCTGGGGCAGACTGACAGAAGCGAGGCTGCCATATCGCGCCATCGGCCCCTCTGGCAGGTGAAGTGTCTTGCAAGAAATTAACATGTTTACAACCTGATACAAAACTGCTTGATCTCTATAGGTAATTTAATCCATCATAACAACTGTACCACTGAAAATGTTTTTATAACTCACCTGTTTAATTGTATTAAGGCTTAAAGTTTGCATCATTAGGGGCGTGGCCTCTTTTACTTACAGGTGAAAGGGGGACACACGTTGGTGTAGCTGCTAGCTGTCTGCAAGGCTTCACCTCAGCCCATTGAAATCCCTGGACTGGCCCTCTGGACTGTATTTGTGATGTTGGAGCCTTTTGGGGAATTTTTAATCACCAATAATTTGACTGTTGTGAGGTTACTGTACTAACAGACCGTCCGAGAAGGCTGTGTTCCATTTTTGGTGAAATTCTAGGATTTTATGTAGCTAATGTAGCTGATAACACCTTCTCATCCAAATATGGTCACTTCCGCAAAACAACACGTTGGGGAAAATAGTTGGAACAAATCAAGTGTTTGTTTTTACATCTAAGCTGCTCAACATAAAGAAAAACCTGAGGGGGGATTAAATAAACTTAATTCCTCTTCATGCTGTGGTTTCCTCAGTGACTGAAAAACATGGAAATTAATAAAAACATGAGGACTAATGTGCTGCTTTCAGCCAAACATCTCAATTAGCAGATGAATATAAAGGCCAGAAAACTTGTGAGCGATCTGTCGGATGCTCCTTATCAGTTTCCTTTTGTTCATATTAACGCACATAGGTGGTTGTGTCGGAGTGAAACAAAGAAAAAATAAAGACGGTAACCTGGTTTTCACGGGGAGGAGGTGAGAGAGCTGCTGTCGGAGACTGAATTATCCTGTAAGACAAGTGTTAGATCACGGAGGGAAATAATTACTGCAGCAGTAATAAGCACCAGAGTCTTAATAGGATTCAGAGTTTGTTTGGAGCTCAGTTAATGTGTCTATTATTAGAGCTGAGATATTGAATCCACTGCATGTTTTCGGGATAATTGTCTGTGCTGCCTCGCTGTGCTCCAATAATAGGATGTAATAATGATCATCACACTGTTTGGATGAAGCAGGCGTGTAAAGCACTTAGACAAGACATGATTACTGATGTCGAATAGAAAACACACACACAGTGACGGCTGCTGCAACTTGTGGAATATTAGCTGCATTTCAACATCAAATTATCTGCACCACATTGCCAACATTAAAGGCGTCCTGTCTCAGAGTTAAGAACTCATCCATGCATTTGGCCCTTATATTTGGGTGTCTGCCTCCTGGATCCAAACTGGAAGCTGGTTTATTGTACTTTAACAAACTCCATGAACCGCAAGTAAACCGGCGGTTGCATTCTGATTATATTCATTAAATTTTTTTTTTTAAATTCCCCTCTCACCCCTATGGGCGCCTATCCTTCAAGCTTGGGTCCTCTACCAGAGGCCTGGGAGCTTGCTGTTACCACTGGGACCACTGTTACCTTCACCCTTGGTACTTCTCCAGCTTCTCGTTTTCCTTTTTCCTGATGTTGCTGCCACATCGAGGTTCGACTCCTGACCGGGGCGTCTGTATCCAGTAAGGGTCCTAGGCTAGACCCTGTGATAGTTGCAATTGTGTGGTGTCTCTTTAAGACAACTTAAGTTGTTTGATGTTTGGTGACGTCACAAGTGTACGCCATTGCCCTCTGTAGAGTGTGGGAGAAACATGCTTGCACATGGACCTCATATCTTTACCTCCCTTACTCAAAGTAACCTTACGGGTTGTATGAACACTGCTCGCTTCATGCATGATAAGACAGCAGCCGTTCAACCAGGCCTTGTAACGTTGGTGAAGAGTGTGTTCATTAAAGGGCAAGCACTGTGGAATTTCCAGTACCAGTGTGGTCGTGAGTTTTTGACTGTCCTGCTGAGTGTGTCTGCCGCCACTGGTTCCTCAGGGTTCAGGGTGAGGAAGACATCTCGTTTGGAGTTTATGAGGCGATTTAAACCAGTGCAGCACGTTTCCTTTAATGCCAACAGTGTGTTCTAGTCTCTGTGTAGACAGTGTACTGTCTGGCAGGACAAGCACAGAGATGAATCCACTGTCAAGGGCCATAAGAAGATCATTAGTAACCTTCACTAGTGCATTTAGTGAAGGTTAGACTTCAACCTCAGAAAAAGACTGATGAACAGTTATAAACATGGATTAATCTTGGATTGTAATCCCAAATAAAGTCATGGCTCAAGATGAAAATGTGTCCAAAGGTTTATGCCTCCTCCCGGGATCAAACCGGTGATCTTTCACTTCTTAAGCCAATTCATTTTCACAGTAAAGGCTTCCAGCTGTCAGTTTATAGGCATGCTTTTAATGTGAAAAGTGTCAGGAAGTGTTTTTTTAATCCTTGAACTGTGAATATTTCTCTGGATGATAAAGCAGCTGCTGCATCTGATGCACGAGTCCTTTATTTAATCTTCCAGGGAGAAAAAAAACACAATTCATCTCTGCACATGCTCAGATCCCCTCAGGACAGCCCGGGTTATTCTGTGTGTGTGTGTGTGTGTGTTGACAGCGCGGGATGGTTGACCTTTATTCACACTCCCTGTTTCTTTTTTCCTCGACATTTCATGCTTTTTCTGAGGCAGGAGTGAGGAGGTGGTCCGACCCTTCTCGTCTTCCTCTTCATCCTCCTCTGAACCTTCACAGCAGGGTTAATGTAAGGCCACATCCCTTGACACATACACACACACAGACACACACACACACACAGACTTCATCTACTCACATTCACTCCCTGCAGGTCGCGACTCGACTGAAAACAGTTGCTTTGTGTTCGACATCTGGCCGGCTCACTTCTCATTTCCAGATGATCTCTCTGAGGCAGAGGCTTTAAAGCGGACCTGTTCTGCTTTTCCTTATTTCTGATATTTCATACATCTCCTGTTCTTTTAGTGGCTGTTCATGTTAAACATGCCTGAAGTTTCAAATAACGAGGGAAACGCATGCACAAGTAATCATTGTGAGCCAGAATCTGAAAGGTAAGGCTCAGACAGCTCTAAACACTCATGTTTGACACAGTTTTTTCTCCACCCTTGTGTTTGAGAGGAGGAGCAGATCAGAAGATGGTTGTCTTAAAGCACTGAGGCCCAAAGTGCAACAGTGCAGTCTGCTGTGGTAGACTTGTGATATGGTACCGTTACCTGGTGGCGTTTGTGCTGGAACTAATTCTTCTTTAATTTGTTGTTGGCTTAGTCATTGCTGATGTGTTGCTACAGTAACATCTGGATATTAAATAAAGATTTCAGAGTCTTTAGATTAGATCTGCTGTTTAGTCAAATAACACAGCTTTTCTTTTATTGAAATAAAATAAAATAATCATGAAAAATCATAAATGGACAAAAAAACAAATCCAAGGCCTTGGATTCGGCCTTCTTATTTGGAATTTAGCATGGGAACAGCTTCAGACTAAAAATGGTTCAGTAGCAGAAATGTGGAAATTCGGCTATCTGAACTATTACAAGCTGATGTTTGATCAGAGTGTAGAAAAGCAATCATCAGGTCAGACTATCAGGTCTTTGTTTGTGATGCTACTACTTCAGACTTTCTGTTTGTTGCTTATGGTGCAGTGTAAAAATAGGATGACCACCTCTGCATGACTAGAACAAAAAACGGGGTTGCTGAGTTACTGCATAATTTTTTTTGCAGGTAATTAAGTGATTAAATGGTTTCCCAGAGGTTAAGGGTGCAACATTTAATTGCACAGGTCATCTGGTTTGAGGCAACCCATCTCCAAACAACTGTTGCCCAACTAATATTAATTGCAATCACTTTTGCAAATGACTTCAGTCTAGTTTATAAACTCAGATTCCCTGGACGCTGCAATAATTCTGAGTCAGTCTGCACTGCTAGATGCTCAGAAAATAACCACTATAAAACCAGCTGGCAACCAGTTGCATATTGCAGACAAGTTACAATAATATTCAAATTAAATTGCTGCAAGTATGTCACTACTTGTGAAGGAATTTCTAAATTAATGCCTCAGATCTTTGATTTAATGATCACAAACAGACTGGATGTAATTTCCAAATTGACCCCATTCAGTTGCAGACTGATTGCAGACTAACGCCTTCTTATTGCCATTTCATTGCCATCTTTTAGAGTATCTTTTAAAGTATCTTTTAAAGTGGTGACTGACCATCAGTGGTCCCTGACCAGCCCCCCACCAGGTTCATTGGACACAGTTTCAAAAATCTCGATCTCCAAAGTTTCTCTCTTGTGCCTGTAAAGGTAAAGACAGAAGAAGAAGAAGTTCAGTTTTGGAGATTGACGTTTCACTTTGGACTCCTTCAGCACTCTCAGTGTTTCCTTCTCCAGGAATATCTTTCTGTATTTTTTAAGATTGTTTTTGATTCATGGACGAGCGAAGCATTAATCACAGCTGTAGACATGCTAATAATTTAAGTTTCCAGCTTTCAAACTTCTTGTGTCTCCACAAGAGCAGCAGGAGCTTCTGCCCACAGCTGAAGCCCCGCCTCCTGAAGTAGAGCCCCGCCTTTGTAATGTGAGCCCCACCTCCACCATTTGGGGGCTGTAATATGCTGCTACATTTCCTCTCCTCAAAACCCTCCACATGTCCAGGACTGAGTCAACATGTGACCCCACAAACCGCAGCTCTGCGGTGGTTCTTGAAACCCTCCACGGTCGGGTTGAGCCCCGCCTTCCTCTTTTCCATGTTCCTCGCTGTCGTTCCTCAGGGATTCCCCGACTTCTCTGAGAGTTTTCCATCTTCAGGAACCCCTGACGGCTTTTTTTTTCCTTAAAAGAAAAACATCCCAGAAAGAGGCGACTTTTCTTTCAGTGTTTTGGAAATGCTGTTCTCATGAGTCTCAGAGGTGCAATCTGGATTTAATGTACAGCCAGCAGCAGTCGTCAGAGCAGCTCAGAGATGCAGAACAGGAAACCCTGCAGAGAGGATCAACAGTCCGAGTCCACCCAGATTTTACTTGGAGACAAAAAATAAATCTGCTTCTGAAGTTTTTTTAGTTTTCTTGTCAGTTAGTTTTGGATTGAGGAGACAGAACTCCGAATGCTTTCAGAAGGATCACGAGTACTCACCCAGGACACCCTACAACATCCCCAAAGACCCCTGAAACCCCCGTTAGCGATTCCCACAGTGCTGTGTAAGCTCTGAAACCCTGCACTGGTCCCTGTAAAGTCCTATAAACCTAAGAGCCTCAGTATGAAACCCTCTTAATCACTCTAAACGTAGAACTTTAAAATTTTTAAAGACGTAGCGTATTTACAGTTTTTCAGTTCTAACAAGGTACCAAAATGACAGAAGGCAAACAACAAACTGCTCTTATTAATTAAATAAATGTCAATCCCAGAAAACAAATAACTCCCAGTAAAACTCATCAACCAAAATTTCTAAATTTGCTGTAAAAATCAGGTCAGTTCAAAAGACAAAACAACTTTTCTGAGTCTGAATGATTTAGAGTTCACAGCAGGTCCCCAAACCTCAGTCAAATGTTGAATGACGAAATTTGTCCAGTGTATAATATTTGGTGTATTTATCCCCCCAAATAATGCTATTAGCTGTTATAAAAACTGAGGCCCAATAATGTTGGTTAATTTTTATTAGAATGAAGTTGATTTTATTGCTGTGACTATTTTCTAAAACTTTTCTCAAATGGTTGAATTTTTCTGCCAACCACAGTGAAACAATACTTGATTACCTTCACAAAGACATCCTATTGAAATGCATTACTTGCTAATTTGTGCTCATGAACACAAATACATAGATTACTTTTCCGTGGCTATTTCATAAACATCCGTGAGACCAGGCTGTTCAGGAGGAGCTCAGAGCAGCTGCTCCTCCTCCACATTGAAAGGAGTCAGGTGAGGCGCATCAGCATCTAATCATCAGGTGATCCCAGTGGCATGTGTTCACTGTGAGAGTTACAGCACGAGCTGATTGCCAATCCCCTGCTGAGATTCTAGTTTCCAACTCTGGACAGAATGAAAACACAGTCACTGTCTTCCTTGAAAGTGGATGATACCTATCCCCAGTCTTTTAAAGACCTTTAGAGGCCTGTATTTTAAATCTAGTGTCTGCTCTTCCTGGAGTAAAGAACTGGTTGGGGCATGCTTGTATAGTGATGGAGAGTTTGGTTCTTTTAAATATTTTGTCACGTCAAACTAAATTTGAATTGAAACAACCTGATTGTGCTGTATTTTTCCACTGTGTCAGAGTATAAATGCAGTACATGGTAGAGGGTATTTTTTAGCCCATAAGACTGAGATCTAACACCCAATGAGGACCATCACTCATGGAAATATAAACCCTTTGAGATCACAGCTGGGCACCTAGTAAAGGTTCCATTTTAACCCACAACACTGAACAGGAAAGTCTAACCTGGCTGTTCTAATATTTTATATGAAAAATTCCCAACAGCTTTGTCTAGAAGCCCTCAAGCAAACTCCAAAAGAGAGAAATAACACCCTTCAGGACTCCTCGAACCCTTTCAAGGATCCCTAATGAGACCACAACCTCAAAGCATTTGTGCCCTGACAAACTGTGCCCTTTGTAGAATCACCCAAAATCTTCCAACTTCCTTTATAACCTGCTGCCCTCCTTCAGGAACCTCTTCAGTGACTTGTTGCACCCTGTAAAGCACCACTATAGCTTTTCCAGGACCCCCCAAATCCTCCTCGAAGACCCCAGAAACACTCTGAATGACCCTTGGAGTCTGCTCAACAGTAAATTACATTAAAATCTTAAACATTAAGTGCTCTAAGAGCTCTGCCAAGACGAGTATGCAGTGTTCATTTCACAGCGCTCGGCTATGTTTTATTATTATAGAAGCTGGAAAGCTGTCTCGTTCTGAGAGCTTTGGGCTCCGTGTCAGAAAATGTAAATGTTACTGTACATGTTTGTCTTGTATGAGGTTGGATATTGAAAATATTAACTCAGTTATTCTTATCAGACAGAGAAAACACTCTGCAGGGCCTTCAGGGAGCCTCGGACTCTGAAAACACATCAGGCTGAAACGTGATTTATCCGATCAGACGCTTTAGTTTTAGGGGGAAGAAATCTCAGACATATGAAACAAAGAGCTGATGGGCTCTGGAGGGGGAAGCTTTTCTTTTCTTTTCCTCTGATGGAGCGATCCTCTGGGGACCCGAACACCTCCCGGGGCCCTAAACGAAGGTTCGACAACATCGAATATGGAAATGAACACGGCTTGTTTTGCTGTTAAGTGTCAGTTTTTCCCCTCCTCCTGTTGTCTTTAGAGCGACTTTGTTTTCTTTTGATGTTATTGTGTTCTTCATTTCTTCATCGCCTCAGACGATGATCGTACATATTTGTTTCGCTCCCCAGCGACAGCCGATATTAAAGCGACAGCGTGAACACGATGATGAAACACAGGCAGGAAAACCGACAACACGCTCGCCGAAAACCTGTTAACCTCCGTCAGCTGCTCAATATTTCCTCTGCTTTTCATTCATGTGTGGGACTCCACTTCAGCGAGAGCCGCTTCTCATCTCCAGGCGGGTGAAGACAAAGGAGGGCAGTAAAGGTTCCCACTAATTATGTTTCATAAAGCAAATTAAAGTGGAGAGCAGAAACTGAACAGGTTCGCGTGATTACCATTAAATCAAAATGGATTTTTAATGACTCGTTTTATAATTATTTTTAGGCCAGAAAGCATTCGGAATATTTAGTGTTTTCAAAGAAAGAGGGCGATTTAGTAACTCAGAGGCATAGAGATAATGAAAGAGAGCGAATGACTGAAGTGAAGAAAACAAAGAGTGATAAAACCTAAAGGCACAAATTAGAGTTTTAAAGAGAAACACTGAGCAGAACAAAGATGATGTTTCATCAAAGATGAATCCAGTCCAAAGTTTAATCTATTAAACCTTTATCAACACTCACAAGATACATGTGGAAGCAGGGCGGCACTCTGGTGCATTGGTTAGAGGTCGAAAAGGTCCTGGGTTCGAGTCCAGGCAGGGGATCCTTCTGTGTTGCATGTTCCTACTGTGTCTGCATGGGTTCCTCTCACAGTACAAAGACATGAATATTGGCGTAAAGGCCCCGTGACCGATTGGCGACCTGTCCAGGTGTACCCCACCTCTCGACCTATGTCAGCTGGGATAGTCTTCAGCTCTCTGTGACCCTTATTTGGATGAGTGGAAGAAAATGGGTCGATGGGTGCATTTGGAAGCACTCCTGACACCCGTTCTTATCGACATTAGTGCTGTTACGATCAGAAGTGGGTGCAATACGTTACTGAAAATTGACCACTGTAACGCGTTATCATACTAAATTCAGTAACGTGAATTCAATCTCATTATTATTTGTGTTACGCGCTACAATCAGCTGACTTCAGTTTATGTGCAGGGTGGAGGAAAAAGGTGGAGCGGTTTTAACGTTTTTATTTAACGCTGCTAAACGTTTCTCTGGATCAGTCGGCTCGCTGAAATGATTTCTCCGCCTCCTCAAATGTGGTCCCAACTCTGCCAACGAGAGCTCGAACTGCCCCTCTGACCTCCTGAAATATGTATGAAAGCGGCTGCGATACAGCTTCAACTCCTGGATCAAACCATGAACTTTTCCTGTTGCTGCTGTCTCCTGAGAATTGGATGAACCCAGAATCTCTGTTTATTCCTTTTCTTGTTTTAAAACACCAGGAGCAGCTTATCATGGCTTCACAAACCCCTCCATTTTTTCATGTTGAGAATTAATTTTTCGCAAAACCGCAATGCTGTCGATGTGCACATATGTTACACAGAAAATTCCCATCTGAAAAATTCAGAGTTTTGTGTCTTCTTTCACAACGTGCTTGGTGTGTAAAGGCCATGGAGTTAGCCATGAATCCAGGATGATGTTAACGCTGAGTGTATGCAGACCCGAGCACAGCAGCCAGAGCCTGATCAGGTAACAACCTGTCTTATCTTTACTTTGTGTTCAAAGCTTTGTGTTCAAAACTAGAAGAAAGATTGTATGTGTGTCCTTATAGTGATTTGTGTAGCCTCGGGTTTATGTTCATGTAATGTTTCAGGTCATTTTATGGAGCAACGCGAAAATATTGTGATGAGTTAGTTTCTCCAATTGATAATTAAGTAGTTAATTTTTTCTTAAAGTAAGGACTAATGTGGAATACTTTCCTTTTCGAGTAACAATCAACATTTGGGGTAAATGACAAACTTGAGCATCATAAAGTTTTGGGTTTTTTTATGTGAAAAACAAGCTTAAAGAAAAATGTACTCATTGAAAAAACAGTTGACTGCTTATGTGCCTTTTAACTTAGCAAAATGATTTTGTGTGATGAAGGTTAGGGGCAGCACGGTGGCACGGTGGTTAGCACTGTTGCCGCACAGCAAGAAGGTCCTGAGTTCAATTCCAACATCAGGCTGGGGTCTTTCTGTGTGGAGTTTGCATGTTCTCCCCGTGTTTGCGTGGGTTCTCTCCGGGTACTCCGGCTTCCTCCCACCGTCCAAAGACATGCAGCTTGTGGGGATAGGTTAATTGGATAATCCAAATTGTCACTAGGTGTGAATGTGTGAATGAATGTGAGTGTGAATGGTTGTCTGTAACTGTGTGTTAGCCTTGCGACAGACTGGCGACCTGTCCAGGGTGTACCCCGCCTCTCGCCCTATGACAGCTGGGATAGGCTCCAGCGCCCCCCGCGACCCTGAAAAGGATAAGCGGAAGCGAATGGATGGATGGAAGGTTAGAATTAACCATCTTTAGCTAAAAAAAAAAAAAAGCTGTAATGAAAATGTTAAAAAGGCGACATTAATGCAAATATTCACCGTGCACGGGGTTGTCTCTAAATCGTCCTAAATCACACACACAACAAATAAAACACAACAAACTTTTTGTTTTATTCAATAATCTTTTAAACCAGCAACTGAGATCACAAACTCACCTGGTAACAGGTGAGTTTGTTACTGACCTCTGACCTCAGTAACAGTTTACTGAGGTCAGAGGTCAGGTGATTAGTAGGCTCATTTTCTCATAAGCTTCTATGCAATCAAACTGCTTTTACAACCAGAGGAGTCGCCCCCTGCTGGTCACCAGAAAGGCTGCTTCATGTTCCAGAAGGTGTGTCGGTCTATGATCCTGATTCTCTTTAAAGACCTCGACGAACTCAAACGTTTTTGTGTGTGTGTGTGCTCATAAACATGATAAAAATCAGTTTAGAAAAATAAAGACTCATAAAGCTGTCAGATACTCGCCGCCCTCTCTAGCCTGCGTGTCGACAGGTGAGGACGGCGTTTATTAGCGTACACAAGGCGGGTCGCGCGCAGGGGCTTAAATCTGACCCACCCTGCAGAAAGGATGGGAGGAGTTATTGCATGCGTGTTTGGACATAAATCCACCTAAGTTCAGGTAGATGATGAAAGCCCACCGGTGGCTGTTCACGTGGATTTACTGCCACGCACCTCGGCGCTTCTTCCATTAAAATATCGAGAATACTCTGAGAGCTACAGTACGGCCGAGAGGGCCGCAGGATTTATGAAGGGAAATGGCTGCACTGAGCTTTTTCAGTTTTATTATATTTTCCAGGGGAAAGTGTCACGTTCCAGTGCTCGGTGGGAACTGGACACAGGAAGCAGAACGGCGAGCCCACGACAACATCTGGATGTGATTTCAGGGAGATGGCAGTGAAATATGAAAAGTGAAGGGGGGACAGCGAGAGCTCGGCTCAGCATCCGAGTCTGAGAACGACAAACTTGGAAAATCTTACTTCTGTTAAGGGCAATAAATTAATGGAGGTTCACAACCTCTCTCTCACACGGACACATGTTGTTCACAGCTTAGAGTTACACTGGTTTCATGTTTCTATTTGTAGTTTTCACATGCTGTATTTTCTGAAAACCTTCTTAATAAAGTGAAAATGGACTGCTCTGTAGCTGTAGATTGGTATAAATTTTAAAGTATTTATTTCTGTCATTTGGCCTGTTTGTCTTTAATTTAAAATAATAGGATCCATGTACCCACAGTACTACAGTAATACCAGACTGCAGACTGCTCTAAATACAGTTTATCGCAGTTTATTCTACTTATTGATCTGTGTGACATCACAGAGAGGAGATATTCTCCTATTGTCATCTTGGGCTAACCTCTGCCCACCTGCTGTGTTTGGATTCAGAAGAAAGCTAATGTGGAAGTTTAGCAGACAGGGCCGGCCCTAGGATTTTGGTGGCTCTAAACAAGATTTTAAATGTAGCACCAAAACACTTCCAGCACAACTGCTAACTTTTGTACAAAACAGCTAAGACTTTGGTAAAAACATCTATCCATCCTTTGACCACCATCAAACATCAGTGATGAAAGTCCTAAAAATCTTAAACGAGTCATCATGTATATCTTTTACGTCTAGCCAGCAGATCAGGTTAAAGTTAACTGTTAAATATATTCAAACCCAACTGCCAAATTCATTCATATAGAATAAATAAATCATTGTTTTTAATCTCTAATTTTCTTTTTCTCTTTCTTGAGCACCACTCCTAAATAATACTAAATATATATTTAGGATTCATTTATGCAACGTTAGGCTAATTACAATTCTGTATTGAGATGTAACGTTATGATGGCACTGTTCAAGTTTTGCCCAACCATTGTTGGAGCTAACCAGAAGTTAGCTTCCCAACCAGCAAAGTCGTTTGATTCTTGGGATTTAACATCTCCTTATGTGAACTACACAGAGATTTATCTGGTGCTGATAGGCTGATTCAACGTGACCTCATCTGGTAAAAGCTTAAATGTAACAGAGCTTTATTTATATGTAAAAGTACTACAACCGCAGTATGTGCAGCAAGCAACACAGAAAAGCATGCGCCTCCCCAAAGTGGTTGTGGTCCTAAACAACAGCATAGACCGTGGACAGCCCTTTGAGCAGATATGCAGCAGCCACATTTTCTTTCAGTAAAAGGGGCCACGCCCCTAATGTTAACCTCTCTGCACTTTCCTTGTTCTGACTCACTTTTGGAGGAACTGCAGAAAAAAGTACTTTTAATAGTTTAATTACACAATCTTAGAAGATTATGAGGACTGGGGACACAATCTGTTCTTTTATTTGACTGCAGCCAGCAGTTATCTGGGCCTAGATATTGATTTCTACTTATATGTCATTATTTATGCTTCCAGAAACATGTTTTAAAAAGCAAATGAAAACTACGGTTGTGGTCGGACTGATTGTTATCCCAGTGCATGTCCAAATGTGGTGTCCCCATCATTCATAGGTTCTTAGAAATTAATGCACTTCCAGGGATAAAGTGACTTGTCATCTATTTTCTTAAATGCTCATCCAGCTTAGACTGTCTCCTAATACTAGTAATACTCAGTTTTAAATGTTAACCTTTCTCTGCACCTAAAACGGTGTACAGTTACACTATGGTCCTATAATTATCCTCGGGGTGTACATACAGGTAAATTTTGCGGGCAGGAACAGGCATGGACTTTTACTGTACCCCTAACTCCAGCAGTGTAGCAGCTTCTGACTCACAGGCGGTGTAATGGAAGTATTACAGTCCGTCCTGCTGAGGCACATTCAGCGAAGGATTCTGGGTCACATGTTCAGTTTCTGTTGCCTCACTGGAACCAGTTAAATCCTTAAACACTAGTTAAAGACCTGATTCCAGGCCAGCTGTGTGACAAGCCTTCCTGTGAGTCCAAACACACCTCTCTCCATACCACGGGGCAGGAAGTGACATCATGGAGCCGCTGGATTAAAGGCCGAGCCGAGGGCCGGGCAGAGCTTTAACTCAACGGGCTAATTGTGTCTCTGGTGGTGTGCGGTTTCCAACGCCTCCACGAGGAAACAGGCCGCGGAGCCTCGGCGCTCTGATCGCTGTGTGTCTCTAAAACTGAACTTTTGGCTTCTTTGCGCTGCTGCGGAAAAATAAAATGGCCTCCATTGTTCTTCAACCATCGGAGATGCTCCTCCCAGGCTTTCTCCTGCCAGCAACAATCACTAAAGCCTTTAATCGGTTTTCAAAGCGAGTTTCATGTCCCGACTTTTTAAACTGAGCCGACGAATGAAAACATTTTTCTCAGTGATGAGGTAATAAAACTCTGTGACACAATCCATGCTAATCCTGAGGCTGACCTTTTACTGCTCAGTTAAAGCAGTTTTAACACAGAGCTGTGCGGTATTCACCCTAAACGTATAAAACCAGCTCCTACTGTCGTGTTTCTAACTGTTAATAATGTGCGTTTCCTCCTAATCTGTGGGTTATTTTATTTTACTTAAAGGTACAAAAACTGTTGTTGTTGTTGTTGTTTTTACAAAAAGTAAACAGCTGTTAAAATACTTTCTTAAATAATTTTTTAAAATGTAAGTCAAATTTCCATAATTTCCTGTGAGATTACATCATTTTCTCTCAGATTAATAAAGCATTCTGATTGATTCTGAAAATAAAACGATTCTCTTTGATTTTTTTTAATGATCTGGTTGAGCAACCATAGCAACCAATCTGGCAAAGTGAAGAGATTTCGTCTCTTTAAGTTTTTCATATTTTTTTCTGCTTGTAAATTATTGGCTATAAATTAATTTACTTTAAATTGATTGTGCTCGAGGTTTCTTCCTGTTAAACTGTGTTTTTTACTTCCCGTTGTCAACAAGTGTTTCCTAAAAGGGTGTCATTTGATTGTTGGGGGTTTTCTCTGTATTATTGTTGAGCCTCTGCCTTACAATATAAAGCACCTTGAAGTGACTGCTGAACTGAAAAACTGAATTTAAATTTAAATGAAAAACATATAATCTCACCAAGTGTTTTGAATCTTTTAAATGTAAACAATTAATTTTAATAGTGGTGAAATAATCAATTCTCATGATTTTATCTTAATTTCAGTCTCTATTTAGTGAATAAACTCATATTTACTGTCAAATATTAAAATAATCAATGCATTCATTGATAGACAATCACATTCAGTTATCATCAGTAATCAGATTTAATCAAATCAATAATCAGCTTACACAGACACACACCCCCCTCACTCAAAATTATTGGGATTTACATGTTTTATCCTGATTTTCTTCAATGATGTGTTCTGGTGTTAGACGGCTACAGTCCAGTTTACGCTCCTGCTCAGCACCTACCACAGGTGAAGAAGGCAAAAGGAGCAGAATACATTTTTTCTACATGTTTTCTTGTTGGGATTTTTACCTTCCCAACTGAACACGAGGAAGCAGGTGTCACAAACAAAGAAAAATAAATAAATAAATGTTGTAATATGAGCAGAATATCAGCACAAACTCTACTTTTATCCAACTTTCAACCTCAGTACTGCAGTTCTGCTCACGACAGATCCATTCACACAGATCAGTTTCAATGTTTTTTTTTTAATAGTTTTGGGTTGTTGTTTTTTTACAGCTGATCCTGCACTGCTGGTTTTATTTCCCTGCATCCTGCTTAAGTCTCACAGCTTCTGTCTGAAGTATCAGGTCTTCATTTGAGGCTGGATACGGTGGATAAAAGTCTTACCTGAGGCGTTCAGGTGTTTTCTGAGGTGGAACATTAGAGGAGGGGGTCGTCCACATCCTGCATTCAGTCATTCAGTTTCTCCAGGATTTTAATTTCATTACAGTTAAATCATAAATGTAACTCTAACTTTAATTTTATTTTCTGTTAAATTAAATAAGGATAAATATCAGTAATGGAGGAGATTTTTACTGCTTCCAGCTCCTTCCATTCACAGAAAGACCGCCATGTTTAACTAGCACCGATAATCAGCAATTAAATGTTGTTTTGCTCTAGTTTGCGGTGATTTTGGATTATTTTGGCAAGTTGTTGCTTTTCCAACTGTTGGTGAGGAGGTGTTTCTTTAATCCAGCCATGTGTTTGTTCACATAAGAAAATACTCTCTGTGTCCTTTAAGAAAAATCCTACTTATTATCATTGAAAGATGTCTAAGAATACATGGTGTGCACACTTTTCCAGTTTTTTCACCACATATTGCTTTTTTTTAACCATTCGGACCTTGATGTGCTCTTTTCTTTAAACAGTTATATTATAGCATTACATGTGACATGTTTATTTAGCACATTTGGCTGCACAAACTGTGCACTTCTGTGTTAATTACAGACGTCTTGGACTGACTCAGGGTTCTCAAAAAAGTCACAAAATGAGCAGCAGAATAAAAAAGTGAAACCACAATCAGATGAAATGAGTTCAGACATACAAAGAGCGACCACACTGAGATTAAAAATGACAACAAGACCAACAAAACTACTACAAACTCGAGTCCACTACTTCCCAACTGAGATCTCTCTGGTGTTTATAGTTTTTATACTTTTTCAAAATTTTTCTTTATTTAGCTTGTCAATATTGGGAATTTCACCTTACCTCCATAAACACGAGGATCAGACGTCACAAGCAGAGAAAAATAAATAACTCTTGGAATATGACCGGAATATCGGCATAAACTTGACTTTTGATCAAAGAATCGACCTCCGGTACTGCAGTTCCTCTAACGTCCACCAGAGGCTCCAGCAGTCAGTCAGTCCCCACAGACTCACATGTTAAAGTGTTGGCAGAAATAAACATGTTTACAGCCTGATTACTTACACCTTCATAACAACTGAAAGGGAGGGAAAAAAAGAATAACTCACCTATTAAACTTTGTATCATTAGGGGCGTGGCCTCTCCGACTGACAGGTGGATGGTGACACAGGCGGCTGTAGCTGCTAGCTGACTTCCCAGCTTCGCCTCAGCTGAACAGGACCCCTGGATCGTGTTTGTTGGAGCTTTTTTAATGACATCATCATAACACAGCTGCTGTGATGTTACTGGACTGACAGGAAGTCGTCTGTGGATTCTGCGTTAAGTCGGGTTGTTGTGATAGAGCCTAAGATTTCTTGTAGGCAGTTATTTCACTTTAGATTTAGATTTTTGTGGAGTTTTCCAAATTTTGTACTTGGGTAACTTTACTTTTCAATGAATACCATGCACCTGGATTGGAAGCCGAGATTTCCTGCAGCAGAAACGAATCTGTGCAGTCGATTAAGGTTTAACGTGTTTTTTAAATTAAACTGTGAAGGTTTCCCACCAGCTGCTCTGGTTCTGTTGTATTGCATTAACAGACTGTAGTGCTTCTAAATGTTGTTTCCTCTCTTTTTTCCTTCGTCGTCATCTCATAATGAAAAGGTTCTGATTTTAGTAAAAACTTGTGACAAAATACAAAACAATTGGAAGATATCACAATGAATGTGTGTTTTAATCACTTTTTAAATTCTGCTGCTGGAAATGTCTTTAAATTCTTCAGCATTTCAATTTTTACTTTTTCATTTGTCCTTTTTGAAGCTCCAACTGTTTGCTTCTGACGCGAGCTGCAGTGAACGTTTGAAGAAGTGAAATCAGAGCCAACTCGAGCGGATCTCCTCGCTCATGATTTGAAGTTTAACCCTTCGTGTTGCAGAGCGTCATGTGTTTGCTATTACGAAACGCTAAAAAGGTGTGAGTGACTGCCTGCTGCCGTGACCACCTGCGGTCCTAAATTGAGCAATTAGAGCGGCGAAGTGTTTTCTTAGCGGGTAATTCTCCGTAATGAGTTCAACAGTGCAGATCTGCCCGAGGCCCCACCTTCACCCCCGTAAAAGCAGGAAGGAATCGAAGGGAGGGAAAACTCTCGACATCGCATCGTGTTCGGCCTGTCACTCTTTCTAATCTCTGGCTTCGGCAGCGAGCGCACCTCCTCCTCCTCCTCCTTCGCATGATTCATTGACTGGATCCCCAAAGAAGCTGCAGCCAGGTCGAGTAAATCCCCCTCTCTTAATTAAGATTTCTCTCACCCCTCATCGCCCCCCCCCCCATCCTTGCCCTCAGCCCGGGCTGAAAACTTCTGCGGCTGACAAGAAATCAATGCGTCCGGGGCGCTCAGGCTCAGGTATTGGATTGCAGGTAGGCCCAGGAGGGGCTCTGGCCGGCCCCGGGCCCCCCGCCTGCCGTACAGACCTGTCCGCTACCGTTAGCCCCCGCTGCAGCCGAGATGTGAAGTCTTTGGCTGGCGGATAAAAATGTCAAGCACTAATAGGCTCCGTTGTGATTAGCTGAGATGGAGTTCACAAATCCTGGGTAGAAAATCTGTTAGCAGCGATCTTTACAAGGTCTTAGGGTTTGTCGGTCGGCCGCCCGGCTCCTCCTCGCAACACAACACACCCCTCACTTATTTTTCAGCGGCCTCTCAGGGAACACGCAGGATAGCGGCCATAAATAAATAATTGTTTGAACTTTCCGTCAATTACAAAATAAGAAAAGGTGGGCTTGTTGTGAAGCCCCACACAGACTATTCATGAGCTGTTTCATTACCCCGGGACGCTCCTGTTTTCATGGATTTGCTTTAACCCCCGTGAAGGAGCTCTCAGGTAGAAAATATTATTTACCCTTTGTTGAGGATTTCTTATCTCCGTGCTTCTTTACTTTTTTTGTTGTTTTGCCTCAGCGTTGCGAGTGGATCCGGGCTGGGAGTCTGACCTCTCAGAGCTGGAAGGTATCCAAACAGAGAGAAGGAGCGCATCATTTATTTAGGTACGGGCCTGTTTTTAATCACCTGGAGATGGCTGCGGGACTCTGAGGGTTTAACACTCCAGTGTTAGCTGTTAAACACCTGCAGTGCAGCCAGAAAATAAGAAGCAGACAGGAGAGAGGTTTCAATGCTCTGAAAGCTGATCCATCTGCATCGAACTCTGCACTTGCACCGAGGGTTTCAGACTTTAGGAGAAACTTGCAGAGCTGCTGTACTTTTTGAATGTTCTGCTCTTTTTTCAGTTAGACACTAAAAAGATGCAACAAAGTGCCAGAAATGTCCACACGGGCTTTCTTTTCACCTCTTTGGGCGTCATCGGATACCTGCTGCCGCCCTGGTGGCCTCGAACGGGCCCTCGGAGTGCAGTCGGTGAAGGATGACGTTTCATAAACACCTTAACAGGGCAGGGTGTTAGGGTCTGGAAGTGCAGGAGATGGTGCCTTCCATCCAGGGAGCGCTTAACGCCCAGACTCAGAGATGGATCTGCTCCAAAATTTTAAACAATATCCCACAAAGTCGACAGCGACACACTCGAAGCAAAGGGCTGGAAACCAAAGCTACCGTACAGCAGTCCTCTAACCTCAGGCTGAGTCGGCCTCAGCTTTTACTTTTTTATTTGTAGGAGAAACTGACAAAAACATCCTGAACTTTTTGAGCCGAAGACATCAGAAATTAAATCAATCTGAAGATTCAGTTCGGAAACTCAAGCTAGCATCAGTGTTTGAAAGGGAGCTCTTTCAAAATAACAGTAATAATAATAATAAGTAGAAGGACTTGAATATTAATCCCTGCTGCCACAGAAACCCAAACTGTTCTCCTGACATGCCTTTTTAAGGCTGTTTTTGTTTCGCTCTAGACAAAAACGGGTCTCGGTCGAGCGAGAGTTTTGATTTGGATCACGTTTCCTTCTTTAAAGGTGAAACTCTGAACTGACTTCAGTGAAGGCCGCGCTCTCCCAGCAGTCTCATAGTTATTATTATTATCACTTTTTTATTTGCTAATAAGTAACTCAGGTGCACAAAAGAGACAACGATGTTGTTTCCACAGCTCACGTGTGTTTGTGAATCGACCTCAGACCAAATTATGACGTTCAATTTATTTAAAATATGACGTATATAATCAATAAAGACTTCCACAGCACAGAGAGACATGGACACATTTTCACATATCATGACAGAAAATACTCATATTTAAAAAAAACTCTTTAAGCATTTTTGTTATTGTTTTGGGCTTAAAAATACTAAAATAAGTGTTAGATTAATAATACGCCTCATTAACTGTTGCTGTAATTTAAAAAAAACAATCAAACATAAACAGAATTATTTACAATGTCAGCATAATTTTTGGGCATTTTATGAAACGTTTAAGGTCATAAACGCAAATGTTGTATTTGGTTTTTGTACATGATCAGAGCTGTTATTTCATTTCATCTTTTCTATGTTCTAATTAACGTTGCTCGTTCGTTTAAGTAACCACATTCAGTTGTTTCCTTCTGCTGTATTTAAGCTACTTTTTCAGCAGTACACGATAATAGAATAAATAACTAATATATCGCAGATTAAAAAACATCATGCTCAGTCACAGTTTGAAACGTCCACATTTGGAGGTTGGAGCAGGTTACAGGACTTTGACTTATTTTTGTTTTTACCTTTTGAAAACTGTGAACAGGTTTAGGAAAAGGCTTTGGTTAAAGTGCAAATAGATTCTTTTAAAATGTCTGGATGTATAAAAACATCATTAATAAAATAAAAGTGTGTTTTTTTAATGGATTTTGAAATTTGCTGTGTGTCACCAAAAAAGATGAAGTCATATCAGTGTGTGTGAATATGCATTTAAAAAGGAAATATTGGCAATACTGGTGTCAGTAATACACCAGTAATACACATATGATAATTCATCGATTATTCTTTTTGTATATCTTTTTAAGTCGCGGTCACCAAGACTCTCATCACGTCAAAGTGTTCATATTTTAATTAATGACAAACACGAGATAAAATTAGAGATGGTTATTTATGTGATCAGAATACTTTATTTATGTATATTTCACTGGTACCTTTCACAGAGAGTTGATATTATTGTGAGGGAGACTTTATGAGGAACACGTGTTCTGAAGCACAGACTGTATATAGAAGATGAATGTTGCTGATGGGGCTTTAATGATTGGTCGGGCACTTCCTGTCTTGTTTTGTTCGTGTTTAAAACAACAAATGATGAATGAGAGTGGATATGACACAGCTCTGCCACAGCGTGATTCATGATTGATTTTCACTCTTACACAGGGATGTCAAACCCATTTTACACGTACAGCTCACTTTGCTCTTCAGTGGGCCGGATCGGCGAATCTCCCGTTTCTGACAGTGTTATGAACTTTAACTACACATTTAATCTGTCAGATATCCTAATCTAAGAATAAGAAGCACGTCTGAGTTTTTCTGCATGATAAAGAAATGCTGCTGTGGTAAAAATAAATAAATAAATCTAAAAAAGTAGCTCATTACTCAGACTGTCCTGTCATTATAAAAGTTTCTTTTAATTTGCAGAAGGATCTACTTAAAAATAGATCTTAAAAATACTGATCTATTAAAAATACTGAAACATTTATATCACTGTATTGTTTATCGATTGCTCTGGTGTAGTATGAATAACCGTGACGTCTTTGTCAGCAGAAAAACCTGTAAAACTTTCTATAAAACAGTAGTAAAGTAGTCCAGTGGGTTGGACTGGAGTCTGATTCTGGGCCCCAGGCCTTATATTTGACACCTCTACTCTAATGCTACGATAATTAGTAAATAAACATGTTTTCAAAACTCAAAACTAGCGACTGACTACGTAAACTCGTCAGGAAAGTGTTCACTAAGATCATAAATAGAGTAGAAATAGAGGTGTCGCCCCCTGCTGGACCTTAGAGACACTTTTAAAGCTAAATGTGTGCTGTATTAAAGAGCGCTCCTTATATTTTGCTCTGCTCATGTTTGTTGCTCGGTTATTCCTTCGTATTTGTTCCTGAAGTCTCTGGAAACCGCCTGTTGCTAATAACCTTTAGATGTGACAGGCTGGAGCTGGGTCAGCTGTAACGATTGAACGTGGAAATCCAGATCAGATGAGCGGAAAACAGGAAGACCGTGATAGACCGCGTCATAAAAACTGAACATTTTGGACGCGAGCGCCTCTCCACCTGACGGGAGCTGCGCTGATATGTGATACAGCGGCTCTAAAAAAAAACTGCAGGAGAAAGAAGCTTGGACGCGTTTCTCCTCCTCCATTAGCTCAGATACATTCTTTAAACAAACCATTTCCTGGAAACAAAGACGAAATTCTTTCTGCAGATTTTCTGCAGCAGGAATCCTGATAAAGGAGGAGAAACTGGCTGCAACCCGAAACCTTTCTGTCCAGCAGGTCCGGGCCTCCTGTGAATGTTGACCTAACCTCGCCGTAATGATTAGACGCCGTCATAAATTGCTTACAAATGGCCGTCTTGTTCGGCTGCATTTCATGACTGTTTCTTTCCCAGATTAGCTTATTACAATACCATGCGTGTCAGAATCAATGCCTCACATTATGCCTGAAACACCCCCGGCCCTCCCTCCTCAGTACAGATGTGAGTCTGAGTCCCAGGTGGATTATTTTCAATCAATAGAGCGAGCACGGTGGTTCTGGAGCCTCTGAATATCCAGGATTGGCTGAGCGAGAGCGGCCGCCTGACCTGAGCAACGATCCGTTCCATAATCACCTCGGACCGGCGGATTCTTTTACAGCCGCTGGAGTTTCCCTCCCAGGCTGCTCCGCTGCTTTTAATGAATTTCCTGTCTTACAGCCTCAGAAATGTCAACACTCAATCACGCTGTAATTGAATTTCTCCAGCAGTCCAACATTTTTCCTCTTAAAGCAGCACCATTAAAACATTCTTTTGTTTGCGCTCTTGGAAAACTTACACTGGCTCTTTTTTTTATTGTTGGCCGTGTTTTGTAATGTTTCTAACATCTGTTGGGGCAGAGCGCCGGTCCGGGCCGGGTCGGGCGGGGGCCGAAACCTGCAGGATGTGCTGGAGGTGTTTGGACGGAGGACGAGGAGGAGGCTGAACATGTTCACAGCCCAGCTCAAATAATCATGTGTCATTACAGCTCCTCCTCTTCTTCTATCCCTCTAATTGTAGCTTCACTCCAGGAACATCTGGTGCTCGAGAGTTCACAAACAAAACGGAAAGGTTTGATTTTTATGCTGCAGATTAATAAAAACCTTCAGCTGTGGTTTTATTGACTCCTGATTTTAAATTCCTTTTTTATTGTTTTGGATGAAAACTACTAAAAACTAAATTATACAAACACACATCAACTAAATCTGAGATCTTAAATGACCACGTGAAGCAGCCAGCTGTAATAAACCAGAAGTTGGTGGTGCAAACGTTTAATTCCACATATTTGCTTCCTCTGAGTTAGTAATGATTTTTTTGCATTGCAAGGTCTGAATTAAAGAGTTGAGCTCAAAGGTCACATGTAGAGTTCAAGTGACGTTCATTCAAACTCAACCCAACTGTGAACATAAAAACAAACACATTTGCTTGTACAGATCTGAACAGTAAAGTTCCTGAAGTAAAAACCTGATTTTATATCCTCCGTAGGGGTTTTGGTTATGAGCCATAATGCTGTTACCATCCAGAGTCGGCTCGCTGTGAAACGATGGTTTGTGCTTCTGTGGAAACCACATCTCTGTTTGATATCAACATCACTTCAACAAAACTGTGTTTTATTTGCGATGTCGCACAAAAGAACCCACAGTCCTAAACTGGAACAGTGTCGTCACTGATTGGTTGAGGTTGCTGTTATCGTGGAAATATTGTGTAAACCCAGAAACGTCAGTTTGCTTAGCTTTTCTTAATCATCATGAACGGGTAATTCACTTCGGGAATGGTTCACTACTGCCTCATGAAGTACATACTGAAATTTTGAGATGGCATGGACCAGTGCTAACTGGTTAGTGTTCAGGTTGTAATGTACTGTAAAAAAAATGAGACGTTACTTCATATACCTGTGGACTGATTTCTATGTAAAAGACTGAAAATCACTGCCTTGCTGCTTCTCTACCACTCCTAGCAGCACTAGCTAACACTCAGTGTTGGGAAGGTTACTTTTAAAATGTATTCCACTACAGATTACAGAATACATGACACAAAATGTATTTTGTAACGTATTCCGTTACGTTACTCAATGAGAGTAACGTATTCTGAATACTTTGGATTACTTAATATATTATCATCCTGTTTACAGCTACGTGAATGAACTATTGCTGTGTTATTTATTACTATTACTCAAGGTTACTCGCCATTTTTGCAGCGATCTCAGATTAAAACTATTCCGTGTTTATTTAAAACAGGTCTGCGGGTCCTCTGGCTAATATGGCGGGTTGTGCGTCGGGCTCGTAGCTGAAAACTAGCTTTACTTTGTTGTCTGGGTCAATTTTGCTAGCGAGAGACAGAGAGAGGCGTTGAAAGGCTGCTCCAACGTAACTTATTGTTTCGGAGGAAAACACGAACACGGTGTACAGTCGAGTCTTAATAGCTTACTTACAACTGGGCTCGTCAGGCACTCTTTGTGGCTGCAGTGGTTATTATTATATTTACATGCTTCCAGCTCCCGTTTCTGCTCCGTGACAACTCACCTTTTTCTCCCTCCTCGCGCTCACAGACACATAACGGGTCCATTCTCCCTGCAGCACGGACTACACTGCCCATGATGCTACATTCTTTATGGCTATGCCTGTAACACTCCGCCTATTGCCTTCATATTAAATATTTTTTTTGAATAATAATTTTTTTAAATATTTCTTCACGTATTAGAGCCTGTTAATGCGTGTTTTGTTTGGGTTTCCACTGGCGTGGAATTACCAAAAATAGAGAGGGCATGGCCTAACATATGAAACAGCTGTGTAATCCATTTATTTTAACAAAGTAACTATATTCGGAATACCATCTTTTTAAACGGTAACTGTAACGGAATACAGTTACTCATATTTTGTATTTTAAATATGTAATGCAACACCAGTACACGTATTCCCTTACCCCCCCAATACTGCTAACACTAGCTTAGAAATAGAGTCCACTGGTCACAGATGTGACTGAACAACTACCTCCAACACAGACTCCACATACCGACTAAATCTAACACTGATGTGGCTGCAGATTGGATTTAGGGAAAGACAGCATTAGAGAAAAAGCTTAGGTTAGCCAGCTAGCTGTTAGATGTCAAGTGTTTTCTCTGTTAGAAGGTAAGCTAATGTTAGCCAATGTTGAAGAAAAACCTTTTTTTTCTTTGGACTTAAGCATGTTGGGAATTTAGACATTGGGAAAACTCTCAGATTAGCAACAGCAGGTTATTTATTCAATGGCGGGATTACTTGGGTTTGGAGATCCAGTCCTACCCTGAGCTGTCTTTTTTCTAGCTAACCTTAGCTGATGCTAGTTTGCCTTCTAACAGGGACAAATTAGAAATTATTTCATGTAGCAAATACTGTTTTGATTGGAGTCCATCAGGGGTCTTTACTAGAAACTAAGCTTACACTTCAATCCAGTGTTTGCTGTTAGGGATGCTCAGTTGTGGAATGACAGGAAATCCAACACGCTTCATAAAGACTCATTTATATCATAAGGCATATTACTATATAAGATTATATTTTACATTTTTAGCTTTAGCTAATTTTTTCTTTTTCATTTTTAAGTCACTACAGTTGGAATCACACCATCTTACTCTCATTTAGACACTGAGTCTTGATTGATTTGTAATTTCTTCATATTTCTTCCTAGTTTGTTCTCTTATTGTTTTTTTCCCTTCTTTGTAACAATGGCTTGGTTTTGATAAGTGTTATACAAAGAAACAATATTATTATTCATTATTTAATTGATTCCAAACCACCAGCATGGGTTAAATAAACACTTAATCAGCCAATGAAATAATGAGCCTAGCTGTTCTCCCAGACATTTAATGGCTTTGATATCTAAAGATGATATGCTCAGTTGTAGCTAAGACATTTCTCAGCTGCCCAGGGATGACTAGTGGAGAGTTCTTTTGGAGTGATGTTCATGAAATAAGCAGAGTTCAGTTTCAAGAGCCAATAATTTCATATTGTGGTTTACCAGTAAACACTTTGGGTCCTCCTGATTCAGTGGTAGACATTTTTCCCAGTGTGTAAACCAGCTCCTGATGGTGATGATGCTGCTTTCCACACTTCACACCACCAAAACACTCTGAATCAAACACACACGGTCCGTGAGCCAGGAGTTCGCCAGATCTGATCAGTAATGTTTTCTGCAGATCTGTACATGATTTAAACGAGTCCCTGCGGACCACCGAGGATGCCGAGTTTCAGCAGGTTTGGCAGAAACAGACCTTCAGCTGTATTTTCACACAGATTTCTGAAAGAATTGAAAACATAAATCTGTTTTTGGGTGTGTTTGACAAACACTGTGGGAAACTCTGCAGAGCTGCAAATCTGTCGTCTTTTAGCAACATTTGTGAAGTGTTTTCAAACACTTTGCATATTGTTGCCGTATAAATCCCTCTTTTTTTTTTAGGAATATATCTACTAATAGTTCTTCATTTCAAAATTAGGCACATAGGTTGCATCATGTGTAATTTGTTAAATTTCCTTAAGATGCACGAACTGAGAAGCATCTGTGTGTCTGGATTAGATAATATGAAGCTAAAGGTTTCAGTTTTAAAAAACACAAAATCCTTCCAAAAATGAATGAATCCGAAAAGGACCCAAAAGAGTATATCTTATTTTTTTTTGAGTAATCCCAACAAACAGACATTTTCACACTGGATCCAAGTATCCAGGGCTTTAAAAAACAAACAAACCCTAAAGGTATAAAAACTGCAGTTCCTCTACTGCCCACTAGAGGCTCGAGCAGTGAGTCAATGTCCATAGACTCCAATGCTAAAAAATCCAACTTTACAGCAGAAATAAACTTGTGTAAAACCTGACAAAAACTGTTTTGGTCTCTAAAAACTTTACAGGGGACATTTATTTATAACTCACCTGTTAAAGTTTGCATTATTACAGGCGTGGCCTCTTTGGATGGTGGTATGGGTGGCTGTATCTTTTAGCTATCTGCAAGGCTTCACCCAAGTTACAGTAATTGGAGTCTGGACCGTGTTTGAGTTGTTGGAGCCTTTTGGAGCATTTTTAATGCAATTATCTGACCAATAATATGACTGCTGTGAGGTTAAATGTATATAACAGACCGCCCACCAAGTTTGTAATTCTATATGTGTCTTAATTTGTGTTCTTGAGCACAAATTAGCAGGTTTCTGTGTCTGAATGATGAACTCAAATATGTATAAATATATGCACTTCCCTACGGTGGCGACTAAGATGCCATTGTTTAGACTCTTAGAAACCAGTCTGTGACAACATGTCTGCTCCTTCCATCTTTTATATACAGTGTGTGGTGCTGTGCTCGGGTCAGTGTGCTGGCTTGCTGAAGCTGAATAGCTGCAGCTAACAGGTCTTATTTATGGACACTTTCCTGTTTTCTCTCTTTTATTCTCTCGCTCTAATTGGCACGACGCTGCCTAGTTGTCGGGGCTGAAACTGGCGGCGGGGGGCTCGTTCGTACGAGCGCCCTCGGGTCCCCAAGGAGCGCTGAGAGATGAGGGTGTCTCTGAACAGCCTCATAAAGGCCCTGCATCAGGCCTTCTCCACGTTCCCAGCTCCAGGCTCCTCTGTGGGCACTTATCACCCGTAATGAACAGTACAGAGGTCCGACCTCGCTGCTGCCAGACACCTCCTCCTTCTCCTCCCCCTCCCATCACAAAGCTGGGACGCACCCCGGACTCAGCTCTTGTTTTCTTTGGCCCCCTCTCACTCATATCGCTCCGGCTCGGCGTCCTCGTGGGGAACTAATTTGATTTCTGAGTTATAAGGTAATAAATAAGTGCCATAAAATGACTCTCTTAGCCCATTTCTTGTTCCTTACTCTGGACAAAACCTGCTTTGTGCCGACTCTAATTGACTGCAGGTTTTTCTGGGGGGACTTTCGCCATCTGCGAAGTCCAGTCACATTCCAACATGTTTTATTTCTTAATGAAGGTGAGCGACAGCGGCTAGGACTCAGGGACAGACCGAGGAGGACACCTAGACTGTGGTGGAGGCTGTTTCCGGTGTTTGAGCGAGCTCAGAGTAGATTAGGAGGGGGTGTTAGTGGGGAGCCCTCTCTCGGGCCCCCCGGGGGTCACTTCAGGATGTGTAACCTGATGTAATTGCAGGCATTAAGTGCAGCAAGCCCCCCCTCCCTGGACAATCTCCCCTCTTTGTGGAGTGAATTAAAGAATATTAGCTGTGGCGGCGGCTCGCTGCTAATGGACAGAAAATGGATTGTGTGTAGTTTGGGGGTCATTAGAATACAAAGCTGGTGTTAAAAGGGGGCTCAGCGCTGGCTGGGATCCACCCTGAACTCTGCAGCTCCGGGTCGTAAATCATGTGAGAAAAGCACAGGATGAAACAGGTGGAGGAGGAGGAAGGTACGGCGAGCTGTTTCTTCAGTGTTTAGGTGGCAGTAATCCCACCCACAGACTGCTTCCTCTTTTCACATCAAAATTAAAGATTTTCAAATATATAAAATGGCATGGGAACTGTAAGTACGGAGGCTTATTAGTGCCAATGCTTACATCCTTGTCTTAAAGCTGAGGTATAATACTGAGAATATTTGTCTCAGTGTTATCCCCTCGAGGGCCAAAATGTTCCTATTTGAGTTCAATTTATTGTCTCTCCAGATTCCTAGAAGGCTCATATAGCAGTACTCTCCTGAATATAATCAATTATGGTCATTTGAGATTTGTGTTAACTTTAGTGAACTAATAAAAAATTACAATTTGTTTATGAACTTTTGTTTTGAGACAAAATTTTGCTCCTTTCTTAGCATCTATTAAATTTTAACAATCATCTTAGCATGGCTAATTGGTATTGCCAATTTGTCAGAAACTTTTATTTGACACTTTAAAAAAAAGTTCTGTAATTTTTTTAAACAGATACCAACTGCTAACAGATACCAACTAAAGGCTAACTTAATTAGTCAATTAATTTTTTAAAGTATGAAATTACTAATTCTAATAATTATTGGTAACAATACTACTAATAATTACTGTTTTCTAAGACTTATGGCAGAAGTTTCCTATAATATTGTCATGAATCAACAATTTTTTTATTTCTGTAGCTAAAAGTGCTCACTGTCTGCACTGATTGTTGTGACAGCTGTGCCAGGTGAAGCACTGAAAATAAAACATCTACTGCTGGCAGTTTTATAAGTCTGCATAATACTTTTGTGAAGTGATTCACAAAATAGAGCATTTCTGTGTCAAAGTTTTGACCTGCGGTACCATCTCATAATTTTAGCCTGTTTATTTTTATTCTTTCTTTTCATGGTAGGTTTGATCTTCCATACATGCTGCATGTTTTTCTTTCTTCTCTGACTTAAGTCCTCATTTCCCTCCTCAGCACCCATAGGTAATGACTTCTACTTCAAATGATGAGATAATAACCCTGGCCTGAACGAGTAGGCGTACCCCAGTGTTTGAGCGCGCTCAGTCTGTCAGCAGCTGAGGGTTATTTTATTGTATTTTTTTCTTGTCTTATTCCTGGTTCTCCGTGGGCGATCTTAATGGGAAATCCAGAGAGAGTGAGCTGGCAGTTTCTGGCTGCAGACCAGGCTGAGTGGACGCACCAGCAAACACTCACACACTAAATACCTGAAGCTGTAAGAAAAAGCAGGAAACTCTGACTTCCAGCTGTAAAAAATGTGGCACAGCGGCACTTTAGCTCCAACTGGAAAAATAAATATGGGTCCGTGATCATATTTCTTGGACTTTGCGGTTTGACGCTGGGCCAACATGGCAGCATCAGTGGTGGGAGAGACATTCACATCCTTTATTTAACAGTGAAATCTGTAAGAATGCCAAAAAAAACCTGGATTGAATTTTTGTGTTAACAGGGAACTTCATGATGAACATCTATTCCAGTCCATCCAGAAAACACAAAGAGACGATCACAACATGCTCCAACGATGTTCCAGTGTCGGATATTCATATTAAGCATGAAAAAATTCCATACAATGATGTAATGTGTGAAAGTAATCCCTGTGAGTAAAAAGCAAAATTTTCCCTATTTTCTGACTCATTTACAAACTATCAACCGTCTTTTTGGGGCCCAAGCATCTCTAGCAATGGATGAGGCTCTCTGCTTTTTACTGTGTTGCCAGAACAAGTCAACGAGTGAACAACAAGTCTGTGTAGTTCCAAAAACAACCCACCCGGTTTCTACTACATTGGTTATCAATCAATCTGTACGTATTAGCGTGAGAGCTAAATGTGGCCCTCAAGATCACATGAGGGTCAATATTAGCAGGAATGTTTGGTTTTCAGGGTCAAATCAAACACTGAGCTGTCTTTATTTTGGCTAATATTAGCTACCGCTAGCAGGCCTGCTAACAAACTACAAGCTATCTCTTGTAATAAAACTCTTTCTTGACTTTATATGGTGGGCTAATTTATTCAAACTCTAAGTGTGCTAACTTAGCTGTCCATTTTCAGATTACTTTATTTGTTCGTACATCTGTGTGGAAAATGCTAGTTGCTAGGTTGGCTAATTAATATCTAAGATGATCTGTAAAATATATTTCCAGTCGAAATTTTAAACTGGAAGGACCACTCAAGTCAGATTTCTGATAAACCCAACCAACTCAACAAGCCTTATGCAGAGGACTGGCCAGGTTCTATCAATGAACATGCTACAGTGGTGTGTTTAGGTGAAAAAACGTCTTTTCTGTCTTTACTACAGGAATGCGGCAAACTAAGGAGTGACACCTCCGACATCTGAAGTCAAGTAGTGGTGTGCGGATTGATACTGAAATATCGATTCCTCCAATACCAGTCATTTATGTTCTAGAATCGATTCTCATATTAAAATATCGTTATTTTAGTAATTTAGGATAAATTTGTAGTTTATCACTAACAGGAACACAGTGGAAAGAAACTATATCATTTGGATTGTCTACATTGGAAGGAACTACTTCCTCCTCCGCCTTTCATGGTCATATTCGAAATACGGCTGTAGAAATGTCTCACAGCCCCTTGGCGTGCGCACTCACAACAATGGCTGAGCGTAAACGGAGTCGTGTGCGGACATATTTTACGTATTTTACGCAAACAGTTGAAATGTGGTTTGCGATACATGTGGCAAGAAAGTGAGGTGTTGTGGCAACACCACTAACCTCATCAAACACCTCAGAGTCTATCATATCACAGAATATGACGAGCGTATGTTGAGGCAAACTGAAGAGGAGGGGAGGGACAGTTGCTGCTAGGGCGAGACAGACGTCTCTCACGAGTCCTTTAGTGCTGCAGGCAGGCAAGGTGTTCAAATAGCGCACAACTTCAGTTTTTTATTTCTATATGATGAATTCTGCATTATTAAGTAGTAAGAACAAGTACTCTGATGTTCTGTAATCATTATGAAGCTATAATTTGAGATACAATAAATAAAATAAGTTTTTGTACAAAGTATTGGTATCGGATCAGTATCGTCGATACCACCCTAAATTTTACTTGGTATTGGATCGGAAAGGAAGTCAGTGGTATCGCACGTCACTAAAGTCAAGGGAACACCACATTTGCTTCATAGCATGTATCTGACATTGTTAGCTTCATCACGTCCACGTTAACCCCCAGTATCGGCAGTTTAAGTTACTCGTTGGACATTTTTCAGTTATTTTTAGTTGTGAAAGTCTGACAACTTTGTGCTTTTTTTGATTATTCAAATTATCCAATGTTATACTTCATCGTGACTTTTGCTCCACTACAAAACTAGTACTGCAAATTATACTATTATACTGATAAACTAAAATTAGTTCTCACATGGATAAAGTTCAGCATTTGATTAAAACTGTTTTATCTAAAAAATTGGTAGAAGTTAATAGCAAGTAATTTTAACTTGTGTTTTTTATAGTTTTACTTGGTGATCGACTTCTGTGTTTCTATAAAGCACGTTTTTATAAGATGCAGTTAATATTTTTTCTTTTTTTAAAACTACAGTCACTTTGTTTAAGCTTTTTAAAATGACTGTACTTTCTTTTGAATTTAACGACAGTTATTAAACCAACAAAACTCGGCTCAAGTAATTTACAAGTAATTTACATGTGTGAAGAAAATTGGATTTATGTTTTTCATTGAAAAGACAGCATGCAAGTAGATGCAGTTCCTGACAGTCAACCTTCACTCCGATGTCTGAACACGTTCATTTATTGCCAAAATAAATTATTTTTCTGCACATTCCTTCAGGTTGACCCCACACAAAAGGCAGTTTGCATCATCCCCACATTGCTCTACTTTCAGACAATAATTACTGTCGTGTCTGCCAAACGCCGTCATCCACATCGTAAATCACGCCGTTCAGCGCCTCATCCCACAAGCTCACACAGTGATCGATTGTCTCTTCATGCAGAGGTGATGGGAAGCCATCCAGAGAGCTCTCCACCCCCTCCAACCCCCGTCACTGGTCCTCTTTGTTTGTGACACATCTTGGTGACATTATCGTCTTCCTGCCTCCAGTTAACAGAGGGCGGTGTGAGGCCGAGGTCAGGTTCAGGGCGTACGTTAACTCACAGCGACGCACTGATGTGGTTTTCGGATGATTCTCTGCAGAGCGGAAGATGCTGCAGATGTTCTGGGAAGTCCGAGAGTGTGGAAAATATGAGGTGGTAAATGGTTAAGGTACAAAAACACAAGTCAAACTGTGGTTATTGATCTCAGGTCAAAAACAAAGCACTCATAAGGACACCAAAATACCAGTGATGACACAGTAACAGCACCAGTTGAGAACCAAGTCCATACACTCCAAAAGCAGAAAACAGTCCAGAACGAAAACCTAAACTGAGATAAAAATGCAGGTATTTACTTTATATTTCCATTCATTTCAATGTGTAAATCTTTTCTGTCCTAGTTCAACCAGTTGGATGTTGCCTCAGTCTAACCTGTTTTTAAACTTTTAATCAATCAGTCGATTAATCGGTTTGCCGACTGTTTTGGTCCTGGTACTCGCCTGTGACAAACTCCTGCATCTAAACACAGGTGAGGGTTCACACAGGTGAAACACATCCCACACCAGGACACAGACTGTATATAAGTATTGCATCAGCACACTCTTCCCTGATAAAGTGACTCTGGAGCCACATCAGTCATATTGTACGTTGGGCCTCGGAATGATTTGCTCCCACGTATCGTATTTTATTTTAGTCTTTTGGCTCCATATGTAATAAACAGTATAGACAGAAAATAAACAGCAGTGCTGGCTTTGTGTCGGAGGCCCCGCCGGGAATCTGGACAGGAAGAGAAGCTGCAGCTCCGAGCCAAGAAATAAATCCCTGCCAAGAGCCGGGATCACCTGGTACCATATTTATAATTCTGAGAAGAGATCCCGAGTTTGCTGCTAAATGTCAGCGACAGAGTTCTGCTTCACTTTTACGTTTGTCTCCTTTGCTCGGCCTCCCGACGCCGATACATCTCGATCAGCGTCGCCTCCTCCTCCTGCCTGATTTGGCGGTCTCCGATCAGCTTCTCGCCGTCACTTATAGGAGGAACATCGGCCATATTGAAAGCTGGGAAGATCTCCCAGAGGAGTGATGTATTTTAGGTCAGCTACATGTTCTGCCATCTGTTTGGCTCCACAACTTAAAAGATGTTGGGGGGAGGATTAACCTGAGAGGAAGATGGGACCACAGGGGGGTGGGGAAGGGGGAGGAGGGTTCAGGTGGTGTACGAAAAAAAAAGTGTCATTTCAGGGGGAACCTTTGAGGAGGGTGAGCGTGAGGGGGAGGAAGGAGGAAAGGGGGAGAATGTACATTTATCTTCCTCACGCTTCCCACAATCCTTTGTAGTGCCACATGAATGGCAGCAGGGGTGGGAAAGTCCCCCAACACTCCAACATGAGTGTAGGTATGTAAAATAACGTGAATTAGTCCAGGACTGAGCTGTCTTTAACATTTCTCAGCCACAGATTTAAGACCTGAGTGACGAGCAGACATTTGTTTGACGCTTTAAGCATCTCCACTCAACCCTGCACTGATGGACCAATCAGATGAGCCTCGGAGATGCTGTTCAATTCGTATGTCTTGTTTCCTGCGTTAAAAACAGAAACGGCGGGTTTTGAGTTGTCGTTTCTGGTTTTGATATTTTTTCATTAGGCTCTGAGCCCAAACTCCACCTGTATGATAAGAGTCTCTAACCTGGATGACCCGAGCAACCTGAGCTTGTACTTATCTGTATGATAACAAAAATGAATAAATACATTAATAAAAGTAAAATGAATGTAAGTTCACTAATATCACAGAATGAAGTTTACGAAGTTTTCATAGTTTCTTCTTCTATTCTCTGTAAAAACACTTTAATTGTATATATTTTTTAAAACTCTTTATAAATGAGTAACAATAAATTTGTGTTTTATTATGTACATGCTTGTGTCTGGTTTAGATAGACTGCTTATTCCTACCTGTACACCATCTGTGCCTCCACCCAGGGATTACAGATGAAGATCGGCTTTTATTTTAGGTCATTCGCCTGAGAAATCAATCAGTACTTCCCATCCGAGCACCTCAGAACCAGCTGAAATTTTATTTAGTGCAATAACGTCAGTATATGCTGTAAAGAAGCACAGCAGTCTTTCTGTGTGGGGTTAGTGTCTTCTCCTCCTGTGCAAAGACATGCATGGGGTTAACTGGTGACCCTAAACTGTCAGTTGGTGTAAATGTGAGAGGATGAATGTCTCTGTTTGTGACGGACTGGCTACCAGGTGCACCCCACCTCTCGCCCTGTGAAAGCTGGGATAGACAATGACCTACCCTGTGATCCAGAATTTAGATAAGCAGAAGAAAATGCATGTTTGAAGCTATAAAAACCTCATAATATGGATATTATCAGGATTACAGGCCCTCAGCTCACATAGAGACGGGTCAGATTTGGTGCTTTTTATGTCGCCCAAAAAGAATCACAGCTAAAAATTAATCCTAGTCTATAAATATAGGTATAAAGGAGGCATTTCCAACCACACATGACCCTTCAAAATTCACCCATAATGCACTTAATCATTCAAACTATGATGTTAAAGACAAATGGTGCTAAATGTAAATTATTTCTTCATATTGAGACACTGAGTGGGTAAAATTGTTTTTAACCTGAATATTTCCCGTGGATATCTGAAAGGCACCAGGTGTGGACCCACCCACATGTGTCCTAGGATGAAGGCAAAATTTGCATGGCTTTATAAAATGAACTGAAGTGGTCGCACAAAAGGAGGGAACTTTTCTCATGTTTGGTTGCTTTATGGAAGGACCCCTGTGTGTTGTCGCTGCCAAATAAACGAAATAATAAAAGATGAAGGGGAGCAAAGCTGCTAATTAAGGGTTGATTCTGATTTACTTTACGTGATGGATGTTTTTTAAATCCTGGAGAGCTTTTGAGGGTTTTTCCAGGACTCTCAAGGACCCAAGTGCCATCGTCTCACAGCAGGTTTAAAAAAGAAAAAAACGTAAATGCTGCCGTCATCATCGCACACTGCGACCTCCCCGTGTGAGGTTATGGATGGACTTGCTGATGGAGTTGGAGGAGGGATCATTAGCTCCTCTGGACACACTTCAACTCATTTTCATGAACTTCTTCTCCCCAGCTCCTCCTCCTACTCCTCTCCAACTGCAGGTGGGATCCACTTTAGGAAAAGACACATATTGTTTTCCCATCCTCCTCCCCTTCCTCCCTGAAATGTTTCTCCTTGCAGTGATGGATGTCCCGCCTGATGCTGCTTTAATATCAAACACAAGAATGTCTTGTTTGGGCGAAGAGCGCGCTGAGCTCCTGCAGAAAGGGCTAGGATACGGACCGGGGTTCGGCAGAGGTCGGCACGTCGGGGATTCGAGGGGCCCGGGGCCGAGCTGACAGGGGAAAATATTTTGTACTCTCCAGGGTGCAGCTTAGTTCGCATTCAGCTCTGCTCTTACTTCCCTCCCAGGAGCAGAAACTTGGCTTCAGTTGTGATGACTTCTCCAGATGTGCACCTCACTCGTTCTTCTCCTTCATTCCCCTCCTCCTGCACTCCATTGTGAATTTCTGAACACTACAATTAACATCTATAAATCATGTCCTGAATACTTCCTGCTCAATCACAAGGGAATATTGGGGAACAGCCCAATAACTCATTACAAATTGGAGGCTTAAAGCAGCCAAAAAGATGAATTGTATGGTGAAAAAAAGCTCGTACAGGACGAGAGTCTCAGCGATTTAATGACAGCCCACTCCGTTAAATTAGAGGTAGACGATTAATAAAACGCACCGACAGTCTGTTTCCTCTCACATTCTCAGAAATCCTTTCTCTTTCTTTTTTTGGTGCATGATGAAATCCATCACAGAGAAGATTTGCCAGATCCAATTAGGCACCTTCTTATTTACTTTATAAAACAGTTTGACAAGTCCAGGACAAAATAACAAACGCTCTCCAAACTAATTATCCCAGCAATAAATAAATGTTGAAAAGTTTTTAAAAGTATCCGCCAGAGGGATTGCTTCTAAAAGCTGGGATTTAATGGGAAAGAAAAAATTTCCACCTTTTGCTCCTATTTAGTTGTCACTAACATGGGGCGGGGGGCACATGCAAACAAACATTATGGCTTCGGACCTTTGTTTGAAACACCCATGACTGTAGCTGAAAAAATACGGAAATCAGCGAAAAAAAGCCAAATAACAAGAAAAAAGCTGCATTAGTGAGCAAAACGAGCACCAAAAGCTGCAGTTTATCTAATGTCCACTAGAGGCTCCAGCAGGGAGTCTGTCCTCTTAGACTCGGGCTATCTGAACCCCCGAACTGGACCTCTGGACCGTGTTTGTGCTGTTAGACCCTTCTGCAGCAGTTTTTATGAGAGGTTCCTGTGTGATGCTCTCAAACTCTGTAGATACAGCTTTCGAGAATTAAGTAACACCAAAGATGGCCCTCAAAGAGCTCATCAGCTGGTGGGAAATGTGAGATAATCATGGCTGCTTCAGCCCCGTGGTTTCTGTGATATTGTGTCCATAACATGAATTAGCCTGGAGTTTTTATCAGACTTACATGGTGATTGTGTACATGCAGCCTTGCACGGGACCATTAATCTGGAAGTTATATGATCTTTAAAATACCTGCTGGGGGTGTTACTAAAACATGCTCCTACAAAGACCATGAACATCCTGAAACCTGGACAGTTTATGGATGTTGTTGTGCACACACGCATATCACATATCTTACATGACCTCAGTGCACAAAAATCTTAAACTAAGTCTTTGCAACATTAATCAAAAATCACAGAAAATCCACCCAAATATATCTTCTTTCCTCTGCTCCCTAAAACCTTTTCTTTAAGTTTCTGCAGGACGAAGAAAGTCAGAATGTAAGGTCAGGAGTCAGGCTTAACTTACAGCTCAGCCATGCAGAAGCATTTCTAAATGATCTGCTCGTGATCATCCTGTTTTCACACGTGTGCTGCTTTCGCTGAGGCTCATTTTCCCAGAGAGACATTTTAAAAAGACAGAAAGAAGAATAAGAAGAGCTGGAAGTGATGTGATAAATAAATAAACGTCAGAACGTCGATGGTTCTCGCCGTCATCTCCAAGGTTGCTTCCTGAAATCTCCCCTCAGCCTGGTGGGATTCGTCCGTTTGTCAGGTTTTCAGCTGCTGATCGATAACGGAAGAGGAGAAACAAAAAAAAGAAAGAACAAACAAACAAAACAACAACAGCAGCAGTAAAGTGAGGCTGCAGCCGCTCTGGCGTCCTCTGATTATTTCAAGGACATGTCTGCTTTCAGGCTTAAATCAATCCTGCTGCTGCTCATTTCTGCTCAAAATATCTTTAATAACAAATGGGACTCTTTTCCAGAGGTGCTTTTCTAAGATCATCCTTTTTTCTTTGTTAACCTTCTGCCATTAAAATATACAACCTCACATAAAAGTCATTTTTAAAGAGTATTTTTAACATTAATAAAAATGGAACAGCTCTAAAAAATGATAAAGAGAAGGTATCGCGGACATTTGTTGGTATGTAATAGACTACTCAAACTAAATATAAAACTACTCAACGCCGATAAAGTCCTGCACAGCAGCAATATTATTGCAAATATGATCCAGACGTCCAGTTCAGGGACTACAGTTGGTGCAGGTGAAGCCTAGCAGACAGCTAGCAGCTACAGCCGCCTCTGTCGCCATCCACCTGTCAGTCAAAGAGTCCACACCTGAATACCTGAGCCTTAAATAGTTGATCTACTATCAAGACTTACCCGGCGGCTGTTGAGTTCTGTAAGCCCGCTGTTAGTTTCAGTGTGGCCTTTTACTCGATGTAAAAACTGTAAAGATTTGCTCTCCTGCACAGCTTCTTCCACACATTAGACGAACATGACTTTACACACAAAGATGAATGTGCAGGAAGCAGCAGCGTGTTAAGTTTTAACCGCTATCAAACAGATTTCATGTGTGTTTTGGTCTCTGCAGCAGGAAGCAGCCGGTATCGTGACAGTTTTTCATTATTAGCTCCATTATCCCCAGCAGAGCTGAACTGAAAACTTTCTGGTGCAGATTGTTTTTTGGCAGCGGCTCCCTCAGCTGAGCAGTAAATAATGTACGAATTATTGGCTGTCTGCAGCCTCGCAGAGTCTCTGCAGAGCTGCAGCGTAAAGTCCATCTCCTCCTGTTGGGTCCTTCACTCGGTGCAGAGATTTGGCTCTCAGGGCCGAAATCACGACTCTGAAGGATTTCAGGAACTTTGTCAGTAACGTAGTACATATGAAACTATGTTTCAGAGACTGTTTAGAGCAGCACAGCGAAAGAAAGAAATGTCCAAAAGTGCATATGTAATTGTTTTTGACAATTTGAAAAGCAATGTGCATATAAAAATGGGTGCATTAACGTTAAAGTTAGTTAAAGTGCGTTAAAGTTATTTTACAACAAGCCCAGAAGCCTGGTTGGTTCATAAACCACTTACACATTTAAAATACTATGAAATCAGTCATATACAAGGATATTAGCCTGGTTTTAGAAATACTGACATCACAAGGTAAAGGTTCCTGTATTCTCTAGAAAGGTTATTGGAAACCTTCCTCATAATTTCCTGAAATAAAAACTATAAATTACAGATTACATTTTTCCAAGAAGGTCTTGCACAGTCTGTTACTCCTTAATGTTTTTAATAAGAAGCTGATTTATTGGGTGAGTGGAAAGTAGTTTAACAGAATTCAGTTTGAAAGGGACACAAACCACAACTCTTAATGCAGATGTGTGATTGTAGAGTCTTTACCTTACAATATAAAGTGCCTTGATGCAACTGTTGTTGTGATTTGGTGCTATATAAATAAAACTGAAATGAATGTGTTTCACAGGCTATTCTCATCCAGGTGTAGTTTCCAGCTGATAAATGTAAGCGGGTAGTTTACAACTCCTAACCAAAACGTTTCTGAATCTAACCATATACTTTGTAGTTGCCAAACTCAACCAAGGGTTTCTAGCATCTAAACCTAGCAAACTAGTTTTAGCTTTTGAGCTTAATATAATAGTTTTAAACTGCCAAGTAATTTCTAGCACCTGAAATGAATAGGAACTTTCTAGCTTGTAAACCTAACTTTATAGTTTCTAACTCCTAAATCTGATGAGTAGCTTTTAGTGAAGAAACCTAACCAAGTAGTTTCAAACTCTGTCACTTAAATCTAACGAGTAGTTTCTAGTTTCTAATGTTCTAGCTCCCAAATTCAACTGAAATGTTGCTAACACCAAAATGTAACCAAGTTGTTTCTAGTTCCTAAACCTGCGAAACGTGTTTGGAGCTTTTAATTTAATGAGTACTTTTAAAAACCTGAACCAGAGTTTGGTTGGTAAATGCTAATGCTAATATAGTTTTAAAAAAATGACATGTTTCATTCAGTAAGACTTGAAACTACAGATTGAGACCATAAGCTCATCAGGAAAGTGTTTACTGAGGTCATACATGAAGGGAGCAGTCGACTCATTTTCTCTTCGATTCCTGTGCAACCAGGACTTGCCCCCCTGCTGGCCATTCGAAAGAACGCAGGCTTAAACCTTCACTTTTCAAAATATACATCTGTTTTTAATACTGTATTCCAAGTTTCACTAAAATTACTCTTTAAATATAGAAATAATAATTTTATTTAGATGTTTTATTTATTTATTTTTTATTCATATTGCACAGTATTGTCATTTCTTTGGTCAGAGGTGGTTTGCAGATCTTGATTTTTTTAACCTTATTGTATAATGCAACTGTTTTACAAGTAGAAATGTTTGTAGAATGAGTTTTAATGTAGAATTTGAGCTGACTGATCCTGTAACCTGCAGCACAGTATCATGCAGTAGTACTGGTACTTGTACTGCAGTAGAGGTTACCACCTTCAGGCTCTCAGAGTGGATTACGTGCAGTCGAGCAGCAGATTTATTTGATTCCTCTCTCCTCCAGTTGTCAGCAGCAGCCTGACAGCAGAGTTTTTTGCTCGTGGCTAAAACAGTGAAGTTCATCCCATCACACTCGTCTAATTGCCATCGAGGGGAAACTGAGAGCCGACTTTCACATCTCTGAGAGATGGCTGCCCATGATAATGACCTGGCACTTTTCTCTTCTCTGAGCCTCCATAACAAGACTGTTCAAGGCCACATCAGTGCACGAACAAGGAGCTTTTTACAATCAAATCACCGTTAATAAAGAGGATCCATCTCGCATTTAAGAGACTGCGTGTTCAGGATTACATTTGGATTGTCAGTCACATTAACAAGGGTCGTCACAAAAAAGGTTTACAATTTATTGAAGGAGGTTCCTAACAAGAGAGGTTTGTCATTCTACAGGGTCGCCCCAAGGGATGTCTGTGGCTCTATTATGATGTTTGTCATTTCCTACGAGTCTCTATGGGGGAGGGGGGGGGGGGTATTTCTTTGAGTTACCACAAAAACAGTTTTGTCATACAAGAGAGGTTTATCATTTCTGTGGAAGCCTAACAAATAAGGTTCAATATTTCTATGGGGTCCAAACAGTGAAGGCTTAATATTTCTATATGGTCTTCACAATAAAGTTTTGTCATTTTTATAATGAGGGACCCCACTGAATTCATAAACAGTGAAACTATGCATTTTATTTTTATATTTAAAAAAAAACACATGGATACTTTTTGGGGGCGGGGGTTCCACATTGAAGGTGTGTAATTCCTTAAGGTGTAATTTCTTTACAGATCCCATAAGAGAGATTTCTTCTCTCTTTGGGATTTCCACACTAAAGGTTTGAAGCGTTCCTCGGTGTCCCACATTGGAGGTTTGTGGGTTTTTTAGGGTCCCCACATTGGAGGTGTATCATTCATTATGGTCCCCATGAGGGAGGTCTGTGGTTACTTCTTATGGGTCCCATGTCACTTTTTTCAGGAAAGACTCTTTTCAACCAAAACCTTGGTGACTACCTTACAAACAGGATTTACAGGAATTAGGCATGTGTGTATGTAGTTATGGTCCTGACAACTCCTTTCTGCTCAGAATAAGACAATATTCTAACATCACTGCATTAAACTGATTTTTGGAAACATCAGCTGTGCATTATTTACTATTGTACCATTTAAATAATATTATATATACATGTGTGTGTGTCTGTGTGTGTATAACATTTTTATGTATTCTTATGTATCTTGTATATTCTTATTTTTATGTATATTATGGTACAGTAAGAGTATGTCACTTTCAGTTAATTGTCTGGTGATGTCTTAACAAAACATCAGGTATCTCACCAGGGGACAGAAATATAGGCCTTGCCCACCCACCTGTTCACATGATGCTGGGAAAGTCTGACATCTGTGAGTCACATGTTGTTAAATTGTTCCCAAGATATTTTAGTATAAAAACAACAATGTAGACTTAGTTTCGCTTACTTTTAAAATTCTTGTATTTTTGAAAGTGGAACAAAAATAAGTTTTTTGATTAATGCTTCATTGTTGCTAATGTTAGTTTGTTTTTTTAAAATAAATAAGTAGTTAATTTATATCTATTTCTGTTTGGGCTGAAGACTGAATCTTTTTACCTCATATCTATCTATGGTTCACCTATTTTATTTTAAAAAAAATCTATTTATTGATATAAGCATTAATATTATTATTGTCATTTTTTTGGTTTCGGACCACTTTGGTTGTATTTGTTCTATATGGGTAGGGAAAAGCAGCGCACATTTTGGTGCTTTATTTCGGTGCTTTTTTTTCCTGAGATGTCATACACTTTGGATTCTAGCCAATCATTTTACCTTTCCAAGGATAGTAGGCGGGCCCAGGTACGTAGGTTCTTTTAGAGCAGAGCTACAGATTAAAAATGCCCAAGGCGAAGCGGTCAAATTCTGGCTGTACTTCACAGCAAAAGATGCAAACTCAGCAGCCTGCAACAAGTGCTTTAAGGTGATACTGTGATACTGTCAAAGGAGGTAACTCCTCGAATCTGATGAAACACCTGGCGACATATAGCATTTTGTTAAAAGCCGAGAAAGGCGCTGCATTTGATAGCTTGCTGCAAGACCTCACACCGAGCACATTTACTGCGGGTGGGTTGCCTGTTATCGGACCCGGAGTTAGCAACATCCCCCAAAAACCCGAAGATTGGAGTCCTGGCCCCTAGCCCTGCCAGTGTAGCAGAAATGATGACCGTGATGATGATGATGATGGCAGCAGCCGTTCTTCTCTGTGTGAGTAGCTTAATGCTGTCCGTGTGTAATTTACGTTGAGTAGGCTAACCACGTTATTAAATTAATGCATGTAAGGTGAACTAGCAAACACCGTCGTAGTTACATGCAGCTGTCTTATTGTTTGATGGCAGATATTCCCTTCACCCTGGCCAAAAAGGTTAAAATGACCAAAGAAAAAGTGGAAAACAGCTAAACATGAGAGGTTTTTGGACAAAGTTTGTGTTTTTTCCATTGATTAAGCACTGCTTCCAGCCAAGATTGATACCATAAATCCCCTATAGCTGCAGAAAAGGCTAACATTATTATCTTTTTACAAAAAAACAGCTGAAAATGAGAGGTTTTTGGACCAATTTTGTGTTCTCCATTCTTTAAGCACCGGTTCGAGCACCGGTTTGAGCGCCGTTTAAGCACCGGCACCGTTTCAAAAGTACCGGTTTGGTACTGGTATCGGATAAAACCTAAACGATACCCATCCCTATATATGGGTGATATTTAATCAAAGCTGGGTAGAATAAAAGGTTTTAAAATTAAAGCCTTTTATAAAACCTTTCTGACTGTAATTTGAATTCAGAGTTATATAATATTCTAGTAAGTGTAACGAAAGTCTAATGACTTGGTCAGAAAAATAATGTTGCTGTATGGACCCATGAAATACTTGCACGTGAGTTCTGGTTAAATAAAGGTTTTAAAAGATGAAAATGTATGTAAATCATTTTACTTAAACATTTTTATTTTGACTACCATTAGTAAAGAGTAAACTAGCTAACAGGATGTTAGCATCATCCACCGCATGGCTTTAAAGTCACGTTCACGTTAAAGCAAAGCCTTTTGGAAATTTAAAAACAAGAGTGGGAAACACTTCCACTGCTGACTCTTTGTTAGCAACGCCTGGTAAATAAACACAGAACAACTGAAAGGACTTGCCTGGCTTCATTCACAGCTGATCCAGCTTTCTGAGTCAGGATGCTAGCCAAATATCGGATAACATTGGAAAATGCTATCAGAACCAACGTTTAGCATTCATTTTGATCCCAGATTGGGCCCTAACATCTCAGAGATGCAGTTTATTTGCTCCAAAGACCTTTAGGTTTCCTCCTCCTGCACTGATATTAAACATTGTTAAAGGAACCCGGTTCAGGTCAGGTACCAGTTCTGGTCCATGTTCCTCAAAACCCTTGTCTAACCTGACTCTAGTTCATGTGTGAAAACACGACCGTGAATGTGATCTCCGTCTCCCACTGCCGCTCGCTGTGATCCCAAGCTCCTCGAGGAAATTGCCTAATTACATATTTAAGGTGTAATAAGACAGTTTGTGCGCTGGCCTGTGATGTAGCGAGTGCAGCGAAGTGCTCCATATTTCAGCGGGTAAGGCGGCGTGGCTCGATGATAATGGCTTGTTAAGGTGGAGGAAGAAGGAGCTGCTGCTGCTCTCTAATCACTCTGAAGCCTTGATTAGCCCGAGCACACGAATAATGGGTGGCATTTTCTGCGGCCTGTCGGGCGGCGGAGGAGGAGGAGGGAGGGGGGGTGATTTAACAGCCTCCCTGCTCCTTCCTCCTCTTTCTCATCCCAGTGGTTTTGATCTATTTTTTACTGCCCGTCTCAGTCATTTATCAAGAGCAGAATGGCTAGTAAAGTAATCTGACATTAGCACCCAGTGACTAATACCTCAGGAAAGAAAAAGAGAGACAGGAGAGGTTTGTCATTTAAATAAATCATGGAGCACGTCTCCATTAAAGGGGAAAAAAAGAGAAAGAAATGTTGGAATTGGCCTCTGAACCTCGGCGCTCGTTTTCAAAGCAAACTGGAGAGTGAGTAGATGAGAGCCAGTTAAACGGGGAAGCGAAGGGACGGCTCTGAATGCACAAATTTAATGACGACTGAGATTCGACTGTTACGCGATGGTGCGAACAGGTACATCATTTATTAAATATAGTTGGTAAATTATAAATCACCTGACTGATGTTTATCATGTAAAATGGATCATAGATTATTAGAAAAACTAGTATCCAGCTATGTTACTGCCAAGTAACAAATACCAGTTATTGCTGTTTATTTAACGTACATGAGTGGTTCAGCGAGCAGTGAGTCAGTCTAACAGTTCACAGCATTAGGGGCGTGGCCTCTATGATGGGTGGGTGGCGACACAGGCGGCTGTAGCTGTGAGCTGTTGGCTGGGCTTCATTGGCTAATTGGAGCTAACTGCCCGTGTTTGTGTTTTGGGTTGTTTTTAATGCAATTATCTGACCAATAATATGGTTTTCTATACATTCATTCATTTGTTGCTGCTGATGTGGGACCTGGTCTTCCCGGCCACCTCTTTTAGTGATGGTGAGGCATTCTCAAACCTGTGGAGCGGTATAATCTCTCTACCTGTGAGAGCTGTGAAACGTAAGGCCCAGGGGCCAGAATCAGCCTTGCAAAGACTCCAGTCTGGCCCATGTGACAGCTTTAGAAAATGTGAATAGATTGTGCATAAATTTTTAACTTTTCACTTTTCACAAGTTTTTCCTGTTGATAAAGACTCCCACCACCCATTGCCATCCATACTACACCAAAGTACAAGCACATTTTCTGTGATTTAATAAAATCATTATTGTCTAAGTTTATAATTACATTAAATGTCATTAAATAAAATAATTGTTAATGAAGAAGTTGTGTTTTTTTCCAAGATTTGACTGATTTTATGTATAATGACCTTTTTTTGTTTTGGGGGGTTTGATGGTGGAAAAGTGAAAAGTTTTAATGATACGTCTGTGAAGGTTCTCAGTCATCCAGGTCATCGTAGTCAAAGGAGCTTGCAAAGAAAAGCGTCTGGACTTCTTTAAGTTACTTGAAGACGTTTCACCTCTCATCCGAGAGGCTTCTTCAGTTCTAAGGTCAAATGGTGGAGAGTCCCAGATATAACCCTAGTGGGAGTATCCCCCCACAGAGGGACAAAAGGACCCCCTTATGATCCTCTAATCGCCTGAGCCAAGGTGTGAAACTGGGTGTGGGTCCCAATCAGCCAGAGTTTCGGGTGAGTTCATTGTGAAACCTGGCCCCACCTTATCATGCGAATTCCTGAGGTCAGATGGCCCAGGGTGTGAGTGGGCGTTAAGGCGTCTGGGAAGGGATCTCAAAACTGGATTATAGATGGCAGAGAGTTGGTGTCGTAAACCACCGCCTCTGTTCAAAGATGGTCGTTCACAGTGGACATAGATGGCTTCTTTCACTCCTCTTTCAAACCATCTGTCCTCTCTGTCCAAAATGTGAACATTGGCATCCTCGAAAGAGTGTCCTTTATCCTTAAGATGCAGATGGACAGCTGAATCTTGTCCTGTGGAGGTGGCTCTTCTGTGTTGTGCCATGCGCTTGTGAAGTGGCTGTTTGGTCTCTCCAAATGATATGTGTCATGTGGGAGGAGCTAGCTACCCGGTTTGATCTGAACAAACTGACACCTACAGTGTCAGAAGGTCTTTGATCATTGCTTTGAAAAAGTTTTGAAGGACAAAATAATTTTTTAAACTTCCTTTTCAGTGTGCAACTCGTCTAATGGTTGGAAGCTTCTGAGCTACACTATTCATGTTAAAATTTATGACTCTACAAGGCCAGATTTACCTCCTGCTCTCAAGGTCAATAACTTATATTTATACAACATTAAATATTGTTTTATGATTTTAAAACGTATGTTTGAGTACGTCAGTGGGCGTTTGAGTGAGGTCTGAAAGCACAACTCTGCTGTGAAATTATGGCATCACTATGACCCCTGACCTCTGTTTGTTAGTAGACTTAGAGATAGACGTGTAATTTTGTCATTTCAAACACCAATTTTTCAGGAAACCCCAGAATTAAATGTTTGATGAATGATGGGATGAAGAGCAGGAACCGCTAAAGAAGGAATCTACACAACTGAAGGTAAATGTGATGGTAAAATAAAAAGAACTGTGCCTTTAGACTTTAGTCCTCACGTGTAGTTTTTTTTTTGCCTTTCAGAAGAGGAAAATATGAAGTTTATGTGTATGAACGTGAATATGAGACTGGACAGGTGAAAAACTGTGTTCAGGAGCACAACGATACAGTGGAACATGGCATAATGCTTAAAATTAACACATTTTGAATTTACAAAACAAAAATTAAAAAAAAGAAGCTAAATACAGTTTAGGAACAAAAAGTAAAAAACATAGAAAAACTGAAGTGTAAGAAAACAGTAAAAATGTGGTTAAATTCACTATAATGCTTATTACTGAAAATAAAATAAATTACAGCAAACAAGCTGCAAAATTCAGTAAAACATAACAAAGCAAAATAAACTAACCATCCATCCATCCAGGGCCAGCAGCCTAAGCAGGTTGCCCATACCTCCCTCGCCATGGCCATTTCCTCTGGCTTACACCAAGGACCAGCTGGGAGATGTAATCTCTCCATCTTGTTCTGTTGTCTCCTCCCACTACATGCATGTAGCGTCCGAGTCTGACGAGTCAGCACGTGATGTCATGGGCACATCACTCAAGCTGTCCACTCATGCGTAGTTTACATGAAAATTAGCACTACATTTTCTCCCCTCATTTTATCATCAGCAGATCAGACATCCTGTCTTTAGACAGCTGACAAGAGATGGCCAAACAACAACATAACATTACAAGCTAACGTCATGCCGCTAACATTATAGACAATAACGCCCACGTTAGTTACACTTCAAGAAAAGTTTTAGTTACAGCAGCTAACACTGATGGAAAATAATGAACGTCAACAACTCACCTCAGTATCACCACCATTAATCTCAAATGAACTTCATTGACAGTATAAGGAATAATGCACAGAGACGTGTCAACATCAAATGTAACAAAAATCAGGTAAATACCTGATCCAGTGACTACAGTTCCAGTGACTGGGGTTGTTACCCATATTGACACAAAATACTGACAAGTATTTAAACTTTTGTAGGCCTTTATATTTCGTCCAATATAATTTGAGGCATTGTTGATAATAGTGGTCGCGGAGAATGTCAGAGTCACACTTGACACACTCAGAGGGCGTAAGTTAAGATCCGTCTTCAGCCCTCCCTTGCCCCGTTTCTCCACATAAGGAGTAAGATGCTTGTCCTTAAAGTGTTCTACTTCCTCTGAGAGAAGATATACACTTGTTTGTTTACTCATAGTTGCCATAGTTTATTTCATCTGTATGATGTTTAGCAGGTTTTTCACTATGTTTCAGGATTATTACACGTCCAGAATGGCCAACAAGTTCATGTCACATGGTAAGCAGTCACGTGCCTGCAAAAATGACAAAATTGGGCAAAACTATAGCAAATTTAGTACAAAATTCTGACAGAAAGGTGAATATGGCAAATTACTAAAAAATGCAAAATGCTGAAAACACAACTAGATATTAAAAATACATAAAATATACTGGAGTGCAGACATATTTCCTCCACTTATTATTGTATTGACCCTGTTCCTCCTTCATGCACACCTCACTTCCTTTAATCTCACTTTTCTCATCACTGATTGGGTCTTGGGTTTCATCATTCCTTAACTAAACTCACCTGGAACTCATTATATTAGGACTTCACTGATACATCAGGTGAATTTATTTTGTTCTTCTAGTTTATATAGTTTATTAGGTTAATTTGTTTTTAGGTTAAGGCCTCGAAGGCTGACCTCGTTTGTCTTTCAGAGTTTAGGGGTCCATCTAAAGGAATGTAAGTTAAAGTAAAGAAAAACTCGGGAGAGTCATCGATGATAATAATCCCTTCCTTTGAACCTTCTAACTATATATATAATATACAATCAACACCTTGAAGCTCAACCATCAGGGCGTTATTGGAGCCGTTATTATTTATCTGCAGTGTCCTCTTCAGCCTGTAGGGGGCACTGTGAGGGCCGTTTGTGTGATTTTTCTGTAGGATAAAAATGATTTCTGCATGACAGAACCAAACAGACAGATTTTTGGGTTTCATCTCTTTATCCGTGCCCCGGTGTGAACAAAGAGAGTGAGGCAGTCGATGCGCTCAGATAATCCTGCAGCACCGCGGTCCACCTCCATCGATCTTGCTCTGCAGGTCTGTCGGGGTTTGGTGGTGGTGAGGGTCAGTCAGTCAGTCATCCATGCTGCTGGAGATGGATGGTTCACACACACACACACACACACACACACACACACACACACACACACACACACACACACACACACACACACACACCTCTGCATGCCCCCACCTCAACCCCGAGACGGCCAATCAGCTGCAGGCCAGCGGTCAAACTCTGCATCTACATTATGCATGAAGCAGAGAGTCCTGAGAGGCAGCAGCAGAGTCGAGTTCGCTCAGGATGTTTACTCCACCGTGTGTGTGAGTGTGTGTGTCCGTGTGTGTGTGTGAGCGTGTGCTTGGCCCTGCTTGGGGGTCCAGACATGAACCCCTCTGAGGGAAACCGTCCTCTTCCTCCCTCCCGCCGCTCTGCAGCCTATACGAGACAATAAAGATGAGATCAATAAATATTGATGATTGTAATTTTGTGTTTGTCTGCCAAAATGTCCAATTATCTAAATTTAAATTTAAATTCAACAACTATTGAAACACAACAGAAGAGTAGATGATATTGTTTATTTATCCCAAAGGCTTGAAAATCCTGGACAGAAATTAAATATAACTTATAGAAAAACAGTTTAAATACATGGAATAAATATATTAACTCCAATATTCCAAATATCTCAAAGAAAAATGTACCTGGTCAGGTGAACCGTCACTCAGATGTGCTGCTACAGGTCACATGCTGATCCTCCAAATACTGAGGGAAGGTCCTCCCTCCTTTAGCAAAGGATACACCTGGCTGTCCTTTATGAAAGGAAAGGAGATGTTTCTGCTGAGGTCAAGGAGAAGTGGTTAGGAAAAAGTGGTAAAAAAGAATATTTATTTAGTTTATTTGTCCACTGTCTTAGGCTAAGATGGCTGATGCACTTCAACTCCACTTTTGTCGCTTCCCTAATGTGGTGTTTTTGTAAATATCTCAGGTTTCTGTCATAAATCCTTGTTTTTCTCTTTTTTTAAAGGTGTTTAAAATGAATCTTGTTCCCGCTTTCAGTTTACTTCCTGTTTTATTTTGAATGTTAGTTGCTTCCTTTCTTTGTTCTCTTCCCACCCTCATTAAAGTCTCATTGAGGGCACCTGTACCTTTTTATCCTCCTGAGGTTAGGTGAAATTCCTGCATTTGTTTTGGATGTTATTTCGCAGTGATTAGCAGGTATTATTAGGTGAGTGAAGCTCACCTAATAATGGAGGCTGAGAAAGAAAGACAGGAGCCGTGTGACTGACTTGTATTGATGGGGAAACTTGCTTCTCTCTGTGTTTCAGAGATCAGATGATTCTGCCTCTAACACATATTTCCCTTCAGCAACATGAAGTTCAATCAGGCAAACGCCTCTTTGTTCATTAAACTCAGCCAGGCCACTGCGATCAATACGCCTGTAGAGCCGACATTAACGAGACCGCACCTCGCTACTGTACCGGACCGGAGACAGGCTGGATCCACCGCACACCTTTGCTCCAAAGTCCATCAGAGGCTGAGTGTTAATGCGTGCATTAGTGAGGAGGAGGAGGATCCCCTGAGCCCCACGCTTCTCCAACTTAATTATTAAGAGGGAGGGGGGCTAATGAACTGTAGGATTACAGAGGTGATAATCGCTGCCTTGGTAGGTGCATTAAGCCTGGCTGTGTCATTAGGCTGCGAGCCTGACAGCCGACAGTCAGCGACACAGAAACAGACAATAAACGTAGCAAAGGATGGACCCGCAAGGAGTTTTCTGATTCTGGGCGAACCTTCAGAGCCTCTTTGAAGCTCGGATAGAAAACGAGGCTTTCCCAGGCATTCAGGCGGGTAACCCTGTTTCCACAAAGAGTAGATGTGCAGGTGATTTAAAGGCCACGTTTAACTGAAACTAGTCCAGAGAAACTAGTCAGCTGTTTAAAAAATATCTCCTCATTTTGAAACTGACGACAGCACATTTAAACTAGAATGCTCCAGAATGCTTCCCACTCACAGAGGATTCACACTGCTGAATAGTTTGAGGCCTCCGTTATTTCCAGGTCCAGATGTTTTCTGAGGGTCAGAGTTCAGCATCTGGACTCTTACTGTTAGAGCACAAACAGTGAGGGATTTGATAGCGACGACCGATGATAGTCACAGTCTGAACCTTCGAATAGTGAAAGACTTAACACACCTGACAGGTGAAAATCATGAGAATGTTTTTCGGACTCACTGATTTTTAATTCAACTTCAAATAATCACATTCAAGCACCACATTTATTTTTGTTTCTTATAAACCAGCATGATGTTTGGTGGCAGGGAGGCTCTTGTAGAGTCAGTGCTCTTTCATATTGTAAGAGGCATCTGAGGTTATTTGAAAGCATGCTGATTGCCTCTGATTGGAGGTTTGTCCAACCGGCAGGAGACCTCAGGATGGATCGAGAACTCTCCGGAGAGATTATATATCACAGGAATTCCTGAGGAGAAACTGGGAATACCCTGGATGGATGGTTTGTATATTTAAATGTGGATCTCTACATTAAATATTTGTTTCTTGTTTCTCCCACCCAGGTCTCATTTACCCATGATCCCGCGCTCGTCATTCCTGATGTCCAGAGGGGATGAGTCCGATTTATCATTGTTTCAGGTGACGTTTCCCATTCATCACCTGCAGGCGCTTCATTAGCAGAGAGCAGGCTATGAGGCTAATTAAATTCAAACACAGTTATGTAACGTGGACTCACATGATGAAGTGCTCTGTGTGTTTGCGCAGCATCCCAACATGCTAATGTTTGTATGTGTTTGACCTGCAGTCGGTCTCAGCCCACAGCTCCCTCTGTTAATTTAGCTTCTGAATTATTAAGCAAACGGTCTCCTCTTTAGAGGTCCACACTGTCAGACCTCATGTGATCACAGAAATATCAGAAATAAAGAAAAATCAGAGAAACACGCATGTGGAGTAGGCTGAACATTTTGGGCCTGTCTCAATATGTGTACTTGCGTTCTCGTGTACTCGCGACATGTCATCAGTCGGAGATCAAGTACTGTTCCAACTCAAAGTACGAGAACGCAAAAAATTCTCGGCTGTGTTCTCGCTCCGCCTGTTTTATCGAGCATGCATCGGTGGTGATTTGTGTGTACTTGGTACAGCTAAATATCCCAGAATGCATTTCGTCCCAAACTCAAACATGGCAATGGCGGAGGAGCACTTTTAATTATTACTCTTTCTGGGTCACAAAATAAACTTTTAAGCTATTTTCAAGCGAGAATGTAGCTGTGTAAACTTCAAATATCTGCTCGATTTATCAAGATATCATATATTTCCAAACATGCTCCGACGTTTTCGGAGACGTCTGTTGGCCGCCAGCTCCATAGCAGACCGGGAGGTCGAGGATCACTAGAGCTCCCCCCCCCGCTGTCTTTAGGTTAAACATGATATATAAGTCACTTAGATCACTTCTAAATGTTAATGTTTGGTTTATTTCGGTGTTTTATTTGTTCCTGAGTTAATCTGTTTGGCTGTGATTAAAGTTAAGCTTCATAACATATTACTCACAGTTAAATTAAGAGGGGACGGCAGTAAAAACTCCGGACCTGTGACATCATCAAGTACGCTGGTGTACAAATTGCGAGTCCGTGCTCTCGTTCTCGGCAAGTCGCATACTTGAGAACTGAGAAAGTTTTAACCCTGTTCCATGATACATTCTTAGCATGATTTCTGTATATCACACAGGCTACATGCTGTTTAGAGAAGCTATAGCTAGCTGGACAAGTTCCTCTATCTTGGCTGTTATTGCACAAAGTAAATGTTATGCATTTTTGTTTACTGATTGATAAAATAAGCACTTCATATACAAGTTAGTATCATGGCTCAAGTTAGCTGCTGAAATAATTTGGCAAGTTAGCCAACTAACAATATTTGTCTAGTGACAACATTAGCAAGCAAGATATGTTTGGCCAGCTAGCTGTAAAGTAACTTTTTAATGTTAGCACATGAAAAAAAATGGAGATGTCGAGCAAAATTTTCATTTCATTTTGATTAGAAAATTTGGATGGCTACTCATCTTTATTCACTCAAGGCAGGATTCTGTTTCATGAGATAGCTTTAAATTTGCCTGTGCTAGCAGGAACATGAATATTAGTTAACATTGCCTAGAAAAAAGACAGCTGAATGTGATCCACAAAACTAAAAGACCCCTCCCTGATCCAAATGTTCTGCTGTTTACCATAGCTGGATGAATTAGTCCCCTGTATCATATCAAGAAGACCGCAACAAGTATGTGTTAGCAGGTAAATTCCAAGCTATGTCTGCCTATGTCGGCTAACACCAACCTTAGCCAGTAGAACAATGATTTGGGACTTGGTTTGATTTTAAAAGCAGCATCTCTCTATTAACTGAATGCCCTGAATGTGGGATTATTAAGGATCGGGGGGCCTTATGAAAGATCCCTGGACATGACAAGTGCTAATACGCAGTACTGTGTATCTCCATCACGATTCTATTTAGTATGAAAGCAGCATCATACTGCATTGTTGACTTCCAGTCTTAGTGCATATGTTTGCAGTCTTATTGAGTTTGTTCTTATTATTTACAAAATAAATACCAGAAAGTCAGAATATTCTCTATGAATTAAAAAACTACTAATATTTTTCAGTATTTGATAAATCTTCAAATACCATTTTCCTGCCAGATGAGCTTTGTGTTCTTCAAGAGTTTTGAGAACCTTGTTTGTCTTCTCTTTGTACGGTTTTCCTGTTTGTGCTGTAGTATCTAATTTCATCGCACTGCAGAGATTTCGGTTAACAACTCTTCTTTCATGTGGTAGAGATGCAATCTAGAATTTTCTGGTAAAATCAGGGGATAATCCACACTTTAAGATTAGAAAATTCAGAACTCACACACTTCCTGAATTTTAGATTCTCTTTGACAGAAGTTTTTAGAGGATTTTTTAAAAGGGAAGGTAGCGCTTTCAGACATATTATTACTGTAAATTCTCAACTACCACCACATAAGAGGAATTCTGGTATTCTCAGCAGAAAATTTTATCTTCAGCATAACCGCAGCACGATGAAGATTTTTCCCCTCCACAGATTGGAAACAAAGAAAGTGAAGCTGGGGACCTGCGCACAGATAAATGGCCAAACGTTAAACCTGGCCCTGGAGCTGACGCAGAGACGGGACTTCCAGAGTTGTCGTTTCCCTCTGAATGCTTTTCTGCTCCATTTGCTGCCTTTACAGCCACGGTGCGGAAGGTTTGACCCCACCGTCACTACCCTGCAGGCTCGTCAGTGTGCCAGAGTCAAAGCATTGAGGATGAAGAGGGATGGAAATGAGTCGTAAAGACCCTGGAAAATCCATGAGAAAAAACACACACACACACTTATCCCTGCGATCAGAGCATAAACGAACATGAGCTGACAGGAAAAACAGAAGTGAGCAGAGTGTGATCGTAAATAAATAATATTTCTTATTGTTGTTTTTCTGTACCCTAAAACATATATGACAAATAAGAAAATCAGTGTAAAATCATCTAAGACTACACTGTGAAAAGCTTCACGTATTTTCTTTTTCTCTTCCTCACTCGCTTCCTGTTTTACTTTGGTAATCTCTTTCCCTTTGAACTTCTGTCCTTTTACTTCCTGTCTTTGTCTTTTTCCCACCTTTTTCATCGTTGGTCACTCCTGTGACCACAACAGAAATTAGAGCTATTTTTTACTTTCCTTATTCTCTCTTCACGTTCTGCTGAGCTGATTGAAGCTTGTAAATTTGTATTCCCATCTACTGATATTATTTTATTGTTAGGTTAATTTAGCACAAGGTTCTGTTAGCTTTGCACAAAAATAGAAACGTCCTCCAAAGAGCTACTTTTACTTACTTTGAGTACATTTTAGAGCCGGTACTTTTTCACTTTTACCTGAGTAAAGAAGTTGAATCTGTACTTCAACTTTTACTGGAGTATTTTTTAACACTAGTATCTGTCCTCTGAACTGTCTGCACTTTTGACACCTCTGCTTCAAAGAAGGTTACGTTCAGGTCCACTTGTTGTGCCGGAAGGGGCAGCGTTGGGTTGTTGACTCCTTGTACTTAAACATTTTTACATAAAGCTGTCACAGGTCTGAGAATGATTAAATGTCCATCAGATCTGAAAAATTAAGTGTACGTATGTTGAGTTTTTAAAAAGAAAATCTTCCCCGTTTCTGTTCACCTGCCAGTTGAAACTCTTTTCTTGCGGGTTTACCAACAAATAAACTCCTCCAGCTTTATCAAAACTTTTTTTTCACATTGATTCATTAATTTTCTCCTTGCCTGAGTCCTCATTATTTCTTAAACTTATTTTGGTGATGAATATTCAGTGACTGTGGACTCTTAAAATGCATCGTTGGTGGGTAATTGCAGATTTCTCTGCTTCTTGTCCGACTGCAGCAGTCTAATGTGCTCATGCAGATCACAGCACATCTAGAGCGTCTCTCCAGATGGATTTTCTGACTCTCTGATCCGTGTCACGGCTTCGCGGTGCTGCCGCCTGCTGTGCGGTCCAGTCCGCCGGGTCCCTCCATGGGCCGTTTATGTTAATCACGTCATAATGTTATTTAGATCAATCGATCGGCCCTCTTGCCCGGCGCTGCCAGGCTGAGGTCAGGAGCCATGGGGGTGATGGGTTACATTTGCACAATGCTGTGGAGCCGGGCGGCCCCTCGCCGTGGAGGGCGGGCGTTGTCCTCCTCACGCCTGCGGCCCCACGCTGAGCCTCAGAGCGCTGGCCTTTTCCCCTCGCCAGCCCGTCAGACGGAGGCAGACTGACAGCGAATCCCAAACCCCCCGACCGCCTTCAGACATGACTGCTGCTGTCAGGCGCTCAGATATCACCACGACTTATTCTCCAAACCCCAGCTCGCCATCACGCACGTTCAAAACTGAGCTGAGGAGCAAATGGGCCTCTGTGACCTTTAGTGCAGAATGAGCACAAACAACATGAAAAATAACGGCGTGTTTCACAGCTAACCTTTAACACGCCTGTTTAAAAAGCTGCTGCTGGGCTCACGGGTGCTGCATTCAAAGCCACAGAACTTTATTTAAACTCCTGTTTAGGTCCCAGAGGGTCCAAAGATGCAAAATCTGTCAGAAAATTAAGTTCAGACTTCTGAGGAATGACCTCACACTAACAAAGAGATTGATGCACACAGGCACGAATGATGATGCTTTCCAATTTAACTTTTCAGCTTCTGTGCTTTTAAATTTCCCGACTCAAAAGCACAGAGTTGGAGTTTTTATAAATGGAAGTCAGCTGATGTAATTTAGGTGAAGTCCTAGTAGTGAACTCCTAGCTTTCCAGGTTCAGTGGACTCTTTAAAGATGTTTCACTCTCTGCTTTTCACTTTGGTACATCAAAAAAGCTTCAGGACTACATGGACACCAATTGATTACTGCTCTGACACTGTGTTAAGGTGGTCTATGAGTGTATTGTCCCCTATGGACGGTTACTAACTCCCAGATATCCACAAGCAGCTAAAAAAAAGGACTTCAACATCATAAACATAAAAACTGACTCTCAGGAGCTCAACCATCAGCTACAACAGGATTACCTTCACTAATGTTGTGTTATCATTTGTTATTAAAGAGAAACAGAAACAGTTACACATTGAAACATCTATTTTCTCAATAAATGAGAGTGAAACAGTCACAGTGAGGTGTTCAGCACCAGGGTGGCCTTTTTATTCCACGTCCTGTAATGTGGGAGTACCAATTATTTGTATTGAGTCAGCACAAACAAGCAGTTCTTCTTGCAGACTGTCTTACAGGTGAACTTGTGACTGATCGGGGTTTAAACAACTGGTGTCTGGACCAGCAGCTGGCCAATCACCTTTACTGGTCCTGGGCCATTGATTATGTCAATAAGGGACAAAACAAATGGCCAGTAATAGACTTCGATGCAGCCGCTTGAAACTGGGATTCTGTCAGAGAGACTCTGTGTCCCCATTGACTCCAGGAAGTCCACTGACGTCAACAAGAGAATAAAACCTGAGCTAATATCGACGTTTTGCAGTCATGTAACCATGAACAATGAGATTTGAACTTGTCTGCCATTTCCGACATGTGACAATCATACTGACAATGATGGACAGGCCTAGAGACAAGCCCATGACCTCCTGACAACCGTCTGTCGCTAGGGAAAAAATGTATTCCTGCAAAATCCTCCCTGTGATTGCTTTGGTCGCCATGAGATTACCGTTATCACCGATAGTTTGCATGGTGACTTGCCTGCAAACACTCGCCAAAGTAAAAGTTGTGGCCCAGAGCTGCATCCAGCATGTTTGAAAAGGCACAACTTTTACTTTGAAGGCAAACATTCTCTATTTCCACTCTGTGTTGCACTTTTCAAAGGAGGTTTTTGGCAGAGCAACCTCTTTGTGACCACCAGCGACCTCCAGGAACAGCTCGCCAAACAGTCGGGGAAACTCATTTTTCCCTCATGACTTTTGTTTATATCACATCCAATATGGTGAGCAACTCCTGAGCGATGTGTGCATGACATCAGGTGAAAAACTATAAAATCGCAACTTCCCGTTAATCTTTGTGAAGAAATTGGTCCCAGCGCAGCAGGGGGCGCTCCTGAGTTGTTCCTCAGCAAAAGAAACACAGTGTGTCTGAACTAAAATAAAATGGCTTCACATCTTTTAACCTTTGTGTGCACACAAGAAGCAGCTAGTTGTGCTGGTTGAAGGTTATGGGGACGTCCCCAGTGCTCGCGGGAAGGTGTTTTACTCCAGCTTAAAAATGAGACTAAACTTGTTGTCTTCACGACACGATGAAGAAAAATGTTTAACCCATGACATTTTTATTACACGCCTCCATAGACCCCAGAATTCATTCTGAGGTCTCGATCATATTGGAGATATTAATGGACTTACACGCATGTCCAACACACACCTAATAAGCAGGCACACAGGTGTGTCTATAAAGATAATATGAGAGGACGATGGACTCCCTCGTGTCCACACAGAGGCCATAATGGACTCTAACATGCAAGACAATGGACTCAGGTGGACTTCCCCGAGTCCATTTAGAAGTGGTGGTCGACCGTGTCCTCATTAAGACACTAAACACAAACACAGGCTCTCAAGTGCACCTGCAGGGACGGTGATGTAGAGGCATAAACAGACTCTGAGCCGTCCTCGCAGAGATGCTAACAGCTTTTCATGTTTGATAAACTCGGAATGAAATCACATCAGACCTGTCCACGTGGCGACGGGCTCTGACCGCCGACACCTTCACATCATCTCTTTGTGTTTTACCATTTCCTCTGTTTTTATCAGAAACGCTCTCACAGCCACCATACCTGCGATTAAAAATGCACAAACTCGACAGCTTCCTCTCCTCCGCACAGTCTTCTCCTGCTCCTCTCCGGCACATAAAGACAATACAAAGCCTTCACTCTCAGAGCCTCTCTCACTTGTTTGGCCTCCCCCAGGACCCATAGGCGTTGTTGGAGCCCGGCGCTCTCCCCCGGCGCTGCGGTTCACCAGGTGTTGTCTGCAACAGGCAATTAGTAGAATAGGTGTAGCTGTCAATCAGCCGGCTGGAAGATTAGCTGCTTGGCCGTAATTAGCGGGTTAGAGGCTTCTTGGCCCAGCGGATAAAGGCTTTGCCAATAATGGGCCCTGGGGTATTAATTACTGAAGGTCGAAGCTGCCGAAAAGGCCAGGATCTTAGCAGCAGCACACGTAAGATGATTGTTTAAATTTCAAAAATAATACTGGTCTGACAGTTGTTGGAGTCCCGCGGGGCGGCGGGTACAAGGTAGCCGAGGTAATTAGTTTGAAGAGGGAAAGGGCATGGTTACAGGCGTGTTTGTGAAGAGTGAGGAGGGGGAGGGAGGAGAGGGGGGGATAGAGAGAGGAAAATATAAATGTGAGGATGGAGGGGGGAGTAATGTAAAAATAAAAACAGGAGGGAGGCTGGAAATGCGAAGGTATAGATGGAGAGGGAGTGGAGGATGGAAGGAGACGCTGCTGTGAGAACATAACAACATAAGAGGGAGGAGAAAGTGGGAGGGGGTGGGGGCTGGGGGTGAAGATGAGGATGAGGAAAGAAGAAGAGGTGAAATTTAAAAACTCTGCGTCCGAATATTCTGGTGACACCCTCCAGGGAAACCCCGCCCTCATCATCCTTCCTTCCAGGAAAACCTGAGGAGATCCGTTTCCTCCTGAGGCCTCTGCAGACTCGAGCAGCAGTAAAAGTGTTTCTCGTTGTTCCTGCAGAGGACGGTAAACGCTGCGTAAATCCATCAGTGCCTGACGTCTTTTTACTGCCGACGCTTCAGTCACTCTGATTCTCGACGCAAACCGCAGCTGCGGGCGATATCGAGACCGCACGAGGGAACGGAGATATGCAGAGACGCCATCTTTAATGCCGCATGGCTGCAGAGTTTTAGCCACAGATGATATATGAAAGATGAATGTAGCCATGAGCATTTTGACCACCACCACGTTTGTGTATTCGAGTCAGAATGACCGTATCTGGAAAATGAAGGTCCAAAAACTATCCTGTAGAGTTCACTACAATGCCGGGAACTGGCTTTAGAGACCATGTAAACATGCTAACATTTTAACACGGGAGCCTATGGGCTCAGTGCTGGAGCCAGCCTCTGGTGGAGGTTAGTGGAATTGCAGCTCAGTGTGGACTTTCCAGTTGATGTTTAGTGAAACTTGCTTAATTATTTTTATGCAAATTAAGGTATTGTGCACTGCAAATTGAGCAGAAGCATGCAAAAATCCTGCAAAAGTACATAACACACTAAAAAAAATACACAACACCCATAAATCCTCTGCTTCTTTTAAACGTATCGTAGTGCAGTCCTGTTGTGTTTTGGGAGATTTTGTCTTCTTTCTACTTCCACTGTGTTTTAGTCCGTTGTGTTTTGTTTGCTTTTGCAGCTTTTTTTTCCAGTTCCAATGCATTTGATCTCTCAGGACCACCATAGCATTGGGTGGATGTGGCTGACTGCTGGTAATAGTGAAAGCAGGCAGACTTTCACAGGAGGAAAAGCAGAGGCGTAACTGGTGGAGGATGCTTAATAGCTGGACATGACTCTCCGTTAATAATCAGAAAATCGGGTTAAAAAACAAACCTCCTGCAGCTTTAAATTCAGAGCCTCCAGTCTGTCCCTGAAAACGAGACTCGGCTCCCCCCTTTGTCTCCCCCCTCTCCATGCTGACCATACTGTAAATCACCGCTCATGTAAAACTCTGCACCTGTGGCCCCCCGGCGACTCCTGATCCGAGGGCCACAATAAACATGTCAGGTGGGCCCCGCCTCCCCCCACCGGCTCCCATAAATAAACATAAACCACAGCAGCAGCAGTGCATGCTGGGTGCAGCCAGGGGTCGTTACAGCGTGTGTGCTGTGTTTGTCATTTTTATTTATTTTTATTTTTTTATTCTCTCCACTGCAGAGTTGAAGCCTCGACACAACACAGAAGCCTCAACTTTATTTAAACCCACATGTTCAGAGTCAACAGAGTCAGAAGCAGAGCAGCGTTTAGTGCTTTTGGTTTGCACCTGAACAAAAATAACTTTTACTGACATCAGGAGAGAAACAGCTCAAATCTCTCTGTTGATCAGACAGTTCAGAGGTGTCATGAATGTGTTGATCTGTGAGTGCAGCTGGGTGTAAAAATATTCTTTGTAATAATGGAAGTCTTCTTCTTAAACATGCACACCTTTTAAAAGACTCCGAATCACACGTGGATCTGTGGCAGGTGACAAAAAAGTACAAAAATCTTAAAATTCAGATGACCAACCACATAACATATTTATACCATGTCATCATTTATTTTTACAAAACCAAACCAAGGTTACTGCAGTAAGTAATCGTGTTCTGTGCGACTTCATCAGCCTCTCACGTCAACGTGGAGGAATTTTGGCTCATTCTTCTTCGCAGGTTGTTTCAGCTCATTGAGATTCACTGACATTCATTCACGCACGGCTCCCTGAAGGTCCCACCACAGCATCTCAGGCGGGGTTAGGTCTGGACTTTGACTGGACCATTGCAGCACCGTGATTCTTTTCTTTTTTAGCTATTCTGTTGGATGACTGAACATCATCCAAGCTTTAGCTGTGGGACAGATGTCCTCACATTTGACTCTAGAATACTTTGGTATACAGAAGAGTCCACTGTCCACACAGTGACTGCAAGGTGTCCAACTCGTGACCCCTCCACCACAGTGCTGACAGCTGGTCTGTGGTGTTTGTGCTGTATTTGGTTTGTGCTTTATGTACAAACATCTGCACTTTGATCTAGTTTGTTCCAGACGTCTTTTCGTTTGTTCAGCTGCAGTTTTACAAACCAAAGCCATGCTGCCATGTTCTTCTTACAAAGAAGATGCTTTCTCCTTCAGCCCTTCCAAGCAAGCGAGGAAGGAGCGGCTAATAGATCCAGCGGGCATGTGGTGTGGAGGTTAGGCGGACAACTCAAAACAAGACCATAGAAGCCAGGTCTCCGAGGCGCTACACTATTCGTACATACATGTGCCGGGGTTAGGTAGTCGCCGGTGCCAGCTCGTTACAATGGTACGGTCTCTCTAAACAGATGCACAGAGAGCAGCATGCTTGGCTGAAATGGCTGCCGCTGCACACACACTAGAAGACTTTTTAACTACTACAATAATAGGACGACATCCCCTAGTGGTGCTATACTATACTATGGCAGTGTTACCAACTTAGCAACTTTGTCGCTATATTTAGCGAGTTTTCAGACCCCCTTAGCGACTTTTTTTTCTGAAAAGCGACTAGCGACAAATCTGGCATTATTGGAGACTTATTTATGATGACTTTTTGACGTGAAAACGTGTATCGCTCCTACTGTCAACAAGCAGCGGGTGCTGCTGTGGGGAGCTTGCCCGTGCCAAAGCGCTCACAGACGGAGGATAGTCCTCCCCCAGCTGCTATCAGGGCAGGAGATGTTCACACCTATGCGCCCAAACTGCAAATGAATCGCGCATGAGCGAAGCCGCTGCTCCAGCACTGACTGTAACGCAGTCAGTTCTTATTTTACTGTTATGTGGATCACAAGGTTTAAAACTACTAATAAACACACACACACACACAAAGTAACTCCTCCAGAGTGCAAATTTCGGGTCACTTTTGCCGGTCCAAGCCTGGATAAAGGAGCAGGGTTGGAATTGTGACATTAAAAAACAATAATTGCGAAAATAAATTTAATTTCTAGTTCCAAATAAATTCTAAATGCATTTAGGATGTTGTTTACTCACTTTATGTCTCTTCCACGATGTTATTTCTCTCTCCAACAACGTAGGTAGGTTACAATTACTTTAGCATGACCAATTATGCAAATTAGGCAATGACGTCATTTAGCGACTTTTAGGACAGCCAGCTAAGATAACAGCTTTGTTATCGATTCTGCCACAAGTTAGCTAACATAAACTATTGTAAGTCTATTAGCTGCAACCAACCAACCACATGACGTCACATTCTGTATTCAAGATTGAAGAAGTTCATTGTTTATTGTCAAAACACAAGTGGTTTTGCAGGGAAATGAAATTCTTCCATTCACACAACTAAATAACAACTAAAATAAAGAATACACCTAACCCTGAGCATAGAAAATAATAAACAAAGTAAAGCAAGTGCTATGTAGCACATGTAGCTTATGTGTGGGTGTAGTCAGACAGAAGTACTGACAGAAGATGGCGCTGAACACTTCAAGAATTTATTTTATAAGTTCAGCCTCACAGACAGTTACATCTATGTCAGTTTTTGAGAGCAGTCTTTGAGTCACATGTGAGCATAAGGATGAACACACTGCTTCTGATTTAGGTTTTGTGTAATAAATAATGACAACTGTAATATGTCATGAGCTGTTGTTCGTCTGAGGTTGTATTTAAACAATTTTAAGGACCAGACGATTTTCATTACATCCCGATACAGAAAAACTTTGCAGATGAGATTAAATAAGTGATGGAGGAAACATTTTTAGGTGATCAGAAAAGTGTAAGGACATGTTCCCATAATCCCTGCCAGAAATTACCCACCAAGGTAAAGAACGGCTAACCTGAGGATTATTTTATCTGGATCATTTATTGTGTTTATAATGTAATAATTTGTAGTTTTTACAACACATTCAACTCCTCTGTATTTTCCATTTTATTTCATTCTGCACATTCATTCACAATTTCTCCCAAAGTTTCATAAAATACTCATAAAACTATAAATATTAGGGGTGCAACGATACTCGTATCGATATCGAACCGTTCGATACAGTGCTTTCGGTTCGGTACGCATATGTATCGAACGATACAACATTTTTAATTTATTTTATCAACTTTCCTTCTGACGATGCTGTCTGTGTTGAGCGCTCAGTGGATCTGCGCTCGACAGTGCAGCCTAGGCGGAGTAGTCGAACACAGATTCACTGAGCGCAGGGCAAGCTAGCTAGACAGAAGTTAAGCTCGTTGCAACATGGCAAATTGAACCTCCCCCACCCTCATTCAGATCTGGCGTTTGGAACTATTTTGGTTTTCATGTGACGTATGACCCTGAAGGTAAGCGTGTCATGGACAAAAGTAAAACAGTATGTTGGATGTGCCAGCAATGCTCAATTGGTGGGAACTAGTGTGTTAGCGCAGTTAGCTCGTTAATGTGTTGACGTCTTCCAGCCCCACTCATGAGGCGATCCGCGGTAGCTCGTTAACGGAGATTTGCCGTGTTGTGACCTTAACGTCATTTCAGATTTACGCTGACAGCACTAGTGGGAACACAACCAATATGACTGCACATTTACTCCGACATCATCCTAGTGCAAAGACAAGTGGAAGCAGACAAAAACAAGCACGCATGCTACAAACTTTACCCGAGTCATTTAGACAGCCGTTAGCACATGATTCTCCTTATGGGGACCTGATATGTTTAATATGCTGCTGAGAATATAGCCCAGAAGAAGCGTATAGTATAGCTTTTATTTTGGAAAGAGACATTTCTCCATAATAAACTCTCTTTTCCAAAGATGAGTGATTCCTCAATCAGATACAGGGCTCGCAAAATCGCTAGCCCGACGTCCTGGGGCTTTTTTCCAGTCGGGCTACCAAAATCTATCTCTGCCCTGCCCGTCGGCCTATCGTAGGAAGGAAAAATATATGTCAATGCTTTTGCATTCTTTCGGAAATGTAGCTGGGTAATTATGTCATTGGCATCGGCCACTGTCAATATGTGACATACTGAAATCGCGTTTGAATTTGCGCTTGTTTTTTGCTTTCACTTTGCAATCGCGTGAACTGTGTATAGAAAGCTACAGTACTGATTGGTGAGTGATGATAATTTGCGCACCAATTCCTCTGACATCGTCTTATCAATCGTTAGCTTACTATGCAAACATGACAAGTGAAATCTCCTGCAGCTTAAACATGTGAGAGGTTGATCGCGCAGAGAATCGCTGAGCGTTATGTTAGTGCGTGTGTAAAAGCAGCAAGATATATATTTTAGTTCTGCTGAGCCAAATAAGACAGGTCAGGGTGAAGAAGTGACAAAACGGAAAGGTTATGACAAATCAGACTATAAGGCAAAAAGAAAGTGCAGCTTTATGGTTTCATGGACAAAAGAATTTCTGTGGCTGCAATATGACGAGCTAAATAACCAGGGCTGCACATAAGTGGTCCGCAGGTGCGCATTTGCTGTCAAAATAAAAACCCGCACAAGATAAGAAGTTGCAACGCGTGTTTGCGTACATAAGATTTTAAGGAAGAGGACAGACATTTGTTTAGAACTCTTAAAGATGTCGAAGAAGCTCCTTTAAGCAATTACTGTGATGTTCCTCCACCTCCAAAGAAATGTCAGAAGGAGTCCGAACCACAAAAGAAGCGCATATTCTCGGAAAAGTGGTTGCAGGAGGTGAGCTGGCTTCAAACAAATGATGAACGCACAGAGATGTGGTGCAGAATGTGCCGTGAAAATTTAATAAATGACAAATTAATAAAAAGGCATGAACATTTTTTTTGTATCGAAAAAATATCGAACCGTGACACCAAAGTATCGAACCGAACCGAACCGTGAATTTTGTTGTATCGTTGCACCCCTAATATATATATATATATGTTTTCCATTATGTTTCCATGTTTACTTACCGTGTGTTTTATTGGTGACTGTATGATGAGCTGTATTGGCAGATTGAAAGCTTTATTTTAACTTTACGTCCTCTTTCAGACTGGGAAGAAAGGGTTTCACCCGACACCTCACTGATCACTTCATGTAATATGGATCAGGTAAAGAAAACGTCCTCGTTAACCTCTGACCCCTCAGCTCTCTGAAATTACACATAAAACAGTCAGAAAAAGGAAAAGTGAATTAACTCATGGAAATTAAATTCAGTCGTAGTTTTCAGAGTGTTTAATAATGTGTGATGAGAGGTTCATGATCTGCACTCACAAAGACTTCATTAAACCGTTTCAGGCTGCTGGAGGCCCATGGTCTGCATGTCGATAGCTGCGTGATCATGTAACATGATTGGAAATCTGTTCGATTACTTTGATAGGAAATTATTCATATGGTTATTGACTAAACTCTGAAGCTACAGCTGCTCTCTGACACCTGAACCATTACCACAGCAGCACATTTTTTCACATCTTCAATTAATTTAACCTAAAAATGATAAAAGCTAGATATCAAACTTAATGTTTAAAATTGCTGATAACATACTAACGTAAACTGGCAGGTCTTAACACGCTAAAACTCCACATGCCAGTCTGGATGTCTGCTGCAGGTCTGCTGGCCACATCCATCCCGCTAGCTGTTCCTAGGCAGCTCACGTGCGGTCTATGAGAAATTACCATTCAAATGCCTCCGATGGCAAATGAACAGGTACTTATATAGACCTTTTCAACTCTATGTCAGCACTCAAAGCAATACTGTATTTACTGGGTATTGATCTAATACCAAGTAAAAGTAGGACCAGTATTGCCAATATCGATACTTTTACCTTTCAAACACTATCTCATGACTTATGAGATGAATCATCATGAATTTGCAAATTCTGAACACATTTTAATGACCACTAAATCACTGTGATTTTTACTTTCCACTATAATTAGTTAACACAACAAAACACACCTATCAGCTTTTTATGTATTTTCAAACTGGCATAAAATGTAAATGTGCCTGTCTCGAAAACCCTTTTGGTCAACTTCTGTTTGTTGAAATATGATATAGGCTGTAAATAAAATAGAGGTAACAGTCAGCAGCAGAGGATTCAAGATTCAAGATTGTTTATTTGTCACATGTATGGTTATACTGGCATAACACGCAATGAAATGTGACCTGATACGCTCCTCGACTGTGCAAAGAAAAAAAGAGAGAGAGACAATTCAGACATTTTTCATAGTCGATTTTTGGGGAATCATTTTTAATTTCCAAAAACAAAATAAATTTAACAGAATTCAGTAGTATTGATCCTATCGTGCACCTGTACTCCATGCACTTTCTTAGTAAAAGCCTAAATCACCTATTCACACACACACACACAAACAAGGCCTCAGTGCTTATAAAAATGTTGCCTGCAACATTTTCTTAAACAACAATAATTCCTGAGCCATTTGTCCACTCCTGTGATAGAGTTTTACAGAAAACTGACCTTTTTTCTGGTATTTGGGTGTTCGTTTGTTTTTTATTGCATTTTCTTTTTAAAAAAATGTATTGTGTTTTTACCATTTTCCCCTTTCGAAAAAGAAAATCCATATATACTGGGTGGGTACAACAGAATTACGCCTGCAGAAAAATGACCAATGGCAGTTTGAGAGCATCCCCTGACTCCAGGTGGATAGCATAGAGCAGCGGTCCCTAACCACTGGTCCGCGGTACCAGGCTGCGAGAGTTGAGGCTCGGGTGTGAAATCGATGGTTTTCAGGGTTTTTATCGTTAACTTGGTTTCCCTGGGTCTTTTCCTGTGTTGTAGTTGTGTGTCTTATTTTGAAAGAAATATTTACGTGTTACCATAGTGACCAGAGAGCATTAAGGGGCAGAGAGAAGGATGTTACTCTCAGTGTTGTTGGTGCACTCAGGAGGACGCTACTAATAAAGTTACACAATTACACAGTGAATTCGCATTTATTATTATATTTACAAAATACCACAGTTTTTGTCTTGGTCGTATCATTTTATTTTGTTGTATTTATCCACAAAACCATAAAGGCTGGCAATGTTCCCTCTAAGCTGCGCGCGTGCGCAATTGCGCACTGCTGGCACGGTCTCTGCACACAGAAAATCTGTGTTGCGCATAAAAAAAAAATCTAACCTGAATTGAAATTAAAATAAATACATTAACAATTCTGTTTTGCAGTGTTAGTCAGTAAGTGACTGGCTGCTCCAGTATGGGATTAGAACGATGCCACCTTATCCCATAGTCCAGCCAATAATGCGATTCACATTCGTATATACGCAGCTAATCAACGTCGTTAACAGGCTATGACAGCGTCCTTATGTGCCGACACCGGTGTTTTAGCTGGCAAAGCGGCGTGGCTGATGTGGAGTGAAGCCACTAGTGATAGTAAATTTGATTCTTTTTACTGAATCGAGTTTTAATGAGTCACTCACCAAAGTGAGTCGGGTTTTTTGAGTCATTTGATTCACTGAGTCAGTTGACCACTGCTAAAATGAGTGATTCTGAAAGAAAACAACTATTTTATAGCGCGAAAAAAGAGCAAGAAAATTTTCTAAAGGGAACATTTATTTTGTTTATTTTTATTTTATTAGTATTTTCCTTAAATGTGTCAAATATATTTTTTCTCATCTAAATGTCCACTAAGCTGTGAGCCAGGGGGCGGTAATGCTCCTTAACATTGGTTGCCAACCAAGAAGAAGAAGAAGAAGAAGCTGTGAGCCAGGAGGGAGGGGGTGAGTGAGTGAGTGGGCCTTTCTCAATATGCGTACTTGTGCGTACTTGCGTTCTCGTGTACTCGTGATACGTCATCAGTCGGAGACCAAGTACTGTTCCAATTCGAAGTACGCATCAAGCCGAGAAGTGTTCTTGCTCCGCCCGTTTTATCGAGCATGCATCGGTGGTGACTTGTGTGGACTTGGTACAGCTAAATATCCCAGAATGCATTTCGTCCCAAACTCAAACGCGGCAATGGCGGACGAGCGGGGCTAAAAACTTTTAAATATTACTCTTTCTGGGTCACAAAATAAACTTTTAAGTTATTTTCAAGCGAGAATGTAGCTGTGTAAACTTCAAATATCTGCTCGATTTAACAAGATATTATATATTTCCAAACGCGCTCCGATGTTTTCCGATGTTCATACAAGGCAGCTCAGTTTACCATAAATTGTATGGGTGTGCATCTATTTCTGCATATTTAGCAAAAATGTGACATTTCTTAACTCAGTGGGGTGATGGTTAAGCTTCAGCAGCAGTTTGCTCTCAAGGTTCTTGCTGTGAAGCTCTAACTGTTTAGCAGTGAACAGGAGTCCTGCATGAATGAGAAGTCCTTCACAATCTCCAGATGCAGGAAGAGCTGTACTGATTTTGATCGACAGCTTCTTGATGTGAGGTAAGCCATGCAATAGATCCACACCTCCAGTGAATGGACATGAAAGGTACCTCTCCAGCCCTGCTTCTGGCTTTCCTGACCCCATGGATCCATCATCTTAGTCGGTTAGGCTGCTCTTTGTGCTGACCTCATCCAGCTCTGTGTCTAGGTGATGTCTGATGAAGTTGAGACCTGTGGAAAGATGTATGGTTTTCAAAAGAATTAGGTCTGGTCATTATAGTGCTGTATACACTGCCAAGCTGCAGATGTTTGGCAAGAAGATTTGATCACACTGGAGATGTTTTTTACTAACTCTTGTAGAAAAACAAAATCTTGTCATTCATATCCCGCACAGACAGTTTGCAATGAATTCCAGATTAAGCTTAAAATAAGAACGTGTGCAAGGCTAAGCAGTGCTAGCCAATAGATCCTCCTTATTGGCTGTTTGACTGTTACTCTGGGAAAAGACGAGAAAGACGGTGATGGAAGCGTGACTGGAGCTGCGATGTAGCCTATATAATATTTATATTGTTTTCTATTTTTCTTTTGGCTGGGTGGCAGCTCTACGCTTCCGTATCCAAGGCTTTTCAATGTGACCTCACAAAATTATCACAACTACAACAACCATGAAAAGAGTTGGATGGACTTTGCTGCTCAAGCACAGCTGCCTGGTCAATGCTTTTCATTATTAATTTAGCAAAGTTGATGGTGGTGTGTGTGTGTGTGTGTGTGAGTGAGTGAAAGATACAAAGAGGGAGAACGAGAGACAGATTTTGTATGATAAGCTTCATGTTATGGACGCACAGTTTGAGCACTCAGGTCGTATAGTGTGAGACCCTGCATCGTGACTTATGAACTTCTAACCCCTGAGATTTAATTGTACAGTTTGAGCAGGAGCTGAATAACGTGACTGGTAAAAATCGCACAGTATTTGCCCAGCTTAATGCAGACTGTTTAAACTAAACAAGCTGCTGTTTCACATAGTAAATCCTGCCAGCCGCAGTATTGCCTTCTGTTTTAACAGTTAAAGCAGTAGAGACGAGCTGTTTAGATGTGCGTGGAACTGTAGCGTCATTAACCAGGCTAGCTGTTAGCTTATAGCTCACGCTAGCTAACCAGCGAGCAGTTAAAAGGACAACTGAAGCTGCACAAAACACCCACAAACTTATCTCACTACAACGTAGCGCCCAAAATATGACTCGCAGCTCGAGCTCAACACAGCTACTGTAACATAAGACATCCAGCTAACCACAGCTAAAAAGATATTTAGAGAAAACTTACCGTTTCCTCAGGTTACATGAGTTTAGTTGTTTCACGCTGAAAAGTTGTTGTTTTGGCTCTCACTGAAGACACCGACACTGAAGACATAGCTGTTCTTTTGTACTGCTTTTAAGAGAAACATTCTTTGTATGTAAGGCCAAGGCTGTTCATCCTCTTCAGCTCTAGCGTAGACTCTGCCATTTTTTGTTGTTGTTGTTTTTTTTTCTGCCATGTTTCTTCTTTCAGTGTGTCCGCTACTTTAAAACGCTTGGGCCGCTCTGCCCGCCACAGTTTCAAGCTGGTCATGTGACTGCATGGCCACAGCTGATTGGTAAAAAAGTTACCGGAAACTCCACTGGCGGCATGTTATCTAATGTGTTAAACTAATTATTTTTTAAAAAGTAACGAGTCAAATTTTGCAAATGTAGCGGAGTAAAAGTACCGTTTCTTCTTCACAAATGTACTCAAGTAAAAGTAAAAAGTATCGTGCAAAAAGGGTACTTTAAAAATAAATTTTTTTTCAAAAGCTTACTCAAGTAAATGTAACGGAGTAAATGTAACTCGTTACTACCCACCTCTGGACGTCTGTGACCCGCCATACCGCTCCATAGCAGACAGCGAGGTCGAGGATTATTAGAGCTGGCGAGAACAGCGGACTCCCAGCACATCGTTTTCAACCCCCCCCCCGTGGTCTTTTTGCTACTCAGGTTAAACAAACCCCAAACCCCAGTAGCTGTCTATTGTATTGAGTGTCCACTAAAATAAAAATAAAAGCGTTCTAACATCTCACCTGCTTGTTTTTATTAAGGTATGTACACGTATGTACATGTACACTATTTTTATTAATAGAGATTTCACTACTGAGGTTAAACATGATATATAAGTCACTCAGATCACTTCTAAATGTTAATGTTTTTTTTTTTTCAGTGTTTTATTTGTTCCTGAGTAAACCGGTTTGGCTGTGATTAAAGTTAAGCTTCATAACATATTACTCACAGTTAAATTAAGAGGGGACGGCAGTAAAAACTCCGGACCTGTGACATCATCAAGTAAGCTGGCGTTCCAATTGTACAAATCGCTAGTACATACTCGAATTGAGAAAGGACCAGTGATTCGTTTGCGCTATGATTCAGCACAGGAAGGGAGGGGGTGTGTGAGTCCTGAGTGATTGGCTTATGCTACGATTCAGCACAGGAAGGGAGGGGGGTGAGTAGCTCAAATGTGCTGTTAGCATGTTAGCAGAGCGATGCTACTGTGAACCGAGGAGCTATTGTCTTGATGTGAGCTTCTACTCAGGGTTTTTTCTTCCAGTTCAGAGCAGAATTATTTTTGTTAAGATACTGGATGTTGTGTTTTTCTCCACAATTTTAATTATAAGCTAGATATATTTCTACTAATGAAATTAGTTTGCTAACAGCAACAGGGATGAGTCAGTTGGTCTTGTGAATCATGATTCATGAGTCAGTAAAGTAATTCTCGAGTATTGAACGATTCGTTCATGATTCGCGCATCACTAGAAGCCATGTTAATGACAACGTGTACAACCACTGGAGATGTGAGCAGGACAGACGGAACAACTGACGGAAAAAGTGTGGACTTTATACCAGTTTTTAAATTGTGTTGATAGGCCACGTAAAACCAGAGTTATGATAAAAAATATATGCAATGTTTGTTTTTTTCCTGTTTTACTATGGTTGTTTATATTCACTGCAGGAAAAAACGGTAAAAACAGCGTTTTAAAAGGAAAACGCTCAAAAGCACTCTCCGCCTGTGTGCAAAAACAACCCCCCTTCCCCAGCCTTTCCTATTGGTGGAAAAACGAACCATGTCGACCAATCAAAAAATGATATGGCAACATGGCATTTAGTTGTTTAGAAAGTTTTAGGAGTGACGGCGGTGTTTTGAGATGTGAGAGATTTGCGACGTTTAGCGCAAATCTTGTGTAGTTAGTGTGTAGTGTATGTTACAGGTGTTACAGGAGTGATACATCTCCTGTTGTCATGCCTGCAGGTATCAGGCTGTTGTTCTCCTTTATCTCATAGTGGACAGAAATTATTTTTTGGAGTGGCACAAATGATTTGTGTGGCATCAAATTTGATGCAGAACAGCTGATTGTTCTGTAAACAGTTTGAAATGTTTATTTAAATAAACGCCTTGGCTGCATTTTTAGATAAACACCTGCAAAAAAACTTTGTTGTTTGCAAAACTCAGTTACTCAGTTACTGAACTATATAATTAATTGCCCAGCATTGGTCATTATATACTGTATTTTGCAGACAGAGAGTAACAGGACTCTCTCCCAGACCACAGACTCATACTCATAATACAAGTCAGAGCTTTATTTAAAAATAAGTAAATAAATAAAGTTGTGTTTTCAAAATTGGAGTTCAAGTTATTTTTACTTCCAATAGTGTTAACATACTACACAGGTAATGAACAAGATTTTTTACAATTTTCATTGTAAGTGGGCTAAAGCAGTTCATTAAAAGTAGTCTAACATAAATGTAAATGCTGTAATTTGATTATTTTAATAAACCATGTAACTTGGATGGATTCGATGCTGGCGTGACCACAGTGCACACGTCTGCTGTTGCTCACAGTGATCCAAGGGACCGCTCAGGGAGTTTGTGTACTCGCTCAGACACATGACAAATTAGAGGGAACATTGAAGGCCGGTCTGTGAAAATATTGTCTGACATTAAACCAGTCCTTGGTGCAAAATAGGTTGGGGACCGCTATCTTACAGTATAAAAAACGCATGGCAGGAGTGGACATGTCAGATCAGATGCTGGAAACAAATCCAATCAATCACAAACCCAGAAGATGGAACATGACGGTTTGCCAGTACATTTCAGTAACTAACAGTTTCATCCTTTAAAAGGAGTCACATCAGCAAGTAGCAGAAGCATGAGACTCGCCAGGCCTTCTAGGAGGAGCTCGACACACATCTCCTAGGTGTTCGCTTGGATGCCAGCCCTGCAACCAAAAGTTGAAGCTCTTTCCTGTCCCTACGAGCACTGGAGATGTGGGAAAGAGGCAGGGGGTGGCCCATTTATCAGTAAGTCAAACAAGTGGACCAAGAAGTTTGCCAGTTACCTATTTGAGATCAGTCAGTTCAGTGTTTTCATAATTGATAAATGTAAAAGACGACAGTGCATGTGTCACACACTTCTGTCATGCATTCAGAGAGTTGTGAAATGCTGGACCAGCCAAGATATTTGGAAAAAAAAAATCAACAAAAAAAGAAACAAGGGAACGAAGGCGGAGTTTGCATGTTCTCCCCGTGTTTGTGTGGGTTCCCTCCGGGTACTCCGGCTTCCTCCCACCGTCCAAAGACATGCAGCTTGTGGGGATAGGTTAATTGGAAAATCCAAATTGCCATTAGGAGTGAATGTGAGCGTGAATGGTTGTCTGTCCCTGTGTGTTAGCCCTGCGACAGACTGGCGACCTGTCCAGGGTGTACCCTGCCTCTCGCCCTATGACAGCTGGGATAGGCTCCAGCGCCCCCCACGACCCTCAAAAAGGAGAAGCGGAAGCGAATGGATGGATGGGAACGAAGGCTTTGTGGTAGAAAGGTTTTCCACATCCTAAAGGTGGGTGGTATCTGGATTCTGGGAAATACTGAACAATCACACACACATAATTCTGTTACTGTTTTAACACAAAAAAGTCTAGTACTTGAAAAATCCTGTGTATATGTGTAAATGATTTTCATTTTCTGCTTGAAAGTCAATGACAAAAATGAACTTCTCTTATGTTTTAATTAAAAATGACACTTTTTTTAAACATGCTCATTTTAAAAGAACAATGTTTTATTTGAATGTATGGATCCTGCAAACTCCCAACAAGCAGAACAAAGTGAAGGTATCGAAGAATATGTAGACTTTGTAAGAAAACCATGGCTCAGGAAAACAAAGCTGGAGTTTCCCATGTTACTGAATATTATTATTTTCCATGTTAATCTTATTTTTTTAATTGGAGTAACGTCTATGATTTTTTTTAAAAATGTGAACTTCAGTTTAATGCTGTTTTTAACAGAAATATATTTGAGTAAGATGTTTTTTTCCATAAAAAATTATATTCAAATTCTGATAAAAATAGATAAAAATGCAATCAAGTGTTTTTGTTTGTCTGAAAGCAGAAATGCTAGTTTTCTTTATCTATTCACAGTTTTCAAATAATAACATAAAATATTTTAGAAGTCTTGAAAGTTCAGTGAATATCACAAAGAATTTGTTAGCTAGGAGCTGGTAATTCTAGTTGTAGCTGTTAGCCTAACGTACCTTGGCTAACTGATAACTATTAGCCAACTGATGGCATAGTAATAAATTATACATCTTTTTTATTATGACTAGATGTTTAAAATGTTAAATTTAATTTAAAGAATAAATTAAATAAGATTTAAAACTAAACCTTAGATGATTACATAAACACACCAATAACAGCTTAAAATGAACAAATCGATGTAAAATCAATGTTGGTAGGAGAAAGATTAAAAATGGAAGTACTTCCTTGCTGTGCTTCTACTAATTTTATTAATTGCTTTTTAATTGTTACTACCAGCCTGCTTTTTGCTCTTGGCTGTTTTGGGCGTCGTCTTTTTTTGTTTGTTTGTTTGTTTTTTACAATTTTCTGGTGTTTGTTGTTGTTGTTTTAGCCTTTTTGTGGTGCTTTTTATTTTACTATTATGCCCCCCCATGGGCTGGTCATCATTTCATTGTGTCTGTGGTTGTTATAACAAACTTGGACAGTCTTTATCATCTTTTGCAGTTGGGTTCTGATCTTGCTGTCTAATTTTGAGCGTATCTGGTCGTATGTCAGTTAGCTTTAAAATGGAAATGATTTTGAAAAGCTGGTGCCCTGTTTGATTTGGTTTCTCGTCAGTCGGGTGATATCTGCAGTGGCGTTGAATGCTATGTGTCGAACTGTCAGTCATTTTGTCAGAGTCGCCGTGCTGCAGTGGAGGAGACGAGCGTTTTCATTCAGCTGACAACACGTGAATCAGTCGACCGGCTGCCGCTGCTCATGTGAAGCCAACATCCACATTAACAAATGAATCCTGACGCCTCGGTGTGCGCCAGGGGGGTTGGAACACTGAGCGTTATGGTGGAGAGGGTGTTGTGGCACATTTTGTCCCGTCTGTAAACCTCCAGCTGCTGTAGAGCTCCCGGCAGACAAACCCACGGCGGACCCTGCACCTTGTTTAGGAGGAAACAAATGGCAAATGAAAAGACATTAAGTTCCACATGTTAGGCACAGGTGTCAGAGTAATAACGCATATCAGAGAAGAAGAAGAAGAGGAGGAGGAAGAGGAGGAGGTTTGTGTTTACCGCTGGATAATACGAGCATGGTCTCGGGGGAGACGGGCTGTGCGCGCCGCTGTCGGTTCCCACTCGTCCTGCAGCGATGGATGTTTGATTGGACGGCTCTCGCTGCTGTTTGCTGTCGGCTCTAATGGGCCCTGAAAGCTGCTGCTGCTCCAGCGGCGTTTATTCCAGCCCTCATGTCTGCCGTAACTCTCCATTTCCTCTCACGCAGGAACAAGGCCGAACCGTCAGAACGGTTCAGGATCCAGGAGGTGGAACGACAACACGACAGTGCTCCTCGAACAGATTTCCACTTCTTGTCTCCGGGTTGATTTTCCTGCTCCTCCATTTCTTTGTGGTCTGGTTTCATCTTCTGTTGTATTTCTTCTGTTTTTGCTCCAGATGAACTTCTTTGTTGTGCTTTCTGTGTTATTTTTCATTACTTTTGTGCCTATTTTTTCCCCTTCGTGGTCATTCTCAGTGGTTGTGTTACATCTCTATTTGAAGAAATGTTGGGATATTAAAAATAAGGGTTTTTTTTCTATTTATTAAAGTAAAGAAAACCATGAGAAAAATACAGCCACAGCAACACACAAATACACACTCTTATCTGAATTAATTAGCCTATTCCTTGGCACTCCCTTGTGTTCTTCCACATATTACTACTGGAGGATTCCCACACACTGAAAAATAATACAAAAGCATCAATCCAAGAATATTCATGTACTGATCTTGTAATATTTAAAAGTAATTAAGGGCAAATAAAAAACACAGTATTGACATTATTCACCTAACTTGCTCGGGTGAGAGGCTTTACTGCTGGTACTCACGGACACGTTACTTCCTTTTGTTGCTCCTCTCAGCCTCAATGAGTGCAAACGGCAGAAGTGAAATAATACACTGCAACAAAGAGTTAATGATATCTTGATAGTGTAAGTAGAAAAAAAACTACCAGATGTTACAGCTAACATAACAATACTGACAGCAAAACGACAGGGTCGAAGATTATCAGTTACACCAACCTGAGATGGAGTTAAGGAAAAAGCTTTGTTGCAAAGATAAAGTAATAATAGAACTAATGAAATCTATATTACACACTGTAATATCAGCAGCTGTAGAAGTTTGTTTCTGTCACTGGAGGGAAGAAATGCTAGGCAAAGGTCAGAAATTCGGGTTAATATCTCAAATTATTTCCAGTTATATTTTTAAATTTTTATTTGCTTTTGAGTGAATCGCATGATGTTTTCTAACTGATCTGATTTTTCAATAATCGGTCATGGAAACGTCTGTACTGTCATGTCTGTAGCCAAGCGAGAGTAAATAAATAGGCTTCTAGACAAAAAGATCAGTAGAGCCAGGAGTTTATTATTAAAATATTCTTCAATGGGAACCTATTTCTGCTAGAGGAAAAAATGTGAGGAAAATGGTTCTCTGATTTCTTATTTATTTACATGGTCTTTTAAAATGGGCTTCAAAGACAGAAATATTTTAATGTATGAAAAGTCAATTAGACGTTTTTTTTAAAAAGCCATTTCTACCACCGAGGAAGGAAGTCACAAAGTATGCCATACAAATATCATAATTATGAGATAGTAAGTAGTCAAACGTCTACGCAAATAAAATATTTCATACTATTAATATTATCATTTTCATTTTTTTTAATCTAAGGAGGGCAATTTTCATGATACAGTAAAAACGGTAAAGTTAAACAATGCATTGTAATATATTTTAAATGATTTAATGGTGATGTTAGCCCTGTCCAGGGTCCTCGCCTCTCACCCTATGGCAGCTCAGACAGGCCCCAGCCCAACAGTACCCCTGAATTGGATAAATGGAAAAAAAATGGAAGGATGGATTTAACCAGGACAAAAATCAAGTATAAGAATTCATCCTCTGTCCTCTGCTGGTTGGTGGTATAATCAGGATGTGCTATGTGCTGAACAGAGAAAGCTTCCCCCCCCAAAAAAAGAAAAAAGATGATCATATAACAGAAAATTCCAACTTTATTCTAAATTTTGTTTAACATGAACTAAATGAAAAGTCATTAAATCCAGCCCCTTCATTCCCTAAAACGCCTCAAAATGCAGGCGAAGCTCTGATTGTGTCGCTGATGTTAGTGATTCTGAACGCTTTGCTGAGCTGCATTTCCTGAAGCGATCTCTCCTCCAGAAAAATAAAAACCAGAAACCACCAGAACCGTCCTCGAGGACCGGACCTGCCCGAGGTCATAACACACACAGACCTGCCTGCGAGGCTCAACCCAGGGAAAACACACCCACTGCTGTTCCCCCGGTGAAGAACCAACTTCCAGGCTCTTCTAACACACACACACTCGTCTCAGGGTTTGTATTCAGATCACTCTTCTTCTCTTGTTTTGTACTCGTGTGAAACTCTCACTCTGACCTGGAACCAGCTCCAGGGCTCGGTCTAATTGTTGGCAGAATAATGAGTTAAAAGGATTTCAAGATGTTCATTTCCAAACCCATAACTGAGCCGCTGTTGTTTGGCGTTCCCACGTCACTCTCTTGTGTTCAGCCTGCAGAGGAAATGTAAACCCTGCTGAAATACTTTGAACTTCAACTCCCAGCATGCACTCCTACCACCTGTCCTCCTTTCATGCCCTTAAACTCCTCTGGTTAAACTTAATTACCACCTTTGTTCCCTGACCTTTTATTCGTGGCGTCATTTAAGGAAGGATAACCATCCCACATCCCTCTCGGGTCCTCTGGGGTCACTCTGGCTGAAAAAAAGAAAATGCTAATGTGTCTGAGCTAAGCTGAACTCGCCTGTCCGTGATCTGATGTCAGGTTTAACATCAGAACCAGAATTTGAATAAAAATGCAGATAACTGAATTTCAGATATTCTACTTCAACCTCGTGCCTGGTACAGGATCAGGTACGGCATTAGCATATCGACTTACCACTGGCAGCATTAGCTACTGTACACAGATACTAAGGGTAAAAAATGGTCCAAATTCTTTCAGCTACAATAAAACGGTCAGTGCAACTGTTCTCCCAGCTGTTTCTACAAAGTTTAATAAGGATTTACAAAGTTTACCAGAAATAGAGTTTAGTTAGAAGGACATTAGCTAGCTAGGCATTATTTAAAGTTATATGTTCTGAAGTGTTTCTTAAATAAATTAAAACATAAACCACTGCTGTATCTTTGCATAGGAAAGACGCACAATGGTTAAATTGCTCTCAACAAAAGTTCACTTTGATTGTCCCCAAGACACAGAGATGAATAATATCAAATGTCAGAATGAAGATGCTGAAAACCAACCAAACTTAAACCTAGATAACGTCTGAGATGTTCCATCCACAACACAAGGTTAGTTGTTAATACGGTGCTGTTCTCAGTCGCAATAATTTTGGTTGTGTTGCAGTTTCCAAGCATCTTCCGCCATGGGACTGTAGCATGAATGGGTAGTCTAGAGCTCCTGTATTAGATTACATTATAAGCTGCAGGTTAACTGTTTTGTATGTCCGTATGTCTGTGCTCTGATTGGTGTATTATTATTAACTTGCAGTACATTCCTCCTACACATGATTTTGCATGTAATTAATTTATTTGGGGATTAAGTATCAGAATTTCAGAAGCGGGACCACGCCTCCAAACGCGCTTCTTCCGGTTCTTATCTATTTAGATTCCCTCAGTTCTACAAGCTGTTCATTCTCGTTTATGTGCCCCACCGTCCCTCTTTTTTTTAATTCTTTAATTGGTTAGCCTACAAAATTAGCATTGGTTTATGTGATCAGAGTCGCCTGAAGCGTTTCAGTCCAATCCCTGGATACAGTGGACAGAAAACAAGGAAAAGCACAGCAGGTCAAAGGTGCAATACTTTGAGAAATTCAGATTACTTGTGGCCCATGTTTGCAGTTACAGGTGTCAGGTGCGTTGTGGCATTTAGGAGACACTGAGCCAAAATCAGCAGAGATTAGGTCTGAATGTGTCTATTATCTGGGATTTTATCGCAGTATGAGTGCAGGTTGGATGTGTTTGAGGGTAGCTGTCTTCCCTGATATTACGTAATCTCGCTGTGACGCCGCTCAGGTCCTCACTGGTACAGAATTACAACCACCTCTCTGCTTCCTGAGCACTGCATCTCTCCGTCAGCTGACCGTGGCGGCGCCGTGCTTCCTGAGGCGTGTTCGCCAACCGGTGAGCCCGTCTGTTGTCATGGCGAGCAGCTGACGGTTTGCGGCGCAACATTAGGAGGGTTAATCCACATAAATGTTGACAGCCATATTGCTGACACAGGGAGTTAATAAGACTAACAGATTATTAGCTTCATAACATTCCTCCGTCATCACGCCACCGCCTGTCAATCATTGACACAATTAAATTGTTTAATGAATAAATTTGCATTGATAATGGCGGGGCTGCGAGGGAACATCTGGCTGAGTCGGTTTAATGGCGAGCGTTGCATCAGACGCCCATATGGAGGCCGAGTGGAGGGGCTGTTTGATGCTAACTAAATGAAAAGTATCACTCACATTAATTTGACAGTCAGGAAATCACTTAGTAAGACTGATTCTGCCCAATTACAGCCTCCACAGCTAATTACTATAGGAGGAGCCATTTTCACACAAACACACACTCTCCGTCCCCTCGTCAGCAGCCAGGAAAAACACCCAGCTCCACTAAAACACTCACAGCTTCTTCTTCTTCCACCAATCCGAATGAAAATGAAATGCAAATTGCCCCCGCGTGCTCGCCGCCATCACATCTGGCCCAGACGCTTTCCACTTTCCACGTGTGCATCTCCTCACAATTAAAATGAACAGGAGCAGCGGCGCCACAGATATACATTTCAAAATAAGACGTAATTATCCTGCAGGAGCCGCGACGACTTCAGCTGAAATCATTTCCGGAAAGGAAACGTGAATATTCATGGTGACATGAAGTGAACGAAGGTTTTTCTCTTTCTTTGTATCTCACTGGGAAGTTAGAGAAGTTGTGCTCGATGGATTCAGAGTGAGAAACTCATCAACGCAATGAGAAAACCGGAGAGGCTCGTTTAGTATGAAATCAACAGGACCAGGATGTAAATTTAATGAAGTTTCCAACAAAGTTTGGTGGTAATTATAAAGAAATGGAGAAAGTGGCGGTGAGAGGGACTCACTGTTCATTCCACATAAGCTAAAAGATTTTAATTTAGTTTATTTGTTCTAGTTTTCATTCAAACCCACAGACTGTAGGTAAAAGATGGATATAGTCACTATGATGTCACCAGTTAGTTTGTGAAATCTTTTTTGTTTGTTTGTTTGTGGGGGGGAGGGGGGGGTTAGCTTTATGGATGCTTCCATGTTTATTTCTTGGAGCAAAAGTGACCATATATGGATGAGGCATAGAGTGCCAAATTATCAGCTAAAGCTAGCTAGTTTGGTCACGCTAACTGGTGCTGAGTAACATCCAAATAAAATCCCAAAATTGCACTCTTCGATAGGAGCAACATTATTGGTCAGACAACTGCATTAGAAATGCTCCAAAAGGCTCTAAGAGCACTAACACGGTGTAGAGGTCCAGCTCAGTTAGCTGAGGTGAAGCCTAGCAAAGAGCTAGCAGCTACAGCCTCCTGTGTCGCTATCCACCTGGCAGTTAGAGGCCACACTGCTAATAAGTTACACAGGTGTGTTATTAAAAACCGTTAACCCCCTTTATAGAGACCCAACTGTTTTTGTACCACGCTGTAAACATGTTCACTTCTGGTGTAAAAGAATAGGTAGCTGCTCTGAATTAAGCATTAATGAATCCGATTCATGGACGGAGACGTGTAAGTGACAGAACAACAGAGCAAGAGTTAACCAGCAGTCGCGCTTCGATGCTCCTCCATGATTCAGTTTTAACACAAACATGTTGACTCATGGAGCGTGTTTGGAGGTGATTAACCTCTAAAGCTTTGGTCAAATAATAATAAGACTAGTTTGACCAGAGGGACTGAGTGGGGAGAAAAGATTAGCTTTATCCTGAGTGTTTCAGAGGGAGCGTGGGCGTAGAATGACTCTTTGTTTGCGTCTGTTTGCTTTACATTTGAATTCAAGCCTGATATCTGCCGGGCTTCGGGAGCGGCCCGGACTCTCCCGCTCTCTTCCTCTTCCTGGGGAACAGGCGGGGACAGTCTGGCCGCCGTCCATGTTGGCCCACTCGGCCTCCTCCACAGCCGGGTTGAAACACACTGTGGAGCATTGTGTGGCGGCCCGGGGTGCGGTGCTGCGACGTGGGCGTCGAAGAGACGCTCAGTCCTCGATCTTAGAGTTGGAGCTCCACGGAGACTTAAACTTCCTCACAGACCTGACAGTCAGAGGTCTTTAAGATCTGAGTCAACCAACTGATCTCCAATTCAACATTTATCTTTTCAGTTTATTTAATTTAACGCTTTAACTCTTGATTTGACACATTCTGCACGCACAAAGATGAAATTTTAACTGATTTCGGAGGAACGGTTTTAAGTGTTTGATGAATCCGTGCAAAATATTTGATGTTATTTCACGGTGCTGTTATTATTATGCCTGGTTGTAGTTGTAGCTATTTTGCTTAAGAATAAAATGCAGATTTGCTGTGCGACAGCTCTGGTGTGATCGCGCAGCAGTAAATGGAGGCTCGGCTCTGGGCAGAAAGAGCAGCAGTGTGTCTGCTCTCCTGCCTGTTAATCTGTTTGCACATTCGAGGCGCTAACAATGTGTTGACAACGCGCTGACATCACCCAGATGTCAGAGGCATCTGCCTTCTCCAGCCGACCAAATCAGATCTCATTGTTCCTCCTGCTGCGTCTCCGACCCGCACACGGCTGACTCTGCTCATCCTGCTGCTCCAAGGGAAACATCTCCACGAGGAGAAGGGAAGTAGGAAGCAAACAATATTCTGATATTTGTAGATATATGAGAAGGAAAAATGCAGAAGAACAAATCATAGGCCTGGCCTCAGGTTTTCAGGGTCAAGAAGGTGGTTCAGGCATCCAGACCAAATGGTGCTCTGGCCTTCTAGAAAACGTGTTTCCCTTCAGGCAGCCAAATGATTTTCCTTGTTTTGTACCACATATATGTGCTCGTGCAAGCCGACAGAGTTGTAACTTTGTAAGCTAACCTCATGTACACCACATAGCTATCAGTCAGCTTACACTCTAAATGAAACTAAAAGGAGGTGAAAAGATTCTCTGAAAGTTGTACAAAAGAACAACGTGGATGATATTAAATGATTTTCATTATATTAACTTTTAAATGTCACCACTATCTTCAGTAGTAGGTACATAACGTCTCCCTTAACGCAGTCCCATTATGTTGTGTGCAATAAAGTAAACCAGGATTCAACGCATTCATTAAAAATAAGTTGCAGCAATACGAGTGAACTTTGTGTTTTTTCATTTTGGTTGTAACCTGAGGAGTGCGACTGCAAAGGAAGTACAGCACAGTCAGCCTTTCTTTGTGTTAGCTGGCTTGAAAAAACATAAAACCCAGCTGGAGATCACAGGCATCATGATGATTTTAAACTCTGTTAAGCTGGTTGTTTTAGTCTCTGTGTGCGATCACTTAAAAAGGGCATGTTGCACATCATCTAACTCTGATTCTGCACAAAATGATCCCTATGAGTGCCACCTGCTCCAATTTATCATATGATGTAGGTGATTAGGAATCTATAACTAACATAAAAACAGTAAAATGTAGCGCAATTTTATCGCACAGAACGATAACATAAACATTTTAATTCCAGTTTGTGTTTTAATGCACTTTAGACTCTGAAACTTTAAAGCAATTTCCACGTCTTCTTTCTTAGTCTGTGGGACATTAACCTTTAATGTTTAAGTAGTTCCTGTTCAGACTGATGCAAATCAAAGTGAAATTAATGTTACTGATTGAACAGGTAGTCTTGGTGTGTGTTGTTGCAGCTGCAGTTCAATCAGAGTAAAACAGACCTAGACAACATTTATACATTTTCAATAAATTAATACTTTGTTCATTCCTGTGACAATGAGAGGAACATTTAGCATTCCTGTAAGTTTACAGCTGTGCTTCATTTATGACCTTTGTAAGATATGGCTTAAGATGCTACGCTAAAATATACTAAAATATATGATACTACTTAACTTGCTCTTGACTGGTTTATGTTTGGCATTACCACAATGATTCCCTCAGGTAAAAAGAGAGCTAACACAGACAACTCTTAGCTCTACTGGTGTTACTGGTTCAAGTGTAGTTGTTAAATTCAGTCTGTCTGTATCTAAATTCTCGCGGTGTCTATGCTGAACTTACAATCTGAGCAGCAAGGACTTGCTGCGAGGAGAGTGTGTGTCTCTGTGATCTGAATATCAAACTGACATCAGGTCGTCTGGATGGGAATTGTTCCGACTGACCCCAAACTGCGGGAATTATGCAGAGGCAGAGCTCACAGGTTCGTTAGCGGCGACGTTACACAGGGATTACCCCCGGCTTCGTTCCCACACCAGCCGCTCAACTCTGCTTTATCGTAGGGTAATTAATGAAGTAGAGATGGCATCCACCCGGCAGACAGTTTCATTAAACAGAGATCAATGTGAATCCAAACATTGTGTCAGGCTTTTACCCCTCTGAGAGGATGTTGCCATGCCGTTTGACTGATTTCACTTTTAGATGTCATCCAATTCATATGTGTGTGCATATATCTATATATATATATATATCTATGTGTGTGTGTGTGTGTGTAGAGAGAGAGAGGGAGAGATTATTCTTTCGACTTAAATATAATACATTTATCCTACAGAGCACGTAATCACACGTACACGTGTTTTGCAGTCCTGAAATAAAAAATAAAAACATAATGATTTGTAAATCTCAGAAATCTATTTTATTTACAATAAAATATTAACATATTAAATGTACCATTTTTAGACAAACATTTGTTAAATTTAAGATTTTCATAGCATTTCAGTCTGTTTTATTTACATACGAAGACCATCTGATTTCTACATTGGGTTTAAAATAATTTGTCCATGTTAGCAACTAATCACCATGGGAATAGTTATAGCCCAACCAAGATTCCTTCATAAAGGAATGTTTTGTTTTGTTTTTGTTTTTTTATAAGAATAAAACCCAATATCAGTGTGAGCTGCAAAAAGCTTTTCTACAAAAACTTTGAGTAAAATCTTCTTCTTTATGTTCCGTGGTTGCTTTTCTTCACCTCCTGTACCACACATACGTTATCTTTATTTAAACGGACTAAACAGTGAAAACTAGTAGACGTCTCCAGATGATATCACTGATATCAGCAGCTCTGATGTTAATGTTTAAATCAGGTGAGAAAATCACACCATGGACACACAGCAGGTTTCCGGGTGGTGCTGACGGTGTTTTAGCATGCGCATATGTGTGTGTTGGGGGAGGATTTACTTAATTCATGTATAACATTAACGGTGAGATGAGCTCCGACATGCTGATCATCAGTCAGCCTGAAGGCAGAGAGGAAAATATCCAACCAGACTGAAACTGAAACCTTTTGATTAGGAATCAGAGATAAAATAGAAGGAGACGCATGTCTTAACTCAAATCAGAATTCAAGTTTAGGTGTATTTACCTCTAATATTAATAACATTTTGGTAGATAAGATAAGTTGTATTGATCCTTGAGGGGAAATTTCTCCGTGTTGCAGCAGCAGGAGGTAAGAAAAACTAATAGGGAGACATTTGAATAAGATATAGTGAAATAAAAAAGGCAGAAGAGATGGCTGATATTTAAAAAAGAACCCTTCAGTTTATAAAACATAAATAAATACTTGCTTCTGTTTTAAAGCAAATTTCAGCAAGGTTGTACAGAGAGAGTTTAGCATATGAAAGATCTCTACTCTTCCCATAATTTACTGTGGTGATGAAATACCTTTGTAGCTCTGAAAAATGAAGGGCCAACTCTTAATTTTATCTTGATAAACCTCAAATCTTGCTTAATTGTTCAGGCCTTAGCCCTGTTTAAAGGTTTAAAATTATAAATTATCTAACCAAATAATTATATTTCGATTGTCATTTCAGGGGTTTTGTGTATCTTCATCGTTTGGTTTTTAGTTTCTGTACATCTCCTTTTTTTCTGGTTAGGAGTTATATAGTATTGCTAATTATGCAAATTTTCCTTGCTTTTCCTCCATTTCCTTCTACGTCAAGTGGTTACGTTTTGCCTCGGTTTAATTTGAGAATTCCTGTTTTATTGTGATCGTTCGTTGTCTTCTGTGTCTTCCTTTGAGTTTTACCTCCCTGTCTGTTTGCCTTAATTGTCTTCAGCTGTTACTCGGTCCTCTCCCGTTTCCTTTTCCTTTTATTAGCTCTGTGTGTCAGCTTGCATAAACAGGCTCAGTCACCCTGTTTATGTTCTTGTTTGTCATCCTTGTGTTGCTCACTGCCTCCAGTTTATTTAGTTGCTTTAAGGCTGTTACACACTGAACGTGTTGCTTAAAAACGGCATGAAATTCCAAATTTTATGGATCTGAACTTACCATGTAACGTGCTTACACCGGGAACATGTTTTGTTTTCGTGGAAAAAAATATGTCCTCAAAAAACAGATTGTGGGAAAAAAATGAAGTTGACATGAAGCGATGATGTTCCTAAAAAGAAAAAGAAGAAAGTGAGATTCTGAGTTCATCCAGTTCTCAGGAGAAGGCAGCAGCAGAGAGAATTTCGTGGTTTGATCCAGGAGTTGAAGCTGTATCAGGCTGCTTTCGTACATATTTCAGGATGTAAGAGTTGGGACCACATTCTTCAATCCTTTGGAGAAACTAGTGAGCCGGAGCAGTGTTTAGCTGTGGTTCTGAGTCATCGTATATTCAGTACAGGTGCGATATTGTTTTTGGACTTTTTGTTTTTTCTTCAACTTGCAATTGGGCGACTGTGGTTCAGAGGGTTGGGAAGCTCATCTTATAATTGGAAGGTTGCTGGTTCCATCCCCAGCTCTGTCTGTCTTGCTCGTTGTGTCCTTGGGCAAGACACTTCACCTGCCAGAGGGGCCGATGGCGCGATATGGCAGCCTCGCTTCTGTCAGTCTGCCCCAGGGCAGCTGTGGCTGCAACTGTAGCTTGCCTCCACCAGTGTGTGAATGTGAGAATGAATGAATAGTGGAATTGTACAGCGCATTGGGGTCTCGAAAAACACTATATGAAATGCAATCCATTATTATTATAATTGAAGCTTTGAGTTGTGTTTCTTGCTGCCTGCCTTTGGAATCTGCATTTAGATTTTAAATCTGCTAAAATAAAACAGTGTCCATGTCCATGTTTCAGTCAGAGCCTGTTTCAAAGAACTTACACTTAATATGTAAATTAGTGTAGATTTAATACGGGAGTAAGAAAACTGAAAATGTTTACACAAAAATGTAAAAATTACATAGTACAAAAACTAATGATTCAAATGTACATATGTATACTCATACTGGATCAATATTGTTCATCTAGAGATGTAAGAGGGGTCCAAAGCTGAATTAAGTGTCCTCATAAATTTCCAGGAGAGTGTCTACAAAACACAAGGTAAAACAGACATAACCTCTTGAAAGTCAAATGTTCACTGGAACAGAATGCAAGATGTCCTTGTGTTGATCCCTGCGGGAGACCATTAAAAAGTTAGTTAACCGTATCACAAATATATTTAATGTAAAAGAAAGCAAACATTTAACCGATCACAGCGACAGGAAACAGGGATGGATTTCAAAGTTCACCTTCTCGCTGCTAAAATGTTAACAGGATGAAGAAACAGCTCTGTGCCCTCTGATCATCCCCAGAGTTTACATCACTTCACTCCTATCAGAATCCCAATAATCTCATTATTGGATTTATCTTTATCTGGTAATTGGAACGACTTCCTTATTATTTCTGTTCTTGTTATTTCCCACCTACAGCTCATATGTCAGAGGAGGAAGAGGAGGAGGATGTCTTTGAAAGTCGTCTCCTGAGGTTTCTTCTTCATGTGATCTCTTTCTTGTCTCACACTGAAATTAATCCAGATATGAGCAGTAAATTAAGAACCCGTCTGACCTTTGAGTCACTAACACACACACTCAGACATGCTCAGAGATTTTAGGGGAAGTTTTCTTTCTAAAAAATGTAATTTACAACGAATTAGTAACGTGAGTATTAAGCAAATATGTCAGCAACATGAGGCCAGCAGTGAAGAACTAAAAGCTGCAGTTTCTAGAGGCAGCCACAAGAGGCTACAAAAGTCTACCCGTCCCCACAGACTCCCGTGTTAAAATGTCCAAATATACAATAAAAATAAAAATGTTTACAGCCTGATATAAAAACTAGTTTGGTCTCTGTAGATAATTTCCATGGTTTAACCTGCAAATCTGTCAATGTTGCTTAATTTGGGAGAAGCTAATTCTAACTCTTTCTACATAAAACTGTTTGTAGGCTATAACTAACAACATTAGAACAATTTAAACATTTTACCTGACTTTAAGGAATGTATAAGTTGGATAAACACAAATACAGACCAAGATATAATGACTTTATTTAATACTGTATTTTATAAGTCTGAAAGCTCATCACAGCAGCCTGTAATGCAGAAAGCACAAAAAAGTCAAAGCCCTAATAATTTAGTCTAAAATAATGATCTTAAATATAAAAAGAATGCAGGTTGTGGTGTGAGGTGGTAAAGATTTTCTGTGTCTGTCCTCGTTTCCTTGATCGCTTGATGGTTAAATATTCAGACGAGGAGATATTCAAATCACTTCCAGCTCTCTGATCCTCCTCTCAGTCCAAATTTACCCCAATGTGTTAAAGAGGTGGGTGCTGGTGTCACCCCTCCACACCACTGCTGCTTTCATAACACTCCGGTCGCTGCTAGGCGCAGCCGAGGGCTAATTAACCCTCTGATTGCTCCCATTAACCCCAACACATTAGAGCTCATCAGGGGGGAGTGACAAAGTTCCCTCTCGAGCCCGAAGACGGCATCAGAGTGTCAGTGGGTCTCTGCAGGCCGCAGGAAGTGATGTCAGGGCTGCCAGCAGTTGATTTTCACATCTGCAGGCAGCTGTAGCACTCCAACAGATCTCACGCAGGTGTTTGACCTCATTAACATCCAGGTGAGACCTCAGCAAACATGCAGCTGATGGCGATAACAAATCCTGAATCATGAACCTATGGAGCTGGAGATGAGCAGAATAGATCCACGTCAGGGATCAAGCTGACAAAACTGGGCAAAAGTCTTGAGCCAATTGTCATTTATTCGTATTTTGCAGGAAGGTGCAGCATTTCCTCAAAACATGTGGAAACACACAAGGAAATACAACACAGGCATAGGCACAAATAGAGACTGTATAAACCTAACAATTTTCAAAATTTGGTTTGACCAACACAGCCTGAACCCTCTGAGGCAGCCTTCTCTAATTTTTTTAGGACGTCGCCAGTTCTCCAGGCATCTGGAAGGACATTTAAAGCTCTTCTTTGGATGTTTCATTCTGACAGAGAACAGTTTTACTCTTTTATCTGTCAGAATGATTGTACTCTGACGTCCAACACCACTGGCTGAAACGCAGCCCCAAACCATGACAGAGACTTCACCATGTTTGAGAGATGGCAGTAAAACTCACTGTTGCTGTCATGGTTTTGGGTCATTTTGACCCAGCATTTTCAGTTTCTTGTATTTTGGTGTTTTGTCTGTGCTATGGTTTATTTTTTGAGTCTTTAGTTGTCTTGTTATGAACATTATAATCCTAAGGTTCAGAGTTATTCTGGGGTGGGCCATTTATATGGATACACCGTAATGAAATGGGAATGGTTGGTGATATTAAGGTCCTGTTTGTGGCACATTAGTATATGTGAGGGGGCAAACTCCTCAAGTTGGGTGGTGACCATGGTGGCCATTTAGAAGTCGGCCATCTTGGATACAACTTTTGTTTTTTCAATAGGAAGAGGGCCATGTGACACATCAAACGTATTGGCAATGTCACAAGAAAAACAATGGAGTGCTTGTTTTCAACGTAACTTTATTCTTTCATGAGTTATTTACAAGTTTCTGACCACTTATAACATGTGTTCAATGTGCTGCCCATTGTGTTGGATTGTCAATGCAACCCTCTTCTCCCACTCTTCACACACTGATAGCAACACTGCAGGAGAAATGCCAGCACAGGCATCCAGTATCTGTAGTTTCAGGTGCTGCACATCTCGTATCTTCACACCATAGACAATTGCCTTCAGATGACCCCAAAGTTTAAAGTCTAAGGGGGTGAGATCGGGAGACCTTGGGGGCCATTCAACTGGCCCACGACTTTCCTATACTTTCCAGGAAACTGTTCATCTAGGAATACTCGGACCTGGCACCCATAATGTGGTGGTGCACCATCTTGCTGGAAAAACTCAGGGAACGTGCCAGCTTCAGTGCATAAAGAGGGAAACACATCATGTAGCAATTTCAAATATCCAGTGGCCTTGAGGTTTCTATTGATGAAGAATGGACCCACTATCATTGTACCCCATATACCACACCAAACCATCGCTTTTGTTGTTCCAACAGTCTTGGAGGGATCCATCCAATGTGGGTTAGTGTCAGACCAATAGCAGTGGTTTTGTTTGTTAACTTCACCATTCACATAAAAGTTTGCCTCATCACTGAACAAAATCTTCTGCGTGAACTGAGGGTCCTGTTCCAATTTTTGTTTTGCCCATTCTGCAAATTCTGTGCACCGATCTGAGTCATCCTCATTGAGATGCTGCAGTAGCTGGAGTTTGTAAGGGTGCCATTTGTGAGTAGCTAATATCTGCCGAAGGGATGTTCGACTAATGCCACTCTCCAGTGACATGCGGCGAGTGCTACGCTGTGGGCTCTTGCTGAATGAAGCTAGGACAGCCACTGATGTTTCTTCATTAGTGACAGTTTTCTTGCGTCCACATTTTGACAAATCCAACACTGAACCAGTTTCACGGAACTTAGCAAGCAGTTTTCTAACTGTAGCATGGGAGATGGGTGGTCTCGTAGAGTGTCTTGCATTGAACTCTGCTGCAATGACCCGGTTACTGCGTTCACCAGATATCAACACAATTTCGATCCGCTCCTCAAAGCGGTCAAAGAGGGTTAACCTCTTTGACATGTCAATTGCTGTGAACAAAGAGAAACGTGTAAATAACTTATGAAAGAATAAAGTTACGTTGAAACCAAGCACACCATTGTTTTTCTTGTGACAATACCAATAATTTTGATGTGTCACATGGCCCTCTTCCTATTGAAAAAACAAAAGTTGTATCCAAGATGGCCGACTTCTAATTGGCCACCATGGTCACCACCCATCTTGAGGAGTTTGCCCCCTCACATATACTAATGTGCCACAAACAGGATGTTAATATCACCAACATTCCCATTTCATTACGGTGTATCCATATAAATGGCCCACCCTGTAGTTAAGTTTTGTTCTTAGATTTAGTTCAGTGTCTAGTCTGTGCCTGTCATGTTTTCTGTTTTACTTTGAAGGTCCGTGTCTCATGTTAGTGTGTCCAGTGTTACTCTCCCCTGTGTTGTCATCATGTTTCATTCGAGTCAGCTGTGTCCTCATGTGTTTCCACTTCTCCTGATCACCTCATGTGTGTGTTTAAGTCCTCCGTCTCCCCTTGTTCATTGTCATGTCGTCTGTGTTACCTGCCAGCGCGTCATCACAGTCAGAATCATCACAGTCGTTTATAGTTGAGTCTTAGTTTCTCCAGTTTAGGTTCCAGTTTAATTTAGCCACTGTCCCTGCTGTTTTGTCGTGCCACCTTGTTTCAGCCATAATAAAGGTGTGCCTTTTGTTTATCACAGTTTGTTGTCCTCCGTGTCCTGCTTTTGGGTCTGCTTCAAAATTATGCCAGCGTACCCAGCTGTGACAGTTGTACCTCTGTCCTGACCCATCCTTACATACTAATGAGGATTTGAACAAAAACATTTCACATTTCAGACCTGTTCCACTTATTTCCGTCCAGTTCTTGTGTAATTTCCATTCATGAGCCTTTTCTCACTGTTTCCCTTCTTTAAGAACAGCTTTATTGATTCCACCAAGACCATTTCTGATGAGGCTTCAGTCGACAGTATATGGACTGAAGGACCAGATTCCTCTCTCAGGTCTTTGCAGGATTTTTTTTTTTTTTGTATTTCTTAAGGACATGACTTTGACATACTGTTCATCTGCTGAAGATATTTTTTTATTTTTTTAGGCTTCACATTTCTTCACATGCTGAGAGATACCAAGTTTTCAGCTAACACCTCTTTGAGAATCACTGTGTTGGTGTAATAATGCTGTTACGCCATTATCTTTGGTGTTTTTCATAAGCAATTAACAAACATCAGTCTGGCTCCTTGGGATCAAAATGTAAAGAAATGAGGGGTGGCTCAAGACTTTTCTTTCCATCTTTTGTTCGCATCCATTTTGAACTCTTCCTGAACTGGTTTATATCAGCTACATTATTAGTATTGGCGTTAGCAACAAGTATGACTGAGTCTAAGTCATTGCATTTCAAAGAAACCCCAATTAGCGTGACCGTAGAGTGCTCCAAAAGTCTCTCCTGCTAAAACCTGCTGAATGAAAAGAAATTAAATATGTTCTCAACAGTAAAGAGGTACTCTGACCTGACAGACGGCCCAGTGTGAACTGAACCTTCAGACAGGGGTCACTTGCTCAGCCAGAGCTGTCGTGGCACCGCATGGTTAGTACTGACCAATCAGAGTTTACCAAGTATGAAATTAAAACATCACAGTGGCTGCTTTTGCTAAGGATAAAAAGAGGAGAAAAGGAACAGGAAAATGCTTGTGGAGGAACACAACTTTGTTTTAATCACTTCAGTCCTGATGCATTTCAATGGCCTGCATTTGTATAGCGCTTTTCTAGTCCCTAAGGACCCCAAAGCGCTTCACACTACATTCATTCACCCATTCACACACTGGCGATGGCAAGCTACATTGTAGTCACAGCTGCCCTGTGGCGCACTGACAGAGGCGAGGCTGCCAGACACTGGCGCCACCGGGCCCTCTGACCACCACCAGTAGGCAAACATGGGGTTAGTATCTTGCCCAAGGATATTTGGCATGCAGCCAGGAGGCAGCCTGGGATTGAACCACCGACCTTCTGATTAGTGACTGACCTGCTCTGCCACCTGAGCTACAGCCAGGTGCATTTAGTCACTGAAAAAGTCCCAAGTGATGCAAATGGTTACCAAAACCAAACTCTCTGCCTGCTGTTTTCTCCCACAAGGAGTCCAAACTGCTTTAAAAGCTGCGAAGGGCAGGAAGTATTAGAAATTATATATAATAATAGATAAAACGGGCGATCGTGCCTCAAGAGTTGGGAGTTCGCCTTGTAATCGGAAGGTTGCCAGTTCGAGCCCCGGCTTGGACAGTCTCGGTCGTTGTGTCCTTGGGCAAGACACTTCACCCGTTGCCTACTGGTGGTGGTCAGAGGGCCTGGTGGCGCCAGGCAGCCTGGCCTCTGTCAGTGCGCCCCAGGGTGGCTGTGGCTACAATGTAGCTTGCCATCACCAGTGTGTGAATGTGTGTGTGAATGGGTGGATGACTGGATGTGTAAAGCGCTTTGGGGTCCTTAGGGACTAGTAAAACGCTATACAAATACAGGCCATTTACCATTTATAAAAGTGAACCTGACGGCAGATGTGCATGTGTAGCACTTTTACACATGTGATAATCTTCATGAAAATCCTAATGAGGGAAACAGCTGACCTCGAACAGCTGATGACAGGAAGTGGAGCTCTGCAATCGTCTTCATGCTGTTGTGCAGTCAGAGCAGTGATTTGTCAGTTGTATTACACTCGGGTTCGTATTCAGTTGTTTTTAGCTGTCATTACCCAGACTGCACTGCAGCTGAAGCAACAGTGGTAACCAATGAGTGAAAGGAGGCTTGTTACAGTTTATATAAGATTTACGAGGCTGATGTTACAAAGGTGGTTCATTTTAACGTCTGCATCACAAATGAAACTAAGAAAGATCTGCAAAGTGTTCAGAAAACTGCAAGTGACAGTCTCTGCCTTTTTCAGTTTGAGGTGTTCAGAAAACAGGAGCTGAGATTTTATTCATCCCAGCAGCGTGTGTGTGTTTTCACATCTCCTGCCCCCTGGTGGTCAGATGAGGCTTTTACAGCAGCACCATCCACATCAGGTAAGCAACATCACACACACACATCTTTGATGGGCGGTGGGGGGCGTCAGCTTTAATAATGTCTGTTTTCTGATTAATGCAACAGTTTTACATTTTTACCCCATCAAAGTGTCTGAAGGAGGAACCCCTTTAACATCAAACATCTTTTTAGGGTGACACGGCCAGCTTCTTCACCATTACTTCTTCACTTAATAAAGATCCTGAGTATGTCTAATTTTGTCTGTTTTTTTAAGTTTCCTGCTTCATTTTATGTATTTATTTCTGTGATGTGTCTGATTTCGCCTAAAGGTTCAACGACATAAAGAAACCAAAACGGAAAAAAACAAAATAAAACAGCCACACTTCGGGGCAAGGTCAGGTTTACAGCAGACAGAGAGAGTTTTAATTTGAAAAGCCTTCAGGTTGTGTTCACAGACAAAGTGCAGAAAAGAAAAACAATGTTTTCATTATTTATCTGTCATACATGTCAGGATGACTTATTTATTTTCTGCTGATCATTTATTGATGAAACACGAGTTGATGGATCGGAGCGTGGGGAGGCGTAGGGGTTCGTGATACAATAATTATTCTCCTCCTCAGACAAAGAGCAGTAAACTGATGGCATTTTTTTTTGCAGGTGACTTCCTGCTAATATCCTTAAAGTCATTGGATATATTACTGTAAATTCACCCTTCCTCGGACTGGAGAAGTGAATAAGATGGTTGATAGGCTCACAATAGCATCAATCCCAGTTTCCCAGAAAGACAAACGGAAAAAACTTCCCAGAATATTTTTTGTCTCATCCAGGTGTGGCATTTCCAGATGTTTCCACATATAAATAATCCAACATCCACAGCTGTAAAATGTGAATCTAAATGCTGTTTCTCTTGGGAAAAAACACCAATAAACCTTTATTTGTATTTCACCTTCAAGCCAAAGTACACTAAACCTACATCAGGAGAGTGACTCGATTTATGAGGGAAGAAAATATTTTCCCGGATGGATTATGTGTGAGAGAAACAAAACAATAATTCACTTTGTGAACTTTGACGTAAACCAGAAAGAGTAATAACATGCTACATTAGCAGCTAATGCTAGGTAGTCACAGATACCTGCTAATTAGTGCTCAGAACCGTCCAGTTAAAATCCTAGAGTTTCACTGTTGGATGGTTTCTTTGTACAATAAACTGCACAGCAGCAGTGTTGCTGGTCCGATAAATCACAAACAGAGGTCCCTTTAAGGAGCTCCAATTAGTATTAGCTGAGGTGAAGCCTAGCAAAAAGCTAGCCGCTAAATCTACATGTCACTCAGAGGCCACGCCCCTAAAAACACAAACTTTAAACCTTTATACAGGCTGGAGACATGTAGGCTGTATCCCAATTCAGGGTCTGCAGCCTCAACGATCCTCAAGGGCCCCGTAGTTAAAGACCGCTAAGGCCGGAAGTGCGAGGCTTGTGAAATGGGACGGTCTAGCCTCCGTTGCTCTGCCCAGGTTGCCTAGCAACCATGATACTAACAGCTGGAAACGTTTCATACAGCTTTGTTTGACAGAAATGAAGGAGAAAATCTTTTGTTCATTTGTTTGTTTGTTTCTACATGAGCTTTGATCATTCTCTGATTAAGGTCAGCTATTGAACGGCGTATATTTTAAAGTAAAGGCTTTAAAACCAAGTTAGTACAAACGTCACTAATGTCATATAACTTTGCCGACATGTGGCCAACAGTAATGTTTTAATGTTCTTTGTTATTAAACATTTGCACATAAATAAGTGACATAATATTCAGTACTTAGTTTACTAAGTTACTCTTCGGGCACCGTTTTTTTCGGCAAAATTATCCACACCCACCGCCGCGCTATGCATTCTGGGATATGTTGGACCACGAAGTCTACACCGCCACGTCCTTAAAATTCAGGGAAATTAAGGACGCATTTGAGGGCTGCATTTCGAGCAGCCTTCGAATTGGGACAGCCTTCGTCACGTCGCTGTGACGTAATCGGCCTTAAAATGCGGCCTTTAAGGCTGCAGACCCTGAATTGGGATACAGCCGTACAATTAACATGAAGTCTGTGGGGACTTACTCACCGCTGGAGCCTCTGGTGGACATTAGAGGAACTGCAGGCTGTGTGTGGCATTTCACAACATTGTGTTCAGGTAGAGGACATCTCTGTATTAGCAGCATATTGGGGGGAGGATGGGCGGGCGTAGCAGCTGCACCTCTCTTGGTGTGGTGAAGGAAAAGGTCACCTTATCCAACGTCTGTCTGCTGCAGGTGTTTTTTGTCCTCTTCAACTTCCCGTAGCTGTCGTCCGTGTCAACAGGAGGTGACCTCAGCAGGAGGCGGAGCTCTGACCTGAGCTTCTCCGACCTTTTTCACTCTGAACTTTTTAATCCGAGAGGTTCAGTGCGGGACAGGAGGGTCTGCGTTGGGCCAGAGTTGAGGCCTTTGTATCATGAAGTGAACCTTTTAATTAGACCAAAGTGACACGCAGCATGTGTGAAACCATGTTATAATAAAGGAGCTGAAGTTAGCTGAGTGACTGTAAGCGACGGCAGCTGCAGATGTTTCAGTGTGATTAAAGCAGTGACAGACAGATGTTAGCTCCAGCAGCAGCAGCAATATCAGGCTGAATAGTTAATAAAGCGACTGTATTTTTAAAGACACATTAGTCTGAAAGTGTCTCTGATGTTTGTCTCAAGGTCACATTATAATGGATGAACATCAGCTTCCTGAGGGATCGTGACAGATCCGCTGTTCATCCTTCACCTCATATGACAGCTTGTTCGCACAAGTCAGACTCTCAAACTCTACAACTCATCAGAGACTCGCAACCACAAAGAGACCAAGAGACGACCTCAAAGGGAGAAAAAAGGTAAAAAACGGGACACAAAGGGACCACAAGGAGATATAACAAGGCATCAGTTACATAAGCAACTACAAAAATAAAAAATACACAAACACACACAGGCATAAAATACCCCATGATGAGACAGAACAACAATGCAGCAATTTCAAAAGTAAACAAAAATTAACAACAGACATACAACTGGCCAAAAATGATCATCAAGTGGATAAATATACCACACAGTAAATGAAACAACCTGGTAACGAGTGGACACAATGAGCTACAAAAGACACAATAAATGACATTAATAACCAGAAAGGCGGCTTTAGCAATCACAGCTGGACAAGGAAAGGACACAAATGGACAAGGAAATGCTACAGAAGGGCCAAAGGCTCCCTGAAAACAATATAGGAAGGTAAAAAGCAACAAAAGGACATGAAAGAGCACACACAGGGACAAAATGAAGCCAAAAGGGTGCCATAAAATGGACACAAAGAAACTATAGTGGGACATAAATTTACCATGAAAGGCTACAAAGTAACAACAAAGACACATAAAAAGGGACAAGAAAAGGCACAGACATGATAAAATTAACAAAGATAAAGGGACAAAAAAGATGATTGAGGGATGTAAAAAAGATCCAAATGGATAAAAAAAAAAAACATACAATAGAGACAAAAAACGAAACAAAGACGTGACCTGAGCACAAAGGAGCTTCCATTGTTTTCATCTGCTATGTAAAGCACTTTGTGACGCTGTGTTGCAAAGCTAATAAAGTTAATAAAATGTATTAGGAGTAATTCAGTGTAGAAGCCGTTTTCTTTTACAGATTAAAGGTTTTCACACTGGATGAGTGGATTCAGCTTATTTCTGATCTGTTAATTAAAAGCTCCGAGTGTTTGCCACGCTGACGTGTTAGACGGGAATCTGCAGTGAAAATGATCCTCTGCACAGTCGCATGAATTTAAGTATGTAATGGCTTGTTTAAAATAATAAATTCGCTGTAAATTGCATGAATCTTCATGTACAGAGTGCTTGTTTCACACCTTATATGATGAAATCCAAACATATTTAATGATGACGTGTTCACCTATGGTGTTAATTAAAGCCTAATTCTCGGCCGCTTTAATGTGAAATCAACCTTAAAACTGTAACTGCTGCTTCAGTCCCAACACTCATGAGTCACCTGCTTCCTGTGATTGGCTAATGGGGTTCACCTATGAGCAATGACCAATCAGCGCACTCGTAGTATAAAAGCAGGGAGAAACTGAAGCCTTGAGGTTGTTTCTGATTGGGAGTTAAGTTAATGGTCATTAAATCTCTTGGCTGATTACGGTCTCGGGGTTTAATTCCCGTTCGCCCGAAGTCTCGGGGTTTAATTCCCATTGGCCCGCAGCTCAACAGCACAGCATTAAATTTACATTTACAGAATAACACATGTTAAAAGTAATCAGACAACACTTGATCTGAGAGACAAAGTCTAACGCAGCGGTCCCCGGACCTCGGACCGGTACCGGTCCGTGAGTCGTTTGGTACCGGGCCGCGAGAGTTGAGGCTCAGGTGTGAAATGTATAGTTTTCAGGGTTTTTATCATTTTTCAGCGTTATTTTGTTATCGTTTTTATCGTTTTTATCGTTTACTTGGTTTTCCTTGGTCTTTTCACGTGTGTTATGAATAAATTTTCTTTTTTTCCTTAACGGTACTAGTTTTATTTTGTTGTATTTATCTTAAAGACCTTAAAGGCCGGTCCATGAAAATATTGTCGGGCATAAACCGGTCCGTGGTGCAAAAAAGGTTGGGGACCGCTGGTCTAACGTACACAAACGTTAAAGAAACGTAAAGATTTTTGGACATAATCTTGGAAACGACACTAAAGAAAACACATCATGAAGTAATCCTCATAAAAATTGACATTACAAAACTAGGAACGGCAGTGAATTTGTTTTTAAGCAACATTTAATAAAAATATAATTTTTCAAACTATTTTCTTTTGCTAAATTTTTTTTTTATAAAGCATTTACAGAGAAATGAAAAGTACATTTTATCAAATACATGGCTTTCTTTTATAAAGTGCAAGATTTTTTTATACGAGCAAAGATACTGTCAGAAGAAAGCAAAGAAATTTCTGCATTTAACAAAAGCTAATACGGTTTTATAAAAAGTAAGATTTTCAGACACTAAAAAAAACTATGTCAAACTTTTTTTTTCCCACTTAAAAAACACAATGAACCCACTTTACGTTCTACAAGCTGCTCTACAGTTTTCTAAGATGGTCATTGGTCCGATCTGAGCAGGACCCTGAAAGTTTATTGGATAAAGATTGAACATGAGCGAGTGAAGCGCTTTGACCAAGATGTTTCTTTCTGACTTTTTCCCCACTCATTGTTTTTGTCTATTGTTGGGAAAAAAAAGTCTTTAACAAATATGAAAAATGTATAAAAAACAATGCCGCTAAGGTCTAAATGCAAAAAAAAAAACACCCTGGAAAACGTGAAAAATCTCAAACAGGCTGTCTGAGGAGCAACAATAGTCGGCTCAAGGCTTTTTATATTATGAGGTAAAGACGCTACAGTAATTTCGGTGTATGAATGAGGAGTTGTGACGCTCGGGTTAATCCTGCTGTCGCCCACACATTGGACTTCCTGTGAGGATGTTAACCTTCACCCCCATCATGTCCTGGCCTCTGTTATTTGGTCCACCTAAGACAGTCTGGGGACTAAGACGAAGAGCGAGAGTGTACCTTCAGAGCGTGGTGGAAGTGTCCTTTAATCAGTACGAAGAGAAACGACCTGTGAAATCGTCTGATTGCTGCTGCTGCTCTGATTCATTAGCGAAAGTCCCTGCTGACCCATGGCCAGTGAAGTACACACTCTTTAATGTTTACACCAGGCAGTAACACTGCAATGAAAACCACAGAACAGGTGCACTCTGGGAAATGGAGGCTTCAGTATCTCCACCTGCTGATAATGTTTGGATCATTTGTTTTAATCTAGCATCAAGAAAATGCTGCAGTTCCTCTAACGTCCACTGGAGCTCCAGCAGTGACTCAGGCCCCATAGACTCTCATGTTAAAATGTCTGACTTAACAGCAGAAATAAACATATTTACAGCCTGATACAGAAAATGTTGGGTCTTTCTAATTTCCCCCTTTATAACAACTGTACGAGGGAAATGTGGATTTTTTTCCCCAAATTTGTTGATCAAGCTGGATGCAAAACTCCACAAACCAATATTTGACATCAGTTTCTTTGGGAAACGTTCTGTCGCAGAAGATTTGGCAATCTTGACAAGGTTCTCAGACTCAAGAAGGAAGTCCTGGGCTCTCAAACGCTAAAATAACATGAAAACATGCTGGATCGATCACTAAGGAGGTTTGTGATTTCCTCAGATCCTACCATTGTTGAAGAGACTCCAGGTTTATGTGGGGGTGCCAGACTTGGAAAGAATTCCCTCGATCTTTTGAAATTATGCTGGATTAGTAACTGAGGAAGTTCATGAGGTTCTACAGGAAGTGAGATGCTGGAAGAGGGTCCTTGGACGACGTCCTGTAAATTCTGTAAATTATTACGTTTTTGCCAGCTTTCTCTTAAAATGTTTTAGGGTTTTGTGTATGTAAAGTAGCAAATTCAATTGTTGTAGTTTACATATATTAAACAATCAGGCAAAAACAGGATTTTAATGTAATCGTAGGAATAATCTTTTCTTTGGCCTCTGAGATATAACCCTCTGCTCTGTAGAGGTAACGGTGTGTTCAAGGACAGCTCTGAAGGTCAGATCCACATCATTAACAGACTTTATGTGATCACATTAATGTTCACACTGTGACAATGAACACACAAACTGCAGACAGAAACATCTCGTGGTTCCATGTGGGTTTGGGGATCATGTGAAGTGCTTGAAATTAGAATCATCTTTAGCAGCTTCACTGATCTTTAATTGAGGTATGCGCACACATACGAAGAACTGGGCTCCAGTTTTTCCTTTGGTATAGAGTAAAAAGATGTTTTAGTAAATTATGGAATAAATAATCGGTGGATAAATGGGTACTATATATACAGTATATACATAAGTTGTTTAAAGGCTTGAAAATCATTCGGATATCCTGGAAAATACTCCAGGAGGGTCAGGAGACCTTTCAGGGCTGCCTGTCAGAGTCAATTTCTTTCCATCAGCAACAGAAATACAGTCTAAGAATCCAACGGTTTATGTTGACAAACCCATGTGCTTTAAAAATGTAAATGTAGTCCTGGAAAAATGTTTTGAGGTCCTTGGTTTTGATTTAGAAATCATGGAGAGTCCTGTGGTTTTATTAGAGGTCCTTGAAATGATGATGTGGGCCTAAGCTAATGTTAGCTAGGGTTGCTCGTTGATACATGACATTGAGAATAAACATCCCATCTAACAAAGGTCTTGTTGTTTGAGTTGTGTCAAACTGTTTCATAGATTAATAAAATACAACGAGGAAAGTTCTCGGGTCCTCAAAGGAGGATTAAGGGTCCTTTGGGAGGTCACTGAGGAGCTGAGGATACTTCCTGTGTGTTGTTCAGTGAACACACACACACAAACACACACAAGCACACACACACGTTTGTTCTTCCATCTGTGTGAGGATCATGGATTACCTGAACCATAAAATACAGGTGTGAACCTTGAAACAGCTCTTTGAAGGCCTAAGGACCAGAGACAGAGCATATATACAAACACACACACACACACACACACACACACACACACACAGATCTCCCTAAAGCAGGCTGGTTGCTGTTGATCAGCTTCTGATGCAGATCACTCTCTCTGTGTTTCTGTGGTGGGTAGGTGGCGGTGCTGGGGGGCACTGGGGGGTGGTGGGGTGGGTGCTGGGGGTGTAAAGTGAAAGAGAAAACTGCCTCTTGTCTTTTCCAGTTTGGGGCGTCCAGATGGGAAGTCATTTTTTATTCGTCTTGAGGCGGCTCTTCACATCTGTCGGCCCAGATGCTTAATGAATACAGAAGCAGGCCGAGCTGTCGCCTCATTAATACTGCAGCGGCGCGGGGAGCCCGGCCGGCCCGGCTGCCTCGTACCGCCGCCGCCCACCGCGTCCCGCTGCGGCACCGGAGCAGAACGCATCACCGCAACAGTGTCCTCGGGGCCCGACGCCGCCAGCTGGCGCCTCGCAGGAACAAAGCTGCGGCGCTCAGTCGGCCCGACGCCCCTCTGTGTTGTCACTTAAAGTCTTTATTGGTATTAATTGATGCGATCGTGGCGACACCTCCCCTCGCCGCAGCCTCGAACAGGTGAAAGAGCTCCGCCTACTCCTCAAGGTGATGCCCCCTCAAACCTGCTGTTGATAGGCGCTGCCTCTGATGGACAGGTGCAGTCTGAAGTGAGGACTCTTCAGGTGAGAGCAAAGGTGTGAAATGTATAATGAACAAGATTAAACATCAAAGACCAGAACAAAGTGTTAAATAAAGGTCATGTCAACAGCTACAGGAGACAAGATTCGTTAAACACACAAACAGGAAGGTAATCAAACTTGAAAACATCACACACTGTAATCAAAATAGTCCTGACAAATATATATATGTACCTGTCCTTTATGTCTCATTGGAGCTACTTTGCTCTCCAGAAAGAAGAAAAATGAAAGTAAGATTCACATCCTTTTCTTTTCTCCTTTTGCTTTTTCTGTGGTGAAATCAATATTAGTTCTTCTGCGCTGAACAACTTTTGCAGATGGTCGAGGAATAAGTTCTATTTTGCTTTAAATATTATTTGCATTATTTAACAATCATTGATGTTCTAAATGTGTAGCTTTACAAACATAATCAAGGATAAGTGTGCTTAAAAAATATTGCACGTATTGTTGTTTTAAAGCTCGACGTACATAGCAAGAAATGTCAGGAAGTAAAAGTGACAATAGACTATATGCAAGGAGTTTGATACATGTTTTATTCAGAACTTTTCCTTAATAAAGTAATTTTCTTATGTTAATTTATGACCAATCATAACTCTTGGAGTTTTAAACTTAATCACTTTGGTTTCCTTTTGATTTCCAAACACTAAATTTAAAAAACTCTGTGAAGATGACAAATAATATTAACAGAAAGTGTTAAAAGTTTAAGACCCATCACTGATCCCTGGGGTACTCCAGAGGCAAAGTTTCTAAATCCCGATGCAGTCTCATCACTCGGTCGTTATTATTTTGTCGTCTTAAAACGCATCAAATTTGCACAGGTAAATATATTCAGGAAACATTATTTTAAGGTTTAAACCTTCAAACTTAGCTGTTGTTTAAAATTATTTTTACATCATCGTTATATGGAGAGATTTGTGGGGGGCACTTTAACTTTTCTTTGGAGACTATTGTTATCCCTGTGGCTTTGGTGGCACCTAGGCCTTTTAGAGACCCTGGTTCCTTTTTGGTTTTTTTTTTACTTTTGTTTGAACCCTGACACTTTTGAGGACTCCTGGGTACTTTATGACCTCTTGGATTTTTGGGACTAGGACACCTGAGACACTGGAAACATGATGCTTTGGCAGGCCATAGCCCTGGGACTTTTGTGGCTCCTTGAAAGTTTTTTTTAAAGGTCCTGAGACGTTTTGGATGCTCATGGTCCCAAAAAGTCCAAAAAGTATGTGACCTGTGACTTTTGGGAACCCTGGCACTTTTTTTGGCTCCTGAAATGCTTTTTGACTTTTAAAGGTTCTGGTCCTTTGGCTCTCGTGTGCCCAGGAAACCTCTGGGTGTCTTGACACTGAGACTGTTCTGGGGTTCTCCTGGGACTTCATGAACCTCTAAGAACCTTTTGGGGCCCTGAAACTCTGGAGCTCCTTGGATTCTGGGGGCTCTTTATATCTCTCCCACCCACCCCCCATCACAAAAGAAAGACTTGTGATGATGGGACTTTTGAAGGTCCTGCTGCTCAAAGATCTGATCTGTTGAGTCGGTTGGGCCCCTGCATGCTGAGGGCATGATGTGGTGATTTTAAATTCATAGAGAATAAAAAGAAATGAAGCTGGAATTTAATTTCTTCACATTTACTGACCTCCACTTCCTTTCCCAGCTCCTTTTCTTCTTCTGCAGCTTTCATAAATGCTTCAATTTAAGGCCTCATTTCCTCTCATCTGCTTCTACGGTGGTTTAATATTTTGTTTTAGTCTTGATGACCGGCTGTGAAGGTCAGTGGACAGAAACCTGGACCATCTTTTCCCCCTCCCCTCTTCCACGGTCAGTGTAAGGACCATTACCTGAATCCCATTAAAGCCATGGCTTTGTCCCAAACCCTTGTAAAGACACCCCCTCCCCCCTGACTCCTCAGCTGCTGAGTGAACAGACCTTCAGAGGTGAAAACATGCTCGTCACATGAATGTAAATGAAATGAAACCTCACCACGCCCTGTTCCTGTTACTCTGCCTGTCAGGCTGAAAAAAGGGCACAGATTCCTCTCGATATGGACGTCTGATTGCTTTTTCATTCCCTCAAAAGAATGGTAAAAAGTGGTGAAATTTACACTTAAAATATTTAACTAAATTTCTTTTTCCCCTCTGAGGACTTGTGTGAGAAATCTAATCTTATTGTCTGACACATTTAGGGCAAAATATAGACGATCTTAAATGGTCGAACTGATCAACCTCCTCTAAAGGTTTCAGGCTTTTGCCATGAGAGCTCGAGCTTCTCCCTCTTCTTCATGTAAGCTGTGTTAACTTAACGAGCAGTTTGCAGCAATCACACACATTCACCTCGGAGGATGAACGCCGGAGTCTTTAATGACCCCGACTGCAGTTTTTACCTGCAGAAATTATCGATTTCATCTCATGTTTGTTTGTTTGTTAATCTCTGTGTTTAATCAGCGGGCTTTTAATTAAATCCATAAAACAACGGACCTGAAGGATTTTAGTTGTTTCCGTGTTTTCTCAAGGCTGCGTGTTGGTTTGTTATTGAGTCAAACTTGCGGAGATGAAAGGAAAGAAACATCCTTCATCCGGTAAGCTGTCACAAAGACTTCTTTACATTTTAAATAAATGCTTTAAAGGATCATTCTGCTTCATTTCAGCCTGCAGCTTGTAGAGTTCAAAAAGATTTTTGATATCTCAACTTTAGCATTTTTGGTTTTTGGAGCCAGGAGTGACCATATTTGGATGAGTGGGTGCCACCAGTGGTGGTTATCAGTTCACATTCTGATCTTGACACATAATCTGTAGCTGTCCACAAACTTTTGTCCAGAGTTTGACTGAGAGTCGAGTCTCTGAGCTGGTTTTAAATCAGCGGCCCTGATCTGAGCAGAGCTGCTGTAAAACATGTCTGCAGACATTAAAGATGTCTGACATCAGAGTTCACATCTGGAATCACATGCTGCATGTCTAACACATCTGGACTTCTTTGTCGCCGTAATCAGAAACACTTGTCAGCTCGTCCCGACTCACAGAAACTGTTTAAAAAAAAATCTCTCCTTTCTTTTAACAATATTTTTAAATATATAATATATTTATATAATATATCAGTCAAAACATGGTGAACTGCACCATGGCGTTGCCTCCTCTGTCGCCCTGTTAGGTACAAGATGTCCTGTAGCGTTGGCGTTCTGATGTTCCCACGGTAGATCATTTACAGACGCGTGATTTGATGTTTCCTTCAGTATGACCTGAAATGAGTCACTAAGCCCACAAACTCATCAGGAAAGTGTTTACAGAGGTTAAAGCCAAGGGGCGTTTTCCCATAGACTTCTATGGGACAGGAAGTCCATAGAAGCTATCGCCCCCTGGTGGACTTGAGACAGAGTTTTAGATAGATTTTTAAAGAACAGGATGCGATCAGAGTGGATGGAGCATATTGAATCTTTTCAGCATTTTAGAGGCTCAAGTGTAAATATATATCATCTCCTCTTGGTCAACAAACCAATGTTCTGTACTGACAGAAGATGGTGCTAAACATGTTTTTGAAACTTTAAGCACTTATTTTTTCTATCGGGTCATCTGACTGCTGTATTATTGCAGTGTCTTTACCTTAGTAACATCAAGCACCTTGAGATGAATGGTGTTGAGATTTGGTGCTATAAAAAAACCCAAAAAAAACCCCTAAAATAACCTAAAATAAGAGGTCTTTTAATTTAAATTGACTTATCGTCTTAAAGCACCTTAAAGTATTTTAAGTACTTAAGCAAAGTAATTACACTTCTGAAGATGAGATCAATTGTTTTTTTGTTTCTATGTTTGTTTGTTTCTGTCTCACCCAATTATACAGTATCCAGTGTATTGGATGGATGGCTGGATAGGCAAGCCTGAGATGAACTGAGCAGAAATCCTGAGATCTGAAGCAAAAAACTGTCAAACTGGTGCATAAAGAAACCACCAGTAAGTAGGAACTAAAGCATCCATGTGATCCAGCTCCAGGAGGCCTCTGGCCCTGCTGCTGGGACCTCCTGGTGACCCCTCGGACCGCACGTTGAGAACCAGCTGCGGCTCCAGTGATGCAGGAAGAAGCGCAGGAGCGATTTGTGTGAAAGATGGCCGACAGCCTCTTCAGAGAGACGGCCGGCATTCTGGGCAAACGAGCGCTGTCACATATTTCACGCGGCCGCGCGCTCATTAAAGACGAAGGCGCTCGCCGCGGTAATTGTTTTAATTTATTTGTTTATGGCGAAGACAGAGGGGACGGGCACATGGCACTTTGCTGCTTTATTGGGAACATATGGAAGACATTTATCACCATTTGCAGCGATCGGCCTAAATGATTTTATTAACTAATTTGTAACTTTACACTTTTTTAATCAAACACATGCTGCGTGCTGTAATGTTCTGATAATGCTCCGGGGCTTTGTAAAGAGAGTGCACGCAGCCACAGGGAAATAAAAAGAGAGGAGAGGAAGGAGAGATGAAATGAAAGTGTGGAGGTTTGGGAGGAGGCGGGAGAGGGGAGGGGAGGAGAGGGCTCTGCTGTTGGACTGATGATGGAGATGATTGTGAGCTGAGCTGCAGTGCGCGGCACTCTACTCTCAGCTACTTAGGACGTCTGTTTACCTGAAGTCAGTGAAGCGGTGTCTTTCTGCTGCGGCGAGCACGCTTTTCCTCAGTTATTTGTGGCCCTACAGGGTCTGAAACGCCGCCACAGTGGGCCTGAACAACACCAGGACCGAAGTGAAGCGGTCCCCAAGGAGGATCTAAGGGGTTTCCCTGAGTCAGGTGGTGCAGCCAGGCGAAGCTCCACCCACCCTCCCTCCTCCATAACTGCTGCTCACAGGTTTAACAGCATCACAGGGAGAAAGTTCAGGCTGCTGCAGAGTTCACAGACATCATCAGTTGATCACCTGGTCCAGACATCCTGAGAATGGACAGACATGGAAATTCAAAATAAACAAACTTTATTTCAAACTGTTAACGTGTAACATCGAGAAAGAAAAGTATCCAAAAAGAAAGGAGACACTTTAAATCGTGCGGTTACATCCAGTGGCTCTTTTTTCCTAATCCAAATGAAAAATGACGAAAAGAGACCAAGAAAAGTTAGAGAAAAGAGCAGCTGACGTTTGTCTTTGTTTACGTCAGTAAGAAATGTTTCACTGGGTAGAATCTGTAGATCAGCGTGAATTAAATGTCTTTATTCTTTAAAACAACGTTTTTTATGCCAAATAGAGTCAGACTTTCTTCTAGTCAGTGTTACTCATTTAACTAAACTGACACAATAAAACTGGAAAATAAAATGAAACAAAAACTCAAAATCAAATAAAGATTGATCAGAAAAGATGAAACTACAAACATGAGTTAAAGTGACTCCTCTCTCATTACACATTTCATGAACCTGACTTTAGGTTTGTGTATACAGAACAAGGCCTGCAGTTTTCAAGAAGTGCTCCCGGTTGTTGGTTTGATTCCTGGAGCTGCCTGATGACCTCTGAACCTGAGGTAGAAACGGCGTGAATGAATGCCTGTGTCTGTTGTGATATGACGACACGTTTAGACTTCTAAATGAGTCGACATCTCAGACAAATCTTCCACCATCTGCACCTCCTCCCTCTCTTCCTCCTTCTACATGGGCACAACGTGACATCCACCTCCTCTCCTGCCACAACACGTCAGTGATGCCTTATTTGTCACCTGCCTCTTTAAACAAAGCAGCTGACACGCTGTCCGCAGCTTCTCCGTCACCTTTTCCTGTTAACTACTTTGCTGCGGCTCATCCCGCTCTCACGTCTCCTAAATAAAACAAAACGAGTGACAGCTCCTTGTCCCGCAGCAACCCCACCACGAACATCTGGACGCAAACAAGAGCATCACAAACACACAGCCGCTCCTACATAAAAGACGAAGCCAACTGCCGTCCTGGAGTGAGCAAGAGCCGTGTGACACGGCAGCAGCGTCTCTCCCATTAAGGCCCTAAAGAGTAGGACATCAAACCGGGTGGAGGTGGCGCCGCGGCGGGAGCCAGGATCATCACATTTTAATAGGACATGTGGCGTTTCTGCCCCCCTCTCCGGGCCAAATGGCAATCCTGAATTCTGCCCAGCTGTCGAGCTACAAATGGCCTGCAATTATCTCCATGCCTCGACCGGTGAGCTCAGGCGTTGTCGTTTCACAGACATGCTGAGAGGTCATACAAGGGGTCATCAACACTTAAAGGTCACCAACACTGAGAGGTCACCAACACTTAGAGGTCACCAACACTGAGAGGTCACCAACACTGAAGGGTCACCAACACTGAGAGGTCACCAACAGTGAAGGGTCACCAACACTGAGAGGTCACCAACACTGAGAGGTCACCAACACTGAGAGGTTACGAACACTGAAGGGTCACCAATACTGAGAGGTCACCAATACTGAGAGGTCACCAACACTGAGAGGTCACCAACACTTAGAGGTCACCAACACTGAGAGGTCACCAACACTGAAGGGTCACCAACACTGAGAGGTCACCAACACTGAGAGGTCACCAACACTGAGAGGTCACCAACACTGAAGGGTCATCAACATTGAGAGGTCACCAACACTGAGAGGTCACCAACACTGAGAGGTTACGAACACTGAAGGGTCACCAACACTGAAGGGTCATCAACATTGAGAGGTCACCAACACTGAGGGGTCACCAACACCTAGAGGTCACCAACACTGAGAGGTCACCAACACTGAAGGGTCACCAACACTGAGAGGTCACCAACACTGAAGGGTCACCAACAATGAGAGGTCACCAATACTCAGAGGTCACCAACACTGAGAGGTCACCAACACTGAGAGGTCACCAACACTGAAGGGTCACCAACACTGAGAGGTCACCAATACTTAGAGGTCACCAACACTGAAGGGTCACTAACACTGAGAGTTCACAAACACCGAAGGGTCACCAACACTGAAGGGTCACTAACACTGAGAGGTCACCAACACTGAAGGGTCACCAACACTGAGAGGTCACCAATACTGAGAGGTCACCAGCACTGAAGGGTCACTAACACTGAGAGGTCACCAACACTGAGAGGTCACCAACACTGAAGGGTCACCAACAATGAGAGGTCACCAATACTCAGAGGTCATTAGCATGATTTTAACATGATGACGTTATTTTAGCTTCATTAGTCAGAAAAAGAGTTCAGAAGCTCCCCGGGAATCTGTCTGGTTTTAAGTTTCCTTCAGTTTCACAGTGATCCGTGGAGGTTCATCGGAATGTCAATTTGCTGAGGACAAACAGAAGCTGCCCAGTTTGAATTCTTGATTTTTATGATGTAAACACTTTAAAGCTAAATAAAAATGGAGCTCCGAGGATCATAGTTACCGTTTTACCAATGTTTCAGGTTAGGTCAGTGTAAAAAAGCCAAGCATGATTTCCTTGCAGCTCTGTTTTGGTGCGGGATAATGGCTCAGAGTGACGCCTCTCTGAGAACAAGCTCCGAGCTGATCGACGCTGTTTTTCCTGACATGAAGCCAAATGCTCCATTTTTCACGCAGAAGTGACTCTCTCCTCCCGCTGCCAGGGACAGCAGTGAGCACCGTAATGGATGTTTGCTGAAGATGTTTCTGCTTCGTATTGCTGCCGAAACACAGCTTCAGGCAGGCCTGGATCCATTCAGGATGGCTTGATTGTGCAATCACATCTAATTAGGTGAAATGGAGTTTGGTTTGGGGCCAAGGTCAACACCAACGGCAGGTTTTAGTGTTTAGTGTTAAAGCTATCATACATTTCTGCTGGCGCTGTAAATCTCCGACTGAATGGAGCGTGCTAATCCATAACACTGCAGCTGGAGGCCAGTAATTTACTGACTTCATCACAGGAAGCAGTGGGAGGCCTGCAGTTTAACCAGAGAAGGTGTGGGAAACGTGGAAAACCATCATTGTTTCCTCTCACAGAAATACAGAGCTGCGAAATTCCTGCCAGTTTATAGAGCTGAAACATTTCCTGCTTCATCTTCCCCAGAAGGAATGAGAGTTTAAAACTTTAACTTTTCTCATGTTAAATCAAACGTTTCACTGAGAAATATGCTGAAAACTACATTACCCATCAGACTTAGAGCTCCCACCTGTCCTGTGCATGCACACCTGTACATAATAACTGAACTGTCTGTGCTGCTCACAAGAATGCTTTATTAGTTTATTAATGATTTCCTGAAAACTGAAAACTCAATTATGTTTGTGCCAAATTGCAACAACAGTTGAGCAAGTAATTGGTGACAGTGAGAAGGAAAGACTCCCCTTTAACAGGAAGAAACCTCGGCAGAACCAAGCTGAGAGGAGGGCAGCCATCTGCCATGAATGTTTGGAGGTGTTCGTATGTAATAAAATAAGAAATACTTTATTTGTCACAAATGCTGGGAAATTACTGTGTTAGAGTAACCAAAAGATAAAAGCGAGTTTGCTCAGTAGGATAAAATAGAAAATGAGAGAACAAAATAAATTGCAAAAGTATAAAATCACAGTCAAGAAGGAGGTCATTTAAATAGAAAATACAAGAGTGAAATGCTACATGTATCACGAGCTACATATGATACCCTAATACTAACTGAACAGATTTTACACACAACTTTTTTTTTTGTTCAAAGGCTTCTTATTGTCCTGTATGTTATACTGTAAATAATCATCTTCTTTCTCTTCTTCACCATCTTGTGCGCGTCTGTTGCTTTGGATGGTTGACCGCAAATATTTAAACTCGTCCACCTTCACTACTCCTCACATATTCACCTTTCCACGTGTCTCCCTCTGACTGCTTCTAGTGACTTTCATTCCTCTTTTCTCCAGAGCACACATCATCCTGCTCCCTACTACACACAGATCACGTTGTTCAACTCTACCCTCCCACCTTTCCTTCTCTCTCATTGCCTGCAACTATGCCATTCCCCTTCCCTCTTATTTGGCTTCGGCCAACAGTAGCACAGTTTCCACTGGCGCTCTGTTATATCAACGGTATGGAACTGTCATTTTTTGTGATTCCTTGTAGCTGGGTTACCAGGTGCCATGGAGCGTAAGCCAGGAATATCTTCACAGTGTGTTAGCTTAAGCTTCAGAAGAACTTCAGAACTTCATTTATGCAGTGCGTTACAGGCTTTCACTGTGGAAGGACAGTTTCTGTTTGGCTTAATTTAACACGAGCACGCACTGTTGATAGGCTGACAGTCGCTCTACATTAAAACTGAGATGAGAATGCAGGAATCTATCAAAAATCTGAAGTTCACCTCAGAAAAACATAATGGAGTGTTGATCAAAGTGTGCAGATGTGATTTCCTGATTCAAACAGCTGCTCTGTGACATCATTCCCGGTCTCTCCGTGAGCCTCATAATGAACTCCAGTGTTTCTACATAACGCCGCGAGCTGCTGTCCGCTGCTCTGACAGCTTTCCGTTGCTTTCCGTTGCCTTCCGTTGTTCTTCCTCTTCTTGTTGGACTAATTTAGACGTCCATCATCCTCGGCGGGAGCATGCTCACCTCACCACGTAGATTACTTTAATATTATCTGCTTCACTCCGGGGACCAACACACTGTAATCGCTGCCTCCAAATAATTTGTTTTCCACCACAGCTCCCCTGTTTCCATCCTCCCGTCCAGCTACAGATTAATATTCATAACACAATGCAGCAGGTTAAAGCACCAAGCAAAGACAAGTTTCTATATAAAGCTTCTTTAATCTGATTAAAGAGCTTTCTGGGAGTTATCTGCTCTTCAATATGAAGGAGTCATTTATGACTGTTGTTGGAGCTTCACATTTTATCCATCAGAAATCTGGACACCTGAAGATGGGACATGGTCTGATGATTGGGAATCAGCAGCATGAATCCACAGAGTAGCAGACATGACTTTTGGGATTAAGGTGCCCAAGAAATGGATTTATTTAATGTACGATAAATTGAGTTTATATTGAAGTTTTGACAGATCGCACTGATTAAACAAAGCCTTCTGTGTTTGTTTGAGAATCTTCCATTTGAGCATCTGGGAAATCTTTTCTTGACTTGGTGATTATCCAGACTGACCATGTTGCCCATTAAAATCAGCAAAAGGTTGCAAACCTGTGTACATGTACAGTATTCACTCAACATTATCATGGTTTAAATTGTTTGAAAGATTTCTGATGAACAGAAAAGTAAACAGTAAAATGTTTTCGTAGCACCAAAAACAAATAAAATAAAATACGACCAAACATGTGTTAGTTTATGAATTTTTATTTTTTAAATATTAGAAAAAGAGGGAATGCGTCAGAGAAACACACTTCTGTTGTTGTTGTTGAGGACATGCTAAAGTTTTCTGCTGGTAGAGCTGCTTTTCTTAATGCTGTTAGCTGCTAATGCTGACTTACAGATGCTAAGGCTTAGGGAATAAAGGTTGGCTCTTATCAGCTATTTGGGGACAGTGGTTTTCATTTCTTTGGTGAAGGGAACGATAAAACACAGGTATGTTTCTTCATATTTTGAGTCTGATGGTGCAAATGTAACTGCTCCTCCATGACGCATGAATACCAGCTTCTGTTCTCCTCCACCTCTGGCGTACTACAACCTGATTAGTTGGCAGGGAGATGTCCCGCCCACTGTATTAAAAGATAGTGGAGAAACATGTCGGCTTCTGCAGAACAGCATCTGCTTGTGTTTTTAATACTTATTACTTATAAGTTCATAAGATTGCGTCGATTTGTTGGAAGACATAATAATAACAATGACATAAAAATATTGTTTTGTTTTATTTTTTTTATTGAATAACCTCAAAAATACTGGCGTACCTTTAATCTTAGTGTCCACACTGAAATCTGAGCTATTCTTTCCTGCAGCGTTCAAACATTTGGAGCGAGGCTTTATAAAAAGAGGCCCGGGATATTGATCCACATTTGGGGTGTTTGAAGAGGAGCAGAACCTCAGAGGAAGGTTATAAAGCCCAGTTGTCTCGCTTCGTCCCGTACTTGTTTCTGATTATTTTCCTCCTCCAGCTCTTTGACCTCTGAGCTCTTCTACTTCTTCTTCTTCTCCCACCGGTTTCCTCGCTGACCTCCATCCTGCTGTGTATTGACATCGCTGCCTGTGGCGGCACTCTTACACGTGAAGCCATGTTTGTTTAAAGAGTAAAGTGCTGTGTGTCATTAGGGGTGTGGATGTTGATGTTCAGTATAATTTCTCAAACAGCCTCCAACCCCACTGCTCCCTTTTGCCTGATGTCGGAGTCGGAGGAGGTCCAGCTTGGTGTCAGAGGTCAGGACTCAGAGGTCAGGATAAGATATACTTTATTTATCACAAATAAATAAAGCAAAACTGCAAGTATATTAAAAACACCCCCACCGGCACCTGCTGTCTTTTATTTAAACAGCTTGAACCACTCACTGTTTTACATTAGTTTGTGCATAAAAGAGCCTCAGAAGCTGTTAAGTGTTAAAACAACCTCTTTGTTCTCCTAACAAAATCTACACCAACTGTTGGAATTTGTCCTTTTTATTAGATTGTGAATTCATTTAGGTTTACGTTTAAATAAGAAAGAGTTCCAATACTTTGGGAACTGCCACTCTTTGTGGGCTGCAGCTTTTTGCTGGTGTGGGAGCAGAAAATAACATAAAAAATTCAGTTCTGAGGAGGAGGAGGTGGTGCTCCAGTGGGTCTCTATCTTCTGCATTAAAACCTCCAAGAAGTTTTTCTCCAATAAATAAACTGTATTGTTAACTAAAGATCTACAGTCACATTCTGGCTTGCTTTTTTTTTTTTTAAATAACAGTACAGTCAGCAGCAGATGAGTTCTGACCATGAATTTAGTTTGCATTTTCCATTTTTACCTCTCTATGGAAGGAAGAACCATGTGGTTAAACCTTCATTTGGACCAATTATTGCATCAAAAGCAGTTTATCACACTATATATCAAACATGAGTTGTGTGAAAACACGGGAGTGAAGTCGTAAAAGTCTAGCTCCGATTTACTGTGTTGTGAGGCAGCGGCCATTCAGGTGGATACAGTTAGCCTGTGTCATAATCCACCTGTCAGAAAAAGAAGCCATGTGCCTAACAATGCAAACTTTTAGCCTTAATACAATTGAAACAGGTGAGTTCTCCAGTCTATCCGGTCGTTAAGTCTGACGTCACTACAAGGTCTTAAATAATCAGGCCCCATCTTATCTTAATGACCTTGTAGTACCATATTACCCTATTAGAGCACTTCGCTCTCGCTCTGCAGGCCTACTTGTTGTTCCTAGAGTATTTAAAAGTAGAATGGGAGGGAGAGCCTTCAGTTTTCAGGCCCCTCTTCTGTGGAACCAGCTTCCAGTTTGGATTCGGGAGACAGACACTATCTCTACTTTTAAGATTAGGCTTAAAACTTTCCTTTTTGCATTACTGAGAGTTGAAAAACTGTCTAAAGTCTGTCATCTTTAACAAAATGATCAGCGTTCTGCTCTACCAGGTGTAACAATTGAGTTTAACATCCAGGCATCCATGAAAACGGAATTTATGACATTTAACGGAGTTAGAAGTTAGCAGGAAGTTAGCTCGCTAGCTTCTATCTAAATACAATATAGCATGTCCTGACTGCGGGGTTTTGGAAACAAATTAAAACGTACAGCTCTGTTATCACTTCCAACATAAATGAAGACAGAAAACGAAACAGCAGTGACGTTTGTAGGGTTACTGAAGTTTGGCTAGCTGGTATATAATGATGTGCTACGTGACCGCTAGCGACACAGCTATGTTAGCATAATATAAACAAGCTAACTTTTTTTCCACTCGATAAAAGTTAACGTGAGTGTTCTCGGTGGTCAGGAACAAATGTAATCGCATGGCAGGATGCTGTAAAAAGACCAAACTTCAGCCAGGAGAACAACTGAGATAATCCATCCACAATACGAGATTAGTCATTCATATACTGCTGCATGACCTGGGCTGTAGTTACATCCTAAGGTTTTAAAAACTGAGCTTAAATATATGATTAGCGGTAATAAAAGCCGAGGGAGGTCAACAGTGATCACTGACTGTTTTAGGAGCTTTTTGAGATTAAATAGAAAAAAATACAAAACATTAAACATGTCAACAACTCAAAAGCTATATTAAACGCAGACTAGGCCCGGAAGTAGGATTCGTCAAGTCATCACTTAACGACCGGATAGAGACTGACTCCCGCTGGAGCCCCTGGTGGACAACAATGGAACTGCAGCTTTTAGTAGGGTGTATTTAACTGTTTTAAACACCTAAAAATCCAGGCTGGGTTGGTGTGAGTGAAGGCACCTGACACTGCAGGTAAATTCCCACAACACACCGATGATTTTTACTGTGGGGCGACCGTGGCTCAGGGGTTTGGAAAGCGTATCTGTAACTGGAAGGTCGCCGGTTCGATCCCTGGGCTCTCTGTCCTGGTCGTTGTGTCCTTGGGCAAGACACTTCACCTACCGCCTACTGGTGTTGGCCAGAGGCCAATGGAGGCTGCCATATCGCGCCAATGGATGGCGCGATATCCTTGCTTCTGTCAGTCTGCCCTAGGGCAGCTGTGGCTACACCAGTGTGTGAATGAATAGTGGCATTGTAAAGCGCTTTGGGTGCCTTGAAAAGCGATAAATCCAATCCATTATTATTAATCCATTATTACTCCTCCTTCCTGTTATCTATCTAATTTTCACTCATCCACAGTTCATGTAGGAGGATGATGCAGCAGAAAGAATGAGACCAAACTTAACCTTTCTGTTTGAGCCATCAGTAAAGCCTTTCATTGATTAACACGAAAAAGCACCTTCATAAATATTTCGCAAGACTAAAACACAGCATAAAAAATGATGACGACCAAGGGAATCAGCGTCGTCTACACAGATATGTTGCAAACACCAGGTTTAGCCCCTATCTTAGCCAGGTCATCTAAACTTTGTTCGTTTTGGCCACCTTATCTCCTGAGTGCAGGTAAACACAGATGTTTGGTGTCCATCGCAGGGTTTCTGCACACTTCCAGCTCCGTGTCTTTAAAACACTGATGGTCATTTATCAGTTTTTCTAGAAGAAGTTACAGCAGAACTAAACTCCAAATTCTGACACATCCAAACACACATCCAGTGTGTGTGTGCACGCCCTGAGGCACTCTCTGTTACCGCAGTTTGTTCGGCCCACCGAGGCCCGCTCACCTCGCAGCAACAAACAAACAAACAAACAGAACTTTCCTCCGCTCGCCGTCCTGAGCCACACCACTGCAGCTGAGCAGGGATCTAGCTCCGCCCTCTCTGCGCCTGCCCCGGCCCGGCCACGTTCAATATTTGAGATGATGCGACGGGGATTCGAGCTAATTACCTCGCCAACGATCCTGACCTGTGCCGGCGGGAGAGGCTGCATTAGCATACCATGATGCAAATGAAATGTGTCCCTGTGACTGGCTCGCCTTATCAAAAAATGATGACCCCCGGCTAATTATTAGCGAGCAGGGCCCTCGCCAGGGGAAGAGCCATTGTTCTGTTGGAGGTTTTTACATTAAAGATGGATGTCGGAGGAGAGCGTGTAGGAGGAGGAGGAGGAAACAGGCCGGTTGACTCCGGCTCTGACCTCTTAAATCTTCACCTCAGGTGTTTTTTCGCCACATCCTTTTTATCCTGCGGCATCCAAACTCTGCAGCATCCTCTCAAGTAATGCAAGACAAGCGTGAGGCCGCGGGGCACAACAGCACCTTGGCGGCAACGGGGGATGTGACCTCGCCCGCCGCCCGCACCAGCTCCGTAATCACATCATCAAACCAGAGTAGGTAGTTAACATGAAAGCCCTCAGCCGGGGCCACAAGAAGCGGCAGGATCGGGCATGACGTGTGTGTGTGTGTGTGTGCCTGCAGATGTTGGACGGCATGAACATTTAGGGAAACAAAAGCGGCGGTGAACTCTGCACAGGACGAGCGGCGGCTGCAGGGAAATGTGCCGCTGCTCGTTTAGAGGACCGCCAAACAAAGAGGAGCGCCTCCATGGCAACCGGGCCCCATCTGTTCGCTGCTAATGACCTCTCCTACTCATACACTGTTTTAATTAAACCACACACACACGCGTGCACAGAGTACCTGAGACCTCCTCCGGTTCATTGGAAACATACTGACACATTAGACGATGAAAACACGCCTTCACACGGGCGGACGGTCAGCACTCGGTCATGTGACATCTATCCAGCAGCGACTGCAAAGGTGGCGCTTTCAGCAGACTCACCAATTGTCCACGTCAGTGGGTTTAAACGCTCCTTTGGCACCAAAAAGCCAACAAAACACAGCGAGGTTAAAAACTGCAGCGCCGATAACATTCTGCAAAGACGTCCACAGCACCAGGCTTCCTTCACAAATCTCATCATTTTAGACGAATACAGGTCCTCTAATGTCTGCTCGACTTAACAGCAGACTTAATAAATTCACATAGAATTCTGTTTAAAGCCTTTTAGTGCCTAAAAACATATTGGTGGCCTCCTAGTGATCAACAATAGCATCAGTTTTACTACGTAGCCTCCTTCACACAGTTGGGTGTCCACGACACTTGGTGAGGTGACAACAAAACCCAGTCAGCCTTTCATGTCTGAGGGGTAAAAAGCAGAAACTCAGTGAATAAGCTGTAGGAGCAGAGACAGCATCTCATCAAAGGTTCCTGGAGCAGCTGTCCCATCAGTCAGGCTGATCTACAGACGCCTCTAAAGGTGACAGAAGTGGAAGAGTTGGAATGAGAGGATGATGAAGGTCATGAGGACTGTGAGGTCTCCGAGTGTTAATGTTGAAGCTGAGTGGATTCAGTCCGGAGTGACTCCAGACCCCCGAAGAGCCAAAAACACAATCGCAATAATTCAGCCGGAGACCTTGGGGTCGGATTTACCCCCCTCATTATTTACACGCTCGTTAGTAGTAAATGAAAACCTGCAGCGTGACGCATGAGGGCTTTATTTGTTGGGAGGACGGGGGGTGAATCTGCTCTCAGGCTGCTGCTTCCTTTACCCACATCTTAAGAGGCTTCGCTCGACAAAATAAAACCCACATTTTCTTTTAGTTAGTCCAGATCGTGAGATACGAGTAAGAAATAACACTTCAGCTCTACAGGTTCAGATGGTTCGTAATAGCTGGGAATAGTTTTATAGCCCATTTAACTCATCTTACTGACTGTTAATGTGTGTAGATATTTCTGTCGTAGTTAAAGAAACCTCAGCATCTTCAACATTTTTTGTGCCGTGACATTCTGGTCTCTAAAATGAAAACTTAGCAGGTGGGCCGCTTCATATAAACACAATTAAACCTGAAAAACGGACCCCTGAGAACGAGCTGAGGTTTCTTTTATGATAACTTTATTTAACAAAGCTGTGCAGAATTGTACTGTGAGTATGTTCAGAGTTAGAGGCCTGTGAAGAACAAAGTGGACCCAGATTTGTTGTTTTCTGAGCCTTCATAATGTGAGAGTTTCATGGCTGAAAACAGATTTAAGCTCTGCAGCAAAGACTGAACCTGATTTCTGTTCAGTAAAAATGTATTTTTGCATAAAATCGGCTGTGAGCATCAGTATGATGGCTCTACCACAGCCCTAGTAAACTTCAGCAGTTTTACCCTGCATGCTTGACCTGTTTCTGATGATTTACTGGAGAAAACTACAAAAAGTGCACTCTGGGTAAACTTTCAGGGCTATGAAATAAATGCTGCATATAATTTGGAAAGATTACAATAGTCAAACCGCTTTAGATCCTGGAGAAGTTTTTAAAACTCCTTCTCAAGCTTTCATGTGACCAATACCAAAAATATCACAAAATAATCACTTTTTAAAATCCTGATGTGTTTCTCGGCCCCCTCGTCGTCATGATTGCAGGGGTTAACTTTACAGACCAGCGTCAATGCATGTGATTATTTAATGGACATGTTTGAGTTTGATGTCTCAGGTCTTCATTGTCATGATCTCCTTTTGCTCCTCGGGGCTCCATGAATGCCGTGGAAGCAGAAATCTTTACTTTTGGAGGACAAATTGAAAAATATCAGTTTCTGTTTCATCGGCACAATTTCGTCACACGGTAGAAGTGAGCGATCAGGTGAACTCATCCTGAAAAGAAACCGAGCTGCTGGAGTCACATTCAGGCTTTCAAACAGCTCTGAATTCACTGGCACGCCGCCATGTTAGCTGGGGATAAGCTGGCTGCTGATTGGCTGTGTGCTGGGCGAGCTGATTAGCAGGCTCTCCGGACAGTGAGGACACTGTGGTGCGTTCAGGGACTAAACAACAGAGTTAATGTTTCTGTATCGGTGCCGCGACACGACATCGTCTCCTTGACCCAGAGGCGGCGGTCTCCTCCTCCCCGCCCCCGCCACCTCACCCGTCCTCACCCAGCTCCCACCTCAGGGTGCGTTTGGGTCTTCTGGGCCTCTCAGACCTTGACTGACTGATTAATGGACTGGACTGCAGTCAGCTGGTGAGATTACAGAAATGCCGCCTCCTCGCCGGGGGACGCCGCTGCAAAGAGAAACATCCAGCAGCCTCAGTGCCAACCCTACCCCCCCCAACCTACCCAGGAATCTCAGACGTTGGGGAAATTAACGCTGGGATGGAGGAGGGGTGAAGGCAAACCGCTTGCCAAGCCATCTGAGATCTTCCTCCTCCTCTCTCTCCTTTTTCGATTTTGTTTGTGCCCGCCGCCGATTCCCCGGCCGGAGTTTTTCGGCTCAGCGTCAAATCCCCGCCGTCCTCACGGATTCTCTAGATCTCATTACAGTCAATGAGGCTGCAAAGACTTTCAGATCAAAGTGAAAGACTTCAGCCTCTGAAGGAAGCATGAGGGAAGAGGGGGTAGGTTGGAGGGAGGTGGGGGGGTTCGCGCTTGCCAAGCCATGTGAGAACCATCCAGGAACGCCAGGAGCTGAATCCGAGTGCTGCTCAGTTTTCAGGTATCCAAAACATGGCGTAAAGGAGGTCCAATCCAAACCACAGCGGGGGGATTCACACAGAAGTGTTGTACTTTTCCTGCTCTACATTTATCTGACAGCTTTAGTTAGTTTACAGACTTACAGTATGGAACAGAAGCTGCGCTTCGCCGACGGCATGACGTGCAGAGTGTTCATGCACCAGGAGTTTAACACAAATATAAGGAAGCAACGAAAAATGATGATGCCCAGGTCATTCCCACCCGTCTCCTCAGAATCAGCTTCTTGTACAGCGATAATTATTAATGATACGACCCTTTGAGGTTTTGGGAGAACTTTTCCAGGATATAAACTTTGAAACACTTCAAACTGTTACACAGAACATGTGAACGCTGATGTTATTTATATATTTCACAGCCAGAAGCTGCACTCAGTGTGTGGGAATGTGGAGGTTTTAATTTACCAGCAGGAATCACAGCTATTGCAGCTAGTAGATGAACCTGCAGGTGAAAATAAGATCTTATTCTAGCAGTCAACTATTCGACATGCTGAACTGAGCCCTGAAATTTTACCAAGGATGTACTTTTTTGAAAACATCCAGTATTTATCCGAGCTTGAATTTATTTTTCAGCCTTGAAATTTTCACGTGGATACCGATGATGTTATGAGAGCTCAGAAATGCTGAAAGAAACTGTGAAATGCACTACACACAGGCACACACACGCCCAGGTCTTTGTCTTCAGATGCCAAGTTTATTTATTGTTGTTTGTTATGACCGACCACAGTCTGACAGCTGTCGGTCTCAGCTGATCTCCAGCCCCCCTCCACACCTCTCCCGTATCACTATAAAGGGGAAGGAAACCATCATCAGTCCAAAACGCCATCAGCTGTTCTCACCTGCGTCACCGCACCACTCCTCCCCTGCAGCCGCGCCCGGGACCACACCTCCGCCACAGAAACCAATTTGGAAAATCTTCATTATATGAACGTAAAATTCTGCACAGCTTGATTAAATTTACTAAAGTTTAGTATATTAGAAAAATCATCTGATTCTGAGGGGGTCAGGTGGGAATGTTTATGCAGAATTGGCTGATTTTATGTAAAAAGACACTAAATGTTGTGACCCTAGACTGTGCAACAGCTTGATTGGCTCATATTATTTCTGTCTATTGATTGGCTCTTTATTGTAACAGAGGTTACACGTGTTTTACTGTCTTTATTTCTTTGGTTTACCAAATCTGACAAAAACTGTCCTCCAGGCGTTCCTGAGTTGAAATGATTAACCAATCGTTAATCAGTACACCTGCTGATGGAAAGTTATTGTCCATCATTTTAGTTTCCTACAGGAAAGTGCTACCAACAGCGATCGGAGGACCACTGAGCAGCAGCATCAACGAGAAGCTTGACGTCTTTCAGCCGAGGCATCTACGCTGAATTCTCAAGGTCCTAAATTCCTCATGTTTCAGTTAAATCTATAAAGCACCAAATTACATCAACAGTTACCTCAGTGTGCTTTATTATGTAAGGTCCTAAAGACCCTACAAAAAAATTACCCCCATGAGCAAGCAGATGGTGACTGTGTGAAGGAAAAACTCCCTTTTAACAGGAAGGAAAGTCAGATAATGATCACATGACCACCAAGGAGGTTCTAAGAAGATGGGTCTTGTGCAAACTCCACCAGAAGAGTTCAACTGGGATCGGGGTCGTCATGTGCTCGGTCAGGGTTCAAGTCCTGCAGCCACGCAGCCACGCAGTAGTGTGATTGGTTTTAGGCGGTCACATGTTCTGATAAATAACAGAGCAACAGTGGTGAGGCGCTTCCCCTTTCTGCAGGACTCTGACTGTTTGTTGGACTTCTTCTCCACGCCTGCTAATAAATAATCGACATACCGGCGAGTTTGGTTCCGTTTGCATAAACATCAGCCTCGCATGCATACATTCGCAGCTCCGTGTCAGACATAAATCCTCGGGGCTTCCTATTTTAACATATTCATTACCGTCAGCCCGGTGCTCATTTCCAAGTCGGAGGTGCTAAGCAGCCATAATGCTCAGCGCCGGATGTCCAGGGCAGGACTCCGCGGGCCTGAGCATGAATAAATTGACCGGGTCTCAGGAAAGTCGGCGCTGCGTGTCGTAATGAGGGTGAGACGATGTTGGGTGGAGATCCCTGAACCCTCGCCGTGATACACCTTACACCACCACCTCTGATTTACGAGGACGCACAGCCTTTGTTCGCCACAACGTTCAAGGGTTTATGGCCTTCTCTGCTCGCCGCCATCACTGTTTAAATTAGAGTCACGTGACTCTGACAGTAGCTCACTGCTGTCTGCATTTACTGACCCTCAGTTTGGCTTCAGTGAGCGTTGGTATGCTGAGAGAGACAGCTGTTCACCAATAAACACTTTACGGGATAAATGAGGGAGCTGTTTGTGTCTCTGAATGTTTTAAACCCTCAACTCTCAGGACAAAGTCTCCCTTTCACAATAACGCTTATTTAATGAAGCCATACAAAGTTTTAGCTTCATCCTCTGAAAATCCTCTGAGGTGCTCCAAATACGTTGGGGTGGAATTAAATTTGATGCTTTTGAATTTGTGTTTTCAGCATTTTTTAGACCCTCGTAGCTTCATAAGTGCAGGAGAAATCCACATTAAAGTTTCAGAGGTAAGAAAACAAATTTAAGCTTTGTTAGTGTCACAGTTCGAAGACTGTTTCTGTTCAGTGTGTTTTTTCTATGTAAAACCAACTTTCATGGCATATATCATAGTTTGAGCATTTTGACTTTATTGCATTCTGGGTAAACACTGAAGGCTCATATCACATTGTGGGTTAGGTGGCTGCTCAGAACAAGTTAGATCATATGAAAGGTCTCCAGGATCTTCTAGTCCCGATTCGCTCTGTTATAATCTGGTGACTTTTGAGTTTTAACCCTCTTCTATCTGCTTTAAGGGTCTGTAGATCTGATTAGTCTTCATTAAACATACTAAAATAAGGATCTGAGGAGATTTTTTCCTTCAGATTTGATTGATTTAATATCCACTGACCCTCAGTTAGCTCACATTTAGACTGGATTTGTTATAGTTCAATACTTTAAATTAGTTTTTATATTTAGTTGATTTTGATGTTATTTTAGTTTTATTTTCAGTTTTTAAAGTTTGACTGTTTCAATTTAGTTTTTGTTGTTTAAAAAAATCTATAATATATAAGTTAGATAACATCCAATTAAAAACCTGGAATTTCACTCACCAACACTGGAGCTCAAATTTCTTCTTGGATGTTAAGCTCACAGCAGTCATATTATTGGTCAGATTAAAAATGCTCCAAAAGGCTCCAACAGCACAAACACGGTCCAGAGGTCCAGTTCGCTAGCAGCCACAGCTACCTTTGTCACAATTCACCAATGGACCAATCAGGGATGTATATGAGGGTTAACAGCAGTGACTCCGTCTCCTCAGGCTAAACACTGATAAAAGTCAAAGTGGCCTCTAAAACTCAGACAGAGCCGGTTTGACCAAAACGCCGTCAGTGTGCAGATTAAAACACGACACGGAAACGGAGCTGGGGTTGAGGGTTTCACTGTGAGCACGCTCAGTTGGATGTGTGCCAGGCTGAGTGGCTGCTAGGTGAGTGGGGGTGGGGTGGTTAGGGGTGATGATGAGGATGATGAGGATGGTGGTGTTGGGGAACCTGCAAGCGCCATGTTTGACCTTGGGCTGTACAACTGGTTAACACTTGGTGTGTCAAACAGGAACCCTCAGAGTGTGTGTGTGTGTGTGAGTATGTGTGTTCGCCTCTAGATGCTGAAGCGCTAACCCCCGCCTTCCTCCTCCGCCTCCTCACATTTCAGCTCTTTTGTTTTGCTTTTGTTTTGCACGGCGGTGGGGCCTCCTCAGAGGCTCAAAAGAAGAAGAAGAAGAAGAAAAGGGGAGAGGTGGTGCTGGTGGGGGTGATGGCGATGGCGGGGGTTCGGTTAGAAAACTTTTTCTCCAAATGCACGCCAACCACCCCCCTTCCTCTCCTCCATCCAACCCCTTCAGATCCCTGAGCGCTCCCTCTCCATCCCTGCATCCAAACCCCCACTGCACTCAGCATCTGCTCAGAGGATGAATAAATGAAGCGCTCCCTCTCCATCTCCACCCCCCTGACTGACAGAGGCCCGTCTTAATTGTGGCTGAAAGCTGGCTTTTCTCCCTGCTAATTAGCAGATTGCGGCGTTAAATGATTCAAAAAGTCGGGGCTTATACGGCCGCTGCCGATCATCACTTATTCACGTGGCGAGCGGCGCTTTGTGCGAACATCGGCGCCCGAGGTAAATTAATTTACTCCAATTAGCAGCCGCTGTCAGCGCACATCACCGTCTCCCGACTTCAGGACACGTCTTTAAAAAGTAATGCTCTTATTTTGTCCTCTGGTTTTGTTACATCTGATGTTCGCTGGAGGGAAACGGGGCAAACATAAAGAGACGCAGGAAGTCTCACACACACACACACACACACACACACACACACACACACACTGAGGGAAGAGGGCCAGCCGGGCTGCCAGCGGAGGTGGGTGGAAGAATCTGCTCCTCTGGCTGAGTCTCTGCAGGCATCTCCTGCAGGAGGAGGAGGAAGAGGGGGAGGCTGCGACACACAGCAGAGATCAGCATCAGCATTTCATGAACATCAGACAACCGCTGCACGCTAACCTTTATTGATACTGTAAATAGAGACAGGAAACTCAGGAAGAGAGAATAACAGGGTGATGTGCAGCAGGGGTTGGTAAATGTTTGGCCCAGATGTGGCCCACATCTAAAATTTCCTTTGGTCCTGACTGAGAGCGACTCATGCAAGGTGTCGGGTGTGCTGTGACATCTGGATCAAAGGTAACCCAGCCAGCATATCCATTCACCAGCGTGAAACTCACGGTGCCATAACCGAGCCAAGAGTTATACGCACCTGTTGCTCTACCTTTGCTGCTGTCATGGTCATAGCAACAAATTCCAATTGCTCACAAGGCAGCGTCCATTAGCAGCTAGTTGACTGAAGCATGAAGCATTAAGTGTAAAAGAAATAAATTCAGTTCATTAATACATCAAAGCAAACCAAAGTACATAAGAGGTGAGTGACATCTATCACAACAGATTGTGATTGTAGTGTCAAAGCAGTCAAACTAAACAAAACTTTATGAGCATCTTTAACACTTTTTTTTAACATTTAATATTTGCATCAGTATTAGCCACGACATCAATGACTCGACATGAAAAGCAACCAGTTTTTTAACCCATATTTTTTATTTCATTGCAGTGTTATATACTTAAGTAGCATTAGCTAACAGCATTGCTAACTACAGCAGATGAGTCAGCTACCCATTAAGCTACTGTAGCTAACGGTTTGTGGCTATTAAATGAGAGTGTAGCTCATGATCAAACTAAATATAGCCTAATGAGCCGTTGAAGTTGTTAAAATATAGCAGCGTTCTTTGGGGCAAGCAAGGTTGGCAGTGCTTCTTCATTAGGGTGACCATATTTTGATTTCCAAAAAAGAGGACACTTGGCTCAGTTGTGAAGAACTTGCTTAAAGAAACATAAAATCGGGCATTTTGACTAGAGACCGGCCCACCAGGTATTATAGGAAAAACCATGAAGCCTTTGAATGAAAACAAACACTGTTGTGACAGTGATGTACACTGTCTTGTTGGCAGTAGCGGTTTTAGATACGGGTGACATGGGCGGTTGCCCGGGGCGGCATCGTGGTGGGGGGCGGCATCACGGGCATCGGTAAAAAAAAAAATTGCTTGTACTCATGCTGCCCCGACATCATGCGAGCCCATATTGGGAATGGCATAGGCACCGATCGATTTTCTATCACCCATGGGAGTAAGGGCGCCTTCCGTTTGCGAGGTGCGCCTGCTGCTTGCGGCACAGGGAGGAGAGGGCGGGGCGACGGGGGATTCTCTGGCTGGCTGGAGCAGCAAAAATTACCAACTCTCAAAATAAAACAAAAATAAAAACAAACAACAAACACGAAAACACCAGACATCATGATACAGACTTATAATTTGCACCGATGTTTTTTCAAAAGTCTATACACGAAAAGTGAGCGCGAGAGCCCTCGGAGCGCCTGCTTGCTGCTGAAGTCAAAGTAAACTTTATTGTCATCTCCGCTACATACAGTCCAGTATATAGAGAGACGAGACGACGAGGCTCCAGTTACAGCAGTGCAAGAAAACAAACAATAAATATTTAAGAGTAAAAAAAATAAATAAAAAAAATAAAAAATAAATATACACTTTAGGACTCGGGGTAAAGGGATTAATAACAATTTAAAATGTATATTTTATATTTTGTTTATTTAAAGTCTCACACACAACCCGTTTTTAAAGTTTACAAAAAGAGAAAAGAAGAGGAGTGTAGCGACTTCCACAGTCGCTAGAGGCCGGGGATGGAGCCTGCCTATTTGCCTGACGCGCTGTCAACTTTACGCAGTAATGCGAGAGGTGGAATTGCTTGCTTGTTTATTAAAGTGCTTGAAAAGTTTACAGAGCAATGTGATCGGCTCGCGATTCAAACTCTTAAAACATCACAGGCTCTAATTCAACAAGGGGAAACTCGTTGTGCTGTGGTCAACAAAAACTATGGCTACCCAGCCCTCCTCTCTGTCAAAATCAAACCAGTGAATGACACACTGACAACGCCCTCTTAATGTCACCGCTAGCACCCACGTGACTCCCGTTACACATCACCATAGCAACCAAACAAATAAAAACCCAGTGATCCTTAAAATTCAATACATTTAATTATGGCTCCTACAAGGAGGAACGAGCAAAAGACACAAGTAAGCAGATGTGTCATTGGATAATGGCAGGTCATGTATCCTAAAACATTAAGAATCAGAATACTTTCTTAATCCCTAAGGAAATTATGTGGGTTACAGTTCCTCCAAGAAGAAATGGTACAAATAGTAACAGTAACAGACTAAACTCCAAACAATATATACAATAATATAATATTAATTAGTCAGTGTCAATTGTTGATTTGTCCTGTTCTCATTGTATGACGAAGTATGATGTCTGTTTAGTAGCCGTTTGCATACTATGCATACTCTCTCCCTCTTCATATGTATGTGTGTGTGTGTGTGTGTGTGTGGGGGGGGGCGCGCCAGAGGGGGTGTTCGCCCAGGGGGCCTAACAGGCTAGGACCGCCACTGCTTGTTGGTATATGTATGATTTCTATACATTTTACATCAGATGAAAACTTTGGTTGTAAGATTCCCTGTTAATGCCCTGCCTGGCCCCCTGGCAAAACTTTGCTAGACCCGCCCCTGCACAGTTACCAGCTGTCAGCTACGTAGAAAAGGATCCTAGTGTTATTTGTCTCTCAGAAACAGTTCATAACTTCCGTTCAACTCATTCATGTCACCTAAAAGGTAAACCTGTTTCTCCATCACCTGTTCAGCTCTGATGATTCAGTAAGGACATATCATGGTTTCATCTTCATGTTTCCCTCTCACCAGATATTCAAACCGATATCATGACCAGCAGCTTTTACAGCTGTGGCTCCAGCAAACATCAGCTGATACTAGAAAGTAATATTTGATAAATTCTAACAACAGCTGATCAAGCTTAAACGTGCTGCTGTTGTTTAGTGCGACATCCGCTGGTTTCCACTTTGTCCGGAAACAAAATTTGTTTCTTTTCAGCTCAATACGAAACGCGTAATATTTTCTCTGAATGCGGGACAATTCCATTTTTTAAGGGACGGTTGGCAACTCTACTAACTAACCTTATGAATAAAATAAAGTTCAACATCAGTAACATCAAAGCACCCACCCAGCTGTATAGAAACTCTGTCATGCTAGCTAGCACACAGTACGAGTTATTGTAACTGACTGTAAAAAGTCAGCACAACAAAAATAAACTAAACCTAAACTTGGTTTATATCTGACCCAGATAGACTGCAGGTCATAACTTCTTACCTGAAGTTCAGTTCACCTGACACTCGGACCGGCGGCCGCCTCGGGTCTCTCCTCCTTCTGCCTCCCCTTTCTCTCATCCACCTGCAGGCCTCTGTGGAAGCCTCACCATAGCCACCACCAAGCAACTCAGTTATTAACCCTCAGTTTTACACATCGGCCACCATCTGGCCAATCCACCACCTTTCATTGTTTATACCGTTACAAAATTAACAACAACAAAAAAGCCATCTGCTGTAAAAACGAAAAATGGCCAGTCCAGCTATGGTCGGTATGAGGGAAATTTCTTTTGCAGTTTGTCTGAAAAGATGGACTTGCGCTTTGGGATCTTTTAAACATCATTAGGCGCGTTGGTGCTGTCTGTCCTCTCTGTGAGCGCAGAACAAGCGCTCACAAAGCAGCAGCTCGGGGATGAATGACGTCACACACATGGGTCCTGTGTCGGAATATAGAAAAACCCGGACATTTTTATCAATCTCGAAAACCCCCCGGACGCCCCTCACAGAACGTGAAAAGACGACATGTCCGGGGAAAAGAGGACGGTTGGTCACCATATTCTTCATTATACTAAGAATCAGCAGCAAAACAAGGCCCAGAGCTTGTCAAGATGAGAGCCCAGCAACCTTTTTCTGGTTTATTGCGCATGCACTTTGTAGTTAAACCTAAACAGTGATGGGAGACTCGCATGCTAGGCAAGTGTACATTGGCTCTGCTTTCACTATTCTAAGATCAGTCATAAGCCAAGATTTCTTCTGAGCTACTTTTCGCCAACAGACAAGCTTCTATGATTTATTATTGTAACAGCTATGTTTTCTCTTACTGACTACTTTGGCCAACATTTGTGATGTAGAGGAGTTAGAGTACAGAAGAACTTCTTTCTGCTAAAAAAAAAAAAAAGAAGTTATTCAGGTGTGACACAAGATATGAAAGAAAACCGGTTGGGATATTCAGGAACAAGCCAGGAACCACCAAGGCTCAAATCTGCCATGACCTGGAAGCTGCTGGAACACCAGCACTGTCCACATTGAAGCCAGTTTTACATGGCCATGGACTGTGAGGATGTCGACCAAGAAGGAAGCTCCTGCTACAAAACTGACACATTCAAGCTTTACTGAAATGTGTGGCTGCCCACACGAACAAGCCAAATGTCTCCTGGAGAAAAGTTTGATTGTCAGACAAGACAAAGAATGTTTGGCCACAATGACAAGAGGTAAGGTTGCAGGAGTAAAGGTGATTCTTTCAAACCTTAGAACACTGTACTTGGTGTCAAGCATGGTGGTGGTAGCATCATGCTTTCGGGCTGTTTTACTGCCAGTGCTGGTACATTACACAAAGTGGATGGAACAATGAAGGAGGAGGACTACCTCCAAATTCTTCAACTGATTCTTCAAGCTGCGTTTTCTGACTTTTAAACGTCCTCGGCACACTTTTCCTCCTTTAGCTCCACGGCATGTTTTTTTTTTCCTTAGCTCATGTTCCCTTGTTTTCGGTGAAGTGCAGCTCTTCACAGCTGAGAGCCGTCGCAGGCTAAATGTACTTCCTCTTCTGCTCGGCTGTATTCCATATGCTTCATCATTAAAAGTGCGGCTGCTGTAAGGAGTCATGTATAAATGTTGAATCGCAGCGGCGTGCGGTGGCACTCCAGAGACGACAGATGTTAGTGCAGAGACAATTAATTAACAAGCGAAGGAAACCCAGAGGGGATGGCGGGGACAGTTTGGACGTCATGGTCACGGAGATCTGGTTCTGATCCTGTTCTGATCGAGTGGATCTGCCTGCAGTATTTTTTCTAACTTCCAACGCCACCACAACACAGACTAGATAATTTTAGATATCAGAATTTATCAGTTAAGGGTGAAAAATAACAATATAACCTCAGACATGTTACATGGGTGTTTTGTTAGCAAATGAAAACTTAAACAAAAGAAACTTTGGTTGGATAATACGACTTTCCACATTTTCAAATGCAATTAAATTATTAAACAGTTATAGATTTTATCTTAATAATAAATTATAATAAATAAAATAAGATATCCCTTAATGGGAACCTTAAAGTGAACTCATCATGCTCATTTCAAACTCTAATCTCTAAATAAAACTGAACTGAACTGAGTGTCTTGATACCTGTGCTCTGTTAGAGTAGCTCTGCATTGTCCTTTATATTTAATTATTTCTTTTACTTTCTTTTACTTCTCTGCAAAGTTTCATGACATTCAGACTGCAGACAGGTCAAGGACCCTGAAAACACTTCTGAGGAACAACTCCAATAAAGCTCACTTAAAGTTCAACATTTTCTCCCTGAATGTTCAGTGACCTCCATCACCTCCCATCCACCTCCCGTCCTCCACCGTTGGACAGATGCGAGCGCTCCTGCAGTGCCGAATGCACGCTGAGCTGAGCGGAGTGTCGCTGATGGCGAGGCACATAATCGGCGTCCTGCATTACATCATAAGTAACCACAGCTGCAGGAAGTTTCAGGTCCTGGCAGGAGAGGAGCCATTTATCAGAGACCACCACAGACCATGTGGACTGGATGAAGAAGGTGGCCCCACTGCTGCTCAGCATCACCTATTATTTTAACATCATGTAGCTGCGCACACACACAGACACACAGTTTGTCAGGGCTCATGTTTCTGCAAAGGAAACCACATTTCCCATCAGCCCTTTTGTTCATTACCTGGTGCTTACTGTGAGTGTTTTTACCGTGATTTTGATACTTTTTGTGTCATCAACATGAACAGTCACCATGTGTCACCACACATCAGCAACAGCAGACTGAGCACAGAACCGTGTGCTGTATTATTAATGTTTATGTTTATTGCACTCACTCAGGTGCCACACACAGACTGTATGTAATAGATGGACCTGATGAGGTCATAAGGTGAGTGTGGGGTAGGCAGGATGTGGCCAAATGTGACATCTGGCCTCTGTCAGGTTTACCTGTGACTGAGATGAAGCAGCCAGACTCACCACAAGTCAACACCTTAAGAAGGCCAAATTTAGCCGAAAATGAAGGTGTGCATGACATCAGGGCCAAACCCTTTAACCAATAAGGTGTATGCGTGCTTGTTTCTGTTCGTCCCTGAGTTAACTGATGATTAACTCATCATCCTATACATGGAATCCTGAGTGATGTTTAAGTCGTGTGATTACAGTTGAGTTTCTTGAGTAACGCCTTATTTGGGGTGGATTTCTGTGCATAGGTTAGGTGGAGCGATTATAATTGTACCTGCTCTTCTCATTGTTTTTAATCTAGTCCAGGTGAAACTGCAGACAGAATGCACTTCCACAGACTTTCTTCTGATAGGCTGGCTCACACAACCAGGAGGTTTGTCCAGTAGGTGGGTGGGGCTTCTGTGCCTTAGAGGATTTATGAGCTGTGTCCACACTTGAAATTACACAGTGACCATAATAGCCACTGGAAGTGGGCGGAACCTTTCTCAACATCTAGGCGAGTGATTGGAACAACTACCAACAAGAGTGACAAATAACATTGACTGACTTTGTAGCAAATACATTAAAATAGGCAACCAAATCTTGGAATATCTGCAAGTGACTAGTCATCAGCTTCAAACAAACAAACAGATATCTCACCAATATCACCAAACAACTGACTTTTACCTCAACACAGACTCCAACACAAACTCCAAAAGGACAAAAACGATAAGCAGTCTGTTTATAGGACTTTGGTTTAGCTGCTAGCAAGCAAGCTAAAGTTAGCCAGCTAGCACTATGGTGATTATCAAGCAGTTTGTCTGTGTTAGCAGGTAAGCTAACGTAAGCTAATATTAGCCAGAAAAAGAACAGTATTATCTCATGAAGCCTGAAGTTGTGAATGGATAACACTGAATAATTTATTCTAATTCCTGGGCTTTATCTTGTAATGTTGCTAGCTGTTCAAATTACTTGGTCAGCTAACATTAAAAGCTATCACCAGATTGATGCAGCTAGCTGGCTAAATAACATTAGGGCTACAAAACTGTATCTTAGTCAAAATGCTTGTTAGCTGACTACTCGGATTATTTCCATGACACTAGCTTCATTAATATTGACTTTATCCATCAGTAAATCATGTGGCACAAAACAAAGAAGTCTAACTACCATTTACTTTTGGCAATTTATGGTTAATGGCCTGCATTTGTATAGCGCTTTACTCAGTCCCTAAGGACCCCAAAGCGCTTTACACTACATTCAGTCATTCACCCATTCACACACACATTCACACACTGGCAATGGCAAGCTACGTTGTAGCCACAGCTGCCCTGGGGCGCACTGATGATTCCTTTTTTATGTGCAACTTAAAATGTGCACAAAGAGGCTCTTTATTCATTGATCAGGTGGGGAAACTTTTGGATCAGCTGCAGGAAGTGTCATCGGGATTTTTACTGTCCCAAAGAAGCTTTTACAAATCAAAAAATCCTAATAGTTGTGGTGAACTAGTGCAGATGTGTACAAAGGTTGTGTCTTTTTCGTAGTAGTGAAGCTGAGGATTGTCTGCAGCCCACATGCTGCCACCTTCAATGTAACTTGTCACTCCGAATTATCCTTCACCTCTGTGACACGCCGCAGGTTAACAGTCCAACCGTAAAGTGGCGGTGCTAATGCTCAGCAGCTGGCTGCTTTTCTGTGGTTAAATCAGAGTTTACAAGCTGGTAAGTTGAGCTAAGACAAGTGATTAATAAAGACACTAAAACAGAGTCAGAAATCAGTGTGTTTGCAGGCCCCTTGGATCTTTTTCCCAGCCCAGAAATAGACATATCACATTTAATCAGTTAAAAAAGTACAAATCTGCATTGTGAGGCACAAACGAGCTGCTTCATTTGAGATTAAATGCAGCAAAATGAAATAAAGACTACATTTAAGCGGTTGTGTTTCCTCCACAGCCAGCTGGTGTCCGTACGGAGGCTTCGACAGCACGGAGAGGATGTGAGAAACGTGGGAAGCAGAGGGAGATCTCCCGGGACTGACAAAACAACTCCCTAACAAAGGAGATATTAACCCGAGGAGGAATCCCAATCCAGGCCGTTTGAAGCTGACAGTTAATGAGAGTCTGCAAAAATCTGTTTACAGCTCAAACTGCAGCCTGGAATTAAATATTGGACTCTGTATGTGTTTGAGTTTAACTTGACATCTTTCTTCTTTTTTTTTTTAACTGAAATGATCTAAAGTTGAAGTAAAAAAAGAAAAAACAAAGATGCTGAAAATGGGGTCTAATAGTGGTGATTTAAATTTGTTCCATAGTCAGTAGTTTTGGACAGATTATCGTGACCTTGGGGGTGGACATAAATTTGTCATGGGAGAAAAAAAGAAGGGATAGCAGATGAGGAGAAGAAAGAAAAGAGAGGATGGGAAATAAGAAATAGGAAAATTCCAGGGGAAAGAAAATCAGGGAAGATGGAATGAAGGAAAAAGAAAGTTAGGAAAGATTAATGATTAAAGGTTGAAGAAAAGAAGAATACAAAGGCAGGAATTTCGTCCCGTTATAAATGATAGTAGCCATAGTTGTCTTATAGATGAATTTGAAGCAGTTTTATCTGAAACGGTTCAGATGTTTAATCTATTGCTTTCTGAGCATTGATTTGTTTGTTTTAGTGTCCCTGAACACGATTCTTTTCCTTTTAAAAGGCAAAACCCCCAAAAACTACACTTATAAATACCCAGTTTTGAGTCTTACATGTCACAGTTTTTTACACTTAATTTGTAATAATTGTAAAAATGTGTGTTCCTCACTCCTCCGTTAATCGCCACCTTACCGTGCCGATGGGTTTATGTGTCCCAATGATCCTGGAGGCTAAATTTCCCCCCAACAGAAGACTACATCACTCTTTGAAAAAACTGAAACCCAAACAGCCGTTAGTGATATTTCAGATGTGACAGCAGGAATTTTAAAGCCTCCTGAGGGACAAAAAAATTGAATTATAAAGCATTCAAATTATTGTCTTTCTTACAAACAGACTTCCCAAAAGTTGAATCAAGTCTATGTTAAACAACATCTTAAGCCTGGATTCTCGGTAATAACCAGCAGACGGCGACACATTTGATTGTAAAAAAAAAAGTCCGGGTGTGTAGAAATCTGTATGAAAATGGCCATCTACCTCTCTTTATTCATGAGCTCAGGATTCACTGTCTTGATGAATTTATGAGCTTAGTTCCAAATCTTCTTTAATACAGTGTGACGTTCACTTTGGCTCCATTAGTATTAAAAAGGACAATAAAACAGGCAATGATTTAAGGTGAGGCTAACCTTTAATCCAGATCTATCACTTGCTTATGACATCAGGTTTCAGAACACCAAGACAATAACTGTCAAAACATTAAGTTCAACTTAAAAAAATCTCGAAATAAACTTTGTGACTTTGCGTGACTTTGCGCACCAATGTGGCGTTATCCATGTTTTTTATTAAGTTGGTCACCAGGCTCATTCTACATATAAGCATGATTGTTTCCAGTGTAAAAGAAATGTTCAAAGCAAAACCTGCATGTTTTTTGTTTGTTTTGTTTACAGATCCACAGGATGTAAAAAGACAGACATTTTTGTTATTAACTCTTTTTATTATTTTTACTTGACTCGGGCTGCCTTCCCATCCCTTCCTCAACCCTGGATGTTTTTATCCTCGCTGTATGCATTCATGTCACAACTAATAAAACAGTCTATCAGACTCTGGAAGGTGACAGAGGCAAACAGGCGGTTTGTTTGGCAGCAGGCTCGACTCCCGGCTGAATATTCATCAGCACCACCTGCCCTCCTGCATGGTGTTTAACAGCAGCTTCAAAGCCACGGCCACAGTGTATGTTGGCTTCTTGTTCAGAGGACTTTATCCCTGCTTTGTCGGCCCTCACAGCGACCTCCGGTGGCCTGAACAGCTTTGAAGGCCTTCTACACGATGATGCAGTCGTCCTTCGCTCGCTGTCTGCAGCTCCTCTAAACGAGGTCCTCTGCCATCCAGAGAGCCATCTATCAGGATGAAACAAATGAGTCATTACGGCAGCTTTCAGAGCATCCCGGCAAGGCTAATTCTGCTCTTCTCCTGAAACATGTGGGAGTTTTTAATATTGTGGAGAGGAGAAGAAGGTGTCATCCTGGGACCAGTTTGGCTTTTCATCAATCTGCCATTTCCTTTTCTTTCCTTTTTGGGGGGGTTGTTATTTTTTTCCCTCTCGCCTACACTGAGTGAGAAACAGCGATACAAAGACCCAGAACAAAGCTGTTTTTTTTTTTTTATTGTACTCCACTTAAAAAATCAGCTCTTGTTGTGCTGAAATCTCAAAGGAAACTTGGACTTGAGAGAGGTGGATGTTTTTCCAATAAAAGCTCTGGGAATATTATGAAATCTCTTTGTTATGCACGTCAAAGTTTTGCTCGTTTTTCAAAGTTAGAGCATATTTTGTAAAAGAAAAGGTTCTCATCAGCTGGTAACTTAAAAGAAACCAGATCTTGCTCCTTTAATAACAAAGTGGTATCCTTTCAGTAAAGGGTAGGCAGACATGAAACTAAACCATTAGCTGCAAATGTAAATCATCAGTTTGTGAGCTAAAATAGCAGAAAACATTCCTGTGTTAATGCTACAAACAGACAAACTGAAAAATGTGTCGACATACACAACATATGCAAAATACATGTAGCTAATAACGCTGGCTGTTTAACCTTTTAGCAAATGTAAGTGAAAGTTTATGAGCAGAAACAGTAATAAATAATCTTAAAAATAAAACTTAGAAAACCCTAAATAATAACTGGGTTTAGCTGGTTAAACAGTTTATCAAACACCGCTTTGGTTTATATTGGCTAAGTGGTTAGTTTTGGTCCATGTTAGCTAATAGTTTGGAGGCATGTTAAGTAAAAGCTTAGTTTTGATTTTTGTCAGCTTACTTCTTCACTTTTGTTTAGGTTACCTGAAAGAACATAATGGGGGTGTCCAAATTCATGGGCTGCATCCTCTTGAGGCTGCATTTGTAGGCCGATTACGTCACAGCGACGCGACGAAGGCTGTCCAAATTCGTAGACTCTTCCGAATGCAGCTGACAAATGTGTCCTCCTTTTCCCCGAATTTGAAGGAAGGGTCGGGTGTATCCTTCGTGGGCCACCATATCCCAGAATTCATAGTGTGGCCTAGCCAATTACAGTTTCCAACAATGGTTGGTTAAGTTTTTAATATTACTCTTATGACCCTGTCTGGGTCACAAAATAAACTTTTAACATATTTTCAGGCGAGAAAGTAGCTGTGTAAACATCAAATATGTGTTCGGTTTATCAAGTTTTGCAAAAGTGCTCTGACGTTTTCGGAGATGTCTGCTACCCACCAGCTCGATAGCTAGTTGGGGGCTCGAGGGTCACTAGAGCCGCCGAGAACGGCACAACTCCTGGCACATCATTTTCAGATCACCGTGGCCTTTCGCTACTCGGTTTTTTGTTTTTTTTTTAAATATATTTTTATTAGTTTTTTCTTTTTCACAAATAGTACATAATTACATAACATAATAAAAGTGTACAATTCAGAACCAAAAATAAATAAATAAATAAATAAAAAACAAAACAAATAAACAAATAAACAAAACAAAAACAAACAGACTAATAACTAAGCACAGAACACCAGCTCAGTTCCATCTAAAAAATAAATAAATAAATAAAGAGAGAATACAATACAGTACAATACCTGTGGTCCCAGTAGTACGTTGCAGTTTGAACCCTCAAGAGAATCCTTGTAACATAATATTAGAAACATCAGGTTCCACATAATTCAAGTATGGTTCCCACACCTTAAAGAATTGATCTGTTTTTGAGTGCAGTATACATGTAAGATATTCCAATGGCACTAGATCCAACACTACTCTTTGCCAACCTTTAATAGTTGGTGCTTTTTCATAAATCCATCGGAGTAGTATATTCTTCCTCGCCACATAGGTGAGAACACAATACAATCTCCTATTATTCTTGGATATTAATCGCGGGCTGGGGAGGCCCAGTATAAGAGACAGAGGGTCCATCTCCAATTCACAACCGAAAATCTTCTCCATTTCAGATAACACATTAGACCAATATTCTTGCAATTTCAAACATGACCAGAAGCTGTGAGTTAGGGTACCAATTTCTGTCTTACATTTGAGGCACATGGGTGAAAGGGTAGGATTATATTGATGTCTGCGAAATATAGATATATGCATTCTGTGTATGATTTTTAACTGTATTGCTTTGGTACGATTACAAACTCAGATTGATTTGGCATAACTCCAGACATCTTTCAACTCTTCATCATCAATTGCTATACCTAACTCCTTTTCTCATGTGCCTTTAAGCCTCTGTGACATCACTTTAGGTACAGAATATAAAGCCTTATAAAATTTCTTCACAGGTACCTCTTTATCTGTTAAAAATAATAATTTTTCAACAGGAGAGACTTCATGACTCTCACTAAAGTTAGCACTATGTAAAATACAATGCCTTATCTGTAAGTAACGGAAAAAGTCATGTTTGGGGAGAGAATATTTCTCAACCATTTGGTCAAATGGCATAACTACATTGTCGGAGAATAAGTCCCTCAGTCTCTGAATTCCTTTGTTCTTCCATTCCTTAAACACAGGGGTAAACACAGATGTTAACTTCAACCTTCCCTCAATTCGACATACTGACCGCCAGGCCTTAAGTGTATTAAATGTGACTGGATTTTCACAGCTCAATCTAATATCTTTAAAGTTCTTAAAGAACAGTAAGTCCCTTAATGGATGCTTTGAAAGAGAGGTTTCAATTCCCAACCAGATAGAGTGTGAATTATTTGTGACCCAGTTATGAATATAGCACATGTGAGTACTCAATTGATATGTTCTAATATTTGGTAAATCTAGACCTCCCACTGAACCTGGGAGCTGTAGTGTAGCCATCTTAAGTTTTGGTCTGCGTTTGCTCCATATAAAAGAGCTTAGGCAGCCATTCAGATCCTTCATCACCCTATTTGAAAATATAACTGGAATCATTTGAACAGGATATAGCAATCGAGGCAAAATATTCATCTTAATCAAAGCTATACGTCCTAGCCAGGAAACGGGTAGGGAATTCCATCTCTCCAAATCCTGCTTTACCTTCTCGAACAGAGGGACAAAATTTGCTTTATACATTTCTTTAAATTTTGGAGTTATAAATATCCCTAAGTATACAAAACCTGTGAGGGACCATTTGAAGGGAAAAGAAAGCAGTCCAGTTGGCACTGAATTAAGGCTCCCGATTGGCATAGCCTCTGACTTAGTCAAATTTACTTTATAACCAGAAAATTGACTAAATATATCAATAATGTTAAGTAAAGCCGGTACTGATGTCTCTGGATCAGAAATAAATATTAAAACATCATCTGCATATAAACTGATCTTGTGCTCATAATCGATTTGCAAGCCCCGTACATCAGATGCCGTCCTTATAGCCTCGGCTAATGGTTCGATGGCAATGGCAAACAAAAGAGGTGACAATGGGCAGCCTTGCCTCGTTCCTCTATACAATGGGAAACTATCTGATTTCAGTCCATTAGACAAGATGGACGCCTGAGGATTATCATATAAAATTTTTACCCACTTAATGAAATTATCACCAAGACTGAATTTATTTAAAGTGTAAAATAAGTAAGTCCATTCTATCCGGTCAAAAGCTTTTTCAGCATCCAGAGAAAGCACCAAACCGTCCATGTTCCTTTGCTGAGCAGCCTGAATTAGATTGAGAAGGCGGCTGACATTATTACGAGAATTACGGCCTTTTATAAAGCCTGTTTGATCATCTTTAATAATTACAGGCAATCGCTACTCGGGTTAAACGTAATATATAAGTCACTTAGACAACCTAAAAATGTTATTGTTTGGCTTTTTTCAGTGTTTTATTTGTTCTTGAGTTAATCGGTTTGGCTGAGATTAAAGTTATTAGATTAGATTAGATAAAATAAAACTTTGTTAAATCCCCAGGTGGGTTCCTCCTTGGTTTTTACACAGCTGACTAAACGTCAAACAGAAAACTGATTAAACAGAAGTGTGAGACGGTCGAGAATTTACGCCAGTGTCCTGTTATATTTTAGATAGCAAGGAGCAGACGGCAGAGTTTATTAAACTCCACCGAGACAGCGGTGACGCTAATCAGAAGGCTAGACCGTCCAATTCCACAGCTTTACTTCCGGCCTACCCGACCTTCTGAGGACCCGGCCCACGTAGACCGTGAAGGCCGGATCCTCAGGAAGATGCAGCCCATGAATTTGGACACGACTAATCATTCCATTTCAGTTTACATTAGCTAACAGCAATAGGAGCAAGTTGTAGTTTACAGAAGTTGTAGTTTCCCACAGTTTTATTGTATAATATCAATAAGGGCTATTGTAATCTATTCTACATTAGCTAATGTTTTAGTTTTTCTTAATTCTCAGTTTTGGTATATTCTAGAAAACAAATAATTTGTAGTTTACTTTAGCTAACCCTTTCTTTCTTTAGTTTTGTTAGCTAACCATTCATTTTTGTTTACGGTTAGCAAAAAGCTTAGATTTGTTTTTTGTTGGTCAACTAGTCAGTTTTAATTTATGTTAGCTAACTTCTTATAACTTTTATATAACCTAAAAGTTTGGTTTTTGTTTACATTAGCTAACTGCTAAGTTGAGGTTTATGTAAACAAGTTTATGTTGTTTTTTGTTTGGTAAACGCTTAGTTAATATTTTTGTTAGTTAACTAGTTATTTTTGATTTATATTAGCTAACTGGTTTAGTAGAGGAGATTTTAGACTTGTAATTTTGAGTCAGATCCGAAAGGTCTGACCTGAACTTGTTAAAGGTCTCATGTTAATCTCAGTTGAAACACAGTCCACATGTCAGCTCCTCCATCTTCATTACCATAATGCCTCAGTTATCACTGTGGACCAACTAATGTTTATCACTTTTCTTTGTATTTAAAAATGCATGAATTAAAACAAATGTTTGTAGCGTGATAGGGCGAATGTCCATGTTTAAGAAAACATGTCGACACAACTGGAGAACATCAGTAACACGAGGAGGAGGAGGAGACGCTTCACTTCACCTTCCTCTGTTTCCTCTCACCGAGAGAAGGATTATAGAGTCTTATAAAGAATGACTTCCATCTGGACGAAGATGTGTGCGTGTGTTTGTGTGTGTGTGTGTGTGTTTGTGTGTGTGCGTTTGGGGATTTCTTTCCCTCTAAAACATCTGGAGAAACAATCTGCTGTAAATAAGCAGCACCGATTCGCTGCCACCCGATAAATAAAAAGAGAAGAAGAAGAGGCAGCAGCCAGTTTGTGCTGAATCTACAAACACACAAACACACACACACACACACACACACAGGCATACATTGTTTTCCTCATGTGCTGACAGACATGATGGATACAGACCAACACACACACATGCAGCGCTGCTGTTAGTCATGTAGTGTGTGTGCAGGCAGCAGTTTATCCACACAGAAAACACATTTCTGCCTCAGTGTTTTCCAGACGATTCTCTGTACGAACACGACATCATGTTCGTGTCTGTGTGCGTGAAGCTGAATTAAACTCGCTGGTGTGGATCCATTTCACACTGAAGCGGTGTGTGAGAGGGATGCAGGGCAAAACACCAGCAGAAACATGGAGCTGTGTCTGCTTTCAGTCACGATTCAAACATGTAGTATTTTGTCCCAGCTGTATATGAGTGCTGATCATATTAGATTTTTTTTAAAAGATAAAATATATAAAAATCTTTGAATTCACAATATAAAGCACCACCAAAAAATCTGATTGAGGAACATTTGTTAATATTTTGATTTCAGAATATTCTGGTTAACATAGTGGTCTGTGTAAATTATAAGCTTTGTATGAAAGATGGAGGTATCCATCATCATGTCCCCTGTAGATTTGTGAAGCCTAGTTTTGAACCCTCTACCTTTGCTTTAAGGCTGCTGTAATCTTGGTTTTCAGGAGCAGGAAGACAGTTTGATTAGCAAGCTCCATCCATAAACTGTGTGCTGATACATGCTAATTAATGCAAAGTAACATCCAAAAATGGTGCTCAGACTTCTTGGACTTTGTGTTAGTACGATTAAAAGGACATGTTATTGATCAGATAACTGCATTAAAAATGCTCCAACAGCACAAACACAGTCCAGAGGTCCAGTTCAGGGACTCCAGTGATGTTAGGGGAAGCCTAGCAAACAGCTAGCAGCTACAGCCGCCAGTCAGTCAAAGAGGTCACACCTCTAATAATGCAAACTTTAAGCCTTAATAAATTGAAACAGTTATAAACACGTTTTCCACCTGTACAGGTGTTATGAAGGGGGAAGTTATCTAGACCAAAATCAGGCTGTAAACGTGTATTTCTACTGTGACATTTTAACATGGGAATCTCTGGGGACTGACTCACTGCTGGCGCCTCTTCTGGACATTAGAGGAACTGCAGCGTTTGGACCTGGATGTAAACTGCTTGTTTTCCAACATTAGCAGATTTGGAGCACAACTTTAAATTCTTTATTGCAAATAAAGAAGTAAAAGCTCCTGTGCTGTCATGTTTTAAATTATTGTGACTTATTTTTGTTGTACTTTTTTGGAACCTTTTTTATATTGTATTGTTCTCAGGTCTTCCTTTATTAAAACATATGTGCATTTCATGCAGGTTTTGTGTAGTCGTTGCAATTTGAGGCTTTTTTGCTTTTTATAGCAGATCTTTTTCTATTTATGCATCTCTTTTGTCCAAATGTAGAAAACTAACCTTGTGGTTATTACAGTTATACAGAAACTTTGAATATTACTTTATTTTTTGTCTCACACGAACTCGCCTCCTTTCTAAAAAGGTGATGGAGTTAGTATGTGGAAACGGTTCCAATGAGAACTGCTCAGTTCATGATGTGAGGCTGGACATCACACTTGCACATGTATGAAAGCACGCGTGTTCACGTCCACACTCAGTCTCTTAATTCACTCCAGCAGCCAGCGTGCACATTTGTGTTTCTGATTCACTGATAATCTTCAGTGTTTTTTTAAAGAGGCTGAATTAACAACACACACACATCCATCTTCCCCCCCTCGGGCCTTTCTTGGCGCGCTTTCCCATAATTCCTCTTGTCCACACCACAAAGCGCCGTCCCTCAGCAGCCTGCAGTCCATCAGAGAGAAGAGCGCCGAGCCGCCGCCGCCACCATTATGGTGAATGGTGGTTTTCTCGCGGGACGCTGAGCCGGCGCTCTGAACCCGAAAACACGGAGCTGCTTGTGTTGTTGTTGTTGCGTTTGCTTTCCTGCGTTCAGATCGACGATGCGCTGCACACACAGCGTGTTGGCTGCTTAGTTTGGCAGAGACGCAGGTTGTTAATTATGTTTTCCATGCCAAGCATACAATCACACGTTAATTGGAGTTGGAGCAGAGGATTGTGGGAGTGAAGTGAATGATAATGACTGCGTGGTCATCTGCATCATCATCATCATCATCATTGGTATGATCAGCACCCGAAAGAGCTGCCGTTGAACACTGAGAGAGGAAAGAACAACCAGACTCAGACGCTTTATACAAGACCCTGAACATACAACATACAACATACTCACACTACACTAAACACACAACACGCTGAATCTACAATACACAACATAAAACACACTGAGGGCCAGCTTAGGACCACATCTGTGTGATGCCACCATCGTGTAAATGTGCCGATTAGAGCAGAAAGTTCTGCTAATCATGAGCTCATTTATAAACAAAGTATATACGAGTATCACTGAGGACCTGAAATACACGGCGTTCGACTCTAACGTGCAAAGTGAGGACTCACTGAACAGCTACAGGACAAAGTTTTGGCATCACGCTCACAGCTTTGAGCCATCCACCCGTGCCAATTACGCAACCAAACTAATAACATCTCCCCCGTCGTTCCAAATACATCGGCACCCCAGCCACATCGGGTACAAAGCAAGGCAAGCTTTCTGTCTATAATAAATTGAGCACAATTTGCAGTAAATTTAATGCTGCAAAACTCATAAATTCATGTCTCTGTGATTCTTTTAAAGAGGCTTCTCCAAAATATCAGACGCTGAAAGGGAAACTTGTACAAATACGTACGTTGTAAATAAGAGCTAGCCAGATAAATACTCATGTCCACTCTTTTCAGCTGTAAAGTTGACAAAGTAAATCCCAACAGTAACTTTTAACGCCTAAACAGGCTTTCTGGGTTAGTACACACTATTAGTAAATATGTCACAATATATCTGTAACTGTGTTTCTGCTCTTTAGCGTCTCTTAGCTTAGAAAACTATTTTTTACGATCTTCCCAGTGGGCCATGAATGCAGCAGCAGGTCTTTCTCCCATCATCACCTCGGTGTGGCGGCTGCATCAAGAGTCACCGGGCTCTGTGGCGGCGGCTGCGGTGAGGTGTGTGGCGGCAGATGGCCGACGGCCCCACAGGGAACCAAACGGCCACTTCGACTGCCAGCCCCCGCCGAGAGGTGAGGGGTTTCCGGCACTGAGCAACAGGGGCGAGAATGAGGGTGAGCCCGGCCTCGCCTCGACATCCGTCAGGGCTCGCCATTAATGAGGAGAAGAGGGCGAGTGAGGGAGTGAGGTGAGGCTCAAGGGGGCGACGAGGGGGAGCAAGGTGAGAGATAATAGTGATGGTGATAAATAAGAAAACAACAGGAGGCAGAGAGAAGGGATGATGCAGCAAGACGAGCAAGAGAAGAAAGTAAGAAGACGAGAGAGACTGAACCATGCAGACCTCCACCAGGCTGCACAATCCTCCCAACATGTATTTAATAAAAACCAATAAAACCTTCACATTTTTATGATCTGTATTTCTCACCAAACCCCCAGGAACATTTTTATTTTCTCCTCCTGGACATCTCTCCTGCTTTGTTTTGTTCAGTTTGTTTGCATGTGCACCCAAACTTCCTCATTAAACACCACCTGTACACGAACAATTATAAGAGAGTGCTAGTGCTTAATTATCATACTCTCACCTTCCTTTTCATTTATTGGGATTTCTCTTCTGTGGATTTTATTGCCCCCAAAGTTCTGCTAATCTGCCCATAAAAAACCAAAACCTAACGAATTCTCATCCCATAATGCCGTTTTGTCAAACGCTCCCTGCATCTCTGCATTAAACACAAAGTGTCTTTGCTGTATCTGTGGGAGTATCATGCTTTTGTCCAACATAATCAATGCTAGTAGGTAGGTTAAAGGGGTGGTGGAAGTTACCGAATTATTGCGGCTTCCATGGCCTTTGGACCTTCATGTTTTTCCTTTGTTTGGCTTCATTACCCCTAATTTAGCCATTTAGTTTTTTTTTTTCTAGATAGGTTTTCACACTAAAAAACCTACAAAATCAGGTTTAGGAATTAGAAATTACTTGGTTATTTTTACACACTGAAATCAAATATTGGTTATGTTTGGGCTCCACATAGTATACAGTTGGGTTTTATCACGAAAAAACTAGCGTTCTTTTGGTTGAGGCTATCAATGCTACTCGATTAGCTGTAGGCACTGAAAGACAATGTTAGGTTTAGGTGCTAAAAACAAATTGGTTAAATTTAGGCACTAACAAATACTTAATTAGGTTTTGGTGCTAAAAACTTCCAAGTTAGGTCTGTGTTCTAAAAACTGCTCAAAAGGTTTACACGGTAAAACTTGCTTGGTTAGCTTTACAGGCTAAAAACAGTTACTACCTTGTTAACTTGACGTACTGATATCTAGCCTACTTTGTTACTACTCAGCTTTAGGTGCTTAAAGCTTCTCCGTTAAGTTTACATATTAAGGCATGGATGGTTTTAAACTTCCTTACAGTAACACTAACTCTGGTGTTAGTCTGTCATCAGTTAGCCGTCTGCAGCCGGTCCAAAATACTGCAGCACGGTTACTAACTGGCACGCGCAGGCAAGACCACATATCCCCCATACTGGCATCATTACACTGGCTGCCAGTTAGTTTTAGAATTAATTTTAAGATTTTATTATTTGTTATTAAGGCATTGCACGAGTTAGCACCCTCATACCTTTCTGATCTTTTAAATTGGTACACTCCTGCAAGATCACTGAGGTCTACAGATCAAATGCTCCTGGCTGTCCCAAGGTCCAGATTAAAGCGCGGAGGAGATCGGGCCTTTGCTGTAACTGCTCCTAAAGTGTGGAATGAACTGCCCCTTCACATCAGGACCTCCCCAACATTTGACACTTTTAAAACCTGTCTGAAAACCCACATTTATTCCTTGGGTTTTAAATCAGAATGAGTTTGTATTACTTTTATTTGCCTTATATCTCACTCAAATCTTCTAATTTTATGATTCTTTTTGTTAACTCTTATCATATCTCCCTATGTTTTCATTTCTTTCAATTATCGTAATTGTACAGCACCTTGGTCAACGGTTGTTGTTTGAAATGTGCTACATAAATAAATTATACTTTGACTTTGGTATTACAAGAAAGGCACAGAAAGGTTTATGCACTACAAACTACTCGGGAGATTTATATGCTACAAGACAGTTAGCTTTAGGTACTAAAAATTTCTGCACTAGGTTTAAAGTTAACTGTAGTTGTCATGTATTACTTTAAAAGTTTTGGGTGCTAAAAACTAATTGTGGAAATTTACATGCAACGATCTACGAGTTAGCTTTAGTTGATATAAACTACTTGGAAAAGTTTTGGTGTTTAAAATCTACTCAGTTAGCTTTGGGCGCTAAAAACGTATCAGTTAGGATTATGTTCAAATTAAGATTATGTACTTAAAGCTACACAGAATTAGATGTTATAAACTATTCTGAAAGTTTTAGGCAATAAATACTACTTGATTAGGTTTAGGCCCTAAAAAGAGCACCTAAACCACTCATGTTTAGGTGCTAACAACTACTCATTGTGCTTTTGGTGCTAAAGATTCATGTCACATTAGTCGAACTAATACATTTGGAATTGCGAAAAACACAAAACAGGATTGGTTCCTGATTAAAATTCTGACTGGGAACTCAGAAATCCAAGTATGAAGTGCCAACATTTAATTTCAGTGTGAACATGTTTCCAAACAAATCATTACCAACCTTTCCTCATCTGGTCACAGTTAGGTTTCCTCCCATTGGTGGTTCTGAGAGATGACAGCAGATGAAAAATGTTTTTTGTTTTTATTTGTTTTTTCAGAAAGCCCAAGCTGGAAAGGCAGAAAGAAAGAGTGAGACGGCGATTAAAACCAGAGACAGAGAAATGGAGAGAAAAGAATAAAAAGAAGCTCAGAGTTCCTCTGGGTTCAACATCGAGCTCCTCAAACTTCTGCAATTTTAAACTGAGAGAAGAAAAGACAGAAAAAAACTGCCTGTGATCAGGAATTAGCCTCCTCCATCCCTCCAGGATCTCTGCTCCATCATCCTTTCTCCCATCATGCCTCACCTGACAGAACATTACAGATGCATTATGGGGTCTGAGGGAGGAGGGCGAGGGGACGCAGAGCTTCATGAATATTTGATAAAACATGAGACGACCAAACAGAGGTCGTCAGGAGAGGAGGAGGGTCATCAATATTACATCAGAGCGCCACATTGACTGCCTCGCTTCACTCTTTTATTTCTGCTCTTTGTTTCATGGAAATTTAGGAAAGTTTGAAGAGAAGAAAGAGTTTATCCTCAGTACACCTCTCCGCTGCTGGAAAAAGACAAAAAAAGACAAAACTTTCCTCTGCAGGACCTCAGACTCCAGTACAGTTTTCCTGCATGGCTGTTTTTGTATGCAGGGTTTTGTGTTGTAGCTCCAAAAGTCATCAAATTAGAGTCAATTGTTTACTATAGCGTATAAATTATCCTTTATTTGATCTATCATTTTTTTTAAATTTTCCATGATTTTTTTTCTCTGTAAATGCAGATGGACTCAGCAGACAACACTGAAGTTATGAGCTGCAAAGATAATCAATAAGCAGAAGATGAGGGAGGAAGCCTGTAGGGTTCAGATCTGTCACATAATTAAAGCTAACTAAGAATCAAAAGTGGGTTTCACTCATACAACCATGAATGTTTAGAAGACCTGCTATGAAGACTGAGATGGAGGTGGAAGAGTTGAAGATCATCCGTCAGAGAGAGCTCAGAGTCAAAGAAAGCGGAGATGGTTTGGATATGTGCAGAGGAGGAAGAGTGGATATACCAGAGCTGCCAGGCAGAAGGAGAGGAGGAAGACCTTAGAGGAGGTTCATGGATGTAGTGAAGGAGGTGTGACAGAGGAGGATGCTGGGATAAGAGGAGATGGCAGAAGATGACCCTGAAGGGAGCAGCTGAAAGGAGAATAAAGATTTCCTGTTTGACGTGTAGAAGCTCAGCTCCTTAACTTTTAATACTCCAGGTAAAAGTTCTGTTCTGTATGAAGATATATTTATTTTTTAAATCTGTGTGTTTTTATGTGCACTCGTTTCCCCTGATAAAAACCAAGTGAAGATAAAGAAACCACTGCACTTCACAGTTGCTACAGTTCATTTTGTACGTGTTTGCAGTGTCGCTACCTTATTAAAAAGGTAAAAACCCACGACAGACTGACTATAAAAGTTGGACAGAGTACTGTGCTGTCAGCTATGTGTTTTTAAACAGGATGTGATGAACGAGGGTGGCTCTGACTGAGAAACTGAGCATGGCAGTGACCTTTTATTGACACTGTAGCTCGTCCCCGGCTTTATCGTCTTTTTTTTACTCTAGTGATGTCAAAATTTACAAAATGAAAACTATTTTTTATTTAATAAGAGTTAAAAACAGCAACTGAGACCATAAAGTCATCACTAAAACATTCACTAAAAACATTAATCAAGTGAGCAGTAGGGTCATTTTCTCATAGACTTCTATAGAATCAGACTTCTTTGATCAGCGGGTGTGTCGCCCCCTGCTGGTCATTAAAAAAGTGCAGGTTCAGGACATTTTATTATTTTGTGCTCGTTTTGTTGGTTACGTCTCGCTTTGACATGTTGTCCAGGCTTCAAAGTCAGCTGTAGTCTGAAGTATGTTTATACCTGTATTTTCCTTTGTAAATATTATGAGTGAAAGACACTGATGTGAGAGCAGGTGGCATTTTTTGATGCCTCTCATTATAAAATTATTAATAACCTTCCTGTCAGGTCAGCGCTGGCTCACCCTTGAGACTCGCTGTAATTACAGTCGTCTTTGTGTTCGGAGCGTCTGTGGTCCTGCGGGACGAGCGGTGACGTCGGCGGATCTGCCGCCGTCCCGCAGAGTGTCACACTGCAAAGGGGATGATGCTGAGCTTGTTTCACGGCGGCTCAAAGTGATGAAGACGTGACTTTGATCGCGGCCCTGTTGATGAAGATCAGACTAAATAATCAGGTTGTCGAACATGGAGGAAACATGAAGCCGTGAAGGAGATCGGAGAATGCAACTTTGAACCGCTAAAGCAACATAAAACTCACATCATTCATGAGGTGCAGCAACCTTTGACCTCCACCCGAGTGCAGCGTCTTTAACTTTTTGAGTATGAGATGTACATTTATTAAGAGTTTAAAAATTTTGTTATTGGGTTTGTTATAAGAAGCTCATGACAAACACTTTAAATCCAGAAAGTCCACCTTAATCCGTGTTAAGGTGGACTGATTGTTAAAAGTTAAAGCTTTTTTATGATGCAAGTTTTCATAGGGCTCATTCATTCTGTTATCTGGTATTAAAATAAAACAAACTACACTTATCAAACAGAGGGATAAGGAAACAGCTCCATCAGTCCTTTGTGACCTCCTGGAGGGCTGCAGACCTCAGTTTGGACCCCTTTGCTGGGCTCTCTGAGGCCTGATGGGTCCCAGAGGATGGATTCAGTGTAATAGTCCTACTGAATGTAGCAGGGTTATTTAAATTGCTAATTATGATGGAATAAATAAATAAAACATGACCTTAGCGTGTTTTTATGTCGCACTGTAAAAACTTTGGGCGACAGTAAATCTGTTCGCTGATGACTCGCCTGTTGTCGGGTAGAAGCTGCTGCTGCTGCTGGGTAAATGTCACTGTGTTTAAACAGCAGAGAATCCACTTACATTTGTATTTAATTCTGCTTTTATGTTTTGATGCAATATCATTTTTGTCATGTTACACTTTACATATCAGCACTGTTGTTCAGTATAGCGCCTCAGTGCTTAATAGCTGACATTTCAACGATGATTTTCAGTTCTTTCTTTGTCTTACATTAGGTTTTGGTTCATTATCTATATGAAAAATGCTGTTTTAGCTCCTCCCTCCTCTCAATCAACTTCCTTCTGATTGGTTGCCCTTCTGAAACAGATTGTTTAAACACCAGGTGGGTGGGGCTTCTGTGCCTGACATCATACAGATCCAACAGTTGAAAGCTCAGCCTTCAGACTTCACTGTTTCACTGTTTGTTTATTTTGGCTCTGTGTGATGTCATAGAGGGATTGTTTACTAAATATTGAGCTAGAAACAAGCCCTGTTCTGACTCCATTAACTGCTTGTGAACAGCTTCTTTAATGGTTTTGCTGAGGACAGTGGGATCGGAGATTCTTCTGTAGCAGCTAATAAGAGACCGCTCTAAGAGGGCCTCCTTCAATGGTGGTTTAAAGCTAGCAGATTAAAGTGAGGTATGACATTTAACAGAGTGTAGAGAGGCAGTTACAATCGTTAAAATCTTCTTAGATTAACAGTTAGAAGTGCTTTTAAAAAAGGATGGAAAGGTGGGGTCAAGGGAGGTGTGGGAGGAGCATGACTTTGCCTTGATAGTCATATTTTTATTGCAAAATGATCGCACCTGCCAAGTTGAAATAAAATCACCTGGTCCTGCATTTACAAACTTTCAGAGAACTTGTAGCTTACCCTAAAAATATCAGCAAGCATTCCCAGCTCAAAGCTCTGCCCACATGGGAAGCATTCAGCAGACATGTCAGTGACTCTCTGTGGTCTCTGGTCATCACCTCGCTGCTGGTTGCTTCTTGTGTGGACGCCCCTTCACAGTGGTTTAAAAAGACTAGAATCCAGTGTGGCTGAACCTGTCATTGAGTATGATGTGACAGAATAATCATCGACTAAGCTCTGCAGTGTGCGTGCAGCAGAGACCTGCATGCACAATCCGACTCCTTTCTACAGTAATGGAATCAATGAAAACAGAAAACAATCAAAGTTAGGCTGCAAATGTAATTAGTAGTAGTAGTAGTAGTAGTCAAGAAACAGTCGCCATCTCTCCATTGTTTCTTAACCCACCTTGAATATCTCCGCCTTGTTCTGTCAGTTTGTTTTTATTGGCTCTCTTGGATGTCATGATGATTGGATCCCCTGAAGCTTAAAGGTGAAGATTAACAGGATGTTATGTCATGTTACTTCAGGTCTCTGCTCCTTACGAAGCTCCTAAACGACCTTTAAGCAATAAGGACTCCTCAGATGACTTCTGATTAACATTTATTTTTACCGTGATTTAACTTTCAGGGTGAGTTCTTAGAGCACAAGGGTTGTTTGTAAGTTTGTCTAAAGTCTATTATGGTTAATTAAATTTCTTAAATCAGCTTTCTGAGGAAACCCCGTTGAACTAGCAGCGTAATCTCGTGCGGTATAACAGCGCAAACTACACTGGACAGATGCTGATGTTTTAACATGTAGTAGACGTCCAAACATTAACGAGATTATTGCAAAAACGAGATGAATGCATGTGTCTTTGTATTAACACGGGTCACAGTGGAGAATGATTTTTGAATTAGTTTCAGGCCATTTATTTTTATTTATTGTGAATTCTGACTCATGTGTTGCATGGTGAACCTAAATATGGGCCTGAAAGTTGTATTTTGGGGGGGGTTATTTTCTTCCAATTAGTTAGAAGCTCGTATAAAACAATTCTTAAACTCTTAACAAGGATGTCCAGGCAAAGTTCTTGAAGTAGCACTTTTATTTTGTTTGCTGGCTTGCTTTTGTAATAGCTAAACTAAAGCTAATTTATTTTTATAAAATATGGATCATTGAACAGTGTTTTATGGTTTCGGAGCAGTTTAAAAACTCGCCTCGATGTTCAGGAGCCACTTTAGCTCGAGCTGTTGTTACACAAATGCAGATTAACTTCACTGATGAATATTTTACTTTAATTTCACTTAGCAGGATTGTGTTTGAGAGAAGTGATGTGAGCTGCTCCTCCATTTTAATGACAAAACACTTGATTTAAACATTAATGCTGCTGCAGATGTATATCCAAAGGAGGGAAATGGGGCAGAAACCTGAAGGAGAGGATCTCATCAGGTTTGGACAGTAAGTGCTCCGACGAACAAAACAGCCATGCATAATGTAGAAACATCCATTTGTCATCTCTGAGTGTGACAGAGAGCAGAAACAAAGATCACCTCATTACTGTCATTATCACAGAATAAAAATCTAAAGGGAGGTTTGGAGAGGGAACAACGTGGTCCCGCAGTCAGCTTTAATTTTGGAGGGATTGTTCCTTTAAAAGCACCTGCTGTCAGATATGACTCCCACTAACAGAGAAGCAGGATCTTAATTATCCCCTCAGGACCAAATGTTGGACCCCATCAGCTGATTAAAGACACAAACTTCTTGTAATCAGTCGATGGACGAGTGTCTGCTGGATATTTTTATCTGTTTCCATGTATGAGGCTGACTGTGGAGATTTTTCAGCTTCCTTTCTTTTACATTATAAATAAATTAAACTTCAAGTAAGTGTAAGCCTTCACTGTGGGCTCCAACATTTTCTCCTTGAATAACAGCTGAATACATCATTACACACCAAAAATAACATAAAACACTTAGAAAAGCTAAACGCTGTAATAATCACTTTATTTCAGTCGGAAAAAAACAGCTTCATGCTTTAAAACACATTAGGCTGGCAAACACCAAGCAGATGTAGCTTTAGCTCGGTAAGCTGCCTACACTGGCTAACAGCTCATTTAAGCACAACTGTTTACCTCCAGTTAGCGTTCAGTTCAAGAGAAGGACAAATATATACTTAGCTGCTGTATAATTACAAAACATTTATCCCTGTTTACTTTATTTAAAGAATGCAAGAATATCACATAAAAAACTACTGATTATTATATTATATTATATTATATTATATTATATTATATTATATTATATTATATTATATTCTTTAAATAAATACTTTCATTTGCTGAAACCGATAATGACTTAAGAAGACGAGGCTCCTGTAGAAAAGTACCTCAGAGTACTTTGCTATCAAAATTGGAATTAAAGTTCAATACAGTGTGTGCTTAATTAAAGCTCTTTGTATAAATTTCTAGCAGCTGAAGGATGGCTGTTTGTCATGATTCCACCTGGTGACAATAAACAGTTACAACATGTAACTGATGGGCTGACGGCTCTGCATGGAACCAACACACAACTAAACTACACCCGCAGCACTGCTGCACAGTGATATATATATATACACAGGAAAGGATTCGTATCAAAGGAAGAATATTTATAATAATAATAATAATAATAATAATCATTGAAATTGTATGTGTTATTATTAAAATTATTACAGCTATTATGACTAGTATCAATACTCTTTATATCATCACCATTTCCGTGAATGAAGAATTTCTTGATGTATCATTTATGTATAAATGTATATGTATATTGGTATTAATTTAGCAGTAATGCATCCTGAAAACCTGAATATATTAAAGACAGATTTTTCCCTCTGTTTGAATGTTTGAATGCAAGGTTTTGTGACTGAAATGTTTTAAATACTGCATGTTTTATGTTACATTTACAAATTGTTACAAATTTTACAAATTACAAATTGTTCCGATTTTGTCGATAAGCAGCGGTGATAAATGGACTGATTGTGAAATTTATTGAGGTTGTGAATGAATTTACTGCGTAGTTCAGACACAAAAAGAAGAGTATTTTACTGAGTTATTTGAAAAAGAACAAATACTTATGGTACTTACAGTACACATTCTGCTGTACTCACAGCTCTGATAGCGGCCTCAGTGATGTACAACATGTGGTCTGTGGCTCCACCTGCTGTATGACTCATACTAATAATAACAAGTTTACTTTTATTTCAGCAATTTTTCAGTGAGATGTTTTTGTTTTTATTGTGTTTCACCTTCATTTGTTTCAGCTGAAACATAATTTACTGTCATATTTTTAACGTATATGTTGCTGAATAAATTGTCCTTATTCTTATGATATTTGTGTCTTTAACAGTAAATTTTCTGTTTTTGATTTTAAGGCAACAAAAATGAGACAGGCTCAGTTTCTTCTTTCTTTCTCTCCTTTTTACGATTCTTCCTTTTTTTTGGAAGTGTTATAATTTTCATGTATTTCTTCTCCTGGTTTGAAATCTTGAAGTGAAAGTGAAGTGAAATCTCGATTTGTCTTGGATCATTACAATACACACACACATATATATGTGTATTATATATATATTATATAGTTTATTAATTCAATGTATTTAAACCAGTTATGTTATTCTGTTGTTACTATATTTATTGTGTTACGTTTTTGTTTATATTTTATTTTCATTTTGATATTTTATCTTGTTAACCTTTTATTAAAATAATTCACTGTTTTATCAAAAATGTATAGATCCTTGTTTTGTTCCTTTTTAACTTATAAAACATGTAACGTGTTTTAATATTTAAATATTTATTTATATTAATTTACCCAGTGATCATTTTATTTTTAATTGCAGTATTTTACAATTATTTATATTTTGTAACTGTCATATATTTACTGCATTAAAACAAATTTCCTTTTTTATTATTATTATTTTATTATTTATTTATTGTTTATTTCTTGATTTATTTTTTAATTTAGCTTTTTAAAATTATTTTAAATTTTTGGTGTGTTTCATTAGAGACCGCCTGGTTGGTATATTAGTATACATTTATTAACATCACTTTGTTTTTTTAATCCGTTCTGTGAATAAATGTTTTTGTTATTAGTTAAATTTGTTATATTTGGTGCGAGCGTCATATGTAAAGTATATCGTGTTTTTATTTTTTTTACTGTCAGCTCTGAATCTGAATGTTGTGTTCTTCATCTGCCTCAGCTTTCCAAAAATCCACACAGGAAGGAGGAGGAGAGGTAAACGTTTAACAAGCTCACCGAAGTCTTAGATCGCCACCTTGTGGTTACACACAACAACACAACAAAAAAATTACTGCAAATGAACTTCTCAAACATAATTCCACAAATTTATCCCAAAACATTTCATTTTTAAGTTTGGAGGACAGAAATTGAAACTAAACAAGTTAATTAAATAAATTAAAAAACAAAACAAAAACAAAGTACATTAAAAGTACTTAAAAGCAAAATGCTGAATCACTTTGGGTAGATTTGATAATACACATCATATATGATCATATATACTTTTACTGTATATAAACAGTAAACACAATCCATAAGAATATAAAAGAATAAGTCCCTCCCCCAAATAAAGTAGCTCAACACATAAAATTACAACAAATTAAGTGTTCACTTTAGTAAAATATAGCAGGTCAGTAAAACAGTGAGTGAAAAGGTCAGTAAAATACAATAAATATATTTCTATAGATCAGTGCTTCTCAAACAGAGGCCAAGTGGGGCAATTAAAACATGATTTGCGTCCACTAAAATTAGTTTTCTGATACTATTCAGCTTCCTTGTTTTTCATTATTTTTAAAATAGTTAACTCAGACATTATGTGTGACATGTGTGAAAATGTTGATAAGCTATACTTTAGTTATTTTGATTAATTAGCATTTATTTACATCCATATTCTCTAATATTTTTATTATATACATTTTATTTGCATTAATTTTATCTCAAATGATTGTTTTGTTATTCTTATTATTACTTTATTATTTTAGTACATACATTTTTGAATGTACTGTATTTTATTACTTACATTTTTTACATCATGTCATTTTACATTTAATCTATAAATATGTCTTAATTTTATTAATTATTTATAAATTTTAGTTTTTGTTACTTTTATCTCTGAAAATATTGTATTGTATTGCATTGTACTTTAAATTAATATAATATTGAATATATATATATAATATATTACTAACCTAATATATTTTTATGAATTTTAAATTTATGTATATATTATGCATTATTTTCATGTTTATTAATGTTTTCTTTAATAAATAATTTCAAGTGTAATATATTAATAAATTAGCTTATTTTATATTTTAATAATAAATATGTTTTCCTCCAAATTTAATTTATTTTGGTTTAATTTAATTTGACAACATTTTTAATTGGTCTATTTTGTTTCAACTTGTTTTTCCCCACCAGCAGAGGGCGAGAATGCGTCGATGTACAGACTGTACAGACTGTAAACCTAAGAAGAAGAAGAAGAAGAAGCAGGTGAAACAGCTAGGTTGTTTGCGGCTTTCAATCGTCTACTTTCTGCATCTGTTTTCGTGGAAAACGAAGCCAGCGGCAGGTCCACTGTCCACGAGTTGTTTGGGGTTTTTTTTGCCTGGAGCTGCGTGGATCACCTGGGGGGTGCAGCTGTGATTTGAGGTGAGCCGCTGATTTTATTTCCTCCTCTACATTAGCCGCTAGCTAACTGTTAGCGGAGCTCTTTTCTGCACAGGTTAGAAATTAGACGAGTTTTTTGGTTCGGTTTTGTTCGACAATGTTTCTGATTGAAACTCGGCATTTTCTTAGATCACACTTTCAGTTCGACCATAATGAAACCACTGCGCGCTGAATTTCCTAGAAGCCTCTTTCTCTGAACGTTCAACACATCTCTAATCAGAGAGGATTAATCCGGGTTACACCAATCCTGCACAAACCCTGCTCTACATTAATGAAAATTACATGCATTTTCCCTGCTCTATGTCCAACATTTTCCATGTTTCTGTGTCGCGTTATAGTTCCACCTGTAAAACACAGTCTACCTGCGTCAGTGTCTCTATATTTAAACTTAATACCAGCTGGTTAAACTGATACCCCCCCCCCCCCCCCCCCCCAAAAAAAAAAAAAAACCCCAACAAAACAAAACAAAAAAAACAACAAAACAAAACACTGATTATAAAAAATGGTCAAAAGAATATGGTAGGGAGAGGAGAAACTGATGCTGCATGAGGAAGTCAGGAGTGGTTGAGAAGTGAAGGTATAAGGGCAGGATATAAATGAGGACAGCGAGATGGTTTCAAGGTGGGAGTGGGATTGCATCAGGGATCTGCTCTGAGCTCCTTCGTGTTTGCAGTGGTGATGGACAGGCTGACAGATGAGTTCAGGGAGGAGTCTCTGTTTACGTTAATGTTTACTGACGACACTGTGATCTCTAGCAAAAGTGTGGAGAGGTGAAGATATGCTCTGGTGAGAAGAGCAATGAAAGTCAGTAGAAGCAAGACAGAATACATGTGTGAATGAGAGGTGGAGAGGTGGACATGTGAAGCGCAGAGAGAGTAAAAGTTTAGATAGGTTTGAATATCTGGTATCATGGACATTTGCAGAGGACGGAGAGTGGATATATCGGAGCTGCGAGGCAGGAAGAAAAGAGGAAGACGTCAGAAGATGTTCATGGATTTAATGAAGGAGGACATGCAGAGAGTTGGTGTGACAGAGGAGGCTGTTGGGATAGGAGAAGATGATGGCAGATAATCTGTTGTACAGACCTCTAAAGCTAGCAGTTTAAAGAAGAACTGTGTTTATTTTTATTAATTTCTTCTTTATTTTATTGAAGCTTGATCTAACAGCATTTAGGGATCAGCAGGATATATTCTTATCACTTTTCTGGTTTTCTACAATGTTACGTAGGGCTGTGCGATATGACCAAAATCTCATAGCCTGATATAAGACATCTATTGTCCCGATAACGATACAAATCACAAAATTTAAAATTTTCTGTAAATTCTGTGAATCTCGGGCAGCTCGACTTGCATGAAGTGTTTCTAGAACCTGGAGTCGAGTGTTTTAACCGATGCATGAAACGATACATTTGTAACGCCGCCGTTTGCTTTGTGAGTATTTATTACACATCGTGCTGCGGGGAAAAGCCTGTTCTAACGTTTGAGTCTAAGGTTTATTTTTTTAGCACCTGACGGCTCTTTTTGGCTTCTCATCCGTAAATACTCTGCATACTCTTTCACGTGATTCAGTTTATTTTGAAAAGTCTCAACAGGATCTTGAGCTTTATTGTGAAAGGTTTATGTGCAAACTAAACCAGCGGACACGCGATGGTTTTACCGTGGTTGTTGCTAACAACAACGCATAAAACAGGCGCTTGTCCGTCCTTAGTGTGGTTATATTAAATATAAGAGAAAGAGAGAACTTAAAGAAATTAATATAGCCACTACAGTGACCATCAAAACGATGAAAAAAATATTGCCGTAAACAGTTTATTTTGCGACACCACTAAACAAACGATAGCGTAAAATGAAACGATAGATGTTTTTATATCGTCATCCGATATATATCGTTATATGAACAGCCGTAATTTTCCGTTAACTGTGTACAACTATGGTTAAAAAGAAAAGTACACCTGCTTCAAATTCAAAGGTTTTCAGTATCAGGATGTAATGAAAACCATCCGATTCTTAGCAGGCCTTAAAATCATTTAAATATAACCTCAGATGAACAGCAACAGATGACATATTACATGTGTCATTATTTATTTCACAAAAACCTAGACAGAAGCAGAGTGTGAAAAACAAAGTTCATCCTTACGGCTTACATGGGAATGAAGAGGGTAAGTAGCAGCGGGGTGCTGGTAATCAAACGCACTGATTAGTTGATCTTCATCGAAGCGGAATTATGCTGGTCTGGATTACTCAGGTGTGTTAACAGAACAATCTTCCCAGGAGGGGACATCCCAGCTCAGCCCATGCAATGCTCAACTACAAGAAAACCCAAGAGCTCCGTGTCAGACTACAGGCCTCAGTTAGCATGTTAAAGTTCATGACAGCACAATTAGAATAACAGGTGTGGCTTGTTTGGAAGGTTTTTCCAGGAGAAAGGCTTCTCTCTGAGAAGAACATGGCAGCACAACATGGGTTTGCAAAGCACAATCACCTCAAACGAGCTGTCAGCGCGGTGGTGGAAGGTTCATGTTTTGGGTACCTTGCAGTCCCTGAGTGAACAGTGAACTCTTTTCTCTACTAAAGTATTCTTGAGTCAAACGTGAGACCACCTGTCCCACAGCTAAAGCTCAGCTGATGTTCAGCTGTCCAGCAGGACGGTGATCCAAACCACAGAAGCAAATCTCCAACAGTGGCTGAAAAAGAAAATAATCCCAATGCTGCAATGGTCCAGACCTCAGCCTGACTGAGATGCTGTGGGTGGGACATTCAGAGAGCTGTGCATGAGTGATTGCTGCAAACCTCAATGAACTGAAGCAAGAAGAGTTTGACCAGAACTCCTCCACTGCGATAACTCAGTTATTGCTGCTGGGTGTGTCGTTTTTCACACGCTGCTTCTGCATGTCCTCATACTTAAAACCTTACATCTGAAAGAGGGTGTACTTCATCTTTCACCAAAACTGTATCAGGACGAACACTTTTTATGTTTTTGTTTACATTATCAGCAATTTCCTATCATAAAGTAGCCGAGGCAGACGTGACACCATCTAGAAAATAATGTTTTTTTTCCTCCTTCACTTCCTGAGCACGTGGTGTTCACTCTTAAGTGTTTTCTCTCAGGGCAACTCGTCCTCCACCTTCACATCACCTTTTACGTCTTCTGTCTTCCCTGACACCTTCTGTCTGCAGGAAACGCCCAGAGCGTTTCTCCACAGCTCGCCATCATGTCTCAGAATTACCCATACAGAAAGCCGCCGTCTGACACCGACCTCAGAACTGATCCCGGGCCTTACAGATCTGTGGACTACCGCCACTCCTCAGCGGACCGTGACTTTTACAGGCAGCCACAAGACTCCTTCTCTGTCTCCTCCTCCTGCCCGTCCTCGTCCAGGGGCTCTGGAGTGCTGCAGTCATCGCAGGACAGTGTTCTGAGCATCCTGAGCAGCTGCGGTCTGGAGCCCAGTGATCTGGCGCTGCTAGCCGAGCTACCCGAAGACGTCCTCACTATTGAGTCTCTGCCACACATCCTCAGACAGATCAAATGCAAGAAAGGGACCGTCAAACCTTTCCCTCCCCGGGCTCCGTCTCCCTCCTCCTCTTCCTCCTACCCTTCCAGCTCCACCCATCGATCTGCCACGAGCAGCTCCTCCTCCTCTAGAGACTGGGACCAGCTCCATCGCACGTCGGTCCACTACCCGCTGGACCACCTGCCACCACCACCTCCTCCCTCGGAGAAGCTCATGGATCGCTGGAATAATCCGATTATCGTGAGCTCCGGCCGAGCAGAGCTGCCACCATCGTCATCCTTATCATCGCCGTTGGGGTACACGGTGGACTTCCACCGCAGGCAGGGCCCCTCTGATTATGGTAAGGCTGGTCCAGTTCCTTCTTACAGCCCAGCGAGGCGAGGAGATAGAGAGCCGTCATCTCGATTCTCCGAGGCCGGACCAGCTGATTACAGGTCATCAGCGCTGGTGACGGCTTCTCCTCTTCCTAGCGAGCACCAGTCCAAACCTCAGGCGAGCCGCCGTGACACGTCCTCCACGAGGAGCAGTCAGTCCTCGCCCTCAATGCCTACACGGAAAGAAGCTCTGGATTTCCACGGGAAGGTCCCGCCGTCGTTCCCGTACTCGTGCTCGCTGTGTGATATCACTGTACTGTCGCAGAAGGTAAGTGCACCTGTCCTCGAATCTCTCTCTGCAGTCTGTGTGGGTGGTGTGAGGGTCTGCATTCAGCAGCAAAGGATGATGGGAGCTGCACGTGTCCTACGAGACCGGAGTGCCACAAAGAGAGATGGTAACGGGTTTACTTCCTGTTGTTTTTAGGTTTGGATTCAGCACGTGACCGGCAGGCACCATGCAGATGGACAGCTCAGCCTCCTGCAGCAGTGAGTTTACTTCACATCAACGCCAAGTTTCTCCATCTACTGCTTGCAGGGTTTAATAACACTCTCTCATTTCCTCCACAGGTTTCCTAACTGGGACTGCCGCATGCAGACGGTCCGAAGGTCAGTGACCGAAACCACATCATCGTTCTCACGCCTCTGAACAGAAATCTGAATTTTATCAAAGTGGAAAACTTTGGCATGTCTCAAAGATGAAATGTTGTTTTTTTGATCTGAATAAATAATCAGCGAGCCAGAAACACGATCAACTGAACAACGTGGATGTTAATGAACCCTGAAAAACGTTGACTAATTTACAAGGATATGACATATAATTTAACCAAAGCGCCACATTTCAACAAACGACTGTAAAAATATTTTTTTAGTAAGATTTGTTTCCCATTTTAAATTGCTCGATCTTTTAAAACGACTTCAGCCTGAAATCTAAACGTCAAGTATTAATGATATAGTTCTTTAAAGAATAGGGACCCCAGCTGAGGTGGAGCAGAGGCTGCAAATGGACAGACTGGTTATTGCGTGTAAGCTTCCCACGTGGCGCTGCCGGCTCTTCTCCTTCTGTTCGTGCAAAACTCACACCGCCCTTACGCTTGCTGAGGAGAGGGGCTTGCAGCAGCAGCCAGCAGATTTGAATTGATTAACTTTTTGACTAGTGACCACCGAAAATGAGCATCGCCACGTAAGCCTGCAGTTACTGTGTCCATGCTTTGAATAGTAAAAAGTAGTGCCACCTGGCAGACAAATAAAATAAAAAATTCAAATTGAAGGCGAGTGATCCAACATTACAGAAATGCTTTGGTTGATGTCAAGATAAATGTGGGATCAGTGATTTTCAATTGAGCATTTTTTGGCTCCAGGATGAAATGTGGCCATTTTTGTGTAGCTTAGCTATTTTAAACTAATTTAAGGAACTGAGACAACAACTCTAAAATTAAAAAAAAAGAAAGAATGGCAAATATGAGCGATGTTCATTCAGCACAGCCAACTAAGTCTGGAAAAAAAACTAATAAAAAGCCGTGACCCTGCCAAAAATATTTGAATAAACAATTAAAATGTAAATTATAAATGAAATAAAATCACATTTTTGAAATATTATAAATAGAGTAGAGAATATTATAAAATCTGAAACATTTCCAAAACATGTTGAGAAACATGTAGTGCAATATATCATGGAAATTAAGTTCTGGATTTATTAAATAATAAATTGATTTTATTTACTTAAAGTATTTTTGTAAAATGTCAGAATATATGTAAAAATCTCAAAAACAGCTGATAAATTAAAATGAATAAATGATTACTAATTAGTTGTATGTAATATTACTTTTTCATATAAAGTATTTGTAATAAAATTACAATTTTATTAAAGTTTTATAAAAATAAAGTCAGAAATGTCTCAAACATATAAGTACAATATCAGCGAATCAGTGTTTTATTTTTCTAATAATTGAAGGACGGGTTTTTGGTCCAGATGTTGGCGGTCCTGCTATTGATCCAAAGCTGCTGCGATCAACTTTATTTATTGATAAGATATTTGTTGTTCATTCAGTGGCTCGGTTTTGAATTTGTTTGATCGTCCTCTTTTTGTCATTTTTAGGGACGATAAATCAGAGAAGAAGAAGAAAGATGGAGGAAAAGGCGCCCCGGCAGCTAGTCAAAGTAAGTCTGCCTCACTCGGCTGTGCCTTTGTGTTTACACATTTAAGTTTTTCTGCTTAAACTTGTTCTTTCTGTTCGGCAGCATCGCAGTCGAATAGCAAGTCGAAGCAGAAGAAGGTAAAGAAGGTAGAGACACGTGTCTAAGATCTCGATGAGGTTCGGTTTAGCCCCTCCTGAATCAGCTGAAAGTCTTTGTGTTTGTTTCCTGTCAGACTTTGGAGAAAGGGAAGGTAGTGTGCGTCAAGTTTCCGTTTCAGTCTGTCGATGAGAAATACCTCAGGAAGCTCGCAGAACCGTTCGGGAAGATCATCAAGGTCATCATGTTTCCGTCTCTGGTGAGTCTGCGAGGTTCTTCATCATCACACTGCTGATATTTGCATGTTCGTTCATTTAAAGACGAGCAGCAGCTTTCTTTCTCTTTTTTGCACTTGAGCGTTATTAAAGTGGGTTTAAACCCTGCAGGGCTTCGTGGAGATGGGCTCGGTTGATCAGGCCAAAGACTTGGTGAAGTTTCACAGCAATTATCCTCCAACTGTGAACGGAGAGCAGATCGAGTTCAGCGTCTCCAACGCCTTCAACTTTCTCCAGGTAGAAGAGAAACACTTCCAGTGTCCAGTTTTTCCTGCATACGAAAAGTACAGAAAGTCCCAGTGTCAAACGTTTGGTTATTACTAAGAAAAATATCTCAGTCTGGAAAAGCTCCAGTCTCACAAACACAGCGAGAGGTGTCAACATTTTTTTACATTTTTACATCCCTGATTGCAGGCAGGTGGGGCTTCTGTGTTACAGCCGGGCCATATGAGAGTATTTCCTTTTTGTGACGTTGTACAGATCAATATTTAGAAAAACGTCTGTTTTCATTGTTGATAAAGTCTCTTCACACTTTGATGTCTCCTCAGAGCACACGGGTGGTGAGTTTCACGCCCGCTCCATCAGGAGAAGACGGAGAATCCGACCTGATCAATATCATCAAACGCTTCGGCCCGCCGCTCTACACCCTGTTCCTGCCGTCAATGGTGAGGCTCAGCCCATTTAAAAAACTATACCGGAGAGGAAGACAGTTTCTTTGTTTTGTTTTGTTTTTTCTTAAATAATCGCTTTAGAAGACTTTAGAAAACACATACAAACACATTGTTTATTTGTTTGTTTTCAGGTGTTTGTTGAGATGAAGAACGCCCCTGATGCTCAGAAGCTGGTGGATTATTATCTGTCCAACACTCTGAGGATCAACAGTGACTTGATTTGTGTCTCCTTCTCTGGAGAGTACAAGACTCTCATGTGAGTACGACTGACCCGATAGGAAGGTAACTGGCGGATTATCATCCAGGGGGTGATCAGTGATAATGGTCCTGCTTTTGTCTCGTCTGTCCTGTAGGCGGGTTTCAAAAGCCAAGAGGTACGAAGAAGAGAACGAAAGTACGAAGAAGAGTACCACCAAGAGGACAAGGAGCTCGAGCCGAGACAGAACGACAGAAAATAAGAAAAGAAGGTCCAGATCCAGAGACAAGTCCAGCAAAGAGGAACGGACCAGAGCAAGGTCCAGGTCCAGGGATAAATCTAAAGAAAAATCCAGCAGAGATGCCAAAACTAGGTCTAGGTCCCAAGACAAGTTGGATAGAAAAAGGAAGAGCAGAACCCGGTCCAGGTCCAGAGATAAGTCCACTAGTGAGAAGCGGACCAGGACCAGGTCTAAGTCAGGGTCCAGAGAAAAAACAAAAGAAAAATCCAACAAGGAAAGCAAGAAAGGGTCCCAAGAGAAGAAGCCAGACGAATCGAGAGAAAAATCCAACAGAGACCAGAAGACCAGGTCCGCATCCAGAGACAAGTCCAGCAGAGAGACAAAAACCAAGTCTACAACCCAAGAAAAGTCAAGCAAAGAAAGAAAAAGCAGGAGCAAATCCAGATCCGTGGAAAAATCCAGCAGAGATAAGAAATCCAGGTCTAGAGAGAGATCCAGCAACAAGTCCTCCAGACGGGACGGAGAAAAGACGGCAGAACCAGAGAAACCAGGTAAGAAAACGCAACACGATGCCAGGACCAGTCGCTCCAGACAGGCTGGTGTTAAATCTTCTTTTCTACACAGACGCAGAGTCCACATCCAAAGGACAACCGTCTCCTCTCGAAGACTCCAAACCTGAAGTTTCAAACACAGAAGAAGTGGAAGGGGAGGCAGCGTGAGTTCCTCATGTTGCTGTTTTTTGTTTTGTTTTGGGGTTTTTTGCAGAAAAGCCTCTGCAAGTGAAACTAGAACAGTCTTAACTAAAGATGCCACTTCAGGTTGCCTGGAGAGGAGAGCGACATCGAGGGGATGGAGGTGATTGCTGAGGATGGAGAGAATCTGGCAGATGACGATGAGGAGGCTCTGCAAGAGGAAGAGGAAAAAGAGAGTCCTAAAGAGAGAGCACCTGAAAAAGGTAGAAAATGAGAGCTGAGCTTTCACAGCAAAACCGGCTTTAAAGGAAAACAAAGGAAATGCTTGACTTTTTTTTAAAAAAAACCCTCCCTTACAGATGAAGTAAAGGAGGCGATGGGTGGAGAGCCTGGCAATGAGGAGAAACCTGCGTCGGAGAAGGAGATAAAGAAGGAAGAGAAGGAGGAAGTAGAGGAGTCAAAGGAAGCAACAGAGACTCCTCTACAGGAGGATTTGGTAAAGACTTTTTAGATAAACATGTTAGTGTGGACATATTTTAACCTATAAAGTGGAAAAAAGGGATTCAGTTGGAGCGATGTGCTTTTTCAGGAGGACTTCCCTGTAGACCTGGAAAACTGCATCACTCTGGATGAACTGGAAGAAGATGACTCTGACGACCAAGGTATACCTGGAAGTCTTGTGATGCTGAACACAAAAACATAATGTGGTACCTGCACGTTTGGTTGAGTTTTAAAGCTCACTGTTCGGTTTCTGATATTCTTCCTGTTTGATTTTGTTGCAGGTGGAGAATCAGCAGATGAGCCCAAGGTAAGTGTTACCTTTAATATAACGGCTGAGTTTTTGTCTGATATGTTGCTGATTTAACAGTTTGTTCTTTCTTTGCTTGCAGTCAACATCGAAATCCAGCAGGGTTTTTTACTTCGGCCACCTGCCGCCTAATTACGCCCTCTTTGACTTCTTCCAACTGCTGCGAAATTTTGGGAAGGTGGTGCGCTATTACCTGATTGGCAATCGACGAGAGGTCAGTAAGAAAATGAGATGAGATAAAAAAATATATATATATTTTTTTAGCTTTTTAAAATTTAAATACAGATTATAAATACATGATACAAATATCTCTGTAAATGAAAATCAAATTTGATATAGTTATGAGCCTGAATACAAACTGCATAAAGGATACATTGATCATATACATCATTCATCACAGTCATTTTCATGACCTCTGTCAGCTGATAGAGGAATCCAAACTGTGTTGATTCAGCCCAGCAATAGGATGATTATAATCCCTGTGCATCATCAGGCTCCTCCATCCTATTGGATAAAAAATAATAATAATATGAAAGTTGATTGGCCAGCCAAGTTGGCTTGAGGCTATCTTGTGTATGTTGGCTTTGGTATTTGCTCCTAGCAGTAAGAGTTATAGTAGATTACATTTGTTCCTGTTTATGTTGTGACCCTTAGAGTTCAGAGTTGAGTGGATTCTTTACCTTTGGGACCATTTTCAGACTCTTTTTGTGTTTCAGGGTTTCATTGAAATGTCGAGTTCTTCAGCGGCCCTGAAAGCTGTTGAAGAGCTCGTCAGCAAACCAGCCATCCACAACTGCCCCAAACTCAAAGCCCGCATCTCCACCAAATACTACAGACTTGACAACGGGTCCGAAACCTCCTCTTCACTCTTCCTAATTTCTTTTCTGTGAACTTTCAATCATGAAATTCATACTTTACCCCTTTCTTGCAGATGGGTTGTTCACTCGGACGGCAGCGATGACAAGGACAGTCGAGGCAGGAAGCGCGAGAAACGAAGCAAATCCAAGACCTTGGACGGGGACGAGACCGACAGGAGGTCTAAAGGGAGGAAGGAGTCCCCGAAGAAGACATCAGAGAAATCAGGCAAAAAGACTCCAGAAAAAGATTCTGGGTCAAAAAAGCCTCCAGAGAAAGACTCATCAGGGAAAAAGACCCCAAAGAAAGAGTCCACATCCAAAACGTCTCCAGAAAAGGATGCCAAAAACACATTGGGAACGAAATCCACTGGGAAAAAGACTCCAGAGAAAGATTTGCCATCTAAAAAAACTTCAGGTAAGGATTCTACAACAAAAAAGACTCCAGCGAAAAAGTCCGCACCCAGAAAGACTCCGGAAAACAAGTCTACATTCAGAGAAACTTCAGAAGAAGAGTCTGAGTCCAAAAAGTCTCCAAAGAGGGAATCGTTGGACAAAGAGCCTCCAGAAAAGGTCCTTAAAAATGGTCCGGAGAAGGAATCCGCGGGGAGAAAGACTCCTGAGAAAGGGTCATTGTGTGCAGAGATTCCAAACAGCGAGACGCTGGAACCAAAAGGAGTTCCTGACAATAATTCAGTGCCTCAGACAACTGTGAAGAAAGAACTAAAGCAAGAAAATACTCAACAAAATGAGGAACCAGCAGCTGATAAAGCACCACCTGAAAAAGATTATATCAAAAAGGAAACACCACACATATTCAAGCAGGAGGAGGAGGAAACACCAATAGATGTTTGTATGGAAGCAGGACCAAATGTGAAAGATGCAGAGAGTCCAGATCCACCAGTCTCCTCTACAGAGCCCTCAAAACCACCATCTGAACAGGTATAACTGAAAGCCCAAAGGTGCTGTGATACCAGCTCAACAGAAATATTAGTTTCCCCAGGATAACGTCAAAGTCTTAAATGCTATTTCATGTAGTTTAAAAACGCCAAAACAGTTCGTAAAAATTTCTAAAAAGGCTGACATTCCCATCGTGTTTAACAGATCTCAAATGTTGAATCAGCTGTTAGAATAGCTCCATTTATTTTATCTGCAGTTCAGTCTTAAATATGTAGTTTTGTTCAAATTGCCTCAGCCATGAAATATTTCTTATTAAAATTACCTGTGCGATGAATAGACTTTAAATGTAAATATATTGCGAAGCAGTTAAAAACACGGTTAATGATGGAAAAAGATTTTTGGCCATAAATAAATGAAAATCTCCTCTGAAGTGCAGGATTAAAGCTCATGACTGATTTGTTACTTTCAGGACGTGAAGCCCCAGTTTGGACCTGCAGAGGGCGCTGCTGAACCTCAGAAACCCACCAAACCTGTTGGTAAGAAACCCTCTGAGCTTATTTGAAATCCCATTTAGTTACAGTTTAGTTTGTTGCTTCCTGTTGCATAATAAAGTTTAAACAAGTGTGCAGCGGTGCATTCACTGTCGCTTGTTTGTGTTTGTTTTGTAGGGACGGAGTTTGTGCGACCGGTTGTCGGTTATTTCTGTAACCTGTGTCAGCGGATCTTCGCTGAAGAGGATGAAGCCAAACAGCAGCACTGCAGCAGCCTGTCGCATTACAGCAAATACCAGGTGGAGGAAAAAAAAGGTTTTAATGTTAAGTTTTTATTTTTCAGCTGAATTTAAATTAAGTCTTTGTTTTGTTTTTTCAGGAGAAGACTGGGAGGGATCCGTGGACGAGCTGAACATCTGCAGAGAAATTGGTTACCTTCAGATTTTATTAATTGACTTTATCAGAAACGAGATCCCAAACATGATTTGATTTCTGTCTGTTCTCCACTGGACTTTGAGTTTCTGTACAGAGATTTTTTTTTTTTTTTTAAAGTTCTGCTGAAAAATCCAAAAATGTATAAATATTTAAGTTTTATGTCGTGCAGAACAGAAACTGTATGTTTGAGAAAGAGTGAGATGTGATTGTAAAAATCCAGTTTCTTAGATTTCTGTTAAGCTCCTACTCACGTGCTCTGGTCCTAAAAGGTGTTGATTGGTCAACCCAGAAGATTTAGAAACAAACACCAGGTTCAGGTGCTGTCAGATTAAGAAAAATGTCTTAAAGAGGCTGTAATGTCAGAATATTAACAGCTCCCTGGGCTCTAATCAGTTTTTGTCAATTGTACTCATGCCGCACCTTCACAGAAACTATATAATTTAAGAAAATCTGTGGTGTTGTCAAATAAATAATCTCACATGAACAACAGTGGTTTTATTTTTCTAAAACATCAACAGAAAACTCCAAAAAAAGTGAGACTTACAGTTCAACATGTCAACCCAGGAAGTCGTGACGCCGTCATAGATTTGTTCAAAGACTAGTTCACAATCACAGCCATTGATCTGTCGCTTCATTGTTTACAAACGTAACACTGATGTAGCGGTGAGACTGCGGTAAAGAGATGAAAATCGAGCCGTGACTAAATAGCACGAGACCAATGGTGACAGCACAAAACACTGGGTCTTTTATTTTGAAAATAACCAGATTATAGTGTCTGGCAGCCTGGAGCAGAACGTTTCTGAATATTTTAAGATCACGGAGGTAATCTGGGGTAAAATCACATTTTTATGTGACCTGCGTGAACTCAGGTGACATATATAAGGAGAATCCATCTTCAGGACGCTGTAGCTTAATAATGGGAAAGATCTGAGCAGAGGGGGAGTTGGGGTCGGCTTATGATTCTGTTGATCCAATGTTTTTAGATGAATAAAGAAAGTGATTGACAGCTGTGTAAACACCTGTACGGTATCAGGTTTTTTTTGTTTAGTTTTAAAATTGAGATCTTAAACACAGTATTCCTTTTCCTGACCGTTTAGACAAAAGAAGAACCAATAAAAGAGCGAATCAATACCTGCAGAAATAAAGCAAAAAAAAAAGGAGGCGTGGCTACAAACAGCAAGTCCTTCGGGGTTCAATGCCACAGAGCGGCAGCAGAAAGTCGCTCCGATGTGTGTTTCAAACATTGCTATAGAAACAAAGATTTTTTAAAAAAGTCCATCCACACTTCTTCCTCAGTTTCGGGTGTTCTCACGGCGTTGTCGTCTTCACCTTCTTCTCCGATTTGCTCTGCTCCTTCTCCAGGTATTTCTGAAAAACAAACAAACTTCAGTTAGTTTGGTGTGTCAGATGTATGGAGCTGATTCAGGCTCAAAGGTCATGTGTGGGTGGAGCTATGAGTGGGGCGGGCCTGGTTCTCACCTGGAGCTTGTCGTAGTGCGCCTGGCTGCTGCAGTGCGTCTTCTTTGCTGTGTCTTCGTTGGAGTAAAACAGGAAACAGATGCGGCAGTAAAACCCTGCTTTCACATGTTCGACACCTGCAGGAAAACAATCGTATTGATGATGACGCCTTTTTTTTTTTTTTTTTTTTAAAAACATAAACCAGCCAACTGCCTGGCGATCAGAAAGTGTCCTCACCAATGGGCGTGTTGGGGTCGTACGGTGGCAGCGGCATAGACGCCACGCTGGGTTTGTTCTCAGCAGGAGGAGGAGCCTCAGTCTCCCCGCTCTGATTGGTCGATGTCTCCACCTGCTCCACCAGCTCCTCCTGTTTCTCCTGAGGGGAGAGAATTTGTTTAATTCAACTGTATTTTAAGTAATCAATAATCACGCCGTTATCGGTCATTAAAGATCTTCAGAAACGACTCACGTCCTCGCTGCTCCTCTCAGCAGAAACTTCAGGAACTTTCTCTGCGGCCGACTTTTCTTCCACCGCCGTCTCTTCGCTCACATCAGGGGTCTCCATTTCCTCCTCCTGCTCCTTTTCCTCCTTCTGATTCTCCACATCCTCCTTTTTCTCCTCCTCCACCTCTGGTTGGGCCTCCTCTTTAGGTTTCTTGGCCGGTGGTTCCTCGGCATCTTTCGAGAACTTTTGTGGCGAGTCGTCACTCGCTCTCTTCACGGTGTTCGGCGTTCGATGGCTGAGCGAACACAGTGAGATGAGACAGAGCGTTTAATGTGACACAAACACAAACTCCCAGCATGCACCTCTGTATGCTCTTCACCACAGCCTCAAAAACAGGAGTACAGATAAAACTGAACAGAACCTTTGGACTAACAAAGCGTGACGCTTGGTCAAAGCTTTAAAATGTGATGTTTCATCAACACTGCAGAATAGTCGTCTGACCCGACAGTCAGCTGGTCCCAAGGCTTTCACAGAACCTCAACAAAGCTTATAAAACATCAGAAAGAGTTGTTTGACTTTTCACCATTGAACGTTTTTCTCAAAATTAGCAAACCAAAGAGTGAAAAACCCTGGCCGACATTAGAGGGCAGGCTCTCGGGACACTTCAACATAAAAACAGTATTTAAAGTTCAAACAAGTCGAAGTTTTCATGACTGAATTTTTACTTGGAGGTTTTCTATGTTTTTTAAGTTTTGTGATAATTTTTTTTGGTTTCCTGCAAAGTGATGACATCATGCACTCAGATGTCAGCCTGGAGATTATTCTGGAAATACAGGATTTTCCAGCAGTTGATGGCAGAAACATGTTTCAGTGACAGTTCCTGCTGCTTGTGGTAAAAGAGTGTTTCTTGATTGGTTGTAGTTTTTATTTGGTCGCCAGTCGAACAGCCGTTAGCGGTCACTCATGCACACAGGGGCCACAGAAGACGACGATGACACTCACCCGTGTTTCAGTTGCTTGTACTTCCTGCTCACATAGATGGTCAGGCGCTTCCCGTTTAACTTTGGCGACTTCGCTTTATAATCGGCAGCCATCTTCTCGGCGTCCTCAGCATTGTACATCTCGAGGAAACACTGAGGAAAAATGTTGGACGGTTTTAAAGCAGCAGTAATTAAACAGATTCAGTTCAGGCGTGCGTTTGCCCTGGTTCTGTACCTCTCTCCGGATCCTGTTCAGGAAGTACTTTTTGACCTTCCCAAATGGCTCAGCGAACTTCAGGATTTCCTCGTCCGTGTATTTGCTGTTGGGGAGCTGACCGATGTACACCACCTTGCTGGAACCGGACTGAACAGCAAGCAGAAAAGAAAACGTGATCAAATCAAAGAAAGGAGTTGGGGAAATTCAAAAGGTCTCAAAATTAATTCATTATAATCCTAAAGGCTGCCGTAAAACAGACGTCACTGATGCAAACTGAGCTTTATAGAACCTTAGGCTACGTCCACACATACATGGGTATTTTTGAAACTGGAGGTTTTCCGTTTCCGTTTTAAAAAATAATCCCGTCCACACGTAAAGGCAGAAATGAAGGAAAACGCTGCTAGGAACATGCCAAAGCAATAGGTGGCGATATATTTCTATCCGTGCAGAAATGTTGGCCAATCAGAAGTCTAGAAGCGTTGGTGGGAAAAAGTACACAAAGCTGGGGCATAGAAGCAGAACCGAGTCGTATGTGTGGAGGGACAGTAACTGTATGTGTATACGTAAGCATTTAAACACTGCAGAGACAATTAACAGTAACAGTATTGTAGAAATTCATTTCACCGAAACAACGTGGCGCACAGTGTGACGTCAAAAAATGCGCACACCTTTGACGCTGCGTTTTCTCTGTTTTATTCGTCCACACGTAAATGCAAAAACGGAGTTTTCAAAAATATCCACCCTGGCCGGAGTTTTTAAAAATCTCCGTTTTCAGTGACCAAAAACTGCGTTTACGTGTGGACAAAAGGTGCAAACGCATAGAAAAATCTGCGTTTTCAAAAATACCCGGGTACGTGTGGACGTAGCCTAGGGCTGCTCAATTAATCAAATTTTAATCTCGATTACGATCTGGGCTTTCAACGATCATTAAAAATGACTGAGCCGATTATTAGCCCCTCCCTCGTGCTTTACTCTTGCGCTGCTCCGTGTGGCAAATCGAGCGCACCTCTCTACATTTTGAACACGTGTCACAACAATTAAGAGCAGCGGTCCCCAACCTTTTTTTGCGCCACGGACCGGTTTATGCCCGACAATATTTTCATGGACCGGCCTTTAAGGTGTCGCGGATAAATACAACAAAATAAAACTAGTACCGGTACCGAAAAAAAAAGAAAATTTATTCATAACACACGTGAAAAGACCAAGGAAAACCGAGTAAACGGTAAAAACGATAAGAAAATAACACTGAAAACCGATAAAAACCCTGAAAAATATACATTTCACACCTGAGCCTCAACTCTCGCGGCCCGGTACCAAACGACTCCCGGACCGGTAAAGGTCCGAGTCTTCCGCTGCTTCTTTAAACAATCAACAAAATCAAGACAGTGCAAAGATGGAGGTAAGGCATTCCACAATCTGGGGTTAAAATGAGATTGTGGGACCATTAACAGCCTTTGTCTTCTGTGGGGATATGAGATTTTGGCCATATCGCACAGCCCTACGAGAAGCTCAGAAATATACGCTGGAGATTAAAACTGGGGGCTGTCTTCATCTTCGCCAGTTTTTTGGATTTTAGATGGCCGATGTTTCACGCGGTGCATTTCATTTGTTCGTGGCTCAGTTCTGTGACAGAGCAGACTCAGACACATGAACGTCACATAGAAGTTTCAAACATGTCTGACAAAGTCAAACAAAGTCGCGTGGCGTAATGAAATAAAACCAGCTGAATGCTCACCTGGATGGTGGGGTAGCTCATGGAGTGACTGATCCTCACCGGCCGCCCGCACACGGACGCTGTGATGTTCCCGTTGTAGAAGTTGGCCATCGCCCGTGCTTCTTCTTCTGTGGCGAACTGAAGGAATGCCTGACGAGGGAGAGGAGACAAACAAAGAGGTGTTTAAACGGCGCAGAACAAATGTCTGCAACGCGTACACCTTAACCTTAAAAGATGCTTCACAAGCGACTGAAAGGAGCTCTCCTTAGTTTTACTGATTTTCAAAACTAATCTCTAATTTTAAATATTTTAAATACTGTGAGTGAGTTCTGGTGTACCTCGGGTCTCAGGTCCAGCACCAGGTGTTTGACCACCTTTCCGAAAGGCTGGGCAAGTTTCAGCAGCTCGTTGAGGTACTGGTACCCTCGCCTGAAGCCGACGATGTTCACCACTCTCATACCCTGATGGGAGGAGCAAGAATTGAGGAATTCCAGTGAAACAGAGTGAATGAAAACAGGTTTCCGAACACAGATTATGTTGGAAATCTCAAAATGTCTGAAGCTAGCGCAATTACATGCAAAAGCAAAGATATTATGGATCAAAAATCATTATTAATGCAAAATTTTCCTCTGTGTGGAGGTTTGAGCAAACACCATTATAAATATATTGATTATTATAAACTCAGAGTATTTATCAAAGTAAACGCGTCTGACGAAGCACTAAATAGAGTTAGAGTGACAGTGTGACCTCAGAGGATCAGATTTAGAGGGAGTGTCATGCAGCTGAGATGCAGTGATCCACAGAAACATGAAGTCAAATATTAAAGGTATCAGAGCGACGGCGCTCGGGTACGTACCCCTCGCCTCGTGTTGTCTGCAGAGAAGAGGAGACACAAACAGAGAGGAAGATGTGCGTTAATTTCAAACACCTTTTTTTCCAATTGAAGACATCGTCCTCACATCCATGAAGGAAAATGACTTTTTTAAGGAAAAGCTGGTGCTGCAGCAGATTACAGGTACAAGTGTTAACTTTGATCTCTAAATATTGATCTGATCAGGTACCGATATTGTCCGACTCTCCGTGGGCTTCGTCGTTGTCTTCCTCCAGCTCGTCCAGCGTCACAAAGTCCTCCATGTTCTCTGGGAAGTCCTGCTGGAAGAGACATCATTAACACACCTGTGCCACTCCTGGATTACAGACTGAAGGACAGAGCAGATGCGTCACCTCTTCTTCGGGTAGATCTCCCTCCGCTGCCTCCGGAGCCTCCGAGCTCTCTGCCGCCTCCATGTTTGCTTCCTCTTTGCTCTCGTGCTCCTCGGCCGAAGTTTCTGTTTCTGCCGCTTCCGTTTGTGTCTCTGACTCCGCCTCCTGCTTGACCTCACCCGTGTCTCCAGGTGTGTCATCAGTGACATCATCAGTAACCTGTGTGCAGTTCGGTTTAATTCCAGGAATCACTTTTGGCTTTAATTTTTTTTTTCATCTTTTTTGTTTTCTCACCTTCTCCTCTTTCTTCTCCTCCTCCTCCTCCTCCTGTTGAGCATCCTCAGACTCCTCTACCGTCAAATTCACAGATTCTGCTCCCTCTGGCTCCTCCCCCTCTCCATCAGTTGCTGCCTGCTCCTCCCCATCCTCCCCTCCTTCCATCACTCCTGAGACTTCCTTCTCCTCCTCCTCTTCCTCCTCCTCTGGCTCTGCCTTCACTTTCTTCTCCTCTTTCTCTTCCTCCTTCTTCTTCTCCTCCTCCTTCTCCTCCCTCTTCTTGTCTTCTTTGGACCTGGAGGTGGATGATTTGGATAAGGTGGTTTTGGAGGAGGTCCTGGTTCCGGTGCCGGAGGAGGTGGAGTTGGCTTTGCCACTCTTCCTGCTCGAAGCGTCTCCTCCACCCTTCCTTGCGTTCACACTGCGTGAAGCACAGAAGCATTAATGCATTACTGACTTAACTTTTCTTACTCAAGTTAGCTTTTTTACTTATTTACTTTCTATAATTACTTTTTTTTGTCAAATTTACTTTATTTTCTTTACTTGCTTAAACTTAATCTAAGTTACAAATTTCTGTTAGTGTTTCCTACTGCACAGAAGAGGAACGAGTCCTGCACCAGGTCACAGACCATGTCACGGCCATCACGCGTCTGAGGTACTCACTTGAGGGTTTTGTACTTTGTGCAGACATTGAGGCGGATCCGTCTTCCTCGGATGGTGAGGGGGTTCACAGTGTAATACTTCACCAGCATCTCTGCGTCCTCTGCAGTTCCCAGCTGGATAAATGCCTGCACACATGGAAAGTCAGACTCATTTTAGCTCATGGAGGGCGTACAGGCCAATTTTGTGACCAATAAAAACCACACTTTCCACACTATCCGCAATCACGAAAAGCAGCATTAAAAAAACATTAATGAACAACTGAATGTTAGTTAGAACTACCAGACCACATGGCTGACATGCCAGGTTTAAGCAACACTGGTGTCTTTGAAAAGTTTTGGGGTGGTGGTCAAGGGATGAGAAGTTTGGATCCAGATAGATCCCTGCTCAACTTTTAAGGCTTCAAACTTTCCTTTTTGCTAAAGCTTAAAGTCAGCGATGGCACCAGTACCTGGTCTGTTAAGAAGAGGTGTTTCTCCACAACGCCAAAGCGCTCAGCAATGGTCAGCAGCTCCTTCTTCTTCTCATCCTCGCGGGGCAGGTTGGAGAAAAAAACTACCTTGCTGCCTTGACCTTTGACCTCCCTCACAGGTCTGTCCATCAGTCGATCCATCGGTCGGTCCATCGATCGCTCGTCTTTCTGCGGGTCAAAAACGGAAACCTGTGAGGGTCTGAGTGTGTCAGAAAGCAGTGAGTTTTATTTAACCGGCGAGGGCAACGTTACCTCGATGAACATGAGGGTCTGGGACAGGTAGAAGGAGATGGATTTGCCGTACAGAGATGCCGGGTGCTGTTTGTAGTAGTTCACCACGTCCAGAGCTTCTTCATGAGTGCTCATCTCCAGAAAAGCCTGATGGACACAGAAATTAGACTTCAGGTCTTACCGTGAAACAGGAAACAGGTCAGATCCAGTGGTTTGTGATCTTTAGGACGACGATACTGAAGCTTGGCTCGTTTCTGTAAAGTGTGAGGGCTTGGACTGAGCGATGGTCAAAGTTTTTCCCCTATAAAGACTTTCTGGGGAAGTTTTTGCTTCTCCTCAAGTCATCCTTCTCTTTTTTGGTTTATTTGGTGCGCTTGTTTAAAAATCCTTCTGAAAAATCAACCCTTATTTGACCCGTTTAACTTTGTGAGTTATGTGACATATTCAGCTTAATTTAAATAAAATTTGTAGTTAATATTTTGTTCTTTTTTTTAACTTTGATTATATTTGATCCAGACATCATTTTTTGCCACTTATGTAGATTTTAACTTGCTGCAGTCAGTACGTTATTAACTTATACTGAATTTTAGTTTGATTTTTATTAAGCTCACTTTGTTTTATTGAGGCATATATTATTATTATTATTATTATTATTATTATTATTATTATTATTATTATTATTATTATTATTATATTACACCATTTTATTTAAGATGCGCTAACGTGATATTTCTTTTTCTCTCCTTTTTAAAAAACATTTTGAAAATTGTTCTTCTGAGTCAAAGCAAAACACAAATACTTCAAACAACACATCAAAATTTTTTTTGCATTTTCTTAAAAAGAAAAAAGAAAAGGTCCAGACATCTGACACATCTTCGACTGACTGACCTTCCTACGACTCATTAGTCTTCCCTTTCTGATTTATATTAAATTACATGAGTCGTCACATTTAAAATCAATCGCTACCTCCGACCCAATCCCGACAGAATCAGCTAACCTCTCAACGCCCAGCAATATCTTACCTTCACACAATGAATATTCCCAGTTACAGCCCCTCAGACTTCATAGGGGTGCTCAGAATTTTGCACTTTTAATTTGTGTTATTATTTTTACTTTAATTTCATGAGTACAGCTGGTTTCCACATCAAATTCATATAAGTGTCCCAATCTAAAGCCAAAATCTGTTTGTTTGTTTTTTTGTTCCTTATGATTTTTGAAAATTATTAAAAAAGGTATTTTTTTCCCTTCCTCAGATTTGAAATGAATGAAGTGTAAACATCGAGGTGAGCTGTCTTACCTTGTTCTTGAGGATGAGGTGCTCCCTCAGGCAGCCGAAGCGCTCAGCGAAGGCAAACAGGGTCTTGTTGCTGAGAGGCTTCCTGTCGTATTTCACCACCACCACTCTGCTCCTCAGCTGAGGACACAACATTTAACACTGCTGCACCGTCACTGAAGCACCACAAATGTTTTCAAAGATATTCTGGATGACGTGAACTTTTAAACAATGTGTTTGGCACGGAGGGAGGAAATGTGTTTACTGAAACCCTCTGAAATCCACAGGGTCAGAGACACAGCAGGTGACACAAGCGTTCAGACTGACCTTATTCAGACCCAGCTGTCCAGGACCTCCACCTCCACCTCCACCTGACACAGAAAAACACAATGTTTAGGCCACCAATTTAGGGTCTTTTAAGTGTCCAAAATGACCGTGCAGGGTTTTTTATATTTTATACAGAAATAGACTTTTTAAAGGCTCCTATTATATTAAATTAGGGTTGTGCGATATGACTAAAATCTCATATCCTGATCAAAAACATTTCCCATCCTGATAACGCTTCATATCACAAAATAGCGCATTTTCTGTAAATGCTGTGAATCTCGGGCAACTCGATTTGCGTGAAGTGTACCTGGAGTACACAACGCCTGAATCTATACATTTTTAGATAGAAGCTGTAATGCCTGCCATTTTCATTGTGAGTATTTATTACATGGCGTGTTGCTGGGAAAAGCCTGTTCTAATGTTTGAGTCTAAAGATTATTTTGAGCACCTGACGTCTCTTTTTTATCTGTGATGGTTTTTGTGCCCGAACATTTTCAGAGGAATTATTAAGTTTAATAAGTGAGGTAAGTCAGCAAGTAAATAAAGTAAGATAAGTAAGTACACTAACCAAATTAATAAGGTAAGTATAACAAGTAAAGTAAGAAAGCTGAGTAAAGTAAGCCAAGTAGAGCAACTATATTTATTTTACTCACTAAAGTTATCACAGTAAGTAAATTAAGCAGGTAAATAAAGTACAATAAATACAGTGAGTACAATAAACAGTAAATGAAGTGAGAAGAGTAAAGAAAGTAAAGAAAATATGGTAAAGTAAGTACAGCTAATAAAGTGAGTAAAGTCTGACAAGGAAGAAAACAAATTACAGGAAGAAAAGCAAAAGTAAAACATGTTAATTTAGTTTTGCTACTTATCTTACTTAAATAGAGTAAGTATGTACAGTCAGTAAATAAACAGAAATAGTAAAAGTAAAGTTAAATAATGAAGTAATTAAGTAAGACAAGTAAACTAAATAAACAAAGAAGTACACTGAGTAAATTGAAAAAAGTAAGCAAAGAAAGTAAAGTTAATAAAGTACAGAGAGTTAAATAAGTCAGTAAGTAAAGGATGGTAAGAGTAAAACTAAATTAAAGAAAATACTGGCGGCAGCCTCTGCCACCTCTCAGCCTCCTAGTAGATGCACCTATGGTATGAATTTCAAAATCCTGTGTCACCTTGTTCTCAAATTGTTCAAACCTAAGTCCATAAGAAAAATAAGAAAGCTAGGCTGATTCATTCAGATAAGTAAAGTAGGTAACTAGGGATGCACCGATACCGGTATCGGTATCGGTGCATCGGTGCACCTCGATACCACATTTTCTAAAGTACTCGTACTCGTTAAAAGTCCCCCGATACCGGGGACCGATACCACGGTCTGAGACCTGTCTATGTTTGAGCGGCATGTAAGGGGTTAATCACAGGCCCCGGCTGCAGCTCAGAGCTGAGAGAAGGGCAGGCGAGACAAGTCAGCCTTGTGGAACTATTTCAAAGTGAACGAAGATGCGAAAACAAAGGCGGACTGCAAATTGTGCTCAGCGAAATTGCCCAGAGGAGGCTCAAAAGGTAGCGCATTTAACACAAGTAATTTAATCAAGCGCCAAAATCCCAACACGACAACGAGTACAAAGAGTTTACCCACCCTTATTTACCCATGCTTATTAGCACAGAGGAGCATAGCTGATGCTATAGCAGTGGGACGGAAAATAGTTGGGCATTTTAAACATTCCACCTTAGCCTACTCCCGCCTCGAGGACATTCAGGGACAGCTCAACCAGCCAATAAAGAGACTGCAGCAGGACGTACAGACGCGCTGGAACAGCACGTATTACATGCTCCAGTCCCTCATTGGGCGTGTATGTGTCCGAGCATGAACTCCCTGACTATCTCACCGCTCACCAATGGGCTCTTATGGAGACGACTGTTGCCATCCTCGCCCCCTTTGAGGAACTAACTAAAAAAGTGAGCAGCTACGACGCACTAGCCTCTGATGTCATCCCAGCTGTGACTGTACTAGTGAGACTTCTAAACAGAGAAACAGACAGTAAATACCTCTCAGCCCCATGTAGCAGTGTGGAAAGTGAAAGGCTTTTTAGCTCAGTGTCACACATTATAGATGAAAACAGAAACAGTCTGACTGCTGATAATGCAGAAAAGCTACTTTTCTTAAAAAAAACCTGCCACTCACTTTTTCTCTCCATTAAGTGAGTCATCTTAGACTTGATGTTAATACATACCTCAGTTGCCACAGTTCTATGTTGGTGGATGTTGTTAGTTTATTCAAATATTGTGCACTAAATGGCAAAGATGTTTATTAATGCCCCTTGTGTTGTCCAAAGCGGCAGAGTTTACAATAAACTGAAAACAATACTTGAGTTGCACTGTCACTGTTTAAATTTTTTTTTTCATAATTATTTATTCTGTAATATGTTGCATACAACATGCTTTTCATTTTTAAATAAATGTTCGTAATTCCAAACCAGTCCCTTTTTTTTTTGTTAAATTATAGGACTAAAGCTGTTACCTGTAAATTTAAATCATGTTTTTATTAAGTACTCGGTATCGGCGAGTACTCAAATGCAAGTACTCGTACTCGTTTCCATCCCTATAGGTAACAAAACTAGGTGTAGTAAGAAAAGAATGTGCGTAACTAAAGAAGGTAAAGTAAGATATGTAAAGCAAGTACAGCTAGTAAATGAGGGAAAATAAGAACTAGGTAAGTAAGTAAAGTAAGTACAGTATGTACAGTAAGATAAGTAAAGTAAATAAGACAGACAACTAAGTATTGAAACAAAATTAAAGATAATTTACATAATTCCTTTAATTACATAAGCATAGTAATTAAATGAGTATATTTGTACTCGCCTCTGTCAGTGCGCCCCAGGGCAGCTGTGGCTACAATGTAGCTTGCCATCGCCAGTGTGTGAATGGGTGAATGACTGAATGTAGTGTGAAGCGCTTTGGGGTCCTTAGGGACTAGAAAAGCGCTATACAAATGCAGGCCATTTACCATATTATAATAAGCTAAAGTAACTAAATTAAATTGAGTAAAAAGACTAAGTTAAGGATGCAAGTGAAGTCAGTACATTAAATGAACAAATAAACGTTCATTATACTAAAAAAAATATGGATTTAAAATATCACGATCAGCCCTCCTGCTTTCAAATTTCAAAAAATACATAAGGATAAGTTAAGACCGATTTATGTCCTGGAGTGGACTAAAACCTCCAGCAATAATGATAACAGTAATAATTAGAAGGAAAAAAAAAGGCATCTGCATGTATCTTACCCCAGCTCGAGGACATCCCTCCCATTGGTCCTGAAGACATGGGGGCGGGACCCAGCAGCCCTGCAGACAGGTTGGGGGTCTCTGAGAGACCTCCACTGGAAATAAATGAACTAGGGTGTGAGTCAGTTATCAAACATCTGGATTATTAGAACAAAATCTAATATGATGTAATACAATATAAAAATTACTCAATTAGCACAAACAAGCTATAGAAGCTGCAAAGAGTCTGTGAACCCCAGAATTTGATTTTTTTATGATATGATGTCTGATTCTCATCTGCAGTCTATCACAGATTTTACTTTAATTTGAAGTATTAAAGTATTTTTACTTCCAGTGTGTGAACAGACTGAAGTGTAATGTCCCCCTCAGTTGCCTGTAGCAGCATGTGGGCCGACTCTGCTAGTCCATGTCATGATTTCACTTCTGAGTGCTTCAATGACATCACAAGCTAACTTAGAAATGCTAATGCTATCATTGCTATCACTTAGCTTAGAAATGGAGTCCACAATTCAGTTATGATTACAGAGAGCAGCAGATGAATTATTTTCTACACTATAATTACTGTTTTACTAACAGTATCAGTGTCTCTTACCCTCTGCCTGAGCCCATACCGGGATCCCACTCAGGATACCTAAAAGAAAAAACAAACAAAAAAACATTCACACAATATTAAACATCTATTAAAGAGGGAAAGACCTCTGAGTTCAATCCAGCATAAACCAAGTAGGTGACACATCTTGACTGACTGCAGATGGTTTCAATGTTTTGGCTCACTGTTGTGTATTAAGAGCGACTCACATGTCAAGAAGCTGCCGTCTGTTTTCAGCATGGCGGAGTCCATTAATGTGTTGATTCCACTCCTACAAACACATCTAGAGAATGAGTGACGCTCAAACCATTTCATTTCCTAATATGGAACCTCTATATTAAAGGTCCAGTTCAAACAGTTATTAACCTTAAGTGGTTCATTCAGAAAAGCACCCAGGGAATAGTTTAAAATACAAAACAAAAACAAAGTAAAAAAAAATGTTATCACCTGTTACTTAAAGGGTATGATAAAACGGTTCCTGTACCATTTTAAAACTTAACATAGTGCTTTTTAAGATCATTTAGAAAAGATTTTAAAAAACAAAAAAAACAGCATTTGATGCCTTTTTTCCAAGAAAAGAAAAGAGTAATGTGGATCTTTTTGGATTCTAAACTGGCTAGACAAAACAGTAACCTTTAAAAGTGTCACTGATTTTAAGAAGGTTATAAAATACCATGTATATATTTCTCAAATCTTTAGCAAAGGCTTGGGAAATAGAATATTTTAAGACCTTAATTCCTTTTTTAAAAGTTCATACTTAATGCCCCAGAAGAAACCCTAACACCACAAACTAAAGAAAAACAAACACAAGACCCCAGCTGCCAAAAGTCTCACAGGTTTAAAAGCTGCCAATTCGATAAGTCCATGAATGTGTGAGGAGCTTTAAATGTTTCATGTTGGAGACACAAGGAGCGAATCAAGATCCTCCCAGGACTTTGTTAAAGCTAATGAAGTGAAAAGATCAAGTAAATCAGACTGAATGTGTAACATTAACAGCTTTACCAGCTCATGTGAACAGATACTAATTATAAAAAGAGATTTTTGGTTTGATTGGATGACCGCTGGAAAGATCCAAATCTAATTGTTCAATGCTGGAGAGCTTCAGCTGAGAAAATGGAGAGAGGGAACATGCTGTGAGGAGATACAACAAGGAAATTATATGAAGTAAACCGGACCTGAATCAGCGCCTGTCACTGACTGAAGGAAGACTGGAGCTCAAACATTTACAGTTAGTCCGAGAAGAAAAGAGGAAGCAGGTTGGACGTACTCACCATGGTGGAATGAACGTCAAAGTCACAAAGAGAGCACACGTGGGGGAACATGGGGGGCATGACTCCCAAGAAGTCTTGGACTTTTCCGTTTGACGGGGAGCCCATCCTCCTCTGCATAAAGACGGGCTCAGACGGGCCCATGCCGAGCCCACTGCGGTGGGAAAGCTCAGAGTATGGCCTCTCTCTGCTCCCACCTCCACCTCCACCGCTGTAATTTAAGCCGTAGCCCCGGCTGGAGGAGACGTCCTGCAGGGAGCTGTACCCAAAGTCTGTGGAGGACTTGGCTGAACCTTGTCCCAGAGAAGAAACGCCCATCCTCCCCACGTGCCCCTCTTCCCAGCTTCCTCCTCGATACGCAGCATCAGAGGACATGGCCGCCCGCCGCTCTCCTGCTTCCCCCTTGCGACTCTTCAGCTGTCTGAGGATGTGTGGCAGCGTCTCCACACTGATCTCCTCCTCAGGGATTTCAGCCAGAGCGTCCAGGTCAGAGGGCGACAGCCCCAAACTGGCAAACAGCTTCATTGTGCTGCCAAGATTGCTGGTGCTGCCGCCACCGCCGCTGCCACGTCGGGGCATCTGCCCGCTGCCGTCCTGGCCCTCCATGCCCATGCCCATGCCCACACCGACCCCCACCCCCATTGGTCTGTTGGGACGCTGCTCGTTCATGTTGAAGTTCAAGGTTTCTGCAGCGGCCAGGAGCCCCCGACCCACAGCGAAGTGTTTCTGAGCGCCGTCAGCCTGCGTCTTCTGAGACATGATATCAAAAAGTCTGTCCCGCTCTCTGGATTCAGCACAGAGAGCCAAGATAAAGAAGGAAACAGGCGCTGGAAAAGGTCTTCAAAGATGACAGGAACTTAATGTGGTCAAAGTGAGCAGGAGCTCCTTTTCTTCTGTGGTGGCAAGTCTTATTTCTGCTGAGACACAATGAGGTAGAAAAAGCTTCAAACAAAGCCTCTCCTAAGAAAACAGGAGCCAGTGGAGGCCCTGAGCAACAGACGGAGGAGCACGACTCTGATCTTTACTGCAAAGGGAACATAGGAGGCGGTTAAAGGAGGAGAGAGAGAAAGATTCACCTCAGCCCAGCAGGAGGAACATGACCTGATGCAAACAGAGTGATGGAGACCTCCTCACTGATGAAGAGAAACTCTGAGTCCACGAAAACATCGACAAGAGGCGAGATTACAACGAGCCTCTGAGTGAATCACAGCCTGACACAGACCAGGAGTAACATCTGTGCAGGTACAGTGAGAGGAGAAGGAAAGCTGCAGCAAACACGCCTACGGGGGAGGGGCTAACAGCTAAACTAAGCTAAGGGCGCTAATATCATCCATAAACACTACTCTGTTTAGCCTGACATGTTTTAACTAAAAGCATAGATAATTAAAACTAGGCGTCCAAAAGTGAGTAAAAGCAGACCGACAATGACTCAGACAAGCTGTGTAGCTAAGGTAGCTAACATTGCTAACACACGTCGCCTGCTACATGCTAACACTAGAATAGGCAAAACCCTTCAATTATCTGATATTTAACGTGCAAACTGTACATGAAGCTGTTAATATATAATGTGTATAATGAGGATTAATCTGTAGACACAGACGCTCTTACCCTTTCTCCAAAACCTTTTTGATCAGTTATTTATGAGCCTGCGTGAGAGACAACCGCACACTACGAAGTATCGCGATATTTCGTCTCAACTCACAGCGGGTTTTACTGAGGTTTCTCTGCTCTTCGCGGTTCTTTTTCTTCTTTCTAGTGCAAATACAGGGCTCGGCAAGTTCTCCTGTCTTTATTACTAGTTAATTAAACTACTCTTTTATCATCAGCAAGACCGAAGAGCTGGAAGGACAGTTAGGGCTTGTGAATAAAGTTTAAACAATGGACTCTCCCCCCGTGCTCCGTTTAATGGTACGTCTCAGTACGATCACGTGTCTGAATGTAACGATCAAACCAAAGGTGTCTGTTCAGTTTGTATATCGTATGAAAGCTCAAAAATCTGCAGCCAGTTTTAAATACAGCGTCAAAAAATAATACCTGAGAACTGATATCAACGCAACAGGAAAAAATTCAAATTTATACTAAAACAATTTTAACGTTTTTAAAACATTTATATTTGTATAACTATTATTATAAAATATAATAATAGTAGTTTTATTTTAATATTTAAATTATACATTTTTGAATGAATTGTATGTAAATACAGTTAATATTCATATATGTTAATTTATGTAATATATATTTAATAAATGGCAATTAAGATTTATTTCTAGAAACATCTCTAAAATGTTAGTGTAGTATCTGGGGGAAAGCTTGTTTGCGTTTGATTTTGCTTGACACTCTCATCTTGAATGTCATCTTTTTGTAATTTTAGGATAAAAAAGGATAAAAAATAAGAGGAGAAAGGAAATAAATCTCTTTCGTTCACATTTATTTTTGCTTCACAGGTTTACTTATTTCTGCTTAAACATTTTGTTTTTCTGTACAGCAGCATCAGTCAAACTAGAGGAAGGTAGTGAGGAAAACTGTTGAGAGAGTGAGGTTGATTACCTGGCAGAAAATAATCCAGGTAGATGGATCACCTGATCAACCGGGTAAATTACAGTGGAAGCCCGGCCAACCACATGCTGCCTCATGCCGAAGTACATTTTTTTCCCTTTATGTGGTACTGAAACTGAAAATTATCAAAGAAAAATTGATGTCTTTGAATGAAAAAAAAAATCGTATTATTTTTGGAACAAAAAAAACTACAAAAAAGCTAACCCTAAATAAATAAAAATACAAGATAAAAATGTCTATTTTAACAAAATTTTAACACATTTTATTGAGAAACCAAGAACAAAGTCAAGTCCGTTTCAGACGTTAAACAAATATTCACATCTATGACTCTTAAAAAAATAATTTATTGTTCAGATGTTAGTTTGAAAAACCAGATGTTTCAAAAATCAAAGGAAAAACCTCCACAGGCAAAATGTTTTTATACTTTTAAAACTGTTTGGTCAACATTTTATTTTGTCTAATCAATAACATAACTAATCAATAACAGAGTCTTTGAGGCTTTAAGCCCACAGAGCAGCAGCAGGAAGTCACTCAGATGTGTGTTTCACACATGGCTAAAGAAACAAAATTAAAACCTTAAAAAAAAAAAAAAATCTGACATTCACGCCTCTTCCTCAGCTTCAGGTGTTCTCAGGTCGGCCTTCTTCTCTGCTTTGCTCTGCTCCTTCTCCAGGTGTTTCTGAAAACAAACATATGCTGTAATGTGGGCGGGGCAGTGTCGCATATGTACTTCAGGTATGTTATAATGTGGCTAGGTCTAAGGTATATCATTATGTGGGCACCTGCAGCTTGTTGTAGTGAGCTTGGCTGCTGCAATGCATCTTCTTCGCCGTGTCTTCGTTGGAGTAAAACAGGAAACAGATGCGGCAGTAAAACCCCGCCTTCACGTGTTCGACACCTGAAATAGTAACAATGACGATGATGACGGCGAGTTTTTTTTGACGTGAACCTGACGATGACCTGGCGAAGCTTTCTCACCGATGGGTGTGGAGGGATCGTACAGCGGCAGGGGCAGAGACGCCGTGCTGGCTTTGTTCACAGCGACAGGAACAGCCTCTGTCTGCTCATTCTGATTAGTCGATGTCTCCATCTGCGAAAATAAAAGAGAAAAACAAAAGATTCCTCTTGTTTACCTGTTTTATTTCTAATCAAAATGTATTTAAATAATTAAAATGTGTAAAAACAAAGTTTCCCCATTGTTAGCAATTAGCTCAAATCTCTGGTCAGTTGATGGAAAGATGTTTAAATGAATTCGATGTCACCGAAGTCGTCTTTGATCGAACGCTTCAATAACGAGCTGTACAAACAACTCACGTCCTCGCTGTCCTTCAGCTTCTCAGCACCCAAATTTTCGTCCATCACCGTCTCTTCACCACTGACTTCACAGCTCTGCACTTCCTCCTCCTTTTTCTCCTCTTCCTCTGGTTTGACCTCCTCTTTGGGCTTCTTCCCTGGAGGCTCCTCGCTGTCATGGGAGGATTTTAGTGGCGGGCTCTCGCTCGCTCTCTTCTTGGTGTTCGGCACTCTAAGGCTTAATGGACAGACGTGATTGAGGGGTTCAGAGGCTTCAGCTTAAAGCAAAGTACATCCACAAGTTGTAAAAGACAGGTGTCATCTCCAGGTTTACATTTAGATAAAAGGCCTGAAGACGACTGCTGCTGTGAAGAGAAACTAATAAATCAAACTCGTGCAGCGAGCACACAAGAAGAAAAAGAAGAAACTCACCCGTGTTTGAGCTGCTTGTACTTCCTGCTCACGTAGAGGGTCAGGCGCTTCCCGCTGAATCTCAGTGGCTTCGCTTTATAATCGGCAGCCATCTTCTCTGCGTCCTCGGCATTATACATCTCGAGGAAACACTGAGGACAAGCATCGGACGGCTTTAAAGCAGCAGGAGTTATGTGGATTCAGGTCGGACGTGCATTTGTCCCAGTTCGGTACCTCTCTCCGGATCCTGTTCAGGAAGTACTTCTTGACCCTCCCGTATGGTTCGGCAAGCTTCAGGACCTCCTCGTCCGTGTATTTGCTGTTGGGGATCTGCCCGATGTACACCACCTTGCTGGAACCGGACTGAACAGCAAACAGAGAAAATGAGCCCACAAAGAAGAAAACAAACACCGACATGTCCTCATACAGTCGTGTTTCTTTTATCTGACAAATGTCACAAATATCACATTTTTACTGGCCCACAATAATCTGGAACACTAATAACATCCACATCTTCTCTGATTCTGCTTCCTGTCACCGATTTCCAGTGTAAGTCACAATTCATTTTAGTTTTACTATAAACATAAAGCCCAACACAGCCAGGCACCTGCTTATGTAGCAGACCTGCTGAAACCTTAAAACAGCAGTTTGATCATCTGATCAGAATCTTTTAATTGATCCATGATCTTATTGTAAATCCAGAGCCGATCACACTTCGAGGTTGTAGCTCGTAAACATTGGAACAGCTGAATCTGGGGTTTGTTTTAAATGACTGCTCAAAGATAATTTTACTTATTTATTTTTTATATTTTAGCTTTAACCAATGACCACTGCAGTCTGGCTAAGGTGTATGCATTTAGAACATTTTAGACACAAACCTTATTCTCAGGTTTCAAATTTTGTAGAAATTAATAAATCAGATGAAAACATAACATGGAGGTTAAAAAAAATTAAATAAATGACCTGGATGGTGGGGTAGCTCATGGAGTGACTGATCTTCACCGTCCGCCCACACACCGACGCCGTGATGTTCCCGTTGTAGAAGTTGGCCATCGCCCGTGCTTCTTCTTCCGTGGCGAACTGAAGGAACGCCTGATGAGGGAGAGAAGACAATGCGATATTTAAAAATACTTTTCAGGAAATATCCAACTACTTCAATTGGATGCAATGAAAAAATATCATTTTTCAACTGATATTTGAAAAAGCTGCTTTACTGCAGTGATACAAATGTCCAGGATTAAACTTTCACTTAACACTGAACAGAGTACCTCGGGTCTCAGGTCCAGCACCAGGTGTTTGACCACCTTCCCGAAAGGCTGGGCGAGTTTCAGCAGCTCGTTGAGGTACTGGTACCCTCGCCTGAAGCCGACGATGTTCACCACCCTCATACCCTGATGGGAGGAGCAAGAATTGAGAAATTCCAGTGAAACAGAGTGAATGAAAACAGGTTTCCGAACACAGATTATGTTGGAAATCTCATAAAATGTCGAAAGTAGTGCAATTTCATATAAAACTAAAGTTACTGCGAATCAAAAGTTCAATTGCAGTTGAACTTTGTCAATCTCCCCTCACTCACAAACCATTTGAACTACTCAACTTGAGGGAGTCATTAATTCACCAATACACAGTGAGCTCTCCACCCTTCAGTTGTAAAATAATGGACCACAGAAAAGGTGAAAATATTTCAAATGTATTAATAAAGTGAAAAACTGAGATTCTTGAGATGCAGTGATCCACAGAAACATGAAGTCAAATATTAAAGGTATCAGAGCGACGGCGCTCGGGTACGTACCCCTCGCCTCGTGTTGTCTGCAGAGAAGAGGAGACACAAACAGAGAGGAAGATGTGCGTTAATTTCAAACACCTTTTTGTTGATTGAAGACATCGTCCTCACATCCATGAAGGAAAATGACTTTTTTAAGGAAAAGCTGGTGCTGCCGCAGATTACAGGTACAAGTGTCAACTTTGATCTCTAAATATTGATCTGATCAGGTACCGATGTCATCCGACTCTCCGTGGGCTTCGTCGTTGTCTTCCTCCAGCTCGTCCAGCGTCACAAAGTCCTCCATGTTCTCTGGGAAGTCCTGCTGGAAGAGACATCATTAACACACCTGTGCCACTCCTGGATTAGAGACTGAAGGACAGAGCAGATGCGTCACCTCTTCTTCGGGTAGATCTCCCTCCGCTGCCTCCGGAGCCTCCGAGCTCTCTGCTGCCTCCATGTTCATCTCCGGTTTGCCCTTGTGCTCCTTGGCCAAGGTTTCTATTTCTGCCGCTTCTGTTTGTGGCTCTGACTCCGCCTCCTGCTTGACCTCACCCGTGTCTCCAGGTGTGTCATTAGTGACATCATCGGTAACCTGTGTGCAATTCGGTTTAATTCCAGGAATCACTTTTGGCTTTAATATTTGTTTCAACTTTTTTGTTTTCTCACCTTCTCCTCCTCCTCCTGTCGAGCATCCTCAGACTCCTCTACCGTCTCCTTCACAGACTCTGCTCCCTTAGGCTCGTCCTCCTTCTCCTCGCCATCAGGTGCCTGCTCCTGCTCCTCCTCGCCATCAGGTGCCTGCTCCTGCTCCTCCTCGCCATCAGGTGCCTGCTCCTGCTCCTCCTCGCCATCAGGTGCCTGCTCCTGCTCCTCCTCGCCATCAGGTGCCTGCTCCTGCTCCTCCTCGCCATCAGGTGCCTGCTCCTGCTCCTCCTCGCCATCAGGTGCCTGCTCCTGCTCCTCCTCGCCATCAGGTGCCTGCTCCTGCTCCTCCTCGCCATCAGGTGCCTGCTGCTCTTCTCCGTCCTCCCTTCCTTCCATCACTCCTGACACTTCCTCATCCTCGTCCTCCTCCTCTGTTACCATCTTCACTTTGTCCTTCTCCTTCTCTTCCTTATTTTCCTGTCTGCTCCTGGAGCTGGATGAGGAGGTTTTGGAGTTGGAGGACTCGGCTCTGCTATTCTTCTGGCTCGAACCGTCTCCTCCGCCCTGTTTGTGCTTCACACTGTATGAACGAGTGTGTATGAGTTTAAGCTTCCATGTGTATTCTGACATATATACACTGTGTTAGCAGTTAGCCAGCTAACACCACCTCTCATAACGAGGTCAGAGATGATGTTCAATTTCTAACTTTTAATAAAGAGTCGGGTTTGCTCACTGGCTAATCTGGAGCTACTTCTGCTGACACCCTGCTGTTTTCAACATGACGTCTGCTATGATCTACGAAAGCTGAAATATCATGGATCAGCTGTGCTGCACCAGTTTAAAGTCTGTGACACGGAGGAACAGGAACAACCATTGGTACTCTGCATGTTTTCTTATAATTGACTTGGCAGAACTTGAATATGGCCTGGGGGCCAGAATCAGCCTGGCAAACACTCCAATCTGGCCCACTGGATGGCTTTGGAACATCTGGAGGAAGATCTTTGAGTGTCTTTTCATAAGTTTGCAGCTTTAACTACTGATACAGATGCTCCCCATACCCGTCCATTTTTCTTATATTAAAATATCTCATGGATTAGATACATAGTTATGGTTCTGTACACCAGCAGAAAGGAGAGTTTTTTATGGCTCATGTAAGTAGGCTGTATGTGGCCTGAGATTAAAAATGAGTTTGACATCTCTGATTTAGAGCATATGACAGATACCAGGCTCATCCTCTAGCTTCAATTCCGTCTGTTTCAATAAAAGGGCATCTAATTCTGACAATATTCATAATATTCACACTTTCATTAAATACGCTAAAGTGTTTGTCCAAAATAATAACTGAGTGGTCTTGAGGGAGCTTATGAAAGAGTTTATAAACATGTCTTATGTAAAATGACCTCCAATGGTTAATAGTTTCATTCACTTTTAGTTCTTTCAGTAGAATAAACCTCCAGTCACCAGGTCACGTAACTGTCTTTTATTTCATTTGTTTCCCACAACCTCCAGTCAAAGGGTGTATCTGTCCCTTTCACTGCATCTCATTCATGTATGTGTTTACAGTTCCTACACCATGTCATGGTAGCAGTGTCTGAAGCCGGGTACTCACTTGAGGGTTTTGTATTTGGTGCAGATGTTGAGACGGACTATTCTCCCATTGAAGACGAGGGGGTTCTGGGTGTAATGCTTCACCAGCATCTCTGCGTCCTCCACAGTTGCCAGCTGAATAAACGCCTGGACACACAGACGAACACAAAAGCAGCCATCATTCAAACTTATTTCACCTTATCACAGACTATACTCAGCCAAATCTGATCTCCACACTTTCTGTAGTAATGCTGGCATCACATGAGCACTCAAAGAGCAGCAGTGTTTCTTGCTCTGTCTTGATGCACGCTCAATCATCCAGGTAAGTAAATCTCCAAAAGTTGATTCTGTTCATCTGGACGTAGTGTTTTGTGGGAGAAACGTTTCGTCACTCATCCAAGTGACTTCTTCAGTTTCAGCTGACTGCAGGTTTCCCCAATCTTATAAAAAGTACATTTGCATAATGACTGAAACCAGCCCACTGAAGGAACAATGGGCTGGGAAGTCAGTTCCTTAATCTTAAATATGCAAATTCTCATGACCATTGATCAACAACAACTGATCAAAGCTCACTGATCAAAGACCACTGATCAATGGCCATGAGTACCATTCACAGAAAGTTGGGGAATGGCTGCAATTACAGCATTGTAAGATGGTGAAAGATGTACCCTTAGGCCCCCTCCTCGATTCAGAGATGTTTTTTCCCTTTTCACGTAAATGGCCTCCTTGACTCCACGCTCAAACCAGCGTTCCTCCCTGTCCAGGATGTACACATCCCCATCATTGAAAGAGTGTCCACTGGCCCGTAGGTTTAAATAGACTGCAGAGTCCTGGCCTGACAAGGCAGCTCTTCTGTGATGTGCCATCCGCTTCGCCAGAGGTTGTTTGGTTTCCCTGATGTATAAGGTTGTTTATAAGGCTGGGGAAACCTGCAGTCAGCTGAGACTGAAGAAGTCACTTGGATGAGTGACCAAATGTTTCTCCCTCAAAACGCTACGTCCAGATGAACAAAATCAACTTTTGGAGTTTCCTGCTCTGGTTTATTTACCCGGTCGGTTAAGAAGAGGTGTTTCTCAACCACACCGAAGCGTTCGGCGAGGGTCAGCAGCTCCTGTTTCTTCTCGTCCTCTCGGGGCAGATGGTAGAAGAAGACCACCTTGCTGCCTTGACTTTTGACCTCTTTCTCAGGTTTGTCTATCGGCCGCTCCACCCGCCGGGTCATCGGTTGGTCCCCTGGTCGGTCCACCGGCCGCTTTGTCAGTCGATCCATTGGTTGCTCGTCTTTCTGCAGGTTAGAAACAGAAACTTCTAAGGATCTGAGTCTGTGGGGAAGCGGTGAGTTTTATTTAGCAAGCGAGGGGATGTTACCTCAATGAACATGAGGGTCTGGGACAGGTAGAAGGTGACGGGTTTGCCGTACGACGACGGTGGATGCTGCTGGTAGTAGTTCACCACGTCCAGAGCTTCTTCATGTGTGCTCATCTCCAGAAAAGCCTGATGGTCACAAAGATTAGACTTCAATGCTGAAATTCAGTTTTCCTCAGAGAGGTTTGCTTTAAGTTTCACAACCACGTATTTAATGTTGTTATTACTGGATTATATTTAGACTTCTTTAATCCCCAGCTATCTATAGTCTCTTATCACAAGCTCAGTCTGACTCCATTTCTACCATCTTGGACTGCAGCTGGTGCCAGCAGTCCTCCTCCTGGTGTGGAGATCCTCTGTGAGTGGGTTCAGCTCAGCGAGGCTGCGAAGGAGAATGAGGACTGCCAGCTGCAGCTTCAGATTGAGGAGATGGAGTTCATGTGCAGGACGAAAGAGTGTGAGGCAGCTGATTGTATTGTTCAGTTACATTTATGACAAAGAAAGTTTAACTAATGTCTACATCTAAGTCAGTAAAGTAACTGAGGTGGAAACAGCGAGGTGAGTTTTCCTACCTTGTTCTTGAGGATGAGATGCTCCCTCAGGCAGCCGAAGCGCTCAACGAGGGCGAACAGGGTCTTGTCGCTGAGAGGCTTCCTGTCATATTTCACCACCAACACCCTGCTCCTCAGCTGAGGACACGACACACAGTCTTTACTGAAACCAGCTGAGCTCTGCAGAAATGAGCTGATCCACAGGAAGACACAGCAGAGAGACAGAGGAGGTCAGACTCACCTTATTCTGTCCCAATGGACCGGAACCACGTCCTCCACCTACTCCGGACACACAAACACACCGATGTTCGCACATGAGAAAAGACAGATTTCAAAAAGTGTCTGCAGCTTTCTGAGGGCACTAAACAGCCGGGTCTCTTAACCCTCACCCACTCTTTTTAATGGCTCTCTGTATTTACTGTACCTGAGCCTTTTAACCATTTTTATCCCAAAGTCAGCAAGCGTGGCACATAAATGTAACACGGAGCTCACAGGAGAACCAGACTTGATCAGTTGGAAGTTAAAGACTTGACGTCAGCTGTCTGAAACCATCTTTATGAATAAAATAGTGACTCCCCGCACAGAGAGAACGTGACAAATGACTTAAAATAATACTAATAGTATTAATAGTGATAAAATAAGACATCTGTGGGTCCCTCACCTCCACCCCAGCTCGAGGACATCCCTGCCATTGGTCCTGAAGACATGGGGGCTGGTCCCAGCAGTCCTGCAGACAGGTTGGGGGTCTCCCAGGGACGACCACTGGAATTAAAAACATGTGATCGTCAGTTATCAGACACCTGGATTATTAACACACAACACAAAGCTTTGTTAACACCAAGCCACAGAGACAGTGTGTGAACCCTCTGGAGGCAGGAGAGTTTCTGAATCTCTATCTAATCTAATGAAGCCCATCTGACCAAACAGAAAGTTGCCTGTCAGGTGTACAGTATGCTTGCTGCTCCCTCGTCTGCTGTGAACCATACATGACATACAATGCAAACAACAGAAAGACAAAACAGTGCAGGACAATCTGTTTGGGCATGGCTGTCAGTAATAACACTTTTCCGAGGTTACGTCGAGGTCCTTTAGGACTCTAAATCTAACATCTCAAACACTAAAGGAGGAGCTTATTGTTAGCATCTCTTACCCTCTGCCTGGGCCCATACCAGGGTCCCACTCTGGATACCTGAAAAACAACATCATCATCAACATCATCAGTGTTACACATCTGATAAAGACGAACAGACCTCAAAGGAACATTTCTTCTGATGTGAACATGCTGTTAACAGATTCATAACATAATCTGTTTTGGCTCACTGTTGTGTATTAAGAGCAACTCACATGTCCAGAAGCTGCCGTCTTTTTTCAGCATGGCGGAGTCCGTTAACGTGTTGGTTCCACTCCTACAAACACAAACAGAGCATTACTGACACTCAACAGGCCGTTTCTCCTAAAATACAACCTGTATATTGAAGGAACAGTTCACAGAGTTATTAACCTTCATAGCGTCACCCAGACAATCACTTAGGACCAGATTTACTAAGAATTTAAATGCACTTCATCAGGTTTCCATTTTAAAACCAAAAATTTATGATTAAGATCTTTTTAAGACTGTCAATATAAAATTGTACTTAGTAGTCTGTATAATCTTTTAGTGATATAAGTTTGCATATTATAGAATACTGCATGATGACCCTTTTATGACTTAGACTGTTGTTGGAATCAAGACTTGCTTTATAAATTCTTTCTCACAGCGATAATAGCTGAGCAAGCTGTTATTATCTCACTCCTGCCAGGAAGAGGAGAGCTGGATACTTTTATCTGCAAGAAGAGGGGCCACGTCCTTCAGAATAACACACACACACACACCTGAACCACTCTTATCTTCACTCCCTACATACTAACACTCCTCTGTTAATGAATAGACGTATTCACTGTTGTATTACTTTTGTATATAAATAAAGGCAAGTGCAGGAACAGAGCGCACATCACAGGGCCCCCACTCTGGTGTGAGCGTTCTGTGATAGCCCTTGCAAGTAAAAGCTGCAGCGTCTGTGTGTTTCTACCTTTAGATTCTTAGCTGAAGAAGTGTCTTTAGAATAAATCTCTTGACAAAGATCTACAAAAACGAATAATTCATTATATTTTGTGTGCAATAATCACTATAACAGAGAGTATTTGATGCTTTCTTAAGCCATCAGTGACAGTCATACAGGCAAGAAGAGCTCACCCGCATATCTTCAAACCTGCTCACTGTGTGACTTTGGTCAGTAGATTACTAACTTCCTGTTGACTTTTGGTAAATTATGTTTTTGTCAGCATTGAAAAGAACCATGTGCGTCCATGTTAAATTTTTTGCTTTAAAGCCAAAAAGTGTACATTTCTTCTCAGAGAGAATTTAAATTTCCAAATGCGAGTGATAATCGATTAAATCCTTCTTTCTCACTCCTGACACCATAAACTGTAAAGAAAAACAAACACAAGACCCCAGCTGCCAAAAGTCTCACAGGTTTAAAAGCTGCCAATTCGATAAGTCCATGAATGTGTGAGGAGCTTTAAATGTTTCATGTTGGAGACACAAGGAGCAAATCAAGATCCTCCCAGGACTTTGTTAAAGCTAATGAAGTGAAAAGATCAAGTAAATCAGACTGAATGTGTAACATTAACAGCTTTACCAGCTCATGTGAACAGATACTAATTATAAAAAGAGATTTTTGGTTTGATTGGATGACCGCTGGAAAGATCCAAATCTAATTGTTCAATGCTGGAGAGCTTCAGCTGAGAAAATGGAGAGAGGGAACATGCTGTGAGGAGATACAACAAGGAAATTATATGAAGTAAACCGGACCTGAATCAGCGCCTGTCACTGACTGAAGGAAGACTGGAGCTCAAACATTTACAGTTAGTCCGAGAAGAAAAGAGGAAGCAGGTTGGACGTACTCACCATGGTGGAATGAACGTCAAAGTCACAAAGAGAGCACACGTGGGGGAACATGGGGGGCATGACTCCCAAGAAGTCTTGGACTTTTCCGTTTGACGGGGAGCCCATCCTCCTCTGCATAAAGACGGGCTCAGACGGGCCCATGCCGAGCCCACTGCGGTGGGAAAGCTCAGAGTATGGCCTCTCTCTGCTCCCACCTCCACCTCCACCGCTGTAATTTAAGCCGTAGCCCCGGCTGGAGGAGACGTCCTGCAGGGAGCTGTACCCAAAGTCTGTGGAGGACTTGGCTGAACCTTGTCCCAGAGAAGAAACGCCCATCCTCCCCACGTGCCCCTCTTCCCAGCTTCCTCCTCGATACGCAGCATCAGAGGACATGGCCGCCCGCCGCTCTCCTGCTTCCCCCTTGCGACTCTTCAGCTGTCTGAGGATGTGTGGCAGCGTCTCCACACTGATCTCCTCCTCAGGGATTTCAGCCAGAGCGTCCAGGTCAGAGGGCGACAGCCCCAAACTGGCAAACAGCTTCATTGTGCTGCCAAGATTGCTAGTGCTGCCGCCACATTGGGGCATCTGCCCGCTGCCGTCCAGGCCCTCCATGCCCACCCCCACCCCCATTGGTCTGTTGGGACGCTGCTCATTCATGTTGAAGTTCAAGGTTTCTGCAGCGGCCAGGAGCCCCCGACCCACAGCGAAGTGTTTCTGAGCGCCGTCAGCCTGCGTCTTCTGAGACATGATATCAAAAAGTCTGTCCTGCTCTCTGGATTCAGCACAGAGAGCCAAGATAAAGAAGGAGACAGGCGCTGGAAAAGGTCTTCAAAGATGACAGGAACTTAATGTGGTCAAAGTGAGCAGGAGCTCCTTTTCTTCTGTGGTGGCAAGTCTTATTTCTGCTGAGACACAATGAGGTAGAAAAAGCTTCAAACAAAGCCTCTCCTAAGAAAACAGGAGCCAGTGGAGGCCCTGACCAACAGACGGAGGAGCACGACTCTGATCTTTACTGCAAAGGGAACATAGGAAGCGGTTAAAGGAGGAGAGAGAGAAAGATTCACCTCAGCCCAGCAGGAGGAACATGACCTGATGCAAACAGAGTGATGGAGACCTCCTCACTGAGGAAGAGAAACTCTGAGTCCATGGAAACATCAATAAGATTGCGAGATTACAGCGAGCCCCTAAGTGAATCACAGCCTGACACAGACCAGGAGTAACATCTTTGCAGGTACAGTGAGAGGAGAAGGAAAGTTGCAGCAAACACGCTTTACGGGTCGAGCTAACAGTTAAGCTAACAGCGCTATTATGTCTACGTTGTTTAACCTGACATGTTAACTAAAAGATTAAGTACGCTGTCATTAATGAGAAAAATGAAGCCAAAAACGACTCAGATAAGCTGCGCAGCTAACTTTGCTAACATACATCTCCTACCTGCTAACACTAGCATAGCTAACAGCCTTTAGTTATCTGATATTTAACGTGCAAACTGTGCATGAAGCTGTTAACCGTGAGTTTACGTGTATAATATGATTTATCTGTAATTACGGACACTCTTACCCTTTCTCCAACACCCGATCGCAGCTGATTAGTAAATAGCACGAGACAGGTGACCAAACTAGAGGATGTGAAGTATCGCGATATTTCATCTCCTCCTGCATCAGGCGGTGTTTTTGTTTCTGTTCGTTGCTTAAACGTTTTCTATGAAAATAGCTATTAACACAACACACACTTAGCTCCTCTATAATAATTTCTCTCAGGTTCTCTTACCACTATAGAGGATATGTATTTGGTTTAAAAAATGGGTTTAGGCTTGTTAAATCAGTGGATTTTATAAACTTTCGGAGGAAGGCGGGCTTTCAGAGTTTGGACTACAGTTTGGACTACAGTGCTGCATTCAAGGTCAGAAAAGGTGCCAGCACCTAACGTGATGAAAGCCCTTCTCAAATTGAAAGAATTAGATCAAATTTAAAGAACTAGATCAAATTACAAAACAAAGAAATATGCTGGGTGTGAGTGGATGTTCAGATAAAAAAAAACAACTACACAAGGACTGCTCAGACATGGACTTTCTTATCCTAGGCAGATTATAGTTGTGTAAAAGATCTACAAACAGTTTACTCTACTTGTAAACCCACACAAAATAGTTATTTCACCGTTTGCTTTTTAATCCAGACAACACTGAAACCTTTCTACACAAAAGAATCACAACACCTACACCTACTGAACCTTTATACTTTGACTGCTCCATTCATAGGCCACCGCAACACTCGTCTCCAACCACTCCACCTCACCCAGTGTGCACGCTCTTCTTCCCCTTGTGCAATGTTTATTGCTTTAGATTGTTGACTCCAATTAATTAAACTCATCAACCTTCAACCTGAGCTCTTTTCATGTACACCTTTTCACTTGTTTCCTTCTCATTTACACGCATGTATTCTTTCTTGCTTCTACTGACTTTTACTTCTCTTCTCTCCAGAGACTACCTCTCCTCCACCTGCTCTCACTGCAGTTCACAATGTCATCTGTAAACATAATAATCAACAGAGACCCATGACTGTTCTCTTGAATGGAAACTGTAGCTACATCAATTTAGAGAAATACCTAAGCTGGTATTTATTCATGATGTCCAGTGATATACTTACATTGATGACTAAATATAAAAAATAACAAGCTAAAGTGTAGCGTCAATTATAATGTGAAACCCAGACATAAAGCTCTGTACCCAACTGTGATATTTAGTGAATGAATAAAAAATGAAACAGAGACCCAGAGGAGATTCTTAACCTCTGTTATAAATAACGTTTACCTTATGTGGTCCTCTTGTTAGATTCCGACGTTAAACCACGAGGCCCGTGAAGGCAACAAGTCCTCGACCAATGAGGAGCGAGCGCACGGTGACGCTGGAGATGTAAACAAACAGAAGCAGCGCGGCCATTACAGCAACAACCGAGTTCCAGCGAGTTGACGTTTGTCTTCTCTGTCGTCGAATAAATCACCCCCGAAGGTATTGTGCTTCATAAATACACAGCTGCCCGTTCCCCCGTGCTCCTCTAACGCGGCTGGGTGCTCGCGGTGGTGTTTTCGCGGTGATATTTTTCTGTTTCTGTTGTGTTCTCGCCAAAAATTATTCGCTAGCTGCTTGCTATTGTTGTCCGTCAGACAGCGGCCATGACGGCGAGCATTATAACGGTCGAAGCTACGTGTTTGTTCCCGCTGACCCCTGTCCCTCTCCCTCACTGTGTCCTCTGGTTCTCCTTGTAGACATGAAAGACCCGAGCATCAGCAGCGGGGGCCCGAACATGACCACCGGCACCGAGTTGATCCTCACTAGCCAGTTCAACGCTGAGGACGACCCGTTCGCCGAGTATATGTGGATGGAGAACGAGGAGGAGTTCAACAGGCAGGTGAGGAGCTGGGACGAGGCTGACCTGGACTGCAAGTGAAAAAATCTGCGTTTAAGGCGGAAAAATGGTTAAAGAGTCTGAAATTAAGTTTATTATGGAGGAGGAAAAGTCATCCAAAACAAAACAGGCTGATCTTTTAAGGTAGAACAGAGTTGGCGTTTAAAGAGAAGTTATAGCTCAAACCAGTAGCTACAGAAAGACTCAGTTGACTATTAAGGTGGAAATCTAATGTTTGAATAACATGTTGAAAGAGTAATTATTGCCTGAGATTACAGACTAATTATCTTTTTTATTAACTATTGTTTTATAGATACATTATGTCCAATGTAAGGTGGACTCAGATAACTTTTAAGGTGGAAATCTGTTTTTCAGTTTACAGATTACACCCAGAAATTGTTCTCTAAAACTTGTGTATGCAGACAAATATAGCTTTCCCCTTTAAGATCGAAATCTGTCATTTTCCAGACAGATTACACCTCAAGTCTATATTCATCTACTTAAAATGAAAGATCAGCATCTGCACACAGACTCCTCTGACTGCTTTAAGGTTTGACTTGAGGGTGATTTATTTTGGGAGACAGACAAGGCATCTCCAAGATAAGTTTTTAAGGTGGGAATAAACAGATGAAGTTGCGGATTTGTTAATTTTTATATGAGCTCAGCGAGCTCTGTTTCTAAGATGGAAATCTGCAGATTAAGATAAGTTGTACCTAAACGGTTGTTTTTAGTTGTAAGCAAAGATCAGTATTTTCAAACAGACTCAGTCAACTTCTAAGGAGGAAATCTGTTCTTTTTTTTATAGATTACACTCACGTTGCTCTGATGTGAAGCGCCCATATGCGGATAAAGCAGTATGTTATGGTGTAGATTTCTGCAGACAGACTTTCCTGGTTGGAATTGGAGGTTTAAGGGAAACTACATGTCAGAATTTTGTTGTTTTAGTCATAGTGTTGCAGTATAATTCCAATCTGCTTTGCTTGGAAGATCAGTTTCCATAGATAGACTTTTAAAGTGCAAATCTGGGGTTTATGTTACAAGAAAAAAATAGCCTTAACTTGGACTTATTTATTTGAGAAGTATCTAGAAACATATTCATTTTTAAGGTGGTAATGTGAATTTTAAATTGTAGTTTATTGAGATTAAGAGAAATAAAGTGAAATTAGGTTGATTTGATTTGAAGGCAGGGAAAGTATCCGAAAGCATGATGGGTGACTTTTTAAAGTGGATATCTGTAATTATCTTTACAGGCTAAATGCAGAAATTGTGCTGTTGTACGTCTTGTATATACAGATGACAAATCTTAAGGTAAAAATCTGGACTTCTAAGTTGAAGATAAAAAGAAACTTTGTATGTTTATGTACGGACTCAGCTGATTTTGGTTTTTAAGGTGGAAATCTGTTTTTCAAAAATTGTGATTTTTACAGCAAATGTGCACTTTAAGGTGAAAGTATGTTGGTCAACAGATTAAATAGAATATTTCCAACACCTGTGTTGTTCAACTGAAAACAAAGGTCAGTGCCTACAGATTCATGTTTTTAAGGTGGAAATCTAGGGTTTTGTTTACAGATTAAAAGAAGGTTAACATTTAGAAATTGTGCATTCTTAAAAGTAGCTGTGATTTTAAGGTGGAAATTTACAGTTTGAAGGAAAATTACACTGAGCAGCTGAAGCCTGTGTGCACCACAAAGCAGTGGCTCCTTGAGCTGGAATTCAGGTCAGGCAGTGGCCTGATTATGCAATCAGCTGACAGCGTGTGGAGTCGGTTAACAGAGGAGTAGGTGGGAGGCGTCCGGTTGGAAATTTCCATAAGGATGTTTTGTTTGGAAAAAGGAAACAGAGTCCGTGGAGCTGTGTTTTAGAGAGCGTTACGTTTCACAAAGGAAGGAGGACTGCAGCTGCTGTGTTACTTTAACTCTGTTCTGTGTTAAACTCTTTCAATGTTTCCGAGTTATATTTGTAAAATCAGCCGCTCTGTTTCGAGTAGTCGTCTCGTTGTGATTGGTCAGGTGCTGCAAACCCTGCCTCTGCCATGTGAACACGCTCATTGCTAGATTAGGAAAGCCTGGGCTTACTTATTGAGCTGCTAACCAGCATCATCTTAGCCAGAGAAGGAAACAAGGATAACTGGATTAGTAGAAGGGGGTGCAGAGCAGATTCACCTGAAGAACATTGTAGCGTCTCTCCTTAAAGTGTTATCTGTGTGATGTTCGCTCTCGGGTTGGACGACATGTTAAAAGTTTTGGTTCTTTGTTGGTCCAACAAACCTGTGACCAGTGTTGGGAAGGTTACTTTTAAAATGTATTCCATTACAGAATACAGAATACATGTCCCAAAATGTATTCTGTAACGTATTCCGTTACGTTACTCAATGAGAGTAACGTATTCCGAATACTTTGGATTACTTAATATATTATCATGCTGTTTACAACTACGTGAATGTACTATTGCTGTGATTTATTACTGTTACTGAAGGTCCGCGGCTCCGAACCGTAGTAAAGGGACCTCTGGCTAATACGTCTGTGTCGGGCTCGTAGCTGAAAAATAGCTTTACTTTATTGTCTGGGTCAACTTTGCTAGCAAGAGACAGAGAGAGGCGTTGAAAGGCTGCTCCAACGGAACTTATTGTTTTTGGAGGAAAACACGAACATGGTGTACAGTCGAGTCTTAATAGCTTACTTACAACTGGGCTCGTCAGGCTCTCTTCTTGGCTGCAGTGGTTATTATTATATTTACATGCTTCCAGCTCCCGTTTTGCTCGATGACAGCTCGTACTTTTCCTTTTTCTCCCTCCCTCGCTCACAGACACATAACGTGTGTGGCAGTCCATTCTCCCTGCAGCACGGACTACACTGCCCATGATGCTACATTCTTTAGAGCTATACCTGTAGCATTCTGCCTATTAGCTTAGCACAACAACAACAAAAAGGCCTCTCTCAACCAGGAAACACGCAGAGAGAGAGCGTCACCCTGTAACCATGGCAACCGTAACGCTGCCGCCTGGAACAACAGAACGTAGCTGTCAAACAAAACACAAACAGTCCTGACCCGCCACAATATGAAACAGGAAAGTACCACCGTGTAATCCATTTATTTCAACAAAGTAACTGTATTCTAAATACCACCCTTTTAAACGGTAACTGTAACGGAATACAGTTACTCATATTTTGTATTTTAAATACGTAACGGCGGTACATGTATTCCGTTACTCCCCAACACTGCCTGTGACTGTTGCTTCTCTGTCTGTGTTTTCGGCAGGTGGAGGAGGAGCTGTGGGAGGAGGAGTTCATCGAGCGCTGTTTCCAGGAGATGCTGGATGAGGAGGAGGAGTGGGAGTGGTTCATCCCGTCTAGAGATCTCCCTTCTCAAAGCGTCAGCCAGCTGCAAGAGCAGATCAGCCTCCTGGTCCTCGATGGCGACAAAGACCTGGATGTGGTGGTGAGTTTATCACCTTTACCATCGGTTACAGAGAAAACTCGTGTTTTGGCCATAAGAATAAAAGGACACCAGAAGATGGCGTCCTGTCAGCTGACATTATTCCAACAGATTATAAAAAAAACAGTCTGCAGATGAAAACGATTATCTGCAGTGTGTTTAGGTGTGTTTGCTTGAAGGAATGATAAAACTTTAAGAGATAATTAAATCTGAGGTCAGCTCTGCAGAAGAGGCAAACAATGAATATTTTTCCCAGAATTCACTGGAGTGTTAACTTCTTCTTTTTTTCCTTTCTTTTAAGTATGAAACCTTTTTCTTTTCTTTCTTTTTTTTTTTAAGTAGGCCTGATTATGAAAATGTAGGATTACAGCAAATATACTCTATTCATTCCAAATATTGGTAAATCCTGTTACAGGAGCCAAAACATTAAAAACAACCACTAATAAAATAAAATAAAGTTTGAAAAATAGAATAAAAACTACACAAATAATTTAGTATAGCCAAATGGAAAAAGACAAAGGACCTTTAATTCAGTAAAAATCTGAAACACTGAAACACGTTTAACCTGAATGAAACATGTGTAAAGCTGAATATGATACAACAATGTGTAAAATAGTGCAATAAAAAAGGATGAAATCAATAATACAGAAAGAGCTGCTAAGTGAGACACAGCACAGTGCCTGAACGTGTCTGATAACATCTCCACACTCATTTGTTTCTCAGGTTTTTTTTCTTCCCAATTAGTTGATTATTAAATTAGTCTCTGACTGTTGACCCTCATCTGTCCAGCAGAGGTCGCTGTTTCGTTATTTTCTTCACAGAAATAACAATGATGGTTTTTCTTCTTCTCTCCTTCAGGTGACCAGTAGCTTGAACCCCAATGCCAAGGAGTTCACCCCAGGCATCCAGAAACATGCCATGTGACCCGGCTAGGCTCCTCCCTCCCCCCAACCCTAGTCCGCACTGTGACATCATCACCAAGATGTCTGCTGTATTTTCCAGCTGCCACTCGACCTTCAGCCTGACGTGTTGCCAAAGTTCTGCGCTCGCATGTCTTCACAGTTACAGTTAGGTGTGTGTGTGTGTGTGTGTGTGTGTGTGTGTGTGTGTGTGTGTGTGTGTGTGTGTGTGTGTGTGTGTGTGTGTGTGTGTGTGTGTGTGTGTGTGTGTGAACTCTCTGAATGTACATCAGCTGAGAGGAGTGTTTGTATGACTCTAAATCAGAACAAACTGCTTCCTGTCTCCACTTTAATTATTATTTTGGGGCACTTTTATAAAACCTGAAATCAAACTGTGTGCTTGTTTTTTGTTTGTTTGTTTTTTTTTCTTTTTAAAATTCGACTTCCTGTTCAGAGGGTCGCCTTCGCCGCCTCGTGGCGTCTAAAAGCACTTTTCCGGTCGTGGTTTGTTTAGCTGGCTGTTCTGCTGTTTCTTGCTCTTTTTCCCAGCATCCTTGGCGTTTCTGTCAGCTCTGACTTGTCTTCGCTCTGCTGCCTACATCAAATAACTCGTGTTGACTTTTTTTCTAAATGCACAGAAAGTACTGTATAAAAAGTCATATAAACAAAAACAATGTAAAAAAAATCTATTTTTTCTTATACTACTTGAAATAAATGTTTATGAAAGGAAAAAAAAGTGTTTGTTTGTTAATAAAAAGCATCCACACAGCTAGGAGAGCAAAAAGGACTGGGCAAAAGTCTTGAACCACCCCAAAAGTGCAGCGATCAATCAAAACGTAAACATACATGGAGATGCAGTATATGATTTATGCAAGTATGGTCATTTATAAAGTAAAAAATATATAATTTTTTTACGTTTTTTAGAATGTTCTTTAAAATTGTTAAATACTATTTTTTTAAAAATAAATATACATATTTTATTTATATGCTAGACACTTGACCTCGAATAGTTCACTGAAAGTTAAAAACTTGTGTTTTAAGGGAGTTTTGCAGCTCTGCCTGCAGGGGGCGACAAAGTCTGCCCAGCCTATAGGCCCTCAGCAGGGTTTCTAACCTCCAGAGCTGCTGTCTGAGCAGGAATTTAGAGCGAGGACTAATTTATCTGACAGGAAGTTCCTCCTGCTTGCTCTGCTCTCTCTTCTTCTGTGACAGAGGCACAAAGCAGCAGCGGCCATAGATCAGCCGCAGCCCCCCATTGTTGCCCGACAGGTCAGATACAGACCAGGACTGCAGCCATGCATGCTGATGAGGGTGTGTGTATCAAAGGAGGCGTGGCCTCAGGGGTGGCAGGTCACACATTCTCGCCGAGTGCTGATTGGTCAGAGGGAGATGTTGGGGAATGTGCAACAGCCACAGATGTCTGCAAAGTGCTGCGAGGTCATGACCCCTGTGTTGGTGTCAGGACGCCCAATCCCCACCCATCCATCTGCATGTGATCACCTTCAGCATCATCTTCATCATCTCCATCGGAGCGTCCGACTGGGAGTCCTCAACAGAGGCTCATTGTTCCTCTGGTAGAAGAGTAGGAGGAGTCTGAACATCATGCTGCTTGTTCTTCACCTCCGAGACGAAGGTTCAGGTTCAGGAACCGTGGCGGTTGGGTTTGGTCAAAGAAACACCCGATGAGACCTTTTCTTACATTCGTTAGGTGTGATCCTTTTCGCCGCATGGAAGGAGTGGTTCTCATTCCAGATCTGGGCCACAAAAAAGCCAAAACACGAAATAGATCAAACTTTAGTGGACAGCCTTTACACACCAGACGCCTAAAATTCCGAAATCAAAGCTGTGCCGGAAATAAAACTTTTGCAGAGAACAGCTGTCATTGGCTCATGCAGGCACACCATCAAGCATTGATTTGGGGAGCGGTTGATTTGCTTTTCCTTTGCGTGTTAATTGGTAAAACACACACTTTAAACATTGCACAATCATGCTAATTTAACTGTGTCAAGTAAAAATCATAATCAAGATTTAAATTTAATTAATTGTGCAGCAGAAATAATAAGAAAAAGTTGTTCTATCCAGTGAAACCATCTTACCGTACATCGGGGTTCAACATCAGCAGGACGCTGAAGTCGTGGAGGAATTATTCTGTTTTCAGGATCAAAGAAAGAATATTTCTTCTTCCTAAACTAAGCTAACGCTAGCCTGCCTGCTAACATGGTCAAACTGTAAGATTTTATTAGGTTTTATTAGTAAAATGTTATCTTGAGTGTATGAAGGTTGGTGTAAACATTCAGAACTCCGGAACTGTTTTAGTCACTTAGCTGTCCATTGTAAGATTACTTTATCAGCTACAGTTACAACTGGATTCATCCATTTTAAATTTAAGGATTTTAAAGATAAGATAAAAAGAACTTTATTTATCCCGAGGGAAATTCTTTCATCATACACATGCTCGATGCAGCAAGAGAGACAGAGGAGCAGAGGAATAAGATATACAATATGTATATGTATAATATACAGTAGGATAGTGCAAAATATAATATCAAATAACTGTAACAAGTAACAATATAACTATATCCTGAGAAATAAATAGCTTAGCTTAGCTATCAGTGCAGGTGATTCTAAAAGTGACATAGTATTGTGCAAATGGATAAAAGAATCAAAGCTGTGGATTTTTTTGCCATCCATAATTAGAAATTTCAGGTTATTATCTCAAAATTTCAACATACTGACTCAAACTTTGGAGAAAACAATTTGACATTGAGAATTTATTAACACGTTTGGAAAACACTGCAATTCCTCAAATGTCCACTAGAGGCTCCAGGAGTGAGTCAGTCCACATAGACTCCCATGCTAAAATAAAACTTTACAGCGCAAATAAATATGTTTACACCCTGATACAAAACTCTCCACGGACAATTTCCCTTTCATAACATCTGTACAATGGCCGAATGCTTTTATAACTCACCTGTTTAAATGGCATTCCAGTTTAAAGTTCATATCATTTTAGGGGTGTGGCCTATGTGACTCACAGGCATCTTGTTGTACCGAAAGAGACTAATTGTAAGCGTCACCACAGCAACCATTACCCATATATCACAGGTAATTGTGGTGCTAACTTAGCAGTCTGAACGCTTTTCTACTTATGGTCCCTTCTGGCTTCAGAAAAAAAACAACATGGGTGCAGCTTAAATATTCCCACTGAAGCTTCGCAAACCAAAGGGTGACGTCTGAGTGTTGACGTGCATCTTTGAATAATGTGTGTGGTGCAGACTGGGTTTTATAAATAACTGTCAGAGCTTCGGTTTGACCCATTAGACATCTCTTTCACGTGTTTCTGTTTGATTGATGCTGGGATGCTAAATGAAGGCTTCTCTTTATGGAAACCTGCAGTCTTCACACTCTGTATTGGAGGCTCCATGATGAGTTGGTGTCCAGCCCGGTGACTCTTTTCAGGTGCTGTGTTTTCTGGTCGTGACGTTGTCATGACGCCGGGCAGCCGCAGATAAATCCAAACTGCTTCCCTTTGTGGCTGCTAAAGCAGAGGTAAATTATAACCCTGAGCAAACAGCCTGCAGACAAGTGAAAGGGAAGCTGCTCCCAGAATGCATCAGCAGATTGATGGAGGTGGAGGCCGCGCGGCGCTGGCGGCAGCAGCATTCATGCGCCTGATTCACGGCGGCGTTCCATTACATTAAAACCTTCCTGAACAACAAGACGGCTGTGAGGAGAGGGGAAGATATTCATAAGAGCAGACAGATGGGACAAAGGACTGTATTTGATCGTGTTTGTGCGCAGAGACGTGATGGAGGAGCAGAGGAGGAAGAGGAAAAGGAGGAGTGTAAAGAGTGTTTACTGAAGCATCACTCTCCGACCTGGAGCTTCTATAAGCATAGACACAAAGGTTCTGATGCATGTTTTTAAAGAGCTTTTACAAACCGAACCCAAAGCTCACCATACATTCAGTTAATTCAGTTATTTTGAGTTTTAGCCAAAAATCTTCAAATATTACACTTTAATAATTAAAACTAGATAAACTGATTGTATCGCTAGATTCTCCCAAACCAGGTCATTTTCCAGTTTGTTCTTTAATAGAGAGTCTTTAATAAAGAGTCAGGTAGTGAAAAACATAAAGACAAAGCATATGCAGAAGTCGAAAATCACATCTCGCAGCCGTCCCTTCTTTATCATACACCAATCTGTTGCATGCATGTGCAAAATGGGTTTCTTCCTTCCACAATAAAAGCCCAACCTTTATACCATATATGCTTGTTTATGTTCATAGACTTAAATTGTTCCATCTTTCCTGACAGTCAGCATGACTGTGAAACTAAAATATTTAAGAGGACTGCGGAAAGACTGAAATGTATGTTAACCTGTGGAGTTAAACCAAACCTAATGAGAAGTTTTTTATTGCCTAAATCTAGCTAACTGACTGGTTTCTCATGACATTGAATTAATAATGTGGTTAAATAATAATTGTGATTTTGAACAATTGTTTTTGATGGTGCCACCTATATTGTTAATGCTGCTGCATTGTTACACCTCATCCCTTCAAATTGAGAAGTAGATAAAAAATTTTCCAAAGAATCGGAATTGTCTTGTCTGAGCTTATCAATTCTTTTACTAATGTCTGCAGGTGCTGGCAATGCACAACGATTCCAAACCAGCAGTGTCATATATGCACGTCTTGCAAGAGTGCCATACGTTTTATACTCAGTCTTTGTGCGCCACAAGTGCTGCTACTACTGTTACGTAACCGGGAAGCTCATCTGTGTAGATGCCTTGAACAATTTTATCTGAGTAAGAAAGCCTGAATGAAAATGAATGCCATGCAAATATTCTCTCACATTCTCTCATCATTGAGTCTCCTCCGAATGGTCACAGCATTATGGATCATATCCAAAATCCTTATGGGGAATATGAATGGGATTTTCACTTCCTGAGCCTCACTGTTAAGTTCTGCTAATGGGGAATCAACCGGCAGTTAGGGGAAGGTGACAGGAACAAATGCTGTTTCTGGCACCCAAAGCTCCACCCTCTTTTGGGGGTGTGGCGATCAGTTTGAGCATTGTATTTGTATGAGATGCAAAGTGTTAACTCATCAGGCTCCATTTCAAAAAATAAGCTTAATTTTTTTATGTGGATAGGAATGGTTTAAGCACTGAAAGAAGCAGAAACATAGAGAAGGAGGAAACACCTTTCATTTATCAAAAGTAATTCTGCTGCTGATAATCACATATTCCTCACACATTTTCTTACTTTTCCCCTCTGGTTATTTTTTTCATCTCTACAAATTTTTGTTCAGGTAGTGCAGAAAGAATATTTTAATAATTATTTTTAAGAAATAAGTGCAGAAATCCTGGAACAATACGAGCTTGTACATGTCACTGCTTATAAATATTTAAGTTAATTGTCGCAGATAAACGTTTGAAATATTAATCATTTCAGGAAATAAAAGTTAAAGTGAAGATACAAACTCAATATTAAGGATTTTAACCGTGAAGTTAAACGTAAACAAGCGAGGTTTGAGAGGGGGAGAAGGAGCAGGCCATATGGTTTGGAGTGCAATAACTTGAATTTGCTCCAACAAAGGAGTAATTGAGAAGGGGAGAAGGAGCTGTGAGTCTTGACTCGACAAAGCTGCGAAAACTCTCTTCTTTCAGGCTAATGAAGCTGTTGTCTGGCGGTGTGCTGCAGAGTGCAGGGGGTGGAGGAGTATGGAGGAGGCAGAGCGGCCCTGGACGTGATTTGTCATACAATCTGAATCTTTAGGAGGGCCACAGCGGAGAGAGACCTCCTCTCCATATGTCTGCTTCGTTTGCATCTGAAAGCTGCAGGGCTGAAGGCTGGGGGACGAGGAGGAGGAGGAGGGTCACACTGCTCTGTGCATCATCAGGTTTGAGGGTATGTGTGGCTCCTGTTGTTGTGTTTTTTTGTTTTGTTTCGCTCAGCTGTCGAGATTCTTCTTTTTCTTTAGGAGAAAAGAAACTGCAACAGTATCAGGAAAAATCTTAAAAATGAGAAGCTCAAAATTGATCTCCCCTCACTTTGACTGCTACAACTCAAAGTCCTGAGGTTGGAAATGTGTCGTAAGAAAATTACAATGAAAAAGTCAATAAAGCTAAAGAAAGAAGAGCCAGGATGAAATAAAGAAATACAAGCAAGAGATCAAGGAAGAATCTAAGAAGATGAGTAAAAATTATAATTGACACCAGAAGGAAAGCAGACAGAAAATATGGAGCAGATCAACTGAAGGATGAAATAAGTGAAAACAACAGTAAAATAAACTGTTCTCTGATTCCAGCTTTTTTCTTGTGATTTTACAAAGCAAACTACATGTTTAAGAGTTCGTCCCCGTTAGCTGAACACGAGGAGACATTTAAAAGCACGTTTGTGGCTCTGAATACGAAGTCAATAATAAAATTAATGACTTGTTGCAACTTTGGTGGTTAAAGCTCTCTTGTTCTGCAGGTGGATGCACCTTTGAACTAGAAGGAAGTAGCAGTTCATGAAATAGACCTCTAATCCTACGATTTGTGTTCCTGGGAGCAAAATTTCCCACCCTCACCCTTGCACAGGCCTAGAGACTGGTCCATGACCATCTGGCAACTACTGTCGTGAGGGAAACAGAGTAAACCTTTTTGAGATCATTCATTGATTGCTAGAAAATTGCTAACTGCCTGTAGTTTATACATCCACTCTATGGTGTGAAAAGCGTGACGCAAACCGGAAATATAGACCATCTACTTTCAGAGTAAAAGTTGCACCCTTTGAATCATGCTGGCACAAGTTTATACTACTTTTATGCAGCGCTTTATTAAGCTGTACTACCGCTCAACGAGTAGTTAGCAAGTATTTGCAGACAAAAATGTAAAACTACAGGTAACCGTGGCAATCTGCTGTCAACTGTGGCAATCATGGTGAGGTGTTTGGTGCAGGACTGTCTTTAAAACCAATTTAACCCAGCAGGAGCCAGCAACCTCCAGGTACAACCGCGAACTCCCAACCAGTAATGGGAATAGCCTATATGTTTCCTAGCAACCATATTGGCGAATATCTCTCAAACAAGGTGCATATGACGTCACGGGAGAAACCTTGCTGTTGGAGCCTCTAGTGGCAAATCCAGGAAATACAGTTTTGATGCTCGGTCACGTGAAAACTTTTGCCACTCCGTGTGATTTTATTTTTAATCCTTTCAGCTCTCGGTCTGAAAATAGAAAGCAGCAGCAACAAATAAAAAACACTGATGTTTTCTCTTTCTCTTCGCTTTCACTCACACAGAGGTTTTGTGTTCATCTCCACAGTCGTGTGAGCAGGATTTTCTCAGCCAGAATATGTTTGTGAAGTGATAGATTTTGGAGGGTGTTTGGGAGTCGGGGGGGTCCTTTAGTTCATTTCTTTCTGTGTCATTTTCTCACGTGTTTCTCTTCATTGAAATTCAATCACATCTCGTGTCGCTGAGACTTAATCCTGTCAGAGCTTCACCCCGGACGGACCTCTCACTCTGCTCCCTTTCTTTCATTCACTCCTGTTTTTACTTGTATTTTCTTCTGTCTTTTTTGTTCTCCTGTCCTCATCTGTGTTCATACAGAACCTTCCCATACAAAATACAACACAAAATACAACGTACGTGTTGTTTTCTCTCTGAATCAACACAAATTCATAATAAAAAACACACTTTACATAAAACACATCATACCATACGGTAAAAATGAAAAATAATAATAAAAACCAAAACATTACTGTGATTATCGAGAGAATTTAATTTCTTAAAGACGTCAAGGACTACCATTTAGCGACATGCAGATATACAGACAAAGTACCAGTTACAGCCAGGTTACAGCAGCCGTGTTAGTTGTTATTTTACAAAGCAAGCCTTTATAAAACATGTTTTTTGTTGGGTTTTTTTAAAGAAAGAAAAGAGAAAAGTCTTTTAATAATTACTCTCCACTGAAATAAAATAATCATCGTGGTCACTTTCACAGCTGTTTCCTCCCATTAGAAGTAGATATACTTCTTTATACTGCGTACTGTGATGATCCCCTCACTGGGCATGGTAAGTGTTTTCATTGTACCTCTTTTTAGGTGTGTTTTGTGTGCTACATTAGTGCATTAGCAACAGCCAGCTGGGAAGTGGTCCAGGGTGAGCTGTAGAAGCTCCAGGTGTATAGCTTTAGAGGTCACTGGTCAACCCAGGTCCTCCCCACCTGTCTGCATTTCATGACTGCTGTTCAACAGGTTGTTTAAAGCAAAAAAACCCCAAAAACCTCCATATTCACACCGATGACCTTCATCCTTCAGCCTCACTCAGAAACAACATCATGCAAATCTAAACCACCCACATGTCCATCAGCTCTCAGTCAAAAGGATGTCAGCCGTAAAGTGTTTCCATACACTTTAACTGCAGCTCGACAAGCTGTTTGATCACTTTGAAGTGATGGAGGCTGTAAAATAAAAAACCTACCTCCACCTTGTTCTTCTTCTGCAGTCTGTTGGGGTTTAAGCTGCTCCTCCTCCTCACTGCAGGACCGCTCTGTGTGTGGTTCAGACAAGACAGCGCAGCATCTGCATCAAAAAGACCATTTTAGAAATGACTCTGGGTTAAAAACTAGAAAATGGTACATTTATTTGGTCAAGCTGCTTCCAGGGACAATAGTGAGCTTTTACACTCTGATCCCCCTCAGTTTCCTCTTCTCATATGTATTTATTGGGCTGCAGATACATTAGATGTTAGTTTTTTCTACCAAATTATCCAACCAAATGTCCCAGACCCTGCAGTTCCTCTAATATGCACATGACGCTGGTTCCAAAATTGTATTAACAGAAATTTACAGCCATGTTTACATCCTGCTATGAAAAACAGATTCACCACTGTGTTGTCGAAAAGTCTTCACCCAGCGAGAACGAGCAGGATTATCCTCCTTTCTGAAACTTCGAATGACCAAACGTGGAAAATGGACTTCATGTTTTATTCAGTGACTGAGCCCAAAAACTCATCAGGAAAGTTTTACTGAGGTCAGCGCCGAGGACTGTTTTCTCCACAGACTTCTATAGGACCAAAGTCTTTCTACAGAACAGATTTAAGACACTTAGCTTCTCTTTTTAGACTTGGAAACTACATCCGTCTTTGGTCTCAGCATTACGGAGAAGGTACCAACTACAAAGAGATAACAGTCCTGTTTTAGAAACCTACAAAGAGTGTACTCAGAGGTAGGAGGTTTAGAAACTGTGTTCAGTTTGGATCTTTGTGTTTGTTTTGCTTGAACCTACTAAAAACGTCTTAGTTAGGTTTACAAAAAGATGGTGTTTGGGGTTAAAACATGCCCCATCTCTGGCTTTATTAGATTATTGTTATTGTTTGAGTTTAGTCAAAGTGTGTTTTATGTTTAACAAATAAATCTTAATCTGATTTGCGATTAAACAGACTATATGTGAATCAGAAGTAAAAACTATAAAGGTGAGAGTTTCCTGTCTGCAGGGAAGAGCTGGTGTTTGGGTGGTGTTTAGCGCCCTGGAGGAAATTATAAAGTCCATGTCAGGTCAGTGACACAGACCTCTGATTTTATTTGAAGAGTTTTAATGATTTGATTTAAGAATTTCTTCTTTCTGTTTTTCACAGTCATCTGTTTGTATCTCTTATTAATCGGACTCTCTTTCTTCCTTTCCTTCCTTGTTGTTCTTTTCCTCTGGATCGTTTTCTTTCCTGTTTTCTGTCTTTGTTTCCTTCTTTAACTCTTTTTTTCTTTCTTCTGTTAATCTAAAGTCAAACTCTTCACTGAGGGGTTTACCTTTCTTTCTTTTGCACACCATTTTCCTCTTCTTCTTCTTAAACAGGTGCTTTTATTTCATTCAAACCCACACTTTCTTCTTTATTTTTAAGTTCAATTATTTACTATTACTATTAACTCCACTTTTTCCTTTTTCCGTCCTCAGATCTTTTCTTTCAGCAGTGAAGGTTCAACCTTCTTTCCTTTCTTTTCTTCCTATTTGCAGAATTTTAAAATCATGCACCAAACTAAGCAACATGACAAATTCTGCAGAGAAAGGGATTTGTTGTACACTTACACTCCTTTTTCTTACTATTTCTTTTTGACCTGACAATATTTCATCTTCTCTCTTTTTCTCTTTCCTTCATAAAAAAAAACTTCCCTGAGTTGTATTCTGCAGACATAAAACTAACCTCTGGAAGATTTATTTCTCTGTTGCAGTCAATTGTTTGTTTCTGAATTTCATCTCTTATTCGTCTTCATGGGTTTCTACTCATCTTACCTTTCTTTATTTCCTCTCTACTTTCCACTCCCTTTCTTTCCTTCTTTAACTCTTTCTTTCTGCATTCAACAAAATCTTCCCCAAGGGTTCATCGTTCTTTATTTAAAGGCTCCTTTATTCTCTTTCTCCTTAAAGAGTTTCCAACCTTAAAGCAAACATGAAGTCTGTAAAATTCTGCAGACACGTCCCCTCAGAAACATTTGTTTTTAAACTTCAGTAAAATGCAGAAAACTGGATTTCTTCTTGTATTAAGCGTGCTTTATCCTCTTTGGGTGAAATAGGATTTGCTGGCTCGTTGTTGGGGCCTCACGGAGGCTTGTGCCGGCCCTGCAGCCGGGGCAGAGATGATTTGTGTGCAGCCTGGGTTTGGTTTTGTTCCTGCTGGGGCCCATTTGAATAAGAATGATGCCAATAGAGTGGCTGAGGCAGAAAGAAAGCAGCACAAAAGGCGAGAGAAGCTGAATTTGGACCAGGGACAAACCAGGAGAGGAGTGAAAAGAAGTGCAGGGCGGACAGCCACAATGGAACAATTCACCTTATAATCGCTTTGATATATTATACATGCCTGAAGACTCTAAACATTGTGTAATTATTTATAAATGAGTGTCCCCCCCCCTCCTCCTCATGCAGAAGAAAGCAGCAGAAAGACTCTGCAGGTCTCTGCTTCTCCTCCGCTGGACTGCATACTGAATAAATGGAATAATTAATGGAAAATTGTATGCCTGTCTCATAAAGATGTCTTTAAAAAACACTTAAAGAAAATTGGTCTGTATGCGCTCACGCTGGATGGGTTTACTGCTGCCTGAAGGGATGAAAAGACGGACAAAAAAGCCAGACTTCACAAGGTGAAACAGTTCAGCCGAAGCCCGACGTGTCAGATAAAAATGACCCAAAGATCGAGGTCATTTTTAACGCTTGTGTTCAGATGCTGGGGTTGTGGTTTACATTCTATTTATCTCTTACCAAAGCGTTCTAGCAGCTCTCTTAGTGATGTCTGCCGGTGAACTCTGGAGCACCTCAGGGCGCTGTTGTAGCTCCCGTTTTATTTTACATGCTGCCATACAGAGTTTTAGAAACACCGAGGTCAGAAGTGCAAATGTTCCCCTAGCAGAGCCCCCCATCAACCAAACTCTCTATATTTTTTTAAAGTGTTTAAGAAGAGAGATGATTTGATTGTATTTTGTGGAGTGTGATGCTAATGTAGTGTCTCTGTGTCATGCTCTGAGGCCATGTTTGTAATTCTGGTGGAGACTGTAATTATTTTTGTTAACATACTTTTAGGTTTTTGGACACAAGGGTATATAATGATCTCTGGTGAAATTAAACAAACTTGAGATACACTTTTTGGTTTTATCCAAACTGACATTTATGCAGAAATCAGGTTTGATTTTTCACATTTTCCCAGTAAAGATAAAAAATATATTCTGTGACGGGAAAGAAACTTTAGTTGTTAATCTTATGTTTAAAAGCTGTTGGTGGTCAGACTTTTATTGTGAAAGGCTTCATAGTTGCACGTTTGTCGGATTTAAAGGTGAACAGTAGTTTTTTGTATGGCTACTGAGGTGCACAGAATGAACAGGTGCAAGTTAAACTTTAAGACGTGTTTCCTTCACGTTAAGGAAAAAAGCCGAGCACTGACGAAGACTTCCGGGTAAAAAGGACTAGTTTTCTTTGTTAGGATGAAGCTCCTTTCTCCTCCTGCTGCTGCTCCTCTTTCTGTGTTTGTGGAGCAGTAAGCAGAGGATGGATGGATGGATCCTCCGAAGCGTGTCTCAGCCCGGCGGGGTGGAGGAGGTGGAGGTCTCTCTGCCTCTGCTTTCTTCTTCCACCTTTTTTCATGTTTTTGGTTTAAACTCTCGTAGTGGGTTTGGTCCTTTCTGTCTCGCGGGGGGGCATTGCGTGTAGTTCGCGTGGCCGGCCGCGCGCTCTGATTGGCTGGCCGTGATTACCGGCACGCTTCTCTGTGCGGGGCGGACAAACACCGCGGGCGTCATTATGTTAATGAGCTTCTCCCGCGGCACGGGGCAGACCTGCCGCAGCATTCATCCCCTCATCCTGCGCGCTGATGCCAGGCCGGGGGGGTCACAGGGGGGCGCGGGGGCAGGGGGCCGGTCATTGTCCTCCGCGCGCTATATAAGCGGGCTGAGGCCGGTCGTGTGCCAGGCTCACCGGCTCGCACGAGCTGATCCAGAGCAGAAAACACGCAGAGACACGCGCGCCTCTCCGAACTGACACAGACTTCAGGTGAATTCCTCTCGCGTGGATCCCTCACGCCTCCTCTCCTCTCCCCGCAGTCATGGACTCGCTCTACTCCGACATCGACAGCAACAGCTGCGACTTCTTCCCGCACAGCGAAGACGAGGAGTCCCGCAGCCCGCGCTGCGCGTCCCCGCAGCCCGAGCAGCAGCAGAAGAAGCAGCGGCGTCGCGGCCGCGCGCGCAGCGACGCCACGGTGCAGGTGGTGAAGAAGAACCGGCGCCTGAAAGCCAACGACCGCGAGCGTAACCGCATGCACAACTTGAACGACGCGCTGGACGCGCTGCGCGGCGTGCTGCCCGCATTCCCGGACGAGACGAAGCTGACGAAAATCGAGACTCTGCGGTTCGCGCACAACTACATCTGGGCGCTGTCCGAGACCATCCGCATCGCGGACCTGCAGGCGGGCAAGGCTGGAGAGCCGCCCGTGCTGCTCAGCCCGTGCCTAGCCGAGGCCCCGAGCCCGGGCAGCGATGCCTGCTCCTGGAGCTCCAGCGGCTCCTCGTCCTCCTCCTCCCCGGCCTACTGCGCCTCCAGCCCGGGCAGCCCCGCCGCGCCCGAGGACTACAGCTACCTGCGGCAGGACGCCCTGTACGGCTTCCGCAGCTTCGTGCCGGGCATCTACTGATCCCTGAGCCCGGAGGTCCCGCTGGAATAAGACTGAGAGCCGCTATTTGCCTTACTCACACCTCATCACCATCGTCGTCGTGCCTCTACGGATGGACTGGAAATGAGAGGAACTGAATTTGATCTGTTTTTATTATTAGTTTTGGGTTTTGTAAATTTCTCCAAAAACCTTTGCACTTTCCCCTCTCCCCTCTCTCTCCCCCAGAGTCTGCAGGTTACAGTCAGTCTCAGTTTTTCTGTTTTCGTGTCCGAGGTGAAAAGTCAATTTTACAATTAGTAGAGTGATTCTGCAGAAAAGAGAGCGTGGAAATTGAGTTTCAACGCTCCCACAATAGACTGAAAGGAGCTGCCCGCATTCATTATGTATTCCACACACACCCACACCCTCTCTCTGCTGTGTTTTTATTTATTCGTTTCGTTTTGTCACGTGAAATTTGTATTTTGTACATAAAGAGATTTTATTCTATTTACTTGGAGCTTTGGTGCCACTTTTCTACTAAATAATAAAGTTATAACGTTTCTATAAAACTCGCCTCTGCCTGCTTCTCCTTGATCCCGAGCCTCAGTCTGCGCAGATATGCTGCAGTAATCTGAGTTTAATCTGGGTTTAACCGCCGTGCACGGGCGCAGACAATGGTTTCAGGGATCGTGCGTGAGTTTTTTTTTTATTATAATGATAATTAATATTAATAAGATAACGGTTTGCTGAGAGCAGCAGGTGGAAGCACGTCACGCGACACGGAGATCGTTTAAAGTTTGACTGTCATGTTAATGAGGCACAAATAAAAAGCGGTGGAAGATCATAAACAAGCAAACTGCAACTAAAGGATTTAATGTGATTTAATGAGCTTTACAGATGCACCAGCCTGTTGTTCTGCGCATGTGTACCAGCGATTAGAGAGCCAATTTCAAAATAAAACAATAAAATGAGACCTGGAAACGCTTCAGAATAAGAGTGTTTGTGAAATACAAAATTAAAATATAATGAAAGATATTATGGCAGAGGAGGGAGGTGTTTAATCTTCTTCCTCCTCTGGGAGTCACAGCAGTCTTGTTGTCTCTGCACGTGTTGAGGATCTACAGACAATCAGGGAACACCCGAGGGAGGACACAGTACTACCAACTGCTGGAGGAGGAGAAAAGAGGAAGGAGATTGAAGTATAGAGTGACAATAATCCTCCTGCAGGAGTAATCTGACCGAGAGTCATACTGCAGGAGTCTTCTTCCTTGTTTTCTTCTTCTGTTACTTCTTCTTCTCATTCTTCGTCTTCATCCTCTTACTTCTCCTCCTCCTCTGTCACCTTCTCCTCCTTTTCTCCCTTCTCTCCCCTCTCATCTTCTACATTTCCCCCTTTTTTATTCACATCCTGCTCCTTCTTCTCTTCCTTCCATGTCTTTTTCACCTCCTCATTCTCCTCCTTCTTCCTCATCCATCCACCCTTTCATCTATTTGTCCTCCTTCTTTTCCTCTTCCTCGTCAATTCATGCTTCTCCTTTTCCACCTCACTCTTTCTTCTCCTCTTCCCCTTGCACTTTCCCCTCCTCCTCCTCTTCCTCTTCTTCCTCTTGTACTTTTTCTCTTTTACTTCTTCCCGTCCTCCTCATTTTTCCTTCAAATTAGCATCTTCCTCCTGACTGTTTCTCCTCTGTTACGGTTCTTCCACCTCTCCTCATTTTCCTTTGAATTCTCCTCTTTGTCTTTCACTGCTTGTTTTCCTTTCCTTTTCTCCTCCTTCTGCTTCCTTTTCCTCTCCCCATCTTTCTCACACTTATCCTCCTTTATTTTCCTATCATCATTCTCCTCGTTCGCCTTTTCCTCTCCATTCTCCTTCTCTTACTCCTGCTCCTTTACTTTTCTTCTTTTACCTCCTCTGGCCTAATTTTTCTTCTTCTTCACCTCACCCTCTCTCACCAACTCCTTGATTTCCTTTTCTTCCTACCCCTCCTCCTTTCTCTGTACCAGCAGTTGTGTTAAATATTTTGTGGATTTGTTATAAATTTTATTTATTTATTTATTTGTCACCGTAAACCTTGTGCCAAAGTTTTTCTCTCATGAGATTAGATTAAGTTACAGGCTGACTTTCATCTGCAGGTAAACACACTGTGATTCACACCCACACCCACAAACACAGAGATATCACAAAGCCTTCCAGTGCATACAGAGACATTTCTCAGTATCAATAATTTAATGATATAAAAACATATCTGATAAAAAAAATAAGTTAGAAAAAGCAGAAAGACCGGAAACATTAAAGTTTATCCTGTTTCTGAGTTTCTGATCACAGACATCTCAGGACCCCCATTATTTCCTCCCGGGAACGCGATGATTGCGCGCCCCCGATGCCGACCCGCTGCATTGTTGGTGTGCGCGGGGCCGTGCGCTAATTGAGCGGGATTAACCGCCGGCGGCCCGCGTGCACCTGCAGCCCCGTAATGAGGTCCAGTAAGTTTTAATTAGATTTCTATTGTGGCCGCTGAGGATGAAGCCAAATCTGTCAACTGCCTCAGCGGCCGAGCAGGAAGCTCATTGGCTGGAAAACACACGCGCCCTGCACGCACACCAGCCCCGGACCCAGCAGGATTTTTATTATTAAAGGGAGGAACTTAAACACACACACGCGCGCGCAGATGACAGACTGACCTCCCTTTTGAAGGTTTTCATCTTGCTTCAGTTTAGGGGACGCCTGTAAATACTTCAATACCCATGATCCTCAGCAGCTGTCAGGTGTACCCAGCAGTTTAAGCAAGCAAGCAGGGGAGAACCACAGACTGTATATAAAAGATGGATGTAGCCACTGTGAAGTCATCCATTGGTTTCTTGAAGCCTCAATATTAGTGGGATAAAAAATATTACATCTCACTAAAACAGGCCACGCCCCTAATAATGCAAACCTTAAGCTTTAATGCAATTTAAACAGTTGAGATATTTTTTTCCTCCTTACAGAAGTTATGAAGGCTCTTATCTATAAGAGACCAAACTGTTTGTGTATCAACTTTAAATATATATATTTCTGCTATAAAGTTTTTACATGGGAGTCTATGGATACTGACTCACTGCTGGAGCCTCTGGTGGACGTCAGAGGAACTGCAGCTTCACAGCTTTCAGGTTGGCTTCACCTGGTTGAAGCTTGTGTGTATCTGAATGTTTTAATAAACAACTTAAATAACAAATTCTGATCACCCAGACATATGCAGACCTGGTTATATTTGAGAGACATAAGCTTTAAAAAGCTCACCCCCACATAAAAAAAATAAACGGTTTAAAAAAAAAATCCAAAACTTTTAATTTCTTGGGTCTTGTGTCGTTTCAGGGCTGCTGTGATGTGACATTATTTTATGATCAGTAAAAAAAATATACAATATAAAACTCTAAAAGTACATACTGGGTTTCACTCTTCATTCTCTGTTCATGTGCTTTTTCAGAAATGAATCACTCAGATTTCAGTGGGCACATGAAGTGTGGGATCAGGACTTTTCACACAGACTCCAAAGTTATACAGAGGACAGGAGGTGAGGTGGTGTGATGCCTCACAGCAGAAAGGTCCTGGCTTATAATCCACAGGCAGGCTTTCAGTGTGGAGTTTGAATATTCTTTCCAACTTCCTCCCAAAGTCCAATGACATGAACATCAGTCTAACTGGTGACTCTAAATTGGCCGTAGCTGTGAACGTCTGTTGGGAACTGAAGCAACGTTTGGCTAATGACATCAGACTTAATAAGCTGATAGGCCAGATTTGGGGTAGGGGGACATCAGGCCTTCAGTCAAATGGGGGGGGGGGGGGGGGGGGGGGGATCCTGGAGGAGGACAGCAGGAAACAGGAGCTGAGCTTCTAAAGCATTCTTCCTTTCTTTTTAACTCAACGCTTCCCTCCCTTAAGAGGATTTAGCTGAAAGTCGCACCCAGCAGAGGCAAATCTTAGTTTCTGTGAACTCAGCAGTTTTTTGTTACTTTATGTTTCAGTTTTTGAAAGATGGTTTAACAAAATAAAACAGAAGATCAAAACCCTGCAGGCCTCGTTATTAGTAACTACACTGCAATGCGGTGCTCAGGAGCCCATTCACTGTTACTGAAGCACACTGTGGGCCCAGAGTGGACTGGGTTTGCTGGATTGTTTTGAAATGTATCTCAAAAACAAGAAAAAATATTCAGATATTAAGACAAGATTCGTTTTCTGTCTATTAACTACTAACACCACTGATGAGATTTGTATTTAATACAACAACCTGCAAGTTCTGCAAGTTTATTCAGTTGGTTATTTACCTGGAGTTACTACTAGTCCAAAACTACACTAGTAAAACACTTTTATTTTGAAAGGCAGGGAAGGAAGATGCCTTTTTCCCACATGTGTTGCACAGTCTAAGTTCTGTCCATGGAAGGTCTTTGCGACATTTTGTGAGACTGTAGCTCTGCAAGGATACGCCAAAATTAAGCCAATAGAGATGCACCAAAAGCTGCATTTCTGCTAACATCCACTAGAGGCGCTAGGAGTGAGTCACGCCCCATAGACCCCCAAGAAATAAACATGTTTATAAACAGCCTGATACAAAACAATTTCATCCAAGTATGGTCACTTCTGGTGCTGATGTTGATGTTTTAAAAAAATGGGTGACATCACAGTGGATGTGTTCATCTTTTTGTACTGTCTGTAATTTATACTGGACTTCAGGATTCTACTTCCTGTCGGTACTGTCTCAGGTTGTGGTCTCAGCTTTATATCTTTATCACCTCATTTAATATTGATCAGGACAAGATGAAGGAGACAGAAGGCTGCCGCCCACCAGCAATCCTTGCACTGTGTGTGTGCGTGTGTGTTAAAGCAAGGAGGAGAGACAACTTTATTGATTAGAGCACATGATGAATACAGTGATGCACTCAGAGCTGGGGGCTCAGCTGGGCTGGCCTGCAGGGCACTGGCCCCCCTGCCCTCCTGCTCTCCATCTTTAACTGGTTGCCCTGCAAGTTGAAATTGTGACGGTGGAGGTGCAGGAGTCAAACTACATTGAACACACACGGGACGGTGAAATGTCCCTTTACAAAAGAGAAACATAACTTTGGCTTTCCTGTAAATCTCTCAGTGGAGCGTGGACTTGAGATAAAACCATAATCTCTGAATAAAGTTGTGTTTAGTTTTAAAAACTATTGTTTGATTCTGGCTTATTTTTAAAATACATGGAATGAAAATTCTATTGATACTGATTATTGGGTCGTTGTAGAGAGATTGTATGAATGAGAAGCATCCACTGCTGGGAGCCCGGTGGTCCCTCGTGTGGACTCGTACCATAACTTCCAGTTCACTCTGACCTGCATTAAGAAGTGAAACTGTGGATTTGACAGAAGCCTCTTTGATTTGTGCAGGTTTGGTGCAGGACTGTTCTGATCGCCTTGTTGTCACCCCGAGGCGACAGCAGACACACAGCACTGATCCCAGGTCAGCCTATGCAGCCACCTCAAGGTCACAGTGTCACCTTTAGACAGTGACCTTCGACCTCTGGCTTTCAGCAATGTGCCCGTCAAATGTAAGAGCGCAGAGAGCTGGAGGAGCTGCTGAGATGAAGAGAGAAGGAGTCTCAGAAATGTTTCCTCCTTTAAGATGTTTTCCATTATTTAGATGGAAATGCAAAACACACACACAAAACACAAAAAAATAAATGGACCTCTTTTACTGGTCACATCTTTGTCACAAGTGACAAACAGTTAAAATTAAAAACAACCAAAACAAACAGGAAAAGAGTGGTGGGTTAAATTAAGAGGTGATAAAGACTTGCTTGACTGGTTATTGTTAATTATAAAATAAAATATTTTTAAATTAAGAGAATAAAATATTGATGATAAAAGATTATTATTCAGTCTGATTATGATTATCAATAAAAGACAAAGAGTTTAATCATGTTACCCACAGTTTATGGTTCTGATTCTTAAACATTACCCGCTATAAGTGGAACAGCCTCATCTGTTTCAGCCTATAGTTGAAGATTCAGCTTAGCCCTCTGTGAAGTAAAGTGAACAAACTGTACATTTAAAATCTCACAGAATGCACTAAATACTCAGTATTTGTACTATCATCCAGCATGCAGTACTTTTAAGTAAAGATGTGTACTCCTGAGAACTCTCTGAGGTTGCTGCAGTAATCTAAGCTTGTCTGAGATGAACCAAGTGATAATTAACAATGAATTTAAAGAGTCTAGTCTGCAGCCTCAGTTTAATTCAACTTTATTTATATAGCTCCAAATCACAACAACAGTCGCCTCAAGGCGCTTCTTATTGTAATGTAGACACTACAATAACACAACCGAAAAATTCCCAACAATCATATGAGTATGAGCAAGCACTTGGCGATAGTGGGAAGGAAAAACTCCCTTTTAACAGGAAGAAACCTCCGGCAGAACCAGGCTCAGGGAGGGGCGCCCATCTGTCATGACCGTTGTGCTGTCCTGTCCTCATTCACAATTGAGTGGATGAGGACAGGACAGCACAACGAACAAAAGACACACTGTGGTAGCCAGAGATTAAGAATAAGTAATAAATAAGGCAGAGCGGTGTACAAACACATAGTGAGTGAAGAAGAAACACTCAGTGCATCATGGGAATCCCCCAGCAGCCTATACTAATGTAGTATAACTAAGGGAGGATTGAAGGTCACCTGATCCAGCCCTAACTATATGCTTTAGCAAAAAGGAAAGTTTTAAGCCTAATCTTAAAACTACAATAGTGTCTGTCTCCCGAAACCAAACTGGAAGCTGGTTCCACAGAAGATGGGCCTGAAACCCGAAGGCTCTGCCTCCCACTCTACTTTTAAATACTCTAGAAACAACAAGTAAGCCTACAGTCTGAGAGCAAAGAGCTCTAATGGGTGATACTATGAGGCCGATAAGATGGGCCATGATGAGAGGTCTCCTGACTCATGAGGTGTGAGGTAACGACTTGTTATGGGGCTTATGTTCTCTTTTCATCTCAACAACTGTCTGTTATTTACCTGTTTACCTGTCACCTGGCCCCTCCCAGTTCCCCCCCTGCGGTGACAGTCTGTCAAACAGACCGCCATACTTAGAGGACCAATTAGACTCAGCTTAAGCTTCTGTTTTATCAACAAATCATTATCCAGCAGCAGGACAGCCATCGGCACGCCTGCCAGACACGAGAGCTTCACCAGCAGTAAAAATCCTTCTGCTGCCGTGTCATGCTTAAAGATGCAAACAGGCAGAGAAAAATCTGTCCAACACAAGTCCCATCTCTGCCTCAGAGATCATATCATTAGTCATCGATGAATATGTGAGCCAGACTCACTGAATCACTGGTCTTCATGGGCCCAGGTCTGGACGAAGGGGGAACACAGTTCAAACTCTATTTATACAATACCTTTCAAACAGGACTAATGCACAAGAGCATGGTTTCACATAGAAAATAAGAAAACCGGAAAGCTGGGTAAAAAAGAAAGTTTTTCAAAAATACACGAGAGAGGGTGTAACCGAAAATCCACCTCCAGGTCTGAAATGTGCAGTCGCCATAGCAGAGCCTTAAATCTGCATTCTCTTTGATGACCAGCAGGGGGCGACACCTGTAGTTCCCTAAATACTTTAGTTGTTTTGAAGTCTATTGGAAATTGGCCCCCAGCTCTCATGTACTGTGAAAGTAAACAGTAGCCTGATCATCAGCTTAGGCTATACTAAACATCATAAGTGTCAGAAAGGAGGATGATGCTGATTGGACAAAGATGTGTGATTTAAAAATCCTCAGCCAATGATAGTGATAATAAGAAAAACATAAACTTAGCTGATACAAGCAGCTGAAATGAGTTTCTTACAGAAGAGGATTAGAGCCACTAGAAAAAAAAGGGTTTGTCTTTTTTTTTTTAGAATTCTAACTTTAATCTCAGAATAATCCTCCTCCCTACTTTCCTCTGTGAGCAGCTGGACCTTTGACATATAGTTGTTGATGTCAGGTGTGGGGGAAGAGGAGAGAGGATCCTAATGCAGTGCTCGCAGCTCGGTTTGGAACAGAGCACAGATTTATTATAGAGACTGAACTTAACATGAATGATTGGAATTAAACAGGAAACACACACAAGGAGTTGACGGCGAGGAGGCTAGGAACTGAGAGAAACTGAAATAGGTTGTGTCCAAATTCATGGGCTGCATCCTTCTGAGGACCCGGCCTTTGTGGTCTACGTGGGCCGGGTCCTCAGAAGGTCGGGTAGGCCGGAAGTAAACGACTGGTGAAATTGGACGGTCTAGCCTTCTGATTAGCATCACCGCTGTCTCGGTGGAGTTTAATAAACTCGGCCGTCTGCTCCTTGCTATCTAAAATATAACAGGACACTGGCGTAAATTCTCGACCGTCTCACACTTCTGTTTAATCAGTTTTCTGTTTGACATTTAGTCAGCTGTGTAAAAACCAAGGAGAAACCCACCCGGGATTAATAAAGTTTTATTTTATCTAATCTAATCTAATAACTTTAATCTCAGCCAAACCGATTTACTCAGGAACAAACAAAACACTGAAAAAAGCCCAACAATAACATTTTTAGGTTATCTAAGTGACTTATATATTACGTTTAACCCGAGTAGCGAAAGTCCGCGGTGATCTGAAAATGATGTGCAGGGAGTTGTGACGTTCTCGGCGGCTTCAGTGACCCTCGAGCTCCCGGCTTGCTATCGAGCTGGTGGGTAGCAGACGTCTCCGAAAACGTTGAAGCACTTTTGCAAATATGCGATATCTTGATAAACCGAGCAGATATTTGATGTTTACACAGCTACTTCCTCACCTGAAAATATGTTAAAAGTTTATTTTGTGACCCAGAAAGATTAGTATGAGTAATTTTAAAACTTAGTAGCGGCCGCCATTGTTGGAAACTGGAGTTTGGCTGGGCCACGCTATGAATTCTGGGATATGGTAAGCCACGAAGGACACACCCGACCCATCCTTCAAATTCGGGGAAAAGGAGGACACATTTGTCGGCTGCATTCGGAGGAGTCTACAAATTTGGACAGCCTTCGGCGCATCGCTGTGACGTAATCGGTCTACAAATGCGGCCTCAGGAGAATGCAGCCCATGAATTTGGACATGACCATAGACTGGATAATGAGGAGGATCAGAAACAGATGTGAACACAGCTGGGATACATCTAACTAATGGAGCAGAGGAAGTAGAACTAAACATAATGCACACAGAAAAAAAGGTTATCACAATAAAGAAGGATAAATACTAGACAATGAGGAAAAAGTCCAAAACTGAAAAAACGTTGTGTCAACAACCCAGGTACAACGGTGAGGGAGATTATTTGGGATTATTCCGGTGTCCAGAGTTACAGCAGTGACAGAGGACATGACAGTTTAAACCGACACCTAATCAGCGAGTGAAAGTGATGGCAAACAGTGAGGAGCGCTTAAATTCATCCAAGGAAAATTTACATTACATTACATCAACTCTGCATGCGTCCCAGGTGGCAGAGTTTAACGAAGTAACAAAGAAACAGGATTGCCCAATTGGCTGTTGAATCTCCACGTGTCTCCGTCTGCATCTGCTATGGAGTATAATTTTACTCCTCCAAAACTCCTCTCTGTGGTTTTAGGGATATGAGAGCTAACGTTTTTAAAAACATTTTCTTTATTTAGCGTATTACAAACACATTTAACCGAAACTGACAATCACTAATCACAAAAAGCAGACAGAAACATGCATTCAGATATTAGACAGGTCCATATCTTTGAGAAAATCCATAAATGGTTTCTAAAAGTTTCTTTTTCCGTGTCAACCACTCGGTTTGTTATTACTGTTTTTATATTTTTCCAACTTTATGCTCAATAAACATGAAACAATAATTTTGTGTGAAATTCAGGTAAAATACATAAAATCAAGTGTTTATTTATTCAAATCATTAATCAATAAGGAAAATGGCCTCTGCACATAATACATTGTATTTATGTAACAAAACTACATGGATAATTTACATGTAATTTATATGTAAATTAGTTAAAATAATCATTTTATCATTGCAGTCTCTGCAACCTCCCAAACATCTAAATGTTTTATTTTCAAATCTTCCTTCCATGCAAATAATTTATGTTTCAAATTTTCCAGAGGGCAGATTTAAGAAGATTTAAAAAGTGATACCTCATGTGTATTTTTAGTGAACAGAAGTAAGGAAATTGGGCTATAACTTAGTAACTGATTACTTTTAGATTCTTGTTTGGTTCTGATCTGGCTCTGATCTGGCTTTTCTGCTTCTTCTCCAAGCTGAAGTCTGAGTTTCTCTTTCACTGATCTCTCAGAGAGACAACAGTTTGGTTAATGAGCGCCTGCTCCTCAGCAGCACGCTCCCATTCAGCTCATTGTAAATTCCTCCACATTGTTCTCAATTTGTTGGCCCACTTTATGCTCTTTGTGTGACAGGACTAAAGCTCTCTCCGGTGTCCTCCTCCTCCGACACTTTTTACGGTGGAGTTCACCTCCTCCTCCTTCTCCTCAATGCCCTCAAATGCTGGAGGAAGAATTCCTGCAGTCAAAGCCTCACGGACTCCACTCTCCTTCTCTTCCTTGTCCTGATTTCTCTGGAGTTTGATCAGATCCTGGTCATCCGTAACGATGCAGGTGAGTCCTTTCACGCAAAAGCACTGCAAAAGGTTTCCATCTCACCCCAAACTTATTCAGAATGAGACGATTGTTTTAAAAAAAAAAAAAAAGTACAATAATTTAATTTCATATTTAATAAAAAATAAAATAATAATAAAAAATTTAATTAAAAAAATCTAAATTTTACCAGAGTTACAGACCCTGGAAGAAACTGGCCCTTCAGAATTTCTGAGCCCTCATAACTTATAAGTACAATACAATACAACTTTATTTATAGAGCACATTTGAAAACCAATGGCATAGCAAAGTGCTTAACAAAAAAGACAGAAAATAGAACATAAATATTATAAGACCATGACAACGTACCAAATATGCTAACAGGTCAATGTCACTAATACACAGAAATAGCATGAAATGCATATCAAATAAAAACATAGTAAAAGCTCAAGGCCAAAAAGATATGTATAGAAGAGAAATTCTAGTCTAGAAATCAGATACAGGCATTAACTAACAGGAAAGGCAAGGTTAAATAAATAGGTTTTTAACCGTGATTTAAATGATGGGATAGAATCAGACACATGGATAGCAATAGGAAGGTTATTCCACAAATCAGGTGTAGCCACGGTCACCTCTAGACTTCAGAGCAGAAGTCTATTCAGCCTACCCCAGGGGTGTCGAACTCCAGGCCTCGAGGGCCGGTGTCCTGCAGGTTTTAGATATCACCCTGTTTCAACACACCTGAATCAAATGATCCAGCAGTGAGCCTGTGCTGTCCTGTAATTTAGCCATTTGAATCAGCTGTGTTGGATTAAGGACACATCTAAAACGTGCAGGACAACGGCCCTCGAAGCCTGGAGTTCGACACCTGTGGCCTACCCAAACGTGCATCTTGATCCCAAATCAAACTTCTTTTCTTGTGACTCGGTATAAAGCTTGAAACCTCTAAAACTACTTACTGCTTGTGTTAAATCTGTTAGACTTTTACTGCTGTACATAAACATTTAAGGCAGGGGTCTCCAACTCCACACCTCAAAGGCCAGTGTCCTGCAGGTTTGAGATGTGTCCTTGATCCAACACAGCTGATTTAAATGGCTAAATTACAGGACAGTACAGGCTGCTGGACATTGAAGAACTGCATGTTTTGGTGCCTCAGTGTTGGCTTCACTTTTCAGACCTGGAGGTTGATTATTGATCTGTGCTCATGTGAAACGTTGTTTTTATCAAAATGGATCATGTTGAAACCAGAGTGAGCGGAGCGTGGAAGGAGAAAGCTCGAACGCTCCATCAGCCACTCGAGGAAGAAGCTGAAGAGCATTGTTGGGAGACAACAGAGGAGGAGGAAGAGGAAGAGTTCGGCTTTTGTTTGTGGCGTTTCTGTGAGCACAGAGAACTTTCAGAAAATGACAGGACTTCACTTCCACTTGGTTTCTCTTGACTTCCTCCATTCAGACGGTCGGCCTCCACCCTGAGGCTGCTCCGCCCTCCATTCACTCACCTGTCCGTCTGCAGCCCAGGAAGTGCACCAATCACCACCCTGTAACAGCACACACACACACTGAGGTTTTCCTGTGCATGTGTGGGGCCTTTTACATGATGAGTTCATGTTACACAGAGAACTTCATTTCATTTATGCAGATTAAGTGATCAGCAAATTACACCTGAATCTCATTTTAATAAACGGGTATATTTAAAATAAAGAGCCACGTTAAAACGAGGAATATTCGCTTTTTCTGTTATCGGCTAACAGGAAAGTCTCTGAGATCCACATTTTTAAAGAAAAAATAAGAATATAAAAACGTGTCTTTCACTGTGTTTGGTTGAGTTTTACGGAAAAATGCAAAAACTCAACGACAAACAGAGCTCAGGATCATCCAGAGCAGGCAGCAGGTGAGCTGAATCCACCTGATCACCTCACTCCACCTTTCAGCAGGTGAAGCAGTGAAAAGGCTTGACTCTTCTTGGATTTTGGGGACCTGGCGTGCACCTCAGCAGAAACCTCTGAGATATGCAGCAGCTGCTGTGTTTTGAGTGAGTGAGGATTAAATGAAGACACAGACAGGCGGGACTGCTGTGTGACAGCTGGAAACCAAAACTAGATGCCAAAGTAATAAACTGAAGTCAAATTAAAAGCCAGACTTCTCAGAAAACTAACACACACGTTGTACTTAAAATACTGACTAAATAAAGGAAAAGAAATGTCTTTAGTCATTGTTAATGAACACACTGCCAGTGTTGGGAAGGTTACTTTTAAAATGTATTCCACTACAGATTACAGAATACATGCCCCAAAAAGTATTTTGTAACGTATTCCGTTACGTTACTCAATGAGAGTAGCGTATTCTGAATACTTTGGATTACTTAATATATTATCATGCTGTTTACAACTACGTGAATGAACTATTGCTGTGTGAGTTACTACTATTACTGAAGGTCCGCGGCTCCGAACCGTAGTAAAGGGACCCCTGGCTAATAGGTAGGGTTCATGTCAGGCTCGTAGCCGAAAACTAGCTTTACTTTGTTGTCTGGGTCAACTTTGCTAGCAAGAGACAGAGAGAGGGCTGAAAGGCTGCTCCAACGGAACTTATTGTTTCGGAGGAAAACACGAACACGGTGTACAGTCGAGTCTTAATAGCTTACTTACAACTGGGCTCATCAGGCACTCTTCTTGGCTGCAGTGGTTATTATTATATTTACATGCTTCCAGCTCCCGTTTCTGCTCGATGACAGCTCGTACTTTTCCACTCACCTTTTTCTCCCTCCTCCCGGTCACAGACACATAACGGGTATGGCCGTCCATTCTCCCTGCAGCACGGACTACACTGCCCATGAAGCTACATATGTAGCCATGTAGCTTTAGGATGCCTGTAGTATTCTGCCTATTAGCTTAGCACAACAACAACAAAAAGGCGCTCTCTCACCCAGGAAACACAGAGAGAGAGAGCGTCACCCTGTAACCATGGCAACCGTAACGCTGCCGCCTGGAACAACAGACCATAGCTGTCAAACAAAACCCAAACAATCCTGACCCGTGACAATATGAAACAGGAAAATATCGCCGTGTAATCCATTTATTTCAACAAAGTAACTGTATTCTAAATACCACCTTTTTAAATGACAACTGTAACGGAATACAGTTACTCATATTCAGAGATGGGCAGTAACGGGGTACTTGTAACGCGTTACTGTAATCCGATTACTTTTTTCAAGTAACGAGTAAAGTAAGGGATTACTATTGCAAAAACGGTAATTGGATTACCGTTACTGTCCCATAGGAACGCTGCGTTACTAAAACCATGATTTTTTGTGAGAATGTCTCATGACAGTCACGTAAGCAAGTGCGACGTTTGTGAAAACAGCTGTGTACAGAGCAACAATGGATAATATATCGAGTGCGGGAGAGAGTATGAGCGTGCAGCGTTTAAAGCGTGGAAGTACTGACCTTACTTTGAGTTTGATTCCATAAAAAGTGACATAAAAATTAGTGTCCGTTGTGCGTGGGAAGAAAACTTCTTTTTACAGCGAAAAAAACCCCTAAACTTCCGTGCAAACGCCGAGTGCGCTATGACGTAATGGGAAAGTCACAGAGAAACTCGCGGATTCTTCCACTGACCGCTGCGGCACACCTGCACCAAGGTAAACCTCCGCCCACCTGCTCTACAGGTGAAAATAGAGCAAAAGGACCGCTGAGTCTTTGACTTTATTTATTTTCTGCTGTGTTTTACTTGCATCTATTTGAAAGAGTGAGTGTAAACACAAAAAATATTTTATTTTATGTGCTGGAATGTGCAGAAAATAGGTTTAAATATTAAACAAATTTCTTCCAGTCAGAGAATGTTGCATATAATTAAATTTTTGCTTGATGCATAAAGTTAAAAGGTTAAAACTAATAAAACAAGTTTTAAAAAGGGACTTTTCCATTTGATTACATTTTGTATGATGGATTATGTAGAAAAAGTAGAATTGGGCTGAAAGATCTATCGCTTTATCACCTATTCAGGTTGTAAATCGTGTTTTTAAAAAGTAACTAAGTAATTAATTACTTTTGAAAATAAGTAATCAGTAAAGTAACGGGATTACTTTTGGGGGGAAGTAATCAGTAATTAGTTACTGATTACTTTTTTCAAGTAACTTGACCAACACTGCACATATTTTGTATTTTAAATACGTAATGGCGGTACATGTATTCCGTTACTCTCCAACACTGCACACTGGGATGTGTACCGTCACACTTGGGAGACGCTTGAGAATTTTAAAGAAGACATTCATTATTTAACTCTTTTATGCATGAATTATGACAACCTCAATCGGATTTTGTTCATCTTTAGGCATGAAAAAAAGATTTTTTTAACTTTGTTTTTTTAAACATGTACTTTTCAATGAGTTTTTACATGCCCACTTAGGTGGACAACACATGTTTTGACTTATGAATTTGGTATGGAGTGACACATCAGTGTCCAATGTAGTGGTTTATGTGCAGGTATACCAGCAACACTGGCACAAATATAAGAATAGCTGTCCACTGTAGTGACCGCTATGCATGAAAGGGTTAATCATTAACAATATGGAACAATTAGAAGTGTAATAGGAACATGGCCACAGCTCCTTTTATCGCCAGCTATTTATGTTGATTGTCAACATATCTTTTCAGTTTTTTGGAAATTCCCTATAAATCATGAGCCTCAATAGCTTAATTACCACTAAATTACTATTAAATAGGATTTTGAACAGTGTTTAAAGGGGGGAAAGGACATGACTTTGAGCATTTTGCTACTGGTCAAACATTCAATCCTCATGTGAATATCAATAATAGGGACTTTTAATTTAAACATTGCAATTAAAATAGAAATTACTTCAGAGGAAAGACGATAGTTGAATGGCCACGCCTGCTGTTTGCGCTGAGTACTTGCAGCCTTTTACCTCGACTATTGTTCTTTGGATGTGGGATGCAAACGTCTGGAGAGATTCCCCTCTCACCATTGAACGCTAAAGGTGCACCAGGAAGGAAATAAAAACTGGTCACTCATTAAAACTGAAACGCTCTGGTAACCGTTAAAACAGACGTGTAACGTGTAGCGCATATTTCAACGTGCAAACTTTTATGCTGTATTTTTTTTGTGTAAAAAGGATTAAAAACAGGCTAATATTTTAACCAGTGATTCTGCTGCAAGTTTCTTCCTGTTAAAAGGGAGTTTTTCTTCCCACTGTCACCAAGGACTTGCTCATATTGGGTCGTCTGATGATTGGGGTTTTCTCTGTTTTGCTTTCTATCGAAAAAAAAAAAACACCTTGAGGCAAATTGTTGTGATTTGGGGCTATATAGATAAAACAGAATTTAATTGAAACAATCAACATGTAGAATGAATCTTGGTGCCTTAGGTAGTCGTCTAGGATTAGTTTGGAAGAGCACATACAAACACACATATGTTTATGTCATATTTATGTTGTGTGGAAGGCACAGTTTCTGACCCAATATGCAGGACTGAGCTCAAAACAGCTTTACTGCTGAACTTGTAATAAACACACGAACTAAATAGAAACTAGGAAGTGCACGAAGCAGACACTCAGAAATACTAACCACAGGAAACCTTTCCACAGCTTCAGGGAAATCACAACAAGTACGCTAAGGCTTAAATACACACATGAGGTAATCAGGGAGAGAGAACACACCAGCGGACCTAGATTAGAGTAACGAGACAGAGGAAGCAGAACTAAACACAACACACACGGGATGAGAGACTTTCAAAATAAGACAGGAAACCAACAGACGGAAACCCAGGCACACAAAGTAGATGCAGAACACAGACACGTGACCAACAGGAAGACGAGACTAGAACAGACATGACATGAAAGGACAACTAACACGATGAAATAAGAAATCACTAACTATAAATAAAATCAGCTTCATAGAAAGTAATACAGTAATAAGTAATACTGCTTTCTGAGGAACTTTATCATATGCCAAGAACAAACTCAAAATACTGGGTCAGTGGCCCAGGACCGTGATAGTTATGATCATTATACATCCTCTGAACTGAACATGTTCTGAGAAATATACCCTGTAACATGAGATTTAAAAAGACTAAAATATCAGTGAAAACTAAAACTAAAATAGGAAAACCCACTTTGGAAACTTAGTGACACTAAAGTGATTTGAAAACAAAGCTTAAAAAAAAAAAAAGAAAATAAAAACTAAAGGTCCATTTTTTAAGTATCATCATAATCTACTGGCAGAAAGAGGCATTTTAATGCATGAAAAATCATGTTCAATAACAGAGGGAGGAATGAAGGAACAAAGACAGGAGGGATCTGAAGGTGAAAAAGGAAACTGAAAAAGAAGGAGAAGAGGCGCGCTGGCCTGAGGCAGAAAGCTCTCCTTGCTGACCTCCGCGATGTAAAGATATGTTGTCTTCATTTGTAAAGGAAACACACACACACATAGCCTCGCGGTTCAACACACACTTATACAGATGCTTGTTCACGCCATCGCACATTCAGTGAGCCGTGCTGGCTCACAGAGGAACGCACAGTTTGTTTCACTGAAGCTTTATTGAAATCTTCATACAGACAGACAGTGGGATCTACCTCCTGTCAGAGCACTCCTGACCTGATGGAAACCAAACCAGAGAAGAAGAAGACGTTATTTTTTTATATACCATCTGACGGCTGTAGCCCATGACTCAGCAGGCACTATAACCGTAAAGCCTAATTAAAGTCTCACCAAGTTTATTGGTCCATATTTCACAGTATGTGGGGACACACTGAGGTGTGTTACTGCTGTTTTCATGATCGGAAACGAGTTTGAGGCGTCTGATCAGCTCTTCAGCGCTGAGGGTCGGAGGTGAGCGGGTCGACAGGTAGAAGTGGCCGATGAAGGGCTCTCAGAGAGGAGTGAAGAGAGCGCTAATTATCTCTGAGTGGAGACATGCAGGAAGGCTGAGTGCAGCTGAGAGGACACACACACATTCTGCTCTGGGGCATGTCGCGGAGGTAATTGGCGGTGGTGGAGGGGCAGTCAGTTTCCCTTTAAAAGCCCACAGAGGCAGAACAGAGTCACAGGAAAGTGTCAATCAAGAGAGCAAGCAGCATGAACACACACACACACACACACACACACACACACACACACACACACACACACACAACCACACACACACCACCTTATGAGGTGCACTGATTTAAACTTCATCCAGTGGGGAGAGGACTTTGTTTCTACCTCACCTGAAGTTATTACACCTTTATTATTATTATTATTATTATTATTATTATTATTATTTAAAAGAAGAATATTTTTAAATTAAAAACATACAAAGAGCATTTAACCTCTGTGCCATGACAGGACTCCATTAGGATTCTCCAGATTCCTGGGAATCTGGGAAAGAAATCGGACGCAGACTCTAAACACTGACATTTAGATTTTCAAAAAAAAAAGTCGCTATTGTAGGGTTGTTGTAATTTAAATACCACCATGTGTGAATGTGTGTGTGAATGGGTGGATGACTGGATGTGTAAAGTGCTATACAAATACAGGCCATTTACCATTTACAAACATTTATGTTTTCTCCTCACCTAAACTGAAGTCAGGCCTCTGACATAAGAAAACGTGCATAAACAAGATAATTTATTCCAGATACTGTCGCAGTTACTACTGTAAGCAGATCGGACACATCTGACCTGCCTCTTGTGAACAGACGTGGATGCTTCATAGTGGAGGTACATTTTTGTCATATTTCAGTCCAGAGCAAATTCACTGAGTGTCCATCAAGGCAGTGGGAGGGATCTCACTGTGGATGCCTTTATTGATATGTACTGAGGTGCTAAAACCCTCCATTAAGCATCCAGAGCAGGTCGTGAAAAGTCGTCTTCATGGGGGAAAGAGTTTTATTTATTTTTTAATTCAATTCAATTCAATTTTATTTATATAGCGCCAAATCACAACAAATGTCGCCTCAAGGCGCTTCATAGATACAGATTCCAGATTTACCATCAAGTTCTCATGTTTTTCAAATAGTAAACTATAGTAGAAACTTACCTGCCAGCTTCAGGTGCTGTGGGGTACAGAGGGATAAAGTGCACTGTCACCTGGTGCGTGTGGACACAAGCTGTGAAGGAAGCTGTTCATTAACCGAAGTCTTTATCATTGAACAGCACTGGCTAACGTTAGCTTAAAAATGGAGTCCATCACGAATATCACCAAACTCCACATGAGGACAAAAACACTGACGTGGCTTCACAGGGGAGTTGCACAGAGACGACTTTAACGAGGAACCTCAGAGATGTGAGTGATGTCGCTCCCGAGTTCACCTCGTTTCAGCGGTGCGTTTGGAAAAAGAAGGAAACCAGACGTAGTTTGAGACTTTGGTTCATTGCTCAGCAAGTCAGAGTCATTCAAGCATCATCAGAAATGTTTTCCTTCATGCCGGTGCTGTTACTGTGCGGAAGCTGAAGGCCATGATGAAACAAATGGATCACGAAAGGCAGTTTCTGATGCCTAGCTTCGAACTGAATTGCAAACACTATCACATGAAGTTTAACCTCATTGATTTTGTGTTTGCAGCACATTCAGAGCCTGGTCAGAGCTCTGCGTGTGGCTCATTTAGTAAACAAACACAAGTTTTATGGTTTTACTCCTTTATTTTTTCACACACTGCTGTGAACCTGGACTGTGAACTCAGGGTTGGTCGCAACTTCTCTGAAAAAGCTCCAACCTTGAGCCCAGCAGGAAAATTCTGCATTTACAAGACGCGACCGTGAGGTTTTTCACCTGATTACACGCCACCGATTTTTTTCCCGGCTCTGTGAACTCAGAATTCGTCTTACTACCTTTGTTTAACTGAAGGTCTGAGCGATTCCTCCATAACCAGAATGTTCTATTATTAACTCCAGGTGTTTGTGTTGCATCGACTGCACCTATAGGACAGCTTGAGATGAAGATGAAGATGCATGCTGTTTTGGAAGTTAAAAACATTTCAGCAGCCAAAACATTAAACATGGCCTGATGTAAAACTGGTCTCTGGTGTCAACAGCTTCACCACTTACTCCGCCAACCTCCAAAAATGTTGACTTTTTCACCATTTTAAACCATAACATAAATAACTTTTTGCACATTGTGGACATAAATCATTACAAATGAGACCAAAAAGATGAAAAATTGTGCTCCGGGTTTTCTGCTGTGTGACTGTTGTGTTATTTTGGCTGGTTGTGTGCGTGATCTGAAGACACTCGTTGGTCTTAAGCTAAGATAAAACTTAAGTGGAAGGAAAAGAAGTGTTTGCCTGTCTTAACTGTGGTGAAATGAACACATGATGTACCTGCAGTGATGCTCAGGTGGAGTTGCTGGGGTCAGATGTGGGGATGGCCCCCTCCCTCCTCAGATACAGATCTGGAAACTGAGCCTGCGAGCTGCTGCTGTTCAGGTAAACAGATGGGAGTTTTTCTGCCCTCTGCTCTCTCTGCTCTACATGATAACCTCTGACTCCCCCTTCCAGCTTCTCCTCCTTCCTCCTTGTGCCACTGATTGCACCTGTAACCCCCTCACTGTTGTCCTCACCCCAGGGCAGAATAGAGTTTCGTCCTGTTCACCCTCAGCAGACCTCTGTAACTGGTTCATTCATCTCCGCAGGGTGCAGAGCAGACAGCCTTTCCAATATTTGGTAAGCTGATGGGCTCAAACCTCAACTTCAGCATTTATGGCTATTTTGTGTCCCCGGAGAGAAAGGAATTGTGGGTTGCTGGAAAAAAAGCCTTCTTCCTGTGTTGTCTTTTCACAGTAAAAGTTTTGCAGTTTATAAAGTTTATAAGAGAAGTAGGATTATAATATTTACATTGCAACAAAAATAATACACTGTGTGCACAATTGTTAGAGAAGTTGTATTTGTGAGGATTCATTTCATTATTGAACAACTACAGTGCTCTCGGGCAATCAAAAATGTTAATGAACCTAAACCTAAATGTTTAAGAAAGTAAAGATTAGGTTTTGTCTTTCTTAAGAGAATATATATATGAGCACAATCATTAGGCAACTATTAGTGTGCAAAATTATTATGCAACTTAATGAAAAAATGAACATTTTCCCATCTCACTTGTTTATTTTCATCTGTTACAGTGAGAATAATAAAACAACTCAAAAAGTACATATTAACATTTGTGACATGTCAAAAAAAATAAATCAGTCACCAATATAGCCACCCTTCTTTTCAATAACTGTCACAAGCCTTCCATTCACAGAGGCTGTGAGTTTCTTGATCTGTTGACGATCAGCTTTTTGTGCAGCAGCCACCATGGCCTCCCAGACACTGTTCAGAGAGGTGTACTGTTTTCCTACACTGTGAATCTCCTGTTTAAGCAGGGCCCACAGGCTCTCAATAGGGTTTAGGTCAGGTGAGGAAGGCCTTTACTGGCTAGCCATGGAGTGGCCATTTACCATTTACCATAAAAATCAAGGTCTTCTTGAAAGATGCAGACTTTTTCCTGTACCACTGCTTGAAGAAAGTGTCTTCTAAAAACTGGCAGTAGGTTTTGGAGTTGATTTTGAGGCCATCTTCAACCCGAAAAGGTCCAACCAGCTCATCTTTAGTAATACCAGCCCATACCAGTACTCCACCTCCACCATGCTGGCATCTGAGTCGAAGTGGAGCTCTGTGTCCATTGCTGATCCAGCCACAGTCCCATCCATCTCGTCCATCAAGAGGCCCTCTCATCTCAACAGTCATAAAACCTTTGAACATTCTGTGTTCAGATATTTCTTGGCCCAGTCAACTTGTGTGTTTTGTTCAGCGGTGGCCAGGTTTCAGCCTCCCTTACCTTGGCCATGTCTCTAAGCACTGAACACCTTGTACTTCTGGACACTCCAGGCAGGTTGCAGTTCTGGAATATGGCAGCAGTGGAGGATAATGGGTTCCTGGTAGCTTCACGTTTGATTCTTCTCAAATCTTTGGCAGTTAATTAGCATCTTTTTTTTCTCAATAAGTTTCTTGTGACCCTGTTTGCTATTTAGAGTGTTGATCTCCTTAGACCACTCCCTCACCCTCATTATGCAAATACACATCACCTAATATGCTTAAATCCAATAAGCACTCAAGTTTCTACAGCTTGCAATTGGAAAATATGCATAAAAATTATGATATGGCCAAAATATTCGCTTGCCTAATAATTGTGCACACAGTGTATAAGTAAAAAAAAAAAAAAAGTTAAGAGAAACACAATAAATAAATGAATAAATAAATAAATAAAACATAAGACATTTTAACCTATGGAAAAATAAAATAAAATGTACCTTTGGTTTTTAAACTTATTTTTATATAAACATAAAGTGTAATGTTTTAATAATTATTACTGGCTCTGTAGTTGATTCGCCCAATGAAAAATCTCTGCTTCTGAAGGGGACACAAGGTTTACATCAGGAGGGCGTAGGCCTTGTGAATATTTCATGCTGTTCAGGCAAAGTGGGGATACTTCAACGCAACCAAGACATCAAAAGAAGCAGCAACCAATCTGTGAGCTTCTTCAAAACCTGAATAGGAATGTTTTTAGAGACCAGGATGTGAGATCTGTTCACTCCTGCTGGAGTCGATACCTTTGAAGCTTGGACTGATTTTCAAAAAGACCTGTAATGTAAAATTTGATATTAGGTCTCCCCCCTCCAACCTCTCACTCTGGAAAAATAAAATCCGACATAAATCAGACACAAATCAGACACAAATCAGTCCGTATGAAGCTAGAAAGATGAAAAATCCTCTCCCGGAACATAAATGCGATAGATTAGAGTTATTATGACTTTTTGAGATAGCTTTGATCCGTGATGTCAGTGTGAATACACAAGAATTTGGATGCAATTCCTTTCACGTTGTAGCGGTAGCAGGAAGTATGGCCATGTCTGCACATGCTGATCGCTGGACTCTTCCTCCTCACGCCTTCTTCCATTACTGCAGAGCTGCCTGTACGTGTGTGTGTGTGGGTGATGATGTTTTGGGGTGGGGGGGTGGGGTGGGGGGGCAGGAGTTATGAGAACTTAATCAGGGCTGCAGAGTGCAGGAGTCCCCCTCCTCCAGCCTCCCTCCTTGTTTTCCACAATTACCATGAAATTCTTAATGTCCACACAGCTCGCTCAGACTCGAGTCATCCAGAGGGCGAGAGGGCTCCTGGCTGTGCCCGCCCCACCACCGCCACTAACCTCCACCCACACAGCTCCGAGCCTCATCCCTCCCTCCTGCTGCTGCAGAGTTTCAGGGTTCAGCTCTGCCCGTCGTGTCCCGGTTGACCTTCTGACCTCTGATGCTCCGAAAAGACTGAAGCAATTTCCAGAGCAATAAACCGTTTCTTTGGCAACGAGCGCTGACGCTTTCGCAATGTCACTGGCGTGGAAGCAAGGGTGACGAGGGATTCTCTAAAGGTCAGTAAAAACAATACTAAAATGCAAAAAAGTCACCGTCAGCCATCATATCTGCACATAAACAAACATTTGCACGCCGCGTCCCGTGGGGAGCGCCGCTCGCCTGCTCTCGTCCTGGTCGCCGACTGAATAATAAGCTTCTGTTTTTCCAGACGTATAATAATAAAGCTTTCAGTGGGATTTCTCTTTTAGATCCTGGAGAAAAAAAACATCAAAATTCACCATGAAGAAAAGTATAAATCAGACATTTAAGTCGGCCCTGGCTCGCCAGGCAGGGGCCACAATGGCGGCGAGGAGGGCGAGGACGAGGGGAGCGCCATAATGTAAAATAGTTAAAAGCTTATTAGAAGCGCTGAAAGGCAGAGTGATTTCCACTTTGTTTCGGAACACCCTGAGCTCATCCTTTCAAGTGATTGTGAAGGGGGCAATTCAAATCTCTTTGGGCCCATATGAATGAAGGCCCCTCTTAAAGCTCCTTTATAAGCCGGCAAATTCCCCACAGGCGTATGCCCTTTAGCTCCATTACTGATTTACCCGGAGCATTCATCTGCAGCCTTCTGCTGCCATTGTTCTGCTGCAGCCACCCCTGCACCTGACAACACCAGCTACAACCGCAGGGCCGACACACACTTGCACACTTTCTTCTTACGTGAGGGGGAAAAAGTTTTTGTGCAAAAAGGAAAAAAAAAGAAAAGAAAAAGGGAGGTGAAGCTGCACGACGATGCTCGGAGGAGGGTGGAAAAAAAGAGGGGAAAAAAATGAACTTATGTGATCTGTGATTGATTCCAGCGGGTGGAGGGGTTGCTGCTGTTAAACATGGAGGGGCTCAATGAGGCGGGTCTCTGGATAGAAAAGGTGGAGGCCTGATCCCCTCTCTCTCTTTTCTTTCTTTTCCTTTCTTTCTCTTTTTCTTTATTCCCCCCTCCCCCCGTCCTCTGCCCTCCCATTCAGATAAAGGGGGTAAAAAAAAATTCCAAGTGGGCCTATTGGTGCTGTACTTAGATTAATTAGGCTCTCCTTTAGAGCCCATTCAGCTCCTCTCTCAAACGGGGGTCCCTCTCTCTCTGTGGAAAGGTTTCACATCCATTTGCATTTGTTTGTGTGGTTTGGAGCTGCAGCGAGGCGGAGGAGAGGCCGCACAAAAGAAGAGCAGGGAAAATATTCTTTTAATGGCTTTTTCACTGCGTTACGCTGTTTTCTTTGCCCTCCTTTCACGGCTAACAGCTCTCCACGACGCGAGAGCAGAAAGAGAAAGAAATACAGAAAAAGTTGTCAAAAGGGAGACGAGGAGCGACGAGAGGCTGTGGGCTTGAAATCAGATCCGATGCTCACAAATACATGAGAGGCTGAGAGTGTGTTGTTGTGTCGATGGAGGAGGAGGAGGAGGATGGGTTGGGGGGGGAGAGTGAATGCCTGTGCATGTGCACTCATGCATTAACAGCATTTCTGATGCAGATCTGAGTGTTTGTCTCCACGTTAAATTTTCTTTCTCTGAAACAAAGGAACGCACACGTGAAGCATTAATGCTGCAGAAGTGCATTTGTGTCTCCCGTCCGAAGACACTTTAACCCTTTCGCTCCCATTTAAAGGAGGTGCAGAGACACAGAGGTCAACTCCCAAGCAGACAGAGACGAGATCTGTCAAACATGAAAAAGCGATAAACATGCAGTATGTGTGTTTGCAGAGGTCATCTGCTGGTTGGATCAACAGAGCATCCAGGCCACATGTTGACATTCATTCATACACGAGTCCTTCAGCTTCTTCACTTCAAATTCGAACCTCAACTTCAACATTTAGCCCACCTCCATTTTTTATTTTTTGGATCCAGTAGTAACTGCACCTGCAAATTAGCACTAACATGCAACACAATCCCAGAATTTCACTCGCCAAAACTGGACCTCTTGAACAGGTAGTACAGTAACCTCACAGCAGCCATATTTTTGGTCAGATAATCTCATTAAAAATGATTCAATAGGCTCCAACAGCAAAAACATGGTGCAGATGTCCAATTTAGCTGAAGAGAAGCCTAACAGACAGCTAGCAACTACAACTGCCTGTGTCACCATCCAGCTGTTAGTCAAAGAGACCACGCCCCCAGTAACTTAAACAATTCAGCCATAAACACAACTTACCGACCAAAACAGTGTTTCTGTAGCTGTAAACATGTTTAACATAATTAACTACTAGAGCCTCTAGTGGACGTTAGAGGAACTGCAGGTTTTTAATGTTTGATGATGATGTAGGCATTTGTTTTTTTCTGCACCTGAAATCCAAAGAACATTTAATCCACGAGCTGGAAACAAACCACTTTCACTGGAGCATCTCTGATGTTCCTTTACTCTCACACTTCATCAGAGGATATTCCATAAAACCTCTCTGCAAAGGCAGTCCCTTCTTTATTTGTGTGTCCACTTTTTGTGTGACTACATGTGTCTGAAGCTCTCGTGCACGCTGCAGAAGTTCAACAGCACGTGACTCGACAACATGTCAGATCAACAGGCTGCAGATACAAAGAGGAGGAGGAGGGTGAATCTAATCCTCACATACACACAGGATTAGGAGTCGGGGCCCCTCATCCCTGAATCTGAAATCCAGGGACTCCTAGCTCAAGTTTCCTCCGGTGAATGCTGGTTTCTGATCACAAACATTAATCTGCTGCAGATATCCCATGATACTGATACTCAGAGTTGGTTATAAAAAAAGTTATTAGTCTGAAATAAAATAATTACTTTAAATTGTGATGCTTTGAGTGGATGCAAAAGTGATTTGTTTGCAGTTTTTCCGCTCTGAAAATTTCCAATGACGTGTGACCATCAGCCTGCAACTCTGTTTTTATAGTGTGAGGGTTAAAGTTTGCACCAACCAACCAACCAACCAACCAACCAACCAAACAAACAAACAAACAAACAAACAAATAAAAATCAAATGTTTTTGAGGGGGACAGATGATGACCTTTTTATCAAAATCTGATTGACTTCACATACAATGACCCATTTTATAAAAAGAACTGAGCAAATCTGTCTCAAGCAGATGCCTTTTCAGATTTCGGACTTTGCCAGCATCACCCTGAACAGCATGCACATCTGCCCACTACGGAAGATTTCAGTCATATTTATCTGTGTAATTAATTATTTAAAGGTGCCTGAACAGCGTAGCAGTTTGTTCACCACTTACATCACTTCTAATGGGTTCAGTAAGGTGTACAGGCTAGATGTGATTGAACACTTCCTGTCACGTTATATCCACTACAACATGGAGGTCTTACTTCTGTGCAGGAGGAAACTCACTATGTGAGCTCTGTGGACTCTGTGCTCCGCTGGCTGTTGGCCGATACCAGCTTTCTGATGCAATTAGAATGAATGGGATAGTTGATATGATGGACACAAGTCATGAGTGACGTCCAGTTTATAACTGGATATTCAGATCTGGAGACCTGGAGACAATGAAGCACAGGAGGATAGATTTATTGAGACAAAAACACAGGACACCCATCAAACAGCGAGGGCATAAAAGTATTTAAAAAAATTAAAATATTATTTTAAGCAAAACCCCAGGTTCATGACAACCTGAGACATATTTCTTTAAAAACACCAACTGGATACAAAGTGTAATAATAATTTGTAGAGATCCCAAACCTGTGCAGGAGACAAGGGTGCTCTGATACAGCAACCACACACACACACACACACACACACACACACACTCAGGTTTGGACTGTCAGCGTGCTTTGAGTGATGCTGCAGGATTCAGCAGGTGCTGCAGACTTTTATCTCTCTGTGTAAATAAGATAAACTGACCTCAGAGCAGCTACATCAGGTAAAGGATGATGGATTTCCTGCTACACCTGCGTTTGACACACCTGTGTGTGTCACTGATCAATATGGAGGACAGGTGTCTTTATTTATACTGTGATTTTTTTGTAGTTGCTGTAACCATCAGGTACGAGGCAAAAGCTTCTGTTTGTTAGATTCCTTCATAATTTTCCAACTCCTCTGTAATAGGAATCCATTCATGGGTTTATTAAATAAATTAATGTGTGGTGGACTCAATTAAAAGCAGTTTGGTGTAAGCGTTTTCACTGAGCGGCTCAACAATGGACAATAAAAGATACTTTTTCATTTTTCAGAGGCTGTGTGAGAATATTGGTCAGTTTAAAGTGCATGCTGGGAAGTTTAGGAACCAACCACAGACCTTTGACTGTCCTGCTGCAGATCAGTGTCCTACAGTGACTCTATTCTTCTTCTCTGCTCTAAAAGGGACCAGCTCACAGTGGCCTGCAGGTCAGGGTGATGGGGTGGAGGGAAGAATACAAACAGTGTTTTACGGAGGATGAAAAAGAGGAGGTCGCCTGTGGACATCAAACTCTTCAAACAGAAAAAAAAATAAAAATTGTCTCACTTCAGGGAGCGGCGGTCATGTCCGTTTGAACCCACACAGTCAATTCCTGCTAAGTGTGACCTCCTGCAGGTCAAAGGTCAGAGTTTAGGGAACCTGAAGGCAGCGCACACTGACAGCCACCACACTGATGCACCTGATTCAGTAACTGGATTAACCATCAGCCCAGATTATTAAATCTGGACTTCTCTCCAGACATGAGGCAGGAGTAGAAAAACTCAGTTTATTTATGTTTATTTTTATTATACATCCTCTTCCACATACTTATTAATTTATTGTTACTCCATTATTTATTTATTATGTTATTATTATTATTTATTTATTTTATTTGTTGTTATTGTTTCACTTACTGATGTGCTTTTTAAAAAATAGTTTTTATTATTTTTGTGTGTATTTCTTTTCATCAATATTTTGCATTTTATTTATTTTCCTTTGTTATAATTAATTAATAATAATTAGTTTTGTGCAGTTTGTTTAATATTTTAATTGTTTTATTATTATGCCTTTAATATAGCTTTAATTTATTTATGTTGTTAGTATTTGTTGTTGTTTGTTTTTCAGTATTTTGTTTATTTTTTTCAGTTATTATGCTTCCATTTAACTTTTTTTTTTTTTTACCATTCCTTTGTTATTTTATTTATAATTCTTGTTATATTTACTTTATTATATCTTTATTTTTGTTTTATTGATTTATTCATTTTATTTATTTATATTGCTGGTTTTATTTACAGTTGTTACCTTAACACAGGATGTTCCAAAACCTTTATTGAATAAAACATATATAATACATTTCATTCTTGAATCAAGCAGGTGATCGATATTTCAGAGAAGAACTTTGAGTATTTTGATGTTTATTAATGATTAAATGATATTCTATAAAGTCATTTCCTCTTGAGCTGCTGCTGACGTGCCTCTGAGCCCTTTATAGGCTATATTCATCCAGGCAGTAAAACTGTATGTGGTTCTGCAACAAAAGACTCTCCTCCTCCCCTCCTATCCCTTCCCCACAGAGGTCGGAGGTCAACGCAACAACTGGCAGTGGTCGCGCTTCTCTGACCTGCAGCTACTGCTGTGAGTATCGCCTTTCGTTGAGAGTCCGACTGCAGCTGGGACAGCGCTGCGGGACATACTCTGTACATGCTGTGCTAAAGTAAAGGTACCACAGTACCTCAGAGTGCACTGCAATTGAAGGATTAACAGGAAAAATATTAAATATGCATCTTGAGGACAAACTGAAATACTTCCCATCCAACCATCTCAAATTGGCCATAAAAATATAAGGATGTTAGACTTTTGGCATCATTGTGAAGTGACAGCATGAGCTCAGTCTTTTAAATGCTCAAGGGTAAATATCCTGCACCACAGCTCCGTGAACACGAAGCTCTCAGACTGACACAGAAGGATGGATGCTTGAAACCAGAGTTTGCACAGGCAAGGAACAGAAAATGATTAGGTAGGAGGTCAGTGCCAATAAAAATCAGATGAAGGTTGTTCTATTAGTGCGAATGGTTGTCTGTGTGTTAGCCTTGCGTCAGACTGGCGACCTGTCCAGGGTGTACCCTGCCTCTCGCCCTATGACAGCTGGGATAGGCTTCTTCCTGCAGAGCTCTGTGATTGTAACAGAAGAGAAACAGCCAACAGAAGCTGCCTAGAGCATCACTCAGACCTCTGAAACACGAGCTCAAATCACTACATCGATTCAGAGACACCTGACACCTGCTGCTGCTGGTAAACTGAGGCTTTAATTGGTCCTCAGCGGGGAACCGTTCAGCTCCAGATCAACAAATAAAACCAGAAAAGGCGGCACTCTCCAGAGAATGCTTTACACGTTTACAGGACTGAGAAACTCAGCCCTGCAGCTCCCCTCCAACACTGTCTTTGATTCTTTTATGTACGCTGAAGGCCTCCTTCATCTTGCTGCCCCATGCGTGGTTCTCTTCACTTTTCTGCACATCTTCCTGGCATAAGGACTGTAAAAATGTTCAATTGTGTAGTTGTCACCAAAATATTTACCTTTAGCGGACAATACTGAGTTCTGGAGGAATTTGGAGGAACTGGAAGAACTATTCAATAAAAATAGTAATAAAATTCTAGAGAAACACCTCTCTACAAATAAACTGTGTGTTATTGGCACATTTTACTTAAAGTATGAAAAATAAAAGTTTTAATCTACAAACAATGCTCCCTATTAATATTATGACTTCATATATTATATCAGCTATAAATGCATTACACACTAACGTGGCTGATCAATAAGGGCCACAAATCTCTAGAAAATCAAGGCGCAGGCTGATCGCAATTTAAAGATTATATGCAGATTTAAGAGAAGGCTATGGATGAGAACACAACCTTTATTTTATTTACTACCCACATCTCCCAGTTAACAAAATGAACTACATTTGCAGAGCCTACCTGTGTCAGAAGAAGAGACATGAGCCCAACACTGGGACAAAACGCTGCACAGTAAGTAAACAGCACGGAGAGGCAGCAAATGGATGTTTCTAAAGTCAGTGTGCTGAGTTTATATTCAGAACACATACAGCTGGAGGCCCAGCACTTTTCTGTTTTATTTCACTGAAATTTGCCATCTTGGTTGCATGCGAAGATGATGCACTGTAATGTCCCAAGATACAGAGACTGCAACATCTACACAGACACATTCACCATTTTATGATGACATTTTTGTCACTCGGACCGAAGCCCACTCAGGAATCCTGACTCAAGGGATTTAGAGGCTGTTGTTCCAGTTAGTACATTCAAGGTTTTTAGTTCAGCTGTAGCTGACAGTTAGCCCCACAGCTGTTTTATTCATTTAAAATATTTTTTATGAAATCTTTTATTTAATCACTGTTTTTTTAACAAGTTTTATTGTAAATAAATAATTCTTAAATTATTAATTAGATACCGCCTTACTTGCCAGCCTGCTTTCTTGCTGTTTTCTGCCTCAGAATTAAAGCTGACAGTTAATTGAAAGCTTAATTGAACCAGACTGATCTGCTCCTGTTTGCTGGTTAAAAAATAACAACAGTGAGCTGCACATCAGGTATAAGATGGAGTATTAGCGCCATGTCAAGAAAAAATATATAATATAAGTTGGTCAAATTTGAAATTTTCAGATCAAAGCTGAAAATCTATTTTGAGAAAAAAGTCAAAATGCGAAGATTCCAGTTGTTGTCAAGACAAACTGCCACAGTTACTGTACGCTCTACAAAATGCGTCGCGTAGTTGACTTTTTGTGAAACTCACGTAACAGCATGCATCCTCTTTATTGCATGAGGATGTAATCATCAATAACCTGTCCGGCCATTTCATTTTGAACAAATCCACTCTTCCGAGTTTTGTTTTCAACATCCTTATGCTTGTCACCACAATATGTTTATGTGTGGGGAAAAAAACAATTTCCTTCCTTCTGAAGTACGATTTCACTCAGAAAGAACAGCAACAGTGGTAGTCGCCACATTTTTTCTCCAAATACAATTTCAACTTTTTTCTCGTAATAGAATTAGGATTTCAATCTCGAAATGTCAACTTCATTCTCAAAATGATCGATAATTTTTTTTCTTAGTGTGGCCCTAATACTCCTTCGTACAGGTACAACAATCCTCTGTCAAAGGAAGGAAAAGTGAAGGATTAAGGAGCTAAACAGATCCCAGATCTCCTCAGGATCTCACCTCTGACACCTGGCTCATCTGCAGCCTGCAGTCCATCACACTGAGGGGATCTGAGGGGGGTCATACAACTAAGTGATGGGTGGGTCTGGAGGGGGTGACGCGAGGCCTTCAGTGGGCTGAAGTGTGTCGCCTGGCAGCCAAAAGGCTGATTCTGAATGGGTAGGCAGGAGATCTGGCAAAGCTCCTTGGAAAATCCCATTAGGTCCCCCCAAAACCCAAAAAAGGCACTTGTTGCCTTGGCTGAGCCTCCCCCCTTACAAAACCCCCCCTTGTGCCCCCGGCTACATCTCTGTCTCTTTGTCCAGTGTGTCTTTTTCTGAGATTTTATCACATTAGTTCCACTGGGAGCTGGAAATCGCCTGTAATTGCAAGTTCTGTGATGCTGGCGGGCCAAAAGGAGGGAGGGTGGGGGCAAAAAGCCAAAGGAGAAGAAGGTGAGGGGCAGAAGAGGGGAGACAGAGGGGAGAGAGAAGAGGTTGTGGGATCTGTGATTTTAGACAACTTGTGCTCTTCTGCCTCTGAATGAAACTCCACATTCTGTGTCTGTATTCAGATTATTAATACATAACAAGCTACACGATTTTAAACATTAACTGTTCGACTGACCTGGCTGAGCTGAGGGGACCTATGATTTTAACAAACCTTAAAGAAGAAAAATATCATGACTCCGATTTTAAAGCTGTTGAGTTAGTCAGATCAGCAAGCAAACTCCTGAGATTTAGAGAAACTTTTTGAAGTTTTCTCTAGTGAATTATCAGAAAACAAATCAAAAATCAAACAAGATTAAAAGTGATTCTGTTACTGTTTCTCTATTCATCAAATACACTGGTGCAGTTCACTGAAACTACGGAGTTTCCCATCACACTGATGCTCAGAGTCGGTTAGAGAGGGAAAAAAAATCATGCTCAACAGAAACCATGTTTTAGGTTTTGTTTGTGATACCTACAGTAGGAGAAAAGCTGATTTGGTTGTAGTTTTTCTGCCCTGAAAAATGAATGTGGCTATTTGCTGTATTTCTAAAGTGACGAGAGCTCAAGCATGCTGGAAAAATACTGAGGTTTCCAGGTTGCAAAATATTGATCCACTTGTGTGATTTGAGAGAAATAACTCGGAGTATGAAGGTTAACTTTTGTACAAGTTGATCAGATACTGTCTAGTAAAAAATCTGCTGATTCTACAGGGTCAGGTGGGACATAATATATTAAAACGAAAAAAGCCAACGATGAAGAGTGCTGTGCTGAAGACGCTCTGAGGTGCAGCAGCAGGGACGGCGTGAATGTGAAAGAGGCGGCTGGAGATGATCGACGAGGCATCACTTTGCATCTTTAAACGCTCTTCTTTTCTTTCTCCTTCATCACTAACAGACTGACTTCAAATGCATTTGAAAGTCAGTTGTTTTAAGGGCAGCATGGTGCTGCAGGGAGCTTCCTCCCACAGCTGGAGGACAAGCAGGGGATCTTTAAATGTGAGTCAACACTTTCACTGGTTTTAGAGTGGTTTATTTAGAAATCCCAGTTAATGTTGAACAAAACTAAGCAGAAAAAGATAAAGAAACTGCATCAGTACAAAAAAGACCTCGTGCATGTTGACTAGAGCATGAAAAACGAATATTTCCTTTATTACTGTGGTTTTATAATTTATAAAAGCAATTACATAATATTACAGTTCAGTAAAGTTAAAAGTACCAAATAATTCAAAGTAAACCTCTTCAGAGCATGTGCTGAAACACCTTTTGTAATGCTCGTTGTCTTATTCATACTTAGTAGAGGGTGTCGCCTTTATTTTAAGTATATTCTCCTTCTCCAGTTTTTTTTTTTTGCTCAGGTAAAGGTGTGCTGTGTTAGATGTTTTAAATGTCTAATGAACTGTGTCATCAGAACTGACCAGCAGCTCAAAGTGAAGGTGAAGCGAGCTGGATGCAGAGTTTACGCCTGACAGGTGAGCCAAATTCTCCCGCTGGCTCCACCCCCACGACCCCGTGGGGAGCCGCCAATGAAACGAGCCTTTTTGTTTTTATAGATGGTGAGTTATTAGACTCGGGTGGTAATGATGACCTACAAGGACAACAACAACAACAAAAACTTTCCCTCCTTTCATGGTCATTGTGGGGCGGGCAGGAATATTTCTTCCACAGGCTGCTGCGACCTCCGACCTCTGACCTTTTCACTGTTGGTGGCCTAAGCAATGAGGCTCATTTTACTGTTTAAGGGCTTCAGTGAGAGGCCGTTTCAGAGTGTGTTGTCTTGATATTTGAGCAACAGAGGAGACAAAAAATACTGAAGGACAGAGGGAAAGTGTGTCACTGATTAGCACTCATGGAAGAAAACAAGGATTCACAAAACTGAATTTATCAAAATAAATTAAATAAGCAGGAAAAATGTCTTTAACTGTTCTCAAGGATATGATCTGTCAGACAGTTTCTAAACGACTCAAGTGTTAAACAGCGGTTTTCACAAAATTACATTTATATGTCCTAATTATCACAGTGTATGCATGTATTCATGTTACTCCTGCTAGACACATTGAAACTGCCTGGAATACCAGGATTATCACATCAACAGTGGTGTGAAAAAGTGTTCACCCCCAATTTTCTTTCTTTTCTTTTTTTTTGTATGTTTGTCAAACATAAATGTTTTAGATCATTAAAAAATGTAAATATTAGACAGGTATACATTTGAGAGCATTTCAGATGTTTAGTCTGCTCAGGGTTTTTTATTTTGAAAATATACCAGCTCCTGTCTGTGAAGGTTCTCAGTCATCCAGGTCATCCGAGAAGCTTCTTCAGTTCTGTTTTAGATCTGAAGAACTGAAGAAGCTTCTCGGATGAGAGGTGAAACGTCTTCAAGCAACTTAAAGAAGTCCAGACGCTTTTCTTTCCAAGCTCCTTAGACTATACCAGATCCTCTTTCTGATGTCCCGCCTTCTTCATTTTGCCTAGTGCCGATCTGGGATGTTCTGGGAAGTAACATGTCTGTATTTATACAGACACAAAAGTAGTGGATGAGCATTAAGAAAACCCAGAGAAATTTGTGTCCAGAAACAAACAGATGACATTTCTTACTACTTTATGAACTGCTGTGAGACCTTGAACCTGTGTTCTATCTGCAGGCCAGCAGATGGCGATAGCCATGGCTACAAAAAAAAGTCTGCGGGAATATGACTTTCTGTCGAGTTTAAAGAATCAGCCTGGTCATATGATGTTTCACATTGGTGGGATATCTGTAGTAGGGAGTTGCATGCTTATTGGCTGACGACATGCCAGTCGCAATCATTAGCCAATGAACATCTCACACTGTGACCTGTCCTTCCCCATCACATCAGTTTTTTTGTACCATGAAAATATGATAGATGCTGCAAAACACAAATTCAGAATCAGCAGGTGACATCACGTTAGCTAGCCGTTATGTCTATGCTGATGTCACCATAAGGGCGTTTGTTAGCTATGGTTAGTGTAGGGACTGTCGCGTTATTAGGTAATGCGTTACAGTAACTACGTTATTATTGTGGTAACGAGCACGGTAACTAGTTATTATGCCGAAATCAGGAACACGTTAATCATAACTGGGATTTAGATAGGCTCGTTATTCGTTACTTTGTGTGGTGGCTATCGCGGAGCTTCCACAGATTCAGTAACATTAGCAAGTGGTGGAGGCAAGCAGGTGGATGAGGGAAAGGGGAGGCAGGAGGAGGAGAGTCCCGAGGCGGCCGCCGGTCCGAGTGTCAGGTTAACTGAACTTCAGGTAAGAAGTTATGACCTGCAGTCTATCTGGGTCAGATATAAACCAAGTTTAGGTGGAGTTTATTTTCGTTGTGCTGACTTTTTCGTACTGCGTACTAGCATGACGGAGTTTCTATACAGCTGGGTGGGTGCTATGATGTTACTGATAGTGAACTTTATTTTGTTCATACGGTTAGTTAGTAGAGTTGCCGTCCCGTAAAAAACGTAATTGTCTCGTATTCAGAGAAAATATTACGCGTTTCGTATTGAGCTGAAAAGGAACACAGTTTGTCCCGTACTTCAGCTAGAATGATAAAAGACACAAAGCTGGATTTATTCTGTCTTTATGCTGTCAGCTGCCTCTTCTTCTCTCATTCTCTCCCCTCCCTCTCCTGTTGCTGCTTCAATCATGAAACTGATCAGTGATCAGCTGATCGGCTTTTCTCTCTTGTTTGTTTACCGCCCACTTTGCGCCAGAAAGAGGAAACCAGTGAATGTGCGCTAAACAACAGCAGCACGTTTAAGCTTGATCAGCTGTTGTTAGAATTTATTTAATATTACTTTCTAGTATCAGCTGATGTTTGCTGGAGCCACAGCTGTAAAGCTGCTGGTCATGATGTCGGCTTGGTTATCTGGTGAGAGGGAAACATGAAGATAAAACCAGGAAATGTTCTTACTGAATCCTCAGAGCTGAACAGGTGATGGAGAAACAGGTTTACCTTTTAGGTGACATGAATGAGTTGAACGGAAGTTATGAACTGTTTCTGAGAGACAAATAACACCAGAATCCTTTTTTTACATAGATGACAGCTGGTAACTGTGCAGGGGCGGGTCTAGCAAAGTTTTGCCAGGGGGGGGGCAGGTAGGGCATTAACAGGGAGAGGGGGACACAAAGATATACTTTTCTTTCTTATTCTCATTTAAAATGTCTAGCTTTTAAAAAATAATTATCTGAATCTTACAACAAACGATTGATAGATTAATGCATATATACCATCAAAACAGTGTACATCACTGTCACAACAGCGTTTGTTTTCATTCAAAGGCTTTATGATTTTTCCTATAATGGTGGGCCGGTCTCTAGTCAAAATGCCCGGGCCAATTTTTTGTCCCAGTCCAGCGCTGTATGCAGCTCATCTGCAGTCTGGTGTTACCTACATCTTCCTATTCAGAAGGCAGAATTTCTGAGTTCTGAGTACAATCGAAAGCACCACGACTGCAGTTTTTGTGTTGGATGTAAAAAGTGCACATGACGCTGTGACGTAGGCTAGAATCATGGCGGCGGTCAACGACGGTCCAGGTGTGGGATTTCTGTCATGGAAATATGCACATTATTTTTTCCTTGCTGTTGGTAGGTGGCACAGTGCACTTGTGGCAGGATAGTGCCACAACTTCATTTTTTTACAATTTAAGGCCATAAAACCCCTCACTACACACTTTATACACTTTTCGCAGACAGGCATGCACATTTTCACACTTTTCTCTTTTGTTTAAACACCCTCAAAGTTCAGACCTTCGTAGAAAATAAATCCGGTCTTAATGAATGAAACCAAAGTTCAATCCTTTTTTCAGTTCCAGAACATGGGAATAGAGCAGCTGCGAGAGAATTCAACATTAATGAATCAATGGTACGGAAGTTGAGGAAGCAAGATGAATGAGTTGAGTAAAGTTTGACTTATCTGACTGTTTTGTTTCGCTTAATGCGCCTTATAATCCGAAAAATACAGTAACTTCTACCTTCCTTAAGGATGTCAGGAAGTCCAATTTTTTGTGTGATGGTTAGAATCTTCCTCTGCCGTTTGGGTGCTACCGCAGTTGCCTTTGACGGTGCAAAACATTTCGTCAACATTGTTGTGTTTGTTGGGGAGCAAACTTACAAACATACAGTGCAGCACTTCAGAGTCACACTGCTAGGGATCGAAGATTTATGCAAATTTGACAAGCTGAACACATTCTGTACTGTACAGGAGACACGGCAGGAGAGTGATTGACAATGGTCTACAACCAATCAGGACACAGGGCACAATAAAAAAAAAGGTTTAAAAAAAGCATGCAGCGAGGCCGTGAAAGGTTAACTGCATTATAATGAGGGAGCACTGTACAGATCAAACTCATTAAAATCAAATTATTTAAATGAGCTCTTACTTTTTAATGGTTTTTGATCTTCCTGAAGGAAAGCTTCTGGAATATCTCATTGATTTAAAAGATCTGCAGAAAAAAAGGCTCCATTACGTATCATCTGTGTGACTTTGAGCCGTTATTAATTGTTTTAAAATAAAAACTTTAACATGTGGCCAAAGAACAAGAGCATATGAATGATTCTGCTATGCGTGTGCATAAATCAAATGAAAGCCAACATGCTGAGGTGTAAATCTGATTCCCCCCCCCTCCGTCCTCAGTCCTTTCTAATTGGTCCTGTGAAAACAGACACAGAATAAAAAGCAGGTCTGAAATGTCCTGCGAGGCGACCCCCCATTCAGCCCGATATGTAACTCGAGCCCGCCGTATTATTATCGAACCTGGACAACTCAAACTGCTAGTTAGAGCCCAGCCTCTGAGGTGCCACCTTCACACCGGCTCCATTGTGTGGACGCTCCAAGGCTGAGATTATGTCGTCAGGTTAGAAAACAAGAGAAAGAGCCCCCCGCCCTCCAATCCTCCCACCCCCGCACTTTAAATGGGCTCTATACAACGACGGGAGATGGTTTTACACATTAGGGAGCAGCTCAGTGAGCTGGTCAGGTTGCTGTGGTCACCTGGAGCTGGTGCCACCCAGCGGGACTCAGCTCTTTCATCCTTTGTGGCACTGAGCAGGAAGGGGAGGGGCTTTGATTTTGCCATGCAGCTGGCAGAGCCTCCCCCTCCTCCCCCACCAATTCAGGATTACACCCAGGACAAGAAGACCAGGACACGCCTTTAGGTCTTCATCCTCCTCTGAACTTCACCTCAGTTCACATTATCATCATCATCATCATCAGTGCTGCGGGGATGAGAATGGTTACTGGACTAACTTCATTTCAGTTCAGTTTTTTCTGTCTCGCTGGTTTACGTAACCTGCTCTGGAGATTAACAGGCATGTCACTGCTGCCTGATTCGCTGGAAAACTCCTCCTCCTCTGTCCTCCTGGAAGAACCTTCAGCCTCAGTGTGCAAATGGCATGAGGGTACAAGTTTTTAAAGACTCTGACATTCACTTTATTGCTGGAAATATCTACTACAAATACAAAACAAAACTCGAAACTTAAACTAAGACACTAGAAGACAAACCACGAACTGGGAACCAGGAATTACATAGAACAAGGAGGGAAGAAACATAGCAGAGTAAGGGTATGACACAACAACTAACAGAGAGAATCACAGGCCTTAAATACATTAGCAGGACATCGAGAGGATGGGGAACAGGTAGTAACACAGCTGGGACAAATCAGACCTAACGAGACAAGAGAAGCAAAACCAGACACAGAGCACACAGGACATGGATTATCAAAATAAAACAGGAAACACAGACGGAAACTCAGGACACACAAGCTTAACACAGTAACTGGGAAGACGTAGGGAACATAGGTGACTAGACATGAAACTTGTTGAAGATTTCCACGTCTCTGTTATGAGGCTGTGAGACCGAAAGCTTTAATGTTTAAATGGGTCCAGTTTAAAGTTTGAGAGCACTGAAGTGCAACCATCATGTTAGAAAGGTAGAGAGTGAACTCAGGGATTAATTAACTGGAGTTAAAATGTTTATTTTGTAGCTGTTTGTGCAAAATCAACAAATTAATAATTTTCTTATGCTTAATGCATTTTTATTATCATCTTATTTGCAACAGTGCTGCATTTTACTTTATTTATTTATTTTTTTAATAGAGTTTAGTCACAATTTTATCATTATCATCTGACTGTGTCTCTGATTGGAGTAGGTGGCACTCATAGGGATCGTGAAACACTCTCTTTTATGTGAGTGTGCACCGAGCCTGAAGCAGAGAACCTGGGTTAACAGAAAGTTAATAAGCACCATTGTGATACCCGTTATCTCTGACTGGGGCTTCAGGCTTTGTTGAGCCAGGTAATACAAAGAAAGCCCGGTTGTTTTAAACTTCATTTGTTCCACACAATTCGGGCCAAATTAACTGTCAGCATGTGATCGTTCATCGTTTTATGTTTCCTATAATTTCCTATAATTTCTAAACTTACAGGTTAGCATGGAAAAATATTATGTATCTAACATTTTTCTGACTTTTTAACTTGTTGATGATTCATTTTCTTTCTCTTTTCTCTAAATTATTGTATGCAAATAGTTAAATAATCTACTGATTTTCCCTACGTGGTTAAAAACCTCCAGGCTGTGAGAAAGATAGAAGAAGACACAGCAGCGTAAATTTGAACATTTATTGTGAAAACTTTGATTTAAAACAGAAACATTATTTTAAATATAACGTGTTTGTATGTAATAGCAGCGGTGTAAATGTGGGTGTGTTAGCATTGTGAGATGAAGGGTGTTTGGGAGGATAAACTTAAGCAAACTCAACAAAGGGATGTAGCATCTTGGGTGTAGTTGAATGTGGCCATCGTGCCTTAAACACCAGCTAGTCTGATCACCCCACACCAGCAGGTGTAGCTCTAAGGCCTCAATTATACACTAAAAACAGGCAGGCACATGGACATCCGCACAGACTTGCAGATGCTGGAAAGTATAATCCTGGCCTGAGCTGAAGGTGTTGGGGATACTGCATTGAGAGCTCGGAGTCTATCGGAGAGCATGAGCGTCCTTCTGCTCATCCCTGCTTTTATAACATTGCTTAAATTCGTGACAATCCAAAATTACCCTCAAGCCACCAGGAAATGTCCTGATTTGCCAGCCTGCCACTAAAGATGACTTACCTGTTTGAATTTTTCATGTTCCCAATGGTTACTTGGCTTGCCAGCCCTGCAAGTCGCTAAACTTCACTGACGTGTCACAGTCTCTGGTTGCGTCATTGCCGATCGTTTCTTCCTGACCACAGAAGGTCTCGTTTTTTGAAAGCCTCTTTTTCTGTCACAAATCCATACACTGAAAGCATCACAGCTACAATCCAAAAGTATTTTAAGTGTTTAAGCTCTCTGGATTTTTGTTTCCTTTGTAAAGCTTCGACCCATCCACATTGATCAACTTTCATATTAATGCACTTGTAGCTAGATTTAGAAATAAAGGCTTGAGTTATAGAGAGGATAACATCCTTCATGCAACTGCCTGACTGACGAGGAAAAACTGTCCTGGTATAGCAGGACCCAGGTGGGAAGACAGGTGAACAGGTGGATGGATTTCTGGTTTCTGTGCAGTGAATTGTAGGATTTTCTTTGGATTGGATTCTTTGCATAATTAGCAGGTGTTTTTAACTTTGCACTCCACCTTGTTGGACATGGTCATTTCTGCCTTAAAAAAGAAAGCAGTTCAGAGGTGGCCAACATCACAATTCAAGCTTCACAAACCAATGGATGGCTTCATCCATCTTTTATATACAGTCTGTGCTCATGACCCCTTCTTTCCCTCTTGTGCCTCCTTGTCCTTTTAATGCTTCCCTAAAGTTCTCCTTCCTCTCACAGGGACAGTAACGATGCCATTAAGATGCATTTTCATGGTGGGAGTGATTGTTAAATTGAGGATTTAAATGAGCTAACATGTTAGATACATGGGTGCGTATCCTCCTCCTCGGTCTGTAAACCGCTCTGACTCTGCTCCTCGTCCTCTAACAGCCAGTTAAAAAGCTTCGACACACTTGAAGCTTCTCAGTATCCTCAGTGAGGAGTTAACAAGCTGACCCCCCACCCTCCTCGGCCTGAAAGGAGGAGAGTCTGTCGGTTCGAGTGCTCCCTCTTTATCCTCCGTCCTTCCACTGATCACTGGAGTGTGATGTCAGCAGGACGTCGCCTGCGCTCATTGTGTGGGACACTTTTTTTTATTGGATAAGTGGAGCGGCTTCCTTTGTGCCTTGGAGCCTGAGGTGGCCTGTTGGGCTCTTAATCACCGGCCCTCTGAGGTGCGCTGCGTTCAGGGGGCAGCAGATAAAGGAGTGCCGCCTCATTCAGGCCGAGCTGTTGATCTACCAGCTCATTGTCCTCTCCTCCACACCTCGGCCGGCCAAAGGTAAACAAATGGCAAACAAAAGGCGGAGCTTCAGAGCCCAGCCGCCGCTGAGGGAGCCCCCCATGGCTACGAGTTCCCTTGAGTCTACTTTCAGAAGTTCTGTTTCTCCCCTTTGTTCATTTTGAATCCTTTTAAAGGTAGAAAACACAAAGCTCAACGGCCGTCTTTGGATTCCTGCTTATCGAGTCTTTGTTGTGAAGCTGAGCAGCGCTCTGATGTCAGCACAACCTCCACTTAGCACGTTTTGCTAAAACAGTCCTGTTTGCAGGAAAGACTTAAGCTCTAAACTTAAGTTACCCTTCAAACTGCCTCTGCATCACCTCTTCTGGACTTTGACTATCAGAGTCACACATGTTTAACTGATATCACTTTGAAATGAGGTGAGGAGGTCTCAGTTGGTTAAAATGCCTGTTGCCTCATCTCCTCTCTTCTTGTGGCTCGTCCTCCTTTCAGATCTTTAGGAGGAACAAACGTGAAGAGAGGAGGCAAGGACACAAATAGAGGATGTATGAACTGTGAAATGAGAGAAACTAGTTACAGTTACAGAGAGGGAGAGAAGAGGCAGACCAGCTCTGCGGGAAAGCACCTGATGCCCACCTGATGAATCTCCTTTGTGACACATCTCTGTCTTTACCCCCCAAACCTTCTCCTCCATCTGTCTGCCTTACTCTTCCTGGCAACAATAACACACTCAGAGCTTAACTTCATTATAAATCAATGTTTCGTTCATACATTGTTACTACAAACCAGTTTGTTGTAGACACTTTAGATTCAAAGTTCACAAAACCGTTTCTAATTCAATGAAAACATTTAGGCTTAAGTTTAATTTTTAATTACCAGGCATTCAGCTTCTCACAGTGTCTCAACCAAAGGGTTACGACCCAACTTGGGGTCAGCTGATAAACAAAAAGGGTCCTGCCTGCTTTCTAGTATGTTGATAGCTGCTTTAAAAACTTGAACCTGTCACTTTGGTTTGGGCTTTTTCTCGTTTTTAATCATCATTTGACCCCTGGGATTATTGTGGGACCTTCAGGGGGGTCCTGACCCCCACGCTGGGATCCATGGATCTAAAGAGTTTGAGAGGATTAACTCAAATCCTGGCAAGACTTTCTCTCCTTTTTCTCTCTCCTTCTGTCCTTTTTGTTGTTTTCCTGCTTTTCTTTGTTTACTTCTTCACCTGCTCATTAAAAAAATATTAAACATGTTGAACTAACCAGTCTCCCTGTGGACTTTGCTTCACCTGAGCACATTTTACAGCATCTTTAGTTTAGTTTTAACATTTTTTTTCTCATTCATTGCATCTTTTTTTCTGTTTAATCTTTCCAAACGTTCCCAGACATCTAATTTCTTTCTCATTCTGTGTATTTAAAACCAGATTCACCCCCCCTCACCCTCTCTTCTCACCCCTACATGCCTTTAATCCCCTCTCTATAGTCTCCCCACACTCCCTCTCTTTAACTCTATTCTTTCTCAGCCTCGCTTACCCTTTGGGGATCGGATCAGATTAGCGGTGTGATGATGAGCCATCGCTGCCGTCGTGTGACCAAACTGCAGCTTTACTGTCGGATCGTGTGTTTAATTCCACAAGTCACATTTCTATGTTTGAAAGGTTAAAGACATTTAAAGTATCCTGATTTGACACCTTCACCTTCTGTAGCCAACAGAATACATTTTCTTTCATTGAGTAATTGGTGACTTTTGGGTCTTGCTGCTGGGAACTATTTATTGTAACTCTGATTAATTTGGTAGAGGAACGTTTCATTTATGTGTGCTGGGATTAAAAACATTTTCATCAAATGTGACTTCACTTTCAAAGAATGTAAAGTAGCAGAAATATTGATGAAAATTATCTGGGAATTCAAATATTAGTTGTCATGTTGTTTGTAACTGGAGGAAACTATTTGTCTTGTGCTTGTCTTGTGTGATTGTTTTTCTTCACAACTGCAACACTGACTTTTGTAACACAAACTAGTATTTCCTTTTCCCCCATCTCACTTCTGTACAGATGCGATATTTGATGTTTATTATTGTTGGTTTGTGTCACAGTATGCAGAAGCAGACTGTATGAATTGTGAATAGTAGATCCAAATGCAGACACAAAAGAATGAGGCAGCATGAGGTAATGAGGCAGATTTTAAAAAGGTGCAAACAAAAGGCAAGCAAACTGATGCAAAACTAAACATTAACCTAAACTGGGAGAACTAAAAAACAATATGAAGAACCCTTACATGAACCTGGACGAACCTGGACATGAAACTTGGAAACATGGCAAGAAACAACAGACAACCTGACAAGGATTGAATGAAAACAAACAGACTAAATATACACAGGAGGTGATCAGCGGAAGTAGAAACACGTGGGGAAACAGCTGACACAAATGAACATAAAAACGTCACCGAAGAAGAGTAAAACTAAACACAGAAACACAAGACTTTCAAAATAAAACAGGAAACATACAGAGATGAAGACACAACAAGCAAGTTTGATAACATGAAACACGCAGACAAGAAACACGACATATTGACACTGAGAAGACAAGAGAAAGACTTATAAATCAGGAGTTATAAAAGTAGTAAAATTAGAATGAAACTAACAGTGGCAACACAAGAACTCAACATATTTCCAACAATATAAGGAAACAGAAATACAAAACAAACTGAAACTGCTATGTCACAGACCCGGCCCCTGACAGGTTTGTGTTTGCTGAATAAAATTAACTGCAGATAAACATGTTTGGAAAAAAGACAAAGAAATATATTTAAAAAACTGATTTAAAGACATTCACATGAGGCACGTCAGGCAGCTGGTGAGTGCTGAGATTTTGAGCAATTTGCCTCTTTCAGAGTCATCGGGTAGAACATCAATGGAAATAACTATTTCACATTTCACTGCATGTATCTCTTGGGTATTAATGTCTCAGTTTTAGATGGGAGTTGTTTCAAAACCAGGTGTATTCCAAACTAATAGTATGTGACACCTATGATGAATTAAAACAAAGATAATAATGACCAAAAATGATTCCCACACTCATGATTATGTAAGCTATTGTATGTGGAATATACATAATGTGCCTAAATCAAAGACAGGTAAACAAATATAAGCTTGTGACATGAACATCTCAGTGGTTTGTGTCCAAATGATGAGTTTCTGATCTCTTAATTCATCACAGAGTACATACTATTGAAAGTTAACTGGTACATTTATATTATTTGGCTTATAACAACAACACAACTGCATTAATACTGTGTAAAAAAATGTTTTATGAGCACCTTTGTCCTGCAGCTGTTATTCTGTTACACTAAGTGAACTTTAGACAACATTCATTCATCTTCAGGCTCAGAACATTCAGTCAAAACAAAACAGAGATTACACCAAAGAACTGTTTCAATTCAGCACATGCATGAATGCAGAAGAGTCATGTACGGACAAGACAGTGTCATCTCCAAAAAAGGTCACTCTCATATTTAATCGGAAATTAAAGACCTGCCATTAAAAATTCAATTCAATTCAATTCAATTCAATTTTATTTATATAGTGCCAAATCACAACAAAAGTCGCCTCAAGGCCATCATGACATCAATATATGTTATTATCAGCTGAGTTTATTTTTTGCATACTGCAGCTTGGTGTTGCTTTCAGCGGACAGTATGGAGATATTTCATAATGATGCGTTCATGGTTCAGGTGTAAATAAAGTTTTTTAAGTTTACTGTGATCCACTATGTTGGACTGGTGCAGAGCAGACATGGTGTCCATGGTCAGTGCCAGGGGTAGGCAACTCCAGGCCTCGAGTGCCGGTGTCCTGCAGGTTTTAGATCCCACCCTGGGTTAACACACCTGAATCAAATGATTAGTTCATTACCAGACCTCTGGAGAACTTCAAGAAATAATGAGGAGTCATTTAGCCCTTTAAATCAGCTGTGATGGATCATGGACACATCTAAAACCTCCAGGACACCGGCACTCGAGGCCTGGAGTTGCCTACCCCTGGGTTACACCAAGGGTAACACACATCAGTCTACAATGAAGCTCATGATGCTGATTAGCTTCACTCCCCAAAGTCTTCCTTTTATCCTTTTTTTAAACCAGCCGTGACAGTTTTTGTGACTATTTCTTGGCGATTGTTTTCTCCACAATGCACCGCAACACTTGATCCTATGGGTTCCCTCATCTCCCACTTTAACCCCTGTAATTAATCTACAGAAGCCATCATGTTGAGCTGCGTCGACTCGATGTTTTACTTCTGCAGGATGTTCTGATTAAGACATGGAATAAGTGCTTTAAGTTGAAGACGTTCGTGTTGATGTGAGGATATTATAATTACAGACCGACTTCAGGACTCTTCATGTTATCAAAGGCGTATGAAACTGAAATGCAAATCCAAAGTGCTTGTGACACAAAAATTTAAGATTCAAACCACAATTAATGTATTTTTATTTTTAAAACATTGATGTAATTAACTCTAATTATCAAATGGGCTCTGTGATTTCGTTGTTTTTTTTTAATAATCCTTAAGTGCTGTACTTTTTTTTCTTTATCCTTCATTTTCATTCAAGAGAACATTTCCTACATTAAAATCATGTGACCTGCTGGGGTTCACCCCCTCCCATCTGCACATGTTGCACATTCATTTAACTGTGTCTGCTTTAATCCATAATGGGGCATTTATACGTCTAGATGAGGTGTGAATGACAGTTTAAGTGATGCTCTGTCTGACATGTTGTTTCTCTGCAGCAGAGTTGAGTCGATGCTGCAGAGTAATGAGCAGTGAGCATGTTTTGTTCAATAGATTTAACCAGAGAATTATCACAACAAATGAATGGTTACACACACACACACACACACACACATTTGACCTGAAAACACCATGATGACAAACTGCACACACTGAGCCATCTGCCGCTCAGATACATCAGCACTGTTTCCAAATGTGGTCGGAGGGCCACACGAGGCCCCGCTGAGGGCTGCCTGGGGTCCTTCACACAACAAAACACACAACGGTGATGCTGAAATACAAAACCGCATGAGAGAATCATTCGAAGAAGAATTAATAGCCTTGTTGGAAAGAGACTTCCTTTGTTTTGGCTGAGTGAATTTAAGAAAGAACCAAAAACACAAAAAGACTCATTTTCAGTCATGAGCAGATTAGAAATGTCATCATCATAACAAAAACTGATATAAAAAAAAAACAGTAACAATAACAAACACACAAAAGGTTTAAAACTGCCTCCACACCAGGGCCTGGACCAGAAGGACATGTGGACCCAGATTAGTTTGTAATATTTTCAGTTTTTCTTATAAAATTGTTTTGTACTTATGAAGATGTGATGCAAGTTTTGCCTGGTCTTAAAACAGTAAACAGACATTCTTCCTGACATTCCTGGACCCAGATCTGGACTGACTTCCAAGGTTGTGCCAAGCCCCACCCCTGGGAGCATTTTCATGCAAATCTGTCCTTATGTTGTAGATAAATGTTAACAAACAGGCAACCAACAGAACAAATCACAAAACTTAAAGTTAAATTTAAGTGTCAGCTCGATACATCACAATTAAATGTGAAACAAAACCATAGACACCACCCAGTAGTTTCTATACTCTGCATTTTTAAGCCTATGCCTTAGTGTTTTGATACAAACACGACTAAATTCACAGCCCAAGAAAACGGCTTTATTTATCTCTAACTAGCATAAGCTTTTCTGACCAGCAACTCAACACAATGGAAAACTGAATGCACTGAATGCCTTGTTGATACCAGCTCCAAGTTTGTATATAATAAAGTTTCAATTGACGCTTTGCACCAGCGCCTCTGTTCCTGACTGTCTGCATGGCTTCTCAATGAGATTTAGATATCGAGGAAGTTTTAAAAAGCTAGTTAAGTGCTATTCAGCTGCCCTCAAAGGGAAAGCATTGAAAAAGCCAAAACGAGAGTGTAAAGAGCGTCACGGCGGGGGTTTGTGGAGAAGCGAAACATCGGCATTATGGCACGGATGCCATCTCCTGAGCCGCACAGAAAGCCCTCCCCAGCTGGCAGCGCAGAGTCCGTCGGCTGAAGGCTTTCACTCTGGGACAAAAGCTATCTAATTGAGAACAAACTGTCAGTGAAAGAGACGAGACCGTGACCGGAGAGGGGGCCGCTCCGGGCCGCAGGCCAGCTCCGGAGGCCCCGGGCTCAGTCAATCGCCGGGCCTCGGCCCCTTCGGGCTCCTCGGACCTCTTGTGACTGACACAAGAGGCCACGGAGGATAACACGCGCAGCGGCCCGACACAAAGGCCTTTCAGAGCAGACACAGTCCAAACTCAGCCGACTGTCAAGCGTGAAGAGGAGGAGGAGGAGGAGAGGCTGAAAGGACGTGGATACAGATAAGTGTGAGGTCTTAGGAAAAGGAGGGAGCACGCATCTCTGCAGGGTCCTGAAATCAGAGCGACTCTGCACATCTGCAGCTCATCCTCGTTAAAGGAAGTAGTTTCAAGTCGATAGTGAAGGTCATACATGAAAAACCCTCAGTGATTTTTAGAGCCTGCCATAGTTTTTGTTTGAACATTGTCCAAGAACAAAATAACTCTGGATTTTAAAAAACAAAAACACAAGGTGGTTTTATTTTGATGATTTTTTCCTCAACTGGGAGTGTGCTGAAAATAAAACTGAGCTTTCTGGGATGTGTGTCCACAATAATTTGGGCTCCTGAAATTAAACATTACTCTTTTTGAACCTTAAAAACATATTTCTAATTGTATAGAGAATATTTGTAGCTCTGAAAATAACAATATTGAATTTAATGCCTGAATCGGAATCATGATAAATTGTTTTTTGTTTTGTTTTTTTAGCTCTTTTACAAACTAGACTCAACATCAAGAGTATCTGGCTAATTCTCTTCTTACTGTTTATTTGGGGAAATGGGGAAATTTAACCTGTTTTTGGACACTTGTGTGACTGCAGGATTGTATTATTCAACAGGTGAATGTTCCACAGGTTTGATTCCCTGCAGTCTTGCGGTGAACCTTCTGCATTTTAACCCGTTCCTCTCCAGCTCCTTGCTGTCCTTTTACCCATGTTTTTGTGGAGGATCTTCTCTCCAGCCTCATGCTCCACTGCTGCAATGTTTGGCGTGTGAGATGAAAAGCCGCTCCACCACCAACAGAGCTGAATGGTCATTGTGAGGTTCACAAAGGCGGCTGCAGGGGAACACAAGACTCACTCGTCTCAATGGTTCACTTTGGGAGCTCAGACAAAGGCGTAAAAAACACAGATAGAGGCTCCAAAAGAGAAGCACCACTCGAATCTGAGGGACTCATCTGGGATTGTGCTCTCTGTTAAAGACGCCATCAATCACCCCATCAGTCGTGCTCCGGCTGACTTGATTTACATGTTCGCACAGAAGCATCAATCATCCCAAACCTGCAGAAGTGTTCCCAAAAAGCTGAGAGGGAAAGTTTACCTCACCTGACCTGCCACCTTTACTTAGCATCATGAGGTTGTGGTGCGTTTAGGCGCTAAAATGTTGTCAGGAGAGAAGCGGACATGTCGTTCAGGATGAAAACAAATCCCACACTTTGAGTCTTGGTCAGTGTTTGCAGGAGACGGCTTGGTTAGACCTGTTGTGCAAGAAAATTACAAATCTGACAGGATAAATGACAGTATTTAAAAAAAAACTACAATCACAATAGATAAGGGTGGTATTTCTTATCTCCTTATGTTTTCCAGCAGAGCCCTGATGACTTCATAAGCACAGGAGACATGCACATGGAAATTTCAGGGCTGAAGAACACATTTAAGCTCCGTTTGAAACTCAAACCAAATCAATTTTACACCCACTCCAAGTCGTCTTCCTCTTCTGTTGGCTACTCTCTTTAGAGGTCGCTACAGTGGATCATCCAGCTCACCATATCCCAGCATCCTCCTCTGTCAAACAGGCTTTCAAGTTGTTTTTTTTAACAATCAGTATTACAGGATCTATCATAGCTTCAGTTAAATGCTCCAGTTTAATGTCTGTGGTGTTGTTGAACAGAAATAAGCATTGATATCCTGCAAGTTTGATCTGTTTCTGGTCGTTCTCTGGAGAAAACTTAAAAAAGTGCATTTTGGGTAAATTTTCAAGGCTCATATTATCATGTTGCATAAGTAGTTTCCCACAACAGGTTAGAGCATATGAAAGGCCTCCTTTTCACCTACATTTAGACACCAAGATCATCTAAATCCTTCTAGCTCAAAGCAATTTTCTAATAGAGTCGTTTTATGGATCATTCAGTGTCTGAGTTTGACCTATGAAAGTTGACCAAAAGTTATATGTTTCTGCATGTGTTTGATCCCAGGCTGAGATGAGATATCCCTGCTTTGGGTAGATCTCTAACGCAGTGGTTTTCGTTTTATTTCTGGAGCAGTCCCACTCAAAAAGCTGACATGATGAGTGGAGAGCGAGCAGGCAGAGGAGGGGCTGGGTGGAAACCTGCAGACAGACAAACGAGGAGCACGAGTAGAGCCAGGAGGAAAGAAAAGTGTTGCCTGTGTTCAGTGAGCACATGTGCCGATATTTAAATACTGCAGGTAAAAGACACGCCTCACAAACACAGAGGAAGCTAACCTGTGATACACTGGCCGACAGTCAAAGCAAAGTGGTTCAGGAATAAACTTTTAAAAGTAAGTATTGCAAAAAATGTCCAGTTAAACTAAAGAAGAATCTTAAAATTTTAAATTCAGCTAAATTTTGGCTAAGTTACGTGAAATTTGTGATTTAATAGGTGACACTTAAATCCCACATGCTTTGGTCTGTTAGTTTTGTTAGTTTGCTACTGGAGCTGTGTCTGTTAAGTGATGTGAAGCCAAGCGCACTTTAGCCGAGCGCATGGTTCACTATTGAAGTTCAAACATTTGACCGGTGTGCTGTGGTGAGACCAACTCGACCATGTTGTGCTGAAGTTAGTGTAAAAACGGTGCAAAACGTTTATCCACCGTTTCCAGGTTTTACTACCCCATATGGAAAAGAAATAGTAAAAACTTATATGATTTACTCATGAAAGTGGCCACTTTCTCATTACTTTCATATATTGTTTTAGTAAGTATCCAAAACATACAAGTTTCATTATATAATTTTTCAAGGGATCTTATATCTGTTTTCACTCTTGTATACTTTTCATACAAGTTTCACACAAGACAGATACAAACTTTATAAGATTTATATAAATCTTTTCCATATGGGACGTTTCATGTGGCATGCAACAACCCGTGAGCTACACTTTTCTCTTCTTCTGTGGTGTATGTAAACTTACATTAATTAGGCATTGTATGTATGACATCCTATCCACAATTATAATAATTTTGAAAACAGAATAGAATTTAATTTTTTTTAAAATTTATTTTGCTTTAGTTGTGAAGGCACCATGTGGCTATCCTCCTCACTGCTGCTGATATAATGATGCTTTGCAGTGAGACTCACTGAACACATCCATGTGGTTTCAGTCCTGAACAGGTGAATGAGGTTTTGAATATTAATCAGACACTGATAATTATAATAATAAAAACTGTGAACGTTTCTGAGTAGCCCTGTGACAAACCCGTCACCGCGTCATACCGAAGACTGGAATGAATATAAAGTAAAACGAATAAACTAAGACATATTAGTAAAAACACACTGAGGACTAAATTGAGGACAGAGGACTAAATAGAAATTATAAACAGAGACACAGGTGCACATTGATCCGACAGACAGGAAGTAAAAACTGAAAGAAGACGCACAAGAGAAAACCAACTTTGAGAGTATAACAAGTAATAGAAGCACAGAGAGAGGGACACTGGGCAGAGGAGAGAATAAGATCCCAAAACTCAAAGCCAGGATAAAAAGAGTAAAATCAAAACCAGGACCACATTTTAAACTTTTAACAAAAACCCAGAAACTCATTCGTAAAGAGCTCAGACCATGAGTCGGCATGAGGGAATGAGAGTGTGTGATAAACCTGCAAACACAGGCAGAAAACAGGAAAGACCTGAGAGATAATTTTAGTTCAGCACAAAACGTTTTGTGTGTGATTATCTGAAAGAACGAGAATCTGAGGGACTCTTGGAGATTGCTCTGCTCCAGCTTGAAGTGTGTTGATGTCCACCGCTTGCAGAAGCAGCGGTCGCTTCACAGTTTGTTTTGGAAACAAACAGCACATTTTTCTTGTGCGTCCTGTCAGCAAGGACGGACGGACGGAGGAGGAGGACGAAGCAGTGATTATTCCTCCCTCAGAGTCCTCCCATCTGTCCCCGTTTCTGCTGGCCTCAGCCTCTTTCACTGCGACTGACAGGAGGGGGGTCCACCTCACCTCTCTTCCACCCCCCCATGCACACACAAACACACACACACGCATATACACACCTCATCCCACCAAACCCCACCCCGCAGACCCCCGATTGTGTTCCTGTGCACCAAAGCACTCTTCTATAGCTTTTTGATTGGCTTTCAATCCCCACACCACTGACAAGGTTCTGTATGGGAGGAGTGTGTGTGTGTGTGTGTATGTGTGTGTGTGTGTCTGTGTGTGTGGTGGGCTTACTAAGGAGATTTAGTGAAGGGCGAGGGGGGCACAGAGGTGATTTTCAGGGGGAGGAGGAGGACGAAAGTAAAAACTGGGACAGATGGGGCTGATTGTTGCTCTTTACGCAAATTAAGGAGCGAGACATCTGCAGAGAGACGGAGCGGCCGACCGAGGCAATTAAGACAGAGGAGAGAGAGTCCGTTCCACAAGTGAGAATACGTTCAGTTCACAGTCAAACCCTGAAACAAGAAAACAGCAAATTTATGCAAAAATTTAAAAAACGGCCCTGACAATTCTGAAAATGTCTTATTTGAGAGTGACTCTGAGCTGAGCTGCCTTTGACCCTTCGCAGTTTTCCTCGCTGTCCAAATAACTCATTTAGCAAAGTCTGAAATGGAATTCATTAGTGTGTGTGCAGCTTTCTTCTTCAAAGAGTCCCGAATAAAAAGAGTTTAGAGTAAAAAGTCCAACTAATGGGAAAACTTCAGAGATCACCTTAAACGACTTCCTTCAGATCACACACTTTTTTATGTCCTTTTCATCACATCTAACAATCTTTTAATCATTTGTGTATCATTTTTAAGTTTCTTGTATAATTTTTCACTTTTAATTGCATTAAATTTAATAACCATGAAACTTGAAACTCAGATTTTAAAGGCGCTTTATGATTAAATGTATTATTATTATAATAACTCGATCAATTTAATATTAGATGCAATGCTTTTCTGCCCCTTTGTGTTCCTGGTGCGTGCACACACACACACACACACACACACACGCACACACACACACTCCTCCATTGTAATGTGAGCCTGATTGAATCTCTGCATCTCTCACACTTGTTGACGTTGTTCTTGTGCAATGTCTGCATGTCCTTTTTTTAAACCACAGCAACAGAAAATCCTGCTCTCTGATTGGCCGGGAGCAACAGCATCTCCTCCAGCTCAATCCAGTGAAAGGATTCAGATTCATTTCAGATGTGAAGTTTTCACAAACACACAAGCTTTGGTTCCAAGAAGAAAGCATCACAAACTGAAATCTTGAGTTACAGTTTATAAATCTTGAATGTATACACGTGTGAAACCATGGCACCTTTTGAGCAGATCTGATAAATTAAATGCCTGCAGGAGGTTTAAGCTCAGCGTAAATCCGCAACCAAGTCGGTCTCTAAAAAGAAATTCTCAGAGCATACAGCAGGGAATTTGCAAAAACTTTCCTTTTAACTTTTTCCGAAGCTCTGATCTCAAATTTGGGGTAAAGCTGGTGAAAACAGGATGTCCACTGAGAGATACAAAGTAGCAGCCGGCCTCAGAGCCTTCTGGAGGTGCATCTAAAGATGACCTTGATGAGGTATGATTATAATTCATAATTTTAAAGGACCTTAAAATAACTTTCAAGTTAACTCTATCAACCAGAAAATAAATGGAGTAAAATAAGTGGTCAAAAAAAACAAGCTGGAGGTGGTGGAGAGTGGAAATCCAGAAGACAATGGGAGACGAGAAAAAGGGAAGCAAGGAAAGGGCTACACCAAAGCACCTGGAAAAAATGAAACACAAGACAACACAAGAAAAGAATTACTAAAAATAAAAATACCAACCAAATCTCAACAACAAGACCCTGAGATCACAGTGACTACAGAAGTTTCTCTGCTGTGTGTCACGTGTGAGACAGGAAAACCGCCGCAATACTGTCCAGCAACAGAGTTAGCATTTTTAACCGTGCTAAGTAGCATCCCAATAAAATCCCAGAATTTCACCCACAAAAACTGGAGCTCAGACTTTTTGAATGATTTGTCAATACAATTAACCTCCCAGCAGCTGTATTACTGGTCAGATAAAAGGCTCCAACAGCACAAAGGGGTCCAGAGGTCCAGTTCAGGGACTGCAATTAGCTGAGGTGAAGCCAGCAGACAGCTAGCAGCTACAGCTGGATGTCAGTCAAAGAGGCCACGCCCCTAATATTGCAACCATTAATTGGACTCTTCCAGCTACAGTAAGTGCAGCAGAGCTGAAGCAGGAAGTTAGTGATGGTTTAATTTCCCTTTAAAGTCATGTGGTTAGACCTGCTGGTTCTGACCTTCTTGTGAGTTCTTGTGACTCTTTCCTGTTGAACTTCCTGTTTTGTGTCAGAAAATATGACCAAACTACTAAAAAAAGAGCTGCAAAGCTAAATGAATCAACCTGCACGTCTTGTGAAAAGAAAAGCAGAAGAGGCAGGAGGAGAGTGATGGAAGAGAGGAGCAGCTCAGCTCTCTGCAGCGATCAGAGGTCGCAGCATAGGCGAGCAGTGTGCTGGATTTAATGTGAGCTTTCTTCCCTTTTTGTCTCTGCTTGTTTTGTTTTGTTCCACTGGCGCACACACTTGGAGACCTTGTGTGACAAAGCAAGGTCATCGGCAGGATTACTGCCGTCGGACGCTGCTCTTATTGGACCGTTTGGAGCTGCAGCAGCAGCGAAAGAAGAAGAAAACGTTAGCCATAGGGTAATCTTCAAAATAAAGTTTAAGCCATCAGTTATTCTGCGTGTTTTGTAATGACACTGTTTTTGTTGTAAAGTGGGTCCGACAGTCTGAACTCATGAATTCTCCTTTGTTTCATATGTAGGTTTGCAGACTGACACACGAGCGTGAACAAAGACTGAATCTCTGCTGCTGAATCGTTAATCCCAAACGAGGCCTGAGCCTCTTCATTCACTGTCAGCAGAGCAACAATACAACAGCCCCCTCCGCCCCCAGAATGTCTAAACACGCACACACACTCACTTCTAAAAACACTGTAAATCATCAACTACAGCATGACCCAACTTTATTAGGTGCTGAGTTTTCACAATGTTGCTCTCCTAATGGGATTTTTACCATCAATCTGAACATGTAATCTAGTTACACTGGCTGTAAGGGTCACATTTTCAATGACTCTTTGACTTTTCATTTTTAACATGGCCTGTAAGTGTGATATAGACTCTCTGCTGCAGGAAGCATGCTATATTTGCAACCTGTTGCCCTTCATTTTATTAAAACAACCAAATGAAGCCCAGCTGTGAAGTTACGGCATCTCAAAATGCCTCATTCTGTCGAGGAAATCTGAACGCATTCAGATGGTGATGCACAAAAATCTGGTTATAATCGGCTGCTAACTCATATGTAGTCAGTAAATGTTTTTTCTGTTTAATCCAGTAACAAATTGAAGCAATTTCCACGTCTCCTTCATTAGATCATCAAACTGTGACAGAGCTGAATGTAACGAGAGTCACAAACTGCAGTGTGCTTGGATTGTGAGATAAGAAAGAGACAAAGTGCAGGACGGGCAGTTTCCAAAAAAGAAGAGCCAGACATAAATCTAATAAGCAAAGATTCAAAGACACGAGGAAGCCAGAAACACTACAGTATCCCTGTAGTGTACCCCAAAAACCATGTTTTTTACATTATTTTTAAATATTTTAAACCATTAAACCCCTCCCACATTCTTGTAAACCCTCTCTGCACTCTTAAACACTTTTGAGACACATTCTTACGAAAAGTTATCGTCCAAGTCAAGAGCCTCGACCAGGTTTCTGCTCATCACTGATTCAGATGAACCGTGGCTTTAGTTTTTGTTGGCGCTCCTGCCATCCATGCACATACCCAACGGCCCCATCTTTGCCACAATACCCTCCCGGGGAGCTCTGCTTTACCCTCAAACTCTGTTATCAGTAACTGTCACATACAGAGTAGCCCAAAGCTTTCAGTTGTTGATCAGACACAAGTGAAATGTGAAAACGGTGCATGATACTCTGCCATTCGTACTTCCTGAAAAGGCTGCGGCTGGAAAGTGATAAATGTTTGCAGATATCCAGAACTTCCTTGGCATGATCTGGATCCCGATACCAAGCGCCCCCCTTCTCTCTTCCAATCTGATGGCTTGAGCACCTCGTCTGACACATCTTTTCCCAGCAGGTCAGTCACCTCCGAGCGTGGGGACACAAAACACAAACCCTGGAGTCAAAAGGGTGTCGAGAGAGACAGAAAGAAAGGAGAGAATCCCTCCTCAGTCCAGAGATAAGAGCCCTTTGTTATCTCCGTGTTGCCTCACAGGAAGCTTTTGTGAACGGACTCAGAGGTGATATTAACTCTCCGAGCCAGGATCACTTCTCTCTCCAGACACTGCGCCGTTAATCCAGAATCACAGAGAAAGATCTGGAATAAGAGCGAGCCGAGTAAAACCTAAATCGGTGGTTCACTTCTGAGTTCAGGAAACACATGAGCCCCGAACGCCTTTAACCTTTTTATTAGTTACACCTGTGAGTTTGATAGTGCAGCAGGTAATGAAAAATCATCTGCTAACAGAGAGATTAAAAGGCTTCATTCCTGTTTACGATTACATCTCATTGCTAAATATCTCAGTCCAGCACCAGATGCACTCAGTAATTAGCTTACTTCATGGTGATTGATAATCTATCCACTAAATAAATAATTTCAACAGATTAAACTACAAAATGTTTGTATTCTGCTGTAGATTTCTCAGTGCTTAAATAGCTTGATAGATTTCTTAATACATTTTTTAATGCTAGACTTATTGATTAATAAAAAATACAAAATTCTTGATAGATTCAATTGATTGATTTATTAAAAGACTTCATAGACTCCTTGATCAATACACTTCAATAGATTTCTTCATAGGTGATTTTACAACAGGTTTTTTAACTAGCTTGATTTGACAATAGATCCCTTCATGCATCTTGATAGACATCTCGATCTCGATAGATTTCTTCATCGCCTTCTCGGTCGATTTCTTGATAATTAACCCTTTAAGACCTACCATAGAACCAAGTCCGCCAGAGCTTATATTATATTTTTACATGCTGTAGTGCCATTTTTGGGAGCATTTCAAGTTGCTATACATCAATACAACCATTACAGCCTAGATTTTAATAATATGTAGGAATTAAGTGCATAGTAACTACATAAATTGCAAAAAAGTGCAATAAACTACAAAAAAATTGAAAATCGTTTTTGTTTTTTTAACATATATTTCTAGTTAGAGAAATTTAAGAGGCTTATCCCTCAAAACTGTAAATACAAAAAAGTTGCACAAAATAGTTTCCCACCACAGGAAATTTATTTTGAGTGCCTTCATAGTTTTATTTTTGAAATACACCAATTTTTATACACTGCAGGAAAAACGAAAATAAATATTATAGTGCAAATTTGCAAAAAAGCAGCATATGCATCAAAATAAACTATTTCCAGCAGTGCAATATGAGTCCTAAGCATCCCAGAAACGATACAGAAAGTCATAAAGTCAAAGATAACTTTTAAAAACACCAGTATAGGCTCATTGAGGCCCGGACCGTAAAAAACTACATTTCCGCGAAATGACGTCACTTCCGGTTTCGGGCAGGTCATGGCGGACATGCGATCGTTCGCGCTGCCGTCTAATCCAATGTAGGAAGTGTTACAAACAGCTGATCGGATCGGCAAAGCGTGTTTCTGGAATATTATGTTTTTGTTGCTGCAAGCGCTTTTTATGCAGTTTTTGCAAAGCTATATGTGGAAGGAAACTGTGACTTAGGACAAGCTGATGGCATAAGATGTAAGTACAACTCCTCAGGTTTCATATGCAAAAAAAAAATATTGCGCTAGCTCACGTGGTTGCAGAGCTACCGGGATTTAAAAATAGTTACACAAAACAGAGCGTGCCCGCTCCTACCGGTTTTAAAGGGTTAAACTTTTTGATGAACTAATTGATCAACTAGTTTTTTTGTGTGTTTATTCTTTATTTGATATTTGATAAATCAGTCTACCAATATATAAATGGATGCTTTTATATGTTAAATCTCTGAAGGTCAGTTTTTTATACTGATCCCTAAGTTTCAGTTTTTTAAAACTTTACACCTCATTCTTCTACCTGTATTGAGAACAAACCTTTCCCATTTTCATTTCTCAAAGCATTTTTCCGTCATATGAACAAAGCTTTTGCCCCAAATTAACTCTAAATTACCAGTTTGACACGTTAAAGCCCAGGAGAGAAAAACTCATAAACCAAGCAGGTGTTTTACCACCAACGAGGTCTCTGCAGAAATGTGCTGTGGGTTAAAGAGATGAGGGGACTTTCTGGAAGCTAAATCAGCTTCAGTCTGCTCAGCAGCAGCTTTAATGAATCCTTCTGGGATCCTTTCACACTTGTAAAGGAGCCGGTGGGAGCGAGGAGGTTTTAACAAGCTCTGTTTGTTCATGAAGGAGGCTCCGGCGTGATGATCTGCTCTCAGCTTGGAGATAATACCGAGGGCAAACGACACACAGAAAGGACCGGCCTGATTGGGAGTGAAGAGCTGTTAATGAGATGGAGGCTGCTGGTGGAGAGTCGGCGTATTGTGCTGAAGGGTGGTCCGAGGACACGGAGCCGGGTTCAAGAGGCTGAGAAACCATTTTTTTTATGACCAGGAAAAACTGAACAGGTTCTACAGCAGAGACAAAGAGTAGCATCACGTCGAAGCGAAACTCTGATGGCTTAAAGAACATTTTCAAAGTCATGCTCCTCAGACGGCAAACAGCTGAGGTCACTGACGAGCTTCAGGTGCTTGGACAACTGATGTAATCTTGTAAGAAAGACATTTATCAGAAAACCAAATAACATTAAGATAAGAAATGATTCAGGTTTACGTATATTTGATCTTCATTTAGCTCATTCTTGGAGGATTTTTGAAATCACAGAAATCGGGTGTGTAGCAGACGAGAACATGAAGAAAAATAAAGACAAATAAACCTCAAATCCATCAGAAAGCAAAGACTTTGATGAACTTTAAGCACTCGCACTGATCCTACTTTTAAAGACAGTGAATACGTTATAATTACATTCTAAACAAATAAATACAAATGTACAAATAAACGTTTAAGAAGTCTGGGCTCCAGTTTTGGTGAAATTCCAGGATTTTACTTGGAGGTTACTCAGCACTTAGCATGGTGTAAAATGGTAACGCTAAGGCTAAAAATATAGAAAAATAGTGGATGGTGTTATGGTGGCTACATACGGTATTCAAATGACTACTTTTGGGATATTTTCACAGTTTTCCTTTCTCACATGTGACACACAGCAAAGAAAGTCTGTAGCTGTCACAGTTTTGACTTCTTTGGTAGAGTTTATAGAGAAATTTATTTAGATTTTATTTTAGATTTTTATTAATATTCTTTCTCATGTTTCCTTGTTCATTTTTTCCTGGTACCTCTGGTATTTCCCTGTTTGCCTCCCACTATTTTCCATATTTCTGCCTTTTACCCCTCCACCACCTCCAGCTTGATTTTCTCACCACTTGCTTTGGTGAGTGAAATTCTAGGATTTTATTTGGATGTTACTGACACTTAGTAACAGCAGCACTCCACCCTTCTTTACTTCTGACAACAAAAGTCTTACATGGTGATGTCACAAGCTCCATAGTCAAGGGTTCTGAATGTGAAGTGTCCATCTTTGATATACAGTCTGTGGGAACAGTGCACCTACTTTTTCTGGTTCTGGTTGAAATTTTGAGTTATGGATGGCAAAAACATGTATTTTTTTCAGAGGTGGAAACAAGTTTCCATACTTTTCTCCCATATAAGATTAGAGCAGAAGGTCCGGTAGCGCTTCTCCATCTTCAGTGAACCTGCTGCAAACTGTGCTGAACCTGTGAACGCAGCCCGGTGTGGACGTGAAGACGAAGCAGATTCAGTTTCAGTTTTGGCTGCAGTCTGACGCCTCAGGATGTTTCAGGGTTCACTGGACTGGATCTCTCTCTCTCTCTCTCTCTCTCTCTCTCACACACACACACACACACACACACACACACACACATACACACACACACACACACAGAGTGCAGGATCTCCATCCTTATGAGGTCTTTCCATTGACTGGGCTCAGTCCTGAGCCCCCCCACGTATGTGTGTGTGTTTGAATTAATGTGCGCGTGAGCGAAGTGTGTTTGTGCAGATGCTTTTTCATTCAGGCTGGCAGTGAGAATGAACTTAATCCTCTAAGCTCTTGTCGGGGCTTGTCCTCGTTCTCTTCAATAAAGCAAGAAGAGAAAAAAAAAACTAAAGCGATGAAACTTTAAAAACAAAATCCCCAAAACATTTCCACAACTTTCTGATTTACAGGCTGTTTACTGAAGGCGTGAAAGAAGAAGACTCGAAAAGAAAATGTTGCACCTTCAGTAGCACTGAACTTAAAGTTATGGATGTCCACAAAGTCCTGTTTGGCAGCCATCTTGGAACAAATCCAGGAGGTTATTTTGAAGCCTCAGTTTAAATGCAAGCAAGTTAAGTGCAAAGTGGTTCATACTTATAGTAATAACATTCTAACACCTTGTAAAGGCTGTAACCCTGTTACTGCTGGTTTGGTTAGAAAGAGATCAGCTTTTGCTTTAATGCAAATGTAATTTCATCTCTTTGGACTCTTCTGGATAAAAACAAACCACTACCATCCTCCCTGAACCCAAAGACCTGCTGGAGTCTGAGCAGAGCTGGGAAAACTGGTCCAGAGAGGTGCAGAAGTGGAGGTTCCTCTGCAACCCCCATCATAGGGGCAGACCATGTTTGTCCAGTACTGATCGTCTGGTAACTTCAGCATACACTAAAATCTAAAGGTCAAATTAATGTTTTACCTGTTTTATTTTTGTATTTGCCCAAATACACAATGTCTTCTGATACTACAACTTCAAATCTAGGAGAAACAGTTCAGATTTGAACTCTTTTGGTCCTCAAAAACAAAGGCATTATCACTTTTAGGTTCTTAGGAGGTACATTTAACTAACTACCTGCAGGGATCGAAATGTGTAGCACATGTGTTTCTGAGACCTGTAAGCTGATTTCCAGGATCTGATTAGAAGGGAAAACTAATGAAGCACACTGTCAGTAAAAATTTCACACATTCATTCATTAAATATGTTCTTCCTCACATTTGGAGAAAAGACACAAAGCTTTGCATTTTTACCTACATTTATAAACCAGGATCGTCTTCAAAAGTTAAAATGTCAGTCCTGAAAATGTCATGCATATATCTCAAGGCTAAAAAAATTATGGAAAAATAATCTGAGTTTAAAAAAAACCCCTCTAAATTAAAGTTGTTACTGTTGTAAGTACTGAAAGTGTGGTGGAAACATTTATTGTATGGTTTCATTAAATTTACTACTCAGCTGACTGTGAGGGGGTCTGGTGGGTGGCACTGAGTTCTGATGGACCACCATTGGTTTCCCAACATGTCCTTACTCTGTTTTAGTCTCATAAAAGCTGAAACTCAGTCTGTCTGTGTTTGACATTTGAAATGAAAAGCCTGTAAACGTGCGTTCCAGCCTCCTGACTTTGCTGACACTCGGTCATCATACTTGCTCTTGGACTTGTGTTGAACTCGACTGAGGTGGTCTGATCAGACACAGCGCTGCTCTTCGCTGCAGCTGTCCACACATCACAGACAAAGTCAGGAGTGTTTCTACCTCGTCCAGCTGCCTCACAGTGCGTGTGTGTGTGTGTCACCTCAGGGCATTTTGTCACTTAAGAGTGGGACATTTGGCTGATCGGTTTTCCTCCCCCTGAAGTGCACGCTTCAAAGGCCGGATGAGCAGATTAGAGGTCAGGATGGGCTCAGGACTAACTGATTTAGGAAGGTTTAGGCTTCAGTCTGAAATCCATCCTCTTTGTTTGGCCTCATCGCCCCACCGGCTCTGTTCCTGTTGGCAGCTTCTTCTCGCCTCTTTAATTTGTTTTTCTCTGCTCCAGTAAGCTACAGGGGCCTACACGGGACAATAATTGATCCTCATGTTCGCATGAGATCAGTAAATACATGCAGCGAAGCCCAGAGGACACAGGTAACCAATACAGGAGACTTTTCCTGCCCTTCAGAGAGAAAGTTGATTTCTTCAGTTTTACTTCTTGTTGGGGTTTTTCTTTTTACTTTGAAGATTTTAGATGTTTGACTTTTAATTCTGGTACTCCTGTTTAAAGGACTGAGGTTGTTATTCTTGCACCTGTGGACAGGATCGTCTGTTGTTCTGGAGTAGCAAACCTAAAGACGCTCTGCAGAGAAACGTAAAAGTCTGCTGCCACCTGTTGTTCACTCAGAGCATCGCATCCTGTAATATCTCTTACCGGGAGATGTCATGGTTTCACAACATATAAATAACCTTTAATACAAAACAGTTATCACTAAATGGTTGTATGTTTGGTTTAGTTTCCAGAATGAGTTTTAGTTCAGTTTTTATTTGTTTCTTTATTTGTTTTATTTGTTTGTTACGAGTTTAAGTGTTCTGTAAAAACATTTGAGACAGCGTAAAATCCCATTCTTAGAAATGATTACATTTTCTTTTTTCTCTTTTATTTAAGTTAATTGAAGATTTTCACACTGTTTTATAATAATAATAATAATAATGATGGATTGTATTTATATAGCGCTTTTCGGGACCCTCAAAACGCTTTACAATTCCACTATTCATTCACTCTGACACTGGTGGAGGCAAGCTACAGTTGTAGCCACAGCTGCCCAGGGGCAGACTGACAGAAGCGAGGCTGCCATATCGCGCCATCAGCCAACACCAGTAGGCTGTAGGTGAAGTGTCTTGCCCAAGGACACAACGACCAAGACAGACAGAGCAGGGGATCAAACCGGCAATCTTCTGGTTACAAGATGAGCATCCCAAGCCCCTGAACCATGGTCGCCCTTACTTTTCATTTGTTAGAAAATCAGGTAATTCCATCATAACTACAAAAGCACAGGAGATAGCTCTATTAAAAACTACAGCCAAACTTATTTGAAGCAAATCCAAGTGATCCATGCCCTTCAAGTAGTTGGAAAGCGTTCTTGCATCCAAAGGTTGTTTGATCAATATGATCTGTCCAAAATATTATACAGAACACGTGAATATCTCTGGTGTTTCTCTATTTCACAATAATAATAAGATTTGCATGTATCCGGAAAAGGGTGGAGTGCCCCAAGTGGAGAAGTTTAAGTATCTCGGGGTCTTGTTCACAAGTGACGGGAGAAGGGAGCGGGAGATCGACAGACGGATTGGTGCAGCGGCTGCAGTGAGGCAGACGCTGCACTGGTCTGTTATGGTGAAGAGAGAGCTGAGTGTAAAAGCGAAGCTCTCAATTTACTAGTTGATCTACGTCCCTACCCTCACCTATGGTCATGAGCTGTGGGTAGTGACCAAAAGAATGAGATCACAGATACAAGAGGCAGAAATGGCTTCCTCCAAAGGATGGCTAGCCTCTCTCTTAGAGATAGGGTGAGTTCAGCCATCCGGGAGGGGCTCAGAGTAGGGCCGCTGCTCCTTCACATCGAAAGGAGCCAGTTGAGGTGGTTCAGGCATCTGACAAGGATGCCTCCTAGGTGAAGTGCTCCGGGCATGTCCCACAGGACACGCTGGAGAGAATCTCTCGGCTGGCCTGGGAACGCCTTGGTGTTCCCCCAGACAAACTGAAGGAGGTGGCCGAGAAGAAGGAGGTCTGCGCTTCTCTGCTTAGGCTGCTGCCCCCACGACCTGGCCCCGGATAAGCAGACGAAGATGGATGGATGAAAATATGACTCAGAGCTAAAAGATAATCCTCGTGTAAAAAGGAGACCCATCATATGCTCTGACTTGTTTTGAGCTGCCATATATCTCACATGTTGATATGAGCTTAGAAAATTTACCTGAAAATGCACTTTCTGAAGTTTTCTTAAGTAAATCATCAGAAAATAGATCAAACATTTGGGGTACAGAGTACAGAAAAAATGAGCGTTTTGTCTTGGAATGGATGCAAAATTGACTTTCTTGCTGATTTTTAATAAAAAATAATTGTGTTTTGAGGTAAAATGAAGATAAAGGTAAAATTTTGTATGTCTTCATTAAATTTCTAATGCTACTGAAACAAAATTGTAGTTTGTTACTCTTGATTTTCCTGATGTAGGTGTGTTAATGCGGCGCTGTTCAGACTGAAATCAGAATCCTGTCTCAGAGTGATGCTGCAAAACCAGCTCATGCATCACTTGGACTACAGTAATTAGTTTTATGACAAAGGCAGTAAAATGCATGAAGGAGGACGTGACAAAGAACAGAGCGAGACACAGACGGAGACTAGAGCAGAATGGACGCACCTGGGAGCACAGCTGAACACAACTAACTGATGAGACAGGGATAGCAGAGCTGAACATCACACACACGAGCCAAGGGATTGTAAAAAGTAGCACACACACACTGAGGCGTGTGAACTTCACACAGGGACCGACAACAAACAGACATGACAGACAAAGGTATGACACACAGAGAAATGATCCCGGGAACACAACTGACTTCCAAAAGAGATGCTGATGACAAGACAGAGACGAGACAAGAACTAGAAATGTGAATAACCAAATTATTCTTCCCACTGATTCTTCATGGCCACACTGGTGCTGGTGCTTTAATTCCAGGTCCAGCAGACTGGAAAGTGTGCCACCGCTTTGTTCTTCAATACAACACACTAAAACTTTGGCTGTGAATGATGAAGGTGGAGTGATCTGAATGTGGGGCTCGGACATGGAGGGAAGTCATGGATAGTTAGTGATGGACTCCTTCCTCTGTGCCCTCTGTAGAACAGAATGAGCTGCTCATGCATCCTTCATCCATCATCATCAAAACCAAATAGAAACAAATCATCTAACAGCTTCCATGCAGAGCAGAAGAGCTGTTTATGCTTAAGGCTCATATCTAAGAAAACACACTTACAATGAAGAACAAAATAAATTCATGCAGCTTTGGTGCAGATGACATCACTTCTCACTTTGTCACGGGTATTTATACAGACAAACTAAAAACACCCCCTGATTCAGTAGCTTGTAAGACCTCCTTTAAAACCAGCAGATTGAAAGGAGATCACAGGTGTCTCAGTTACTGCCAGAACTGGATCCTGATTCCAGACTATTTTATTTTATCATTCACATGATTGTTTCTTAAGTTTTCTTTTGTTCCACAAAATTATGCCTGGCTCCCCATCCTCTACTGGGAAAGTGGGATCTGGATTAGACTGCTTTGTGGATGCGATCCCCCACACTGTTGTTTTTCCTGCTGCCAGCAGATGGAGACAAACTGTAACTTCATGTTCTCTGTTTTTGGTCAGGCTTAGTTTCTGTAGTGGAAATAATAAGTGTGACTATTATATTCTATGACTATGACATGTATGCACATATGATTCGTTCGGTAAAATAAATTAAACAGTGTTCATGTTGTACCTCTCTCCTAACCCACTCCATACTTACCGGTGATTTGAACAAAAAATTTTAAACTTGGATTCATCGCTCCATCAGACCCGTTGCCACTGATCTTCAGATGAGTTTGTTGTGGGATTTGACATACTGCAGCCCCTTCTCCCTTTTCCTTTTCATTAAGAATGGCTTCCTGACAGCCTGATGAGGCTTCAGTGATCAGTAGATGGATTACCTGAAGGTCAAGATGCTTCTCTCAAGTCCAGTGTCAATGTTTTTTAAAGACACACTGCACACCATGCTGAGATATGCCAGCTAATAGTTTTTTAGGATTCGCCTTGTCGTTTCAAAAATACAATTTTATGCTGTCAAACTGTCTAATCTTTGATATTTTTCATAGATGTAACCAAAGGAATGGAACAAATGATATATTTTATGACAGGCTGCCTAAAGACACAGTTTAAAATTAGCTCTTTGCTAAGTTGTGTGTAGACACAACACTGATTCATCTCGTTATCTGACTTTTTTATGCTTGAATGACTCATAGGTGAGCGTTGAAGTTGCTTATAAACAAACCAAAAACATTGCTCTAAAATGGTCTAGTACAGGAGGTGTACTGAAAATGAATGAAAAAGCAGCCAGTGTCCAAAGAAAAGCATTGACAGTATGAAGAAATACTGCTCAAGAAGGTCTGGATGCTTGAAAGCAAAAAATAAAAAAATGACAGGCGGCTTAAAACTTTTGAACAGTTCTGTAATTAGTGAAGTTAAAAAGCTGAAATAAAATATTTCCAGTGCAAGTGTTCCTAAAAAGTTCCTCATCTAGCTATTAAATAACGTGAATTCTTTTGATGTTACAAAAGTACACATTATTTTGAAGATCACAGGAACCTTTCCAAAACTGGTCTTATTTTGAAATCTCTTACCGGAAGTTACGTCTTCGCTCCGTGTTGTTGGGCCGTGGCGCTGAAAGGAGCGCTCCCAGCCGCAGGGGTGGATGGCAAGGAGCCGGAAGAAAGAGAAGTCAGAATAAAAGGACGTAAAACAGAAAAGAAGAAGTAGACTAGGAGGAGGAGAGGAACGAGGAGAGGGAGAAGTCCAGAGGAGGAGAAGAAGTGAGGAGCTGGTGGAGTGACTCAGTGTGATTTCTTTAACAGCTGCAGCGGCTGTCAGTCAAACACGAACAGACCCGCCAGGTGGGCTCAGGCCCCGCCCCTTCAGGTAAACCCTCAACTGTTTCTGCTGTTCCAGAAGTCCTTAAATATCAAAGTAATAGTAAGTAATCAAAGTAACAGTGGAGTTCTGCTGAGTGGAAAAATTACTTTAATGTGTATGTAAGTATGAGCGGGGGTAGACACGTGTAGAGACTTTGTACTGAGAGGAAGGACGATTTAAAAGTATTTTTCACAGTTTTGTATGAAGTACTGCAGTAATTACCAGTGAGTGTGTGTGTGTGTGTGTGTGTGTGTGTGAGAGAGAGAGAGAGAGAATGGGATCAGTGAGCATAAGCAGCTTTCCTAAAAGCATGAAGTATTTGCTCACTTCCTATCAGGCTGCCGGTGTTGTGCTGCATTCTGTGACCGGATCAACTGCGTTCCTGCCTGCTGCTCATGTTTCCATCACTTCATGCTCAAAAAGCAAAGTCAGTGATGCTCTTCATCAGTCAGAGATCAACCTCCAAAACGTACAAGAAAAACACATCTGTTTTCAGTAATGACGAGCTGTTTGTACTAACGCCATAAAACAAAGAAAAGTCTTTCTAGAAGACACATGAAACAAATGTGTCAAAAAGTGATTGTCTGCCAAAAACTGATTGTTTGTATTTAAACTGCTATAAATAACTTGCTGGTCTATAATATGTGAAACATATGTCAAATGTATCCCTCATGAATGAAATCAAGTCATCTTAAGCAACAAACAACATTCCTGTAACAAGGTAGAAGCCGCAATCAGTTTTTGGCAGTGACTTTTATGTATCCTTTATTTATGCAGTTAAAAGAATTCTTGTTGACTTTAAAAAGATCTCTTTCAAGAGTAATCTGGCCAAGAGGACAGCTGAAATTGCAACAAATGCAAAAATAGTTCTGTAAACATATTTTAAGTGGACAAAAGGGAGCTGATTGATTATAATGTAAGTACAATAACACAGGTAATTTATTTTATTTTATATACACCACTTCTTTAGCATCTCAGGTGAGCATGGCTAAAAACCAGTAAACAGGCAGAATTATGTTAATAAACCAACCAGCAGAGGGTGCTCTATAGGTTGGCTAAGTTTGTAGTTTTGCATTAAATTAGACAAGAGCCACTAGCACTTCTTCCTGGAGCCTTACAGTGGTTGCTAGAGGTTGCTGGCCATTTTGGAGTGATATTGGTTGCAATCAGGGTGCTGCACCAGAAAAACTCCTTTTAATTGCTGTGGTTACTAGGAAGTTGCCATAGTCACCCATATTTCGCGTGCAAGATGGCCACTTGTCTGCAAACACTCACTAACTAACCACTAGCAGTAGTGGAATCCAAACAGGAAAGAAGAGAACTTTCAAAGTAAAGGTTGGGCCTCATTGCCAGACACATTCCACAAGACATGAATGACTTTTACTTTGTTTTAACTAACTTAGCTAGCAGCTGTCAAATGTTTGCAAACAAGATGGCATCTTCCACCCAAACTACAGGCAACTGCAGCAATCTGTCAGCAACCAAAGCAGTTTCACCTTGCAACAGCAACTTTCTGCAACCACTTGTAAATCAATCAGAGAATATGTATTTTTCCTTTGCAGCCTGGGATTGCCATGGCGTAACTGTTCACGCTGATGGATAAACATCATATACATGACTTCCACACAGAGAGGTGACAGTGTCTGTTGTTTCTGTTAGATGAAATAACACTCTCTGTGTAAATATCTCACAGTTGTAAGTCATTACCAAAGGATAGAGCAACAGGAGTAAAATAAGCCTAATGAGTAGTAGGCTCAAACTGTCATAAACCTCTGACATGCTTGAGGGTTTGGCTTTGGGTTGGGCCTTCGGGGGCAGTGCAGTGAGCTGTGAGAATGCCAAAACTTTTCCAAGTCAAACAAACATTTAGATAACAAGACGTATTGGCCAAAGCTGCTGCCGCAAACATGAATCATTTCATGCTCGCTCAGATGACAAGCAGCATGCTGTGGGACCGACACGGCGACCTCTAAAAGCGGCCACACCTGCAGCAGAGCAGCTCCAACTGAAACAAGTCACGTGCAGACCATCGCTTGTTTTTTCTACAGCACTTAAAATGCTTGCGTTACGTTCCTGGAAGCAGCGCTTAGGCTTTTAAATCAGCACTCAGCTTTTCCAGTTAGCACGCTCTGAACTCACACCAATGCTTAAATAGCATGAGAGGAAATACAGGCATGAGACACACCACTGCTGAAAGGAGTTTGCCCTATGTGAAGAATTTCCCATGAACGTCTTCTTTAGCATTGCTTGGATCCTTTCCCCCCCTGTTGAACACTTAATTTGATTTGAAGCCATTTTCTTTTCTCACCCTTTAGTGTCATGCAGATCTAACCTTTCAGCTTTCTTGCTCTTCCTGCCAGTCTAATATTAGCCTGGTAGTTTCATCTGGAACTGGATCCAAAACCTGACATGTACAAAACAGCATTGAGGGAAAAGCTCCCCCCAGAAGCTAAATGTCTTTTAAAATGGCCACAGAGCACTTTTGCTTTAAATCGGTGGTTTTTAAGGGTTTCCAACCTATCTCACACTTTAGTGTTAGCCATTGTCCCATGATGACGATTGCATCAAGCACACTCTGAATCAGCGCAGTTAGATCAGTTTCCATACAATGACCCACAAAATCCCAAGCAGGTGTTCATAAACAGCTGACACTAAGTGTGACAACACAATAGAATTTGTTTTAAAAAAAGATCTTCAGTCTGTCACAGTGATTCTCAGAAAGTTATGATAAAAAACAAACACACTATTCTGAAGCATTTTAAAAATATTACACATTAAACAAAGTGAAGTAACTTAAATGAATGGTAAGTCAACAAAAGTGAAAGTTGGGAGAATCAGGATTGTGAGAGGTGCAAGGAAGAAAAACAAAGAACTAACTCAGAGCAAGTACTAGCAACAGCTTTATAGACTGGAAAACCCAGTCAGCCCTGCTCTCCAGGTAGCTGAAACACCTGCAGAGGAAAGTGAAGACATTAAATGATGGGATTGATCAGACTAAATTAAAGGAAAGGAAATCTCTCCGAACTTAGTACTTCTTTGAATGAATTCAAGTCTCTGGAGTGTGAATCAGCGCTGCTTACACAAACTAAATGTCAAATACCTCGAACTGGAAGCACATGCTCTACAAACACTGTCAGACAAAGGCAGAATGTGGGGAACCTTTACCATCTTCCCCTTTCAGCTGTTTGAATAAAATGAGTCTAGTAGTCAATTGAAAATTGAAATCAATAGAAAACTGGTTTTCTTATCTGAAACCTGTTTAACTGAAAGCCAACAGTCCATACAGGACGCGGGCCTCTTTCCAAACTCATTGAAGGCTGTCTGGAAAAATCCATGAATATAACAGCAGTCAGTAACATGCATGATCTGCACAGCACAGGTCTGCAGTTAAGCTGAACTGGATATTCCACAAATACGTGTGGACTGACCTGCCACATGAGAAGGTCATGCCACGCTTACGAGTCAAGAGCCGCTACTCTAGTTTGGCTTTCCCCCTTCATATCTGTGTGTATAGAGATGCAGAGATATGGATCGTAATTTAGATGTTTTGCTTCCCTGGACCTGAACCACTTCCTGTAATTAGGTCCCATTACTTTAGAACTCATCAGATTTGTGCTTATTTTGGTGCAGTAGAAGAAGGATTCAGGTCCTCCACTGCAGGAAAAAAACACTAAAACGTGTTTTTAGAGCTTCACGCATCATGGTGCTTTGCTCCTGGACCACCAACGGGCGAATAAAGAGTCGAACACACATTTTAGACTATATACAAACACGTGACTTCAGTAAAAAAAGAAAGAATGGAAAAATAATTATTTACAGGTTTGGTCCCATTAGATTTTTATTTCTCAGTAGAGAAAAAACTTTTAGCAGCTCAGCTGAATTTTAAAATGATAATCCACAGACTGTATACCTTCATATACATATACAGTAAGCACTATACTGTACATTAAGATATCGACTACGCTTGCCATTGCACGCACAACAAAATCCACACCCCACTGTCAGCCCAGCACTTAGAAATAACAATACAACTCTCTTTTTTTCTGTCCGCTTGCAGCACGCTCTTACTATTCATGGATTCTTTTCTCTTTAAATGGTTTTTAGTTTTACAAATTAAAGCATGAACTTCGAAATAGAACCAATAGAATTTCATCACCAACCCCAGGGCTTTAAAAAAAGACAGAAAAAAACTGCAGTTCTTCTAATGTCCACTAGAAGCTACAGCATAGACTCCCATGTTATACTTGATTACAGCGTGCTTCAAAAGGGGTGTGGCCTCTTTGGCTGACCTGCAGATAGTTCACAGAAGTGGCTGCAGCTGCTAGCTGTCTGCTAGGCTTCACCTCAGCTAATTGGAGTTCCTGAATTGGAGACCTCTGGGCCATGTTTGTGCTGTTAGAGCCTTTTGTTGTCATTTTAATAATTATTATTATTATCTAGCCAACAATATGGCTGCTGTGTGCGTAATCGTACTAACAGACCATTCAGTAAGTCCATTTCTAAACTTTTATTTAGATATTACTGAGCAGTAATTAGCAGCTATGTGTCTGTGTGATGCTGTTGTACTGTCTGTGAATGCAGCTTGACAGTCAAGCTAGCTAGCATTTAGCTAATAACATAACACTCCACCCTGTCATACAGATATGGTCTATATGCTATCTCTGAGGTTGAAGACAGATACTAAAACTAATGAGTGGCATTAACGTGGGTATAGTCATCTTTTACAGTCTATATAAGATAGACACTCAGAAAATAAGCAAATCAATTTTAAAAAATAATTTAAAAATAAATGAGTTTGAGGAGCCTTGGCTGTCCACATGATTTTACTGCATACAGGTGATATTGCATATTTCAACACAAACTGATGTGTATCTGAATGTGTAACTGGTTTACTTTGAATTTGTGTCCCTGCATTTCTTCTCCTGCTGGCTGTTTTCTTTTTTTCCAAATGCAGCCTTTATTTATACTCCTTGTCTGGAAAAAAGGCACTTAGTCTGGATTTGAAATTCTCAGAATCCAGTTTGATGGTTTACCGCCAAACGTCTCCTCACAAACATCATTAAACTCCATTTCCTTCCTCCGTCTTTCTTTTTGCAGGATGAATGGAAGCAGCTCAGCAGGAAATCCCAGCGCTGCCTCGTCTTGCTCACTTCCTGCCCACGCTAACGAGGGGACGCTGAAGACAGAGTCTCCGAAGAAGGACCACCAGAGCAGAGAGTCTGCCAGTGTGCCTGGGTCACAGAAGAACCAGAGACCAGGAGGGAACAAACAGGCTAAAGAGAAAACAGACCGGCGGTTTTCTCCTCACACGGAGAAAACCGCAGAAAATACTCCAGAGACAAACAGGCTAAAGACTAAGGATTCAACTTCTTCAAAAAATGACTCAAAACCAGACAGACCACAACCAGAAAACCTCTTTCCAGACCAAACCGAACTAGATCCTCTTCCTAAATCAACAGATTCTGGTTTGGGGGCAGATCAGAGGAACCTTGGAGATCCTGTCAGACCAAAACATGAACAAGAACCAGGTGACTCTCAGGACTGTCAAAACCACAAAGATCTTTTTTGTGCAGATCAGAAAACTAAAGATGAGAAAAGAAACTCATTTATAACTTTGCTAACAGCTGAAAAGGATGTCCGGAATAAGCTCCATATTTCTGAGTCCATAGAGGAGAAAAAAACTGAGAGGCTTCAGCATTTCCAAGATCCTCCTCACCTAAACACCCACAAGTCTCCTCCCCCTTCTCCTGCAGACCAGAAAAGACACTTGGATCCTCCAACTAAAAGATCCGCCCTGGCTCCACCAGCTCCACCTCTCACCATTGAGGCTTTCTGTGACCAGATGCAGCCCAGCCCTGCAGGTTTTCCTTCCGGGGAGCCCAAACTGTGCGGCTTCCTGATGAAGCAGGGCGGGCCTCTGAGGGCCTGGAAGCAGCGCTGGTTCACTTACGAGGAGAAGAAGAACCAGCTGTTCTACTACCGCACACCAAACGATGTGATGCCGCTCGGGTGGGTGGAGCTCAGCGGTGCCACCTTCACCTACCCACTGAAGTCAGAGCCGGGTACCTTCCAAATTAAGACACCTGAACGTACTTTCATACTGAAGGTAGGAGGCCAAATGTTGCTTAAAGCATTTTTGGATTTGAGTCGCAAGTGTTTGGAGTCTCTTAATCCACCTGCACCCTCTCCAGGCTGTGACCGAGGAGCTGATGCTCTATTGGCTGCAGCAACTACAGGTGAAGCGCTGGCAGCACCGAATGATGTCCATGTGCTCAGACCCAACGAACAACAACAACAACACTGCAGGTGAGAAACCAGCGTGAGCTGCTGCTCGAGCTTCTACATGGAACGCTGAGACATGAACTTAACTGTTTTAAAGTCTCTCCAGGATGTAGTTACAGCGAGCAACAATAAAAGTTTATTTAAAACAAAAGCCCTGAACACTGACAGAAGATCTGCTTTGTCTAATCTTATTTTGAAAATATCAGTAAATTACAGTTTGGTGAGCTTCAACCACCGTCCACTAGAGGCTCCAGCAGACCCCATAGTGCAGGGGTGGGCAACTCCAGGCCTCGAGGGCCGGTGTCCTTGCAGGTTTTAGATGTGTCCTTGAACCAACACAGCTGATTTAAATGGCTAAATTAGCTCCTGCAGTTCTCCAGAGGCCTGGTAACGAACTAAACATGTGATTCAGGTGTGTTGAACCAAGGTGAGATCTAAAACCTGCAGGACACCGGCCATCGGGGCCTGGAATTGCCCACCCCTGCCATAGTGAGTCAGTCCCGAAAGAAAAACATGTTTACAGCCTGATTTTTAAAAAGGGGGCGTGTCTGTTTATGACTGCCAGGTGGCTGTAGCTAGTAGTATTCACCTCAGCTAATTGGAGTCCCTGAACTGGACTTGTAGACTGCGTTTGTGCTGTGGGAGCCTTTTTAACCCTGGAGAACCCATGGGGTCAGAGCCGACCCCATTGGTTTTCTAGGGAAACCATGGGGTCAAATTTGACCCCATGGGTTCTCCAGGGTTAATGCTAACAGATATTATTAATTTCGTTGACTCATAATTTGCATCATAACTTTTGTCAGGACGAATTTGGCGGCGATCCAATCCGAATCAACTTTTGATTTAGTCTCCTAGTCTGATGATGTTCAGTTGACTAAAACTAAACTTTCAGCATTTGTTGTCCAAATGAGTTGTGGTCCCAGAAGAAGTCTGAGCTCTGTGTCTGTGTGATGCACCTGTACAGTGTATGCCTCTCATCCACACGTGGTCACTTCTAGCTCTATTAATGTTGAGGCTTCAGAATGCAGAAGCTACAAAGCTGTGAGTTTCCCATCTCATTTTTATACCCAGTCTGTGGTTGAAACAGACTTTCAGTCTCTAACTTGCTTTTCCCATGACTCTCACCAGAAGCTTCTTCAGACCTTTTCTGGTGTGCTTTCACCTCTTTTGTCTTTATCGGCCCTCTCATGTTCATGTTGGTCTCTTATGTTCAGGAAGTGAGTTACTGCTGTGGTTTATCTTCCTCTTCCTCCTTTGTGTCCCGGCAAGAATTGGGAAATCCTTCCATGAGGCATGGGAGGGGCTCAGACTGACTCATCGTTCCCTGAAAGTCTAAAATTGCGTCAGAATAAAGGATCAAGCGAGTCATTTAGCATGCACTGACTGGTTTTATGTTCCTCTTTTCATAGAAATATTTCAGGTTATACTTTTGTCACAGAGAAGAAGCGGCTTTTCCTTTCATTGTGTCTTCATATATGTGGCTGTTTTTTTTTGTTTAGGTCAGCATGAAGGAGTTGACAGGGTCTCTCTCTGTGCTTCTTACACCCTTATCATCCTAATTAGGACCTGAGTTTGGGGATGGAGATCATCAAAATCCCAGCAGGGCCATTAAAAATTAAGCAGAGGAGCAGGTGGGGAAATTCACCGCTCCCTCCCCACTGAAAGGCACTAAACATGAATCCAGTCTGGTTTTATTTCTCTGTGCATTATGTCGGGATTCACTGATCAGCTTTTAGTTGAACGTCCTCTTGTACAGACAGCCTACGGTCAGTTATTCGTCAGTGTTAAGCAGGCAGAGACTAGCTGAAGCAAAGCAGAGAATTCCTATGACAGCAGTGGTAAATACGGTCATGCAGCCTCCAACTGACAGACGAGGTTAAAATTGGTGACAGTGTTCACTGACTCAAACTAATTGAAAATATTAAGCACTCTGATGAGCTCTTTCAGCCTTTTGAGTTTCTGTGTTTGATCAAATAAACAATTTTTTAATGGTAAATGGCCTGCATTTGTATAGCGCTTTACTTAGTCCCTAAGGACCCCAAAGCGCTTTACACTACATTCAGTCATTCACCCATCCACACACACATTCACACATTGGTGATGGCAAGCTACATTGTAGCCACAGCCACCCTGGGGCGCACTGACAGAGGCGAGGCTGCCGAACACTGGCGCCACCGGGCCCTCTGACCACCACCAGTAGGCAACGGGTGAAGTGTCTTGCCCAAGGACACAACGACCGAGACTGTCCGAGCCGGGGCTCGAACCGGCAATCTTCCGATTACAAGACGAACTCCCAACTCTTGAGCCACAATCGCCTGTGGCTTAATCTTAAATTATACTTTTGCAGATGAAGTAAAAAGTGTGATTTTACTTCTGTTGTGTGCCTCTACTGTCGTCTATTAACAAGTAAGCGCATTAGAGGGTTAAAAAGGTTAAAAATTAAATCTTCACTTAGCAAAAATTCTGCAAATGTGATTAAATGAAATCATGAATGAAGCTTCTACTAAAAAGTGTTACATATAGCGTATAAGTATCAGTCCAAGTCCATGTAGCATGCAGTCAAATACTTCAGCTCTGAAAATATTTGACTTTTAAGGGGCCATCACGGCTCATTTCACCAAATATTGGCGTGGTCGATATGCTCTGTGATGTCGCCCTGTGGAGCTGAGGATCATTTCCTGTTATGGTTCAGTTACATCATCATCTGGACAGGAAGTGATTCTGACTGCAGATCAGCTGCATGCGACTGAATGAGAGGAAACCCCCACAGACTAAATATAAACTGGCGAGCAAACACCTGCTGGAAGGAAAAAAAACTGAGTCGCACAGCTCAGAGCTTCATTCTTTCATTTTTTTATCTTGAGATAAAATTTGTATAAAACAAGCATTGAACCTCCTCTGTTTATCAGTCTGACTACTGGAGCAGCTCACCTGGCTCTCGGGTATTCAGTACATGTCCCAGCTTGTTTAGCACTTTTACGTCTCAGCTCAGCTCACAGAGACGGCTCCATTGTTTGTTTGTTTTTAATTATCCTTCATGTAGGTGTTCAGAGCCTAATCTGACAGTGTGGAGATCTTTCAGTGCCCCCTGCAGGGTCTTTATGACATGGCCTGGAGATCCTCCCAGACTCATCCCAATATATACAGTGAAAATTACAAAATTTCTTAATTTTTAAAAGAATAATTTTTTAAAATTGTTTTTATCTACGTTTGTGTTGTTTAGGCATCAAAATTACTCAGCCAGGCTGCTTCAGAAAATCATTCCTATTATATTATAAAACACCTTTCAGGCACACACATTTCTGGATTATACCTTTTTGTAGCTGTTTCTTTTATTTATAGTCTAAACATTATTTATTAATACAATCTGCAACTCTTTCACAATTTTTGTCTTGCTTTCTACTTTTCCTTAACTTAAACTTATTTTTATTTTTTTTTGTTTTATCACTGTTGTGCATATAACGCCTATTTGTCGAGCCATCTTATCCATTTAACTAACTAGCTAGCTTTTTATCTATCTAGCAATCTAGCTAACTATCTAGAATTCACATTAATCACATTATTGGACATCTAGTATGGAAATTTTTAAAAGAAAAAGATAATGGGGGTAGAAGAATTTTGTCCCCCTTATGTAAAGAATTTTATATAAGGGGGACAAAAAATACACTGAACAAAAATATAAATGCAACACTTTTGTTTTTGCTCCAATTTTTCACGAGCTGAACTTAAAGATCTGAAACATTTTCTACATACACAAAGGACCCATTACTATCAAATATTGTTCACAAATCTGTGTAAACTGTGTTAGTGAGAACTTCTCGTTTGCTCAGATAATCCATCCCACCTCACAGGTGCGGCATGTCAAGGTGCTGATTAGACAGCATGAATATTGCACAGGTGTGCCTTAGGCTACGTCCACACGTAGCCGGGTATTTTTGAAAACGCAGATTTTTCTATGCGTTTGCACCTTTCGTCCACATGTAAACAGCGTTTTTGGTCACTGAAAACGGAGATTTATAAAAACTCCGGCCAGGGTGGATATTTTTGAAAACTCAGTTTTTGCATTTACGTGTGGACAAGAAAAACGGAGAAAACGCAGTGTCAAAGGTGTGCGCCTTTTTTGACGTCACACGTTATTGTTTCGGTGAAATGAATTTCTACAATACTGTTACTGTTAATTGTACTCTCTGCAGTGTTTAAATGCTTACATATACACACACAGTTACTGTCCCTCCACACATACGACTCGGTTCTGCTTCTATGCCCCAGCTTTGTTTACTTTTTCCCACCGACGCTTCTAGACTTCTGATTGGCCAACATTTCTGCACGGTTAGGAATATATCGCCACCTGTTGCTTTGGCATGTTCCTAGCAGCGTTTTCCTTCATTTCTGCCTTTACGTGTGGACGCGATTATTTTTTAAAACGAAAACGGAAAATCTCCGTTTTCAAAAATACCCATGTACGTGTGGACATAGCCTTAGACTGCCCACAATAAAAGGCCACTCTCAAATATGCAGTTTGATCACACAGCACAATGATACAGAAGTCGCAAAACCAGTCAGTATCTGGTGTGGCCACCTCACACAGTGCAACACATCTAATGGAGATGTGTTGCACTGTGTGAGGCAAATGGTGCGTAATGGGCATAGAATTCATCAGGTTGTTGATTGTGGGCTGTGGAATGCTGGTCCACTCCTCTTCAGTACTTGTGTAAAGTTGCTGAACATTGGCAGGAACTGGAACACGCTTTCATGTGACAAACTGCTGTCATGTGACGACCTGCAGTCAGGTCGTCACATGACAACATGCTGGATGTGAAGGTTCTGGGCTGGTGTGGTTACATGTGGTCTGCGATTGTGAGGCCGGTTGGATGTACTGCCAAATTCTCTGAAACGCCTTTGAGGACGGCTTATGGCAGAGAAATTAACATTCATTTCACAGGCAACAGTTCTGGTAGACATTCCTGCAGTCAGCATGCCAAAAGCTGCGACTTCTGTATCATTGTGCTGTGTGATCAAACTGCATATTTCAGAGTGGCCTTTTATTGTGGGCAATCTAAGGCACACCTGTGCAATATTTATGCTGTCTAATCAGCACCTTGACATGCCACACCTGTGAGGTGGGATGGATTATCTCGGCAAGAAGAAGAAGAAGTTCTCACTAACACAGATTTAGGCTACGTCCACACGTACCCGGGTATTTTTGAAAATGCTGATTTTTCTATGCGTTTGCACCTTTCGTCCACACGTAAACTGCGTTTTTGGTCACTGAAAACGAAGATTTTTAAAAACTCTGGCCAGGGTGGATATTTTTGAAAACTTCGTTTTTGCATTTACGTGTGGACGAGAAAAACAGAGAAAACCAGCGTCAAAGGTGTGCGCCTTTTTTGATGTCACACTGTGCGCCACGTTGTTTCGGTGAAATGAATTTCTACAATACTGTTACTGTTAATTGTTCTCTCTGCAGTGTTTAAATGCTTACATATACACACACAGTTACTGTCCCTCCACACATACGACTCGGTTCTGCTTCTATGCCCCAGCTTTGTTTACTTTTTCCCACCGAGGCTTCTAGACTTCTGATTGGCCAACATTTCTACACGGTTAGGAATATATCCCCACCTGTAACTTTGGCATGTTCCTAGCAGCGGTATCCTTCATTTCTGCCTTTACGTGTGGACGCGATTATTTTTTAAAACGAAAACGGAAAATCTCCGTTTTCAAAAATACCCGGGTACGTGTGGACGTAGCCTCAGACAGATTTGTGAACAATATTTGATAGTAATGGGTCCTTTGTGTATGTAGCAAATGTTTCAGATCTTTAAGTTCAGCTCATGAAAAATGGGAGCAACAAAAGTGTTGCTTTTATATTTTTGTTCAGTGTAATAATTAAACAATTTAAGACCCGTCAGTGAAGTGTGCTAAGGTTCAGACTCGTAAAACAATTAGCCTGAGCTTTTTTCCAACAGTTTTAAAAAGAGTGAACATCTTTATATTCCTGTCACCTTTCTTTTTGCGCCTAGACGCAAGTATCATAGCTGAGCCAGTGTTGATGTGTTTTGATCTTTCCATACAACAGAATCCTTTACCAGAGATTTGGAAGTGTGCCTTTTTTGTTACTCCCCCTACTGAAAACTGGTGATTCTTCAATGGTCAATAACTACAGACCAGTTTCCAAACTCTGGATCTTAGTCTGGTAAATAATCAACTTAGAGTTTCCTGGATTACAGTAGTTTTTTATCTCCTTCTCTGTCTGGCTTTAGGAAATTGCAATGCTATGAAACTGCTTTCTTAAAAGTTCTTAATGATGTCTATTGAGCCTTGAAAGCCTTCAAAGAACTACTGCGCTGCTCTTTTTATTGGTCTGTCAAAAGCCTTTAGCACTATTGACCGTGGCATTTTATGCCAGAGGCTACTGGTCATAGGCCTTTCAGACCAAGCAGTTTGGTGTATTACTAATGACTTTTCTGACCATCAGCAGTGCATGTAGCTCAGTGGCCTCTCTTCCAGAGAGTGCCCAGAGTTATGTAGTGGGGCCTGCACTATTTACTATTTATGTTAATGGCTGTGGACAAAATCTTAATGCTTCGGTTAATTTTTACACAGATGATACAATTATTTATTGTGCTCATATAAGTGACATCGTTTTTGAACAATTACAGCTAGCTTTTGAATTTATACAGTCACAGCTGTGTCAGGTCAGACTGCTTTTGAATGCAGGAAAAAAAACAAGTTTATGTGAAAATTACTGAAACTGAGGCTGAAGTTGGGCTTCTTTTTCCAAAAATCAATCGTGTTTCTCTTTCACAGCAAGGAAAAGGCTCGTTATTACCACCTGTTAACCCCTCCTGGATTACAGCGATAAAATTTACATGAACGCCTCTGCTCTTTCTCTCCATTTCATGGACTGTTTATCACAGGGCACTAAGATTTACAAGCAGCTGTAAAACTTTGGCACGCCGCTGTACTTATATTCTCTGGTTGACTGGCCCTCACTGGCCATATGCAGGATGGTTCATTGGTATAATTTTATCTGTAAATCTATGTATGGTTTACTCCCTTCTTATTTATCAGAGTACACGTCATGCAAACAGTTTAGTCATAGTCTGCAGTCTCAGGACTTCATTACAGTCACCATCAGTTCATACAGAACTCAGAAAGAAGGCATTCCTCTTTTTCTGCCCCATCTTTGTGGGATACACGATATGACATCAGCTGATGTCACTTGTAGACTTTAAAAGACGTACAAATGACTTTGTGAATTCATCCCTGGGAACTTGTTCCTGTTTTTGACATGAATGTGTAAACATTAGACAATTTTAGCTATTCTATTGTTTCTTCTATTGCTGTGATTTTAATGTTTGTCTGACATGGGTCACTCTTGTAAATGAGACACTGAGTCTTAATGAGACTATATAAGAGAGTGTATAAGTAAAGGTCAAATAAAAAGTATTTAAACATCAAACACACATTCATTGGAAATAAGCAGCTAGAAGAAAACACACAGGCTTTGCGTGTGTCTGAGGTGTTGAATGTCTGTGTGTGTTTGTGCAGATGACTTCCTGCCAGTGTTGAAGAGCCCCATCGGTCTGGTCGGGGAGGGGGCCGCCAGTGTGCCGATGACGCGAATTCCCCTCGCCAACGTGTCGCTCAAGCATCCGCTCATCGAGATCCAGTAAGTCCCCTCGGCCACAAATCTGAGACATTTAAACGGCTCAGACAGTCTGATGTCTTCCACTTGTTGTTTTGTTGTTGGTCTTCATGTTTCTTCTTTCTGAGTACAGAAACTCAGTCCACTGTCTGCGTAAGAGGTCATCCCAGGACTGGGGTCAGAGCGTGTTTCATGTAGAAGCTCCTCCCTGGATTCCCCCGAACATTGCCGACACAGTCAACACCCCCAGTATGTATATACAGTACTACAGCAGTACTACAGTAACTAGTCAGAGCTTAGAGTACGCCAGTAATACCATTCATATTCATCTATGAAACCACATGATGCAAATCAGTTAAACTACAGTCATAACTTAAAGACTTGAATGATGTTAAATTTTCTCCTTTTAAATACACATAAACTGAAGTTTTTTATTGTACGCGTGACTAAAAACCTCAGAAACTTGGTGTCTAACCAGATCCTTACTCTGAATGGTGTTACCTTTGCCTCCAGCAGCCCTGTGAGGAGTCTCGGAGTCAGTTATGTCCCTCAGTGCGCACATTAGACAAATATGTAGGACTTTTTTGTTTCATATATGCAACATCAACAAAATTAAGAACATCGTCTCAAAGTGAGGCTGAAATATTAGTTCACGGATTTTCTACTTCTAGGCTGGACTGTTGGAATTCATTATTGTCAGGTTGTTCTTAAAGCTCGTTGAAAAGCCTTCAGCTGTTTGAAATTCTGCAGAATATAACAGACGAGCTCCCCAGTTTGGATTCAGGAACACTCTCTACTTTTCCTATTAGATTTCTCTTTTTAGTAAACTTTGTAGTTAGTGTTGTGTAGGTGTCAGGTGACAGGTGACAGTGAACCAAACCATGTTATGAATGTTTCCACCCACATTTGGTCGAGACAGATTGCTGCCCCACTCTGATCCTGCTTTTGTTGAAGGCATCTTCTGTCATAAAGTGCTCCACATGGAGGATCATGTAATCATTGAAGTCTCTCTAATACTGTAAGGCCTTTACTTTGAGATAATGAGGCAGCATTTTTGTGATTTGGGGTTATATAGAAATAAAGTTGAGGCCTGCGGTGCCCATCAGATGTGGAAGGAAGAAGATGCATCTATAGTTACCTGTGACTTTAAGTTGGACTTGAACTGGGACTTTTTCATTTGACTTCAGACTTAAGACATAAACATCAGCCTGAACTGTGACTCACCTGTACTGAGTATTTTGTACCCGATTTGGGCTGTGGTCCGCTTCAGTCCTCAGGTTTTTATTAAGAGCTTGTTAGTCTGTGTTTGTCCTGTAAATTACCACAATTAGTTTCTTTACCCGCTTCAGCATCCAGGCGTGCGACTTCTTTTAATCCTTCTCTGTCACTTCTCAGCTTCTCCAACCCTCAGCACTCCCTCTGAATCCCCGAGCCCCTCCCCTCCCCCGTTGCTCAATGCCACTGATCAGGCGCCCCCTGCAGATGGCAGGGAGTCGCCATCACTGTTTGAGAGTTGCAGCCGCAGGGTGAAGGCTCGCAGCGCGTCCACCTTGCCTGTCCGCCGCAGAGACATGGCGTCTCAGTCCTCAGACCGGATAGGCCGCTTGCAGCAGGAGAAAGAGATGCTGATGGAGGAGGTCAAAGCTCAGAAGGTGATCAGTCGTTCAGTAATCATAAAATTTTATTGATCTCTGCTGCCACTGAAAAAAGTGACAAACACAGCGCCTCCTGCAGGAGCTGGTGTGGATCCTCCACAAAGCGCTGGAGGCTTCTCAGCTGGAGAAGCGAACCTGTGCCGAGTTTTTGGCAGAGGAGGGTGAGCAGGAACGTCTGGAGCTGCTCCGACACCGCGAGCGGCAGGCGGCCGACCTCCGGGGGCGGCTCGACGAGGCCAAGATGGAGGTGGAGGCGGTGAAGAAGAGTCTGGCTGAGAAGGCCACGCAGGTCGCCGAGCTGGAGCAGAACAACAGGATGCTGGAGGAGAAGAACAACGCCAAACAGGAGGTGAGGACAAACTAGAGGTTGCTGTCAGACTGACCTCTGGTTGGTCACGTTAAAATAACCCGTGCACGTTTGTTTCCATGACTGAAAGTTTCTCTGAGATCTGGAGCTGTTCCTGGAGCTGCTACTGGCTCAGGAAAAAAGCACAAAACAAACCGAATGTGGGTGGATGTTGATTAGATCAGACAGAGGGCCTCTCCTGTGCATTCAACGCTTCACCTAAATAACCAGCCCAGATGATGGATGTGTCATGTGATTCGTTGGAAAACTGAGAATTGTAACCAAAAGAACAAAAAGGGGAACGTTTGAGGAAGATCACAGAGCAAAATGCTCATTGAGCGAGCTCCATGTCTCCACTTTTAAAGAGCAGTTGGCAGGTTGGTGTTCTGCAATGTTACTCAGGTCTCTTCAGAGGTGGTTTTTTAAAATATTTTCTGATTCTTCAAGTTTGTGCCTCCTTATTTGGACCGTCCTCCTACCTTTGACCTGGATTTGAATTTCTGTACGCCACACTGAAACATCTCAATTCCTAAAATTCATCAGGAGGAGAGAGGAGGCTGCAGGAGTTATGACTGACGATCAAAAATAAAAAACGCGCTGAGAGTAGGGCTCTTTAGGTAGCTCGTCCTTCATAATCATGAGTTGTTTCAGTTATTTAAAATGATCAGCTGTGTCAGTTTGAGTGCCACATACACTGCAGTTTGATCTCAAATCGGTGAAATTAGTTTACTGCAGATTTCTGAATCCAAGACAAATATTTAGAAAGAAATTATGTCCCTTTAAGTCCAAACACATTCTCAAAAGGTTCATGTTTAATGAGCTGCGAGCTGCTCACGAAGTCTAAAACATACAACTTCACTCAGTTTTCTGCTGTCGCGGGTTTAAATAGCATTTCGTTTTCATTCAAGCAGCTTTTAACTTCCCGTAGTCTTCTGCTCCTGTGCTGGCATTCTCACACCGTGAGTAGGAGATGTTTTTATTTTCCAGATATCTGAACTTTTAAATTTTCACTCTATTCAAAGTCACCCTGGACTGCACTGGGACCTTTGGTGGGCCTAATCCGGCCCCCGGGCTGCATATTTGACTCTGTCAGGGTTTCATTTTAATTCTGTTTTATGTGTGGCGTGCATTATGACCATATAGCTCAATCAACTGCTCCACCCAGTGGTCACGTATCGTATCTAGGCAGTAACTGGCTGTGTGACTCAGCTTCTTCTTCCTGCCTGAACCAAAACAGGACACACCCACGCAACATGAGAATGGCTGAAATGAAGCTGAACGATTCTTTATTCTAGTTTTGTGTTGTTGAATCACCGCCTGCAGCTGGCAGACAAATAGAAAGTGCTTAGAGTTACGAGCACTTCTACTTGAGTAAATGTACTCAGTTACTTTTTCTTGCTTCCTGTGAGCTTTGTGTGACAGTAAAACATGAAGTCTATCTGCAGCTGTACTCACTGTGCGACTGTTTCCTGTCAGGTGATCATAAAGCTGTCCGATCAGGTGACGGCGTGTCTGTCAGAACCGCGGCGCCCCGACTCGTCCTCTGCCGGCCGCATCAACTCTCAGACTCTCAGACAGCTTCGGCAGGAGAACAACAACCTCAAGGTGAAGCACAGTGATAATTTACAGCGAATTAAAGTTTTACTTGAAAGTGCAGAGTGTAAGTGATTGTGTTTTAAAGAAAGTTTAAAAACCTTCCAAAATGAGCTGAAGCTATCAACAGTGAAGAAACAGACGATATTACGTTACTGAGTCTAAAACCTCTTAAACCTCCCAGGTTGTCTGACTGTGTTTGTGTCTGCAGGATGACATCGAGGCATATAAGACCCAGAACAAGTTTCTGAACTCTGAGATCTACCAGCTGACCAAACTGTGGAGGAAAAGCTCAGAGCAGGAGAAGAACCTGATGGTGAAGGTCGGTCTGATGCCATTTCTGTTCATTTAAACACTCCACCACACAGAGCTGCTATGGGCCAGCTACAGCCCACAGCCTACAGCACAGTGATTAATGCCCCTTTTCCTGCTCTCTGATTGGCTGCAGTGTGCTTTCCTGGAGGCCGCTAATTGTCAGGTGGAGAGCCGTTACCTGGGAGTCCTGCGGAGGCTGCAGGAGATCAAATCTCTGCATCCGGCCCAGCGGGAGGCCGTGCAGAAAATGATCGAGGACGCTCTGAAGGGAGAGCTGAAGAGCGTCACGAAGCTCAGCGTGGACAGGTACGAGCACCCGAACAGCAGGGTAGACAAAATAACAGACACAACCTACTTCTTTCTCATTCAAGAGTCACTTGACATGACAATTCAAAACTCAGAAGAAGAAACTCTAAATAGATCAAATTTTTCACTGCTTACTCCAGACCTGATAAATGTGTTAAACATCTGCTGTGTCCTCAGGGATCATGATGAGTACGGCTTTAAGATCATCCCAGACTACGAGGTAGAGGACATGAAGCTGTTGGCAAAGATCCAGGCGCTGGAGATTCGCTCCCACAACCTGCTGCACCAGGTCCGAGAAACCAAAGTTTACAGCCGCTCATCCCCTCCCCCCCAGCAGGCTAGCAGGGCCTGCAGTCACTAATCAGGGCTAAAAAATCAGCCCAAGGGGGTTGCCAGAGCCAATCATCTGTCTCCACCTGTCCCCTATTAAAGATTTAGTCTTTATAGTCATAACCAACATTATTTTGTATGTTTAATGATATTTATTAATGATATTTTATATTATTTGCTCATCATGTCCTGTTCAGAGCCGACCGACAGTCCAGAACCGGAAAGCAGTTTCCTACAAAGAAACTTTTTCCAGTTTTGATCAAGAGCTACGATGTTCAGTAACTGGCGGTCTCGTTTGTCCCTGTAGGAGGGTCTGCAGCACCCCCTGCTGAGCCGCTGGGCTCAGTACCTGGCAGGCAGGTCCAACGATGACTTCATCATCTCACCTGAGCTCAAAATTCTGGTGCGTGAAGGCATCCCTCGGGAGTATCGGCAGAGAGTGTGGCGCTGTTTGGTCCGAGCCAGAACTTTGACAAGCCAAGAGCGCCACCCGCAACGCTATCAGCAGGTACAGCTGTAGAGAGAGAGAGTGCTTTAGCCGCACCTGAGCACAGGTGGCTCCTCCTTCTTCCTGTTGGGAATGCTGGCGAGCCCTCAGTAATCCTGTTCTGTTTCCAGCTGTGTGAGAAGAGTCGGACAGCTCCTAATCCTGCCTCCAGGCAGATCCAGCTGGACCTTCACCGAACCCTGACGACCAATCAGCACTTCTCCTCGCCGTCCAGCCCCGTCCTCCAGCAGCTCCGCCGCATCCTTCTGGCCTTCTCCTGGCATAACCCTGCCATTGGCTACTGCCAGGGACTCAACAGGTCAGAACAAAAATATAAATTTTATATCTGAGTTCTTATGTGGACCCGCCTTCCAGACAGAACCTCACCATAAATGTCCACAGGTTAGCGGCCCTCGCTCTGCTCGTCCTCCAAAGTGAAGAAGACGCCTTCTGGTGTCTGGTGGCAGTGGTGGAAGCCATCATGCCTCAGGACTACTACACCAAGAATCTGGTGGCCTCTCAGGTCAGCAGACACACTCACCTGCTTGCCTGCTGTGATCTGTTTTAGTGATCAGTGAGGCTGATCTCTGTGAGTCTTTGTGCTCAGGCGGACCAGCGCGTGCTGAAGGACTTCATGGCGGAGAAGCTTCCTCGCCTGGCATCTCACTTTGAGGATCACAACATTGACGTGTCTCTGGTCACCTTCAACTGGTTCCTGGTGGTTTTTGTGGAGAGTCTGCCGAGCGACATCCTGATGCCTCTGTGGGACGCCTTCCTGTACGAGGGTACCAAGGTACCATACACCCGAACACACCATGACAGAAATGCAAACAACACTTGAATGCACCACAGTAGTGTCCATGGAAACAAAAATGATTTTGTTTTGACCTTTTAGATGTCTTTATTTACATTTTAGGAGTAATAAGACATTGTTTACTAAGCATGGGGAACTGTCATGTGACATGAAATAGGAGTGGGAAAACAGGTAATTCTAGTAACGACCTCACAGTCTACCACAAGCAGCGTAAATCCAGATGATGAGCGGGACAATGCCTTTGGGCTTGTTTCTGCAATGTGACAAATGCAGCACAGTTTTTACATCGTTTGTCTCAGGAAATAAAATCACAGTTCAGAAATATATACCACACAGGGATAAATGCTGACAACAGCTTCAGCCACGTAGGTCCAACCCAGAAGTTTAATTTAAACTTAAAGCTCAACTACCAAGTAAGTTAATATTATCTGGCAACTGAGGAACCAAGTTGGTTTTTGGAAATCGATCAGAGCTGTAATGAGTAAAGGGCCCAACTGCACCACAACTGAAAGAGTAATTTTATGACTCACCTTCTCAAAGTTTCCAATTAATTGTGTGGCGTGAGTGTCCTGTTATGAAATGCGTGTCTGTGCTGCAGGTGATCTTCAGATACACTCTGGCTCTGTTCAAATACAAAGAGGACGACATCCTGAAGATTCACGACAGCGTGGAGATCTACCAGTACCTACGCTTCTTCACAAAGACCGTCTCCAATGCCAGGTACGCACTCGCCTCCACCCGCCTTAATCTACAAGCTGTTACACTCTCAGAAGTGTAGCGGATGTAGCTGTTGAATCTTTGAGCTTCAAACCCTTTTTACTGAAATTTTGTGAGAAGTTTAAATTTCCCTGATCACAGTAACAACGATTTAAAGATTTTTAAGTATCTGCAGCTCTTGGATACATGTGGTCCAGTCAGTCCAGTATTTCCTGCTCAAACTGCAGTACTTGAAGTATCAAGCAGCATAAAACAGAAACACTCAAGCTGATCAGTTTCTAGTTTATCTGTGTTGGTGATCGAGTCCTTTCCACCTGCGTGTGTCCATGCAGGAAGCTGACCAGCATCGCCTTCAACGACATGAACCCATTCCCCAGCCGGCTGCTGAGGAACCGGCGAGTGCTCCACCTGGAGCGCCTGCAGGCGGAGCTGCGTGAGCTGGAGGAGCAGCAGAAGGAGTTCATCACCGAGAGCGTCGTACGGAAAGACAAAGAGCTCGACGTCATGGTGAGCGAGGACGACGAGGACCTCTGATCACACGGGAGGCTTCAGCTGCTCACTTCGAGACGACGATGAGTTTTCCATGAGTTCAAGAGAATTTCACTAAACCGGCTGTTAACTGTTTTCCTTCACACTAAACACAGGATTGTGTGAGGTTCACCATCTCTACTAACACTACAAGGAAACAGACACATACAGATTTAACTGCATCACATCTCTGAAACAAGCTTGCAGTAAACAAATGTGTACTGTGTTCACGTGTGTAATAAGTCAGGCTGCAGAAATGTGCAGATGTATTTCAGTGAATTCATTTGGATTAATATGTGATCACTTATTTATTTCAATGCATCTTCTGCTTTATACCTAAAAATGCGTGACATTTCTAAATGTAGTCACATCCCTATGAAACATGGTTGATTGTCACAGCTGGTGATAAAGAAATTAAAATGTCCAGCTATTCAAAGATTTTGCATTCTGCACAATGAGTACTTTTTGGTACTTGAAGTATATTTTGATGCTGATGCTTCAGGACATTGTGCTGCATTGTCGAAGCTCTCTGGGCTTCCAGTTAGAACGACCTCACAGTGTTTTATTTTGATCTGGTGTAAAGTGCATGGTGCGGAAATGACAGCATGATAGTCACATGATAAAACTGACTTTTCTTTTTTTTTTAATTTTGCTGGGTGTGCATTTTGTTCAAATGTCTTTTTCAGCATTTGTACATAAATATTCTGTATATAAATATTTGATTTTCATTTATTTTACAGAGTCCTTTATTTTGTTTCACAAATATGACATTCATGTCAAATGACATCTGCAGACTTTATAATGACCAGCAGGGGGCAGTGCATTGCAGTCTATGAGAACATTTACTGAGATCTGTTTCATGCACTAGTTTCATTTTTTTTTTTAAAAAAAAGTGAATTCCCTACCAATTGCAGGAATAAAATAGGAATAAATAACAAACGAGAAATACATACAAAACAATATAATAATATAATAAAAACTAAATAACAGATAGCACATATTTATTCAACTTGCAGACAATGAAAATAAACAGACATTAGAGTAAAATTTAAAAACTTTTATTGATGTTAACTCCAAGTGCTGAATTAGCCCTGTTGTCAGTTCAAATCACTTCAATCTATAGCGCACTTTAAGGTCTTTAGACCTTAAAAAATAATACACTGCAAGGTAAGCTTGCAGCATATTACTTTAAGGTCAACTGGAAAAAATGTGGAAAGCCTGAGACAAGTTGATGAGTCAGTGAAGCGCACTTCCTTCTGATGACGGCTATACTGAGGTGAGTTTTTAAGGATATCCTGAACTTTAATCATTATTAGACTTCTGACACCTGGCAAATAAACTCTCACGCGATATGAGAACATAACAGCAAAAAGCCAGTAGCTGGTACATGAATGGATAAAAATTGGATCCCTCTTAGATTGAATCGGTTGCCCTCTTAAATTACATTGTTGGAACCTAACCGCATCCACTGAATTAATGCAGTTTTCAGGACAGTAAAAACAGAGAACTCTGATATACACAATTTCTGATTACTGATAGTGTTTATTAATGCAAAATGGGCTTGCCATTTAAAATGCAATTGTTTTATGTTAGATCTTTAGTGAAGAAGGGTCATTTTTGATTCTGTGGACAAGGGATGCAAATGGAATGTGAAGACAACAGGTAGTAGGGTGAATTGGGGTTTTGTGTGGTCTTCAGTGCATGAATTTTATTGCCACTTTATTTCAACTTTTTATTAATGTACTCAAAAGAAAAACAAGAACCAGAAAGGAGATTCTTGTGATTCTTGTTTGTGCTATCTGTGAAAGAAAGCACATTTTACCACATCATACTGTGTTTGCTGCCATTTATTTTACTCGTCCTGCCCAAGTGTCTGGGCTGCGTTTGTCTGCGCACCTTTGTTCTGGCCTTCTGCTGATGGGTTTCACATGCTGGGCTTTCCCTCTTGGTCCAGACCCAGCAGCCTGCTGCAGACCACACACAGCCTACAAGCTGATCCATCCATGCATCCATCCATGCATGCATGGCCTGGTTATTGTTGAGTTATCACCTCCAGCTCCTTGCTCATAACCAGGTAGATACTGGGCTGGGCCTGATCTCTGAGCTCAATAACAATGACAAAAATGCCAAACACTTTACTCTTCATGTAAAAAATGTTTATAATACAGTAAAAAATGTATGTAGCCAAAATCAGTGTTTTATACACAGTGTAAGTGAACAACATTGCTACACTGCTGGTGTTTGATTTTAGAGGCTTTCTTTATAAGAACTATACTACTCACGGCCCCCCTCCTGGACCCCCTGCAGTTTGCATACAGAGCCAACAGGTCTGTAGACGATGCCATCAACATGGCTCTACACCTCGTCCTGCAGAATCTGGACTCCCCGAGAACCTACGCCAGGATCCTGTTTGTGGACTTCAGCCATCACCATCCTTTCAGACCTTCTTCAAGGATAGCTTTCCCAGATGAATGTGCCTGATCCCATCTGCCGGTGGATCACTGACTTCCTGATGTACAGGAAACAACCAGTGAGGCTGGGGAAGAATGAGAGCCTTCGTCTGAGAGGAGTCCAATACTCCTCTCAGACGGGGATAAGTCTGCCTACAGGATGGAGGCTGAACATCTGGTGTTCCGTTGTTCTGACAAAACGTCCTACCCATCAAGCTGTCAGAACACTGTCTCTCCTGTACAGTACAGAATCGCTGGATCGATAGCAAGGAGTGTGACTCTGAAGTGCAGTACTGTATGTCCACGAAACGTTTTGCACCGTCAAAAAATTAAATTGGCTACTTGATTTCACCTATCGCTGGTTATTTTTTAGAACATAACACCCGCGATTAGGGTTGCCAACCGTCCCTTAAAAAACGGAATCGTCCCGTATTTAGAAACAAAAGTACACGTCCCGTATTGAGCTAATAAGGGCCGCACTTTGTCCCGTAATACAGTGAGAATCAAAAGTAGTCTATACGTTTTAATGTAATTAACGCTTTGTTTGAAAACATAATTCCCAGTCCCGCTCCTGCTTTGTGACCAATGAGCTGACAGCGCACTTATGACAATTCGAGTATGACAATTCAGATTACCGCTCATCTCGTTGGTTGAGGAAAGGTCGCTTGCGGAGAAAATACCGGAAGACAACAGATGACCACAACAAAAAGCATGGCCAACAGGGAAAAAACGCCGACACTGCGGTGCAAGTCTCAGACGACAGTACACCTGAAGCTGGGCAAACACTGTGCAATTTTCAAACTGCACGATTGGCTCGCATGGGTTATAAGTTCGTAGGTCACGATGCAGGTCTCACACTATACCGCCCGATGCTCTGATGCGACCTGAGTCACACTGTGCCTCCATAAAATGAAGGTTATAACAGAAAATCTGTCGCTCGCTCTCCCTCTCTGTCTTTCACTCACACAGACACGCACCACCATCAACTTTGCTAAACTGCTAATGAAAAACATGATCAGGCAGCTGTGATTGAGCAGCAATGTCCATCCAACTATTTTCACGGTTGTAGTCGTGATATTTTGGTGATGCCACGTCGGATGAGCTTTCCAAAGTTCTACAAGTTGTGCCTCCATCGCTTGTGTCCAGATCACACGCTGCACTGCTGCTCCGTCTTTTTCACCGACGTTTACGTGTTTGCGCGTGAGCGGCTGCGGTGACACCCTCACGAGCGATTGATGATCGGGAGCTGGTCGTGAGGTGTTAATCGCTTCTCGTTACCCCACGTATACTACACGATGCACGATGAACCCAAAATCGGGCCGATCACCAAATTGGTCGCACGACTCAAAAATCGGCTCAAAATGGGCCAAAAATCGCACAGTGTGAGCCCGGCATAAGCCCAGCATTAGACCAGCAATGTTTGTTCCTCTCAGAGAAAGAAAACAAGGCCTCAAAAGTACAGGGAAGAATGGGGAAAGGAAAACACCTGGCTGTAAAAGTGCACGATGACACCTATAAAGCGCACTGCACTGTGTGCCGGTGTTGTGCCAAATTAGGTATCCCCGACAGAATTTGTTTCCCCTGTGCTGGGAGCACCAAGAAGTACTGATGTTTTCATTTTGTGAAAAAGTGAAAAATTAGTATCGTTACATTACCATTCAGTTTGAGGGTTACAACAGAAAATTATATATTTATTGCTCACGGGTATCAGATGGGATTCTTTTTAACTAACCATTAACGTTTTGGCTGATAACTATTTTTATTCTCCTATAACTTTACTATATAAAGAGCTAAATCCTCCAAAGTTTCAGGAGTAATGTGTCATAATATAAAGTGTTTGTGAACGAAAAATCAGCAATGTGGGATACTGTTTGTCTGTGATTTACACAGGGGGAACAAATTGTGGCAGGATCAGCCTGATATTATTTGTATCCCACTATAACTTCGTTGTATAAAGAGCTAACATCTCAAAAATGTCAGGAGTAGTTAGTCATTATAAGAAGTGTTTGTAAACTAAAAATCAACAATGTGGGATCCTGTTTGTCCGTGATTTGGACAGTCCAGCGTGTGCTCCCGACGCAGGGGAAACAAATTCTGTCGGGGATACCTACTTTGGCACAACATGGGCATGCGCAGTGAATATCAGCGCTATGTGGCCAGAAGTGTGATAATATAATTTATTTTGTGTAATAAACAACTGCAAGGATAGATGATTACAACAAATAGATGAGTAATACATAAAAGTAATACATAGATGAATAATGATGATGAGTTATGATGCGTAATCATGGGAACAAGTGGGTTTACAAACGGGAGCAAAAGCTGAAATAATGCCTCTACTGAAGCCAATTGCACTAAATGCACTAAATGTGCACTGTTACAAGAATATTTTTCTTTCTATTGTTTTCTATTAATTTATATAATTTTAAGTTAAGCAGGACAGAGTTCTTTTAAAGAAAGATTTACTTTTATTCTCAAAAGTTAAGCATGACAGGCTTCTGTTTAAGAAAGAGACCTGTTTTATTGTGTTAATGTTGTCATTTTGAGCTAAAAATAAATGGCTAAATGATTTTTGTTTCCCATGTGTTGATATCACAAAGAATACACATCTACTTAAATCAAATTCAAGTCAAATGGTTAAAAAAAATAATTTCACACACAAAAAAAGAGCTAAAAAATTCACCACACTGGGAAGGGTGAAGACAACTGGGTCGCCCGGCCCTGGCCACGAGGTGTCCCTTATTTATTTCTCAGGGAGTTGGCAACTCTACCCGCGATTAACGAGGAACTGCTGTTTACAGATCCTGAGAAATATAAAATTTGAATCCCTTTTCTCTTTTGCTCTGAGGCGCGGGGAAAAATATAGATGTCGATGAACATCATTTACCGATATATTGGGTAAATGCCCAAGACATCTAGAGAAATGTAAATCGCCGCTTGATTCATTCATTTGCTTAACTTGTTTTGGACCGTACAAGGCGCGAATAGGACACCGGAAACAAAGCTCCCTACAGGAGTTTCCACACCGGAAGTAGCATATGCTAACGTGCACATAGTCTATTGATGGAAAAATGTCTATTGTCTTTTTTAAAATTTGATAAAGTCTGATGCTTAATATTGTAGGGATATTAATTTCCCTATAATATTAATAGGGATTAATATTATAGTCATACTTCTGTTATGACAGAATTAATTGGGTAAATTATATTTACAATTGTAACATTGTAAACATAATGTTACAATTTTACATTATGTTAAATTGTAACATAATGTAAAATTGTAACATTGTAAACATAATGTTACAATTTTACATTATGTTACAATTTTACAATTGTAATGTTTTACAATTGTAACATTGTAAACATAATACAATTTTACATTATGTTACTGTCAGAGTCGGACGGTGCCCCGACCGGTCGACCTGTGTGTGTGTGTTTTTGTTCTCCTCTCTCTCGCTCTGCTTTTTCTCCGGCTCCGCTGCGATTGTTACGCGGTCGCGTAGCAACGGGAGACCTCCGACCCGTAAGTGCTGCCGCTCTGAGCTGCCTGGACGCGAACGAGACGGAGAGACGAAAGGGGAGACTTCACTGATTCTCGGGAGTTTTGTGGACACACGAGGGGAGACGGGGAGAGGAGCACTGAAGGGACTTGTACTGTGGATAACTGTGGATTGGTTTTGGCTTCACTGTAAATAAAGACACTGTTCAACTTAAACGAGAGGTCTGCGTCTGGGTTCGCTAACTCACCACTCTTAACCGTTACAATTTAACATAATGTTAAATTGTAACATTATGTTTACAATGTTACAATTTTACATTATGTTAAATTGTAACATTATGTTTACAATGTTACAATTTTACATTATGTTGAATTGTAACATAATGTAAAATGGTAACATTGTAAACATAATGTAAAATTGTAACATTGTAAACATAATGTTACAATTTAACATAATGTTACAATTCAACTTGACGTTTCTTAAAATGATAACTTATTCTTATATAAACAAGGGGCCCAAAGCTCCTAACAAGTAGGGGTGGAAGTAGGTTTGGTACAATGACAGAAGATATCAGTAGGCCTGACACCAGAACCGGTCTGGACCCGCTTCTGCTATCAGCCATCAGAAGAAGGTACAATGTGGTCATAACAATACTCACACTGTAGCATTTAAAGGTCCCAAAGTGTAGGATGGATCAATGCTTTCATGTCGTTCACTCCAGATTCTGATCCTACCAGCAGAAATTGACACTCATCAGACGGGGCGTCATTTTTCCATCTTCTTCAACATGTTCGGAGCTCTCCTCCGTACTTTGGTTGCTGTAGCCTTTGTATTGGCTTGAGGCAGTCAGGTCATTTGACATCAACACCACCCAACCGGCCTGTCTAGCATGGACAACCACGTCACGAGTCCATTAAATCATCTTTCTTCCACATCCAGATCCACACTTTGACCTTCATCAGGTCGTCTTGCTCATGTCTAGAGTTGCACTCACCTGAAACGGGTTAACAGCTGAACAGGTGTACCTAATAAATCGGCCAGTCGGTATGTGGATTTTGGCTAAAAAAAAAAATTTTTAAGTCTCACAAAAGGGTAAGAAGACAGATTATTGTTCAGATCAACAGAAAAATAACCACCAACGTGTCCTGTCAGGTTGTGTACATACATTTCCACGTGGGACCATTTGTTGGATATTTTCGGGCATTTCGGAGGCCAAACGATTAATCTGTCAATCATATTCCCTTCTGATATGATAACACACAGATCTTGAAAGTCAACAAAGATACCAAGCACAGATTCAAATTTTCCTTTTTATTATTTTTCTTAAAAAACAAATATACATAAGAAATGATAAATATAAAAAAACAACCCAGAGCCAAAGAAAAAGTTCTTCAATGTTACAAACCACTTCGTACTGCAGAGAAAACAAACACTAGTGTTACACCTGACAGTTAAACTTGTGTTGCCTAAAGTCTTAACTTGTTCTTGTTGCTATGAAGCCGTCCCTCATGAAGACGAAGAGTCACATCCGAAGGAAACAAAGACGTCAGAGTTTTTAGTGCTGTGGATCTAACAGCAGATTATTCACACCGTACGAAGACGACGCGCTGCAATACGGAGCTGGGACACATGGACATGCAACTTTACTACAACACCGGCCCTTCATCTGCTCCGATCCGGGCCCGAGGAAGCAGGCAAACAGTCTCAGATTGCCTTATTTAAAACCTACAACCGAAGTGAGAAGGGTGGCACGTAGAGGACAAGTTAGAGACACTCCAATGTTAAAGAAAGATCACTGCCAAGGCTCAGAAAATCACAACTGAATAAAAATAAATAACCTGTAACTGGTTTGGTTGGTCTGTTAACAGGATTACTCAAAGAGCTGTGCACAGACTTAAAGGTTGGCTCAAGTTGCAAGTCTTTGAACTTTAAAGAGCTAGATTTGGGATTCTTTTTTAGTGTTATGGGTAATAAAAATCGATAAAAAATACAAATGGACATTTTGGGACATTATATCAAACTGACCACTGATGTTCTTAAGAAAATATCAGAGTAGTCTGGGTTGAGATGTTAATAATCGGGAGAGAATATGCAAACATGTTATTAAAATGTTGTTACGTTTTAAGTGCTACCCCCAGCCTCCTAGCAGATGCACCTACGACAACATTTTCAGAAAACTTGACCTCTGGCCTTCACATTGAAGTTGAGGTCACTAAAAGGTCAACCCTTTATGGCTAAGGGGTAAAAAGCAAGAAACAACTTCAAGGCTCTGACAAATGAACCTATAAACTTCACAGGAGAATAAATAAGACCATTTTTAGCTGTGACTGCCGAGATCTCCAAATACCAAAGATATGATATCACACCTGAAGAGCGGCATGCAGAAACGGGGGCAGGTCAGGGTAAACCGTCCTCTTCAGGTTCTTTGAAATACTACTGACCACCTAAAACCTTGCTCACACAAACTCAAAGAACCAGCTCAAACAAGAGGAAGTCGTCCTGAATACACCTGCTCTTCTGCTTTTAGTTATTTCCTGTCATACTGAACAGGTTTCAAATAAAGAATTTCTCAAGTAATCCCTGTGAGCCAAAAGCTCAGGTTGCCACTCTAAAGGCTTAGATTCAAAGAGTTGTTTTCCTCTTTTGAAGCTGTATGACGTAGGGCACAGTAGCCCCACCCACCTCCTGTTCAGACCACTTATTATAATAACTAAAGCCTGAAAAAACACTTTAGTTAACTGAAATACATGAAGCAAAACTTTGGGAAAAAATAATGGTGATGAACTGAAACAATGTTGTGAAGTAAAAAAAAAAAATACATGAAATTTACTTTGTATTTGGATAGTTTTTGTGAGTTTGGTCAAATTTGTCGAGACTCAAAGCTTCTTCTTACTACTTCTAACTTCTTAAAGTAGAAAGACGAGATGCAACCTGATAACCCTGCAGTAACGATGAAGGTTTTATACTTCTTTTTAAAGAAGAGGTGAAATGTTTTCACATAGGCTGTAACCTAAATGTCACTGAGCTACGAGCAGCTCAAACATCACAAACACCAGGTCACGTTTGTGACAGATCTGGGGCTCAGTTCAGGTTTTGGAAACATTCTTTACCTTCTGAGACGAGACAAAATTTGACTTAAATCAGCCTTAAATTTGTGTTTTGTTTTGTTTTTTTACCTGTGTGATTTCAAACTGATGCTTCTTTTTTTAAAAGCTGTTTTCTTTATGCAAATTTGACAGTTTTGACCTTAAAGTTAGATGCACCCTGTGTTTAAATTAAAAAAAAAACACAATAAAATCCACTGAAAAAAAAAACTAAAAATCACAGTCTGATTATGACAACGCTGCATAAGTCAGTCGATACAAAGATTCTGATTGGAGTGTCACTAACCCACAGCTCACCTGCTGCCCCTACACCTTCAGCAGCAGCTTGACCTCTGCGTGCCGACTGGATGGATTGAAATTGGTAAATGAAACGTATAATTAATCAGCAGACAAGGAAGAGGAGCTGAAATGTTTCATTCCAAGAAGAAATAGAGTTAAATAAATAACAAATTTGCTTTGTTAGTTCATGATTTTTACATAAAGTCCTTAAACAGGCCGGTCACGCCAGAAAACCCTCTAAAGTTTCTCAATTAAAACAATTCTGTAGAGATGTCTGGACAAAAATACCCCAAAGTGAAGTCTGTTTGTGTTTTAGGAGACACACCACTTAAAGCCTGATGAGGATTTTACTGTTTTTATATCACCACGTTTGTTTTCCATCTCGTTTTTGTCATTATTCCAAATGTCCTGTATATAAGTATCTGTATAAATTCTAACTGAATACTTGAAATGATCAGACTTTTCTGATGTTGGAATGAAACTTCTCAGTTCCAGGTTAATCTGCAGTCAGGTTAATCTGCCCGGCACAGCAGTCACATGGTCCAAACTAATCTAAGTGTATCTGAATAGCAGGAGTTAAATATTTCCTTTGATTGCTCTTAGTTTTTTCTTTTTGGGACGTTTAAACATGAATAAATGTGTGTGTGTGTGTGAGAGAGAGTGTAAGTGTGTGTGGTAATATCTGAGCTACGAACACTGTTCATCTAAAATACTTTACAGCTAATTCAAACGGACGTCAGTGATGAATGAACTCCATCTTTAGTGCAATTAGTTAACATGCTCGGAGCATCGAGTGCGGCGACCACGGCCTCGCTGCTTTTTCACACACATGCGCTTAATAATTGAAAGCTGAATGTCAGACTGAGGTCCAGTTTTCTGCACACGGAGAGATTTCCCACAACAGCTTGTGAATCTGTCGGGTTGTTTTGTTTTTGTTTGGAGGAGACGCTCCTCAGTTTGGCCTCTCTGAGCGGTTTATCTGTCAAAGTGAAGGAGGTGTTTGGCAGAGAAGAGGTGCATGATGGGAACAGTCGCAGCCTAAACACCGCCGGTCGGAGCCAATCAGCTGCGCCCATTAACATCTCAGGAACAAAAAGTGTTAAACTGCACACAGATGTTCATCGTCACAGCAGCAGACTCAGACCAGAAACATGTCAGCAGGTCGATGTTTGAACACAACAAACTTTAAACTGACTGAACCCAGAGAACGTCCAAACTCCAGACTTCATCCTTAGGATGTCTCCATGGAAACACCTTCAGCTTCAGTTTACTGTAAACAGCTTGTAAAGGCAACATTTTTTGAATAATGTGAATGAAAGTTGCTCTGTTTCCACTGATGCAAATGGTAAAGTGCCCACAAGCTGCAGTTCCTCTAACATCCACCGGAGGCTCCAGCAGTGAGTCAGTCCCCAAAAAACCCCCATGTTAAAACTTTACAGCAGAAATAAACATGTTTACAATTTATATAAAAACGTTTTTTGTCTCTATAGATAATTTACACCTTCATAACACGTCTACAGGTCAAGAATGTTTTTATAACTCACCTCTTTAAATTATATTAAGGCTTGAAGTTTGCATAATTAGGGGTGTGGTCTATTTGACTGACAGCTGGATAGTGATACAGGTGACTGTAGCTACTAGCTAGCTGCTAGGCTTCACCTCAAGTAACTGGAGTTAGAACTGGACCTCTGCACCGTGTTTGTTGGAGCATTTTTTATGCAATTATCTGACCAATAATATGGCTGCTGTGAGGTTTCTGTACTATCTGACTGTCCAAATGTTCTGAGCTTCAGTTTTGGTGAGGGAAATTTTAGGATTTTATTTGCAGCACTAATTAGGTTCTAAACCTTCATTAATTTCCCTCCATTTTGAATCAGGTTTCCAATGGGAGGTACTCATGTGCAGATCATCATAATTATTTAGGATTTGGGATGATATAGGAGTGTTCAGTCTACACAACATAACTGAGCTGTAAGTCCCCAAAGTGCCCAGATAAGGCCAGACATGTTTGCTATCTGGGTTAAGTCTGTATTTCAGTCTGAAGGAAGGACGCTTGGATTCAGCCTCACACACAGCTTAACCTGCAGTGCAACAAGGCAACATATTGGCCAACCAGGAAAAGCAGTTGCCTCGGCAGCACCGTTGCTCTCAAATCAAAAGTTTCACTTTCTTCAGCACTTGACTCAAGACATTCTGATAACTCAAACTCACATTTTGGGCAACCTTTCTTTCTCAGGTTGCCCAATGAGTTGCCTTGTTGAACAATAAAAGGAGATCAAACCTCTTACAGTCGAGCCATTGGTCGGACTTCCTGCCTGAGGCGAAATTAATCATTGAACCTGGAACATGTTGAACAAAAGGAAGCAGGAAGACTTGTTGTCGTTGTTGATGTGGTCACATGATGCAGTTTTTTTTATTGCTGACTGAACTCAGCCGTCACATCTCCCACCGTCTTCTCGATGGAAACAACAATTTGATTTGTGGCGGTTTCAGAGATGGCGGTTTCGGCTCTGGACAGGAAGTGGGATCCGGGTGATTGTTTGTTGGAGCATCCGTCTCTGACTCCAGTAAACCATTTTGAGCCCCGACCACAAGGGGACTCGGCTGATCGTTACAGCCTACGAGGTGAGAGTCATGTGACTGATGGAGACAGTTTTCTATAGGCTATTTATAGGTCTGATATGCATCAAAGATTCTGTCCTGATATGTTTAGGCAATGCACAATACATATCTTGGTGTTTGAAATGACTGATTGATATTTTTTAAAAAGAGCGTGATTTCAAATGTATTGATTTATCAGTCAGGAAACCTTTTAAAATTATTTTCCATTGTTCACAGTCAATATGTTATCTGCAGTGGGTGGCAGAAGGCCACGCCCACAAGCAGATGCACAAACAAGAACCATGAGCTGCTATGTACACAAGATTTTCTCCACTTTACCCATATTAAACAGCTTTTCTTAAACAAGTAACTGAAGCTGTTACACTCCACCAGACCCCATTCATAAAAACAGTAATTTTACCTCAAAGAACACAGGAGTTACTCATCTACTGTTGCCACAATTGAATAGTTTGTAATATTGTGCTGCTTTGGTGTTATAATGCATTAATTCGGACCAAAACTAATGCATTAAAAAGCAAAAGTCACACAAATAGGTCAATAACACTCATTTTCAGTGTTAAAAAAATCCCTGTTTTTGTCAAACAAGTCTGGTGGATTTAAAAAAAGAGCCACTAACCCCGTCTTCTCCACAAGCTCTGTTGTCCTTCCTAGCTGCAGGAGAACTTCAGGCTTCAGCAAACTGAAGGTGCTGCATTAAGGAGTCACATGACTGGTCTCATGACCCACACCTTGCAGGTTGTAGCAGTAACTACAGTAGAAAAAACCAAACCGCACACTCGTGGTGATCCATCCCACATAGAGTCTGACAGCCTCGGCATGACCTGGACAGATCTCATCCACCAAATAAATGGAGTTTTATGGCTGCTGTTCCGCCTGTCCACAGGCCCCGCCCCTTTGATGACTTGGTTGACGAGCTGTTGTCGGCGATGCGCGGGTCGTCTCCAGAACAAACGTTAAGACAAAAAACGGAAAAGTGGCTGAAAACTGTTAGGAACTGAAGAGTGAGCGATGAGTTGGGGTGAGTTTTATAAAAAAGGACATCACTACGAAAAAATGCATCAGCCGGTTTAAAATCTGCAGCGCTTCAATATAAAGTGCTTCATTACATTGTTACTTTTTTACAGTTTCTTATTAAAATATTGTTTTCCCTGGAGTGAAACCATAGTAAACATGTTACACGTTGGTAAAAATAAACATTTGGAATGTCTCTTTTTAACAAGTCCCATTGGCTGATTTTGGTCAAGCTGAACTCGTCCCCGGAGCCTGAAACAGCAAAACGGTCATATGGTTAACACAAGTCATTACACATTACAGGCAGTCACACAGGGTATGGAGGAGAGAGCAGAGCATAATGGGAGATGAAGGTGAGTCAGGTCCACATAGCTGGAGCAGGGTTTGCTTATTTCCTAGTTTTTCTCACTAAGTTACTCACTTAAAAGTTTTTAATATTATTATTATTATCATTATTATCATCATCATTATTAGGGGTGTAACAATTCTTCAGTTGGTCCCTTATTTCCACGCGAGTTCCAATCTCTGGGCATCCTGTTTCATGGGGACGCTCATGGGGATGCTTAGAATAAATGGGGCTCTATGGACTTAGTTAAAAGGGGTAAATGTTGTGGTAAAATCCCTTTCCTCGAGTACTACAGCACCATTTACTATATCTTACATTCTGATATCTGGCTTCATACAAGCAGAAGTTTCCAGATAGCATCACCTTTAACCACCACTTTGTCTACAAACACTTGTAAGATCTATGTAGTTATTGCCACCAAAGGACGACCTCCTGTCATAAATCCTAAACTGAGCAACCATTAGCAAAACAATGATAGTTTTTAGGCAAAATTGGCTTCACTGTAAGACTAACTGAAGGACTTTAGTGTTATATTTGTAAAAGATTAGCCTAGAAGCTGCCAAATAACCTCCAACTGATCGAGACAGTCCATCCTTCCCTGAGCCTGGTTCTGTTGGCGGTCTCTTCCTGTTAAAAGGGAGTTCTTCCTCTCCATCATCCCCAAGTGCTGTTCATAAAAGTTTTGTCTGAATTTTGGACCTCTTTCTTAAAGTTGTAGGCTTTTGACGTTACGGTATTACAATGAACTGGTGTTATAACAGTTGAAATAACCATTTTAGCTGTTAAACTTTTAGAAGCGACTCAGGGTAAAGTGTATCCACCACAGCTATTTTTCCAGTGCTGTTACTACCGTGACAGAATACTGGGGATTTTTCACAAACTGAAACACAATCTGCACAAACCTACAAGAGCTGGAGTGGTCCTTTGCATCTCTCTGTTGTTGCTGCGCTTCTAGATTTGGTTGTTTTTTGTTTCTCTGCAGTTTTTCTTTGGTTGATTGTTGGGGGTCGCTGAAGGACAAACATACAGGATGTGACAACCACCTGGTTTCTGGTTTTTAATTCGTCTCACTCTACCAGGAGCAAACATCTGGTGGGGAAAATAATGAACCCTTTAGAATTCATTTCTGAGTCAGACCTAGCTCTTCCTAAGCTGCTCGAACTATGAGGGACATGAGTTCAAGTGATGAAATATCATTCTATGAAACCAAATAGGAAGCTAGGACCCAGAAGAAAGCATCTTTCTAAAAACCACCTTTAGTTAACCTCAATCAGCTCCTGAAAAATAGATTGTTTTTAAATCTATGGTCCATAAACTGAACTCTGTAAACATTTTTGATTCATATTTTAAAAATTAACTAACCTGTCTTATATCTGTTCCAATTTTAATGGTTATTCGATCATTCTCATCAGCAGGAAAGAGCAGAGTAAACATCTCAGTTTAAAGAATTTATCTCCAATCATAGGGTAGTATATCTAAAAATGTGATGACAGGACCAGAATCACAGAAGCATAAAGGGAGCCTGAGACTGAACCATGAACCTGAAGCTGCAGCTTACCATCTGCTGAGTCCTTCTTCTCGTTTAAAGCACCACAGTGAGAAAATAAGGCTGAACAGAAGTTCACTCAAACAGCAACAAAACATCAACACATTTATAAAAAAATATATTTCAAATATAAAAATTACAAAAGTAAAAAATAAATAGATTACAAACAAAAAGTCAGTAGGAGTTTAGTCTCTGAGGAAGCAGCCAGCATGATGATGATGGTGATGATGGCGGCGGTGTAAATGGGTTTGGCTAGCATGCGTCAGTGGGCCATCCAGTCAGCATGCTTGAGTCACCACATGCATCAGTTAGCATGTATAGGTTAGCACACAGTGTTTACGGCGGCTGATTTAACATGTGAATGGGGAGAGGGGGCGGGGTTTGGCGTGTTCAGCAGGCTGACGAACAGGAAGAGAGTGGAGGTGGGCAGGTAGACACAGAGGAAGAGGACGACATCCTCGCTGAGACAGAGGACAAAGTCGCTCTGCTCCATCAGCATCCAGTCCACCAGCACCCCCACCAACAGGTAGTACACCTGGAATTCCTGATGCTCCTCCCACTCCCCGTCACCACCCCAGTCTGGACCCACCGATGCCTCCTCCAACGAGTTCTTCTGCCTGACCACGCCCCCTCTGGTGTCATTGTCACTCACCATGGGCTTGATCTCCGCCCCTTCTGATGCCACTTCCTTCACCCGACTCCGCCCACGTTCCACAGCACGCTCCAACCGCCGGCTGCTCTCCACAAACTCCTGCAGGAACACAGAAGGGTGGACGAAGACCAAACACGTTAAAACACTGCGCCCCATTGATATTCAAGAAAGTCCTTTTATGAGGAATCATGATCAGAACTTTATTTAGAACATAATCATGTTTAACAATAAAGGAACTACACATCCCATGATGAATTGCAAACTGGAGATTCTACAACAAACAACTCCCCCTTCTTGAACTGACACCTGCAGGTCAATGTTCCCTCTAATTTTTCATGTGTCTGAGCGAACACACAAACTCCTTGAGCGGTCCCTTGGATCACTGTGAGCAACATTAGACGTGTGCACTGTGGTCACGCCAGCATTGAATCCATCCAAGTTACATGGTTTATTAAAATAATCAAATTACAGCATTTACATTTATGTTAGACTACTTTTAATTAACTGCTTTAGCCCACTTAAAATGAAAATTTTAAAAGATCTTGTTCATGACCTGTGTAGTATGTTAACACTATTGAAAGTAGTCTAAGGAGCTTGGAAAGAAAAGCGTCTGGACTTCTTTGAGTTGCTTGAAGACGTTTCACCTCTCATCCGAGAAGCTTCTTCAGTTCTAAGGTCAAATGGTGGAGAGTCCCAGATATAAAACTAGTGGGAGTTTCCCCCCAAAGAGGGACAAAGGACCCCCTGATGATCCTGTACCTAATCACATGAGCCAAGGTGTGAAAGCGGGTGTGGGTCACAATCAGCCAGGGTTTCGGGTGAGCTCATTGTGAAACCTGGCCCCACGCTATCATGTGATTTCCTGAGGTCAGATGGCCCAGGATGTGAGTGGGCATTAAGGCGCCTAGGGAGGGATCTCAAAACTGGATTATAGATGGCAGAGAGTTGTTGTCGTAAACCACCGCCTCTGTTCAAAGATGGACGTAAATGGCTTCTTTCACTCCTCTTTCAAACCATCTGTCCTCTCTGTCCAAAATGTGAACGTTGGCATCCTCGAAAGAGTGACCTTTGACATTAAGATGCAGATGGACAGCTGAGTCTTGTCCCGTGGAGGTGGCTCTTCTATGTTGTGCCATGCGCTTGTGAAGTGGCTGTTTGGTCTCTCCAATGTAGAGGTCTGGGCATTCCTCGCTGCACTGTACAGCATACACCACGTTGTTAAGTTTGTGTTTTGGAGTTTTGTTTTTCGGGTGAACCAGTTTTTGTCTGAGCGTGTTGCTGGGTCTGAAGTACACTGGGATGTCATGCTTGGAGAAAACCCTCCTGAGTTTCTCTGATACACCGGCTACATAGGGGATGACAATGTTGTTGCGTCTGTCTTTCTTATCCTCCCTCGCTGATGTCTGATCTTCTTTTCTGTGCATCTTTGCTGACTTTATAAACGCCCAATTAGGATAACCGCATGTTTTAAGTGCTTCCTTTACATGTGTGTGTTCCTTCTTTTTTCCTTCAGGCTTAGAGGGAACATGTTCTGCCCGGTGGTGTAGGGTCCTGATTACCCCAAGTTTGTGTTCCAGAGGGTGATGGGAGTCAAAGAGGAGGTATTGGTCTGTGTGTGTGGGCTTCTGGTAAACTTCAATGTTGAGGTTGCCATTCTCTTCAATGTGCACAGCGCAGTCCAGGAAAGGCAAACAGTTATCCTTTGTGTCTTCCCTGGTGAACTTGATGTTTTTATCCACGGCGTTAATGTGCACAGTGAAGGATTCCACTTCTTGTGTTTTGATTGTGACCCAGGTGTCGTCTATATACAGTAGGGCAAAAAAGTATTTAGTCAGCCACCGATTGTGCAAGTTCCCCCACTTAAAATGATGACAGAGGTCAGTAATTTGCACCAGAGGTACACTTCAACTGTGAGAGACAGAATGTGAAAAAAAAATCCATGAATTCACATGGTAGGATTTGTAAAGAATTTATTCGCAAATCAGGGTGGAAAATAAGTATTTGGTCACCTCAAACAAGGAAAATCCCTGGCACTCACAGACCTGTAACGTCTTCTGTAAGAAGCTTTTCTGTCCCCCACTCGTTACCTGTATGAATGGCACCTGTTTGACCTCATCATCTGTATAAAAGACACCTGTCCACAGCCTCAACCAGTCAGACTCCAAACTCCGCCATGGCCAAGACCAAAGAGCTTTCGAAGGACACCAGGAAAAGAATTGTAGACCTGCACCAGACTGGGAAGAGTGAATCTACAATAGGCAAGCAGCTTGGTGTGAAAAAATCAACTGTGGGAGCAATCATCAGAAAATGAAGACATACAAGACCACTGATAATCTCCCTTGATCTGGGGCTCCACGCAAGATCTCATCCCGTGGGGTCAAAATGATCATGAGAAAGGTGAGCAAAGATCCCAGAACCACACGGGGGGACCTGGTGAATGACCTGCAGAGAGCTGGGACCAAAGTAACAAAGGTCACCATCAGTAACACACTACAACGGCAGGGAATCAAATCCCGCAGTGCCAGACGTGTTCCGCTGCTGAAGCCAGTGCATGTCCAGGCCCGTCTGAAGTTTGCCAGAGAGCACATGGATGATACAGCAGAGGATTGGGAGAATGTCATGTGGTCAGATGAAACCAAAGTAGAACTTTTTGGTATAAACTCAACTCGTCGTGTTTGGAGGAAGAAGAATACTGAGTTGCATCCCAAGAACACCATACCTACTGTGAAGCATGGGGCTGGAAACATCATGCTATGGGGCTGTTTTTCTGCCAAGGGGACAGGACGACTGATCCGTGTTAAGGACAGAATGAATGGGGCCAAGTATCGTGAGATTTTGAGCCAAAACCTCCTTCCATCAGTGAGAACTTTGAAGATGAAACGAGGCTGGGTCTTCCAACATGACAATGATCCAAAACACACTGCCCGGGCAACAAAGGAGTGGCTCCGTAAGAAGCATTTGAAAGTCCTGGAGTGGCCTAGCCAGTCTCCAGACCTCAACCCCATAGAAAATCTGTGGCGGGAGTTGAAAGTCCGTGTTGCTCGGCGACAGCTCCAAAACATCACTGCTCTTGAGAAGATCTGCATGGAGGAATGGGCCAAAATACCAGCTACTGTGTGTGCAAACCTGGTAAAGACCTATAGTAAACGTTTGACCTCTGTTATTGCCAACAAAGGTTATGTTACAAAGTATTGAGTTGTATTTTTGTTATTGACCAAATACTTATTTTCCAACCTGATTTACGAATAAATTCTTTACAAATCCTACCATGTGAATTCATGGATTTTTTTTTCACATTCTGTCTCTCACAGTTGAAGTGTACCTCTGGTGCAAATTACTGACCTCTGTCATCATTTTAAGTGGGGGAACTTGCACAATCGGTGGCTGACTAAATACTTTTTTGCCCCACTGTATCTGTACCAGTGGCTGGGTACTCTCCCTTTAAAAGAGCCAAGAGCCTTTCTTTCCACTTCCTCCATGTTTTTGTTTTTGTTTTTGTTTTTGCTCACAGGCTTTCGAGCGTTTTCCTTATAAAACGCAGTTTTTACCGTTTCTTCCCGCAGTAAATATAAACAACAATAGTATTCAGGAAGAAAACCAAACATTGCATATATTTTTATCATAACTCTGGTTTTACGTGGCCTATCAACACAATTTAAAAACTGGTATAAAGTCCACACTTTTCCCGTCAATTGTTCCGTCTGTCCTGCTCACATCTCCACGTTGTCATTAACGTGGCTTCACTCCACATTAGCCACGCCGCTTTGCTAGCTAAAACATATGTGTACATATGCGTACAAAGAGTACAGCAGGGGGCTCAGAACACACCTCTCAGCACTGGAGCCCCCCAGGGGTGTGTTCTGGGGCCCCTGCTGTACTCTTTGTACACATATGACTGTGTGGCCACTACCAGCTCCACCACCATCATCAAGTTTGCTGACGACACCGTCGTGGTGGGCCTGATCTCTGACAACAACGAGACGCCCTACCTGAAGGAGATTAGGAATCTGGAGAACTGGTGCCAGAGGAACAACCTCCTTCTAAACGTCAGTAAGACAAAGGAGTTGATAGTGGACTTCAGCGCTAAGCAGGAGAGGAACTACCAGACCCCCGTCATCAACGAGTGCCCAGTGGAGAGAGTGGACAGCTTCAAATACCTCAGAGTTCACATCACGCAGGACCTGTCATGGTCCTGTCACATCAACACCGTGGTGAAAAAGGCCCGACAGCGTCTCTACAACCTCAGACGCTTGAGAGACTTCCAACTGCCCTCCAAGGTGCTCAGGAACTTTTACTCCTACACCATAGAGAGCATCCTGACGGGAAACATCTTAACCTGGTTCGGGAACAGCACCATGCAGGACAGACGAGCTCTACAGAGGGTTGTGCGTTCAGCTGAGCGCAACATCCGCTCCGAGCTCCCTGACCTGCACTCAATCTACAGCAGGCGGTGCTGGACCAAGGCCAGGAAGATCGTGAAGGACCTCAGCCATCCCAACAACAGACTGTTCTCTCTGTTGAGGTCAGGAAAGCGATTCCGCTCCCTGAAGACCAACACAGAGAGACTGAGGAGGAGCTTCTTCCCGCAGGCGATACAGTCTCTCAATCACACCACCACACAGTACTGACCCACACATATAGTTCTTACACACACACTGGACATTCTGGACATTGTTTTCACTTCATCACTTAAATCACTTTAAGCATATTTGCACTGCACAAGACACTAAATAATGTGGATTGCACAACACTGGACATTATATTCCTCATTTCCAGTTAATACTTGTACAGCTACTGTTATTGTGAATATATATATTTATATTTCTTCATACATTCTTATATATTTCTATACTGTGTATTGTGTATTTTGTTGTACAGTTATTTTATTTTCAACTTTAATTTATATATTTTATCTTATTCTTTCCCAGTTAAATTTACCCTTCATTCTAATTTGTGTTGTACAGTTATCTCATTTTTAACCTAATTTTTATATTTTATTTTATTTTATTCCTTCCTAGTTAAATTTACCCTTTTTCTTTAGGTCACGAGCAGTTGTCTAAGCATTTCACTGCATATCGTACTGTGTATGACTGTGTATGTGACAAATAAAATTTGAATTTGAATTTGAACACCGGTGTCGGCACATAAGGACGCTGTCATAGCCTGTCAACGACGTTGATTAGCTGCATATATACGAATGTGAATCGCATTATTGGCTGGACTATGGGATAAGGTGGCATCGTTCTAATCCCAGCAGCCAGTCACTTACTGACTAACACTGCAAAACAGAATTGTTAAAGTTTTAACGCAGAGACCGTGCTAGCAGTGCGCAATTGCGCATGCGCACAGCTTAGAGGGAACATTGCTGCAGGTCATCATTACACTAACATATTTTCAGAGTTGAATGTTACCATATCAGTCCTTTTAGTAAATTCACCGAGCTCTGAGGGAGACAGACGAAAGATCTCACCATCAGAGCTTTGTCCATGAAGAACTCCTTCCCTGGAGTGCCATCGTTGTACTTTGTATCAATGGCGAAGCAGAGGAAGAGGACGTCCACCACAATCTCAAAGATGGACAGGAAGCAGTGGGCCACCAGGAAGGAGAAAAGACACACGATGATGAGCGGCAGCAGCCACTCTGCGTAATCCCGCTGGTAGTTCAGGAGGAGGACTCCAGCGAACGCCGTTGTCGTCACAATCAGGATCTGAGGAGATATATTCAAATAAACTGATGACAGGTGGGAAAAGAAAAACTGAAATCCACTGTCCATATGCGGTGATGCTTCAAAGTTCACTAGCTACTTTTTTCCTACTAAAGACAGAAAGCAACAGAGCTTCCGAGAACACCTTAGACAGGTAACCTACCAGTCAACATCAGCTCCAGCTCTGCTGGGGTGTTTGTAAGCTAGAAATTTATCTGTCTGTGAGTGACAGGAGAATGGTGGACAAAAGCCAAGATGAAAGCCCTCCCTGCCACTAGATTTTACAGCTAAAAAACAAATGCAAAGAAAAGGAAGGAAGATGAACATAATAGCACTGTTTCTGGATCTGGCTAGCTAATAGCTCCTTTCCCCACCTATACTGGCGTATACGTATAGTATAGAAAAAACATTTAGGCATGGCATCAAATCTCATTTCACGGGACCAGTAAAAGTGTTTAAAGTCAATATTTTGGAAATTCTGAACTTAATCTCACAGAACTGTAAATGGTAAATGGACTGGTTCTTATATAGTGCTTTTCTGCTGTAGCTGAGCACTCAAAGCTCTCTTACAGCAACATTCAGTTAGGTGATCACGGTCAAAGTGAAGATCCTTCCTCCAAAGCAGCACAAACTGGCAGAAAAAATGAAAAATCAAGCTCCCGCCTCACCTTCCCCAGGAAGAGCACAAAGTCTCCAATGGCGTTTATTGTGGCGACTCGCAGCGCGTTTTCTACCAGGATCACGAAGGCGTCACGTGCAGACGTGCAGAAACTGGTGCTGTTGATGGCTGTGGCTGCATATGCATTCTGGGAAATAAAACCAGATATGGTGAGATGATTATATCAATGAAGAGAAGAGAAGAGAAGAGGGTGAAGTATTACCTGATTGAGATAGTTGAGGCACTTCTCCAAACACCACAGACAACAGATACAAGTTTTCAGCATACAGCGAGCGCACGCATTCTCCTGATAAACAACAGATAATATCAGGTTATATATAAAATGTATTTATGTTTACATGTCACATACAACACACTGTACATGTAATCATTTAAAAAAAGGACGAACGAGTTGTTAATGCAACAGAAATGGTGTGGTAGTGATGAGGAGACTTCGGTATGAACACCAAAACATCATCAGCATAGAGATGGATGCCCTTCGGTCTGTATTGTTACCAAACCTTTAAAGGACATCAAGTCATTCTTCTGATGTTTTTTTTTTCCAGTTTGATCATAATTGGTGAAACTGTTCAATGAATCACTTCCGTGTAATCTTAGCAACAGTGTGTTCGCCACTGACAGGTTCACATTGTTCTTCTAAGTGACAATGTCATGGTAAGGTTCCCTACTAAATCCATAAACCTACGCACATCTCAGTATTCATCAGGAGTTTCAAGAGGGCATACAGAAAATAAGAAAATCTGCCTAAATGCTTTCTTTAACTAATTGTTACATAAAATCAATGTAAAATCTTAAATTTAATGGGATCTGGTGAAATAACATTTACTTGGTATATATTCAGTTTATACTAAGCACTGTCCTCTTTAAAAATTATTTATTTGAATAAATAAAACTTTGATTTTAGGTATTTTGTTTGCATCTTATTGCTTTATTACTTCATGTTTAGTAAAAGTGATAACTAATTTTTTTAAAGGCTTCTGGCGTGTGGCAGCCTGTTACGGCAGCTCTGCTCATTTCTGAGCTTTTTTCTTATTTCCTCTTTCCTCTCTTCTTGTAACGTTCTAACTTAAGTCTTAGCAATTATATTCTGCCATCATGCACTACTGCTTTGTGCTAGTTATAGCATTTTATTCTATTTTTATATAGTATGTTATTCTTTTATCTTATTCTATTCCATTGTTTTTCTTAATTTTTGCTGCTGTAACTTTGCACTGTCCACTTTCTGCTGTGACACAAAGAATTTCCCAGATGTGGGACTAATAAAGGTTTATCTTATCTTAACAGTCTAGTAAATAAAGTTTTTGTACCTTTCCTTTGAGCTGATTATGGATGTACATGAGGATGAGTCGTGGGATCTTGACCAGTGTGATGATGAAGGATCCTTTAGCAACTGTGCCCAGGTGGTACCGGACCAGCCTCAGGACTGAGGACAGGATTGGAGTCACTGGGAGTCGGTTCTTGTCCCTGAAACACAAAGTCCTGGTTAAGAGTCTTTCCTGCCAGGAGACATTTAGAAGAACCTTTATGTTTCCTGAAACGAGGGGGTACGCATGTGGAGAATCCACTCTGAAACCCAGAGTTTAAAAAGGCAGGCTAAAAAGATGCAGTATTATGCTGTCATTGTATACCAGAGTGACTAGAAATACAGACAGTATGATTTTAATACCTTGAGAAAAAACAAGCATAATAATTTTTTTGTAATTTTGACTCTGTACACCTCCACAGTGTACTTTACTTCAAACAATTACGATATGACTGAAGCGCACTCTCTAGAAGTATCACGGCCAATGTCTACAATCAAGAGAAACCTTCAAAAATATTGTTTTTTTGCAGCTTGTTTACAACAAGCCGCAACCCACTGCTTACAACCAATAAGAGGACCAGATTAGCCAGCAGAACTACCTCCAGATCAACACTAGTAAAACCAAGGAGCTGGTGGTAGATGTCTGCAGGCACAAACATCCTCCACTGCAACCACTAAACACTCAAGGTATGGACATTGAGACTCTGGACAGCTACAGGTACCTTGGTGTTCATTTGAACAATAAACTTGACTGGACTCATAATTCAGACGCCCTCTACAGAAAAGGGCAGAGCAGGCTGTACCTGCTGCGGAGACTTAGGTCGTTTGGAGTGAAGGGCCCACTACTGAAGTGCTTCTATGACTCTGTGGTGGCCTCAGCCATCTTTTATGGTGTGGTCTGCAGGGGTGGCAGCATCTCTGCTGGGGACAGGAAGAGACTGAACAGGAGGGCCAGCTCTGTTCTAGGATGCCCTCTTGACAAGTGGAGGTGGTGAGTGACAGGAGAATGTGGCTAAGCTGTCATCCCTGTTGGACAACATCTCCCATCACATGCAGGAGACTCTGAGAGCACTGAGCAGCTCCTTCAGTGGCAGGCTGCAGCACCCACGGTGTGGGATGGAGAGATTTCGCAGGTCTTTCCTCCCCACTGCTGTCAGACTGTACAACAAAGACTCCAACTGACCAAACACACACATCCACACATGTGCAAAAGCAATAATACTAAGTGCAATACTCTTTTCTGGCATCGTTGTATTATACTCAGTTGTATATAGCATTTGTATTCTATTTTATTCTATTATATATAGTATTTTATTTTATTTTATGCTATTCTATTGTGTACAGTATCTTATTCTTATCTTATTCCAGTGTTTTTCTAATTTTTGCTATGTAACTTTGCACTGTCCCCTTCCTGCTGTAACAAAACAAATTTCCCACGTGTGGGACTAATAAAAGTCACCTTATCTTATCTTAGATTAGACTTTATGACAAAACATCTAATGAGCCTGTACAGATAAATTTATACCAGAACGATTGCTAAAGAAAGGTATGGAGAAAGAGAGACACGTGATCCTGCTGTCATTGTCCAAATACCTACAGACCAGCTGTTCATTTTCCTAAAAGTATCCAAGCTGATTTTAGCCACTTTCCACCATGTTGCTTTACTACATCGATTACAGTCAGTGGCTCAGGCGAAAAGAAGCTGTCTTTTCTATTTAAATACCATCATATACCAAATTCCCAAGTGAAATATCAAGTATGAAAAAGGTATGTAAAGTGTAGTATAGACTCACCTTGTGAAATAGTACGTGACCACAGCGCCGGCCACAGTCATCTGCTGACAGGCCAGGATGAACTCACTGATCCAGACCAGGCCCACAGCATGGTACCAGGTCAAGTACTGAAGAGGACCGGTCAGTCTGAACTCCGTCAGCCCCGTCTCCTCGTTCTGTACGGGGTTACCTGCACGACCACACAGAGCAAATAAGAATAATTTGATGACTAAAGCTAAATGAAATCTGCTACTTTACATTCAACGTTCAACAGAAACACAAATCCACAGAGATAGTTTCCAGTACCGCGATTCGCCCAAATTGGTTCAAGCATAATTTATAGGATAAATGATTTACGAATGAGTCAGTACAACCAAAAGGTACAACAAGAACAGAGAGAAACTGTAGATCTTGGACATGTCAACCAAATATATACCAGCTGTTTGACTTATTAGCAAAACAAAGATGAATATCTAACAGCATTGTAGTTTAAACTGAAGACAGGAGGCCAAGGTAGCAGTAGCAGAGTTGAAGGTGTTAAGATGTTCACTGGGAGTAACCAGGAGAGATAGGATTAGAAATGAGCACATCAGAGGGACAGCTCCGTGTTTATGATGTCAGCTTTTCTCTTTGACTGCTGCAACTGACCGGTGGTTCCCAAGAAGAGAAGGACCAGGATCCAGTAGATCCAAAAGAGCAGGAGGGCAAAGAAGGTGACAAAGGGCTGCAGGGTGAGGAGGGGGAGGTGGATGAAGACTTTTCCAGCCACGTGGAACAGAGCAATGGTCAGAGCTACTCGTTTCCTCATGAAGAGCATCAGCAGCAGGAGGATGATCTGGAGACAAAACACACAGTCAGTCTCGGGTTTAAAACACCAATCGATCACACTTTCTATGCTCTGTTTGATGTCGAGTACATACAGTGAATACAGTGGCAGCAACGGCATAGACAAGCAGCGCCTGTCCGCTATCTCTGGTGACCTCCACCTCCTCCTTCGCTTCCTTCAGTACTTTAGAGGAAGTGTCGTTCCCGTATAGCCGGTAGTCAATGTAGAGCCACCAGAGCACACTAGTCCCCGCTTAGACACAAAAAGCAGAGCCCTGATTTCAGACACATTTCATCTGTTTATATCTTTTAATGCAACAAACAGACAGGAAGTGATCTCACCAAGGGATCCAAGGACAACCAGTGAGGTGAGGATCCAGACGAGGACAGCAGAGATGTAACGAATGATCACCATGAGGATCATGGAGAGGACTGAAAAAGACAGGCAAAAAAAAGTGATGTTAGAGCCTCAAGTGGCCATTAGAAGAATTGCAGTTTTTAGCACTTCCATATGAGAATTAGATTTTCGTCTTAGAGGTTGATGCTTGTTCTCACACAGTGCGAGGACACAAAGTCCGATGATGATCTCTTTACTGGCAGCGACGCCAGCGATCAGTCGGTGCAGAACACTGTTATCCCCGACAAACGTCACCACAGCCTCAGCAAACCTTGCGTAGCAGGAGATGTCCACCGGAGTGCAGCGATTAAACACGGGCAGCGGTTTACTGAGAATGGAAGACAGAGGTCAGAGGTCACAGAAAAAGCAAAAAAGCAAGCGACTTTGGGGTGAAAAGCTGCTACATACCTTGGTGGAACAGGTAGTTTGGGGCATTTAGTGGTCCTCTGTTCGAGAACAGGATATCTATGAGCTGCTAACTCATAGGAGCACAGCTCAGAACCTGAAAGAAAAAAAAACACCATCATATTTTAAATAATAATAAAATAACTTCTAATACGGCCCTTTAGATGCAGAGAAGGTCTTTGACAAGGTTTAATGATCCTAGTTCTTTAAAGTCTCACTGGGATGGTCCTCTGCTACCGCTGCTGTTTACACTAGCAATTCCACTTTTGCAGTAACTGTACAATCATACCCACAAATCTATGGGTTAACAACAGGACACGTTGACCATCAACTATCACTATATGTTGATAATATAATTTGGTTTATGCCAACAGCGTCAGACTGATGTTTGCAGACAATATGCATGACCTAATGGAAGCACATCTGTTTCAGTAAATCAAACAGTTCCTGAAATAGGTTTTTACTGGCTTAACCATTTTAAAAACAATAAAACATAATAATAATCTTTATTTATAAACTGTTTTTCAGAACAAAGTACTTCACAGGACAATTCAGATAAATGGTAAATGGACTGGTTCTTATATAGCGCTTTTCTACTCTCACTGAGCACTCAAAGCACTCAGTAAAATAAACTTTATAAAATTCTGGCAGGTGCCAGCGCCTCAGCCTCCTGGCAGTTGAATCTTTAGGTGGCACAATCCCACTTTTACATTTTAACAAGGCTAAAAGTTGTTCTATGCTTATTGTATAATGTTGAAACAACATTAACATCTTTTAACATTTTTGCAATCAAATTGTGCCCTGGCCTGAACATCCAGAAGCGTGATTATCATTATGAAAATTCCCTGAATGTAAACTGGGAAAAAGCTTTGAGTGTCATTGTGTCAAAACACTGAAACACTGACACCATTTTAACTACATATTGCTTTCTGCGTCATTGAGAAACCTGCAAAACAAAAATGCATGAATCGGATCAAGATTGTCAAATTGCAAAGTGTCAGAGATTGTCAGTTAAGTTATTAGTATGAGAAGCCTATATTATATTCTTCCTGTGTAAATACACCTATTGCATTCACAAGATTTTTAGTAAACATGACCTTTGACCTTAACCTTGAGGTCAAGGTCACCAATATTGATACTCATCCAAGATTTTTAGTAGATGCACTTATGGGATCAAGTCACTAAAAGTACAAAAAGGCACCACTGTTCAACTATAAGCTGTTCTGCTGTTCTGCTAAATTTGTTTTTTTTTGATATTCACAATATTGGTATTCTAGTCCTCAAGTTATAGAATCAGTATGATCTTAACATGCAGACTTTCATGGTTTTCACATCCAAGCTGATGGTCGGGGTGAGCGCTGGGGTTTTCCACTCTGAGCGTATCTGCCGCATCACCGCTGACAGGCTGCACCTGAGTGTAATCTGGGCTGCTGGCTTCTTGAAATCAGTGCTCATATTCACTCCCCACCAGATCGTCTGCTAAGCCTCGTTAGTCAAGGCCGCCACAGTGACAGTATCTTGCCATAGTTATTCTTGTATTACCCTTGTACCTTCTGCTCACAGAAAACCTCTGGATGTTGCTGAAACTCACTGCCATAACCTGTCTTGGTTCAGTCACTGGTCAGCACGCAGCTTCTCCACTTACACTCACCTGCCTGCCTTCCTGTCCAGCACTCTGACATTAACGGATTTACTCATCGGAGTACCTCTACACCCCATCCGCACCAACCCCTCTATGTTTCGCCGCCGCCTGTGAAAAGTAAGACTGTTTGCAATTTGCAACCTACGCCTTGGATCCGCATCTGGCATCCCTTCTAACACTTGTTTCCCTTGTTTCAGTGACTCTGAGAATTACGCCACACCCTTTCCCTCTGTCCCACACCCCATGGGTCCTGCACTGGATGTTACCCAGTGTTGGGTCCCCAGCCCTCGTCCACAACAACCCCAACGCTCCCTCACAGACCATGTCACAGTTCACGTAGTGATTTACTAACCACTCATTTCAGTGTTTTTGCAATCGTGTGACTTTTATAGTGTTGTTTCTTTGCTTCATAGTATACTTCACGTGATTATGGTACAGTTCAAGGAACTAGTACATTATTGTATTACTCCTGTTCATAATGTATCAAAGAATTATTTGAGTAGTAGCTTCCTAGTTTGCTTTGTCACTTGCCCTAAGTTTATGGTATACTTGCTATCGCTCCTTGCATTTCTGTACACTTTGTGCCTCAGTTCACGCTCTGTAATAACAGTCTATTTTGCTCACAGTCCCTGACTCCAAGTGTGGTCTGCATTCAAGTCCATTCCCTCATGTTGGCCCTCTGGCCTTGACATCTGGAGGAAAAGTTTATAGGTCTGTACTACATAGACAACTTCCAGGGGCCAAATGTAACCTGTGGTACAGAGTTTCATTAATTCATCATAAATTAAACAGCTAAAAGGTTGATAGATGAGTCCAGGTCCATCTGCTATTGGCAGCTGCTTGTGTGAACCCACAGCATGCAGCCAGTTCAACTACCCTAAGCACAATACAAATCCTTCACTGTTCCCACGACCTGTGACACTAGGCAAGGATAGATCGATAGTTTGGTACATTCAGAAGAAAACTCGAACACAATGTTGGGCCCAGCAGCACTAAAAGGTCTGCACGTCCACAGAAGACAACAGTGAAGGATGATCATAGGATCCTTTCCATGGTCAAGAAAAAAGAACACTTTCCAGGAGGTAAACATATTGTTGCTCAAGTTTACCATAAAGACACAACTTCAGAGAGCAACTCCAGTGGGTTCAGCACAAGCCGCAAAACCTATAGCTCTGAAACAGCAGACAGACAAAACCAAAATAAACATGTAGAGTAATGATGGAGGGAAAATGGATGGAGGAGGCATTGAACAGCTCAGGATCTGAAGCAAACCACATCCATACAGTGTGCAGTCTAGACAGTGTGATGCATGGACCAGTTTAGCTTCCAGTGACACTAGGCCACTGCTGGTTAAAGATGGACTCTGAAGTGTACATGGATATACTATACTGATATACTCTAGTGGTATGATACTATTTTTAAACCAGTTAGTTACTTGCGCTTTCATTTATTGGTGCAACATAGACATATTGCAGAAAATTGCACATATTTGTATCAAAAAGGTATCACTACCTCTGCTCTCCACAGTGATCATGCTTGCTGCCATACATAATCACCACCCAAAGGCACCATTCTTAGGAGGGAAGAACTCAAACAAAAGAAACATGCAAAGCTCAGATGACTACAATCATTAAAATGTCTTGGCTGAAGAGGGGAAAAAAACACCATCCAGTGCAAACAGCTCCAAGAGAAACTAGTCCCCAATATGCCCAGTCATTTGACTAATATGCCCAGTTTGTATCATTCCTGACTGTGAACTTGATTTGATTTTTATTTTGAAAGTTTAATCTGAAACACAGATATGAATATTTCCGCTTGTATGAACAAACGGAGTGTGAGCGTGCTGGAGCTGGGCCTCTGTGACAGGCTGCTCAGGTGTAGCAGAGAAACTAGTTCCTCTGTGTGAATCTGTGACAGTGGATCCTTTATAAACGACTGCCGGAGGAGCTGTGAGGTCACCTGACCGAGGGTCTGCCGTCATGTTTCAACACGTTTGTGTCTCAAGTGAACAGTGAAGGCTCTGAGTCACAGAGCAGCCATGATGGAGGAGAAGCAGAGCAGAGTGGCACCAATGACACGGCACGCATTAATGCTGCCTTTGTTACTGTACTGTAAGTTCAGTATACTGTTGGTGTGTCCGGTCTGCAGACATTCAATCATCACGGTGACGCGATGGCGCGCGGTCGGCCAAGTGCTGACATCACTGCTTCCTTTAAAACCAGCAACATGTTCGTACTTCGGTCTTTGTGAGAACATCGAGTCACACGGTGCACCCCCCAATCCCCCGCCACTTCCAGCACTCCACCTGCTTGTCGCCTCCAACGCATCACCCACCCTTCATATTTAACACCAGCTTTCAGATTCAGCACATTGTATGTTTTCACCTTCAGCAGATCACCCGTTACATCTTTAACACTTTTGCATGCTGGAAAATGATTATTTATAAAAAAAATCATTACAGAGAATGCCTTTGTCAGAAGTGTAAAGCTTGCACATGCATGCTGCAGAATGTGTGCAAAGCAAAAAATAACACAAGAAAACATGATGCAGCTGAACTGGTCCAGTTTAGAAGGTTGGTTTCAAATCCAAACCAGGACAGGGAGCAATGCAAGTGCAGGCAGGAGGGAGTGTTTCACTGGGCCTAGCTCTCACAGCTAATTACTCTCCAAATCAGACAAGACCACAAAACCAAAACCAAAACAGGGACATCTAGTGCCTAAGGGTCGTCACAACTTCAAGACATCACTTGCTTTCACCTCCAGCTGTTTACTTACTTCTATCTTTAATGGTTCACCTGCTTTAAGCTTCAATACTTCATCGGCTTTCCTCTTTAACACTCTTTAACATCTCAACACAATCGTCACCTTTCAGTTTTCACCTCCAACACATCACCCCGGCCAGCTTCACCTGTTTTCATCTTTAACATATAATCTGTTTATACCTCAAAAACTTTACCTGCTTTAAATGTTTGACCTTGCTGAACAAATAAAGACACAGATTCAAATACATTTCCCATCAACACCCTCTCCTGCCTCTAAAGCCTAGAACAAAGCCTCTTTGTCCCTCAGCTCAGACGTGTAAAATTATATTTGGATATCCAGACACCTATTCAAGCGTGCAAGGAGTCGTGTGACATTTATGCCCTCACCATTGACCATAGCGAACCTCTTCAGGTCCTGGTAGGTCTTCAGCTCCTCTGTGGGACACAGAGACACACAAAGAGCCATCGACTTGATTTTCCTTTGAACAATGTCGATGTTACAGGGATCCAGGAAGAAAACAAACCTGTAAGCGACAAAAAGTACAGGAAGTCAGCACATCGACATTTATAATAGAAAAAATTACTCAATATATATATATATATATATATATATATATATATATATATATATAAACACAGGTAAATGCCTCCAAAGACCTTAAAATCTAAAAAAGAGTGAGACCAAATAGGTCAGCAGTGGATTGGCATTTAAAACATTTAACAAATGGTGCTTCTAAAACCAGAAAAATCTCCATTTTCTAATAAATATGAAGACATGAAGCCAGTAACTTTATCAAAATTTAATTTCAGGAATTGCTGATAAAGAACACAATGCATTTTTTCCCGATTTTAGAAGAGTACCAAATATTATAAATAAAGCAAAAAAGCTTCTGATAAAGTCCTTTAAGTGTCTTTAAGTGCAGGGAAGGCCTTCAGTAGGGTTGAATGGACCTACTTATTAAGTGAGTTTTAAAGTATCAGTTTTAAAGGATCACATTCAAATAAATATCAACTGCAGAAATGTTTAAGAACAGGAATATTTTACACCTAATTTCTATTAAAAGAGGCGTGTCGAGACTGCAATAGAATGCAATCACACAAATATACTTTAAAAACTGGATAAACGGAGTGTAAGTTATAATTTTATACTCATGATCCATTTTATTATTAATCAACCTCATTATTATACAAAACCCAGCTCGAGCACTACATCAGCTGCCTGCTCTTCAGTCCATCGTGTATCAGTGCTGCTACTATCTGACTGTTTCACGTACTGTAGACTTGAACTGACTGCTGAATTTTGGCAGTGCTGCCCACTCTGCCCAGTTTGATAATCCCGACTTGAGTCATGAACAGAAGTGTTTGAGTAAAAATAGAAGCTGAGACTGAGCAGAGGAGGATTAAAGCTGAGCAGAATGCAGGAATGTAGATGTGGGAGAAACGTGTGACTCAACAACAAATGGAAACAAAGAGCCACAAAGAGCCTGCAGAGACTCAAACCCTCGCCGTTCCTCTCCTACAGGCGCAGGAATCTGTGATCCTGTGATCCCGCTCACTTCACCTGAAATCACCTCGCTCTCTGTTCAGCCTCGTGTTCCCGTGGGTTTATATCAGCTGAAGGACTACATCTGATCCCACATCAGTCAGAATGTCTCAGAGATCAAACAGTCTGACACAGTAAAGAGCTGACAGATGTCTAACAAAGATCTGTACCGTGTGTAAAAGTAGGTCTGACATCGCCTCCAAACTCCAACAGCTGCTCACCCTCCAGCAGGTGGAGCTCTGCGTGTGTGTGTGTGTGAGATGAGTCACAGCTCTCAGCTAGTGTCAGCATAATCAATGCTGAACTCTCCCACAGGACCTCAAACGCATCGAGTATTAAAGTGCCAGGATGAGCTGCCACAACGCTCTAAAAATACCCAAGTACTACATCAGTAATACTGCAAATTAACAAAGACAGACTGTACAGGACAGACGTGCAACACAACCAGAATACAAACAAAAATACTAAAGAATTACAGTGAAATTAAATTATTTACATATATCACCACCAGCAGCACAAAATAAATTAAACAAAACTGCAAAAAGACCCTGCTAACTTAAAAAAAACTAAAATATTTATGCAATAAAATCCTAATTATTAGACACAAAACACAGCACTGTGCAATAAAATATCAACACAATAATCGAAACTGCTATGCACTGAAAGAGCTTTATAAACTGTAAAGATGAACACCTTAATACAACCTATAAACCAAGATACGCCAAACTAAAGAATTCCTGTAGTCGCGAGTTTTTCCGACAGACAAATTCATACACAAAATCTCTCCTCTGATAACCTGTTTTTAAACATTGCTTTGTTAAGGGGAGTATATATTTATTCAAATATCACATTTTTGTTTCTCAAATAGTCAGAAGTAACTTCAAAATGCACAGATTCCTGTCAAACAGTAACAAACTCAACACTTTAACTGTATGAGGAACAGTAAAAACCTCAGTACTTACTTCCTGTCAGTGTGGTCGAGGCCACTCAGCCTGACGCCTTCAATCTGTTCATTTCGTTGGCCGCAGGTGTTGCCATAGCTGTCATATCCGAAGACGAGGCGAGCGGCGCCGCCGGTGGCGATGGTGAACCCGCAGATGCTGCCCTGGAGGATAGAAAGAGAGTCAGCGAGAGCAACACACCTTTAGCAACAGGCGCGTTTCTTGCTGTCTATATTCACTGAATCTCATCCCTCAGTGCACTGTATCCCATCTACTGTTGTCACATTCTCCAGTTACATGTTAATTTATCTTCAGTCAATAATCTAATCTGATCAACTGCATAGATTTGAATCTGGGCCTACAGCTTTTGCATGGTTGGCAAAATCTGTTGTGTTTTATCTGTACTGATACTTGCACCAGACTATGAATATATATGGAAACTTTCATGACTCTCATCTCAGCAGCACATAAAATAACCAAACTCAGGATGAGTTCCAGTAAAAACCCCGTCAGGACATCACTGTGAAAAATCTAAGACCACGTGACATCTAAAATGTTTAAATCCACAGAAATCAGGGCTGAATAGCAGATGTTCTGACCTGAACAGGTTCAGATCCACTGTAGCTCAGTAGAGAATAAACCTGAGCTACACCACCTGAGCTACAGCCACCCCTCTGTAGGGGTGGCTGTAGCTCAGGTGGCAGAGCGGATCACTAACCAGAAGGTCGGTGGTTCAATCCCAGGCTGCTCCAGTCTGCATGCCAAAGATCCTTGGGCAAGATACTAACCCCATGTTGCTCTCCGATGCATCCATCGGAGTATGAATGTTAGATACTTAGCACTTAAGCTTAGAAGTGCTTGTGTGATTGGTTGAATGAATTAGCTGTATAAAGCGCTTTGAGTGCTCGGACAAAGTAGAAAAGCGCTATATAAGAACCAGTCCATTTACTCATCATAAAATTTTCATGCATCTATTCCTGTACTCACTTCAGTTGTAAAATCAAACGACTCTTGACCAGTCAGAGCTCTGCCTGAGGCTCTAAAAGCCAATCAGCTGCCTGCTCTGTTCCTGCTGCTACTTCCTGTTACCACAATAATCTTAGAATCTGAGGCATTTAATAAAACCAAACATGTCGTGGTGCCGAGTCAAAAAATAATACACCTAAATAATCAGGGTGTTTGCCCACATCATACAGCCTGGCCTTCTGCCTTCAGACGTGCCGCAAATAAAAATGAGTTTTATCACTGCTGTGCTGTAGTTACAGGTCTCTTCAAACTGCTGCTTGCCTCAATAAGTCTGGCAGGAGATGTTGTTGATGTTCTAACACGCTTGAGTTGTTGAACCCACCAGGGCCAGCGAATGAACATCTTTCTCTTTCACCTTGAAAAGTAAAGCAATCTGTGCTGTCTTTTCTTTATTTCTGAGGTTTTTTTACAGAAATTTAAGATGTAAGAGAACCCAAAAGTTGTGTAATTACTAAGCTGAAAAGGAAGAAAGACTACTTAACCATGTTAATTAAAGGGCAAAGACTCAGCGGCGTTTCAGCAGTAATCCATCGTCAGCGATTACTATGTTACAATGGCTAACTATATATAAAATATAGAAAAAACTGAAGACTTATTAAGTCAAAATCTACAATAAGGGGTTAAAATGTAAAATGAATGCAGTCACTGTGGCACAAGCTGGTAAAGATTTTCTGTATCTGTGCTTGTGGCAGCAGAAAAGTATTCAGCTGCATGTCCAGTAAGTAATTTTCCTCATAAATCAACTCAAACAGAAACGCTGTTAGAACATCAACAACACCAAACATATTACAGAGGCAGGCAGCAGTTTGAAGGGGCTTCTAACTACAGTGCAAACAGTTTCTTCAAGTCGATTCTTAACAAGACAAAGCTGTAAAGGCAAGTTTCACCGACTTTACTTTTCATACATGTTTTTTTCTCTCAAAGTGTTCACACATCTCCCACGTCTTGCTTATACCGTCATGCGCTCTCACGCTGCTCAGCCAAATCCCAGTTACAGAGAAGCCTCAGAGTCCGTTCTTTATGAAAAACATTAGACTAAAAACAGGCTTGTTCCACATTTTAGCACCAACTCTCAACCACAAACATCAGAAAATGCTAAATTCACTCGCCTGATTTTCTGGGTCAACGCTTATCGGTCAGTAAGATGCAGATTCATAATAATTTGTATTTTTATTTCATTTAAAATCTTTGGTTTAGTGTCAGTGAATAAAATTTGCTCATTTAAGTTTAAAAAACAAAATCAAACATAGTTTCATTTTCAGCCATCAGCCACTTTACTGGTTACATCTGTTCAGACTGCTTTGAACTCAAATGAAGGCAACAGTATCTCAAATAACCACTAATTACACCCAAGACATGCAGAAGAAACATCTCTAAACACAACGTTGAAGCAGATGGGCTACAGCAGCAGAAGACCACACCATGTGCCACTCCAGCTAAGAACAGGAAACTGAGGCTTCAATTCACACATGCTAGAAGATTGGAAAAATGCTGCCTGGAATTTAGTGTAAACAAAATGAGAATGTTGTGGTGGTGGTGTAATGGTGTGGAGGGAATTTTTTGGCACACTTTGGAACTCTTAGTACCAACTGCACTCATCATATAAACATCAAAGTCTACCTGAGCTGTCCATGAATTTGTGACCAAACTGTACCCATTTTCCGATGACTGCTTCCAGCAGGATAACACATCATGTCACAAAGAGGAACATAAGAATGAGTTCACTGTATCCAGACGCCCTTCACAGTCACCAGATATGGATAGAGCACATCTGAGACATGGTGGAACATAAGATTAATATCATCTGCAGGAACTATGTGATGCTATCACGTTGATATGGACCAAAATTCCTGACAAATGTTTCCAGCAAATGAATCATTAAAGCAGTCCTAAAGACAAAAGAAGGTCCAACCTTAAAAAGGTGGCCAATGACTGTATAATGTGTAGTATTTGTCAGATTGTAAGATTTAGGAAGTGTGGAACTGTCTGGTAACACAATAACACCAAACAAACACCTGACTGAGTGTCAGGTACATATCCCAGTATAAATAAACAGATGCACCAAAGCCTCCACAGGTGTGTCGTGTTGACATATTTGCACAAAGACTAAACTAGTCCAGTTTGCTTCGGGAAGCTTCCTAACCAAGCGCCAATCGAACATCCGACTATTCACGAAAAAAAAGACCATCAACACAAGTGGCACAATCATGTTTTATTAACTGTGCATTTGGAGCTTTTAAGGACAGGCTGTTAATCCCACACAGGTGAACTGTGAACGTTACGCTGCTCTGATAACATCTGCTTCCTATGAAGTTTTTGTCATATGTGAAGAATGCAGCGGTCCCCAACCCCAGGCTACGGACCGGTCGTTTGGTAGCTTGAGGCTATTGTGTGAAATTGATGGTTTTCAGGGTTTTTATCATTAACTCGGTTTTGAAATAAATATTTCCGTGTTACCATAGTGACCAGAGAGCATTAAGGGGCAGAGAGGTCTGTGGTGCAAAAAAGGTTGGGGACCGCTGCTTTAGAAGGTTTAGAAATGAAGATTAAGAGCTAGATAAAGTCATCAAAAAGAAGCTAAGCTTTGTCCTAGTTTCTTTGCTATGTCCTCACCCCACAGCACTCACTTCTCTCACCCAACCGGTCGCAGCAGATGGCCGCCCCTCCCTGAGCCTGGTTTTGACAGAGGTTTCTTCCTGTTAAAAGGGAGTTTTTCCTTCCCACTGTCGCCAAAGTGCTTGCTCATAGTGGGTCACATGATTGTTGGGTTTTTCTCTGTATCTATTTTTCTAGGATCTACTGTACAATATAAAGCACCTTGAGGCGACTGTTGTTGTGATTTGGCGCTATATAAATAAAATTGAATTGAATTGTCCTTACTACTCGGTATGACCGTTGCTGTGTTACTTTTACTTTTATTATTAATTAATTTGACTTCAGCCACAGAAAGCCTTAATAAAAACCACTCGATCGTCTCTCAAGAAGGAAGGACAAGCATTGTATTTCACCGTATATGAGCTATATATTCATTATTGTTTATGTTCTTCCAGTCTTCGTAATGAAGTGATGATTTTAACCTTATTTTTTTATATGACCTGCTTCAAAGAACACGTTAAGAACACGTTGGGCAAAATATCCAAGGTGAATTTAATAAGTAACAATATCATTTCATTTTTTAATTAAGTCTAGTTTTTATTTCAGTAAGTAAAATTTATTCCGCCTGTAACTCAGAAAATATGCATAAACGAAGCAAGTAACTTTTAAATAATGGCTAATATGGGATCAAGATTGGTAACAGTGAAAATACTTTTACTGCAGTTATCGTTAGAGATTTTGAACATAATCCTTCATAAACTGATAAAATGATTTTGCGAGCAACACAAAGAGAAGAGTTATGCTCATAATCACAAGTGGGCTCTTATTTACCCAAAAATCTACTATAATTTGTGCTTTTATTTTACTTAGCAGCTAGTGCTGGTGGACATTATTAGCATAGTATGACTGTTTTATGAGGTATCACTACTGTAATATCACTGTAGCATTGGTGGTATAATTGCTGTAATACAGGAGAGTGCTATTGCTACAGTATCACTGTAGTACAGGAAGTGTTATTACTGTGGTACTACTATATTATTGTGAGGTAATATAAATGCACTATTACTATTGTTTGGAACTCTTATTGCTATAATATCACTGTAATGTTGAGGGTATTGTTACTGTATTATTACTGTAGTGCTGGGGTACCATTACTGTAATTGCTGTAATTAACTGCAATTACCGGAGTATCACTGTAGTTTTGTGTGGTATTATTACTGTATTGATACTGTATATCCGAGGGTATCATCACTGTAATACTGGGATGTTACTGTAGTATCAGTGTAGTACCAAGAACAATATTTCTACAATAATATTGTAGTTCTGAGGTTATCATTAGTGTAATAATAGGATATTAATACCTTATTGTCATTGTACAATTAGTTGGTATTAATACTCTAAAATTACTGTAGTTATGAGAACATCTTTACTGTAATATTTACATTGTTATCATTGTAGTAGTATTAGGCATATCATTAATGTAATATTACTATAGTTCAGAGGTATAATACCCAGGGTATTACAGTAATAGTACTGTAGTGTTGTGTGGCAACATTACTGTATGTACTCCTGAGGTAATATCACTGGAATACCAGGTTACTATCGCCATATTATCATCGTAGTGTTGTGTCTTTTATTACTGTAGCATTACTGTAGTACTGTGAGTGATGTGGGTGCTGATGGAGGGTTTCTGTGGTTACCATGCCGACGCAGAAGACGGTGAAGAGCAGAAACCAGGGCAGGTCTGTGCAGCTCCGGTCCTCCAGCGGTCTCCATTCTCTCTTTGTCCTCTGAAAGACACACACGCACGCACGCACACACACACACACACACACACGGTGAGAGCACAGCGGGGCCTTCAGGAACTCCATCCCTCCCTCTTTCCCACCTGCCCCGGCCTGCTAACTCGGTTCCATCCCCCAGCTCCGTGTGTGTTTACGGTCGCAGAGAGCGGAGCGGGGCCGCTCACAGGCCGCGGTTACCCGCCTGTTCCCGGCTGGAGCTAATTGGATTAAACGAGCTGCTGGCTCTAATCCTAGCTCGGCCCGCTCAGGTCCCCGGGACCGGTTTCCCTTTCACGGTCACAAAATAAACACACACCGGCGCTCTGCTGAAGGACACGCTTAGAAGATCGAGCACGGTACCGGACCGAACCGGACCGGACCGAACCGAACCAGGCCGCGCTTACCTCCGTGCTACCGCAGCATCCCATTGCAGTCAGGGTGGAGGTGCCCGGAGCTTCACGGAGCTTCACAGAGCTTCAGCTCAGCAGCAGCGGGGTCTGGAGCCCGACAGGCGGGGGGGTGGGGGGCGAGGAGGAGACGACCAGCCCCGCGTGATCCCGGAGGCCGAACCCGGAGCGGAGACGGTCCCGACGGTCAGACAGAACGCTCCGACCCGCTGAGCATTCTACTTGTCGGAGGCTACTCCGGGTACCTAACCGAGCGGGGATTAACGGCCGAGGATTTGTCCGCCACACTTCCTGGTGGGCCGTCAGGTGCTGCGGCCATTCATCTCATTGCGCTTGCGCTTGTGCCCGCGCCGTGAGCGGAGCAGAACAACAAAGCCGTTTTTGACCTGCAGCTGCAGTACCCGCTTTGACCACTAAATCCATTCTAAAGGCAAGATGCCGCTGTTTGCCCTGTAGAGCTAATCTACACTAGAAAGTAACACAAAATACTCTAAACAGTCACATCTTTTAAGTAATCATCAACAGTTTTCTCAAACAGTGAGAGTGAGTGAAATACCCCAAAGTTAAGCAACAATCTATGCAATAAATAAAGAATTAAACCTCAGTTTCTCCCCCAAAATCCCGCAATTATACATTTCTGCAAACCAGATTGATATCTGCTATGAAAGGTTCAATAAAAGCATAAACCCATCAGAGGTGTGGGCTTATTTAACATAATAGTTTGAATACTAATACTGTACGTCGTACTCTACCCTATTTATTTTAAAGCTTTATTTTTCAATAGAATATTTTATTATTATATAATGTATTTAATATAGATTAGTCAGGAGTGCAATCAGTGATGTGTTGCAAGGATAATGGAGCATTGTCTGATATGAAAATTAATGGATCAATACTTTTATTCACTTGCCATTCTTAACTACAGAAGAGAGATGGATGCAAAATTAATTCAATTTAAATTCAGTGTGCCGAGCACTGAGCAGTGTATTTGCTTTGATTATTTTATTGACTGTATTTTTTATTGTTTTTTGTAACATGATATAACATAATATGAATCACACAAGAGCTGGAGGTGGCAGTACTGAAGGTGCTCAGATTTCCATTGGGAGTGAACAGGATGCAGGATTAGAAATGAGTCTATCAGGGGGACAGCTCAGTCAGAAACGTGAGGCTGAGATGATTTGCACATGTGCAGAGGAGGGAGAGTGAATGTACTGGACAAATGATGATGAAGGTGGAGCCGGCTGGCAGGAGGAAAGAGAAAGACGTTAGAGGAGGTTCATGGATATCGTGAAGGAGGACATACAGAGGGTTTTTGTGGAGATGGAGGCAAATGATCATCTGTGGCAACCAAAATAAGAGGAGCTGAAGATTAATTTTCAGTAAACTTCCTCACTTACAAATACTGTTTATCCTTTCAATGTTTTCACTGTCGGGATGATAAGTTTGACCTGTGCTGCAGAAGAAGCTGCTCTGGTGTCGTCAGCTCCCCTGCATGTATGTATTTATGTACTTTTTAATTTCCCTCCTCTTCCTCAGTGTGCATTTGCTGTTGATGCTGAAGAAAGCCACTGTGTCTGTCACTGTAAACCTGCTGATTTTGATAAAGCTTTTAAAGAAAGCAGTTTGACCTCTGACCTCCACTGACAGACTGCCACGCAGAGCTCCTGCAACATTTAAAGAAGTGACATCTTTGTTTCACGTCCATGCGAACACTCAATGCACTGTTGACATTCTCCACCAGTCACCACATACACAACACACCATCATACAGCAACATATGCTTTCTTCCACATGCTGGACACATCACTGTCATAGCTAAGAAAGAAAAAATGCTGGCGTTTGAACTTTGCATCACTACATGTTCATATACCTCCAAGAAGAAGGAAAGGAAAGGAAAGGAAAGGAAAGGGAAACAGAAAGTTGTGTGGAAATATTTTTAGCACTATACAGATTTTGTTCTGATTTTTGACTTCTAATGGCTACACTCTGATATTTCGAAGAGACAGATCTAGAAGAAGACTCGAAGATATCCCGAAGTACTTGCAGTTTGACAATCGAGCAGCCAGAGCAGATGGTGAACAAACCTTTCAGGAATATTTGAACAATGTTTGTAGCTGGGCCTGTCTCCCTGGTTCTGATCTCTGAACAGTTGGTAGCTTTCAGAGCCAGGTGCAGTTTCAGGCAGTCCATCCCTTCTGAGAAAACTATGATGGCAGAACTGCAGGTTTGTTTGGGTTTTTGTTTTTTTTTCATAAAATGACTGAAAATCATAATGCATGATGTCAAAATATTTTAGAGTATCTGTCAGCGATTAAGAAATGGAACTGTTATAAATACAGACAGAGCCATGAAAAAAAGGATTCCTTTGTAAGTTACCATGAGGACTTGACCTGCAGCTGTACATATTATTTATTAATGCAATTTGCACTGTTGTTTAACTTGTCTAACTTAACCTAATTTAATGTTTGTATTTTATTTGTTTGTTTTAATCACTATTGTGTACATAAATTTTGCACATCATACTATGCACCTGTGGCACTTTTACTGTAACTATATTGTTTATTTATTGCAGGCTGTACTATTTATATTCTGCACTAACACAATCATTTCCCTTATTCTCATTTGCTATTAACTGCTTTCACCTGTGCTCTGTCCTGCAACCTTTTCTTCCTTTGTGCTCCTGTATTCCTCAAGTTAATTTTTTTACTCCTCGTGCCCGTTGTGGATGCTGGTTTTGCCGTTTCTTTCTGGTTTTTGTTTACCTTAAATTTCAAACAGCCAAATAAATGACTCACTTTTGGTCTGATTGTGTCCTGCATTTGAATTCTTCACACACCACATTCTCACACTAGATATTAGATTTCTGAGAAAGGACTTCTTCAAGTTTGTGTAACTTCTACAATCACAGCTAAACTGTAGATTCAACTTTCATCATGTCAAGCTTGAGTGTTTGAACTTTTATCTGAGAGCTGACCTGCTACTGCTGGTATAAATTTAAAGGAGGATTTTCCTTCAGTTGAAATCTGATCTGAATGTTTAAAGAAATTCTCAGTTTTTCCTTTGAGGCATTCATTAAACCATCTGTTAACGTGGGCGTGCCTTCAGCCGTGATCACCTTTTTTAGCATTTTTATAGGCTGTCATGGCATCCCGCCCAAAGACTAAAAACGAAAGTTTATTTCGTGCTCTCTCTGATTGCCATGAAGTAAAGGATTTGGTCTTCATGACGGCAGCTTCTGCAGGAGACTGAGTGCCCCTCCTTAAACTGTTTTAGTGCTGATGTGACTGTAAGTGTGAGACAGTGAGGATGCTGATTTTCATTCAGTGTTACACTGATTTTGCAAAGTTTCCTTCACTTTTGTATTTGTCTTTAAAGCTGCACTCACTCTGCTAACTTCCTGTAGCCCCTCATAGGCTAAAATAAGTCAATTTCCCCGATTCTAGTAGCACTTTGTGTTTAAATGCAGTTGTTTTCCTTTGCTGCATTTTACTCATACATTTGCTGCAGTGAAAGCTTCCCTACCTCCTCAGGTCATCCCTCAACAACAAATTGTTTCTGATGATTAAAATCAGGGGTTAAAGTGCTTTTAAAAAAAAAAAAAAAAAAAACTTGCTTTGTATTGTTGAGCCATGAAGCTCTCTGCTTTCATCTTGTTAAGTTTAATTCTCCACAAAGGACGGTGAATATTGGAGTAGCAGCAGGGTTAGCAAATCACAGCCTGTACACAAAGCTCATGAAACAAAGTGTAAGCGTTCCCTCACCTTCCAAATCACACTTTAACTCCTCAATGAAGGTACTGCAGTCAGTTTAGAAACTCCTGTATTCATTGTCCAGTCAGTGCTTTGTTATCATACTGTTGTTGTGTTTTTTGTAGTACTTTGGAGGTAAGTTCACTTTTTTCTCACACTAATTTTCCTGTAAATAATAATCAGATTCTCGCTGAGTCATTGAGTGAAACCAAACCCACTTTTTTATTGTTTTGTTCATTTTTGCGTTGCTTTTTTTTGAGTGTGTGTGTTCATGTAAAATAATCACGTTTGCTGTGTGAAGAGCAGCAGATCTTTTACCTTTTGCCTGAGTCGAACCTGTTGCTGAGAGCTTGAGGAGAGGCGCTTGGGGTCCATATTCCTGTGGGAGTCCTGAAGGGTCCCGGAGGGTTCCGCAGAGTCCTGGTGCTGCTGTCAGACTGAAGACGGCAGTGATGTAGGTCTGATCAGGCTGCAGAGGACAGAGAGCTTTTGTCTTATTGTTTACTGTTGTACCAGGCTGAACACTGGGGGGTGTGGGCATGTGTTTTCCTGCGTTCTTCTTGTTATGGGGAGATTAAACTTAAGCAACCACACTTAAGCACGCGGTCACATTTCGGGCACGTAAAGCAGTTGAACCTCATATACATACATAAATCATGAAGTTTTATTAAGATTCATTAAAGTCTCAAATTAACGCACACAGTCATATTTCCATTCCTTCAGAGGGCGTCATGACTGTGTGTGTTCATTTAAAGAGTTCACAGGCAGCAATGTTCAGCAGAAATATTTAACTTCTCTCAAAATCACATTTGAATCAGGCAGGAAGCAATCGTGACCAAACAAATCTGTCAGGAAGAGGCAAAAATCCAAAGACAGGCAGACACACAAGGAATGAAACAAACAAGACCAAAGAAATTTCTGGAAGGCTTAACTGGTGAGAACAAGAAAACACTGCAAAGGACAAAAGACACACAGAGGAGTTTAAATACTGGAGAGTTATTAACAGATTGTGAGCAGGTGATGGTGATGGAGCTGGGGCAATAAAGGTTTGCTCCCTTTCTTACTCTGCCTCCCTTAACACTGAGATGGCAGGAATACAGAAGAACCAAAGATTACAAAATAAATTGCGAATTAGTTTGAAACAAAGCAACTCTTGCAAAGATGACATATGACAATGTTCACAAAGAAACACTATAAATATTCAACTCTGTGCAATTTTTGGTCTCTGATTTCAAAAAGAAAAAAAGATTGTGTTCTTGGAAATGGAAAAAGTAGACAATGTAAAACTTTTATTAGAGATGGAGTTTCCTTTGTTATCTTCTCTAAAACAAACAGACTGACATAATGAGGTGCCCTTTGACTTCTTGGGTCTGTTTGGAGGATTTGAGTTGTGTCGAGTTGATTGATCTTTTTACACCAACCAAAGCTCCTGTGAAGTTAGACACGGGTTCATCCATAATGGTTCCAATGTGCTAGCTGCCGGTGTCCAGTCCGACTCTGATGGAGACACAGCAGTGTTCAGATGTTTGTTTGGGGCTTTTACAGGCTGTAAATTCATCAGTCCACTTCAGCCACTTCTGTGTTTAATGCATTTATCAAGGGAAAGGAGGAATTACATGGTCTGACAAGGTGAAACAACCTTAGTCACAAATCCAAGCAGAATAAAAGAGCTGCTAATAGGCCATCAAACAAATCAAACAAAGAAAGAAAATAACAATAAACAAACAAAAGGGAAAAAACTCCATTAGTTAATACATATTGAATCATATAGAATCAGGGAGGGGGACCCAGGGTTGGCCCGGGACAAGCTGGAGGAGGTGGCCGGGGAGAAGGAAGTCTGGGCTTCTCTGCTTAGGCTGCTGCCCCGCGACCTGGCCCCGGAGTGGAAGAAGATGGATGGATGAATGGATGGATGAATGGATGGATGGATGGATGGATGGATGGATGGATGGATGGATATCACGAGACAGGGATCATATGAGCTTTTTGCCACTTGCTTGAGAACACTTGGGTATTGCCTCAGAGAGAATGGCTGATCTTATTAAACCACAGAGACACTGAGCATTGTACCTTTGTAAAGTTTCAGCAGACTGAAATTCTGGATTTGAAAAATTATGCTTTCTTTTCATTTTTAAGCACTAAAAATGTTATTACAGCTGTTGGGAAACGAATATCCAAGAGTGGTATGAGGAAGACTTTTTGTTTGTAAGTGGTTTATTGTTTTGTTGTTTTTATTTCAGACTTTCACACTTTATTGGTAAATGTAATTCAGAATACAAAAAACAAAAGATAAAAAAAATAAAAACGTAATCATTTGATTGCTGTTTGAGTTCCATGAGGTCCATGAGGCATGCTTAACAGTCTGGAATTAAGTCTGCACAGGCTGCAGCTTTATTAAACAAGAAATTGTATAAAATTTCTTGAGTAGGGAAATAATAATAGTTCTTGGTATTGGCTAGACTTGGTATTTATCCATAAGATTAGCGCTGTTATTAAATGTTGTTGTTATCATGCTTATTTGAAGAGTTTCAGTTGGGTTTCAAAGCTCATCACAGTACAGAAACAGTACAGTGTTTAAAAGTAGAATGGGAGGGAGAGCCTTCAGTTTTCAGGCCCCTCTTCTATGGAACCAGCTTCTGGTTTGGATTCAGGAAACAGACACTATCTCTACTTTTAAGATTAGGCTTCAAATTTTCCTTTTTGCTAAAGCTAGTGCTGGGTCAGGTGACCCTGAATCCTCCCTTAGTTATGCTGCAATAGGTGTAGACTGCTGATGGATCCCCATGATCCACTCATATGTGTTAATAGACCTCTCTGCATTCAATCATTACTTATTATTAATCTCTGGCTCTCTTCCACAGCATCCTCCCTTCACCCCTACCAGTCGGGGAGCAGATGGCCGCCCTTCCCTGAGATTGGCTCTGCTGGAGGCTTTTTCCTATTGAAAGGGAGTTTTTCCTTCCCACTTTCACCAAAGTGCTTGCTTATATGGGGACATATGATTGTTGTGTTTTTCTCTGTTTTCTTTGTATTACTATAGGGTCTTTACCTTAAAATAGAAAGCACATTGAGGCAACTGCTGTTGTGATTTGGTACTGTATAAATAAACTTTTACTGAATTGAATTGAACAGAAGTTTATTAACAGGATCATCCAACATGTTCGAACAAAGAAACCTTGCGTATTTATAACTGATGTGATGGGTGCAGTTTCACTCTGGTCCAGCAGAGGGCAGTGTGACACAGCAGATGCTTCATCATCGTCGGGAAAAACGCAACAAGACAACAAATTTAAACTTTCCAAGCTTTTACTTTATTTCACAGTTATAGACAACCAGGTTATTATAGGCTTTCTGAAATCTTATGTCAGCTAAAATCTATTAAAAGTGTGCTTTAATGTCTGCTAAAGTTCAAACAAACATCTTTTAATGCTTCCTGGGGGCAGCAGCTGGAAGTAAACTCTAACAGCTGGTTGTCATTTGTGCAGCTGTGCTGTCATGGTGATAAGTACCCTTTTGTAATTACCCACAAAAGAGCTCAGGTACAGCAGTGGTCTTCTGTGGCCCAGACTTGAATTCAGGTCCTTTATTTCTGTTGCACACTTAGAAACAATCAGGAGTTTACTCAAAGTGCTTTCCAGACAACAAGTATACAGAGAAATATGCAGAAGACACAGTGACAACACAGAATGGGTGGTGCAAAGGAAAAATCATGAAAATCTTATAAAAGGGATGTGAAATAGAGCAGCTTAGAGGAAAATACATTTAAAAAATATTATTGAATGGATAAAAGCTAAGCAAAAATGAGAACACAAAAATATCTGTATGAATGTCTTTATATTAGTTCAGTTATTTAACTGAACATATAGGTGAACACAATCAGGGAATAACTTTAAAATAAAACAGGAAATAGCCAAACAATAGAACATGACTACTAACACCCGAGATGAAAGAGACCAGGAAGCAGAAGGGACCAAGGTATAAACACAGAAACAAAGGAGGTACTGAAAGAAACACTAATGTACATACAATTTTCACAGGACTCTACTCTTTCCAGTGAAAACCTTCTTTTTCACATGAGTGTATCCTAATAACATGTAGTTAAGCACCCAAAACAGAACTCAGCGGGAATGTGGAAAACAACACTAGAGGCTAACTTCAAGCCAATAGCAAAAATCACCATTAACTGCGGAATCTACCAAGGAGATGTCCTGTGCCCACTGCTCTTCTACATAGGCCAGAACCCCTCAATGAGATTATTGAAAAGACTGGCTACAGATACCAGATGTCTGCCACACAGACCGTGGGGATGAGAGGAATGAGGACCCAAGATGCAGGACTTAATGATGAAGGCAGTGCGTTTATTTACAGTGGTGTAAATAGATCCCCGTGTTTTCCCCTTGACTTCCGTGTAGTGTCTTCACCCACAAGTCCGTGCTCGGTGCTCTTCCGCTCCTGTGTGTCCCCGCAACCCGTGCTCGCTGCTCTTGTCTTCACTGCTCCTTCCTGGAGAAAATAACAAAGAGGCAACTTGTCAGGACACTCGACTACCGCAGGCATGCACTCGCTGGACTTGACATTTATCGACACTAACGTGGACTAACTCAAGACAAGGAAGCTCCTGAAAATGCTGAAGTGGCCGGCATAGTATACCTGTATAGTATATCTGTGCCAAGTATTGCCTGGAAGTCCTGAGGGACTTCCAGATACAGATGGACAAATTAGTGATAGCCAAAGTACAAGACAAAGTAGTGGTGGACAAGCGGATGGAGATGGCTGCAGTGACATGTAGCTACATGGTGTGACAGCAACATCAGGAAAAAGGAACACGAGAAGCTGGAGAAGTACCAAGGGCTCAGAGAAGAGCTCGAAAAGATGTAGAGGTTGACTCAGTTGCAGCAATAGATGAGAACAGTCAATAGGTCAAAGGTTGTGTTTTTATTACACAGATGTTATTGATATTAATCTGTCTTCTTCTTCTACTCTTGTTCTTTTCTTCTTTGTTGAAGCTTAAATGGAACTCCTGGAAGGTAACATGGTAAATCGGTGCATTCAGTGCAGTGACCCCAAAGCTAGGCGAGTGGCTCCAGCAGACTCCGGGAGCAACATCAGAGATCTCCCTCCAGAAGAGCACAGTCCTAGGAAGAGCAATCAGCAAAAAAATTATTATATCTGTCAGCTGCAATGAGGTCACAGCAGTCCCTTCTACAGCCACCGTGATTCCAGTGTTTTATGGGAATCAGCAGTTGTGTGATGCCTGTGCCAGAAAGTTGGCTTTGACCTCTTCAAAATAACTGGAATAGCTGATATGTTTGACAGTTACAGTGAGGATGTGGGAAGAAAAAACGCACAGATACGAACTGTCAGAGGTCCTACTACCTATCAGTCCAAAATAATTACTGCTCCTGTACAAACTGCATTTGTTATTCAGGTCCATAAAGTGATTTGGAGATAAAACCTTTGGAATTGTTTGTGAACATCACTTCACAATCTCAGGAGCGTGAGCTTGTAAAATGACATTATCTGTTTTATTGATCTTTTCTGGGTCAACATATTTCCTACATTTAATACACATCATCAAGAGGCCACCGCATGACACCACCTGGGAAACTACCTGCCTAGGACATGGGAATAGTTACAGGATATTTATTCCTGGGATAAGCTAGAAACTTGCACAATGCTAAAAGGACTTGAATTCTTTCTGATTGCCAACAGGGGGTAACTCTGGTTTTGAAAAGAAGGCTGGTTGTATAGAAGTACATCAGAATCAGAAAGGGTTTTATTGCCAAATTTTGAGCAGATTTACAACATTAGAAAATTGCTGCGGTACTTTGTGCGAGATATACGATAAGACAAACACTTAAATAAAAATAAAAAGTGCTAAGCAAAGAAATACATGAGAAAATGACTCTCTCACTCACTTGATCTGTGACCCCACTGAACACTTTCTTGATGGGTTCATGGCCTGTAGTAGTAGTCTGTAGTTTCAAGCCTTACTGAACACAACGTGATGAGATTTTGATCAATTTTGGTCATATTACTTAAAAAAAAGATGACAAAAAAACTGTATTAGAATGATATGATATATGAGTAGTGGATAGGGATCCCCAGTGCAGGCGGTTGATATTTGACATTGATACTGTCAACTTTATTAACCAAATAGAGAATATCACTATATGCTGATGATGTGCTGTTTTATTTTTTGGGATTCTGCTTCATAATGGAACAATGTCCACTTTTATTAAAGTCAGTAAAGTCTGTACATCATCATATCAGTGAATATTAGTGCCAAATACCTAACAGATGCTAAAGTTTTTTAAATTCTCTGGACATTAAAGAGATTTTTCAAAAATAATAACTCTAGCAGCTCTTTCTCTGTGACAGGTCTGTGTGAACACTGAGTGTATACGGCAGAAGATTTTTAGGGTGACAGTTGAAGGGATTGTGTTTCTGTGTCACAACAGCTCAGATGCATTCCCATGATTATATCGCACGTATCCAGCTGTGTGATCATCTGGAGCCGGGTCTCTGGGTCAGCAATCAAGCTGTGATGTCACTGTACAAACACCAATGAAATGGCTCCACTCTCACCTACTAAAAGTCATATAGTTTGTGTGAGCATTTTACTAGTTTGTGGTTTAGTATTTGGAACATTCTGATTCATTGTTAATCATCCAGGTAAGAAAATCAAATCACAAAAAGTTGATTCTGTGGGAGAAATGTGTCATCCAGGTAACTTCTTCAGTCTCGCCCAAACTTATAAACAATACATTTGCAAACATTTAAGTACCATTCACAGAGAGTTGGGGAATCACAGCATCATAAGATGGTCAAAGATGTACTCACAGGAATTGAGAAAGAGTATATCTTTCACCATCCTACAATGCTGTGATTGCATTGTAAAAGTTGTCAGTTTTGCTGACAACAGTGCATCAGCAGAATCTTGATAAGTTGAGTTTCATTTTTGATTAATAGAAACCATAAAGTTAAAAATAAACATCTTCCTGGATTATCTAAAGACATCTAGACTCCTGCTTGAGAATATCAGGATTTCTTTTATTGTCTGAGATTCATTTTATTTTCTGAGTATGCCCTACCAGTGAGTCATCCATCAATTTAATGTGTCTATTCAGGTCCTTGGACCACCTCAGCTGGCTCCCTTTGTTGTCGAGGACTAGCAGTTCTGCTCTGAGTTTCTCCAATATGACCAACCCCCTACCTTCCTCCTCATCTCTCCCAGAGAGGCCAGATACCCTCAATGGATCACCACCTTATCACTAGTTAGTGTAAAATGTAGTAAAACAAAAATAAATACCAAGTAAAATGGGCAAGCAACTTAAAATACATTAAAAGGGCAAACCACAATAACGTGTAATGAATCAAAATTCTAAATACCCCTTAGGTACTTCAGTGCAGGCTGGATCAGTAAAACTAACATCAACTTAGTAACAATATATTTTTTTCAGCAATCAATGAGCTCTAATCAGTGAATACATTTACACAGTTCCAGACTTAAAAAACAAACAAACAAGATAACAAAATAAAGAAACTACAAAATGGAGTAAGCAATGTGTATGTCAGGTTAAAGATCACTAAATAAATAAAGATCTAGTACTTTGCGTCTTCAGTGTTCTCATTTCACATGAATCACAGCGGAAACTCTCTTATTGTGAAATATCAGCTGCTGGTGACCGATAGAAACCCCGCAAAGTGAGCGTTCCATCAATGGACGCTCAGAATGACCGGAAGCGTTGCTACCACAATAAAAGCATCAGTGATTCTTGAGATAAGGGACAATACATGTCCGGCAGATAAAACCCAATTTTGTGGTTAAAAATATGCATACAAGTGTTAACCCAACTGCCTAAAAGACAAACCAAGGCAATGTTTATACAACAAAACTATGATTTTGCATTTTTTATAAATATATATTTATTTTAAATGGTACAATACATTACCAGTACCTTAAAAATCCATTGTCAGAAGCAGGTGTGATAATATTAAAATACAGAAAAAAAATTAAAAGTAATGTAAAATTAAACATCATGGCTCTCGTCACTAAGTATTTAAGTCAATACCTTATATAATATCAAAATATGCAATTGAAAATTTATTTTAAAATATTTTTTAAGTGATTAAAATCGTGTCCAGAGTTTTTTTCAACACTGTCAGATTTTTTTAAAAGTACAAAAAAATCAGGAATTATTGTGGGTAGCTTACACTCTGAGGACCCCTTTACCACTTCCTGTTTGGTACACATGCCATGAGGTCACTGCTGTGATAATTTGTTTGTTTTTATTTCATTTATTGCACACCTTTCTGATAAAACTCTGTGTCACAACCATAGTGCGTCAACACCAAAGTCGATGTAATCCAAGATTTCATTATTTTGTCTTGTAAAAACAGCCTCATTTAGGTAGATTGTAGAGGCCATAAGCAAATGATGAAAAACAAGATGGCTTCTGTCGGAGAAACATGTGTTATGAGAGAAAGTAGGGTATTTTGTCAACACCATCAGATGTCAACACCATCAGGAGTTTTGTCTGACGGCGTTGACCCTTTTTCTAATGGTGTTGACAAATGTCACAAAAGCGTGCTATTCACCATTTATATTAAGTTATTTTTTACTAATATTTCAGTCATATTACTTCTTGTGTATTTTACTGATATTTCTGCTTCACAGATGTGTCAAATATTATCAAATTTGCCTTATCTTGAATCTCATTGTTTATGCATACATTATTAATCCTGTAGGAAAATGTAGTCACATACAGATGTAGAACTTGACATGTGCAAAAACAGAATTGTTATGATGTGTCTTGTGATATTACAAAGGTTGTTAAGGTTTAATTGTCATTTTGAAAGAAATAATATCTTGTTTTCTACTAGTGTGTTACCACCGTCAGCACCTTGTCAACTCCATAATATGGAGTGTTTGTTTATTTTTCTCTTTTGGAGAACCATATAGTTTCCTCCCTCATGATCTTCCAATAAAAATACGTCATTTTCTCAATAAATGTGTAATTTGCATGCTGCTTAATATGACTGTTTCTTATACAGATTAAATACAAACTTCTGAAAATATGTTTGATTGTAACTCTAATAATAAAAAGCCAAAACAATCTTACTTTTAAATGTGGTATAATTACTTTGAAAACATATGTGCATAAACAATAGAATAGAGAAGCTGCTAATAGTCAAAATAGCTGAAACAACTTAATTTAAAATATATATTTTTGCATTTCTTTGTGTCTGACAGTGTTGACAAAAACCTTGCACTTCTCCAGCAAAAACATAAATTATTAAAAAATGTTACACCTGTACCAAAACATGGTGAGACAGCCAAAACTTTGTGTAACAATTATATGTAAATGTTTTTGAAAAATCAAAAAATATATTTTAGAAAATTAAAACCTGTTTTGTCCCTAATCTCAGGAATCACTGGCATATAAAAGCAATATAAAATATAAAAGCGATATAAAAAACGATTTTCTTTTCACACTTTTTAACAGGTTTAACTTTAAATTTTTAAATTTGCATCTGACCTGCACTGACATGCTCACTACCCTCCACCTGAAGTCAACAGCAAAAATCAATAAACCTGTCTATGTAGATGAATTTAAGTAGATTTGCTTTGATTAGATCTGGAGGCAATTACATCAATGACTGCTTTCATGGACTTTTCTGTTGTTTTAGGGTTGCTCAGCTTTGACATTTGTTTGTTTTGTGTTTTTTGTTGTTATCCTGGTTGAATAAATTTTTCATTAATTATTTCCAAAACATAAACAAGTACAAAATCACACACCGGTTTGTAAAACTTCTACCAGTACGGGTGTTGGACTTCCTCACTGGCAGAACTCAGTGGTGTTGGGTGTCATCTCCAACAACGATGAGGCGGCCTACATGGATGAAGTGAAGAATCTGGCATCATGGTGCCAGGACAACCATCTCCAGCTGAACGTTGGCAAGACCAAGGAGCTGGTGGTGGACTTCAGAAGGAGTCAGCACAGAGAGTACAAGCCCATTATCATCAATGGAGCTCCAGTGGAGAGGGTGCAGTCCTTCAAGTATCTCGGTGTCCACATCTCCTCAGACCTGACATGGTCTGCCCACATTCAGGTCCAGACCAAAAAGGCTAGGCAGCGTACCACCTACGACAACTGAGGAAGTTCAGGGTCTCTCCAAAGATCCTCAGGATTTTCTATACAGGTGCTGTGGCGAGCATCCTCACACAGAACATGACATCCTGGTTTGAGAACAGCTGTGTTAAGGACCAAACAGGTCTTCAGAGAGTGATTCGTACAGCAGAGCGATGCTGCAGGATTGATCTCCCCTCGCTTCAGGACACCTACAACAGGAGATGCCGGACTAGAGCAGCGCAGATACTGAAGGACCCGTCCCATCCTGGCAACAAACTGTTCCAACTTCAGCAATCCGGTAGTAGGTTCCGCATCATCTGGGCAAGAACAGAGAGACTCAAGAGGAGCTTCTATCCCCAAGCCCTACCCCCCCTGAGACAGGACTCTCTTCTAGACACTCTAAACCCACCGGCACAATGTACATTTCGAATTCCTTTAATTTTAAATATTGTCTATTTTGTAAAATGTTCAGATTGTCTATTCTTATTTAATTCACTTAATGTACAGAATTCACCTGCTTCCTACATGCTGCTGCTGCACATTCACTTAATGTATATATTATATATAATGTTCTTCCTGCCCCCTTTTGCACAAGTCGAGGAACGTGTCAGGTTTCATTTCACTGTGTGTTATACTTGTATAAATATGCATGTGACGAATAAAGAACCTTGAACCTTGAACATTCTTGTAGTTCATTTCCTCCTTGGCGGTCGGGTTTTATTTTGAAGGTGCTAGGCGGAAGTGTGTTGTGACTATTGAGGCTTTACTCCGGTGAGTTTTGTCCGGCGGCTGCTGCTCTATGAGGAGCAGATGCTGCTGAGTGAAGGCAGAGGAGACAGGGAGTCCCGGACCGAGCAACTGACTGCTAGCCACACAGGTGAGATCACTCCGCTTCTCTCCTCCTGTCCTCCTCTTTCATGTTCTCCCCTCTGCTTCTGCTCTTTAATCCGGTTTAACTGCGGTACAGCGGGAACACAGGACTCGGTTTAAACGCGTCACCTTTTTTTTTCTCAGGGGGAAACGGAAAAGTTCGCTTTAGGTTCTCGGACTTAATAAAAAGCATAGAAGAGGCTCCAAAATACTCAAAAGAACAAAAAGTGAGACAGTAAAGAGGAGGAGGAGATCGGGGTGTAAACCCGGTTTACGTCAAACCTTTAGACTCTTTAAAAAACAGAATAAACTCTTGCTTTTAAAGTGCATTTTAAAGCATTTAGCGGGGGTTATTTGTTTTTTTTAAAGAAAGTTTTAAAGCGAGTATAGAAGCAGAATGTGCAGTTTGTGTTCGTACCGCTGGGGACGCTGCAGCAGCCCGTAGTTGAGGTTTTATGAATCAAACTCCTAAAGCGGCATCGAACTGCAGATCAAAGCTTCTGGCATGTTTTATCTGCCCGGAAATGTTTAAGTCAGTGTGTGTGAAATGTTCATATTTACTCACCTTTTTTTTTTAAAGCCACACAGCCTCCTTCAGAGTACCAGGGGAGTAAAATCCAGACCTGATGAGCTGAAACCAGCAGCAGAATCTGCTTTTAGAAAGTCTCTGAAGACAAGCTCAGTTTTTATGTGTTGTAGATGATGCCAAGTCAGGCTGCATTATTGTCATATTTTCTGTGTGTGTGTGTGTCACGCTGTCTGTTAGAACCCACAGACATTAAATCCTCAGTCTGGGAGTGTTATCACTGATGATTGGATTCTAATCATTTACCTTAATCAATAACTGCATTGATTCGTTCAGACTTTGACGATGACAGTGTGGCATTTTAGAGATGAAATGTGGAGTTGCAGATTTACCTGATCGAGCTTTATCGATAAAGTTTGCTATAGATGAAGCAGCTGTTGTGCCGTAGGCCGTTTCTGACCTTCTGATTTAATCATGGGCACACCACAAGAAACAAGTGTGTGTGTGTGTGTGTGTGTGTATGTTTGTGTGTGTTAGAGGCGGAGCTGCAGCTCATTGATCACTGTGAGTAAAGGTGTTTGTGTCTCCATGTGGTCTCCTTCCTTTTTGCCCAATCACACTGATCAGTCAGGCCAGTGCTGATTAAACTCTCCACTGCTGTTTAAACTACTTTCAGATCAGTGAAAACTTTATTTATAACCACGGGCGGCTCAGACTATTCTCGACTTTGCTCAAAGATTAAGGCAGATTAGTTGTAACTTTCAAAACTAAAGACTACGCCTAGGTAACGCTAAGTCTTATTTCAGAGACGTGCCTGAGGAGCTGCCCCGATGGCAAAGGACGGAAGAAACTTAAACAACACCGCTGATAATTTGCACGGCACAAAAGAAAGAGAAGAAATCGAGCTCAGCAGTTTAGATTAAAGACGTGATCCTAACATACAGGTGATAGGCATGAATGCCTGTAAATAGCAGCGGTGATAGGAGCGGTGCGTTTCAGGTGCAGACCAGGCTCTGACAGCCCTGCTGTGGATGGTCGGTCTAATGAAATGAATGAATTTAGTCATCTATCTGAAGTCTGAGAAGATCAGTTCCAGCTTAAACACTCAGCACTCATCACTTCTTAAGCATGCACTGCAGCTCTCCACATGTGTTTGCTCAGATCAGATTAATCATGCCTGAAAGCTGCAGCTCCCAGTTGACGTCCAGCTGATCCCTGCGGTGATGCAGCAGGTAGATGTCCAGAGAGCGTACATCGATTCCTTTTAGACTCCATCTTTAGTGGCTGCTTTGTGATGAGACAAGACGCAACAAAAAGCTCCCTTTTCAGGCTTGAGTAGGGTCATTCATCTGCTGCGACCGGTTAGCGGTGAGGGGAGGAAGACAGGATAAAGACACACTAGAGCCAGAGGTGAATAATAACTAAAATTCCTTCAAAAGGATCTTCCTCGAAATATAATTCAAATAAAAAAATTAAAAGATGAAGAAAAGTCTTTGTCGGGGTTGCTGGGATACACAGGGATGGATTCTGGGCATTTTTGACTGTAAGGGTTATTACCCATTAAAACAGACTGTGAGAGTCACCTAGACCCTAATTCCTGGTCCCCTTCTTAGGGTCCTGTTCTGTTACCATGTCCTGAATCTCATTAACACCACGAGTAACACCTGAGCTGCCTAAACCCGGCGACAGGACGCATGATGACCTCTCACACCACCCAGACTTTAAACCCGAGACCTGCAGGTTAAAGAGCGACACCTGTGGCTCACTCTCAGGTTATTGTAGCGCACGTGTAAAACCAGCTCGCGTTCTTATTTTCTTATCAAGTTTTACTGTTTCTGCATCCGAGAGTCTGCAGGGTGACGTGAAGTTTGTTATCAGACGGTGAGGGTGGGGCTCGGCGTGGACATCCATAGGCTCTGCAGCTCTCGGTGTCCACACCAGTATATGGGAGGTGAATGATTAAAATCAATACAAAATAAAATACAGAACTAGACAGCATTGCATCTGCGTGTTGCCTTACGTTGTGTGTGTTCTGCTTTTTTGTGAAGAAAACCACCAGTAGCCCACGAGAAGTTCTCAGAAACAGGGGCTGACGTCACATGGGTGAATATTGCTGACGGGAGCTTTAGTTGACATCTCTTATGTATTGAAATGTCTGACCTTAAACACCGCATATCGTATCTAAGTGCGTATTCATGCCGCAGTAAAGGAAGAGATAAAGCTTTTGTTTCAAGCTTTATGGTATAGATTTTTGCGTGCACTTTGAGGCGTTTGCTTACACGCTGGGTTTAAATCACAGGTGCTCAGATTGTTATTAGCGTGCAGGAGTGTTTCGTTTGGTTCAGACTTTCAGACCAATTGCAGTTATGGCAAAAAACCCACAAAGAGAAACAAAATCACTTTGCATGTGTTTGAAGATGCAGAAACGTATTTATTTGCAGCTTCTCGGTATTAGACCTTCCTTAAGTTCTCTACCTTTTCTGCTAATTAGTGTGTGGGAGGCTGTTTGCAGATCCAGACCTGAAAAAAAGTCAAAATACGAGGAAGGGATCAAGTTTTTACTGAATGATGGTTTGATGTTATACAAAGTGGGATAAAGTAAAGTAAAGTAACGCCTACAGGCAGGCAACAAGATGGATGCGCTCTCTGTTTAATAAAGTCATAATAGAAGGCAGTAGTCATCACGGTTCAAAGCGAGACCCAGCCCATGTAAATGATGATGGCAGGGTGGAGGTATGCGAGGTGAAGTTGTTTTTGTGCCTTTGCGTGATTACAAACTCAAGCTAAAGCGAACCTGAGTGCATGAAACCAAAACGTGAACCTTAGTTTGGAGTTTGTGGTGTGAGAGACCCTCAGGTGTGTATTTTTAAATCCTGAACGTTGGATTCATAGCCAGAAGTGACCAAATCTGGATGAGAGGGTGGAGTAAACCCGGGAGGAAAACAAGAGAGCTGAGAGGGTAAAAAAGGAGATTTTCTTAGATTCACCTACACTATAAATAATTCTGAAGAGATGAAATCCTGACTCCAGAAGGATACCTGGATCTGAAACGGGTTGTGATGTTCTCCTGAGATCATCCAGGAGACGCCCACAGTTCTGATTTCAGTTCGATGTGTTTGTAAAGATGTGACGGCAGATGTGCAGTTTGCTCCAAAGGTTCCTGGGTCAGGATTCAAATCACCTAAAAAAAAAATACACATGTCAGGTCTCTGATTAAAATCCTCAGATAATTTAAAAATGTTTGATAAGATTTTAATTCGTGTTTTATTTGTGAAATATTTCCTGTTTTATTTCCAAATGCTCTCGCTAAGAATGAAGAGGGAACCCTGTGAGGATGACTCTGATGGGAAACACTGGGACAGTTGCTGACTGTGTTTCAGCTGATAACTTGGACTGAGATCAGCAGCTTCAGTATCTGATGTGACCTTTGACCCCTGCACCTTTGAGCTCAGTGTTGTGTGTGCTTTAACGCAGAGCGAGCGGCAGCTGACGATCATTCAGGCGGAGCAGCGACGGCGGCAGCAGGAATGTCTGTCACTACACAGCTGCGTCTGCTGCTGTGGAAGAACTTCACCTACAGACGACGACAGACGGTCAGTCACACACACACACGCACACACACACATCAGGGCTTAGCCTGTCAACCTTTACATCACTTTTCATTCATCAGGGTGTCATTTGGTCCATAAAAAGTCTTTTTAAAGGTTTTTTTTTTCAGTTTCTGCATTATTCAGTCAATCACTTGGTCCATAAATAACCTTTGAGGACCTTTAGACCCTTAAAATCTTAAATGTTGGACTGAACGAAAAATATTGCTAGACAAAACAGTCGATTAGGCTGCTTTTATGAGCCTTTACCTTCCTGTCCTTAAAGAAACTGCACCTTCTTCTGCTCTGACATGTTGGATTTATTAATCAGTCATGCGGTTCCTGAAACAGCCGATATCTTTAGCTGAAGGAAAAAGCGTTTGTGGGATTTTTACAGATGGTTACAGAAGAAAAGTCTAAAAGCGTGGAATAAATGCCATGTTGTTTGAATATGTTATCAGTGTGTGCCTGTCCTTGGAGAAAGAACTACTTGTATAGCAATTTAGATTAAATGTTATTTAGCTGATCAGATTCTGGATAAATCAATCGCTTGATTGTTTGATAACATGTGTGATAACAGAAACATTTTTTTAATGATGCTCTTCTGCAAAGCATCATGTGAGGAGCTGGAAATAAAAAAAATACTTTTATTTTCTACATTTTTATGTTTGCAAACTGAGATGAAGCTGACTTTAACTGGTTCAGTTTGTGTTACCTGGATAGATCCTCCTGTTTGACTTGTTTTATGTTTGACCACAGAAACAAAGCGGTCAGTGTGATGGGGGTTTAAGGTCACCTCTCTGGAGTTATGTGGGGTTTTTTGTTTTTTGGGGGGGGATTTTCACTCGACCCTGATCAGTAACCTGGTTTGGGCTCCGTGCTCTGCTGCTGATCGATCAGTGACTTTTCATTAATTATGAATAACTTCTGATAATAAACACATGAAGCTTAAAAGGAGCCAATCAGGAGGCTTTTAGACCGCATGCACGCACTCTTTTTGTGTTTCTCTAATGGTTTCCTGTTTCTAGCTGGATTACGTGTTAAAGTGTGTGTCTGTGTGTGTTTCAGCTCCAGCTCCTGGCGGAGATCGTCTGGCCCCTCTTCATCTTCTTCATCCTCATCTCTGTGCGGCTGAACTACCCTCCCTACGAGCAGCATGAGTGTGAGTTGAAAACCTTTATTTAAACGCTAATCAAACGGCGCTCTGGTTCAGAGCCTGAGCCGATCGATCCGTCGAGGCAACGGCTGCCCCAGTTTCACAAAGTTTCAAGTGATGAAGAGTGATGTCAGAGAGCATCCTCATCCAATCAGCCTGCAGCATCGTGTCTGTTTGATCTGGGAGACAAATCTTGATGTGACGCGAAGTTTATGCTTGTCATGGTTGACCCAGCACACGGAGCTTCGGGCTAAAAATGATGATGTCGTAAACATGGTGGTGACAACATCAGGCGGTGTTTGACGTATGTTGGACGTCATCTACGTTGACTTCGTTTTTCAGCTACGAAAGTGATTTTCTTTGCATAAAAAATGAGCACAGCTTCTGCTAGAAACACTCTCAAACCAAAACAGAACTGGACCAGCACCAGTCAGGTGGTGCCAGTACGCGCTGGAGGTGAGAGACATGAACACAAAGGTTCAAATGTAGAACGTTCCTGCTTTGACGTGCACCACCATTATATAAATCACACAATATAATATATAAGTGTAGCGGGGGTTGGGTTGTGCTGATTTTTATCAATGAATGCACGTTTCTGTTTCATTAATGGGAACATTAATGTGCAGATAAGTCACACACAGACTTGTGTGTTCTTGCCCAAAGCTCTGCCCTCTTTGAAATGAATGATGAAAAACCCCAGAGCCAGGGTGATGTTCAGCTGACTCCTGTTGACTATTATCTGAATTAAAGCTAAATCTATATCCTTTTTTAAAAAATGTATATTTTAAAAACAAAGTTACAGGTGTGTTTCTGACCCCAGCATCATCATGGAGGGGGGGATAGAGCTACCTTAATTTGTGCACTCTGATCCCGTCTCCTCCCCCAGCGTGGCAGTGAGAGTGTCAGTTATTGGTGGTCACACAAGAGGCGATCAGGCTGAAGGCACATACATTCCAGCCTAGTCCAGCTGGAGTCCTGTTTTCAGGTGTTCCTGGAGGGTCCAGGGGCGGCCAGATGAGTGCTGGAATATCTTATGCTGGTTATCATCTCTCTTCAGACCCTTGCACCTTTAGGAACATCTGATATCAGTTTCACACTGATTGATTTGTCATTACCCGAGGTTATTGATTGACAGTGGTTCTGGAAGCAGGAGGAAGTGCAGTATTGCTTACTGCTGCAGGATTTCAAATTAAAGCTCCATGTGCTAAATGAATCTCCCCGTGTTGTTTATCACGAGGAGCTTGTTTTTTATTGCTCTTTATCGCTCATTATCAGACGTCGTGAAGGTCACAGTAATCCATCAACAATCTAAAAGTTCTGATAGGAGTGCTAAACTGCACGAAAGGGTTAAACCTCACTTCAGCGTCTTCTTTTTCCGTCTCAGCGCAGACCTCGATGTTGCATAAATAAATCAGCTGTTTGAAACCAGATGTTTTGAACATCTTGCCAAGCCTGAAAGGAAATATGACGAAGGACATGGAGAAGTTGGAGAGAAGACGCTGACTCAGACAGGAAGTTATGGTGATCTCACAGAGAGAGAAAGCAGGAAAACATTTTCCAGGTTACTTCCACATGGAAAGGATCTCAAGTTTGAATCAAAGGTGTTCGAAGCTGGAGTGAACTGCAGATGGAAATTGGTCTTTTTTAAGTTTTCTGTTATGTGTAGATTCAACACCGGTTCATCTCTTGAGTTTGGTGAATTTTTATGTTTGAGTGATTCATTTGTTAACGCTAAGTGGTTAAAAATGGTCAGGTATAAGAACTGGACTGAAAATGAGTGAAAAAGCAGCAAATGTCCAGAGAAAAACTGGATTTTGCTCCTTGAAAGCAAAATATGAAGACGTGAAGCGGTGACTCAGTAGCCAATGTCCACTTTAAACCTATAGCGAATGGTTGTGTGATGTGAGGCCTTTTCGCCCGGCGAGCGCTGTGAAAATGAAGAAAAACTGAACATCTGCTGGGAACTCCATTTATTAGTCACATGTCAGCAACTTAATTATGTTTCCACCCATCTGTTTGTTCATTTACTTTGAGCATTGACTGACACGTCCGCTCAGCGAAAGCTGACGTCACCCGACCAACAGTCCAGACCTCAAAAACAGACTTCACGATTGATCAGTTCACGTTCTTCCCATCAACTGATCGGTAAACTCTTCCGCAGCTGCAGACGATATTGTGCAGCCAACAGTCATATTTTAACCCGAATGAACCCTGTGAGATATAAAGTCACGATCTGGGACGACCCCAACTTCCTGTCGTGTGTTTTCATGCCGAGACTTTGAAGGGGAAAAAAAAGTAATTTTTCTCATTTTTTGAGCAGTTCAATTGAAAAACAAAGGAAGAACAGCCTAAAATTGCTTAAGAGAAATTAGTGGTATCAGTGGAAATATACCAGTGTTTTTTCACACTGCTGTCCTTAGAGACCTATTGTTATTCCACCCCCGTGAAATCTTTACCGTAAAGGCATTCAAGCAACTTGTCCTGATCAAGAAATGCTTTTAAGTGTTAACTTTTTACTATTAAATCTGGCATCACTGCACCGGGAATATCTGTGATTTTACTGGGAATTTGTCACAGTTAATAACAGCAATTTGCTGTAATTGACTCTTCAGCCGTCTTTTCATCTCGCTCTGTTGAAGCTCAGGTAATTCCTCCTTAAAACGACGCAGTTAAACTTTTAAAGTGTAACACATGTCGGCATAAACCGACTCAAATAGGGTGTAAAATGCCAAAGTTTAAAATGACTGAGGGGATCTTGAGATAATCCGGTGTCAGCGGCTGAAAATGAAGAATCAGAAGCTTCAGGCTATACTTTTTTACTGGATGAATGAAACCTGCCTGACAGGAAACAAAAGGAAATGCTTTCATTCCTCACCGATTATCTCAGAGGAGGAGCGCCTCTCTGCCTCACTCGGGCCAAACGTCAACATCAGGAGATGAAGACGGAGCAGGAAGCTGCTCATCTTCCTCTTTCCCCGTGAAAGCAGAAGCTCTGGGCACTTGAAGTACTTTCACTTCTCGTGCTGTATGAGAATAGTTGTGCAGTGATTCACGCAGCATGTGAGCTGCAGGGACGTGTTGAAACTCGCCACGCTGGATCAGAGACGAGCTGGAGCCCGCTCGATCCTTTAATATCCAGTTTTACACACCAGCATAGCTTTGAACATGTTCATGGAGACGAATTTATAATGGTTAATCCCTCTGTGTGGGCTCTTTGGGTCAACACCGCGTGCTAAACGTGCAGTACAAATTAATGTGACTTGACGTGACACGACAGCTCCGCTGCACACAGTTCATCATTTGCTCTGTGGAAACTTTTCTGTTTGTTTTTGTGGCAGATATTCAGAGCTGCTGAGCTGCTTTCAGCTGTAGATCCCACTTTTCTTTCAGGCGATTGTCCACCATGCCGGCCATCATCAGAAGTATAATGGATGTGATTGAGTCAACAGGATAAAATTACTTTTTAAGATTAATTTCTAAAGAGAATGTGGCTGTTGACATCACCTTTAACGAGTCTGAATCAGTCATGTGAGGGCAGTCTCCTTCATCTGTGGCTTCTTTTTAAGGTTTTTCCACATTATTCACTTCAGTTGACTCTGTTTACAGCATCTAAAAAAAGTTTAGATGGTGTTTAAAATTTAAAGAGTAAAACCAAAGTGTGGATGTTTCATCGTAAAGCAACTCGTCAAGTGTCTTTTTAAAAATATCAGCTCTTTCTCAAATTCAGTTGTTAACACGCTTGAGTGAAGTTGTTACGGGTGAGGTGCATCACATCTGTACGCCAACGTGTTACTCCAAAACCTCTGACCTTTCAGGGGTGTACTTGAATGCATCGCCAAGTCTCACAGGTGATTTAAGAGTTAAGGCGTTGTTGAAAAACTCACCTGCTGCACAGTGACCAGATAAAGAAGCGCTTTGGGAAGAAAATACTTCAACTGTGCTCCTGAGCAAATAAGATAGATAAGATACCTTTATTAGTCCCACGAGTGGGAAATTTCATGTTAAGGCTGCCGACCTATTGCACGCAATAGCGGCGCCGTCTTACCCCCCGACCATACATACATTACACAAAAACATCACATGGGGAAGACAGGTCAGAGAGGTATAACAATAGAAAATGCACCACATGAGGAAAGATAAGGAGAAAAAAATAACTCCCCCCAGACTGAGCTCCAACAGGGAGATCAGTTTTAGAACAGAAAAAAACACCTCTGCACATAAGAGCACATGAAAAAACTCTTAATACACCAAAGAAACACATGACAAGCAACAGGGGTGGGTAAAGGGTGAGAGACAGCCAGTGTAGACAGTACATCCGGCCTGCAGCATAAGTGCTGGTCTCCTTGATCCACCATCGGCATCGGAAGGGAATAAGCGTCGAAGGCGTTTGGAGGGGGGATGAGTGTACATCTGCATGTGTGTGTATATATATATGTGTGTGTGTGTGTATGTCCAAATGAGTTTATTTTACCAACTTCCAGCAAACTCTGAACACCTCAGGGGCCATGATAAGTGAAATTACTAAATAAAGCAGCCAGCTGACTGAGGTGTAACCACGCTGGAATATAACTGCAAAGAAAACAACGTGATGATGTGGATGGTGTGACGCAGTTATCACAGCAGAGTCAGGCCACAGCGCGTAGATCCACATGTTTGAGTTGGCAGCACGAAACAGAAGTTCTGTTTCATAATAAGGCACAGACAAGAGAGTCTCCACCTGCTGCTGGGACAGGTGGAGGACTGAAGGATATCCCTTTAGTCTGTCTGTGCCTAGACTAGCGCCATCTTTAGAGTATAACTATTTTCATTACAGTGTGTAAAAGGCTGTTTATGGCTATGATTCAGACGTCACTGATAGCGAGCTAGCGTAGGTTACCAACCATAACACCCACATAACCTCAGCTTTCTTTCTTCCTCTAATTTTTTCTTTTTCAGCCCCAGTGGGAAAAATCTTAATCTGACCTGTCTATGTGTATGAACATGACTTCTCTGTCACGGGCAGCAGACATGATGAAACCAGTAGTGATAAGTTTATTAAAATATTTGCCTAAACCTGCATGTTTATGTTTACCTGCCTGTTTTTGAGGATTGTTGGCAGACCGCTGCATATGGACCTGCTTACGATGTAAATCTGAACCTGACAAACACCAGGAGGGAGGTCCGAGCGGGTGGAGCTTTTGCTCGAGCTATTAATTGATTAAGCAGCACACAGTTCATCATTTGTTCTGTGGCACTTGTGGCTGAAGAGTTGGGAGTTTGCCTTGTAATTGAAAGGTTGCCAGTTCGAGCCCTGGCTTGGACAGTCTCGGTCGTTGTGTCTTTGGGCAAGACACTTCACACTGGTGGTGGTCAGAGGGCCCGGTGGTGCCAGTGTCCGGCAGTCTCGCCTCTGTCAGTGCGCCCCAATGTAGCTTGCCATCACCAGTGTGTGAATGGGTGGATGATTGGATGTGTAAAGCGTTTTGGGGTTCTTAGGGACTAGTAAAGCGCTATACAAATACAGGCCATTTATTAACATGTTTTATGAGCATTATCAGTTAACAGATTTAAGCTGCAGTGTGTGTTTTACACCCAGTTTAACAAGTCAAGCTCTGGTGTTTTGGTCTGGAGCCTGTGGGAGTTTTTCACTCCTGAGCTCATCCTGAAGCTGTTGTTCCACCTGTGTGGCCCTCACTCTGCTGTCGAGTGAAGTGAATCTGCGCCTCTCGTTTATCTTATCTGTGTTTTGATTAAAAAGAGGCCAGTTGGCAGTCTTAAAGGTTCCCTGATATCAGCGCCTTCTCTGCGCGTACAGCTGACACGGTGAAGCTAAATGAGAGAAAGGGGTAAAGGTCTTTGCTCTCAAAGTAAACCCGCTCGTGCCTCTGCCCTCGGCTTCAACCTGCAGCGGGTGCCGCTGATGCTCGACTGCGGGCGACAATAAACCAATTGCAGCTTATCTGACACCTCTGAGTCCAGGTGAACGTGGGAACACTTTGTTCCATCAGACCAGAAAGATAAAGAACATCTTTCAGATTAAATCTGACCGCAGCACACAGGCAAAACCACATCTATGGCTTTAAAACCTGCATATCTTACATTGGAAAACACAGGGGCTTTATTCTCTTCATGTTACAGTGCAGAGGTGAGTTGGAGGGCGCCTAAAAATGTGCACTATATCTCCCGTGAGCCTGTTTGGAGCTGGTCACAGCTTTCCTGTCACTTTTACTGCAAGATCTTCCGACTTTCTTGTGACTTCCTGTTTTCATTTCCTGTCTGCAGGTCATTTTCCAAACAAGGCGATGCCATCAGCCGGCACGCTGCCCTGGCTTCAGGGAATCCTCTGCAATGCCAACAACCCCTGCTTCAGACATCCGACACCGGGCGAGTCTCCGGGCATCGTCGGCAACTTCAACGACTCAATGTGAGTGGCCAAAAAAGAGGCTTTTATTCTGAAAACTTCTCATCTTTATTAAACTGCTAAAGCGTGCTTGTGGTTTCATCTTTTACTAATCAGCAGACATTTTTAAGTAAAATGAATTTTATTCTGATAGTACCTCACATTCTTTCATTTCTTGTTATTTACATTTACATATAGAGTGAAATCTCAGCTCAGTTCTTACATAAATGCCATCTGTAGAGCTGAAACAGGCTGTCAGTGACTTTATTTCTGAATCTTTATTGATACACTTTAACTTTCCTCCTCTCACACATTAACAGACAAAACTGAATTCAGCTGCTTTTACCTCTAACCAACACCGGGAGGTCATCTGCTCTCAGTGTTTGTGTATAAGCTGACGCTTCAGCTGTTTTCATGGCCTAAACCCAAATTCAGTAAGGGTTCATCATGACTGATTACATCACACACATCAGCTGATTTTGTGGTCGCTTTTTTCGCTATTAGTTTACACTCGGGAGCTGCTCGTTAAGCGGTACTGGAACAGTGACCTTCAAAGTAAAAGCTGCGGCCTTTTGAAATGTGTTGGTTTCAGCAATAAGGAGTCGCTTTTACTTTGAAGGCGAACATTGTTTTTTTTCTGGTTTGTGTCGTATGTTTTTGACTTTCACCACCACTCTGTGGTTAGTGGGCGAGCGTTTGCAGACTAACCGGCATCTTTCATCCAACCTGTGGTGTACCGTGGGAATCTGCTGGTGACCAGATCGATCATAAAGAGGTTTCTGGTGCAACATCTTCTTTGTGAGCCAATATCACCCACAGGTCGCTGGAGGTTCGCTGGTCTCTAGGCCTGTGTGACTGAGGCCTCAAATCTTTAATCTTATTGGTTGCTTATCAAATTCCTGCTACTTTTTCATTCTCCTAAGGAGCCAGAAGCTCAATAACTCTCAGATGTTGTGACACATAAACATCAACTACTTTTAAGACTTAAAACTACGATATAAATTACTTATCTGAGCTTTTTCACTTTAATACTTCATGTTTCTTTACTTGTTTTAAAGTGACACTTAAACTTCCTGTAGAGTTTAATTTTGAACCTTTTTCCACTGTTTCACTTCACATATTTTAAATGGCACCATCTGCTGACACCTTCCTCCCTTTTCTGTCTGCAGACAGTCAGTGTAAGAAGGTTAGCTTTTGAACCTGTGGACTGAAGTAGTATCCTTAGATATCTACTATTTTTTTATCTAGAACTTACTTTTGGCTGATCCCTTATTCAGAAGGTGGTCACTTCAGCAGCAGACTGGATCTGTGATCAAACCGGGGGATCTTTTGCTTGTTAGGCGAATGTAAACCTTAAACTCTGGAGTTTAGTTAGTCACTGCTTCCATACAAACTAACACTTTAACTGTTTTGAGTGTCAACAGAAATGTGTCATTTTAACCTGTTTGTTGTTTTCACTGTAAGCTGGCATGTGCCGGGTCTTTCCCTCTGTGTTTGTATGCATGCTAAGAGCTCCTTTGTCGCTCACGTTTGATGTTTTACTTTTATTTTGCAGAATTTCTCGCCTTTTCTCGGACGCCAAGAAGATCCTCCTGTACAGTCAGAATGATAAAAACCTCGAGGGCTTCAAGGAGCTGGCTCAAGCCCTGCAGGTGCTGCAGTCCAGCCGCTCAGGTATGACATGCGAAACGCAACCCTCACTGTGTGGGGATGAGCTCAGATCAGGGTTAGCGATGCAGTTTGACTTTGTTTGATTTCGCTAATCTGAGCATCAGTGTGGGTTGGAGTGATAGCAGACATATCAGCCTTACGGCTGATATGCACGTCATCACAAAATAAGAAATACACTGTAGATAAAAACTCAAAGCGTGTTTAAATGGTGAAAGTTCCAGCTATGAGGTGTATTTATACACATGTTCTTGTTTTAATCTTAACAACCTGCACACGGCAACAAAGATTTTAAAAAAAGGAGCTTTTGGATAAGAAAAGTAAAATCTTAATGTGTCAACATGACTATAGTAATAATATTCATTATTATTATTTTAAAACTGTATAACAGAACAAATGCAGAATTTAAAAGAAGTAGAACATTTTCTTTTAACATCCAGCCAGTGCCTAAATGTGAAGGTTTTATCGCCATTCCTTTAACAGAGGAACCTAAAGGCCAAAATGCATGCACTTATTTTGAAAAGTAATGTTGTAAAAAAACCAGCAGAACCCTAAAACTGGTCACCTGGGCCCTGATTGGTGTTAAGAAGTTAAACTGACTGAGACTTCGGGTCAGATGAGAGCCTCGGAAACCAGCCACATAACACCCATCTTCCATATTTCTGTGAGAACAGTTCCTCGTGCAAAACATGGAAGCTGGAGGCAAAGGTTTAAACATTTCTTGTGCTGATTTTATGGCAGCTATAGGACTTGGTCTTTTCAGACTTTTAAGACGCACCTGATGAATTCCTTAACCCCAGGTTACCATGTTAGAGGAGAAGATGGACTGAAGTTCTCACCTAATGCTGGCTACATTGGTTAGCAAGCTTCACCTATAGACTGTACAGTAGGACACAAACAGTTAACAGACAACTTGGACGCCGTATTCATACAATTAAGCTAACAGCAGCCATAATATTGGTCGGATAATTGTCTAAAAATTAAAAAACTGCTGGAGCCTCGAGTGGACGTTAGAGGAACTACAGCTTTTGAAACTGGAGCCTTAGCTTTTATTTTTTAGCCCCAGAGGTTAATGTTTGGAGAGAATGCCTTGACTAATCCTACAGTTTAATTCATAAACCTGTGAGTCATGACTGTGGGCAGGCTCTTTTTTGAATGCCACCTTCGTCAATAAATCATCTCTGAGATCAGCTCGCTGAAGGAACCTAACAGCTAGCGAGTCTTTGCAGAGCCTCTCAAAGGTCAGCAGGTTTTTAGGCGTCCTCTCTCTGCCGCAGGAGTTTTCAGGCTCGCTGAACAAAAAGAATTTCTCTCTTTTGTGCGTTAATTTGCAGCTTTGACTCTCTGTGGGGGGCGTTTGTTTTCCCTACCTGCACCGACCTGCCGGCTCTCTTGCTTCTCCTCCCTGTTGATTGAGCATCAGCACGTTTCTGCTCTTTATTCCCTCTAATCTGTTAATAAATGAAGCAGTTTTATTGGTCAGGTGGAGCGATGGTGTGATGAGGGGGCGGCATGACACGCCGCAGCAGGTTTACCTGCTTACCTTCCAGGTGAGCTCACCTGGTTAGAGGGCAGCAACCAGGATTCAGCAGTTCTCAGGAAACTTCATAGCCCGAGGCCTTAGAAACAGATTTGCGAAAATGCAAATGTTTCTCTGCAGCAAGCGACCTTTAACGGTTTATTCAGCACCAATAAAACAGATTTTCATCTGACAGACAATTTTCATGTCAGTTTTAAATCTAAAGCAAGCATAGAAAGCTAATCAGTTAATTATCAAGCTTCAAATGAGCCAAGACCTCCAACTTTCACATCGAGGCGTTAAGACCAAAGACCGCACACTGAAACACACTGAAAGTTTTTCCTTTGTTTGTTTGTTTGTTTCTGGTGGTTTTTATAGTTTGTTTTGTCACTTTGTGTTGTTTTTGTTTGTCTGTGTTTGTGTCCTGGTTTTTGTCTCTTCATGTTTAATTCGTTGTCTTTTTGTCTGTTTTTGTCTCTTTTCTAGTTGCTTTTTGTCTCTGTATGATATTTTGTTTCTTTGTATCCAGTTTTTGCCTCTTACTGTTTGATTTCTTCCTCTTTGTGTTTTTTGTCTTTGTTTTTGTGGTGTTTTTATTTGTCTGTGGTTGTTTTTTGCCTCATTATGCTGGGTTTGTTGTTTTGTTTTGTTGTTTTTGGTCTTATGTTTTGGTTTGTTTTGTATGACATGTTTTTTTTGTCTCTGGTTTATTTATTTGTAGTTTTTTTTTTGTCATTTTGTGTCCTGTCTTTGTCTCGTGTTGGTTTTCTTCTCTTTGTATTTTTTTTTCGGCTGTTTATGTTGTTTTTGGCTCTCTGTAGTTGGTTTTTGTCTCTGTGTTGGATTTTGTTTTTGTGGTTTTGTGTCTTATTGGTTTTTGTTTCTTTTTATCTTGTTTTTGCCTCTTCATGTTTGTGATTTGTGTCTGTTTGTGTTATTTTTTTTCTATGGTTCTATGGGTTATTTATTTGCCACTTTGTGTCCTTTTTTTATTTTTATGTGATTGTTTTTGTTTCTTTGTATTCAGTTATTGCATCTTTCTATTAGATTGTTCCCTCTTCGTGTTTGATTTTTTTCCACTTTGTGTTGTTTTCTCTCTGTTGTGGATTTTGTCTTTCGGTTGTCATCTGATCGCGAGCCGTCACTCCACACGCAGTTTTCTGATATTAGCACAACTCTCTTCTGACTCTGCTGAGGGGGGTAGAAGGGTGGCAGCAGGAGCCGATTCTGATTGGCTGGCCCTGTGGCCCCTCCCCTGCAGGTGGACTGACAGGGTCAGTGTGTATCATGCATGTTCGCGACGCCATGTCGTGTTGGGTTTTCTGCTGCTCGGCTCGGCGCCATCCCGCAGAGCGTCACTGAGTTCAGATGTGTCCCTGCAGCTGTACAAACGTGCAATTCAGAGTGCCTTAAAGGGGGTCCACATCAGACCTGAACCTGGATTGGGTCGCTGCAGGCATCTCACATAACCATTACTGTACAGTTTAGCAGCTGACTGTTAGTTCCTCTGTGGATTAAAACCCATCCGGCGATCTTGAAGTCATGAAAGTGGAGGACTCTTTGAACATCTTTAGTTTCTGAAACACTATCAAAAAGTTCAAACATGATGAGCGGCAGACAAGAACCAGTTTTTTAATGTGGTACTGGAACGTGGTGGTGTGGCGGTTTAATGATAGCAAGTTGTGATTGAAGCAGACGGGCTTCTCTGCTGGAAACTGCTTCTCATTTGACCAATCACATCACTGCGAGCTGCTGATGTCAGACAGCTGGACCCGTCCTCTGACCCGTCACTAACCCGTCACAACGCTTTTTGTCCCCAAAGAGCCTCTATACCTCCGCTCAGCGCAGATGAACACCACATGATTGTCGCCTTCGAGCTGAAACAGGAAAATTAATCATCAATTGATTTATTAGAGACGGATCAGAGAACATATGATACTTCCTTGCTTTTACGGCGGTCCTGCCTGAACTTGATCTGTTCAGGGTTCCTCCTGCTCGAGCAGGAAGTGAAGCGAGTAGCTGATCTGGGCTGGCACTGAAATCAGATTGAGGCTGAGGAGTGACGGCTGCTGATTTTAAATAATTTCTTTCACAACAAAATCACATAAATCATAAATATGATCTCTGTATTTTAGCTGAACATGCTGAAGTCTGCAAACATTGAATGAAAAGTGGAAAATTTAAATAGATAAATGGTAGATCGTCCAGGCTTACCGAAGCTTGTAAACCAAAAAGTTGTGCTACGTGACATAAGTGCAAAGACAAAGTGCATTTAGTGAAAACAATAAGCTGTCACACGAAAACTGAACTAAAAGAAAATGTAAAGAAAATTGTGTGGGCTGTCACAACCCAGCGTACTCCTAGTGTCAGTCCCAAGCCCAGATAAGTGGGAGGTTTGCGTCAGGAAGGGCATCAGGCGTAAAATCTGTGGGAAAGCAGATGTGCAGATCCATCCATGGCATCCTCTGGGGAAAATAAGGAAGCAGCCGGAAGTACCTGTACTGTCCGGTCCAAATATGGTCGTTTGTGACAAACCTGTAATAAAATATGAATATAAAGAACCAACACGGCACGAGCCAAGCTACTAATGTTAAGTCACTTTGAGTGAGCTAAGGTAACAATTGTGTGACAGCACAATGGCTTTGTCCATGTTTTATAAAGTCTGTGAATAGAAGGGTAAAAATATTAATTGGATGTATGAAAATACAGATCACATCTTGGAAAATAAGAAGTGAAACAGGAAAATGCAGCAGAAGAGGGATAAAAAGCCTCAGTTTGATGCTCTCCTGCTGATAAACAGAGTGATGAAGGAGCCGATTAATAACGGTGACGTCGTTCTAATCTGGAGGATAAAAGCTTCTGAGGAAGCTTGATGATGCTTTTATTGAATTTTAGGGTTTCTGATGGAAGCTGGCTGATGGATCAGCAGCCGCATTTTACCAGTTAGAGCGTTTCTTCATGGATGTCCATAAAGCTGCAAATAAAACCAATCGATCGATACATTTCTGTGGTTTGCTGATGTTCAGCAGGCTGGAGGCAGGAGGACAGCAACACGGCAACGACTGTAATCTTGGATGATCCGTCATCTTAAATCTCCACGTTTTGAAAGAGTGAAGCAACACAGGCAGAGAAGCTTCACACGTTAGCTTCCTGTTTGTTTCAAATGAATGACAAGAGAAGCTCCTCTCAGCCTTCGTTGCAGCTGCCTGTTCAAACCTGCAGAAGAAGAAGAAAGGACAGGGAGGGGTGGACATGTATGCGTGCGGGGGCTTCATGCAAAAGTGCATCCAGCTGCTGTGATGGAGCTGAGTGGAAAGTTTGAGCTGCAGGCGTGTGTGGGCACGCAGGTCGAACGAAGAGCAGCGATGACGTAGCAAAGACTGAACGTAAGGCCCACTTGCAGCCGCTCGGGTACGGACGTGTCCCCGACAAGCCCAAATATGGTCCGAACGCCTCCTCAGGCTGCAGTTATAGCATCTGTACCTTCACTAAATTGATTTCTATCTGACTTTCAGATTCAAACTGACATCAGATTAAAATAGAAAATCGGACCATTAACAATCACTCCAGCCGTCCAAATCCAAACACATAAAACCTCTCAATCTCCCGGGATTATTCATAGTTCAAATATCTGTCAACAAAGGTTTCTATTGCTGTAGCAGTCGGCTCTGTTACCAACAGTCACACCTGTTTTTTGTTTTTTTTTTCTTTATTTTAATCTCAGATCTGTGTTTTTGTGCAATTGAATTTATCTCATCGCAGTTTTTTGGGGTGTTTGAGGGATTTTGTTTTTCAGGGATTCCTCACAGTTTACTTACCAATGTCATAAGAACATAGAGGAAGGTCTCTGTTTAATGGCCTGACTGTTACCTGTTAGTCTTTCTCCTGCACCAATCACGAGTCAGTGGTGTGTCACCTGAGAGGCCTAAAAGCTTGAATGAAACCAATGTTTTATCAGCCTGTCTCGTTCTCAGCTTGGACGGATTTTAGTCAAACCAAAAGCAGAGATGTCATTTTAAAAATGTGCTGGGGGAACTGCTTCACCCCCTCCTCTGTAAAAAAATTACACAATTGCTTTGTGGCCACAAATACGTTCACATTTAAAAGACAAAACCCTCTGATTTACTGGAGGAGGAGAAGGAGGAGTCAGGTTTCTCTGACCTGCTCTGTTTTGTCTGTTTTTGTTTTTTCTCCCACAGGCTTCAAGTTGAAGCATTTCCTGCGAGACAATGAGACTCTGTCGAGTTTTCTGTTGAGGAACGCCTCCTTCTCCGAACACAGCGTCCAGCAGATCACGGAGGCCGACATAAACCTGCAGAAGGTGAGGAGGCATTCTGCACATGCTCAGTCTGACCCCTGTGAGCCCTACATGGATACGGGCAGCTGGAGGAATTTTACTCCGACTTTCATTCATGAGAAAACTAACAGTGTAGAGTAAAACCATCCACAGTATACGAGATAAAAACGTTGACAGATATCAGATGAAAGTCTGAAAATATAGGTAAAATTAAAAATATATATAAAATGCACAGAAACACAACACAGTATGGAGTAAAAGAAGAAGAAAGTGTTAGACTAAATAAAATAAATAAATAAAAAATATGCAATAAAAGCTGGAATATTGTGAACAGGTGTACAGCACACAAGAAAGAAAAAGCAAATATGAATTAAGTGGAGAGGTGGAAAAAAAATAAGGAGGAAAAGTTTGTGAATGATTAAACACTTGAAATAGAATTTGCTGACTTGCAGAAAATCTGCAGAGTATATGGAATAAAAGACTGAAATGTTGGAGTACGTGTTACACAGTAAAACATGAAATAAACACAATGATTGAAACTAATTTCAGAATATTAGTCAGACTATATGAAGCGAAACCTGAAGATAAAGAAATCCCTCTTTGGCCTCTGTTTCTGTCTCAGGTCCTCCTCGGGGGGTTCGGGGTCCACCTGAGGGACATGTGTCCCAGGAAGGGGGGCAAGCAGAGCCTGAAGGAATTTGTGACGATCTCGGACAAACAGGTGTCAGCGATGGTTCAAGAAAAGATCTGCCAGGCTCCGCCCGCCTGGCTCAACCACGCCGAGGAGCACTTTCTGGACAACTTGGACTTCCTCAAACCCATCCGGGTAAATACGGCCCTGCTAATCCACTGATATGATTCATGTTTTGCTCATTAAAAGCAGGTTTTTCATCCTGAAACTTTTAGAAACTTTTTCTCCCAGTGTGAAACCACTTCCTGCAGCGTTTCAGCTTATCCTGTATGAACACATTTCAAATCTTGACTTGTCTTCTTTTCTGTTAAATACTTTCTCAGATATAAAGTTCCTTATAGATGTCAAACACTTGAACTGGCACACTGAGCACTTTTTAGCCCAGAGTTCTGCCTGCAGGTGTGTCTTTCAGGCTGCCTCTAACATACTTGAAATAACAAACTTGTCTGAGAACGTGAATTTTACACTGGAATAGTCCAAAGGCATTTTTTCCTTTCTTCCCCCCCCCGCTCAGGTGACACAGCAAAGGTGTGCTGGTGGCGTGTCCTCAGCATATTAAATGTGTGTGTGTGGGAGGAGGCGTGCCTCGGCCTGTCCCGGCTCTTTACAGTCTCAGTTTTCGTAGCCCGGAGACCAGTTTTAAAGAGTTTGAAGGATTCAATGCAGCCGTATGTCACAAGAGGCCTCAGCCTCTTTTGTGTGCAGAAATCTACGAGCGCTTCGAGTGACTGCGAAGCTGAAACCGTGCGAGTTTCCACAGCAGCACAGAACGAAGTCCGTGAAAATCCAGCAGCCTCGTCTCAGAGAAGTCATAGGTGTTTGGCTAGTTATCAGTTATAGGAATCTTAAACAGAGTGAACTAGACTTAAAAGCCAGATTTTAGGGGGAAATCTCCCACACCCATTATTGCCGTGCATTTATCTCCAGTTATGACACAGCAACTTTTAAAACTTGATTAAAAATCAGACAAATGACAACGTTCGGAGAAAAGTGGACAACACGAAAGCAAAGAAATGTTAGATACTCAGAGACAGAGAAGTGAAATCGTCACAAATATGAGCCAAAAATAAACAACAGCGAGCAGAGTTCAGGTGATCTGCTAGAAGTGCAGAACACCTAAAGAGTTCAGTTTGCTGAACGAGTGCTAAATCTCTCTGTTTTCAGGGTCCAGAGAACGTTCATATGATGACTTATGTCATCAGTCAGTATCTTTCAACACTGCTGGGAAGGTCTCTGTCTCATCTGACTGTGAAACGTAAAAATAAAAATGCACTGAAATAACTAAACTGAAGATAGATGAGTGGGTTATTATTTATTTCAGCCAAGGTTGAGCTGAAACTGAAAATGTCTCTTTGTGTCTTTCAGAGGGACGTCAGGGCTGACCCCGAGGCCGTCCAACAGGTCGCCAGGGCAACCGACAACCTGCTGGATAGTCTGGGTTCACTGGCAGTTGAGGTAAGTCATCAGCAGGAGCTCAGACCTTTATTAGCACGATTAATATCTCAGCAGCCGTGTTATTGGTTCACAGGTCCAGTTCAGACACTGAGGTTTAGCTTAGCATAAGCTAGCAGCTTAAACCACCTGTCAGTCAAAGAGGCCACTCCCCTTTTGTATCAGGCTCTGAAGGTGTTTATTTTTGCTTTAAATTGGCCTCTTTGGGGACTGGCTCACTGCTGGAGCCTCTGGTGGACATTAGAGGAACTGGAGCTTTAGCTTAACTTTTCATCCCTTATGGCTGATGCTTGATTCAGGCTGATGCAAAGATCATCAGTCAGTTTTTCTTTGTGTCTTTTCATCATGTGTTTTTAATGATGGTGTTTGTCTCACGAACAAAGATCAGGGCACAAAATATCACAGTCAGCGTTTTACTGGACATGCGCGTCCCCCAATCGAGTCTTCCGGGCCACGTCAGCACCATCAGGGGCCACTGGGTTTACTTGGCAGCTCCGAGTGTCTCTGCGAGTCTTTGTGTCCAGATAAAAGCAGTTTCCCTGCAGCAGAGACAGACGAGTTCCCAGCTGAACAAAGACTCAAATGTCTCAGTGGGTTTTCACTTCACAGCCGCCTCAGGAGGAGAAAGCACGAGTCCAAACAAACAGCAAACACTCAGCGTCCGTCTACGTCCTGCTGAGACGCTGAAGACCGCAGATGGCTGCATGCAGCCTTTAGTGACCATGTTAGAGGTCACAGAGACACTGAGGGGGCTCTGAAAGCTGCATTGTGCGGCAGAAAGTGGTTTGCGACACATCTGCAGCTCTGCAGAGCCTCCAGCCTGGGATTACAGTGGGAATAGACTGGAAATAAAGTTTGAGTGGGAGACTGTGGTTGGCGTGAACAGTTTGATAATCAGAGTAAAGTTCAGTTAGACTTCCCCAGATTGTTGTTTTTTGCCCCGAGGTTATCACACACTTTAAAACACACAGTACACACAATCGCTCTGTGGGCTAAAGTGAAAACATGTGACAGAGTGTTTTGTTTGGTTTGTGCAGGCGCTGAGTCAGGGACAGGACGAGTGTGATCCTGTGAAAAAGGGATTTAAGATGGGCATTATTGAACTGGCAATCCAGGAAATTACAACATTTAGTTAAAAAAAAAAAAAAAAAAACCCGAACAGCTAAATAACTTTAACAATCTTATCTCCTTCGTTCTGCTTTGTTCTCATGGTCAGAGAGGAAGTGTTTTCCCAGCACTGCATTAAAAATCATGTGATGAAGACACTCAGACACTCAGCTGTGATGGGACCATTAGAACAAAACCCATTTTACATTTTCTGTGAAAAACTCCCAGTTTAAAATAACTTTATTCAAACATCTGGAGTTCCATCTGTTTGATAGGATCCCAGTCATATGAAAAACACATACAGGTAAACACGTAGTTTACACGCCCACGCTGTCAAAACCTGACCTACTTTCAAGCGTCTCAGCTGTGAGGTTTAAAGGCGATATGTTGATCTGATGATATGGCGACAATAAATTTGTCCTTATTTTACTGCCTGGTTAATATATTTATTTGTTTAATCAGTTCATAAAAGAGTGCTTTCAACAATAACTTGAACAGCTTTAACATGAATAGTAAAACATGCCTGTCTGAATTTCCCAGAGCCCAGGGGACACACTATAGAAGCACTGACAACAAAGGCTGGGGACAGTAGAGAAACAATAAACATGCTGAGGACAAAAACGGGAAACCCAGCGTAGAAATACTGGAAACAAACTTTAGAGATACTCGACACATAGTACTCAAACTTTTGCAGATAATCCGGATAAATATTGAAGAGGTGGTGGGGACAAACTGAAGAAATACTGGGACAAAACTGTAGACATATTGAGGACATGTTTGGGACAATAACTACCCTTTTCCTCAGATTGGAGCTGCAGCAGTTTCACTTCTGCTGATGCCGCTGACCTAAAGTAACCTGCGGCTCTTCCTCTTTGAGGTTCCTTCCTCCTGAGGCAATAAAAATAATAACATCTGAAGCTCCTTTTACCTTTCCTCTATTGGTACTTTTTTAATGCTGATATTTAGATTCTGCCAGCAGGCACCAAAACTCCTGTGGTGTTCCCGTCAAATTAGAAGAAAATCACGTTGTTACAGAAGAATGTGCTCTTTCTGGTTCCTATTTTGTGACACACCTGGGGAACATCTGTGAGCTTAAAAGGACCTAATTACCAAAAACAGGTGAAATAGCAGAACTGGAAAGATTTTGAGTCAAACAAGCAAAAGTTGATGCTCAGATCTGTAAATCTGTTTGGTTTATTCTCCTTTAAATGAGATATTTTTAGAGACTGAGCAGACGGATAAATCATGACGTGGTTTAAGGACCGAATGATTAATCTGTGAGCAGAAAACCAAACTGCTAATGAGTTATCAGATATTTTGGTTACAACTGTGAGACTTTTAAAAGCTACTTCAAATTAAGCATGTGGACCTTAAACCTTTTTTTTTTTTTGTTTTTGTTACATTAACTGGCTCAGCTCTTTGCATCTGAACTTTTGCTTTGTTACAACACTTTTGTTATGATATGTATAAAATTAGTCTGAGCTTCAACAGGAAGCGCAGCCAGACATGAGTTTACTGTCAGCAGTTTTTAGCTAGGGGAGAGTTCAGCTTCATTCTGTGATCCATTTTTAGCATGTTCAGTTTTTAACCTTCTGCAAATGTCTCGAATTCCTGAGTTCAGACTCTTTTAAAAGTTTATTTCATTTTTAATTACGCATTGTTTTCCACTTGAGCCTTAACTTTGATATTTTTCATTTATTACATGTTTATATATTTTAATTTAGAATTTTTATGTAAATCTAGCGCTGGTTCATAACAACAGAGACAGAACCCAAACATTGGGTCAGGGAGGAGCATCTGCCTTGACCTGAGGGGTGAAGGAACAGAGATGAGAGTGTAGATAGACAGGGCAAAACAAAAGCTACAGTCAAGTGCAGACAAAATGTAACATTTTGAAGAGGGAAGTGGATGCTCAGTGCATGATGGGAAGTCTCCCATCTCCTTGAGCATATAGCAGCGTAAATTAAGGGAGGGTTCAGGGTCGCGTGATCCAGCTTCAGCTATCAGTCGAGTCTCCCTCGACCAGTCTGACCAGTATCTTCTGTCTTGGGTCTACAGTTGGCCAGTATGAAGAGCTGGATCGATCTGAGGAACGAGATAGTCTTCCTGACGCAGAACGCCACGTCGTCGCCCAGCACCATGTACCAGGCCGTCTCCCGGATCGTGTGTGGTCACCCTGAAGGTGGCGGCCTGCAGATCAAATCCCTCAACTGGTACGAAGACAGCAACTACAAGGCTCTGTTCGGAAACTACAACAGCAGCGAGGACGAGTCGGCGTCGCTCTACGACAACTCCTCCAGTGAGTCCTCGGGGTCATCCTCGGACCTTCCAACCCCAATGAAGCTTTTGTATTCAGTAGACAAACATTCAGCTAATACAGCCCATGTCAGAGAAACTAAAATCCTGCTATATAACAGCCTCCTGTGAACAGATATATGTCCGAGTCCAAGAATAAAAACACTGAGGTGGACATGAGCTATTATGTCCACTTCAAACACTCTCGGTGCTTTTAAAGTCAGACTATGATACTTCTGTATTTATTTTTCTTTGTGTTATCGTGATTCCTGAAACACGCCTGCTACATGTATGTGGTAACCTCCATCACGTGTGTGTTGTAGCTCCGTACTGTAACAGCCTGGTGAAGAACATGGACTCAAACCCCATGTCCAGGATGATCTGGCAGGCCCTGAAGCCCCTGCTGTTAGGGAAGCTCCTGTACACCCCCCACACGCCCGCCACGCAGAAAATCATCCACGAGGTATGATGTCACTTCCTGTGCAAAAGCTCCAGACTGCAACTGATTGGTCACCTTTAGCTAGTAACCCAGGGTAAAAAGTCTCTGTGGTGTGTTTAGGTGAATCGGACCTTCCAGGAGCTCGGTGTGTTCAGGGAGCTGGGGGGGATGTGGGAGGAGATAAGACCCAAAGTCTGGGACTTCATGGAGAACAGCGAGCAGATGAACGTGATCAGGGTAAGCAGGCTCCGCCCACCACCTCACGTGTTCTTCATCATCGATGTCTTTCTAACTCATCTGCTTTATTTTAGACAAAATGTTCTCATACCTTTTCATTTTTTCCTTTCTTCTGTCCTTCCTATCTTTCATTCAGACTCTGCTAAAGAACAACATCACCGCCAGAGTCTTCCGCGCTCAGCTTGCTGACACGGACTGGACCGTAGAGGACATCTCCAACTTCCTGTCCAAGCAGGCAGATAACCAGCAGCCACCAGGCAGCACCCTCACCTGGAGGGATGTGTTCAACGAGACCGATCAGGCCATCATGAGCATCTCCCACTTCATGGAGGTCAGTATCCAAGCATGCAGGGCAACTGGCTGTAGTTGGTGTCCACAGATCACATGACCTGATCTGTGTCTGTGTGTATTTTAAGTGTGTGAACCTGGACAAACTGGAGCCGGTCTCCAACGAGGAGAGAATGGTGAACGTGTCCATGAAGCTACTGGAAGACAGGAAGTTCTGGGCAGGGATTGTGTTTCTGGATGTCCCTTCCAACGCCACAGAGCTACCTCCCAAACTCAACTACAAGATCAGAATGGACATCGACAACGTGGAGCGGACCAATAAGATCAAAGACGCGTAAGGAGCCACACACACAGGCAGATAAAAGTGTCCTAAATTCCAGAATTTGCTCCAGTAAAGCCAGCACAAATAGTTTAGAGGTGGGTTTGTACACGGTCCGTGTGAGGACTCGCCTCTCAGTCAGTAACAGCCAGGACATCCCCGTAATGTAAAACATTTAATTTCAGGGCAAAAGAAACTGATTTTATTGTCTCTAAGCATTCAGACTCATGAAAACCAAAATTAGGCTACAAAGGAACCTGGAAAACAAACCTTCAAAGAGAACCCCTCCCAAAAAACTTTAAACCTGGTTTAATCGGTCAGATTTGGAGGTGCTACTAGGTGCATTTTATCAGGGCTCACTTTGGGGTTTCTGGTAGGCATACCGGGTTTATGGCTGATTTAATGGTGCATCTTGAGGCACTGTGTGAGTCTTCAATGAAAATAAAGACTGAGATTCAGTGTTTTGTGTTGTTGCATAGCTGCATTAGGATGACCTGGATCTGAATGCTCACCAACACTGTGGGGACTGAAGCTTTAAATCTCAGTTATATTAGTTCATACAGGGGTTCAGGTTCGGACGTTAAAGCTGATTAAATCTGAGATTTTTTTTTTTTTGGTTTATACTGTAATGATGTAAGCCAGCGGTCCCCAACCTTTTGGGGACCGTGAGACCGTGGATCCGTGTTGCGGATAAATACAACAAAATAAAACTAGTACCGGTACCGAAAAAAAGAAGATTTATTCATAACACACGTGAAAAGACAAAGGAAGACCAAGGAAAACCAAGTCAACAATAAAAAAACGATAACAAAATAACGCTAAAAACCGATAAAAACCCTGAAAACCATACATTTCACACCTCTCGCGGCCCGGTACCAAACGACTCACGGACCGGGGGTTGGAGACCGCTGATGTAAGCTACAGGTAAAAACTGTATCTGGCAACACTGTAGAGAAAGCATAAACAGTATGTGGGTGAAAGGTTATCCGGTGCTAATGCTGATGCTCTGCAAACCAGAGTTTTAGGTTTGTTTTTTAAAATTCATTGGAGCAAATTTTAACACTTAACATTTGTCTTATAATAATTACATTTTCACAACAACAGTTTTTTTTAATGTACTTTTAAGTTACAGACCTTACAATGCAAAATAATGCATTTGAGGTCTAAATTGTCATGGCCTTGGCTCCTTTGCTTGAGCATTACCTTTCTCTCAGTCTTGTACTATTCTGTAGCTCTTTATCACATCCTGCTGTTTAACTAGCAGCACTTCCTGCACTCTGTCCTCCTTCTCAGATACTGGGACCCGGGTCCTCGTGCCGACCCGTTTGAGGACATGCGTTACATCTGGGGTGGGTTCTCGTACCTTCAGGACGTTATTGAGCAAGGCATCATCAGAGCGGTGACGGGCACCAAGGAGAAGACGGGAGTTTACATCCAGCAGATGCCGTACCCGTGTTACGTAGATGACATGTGAGATTATTCACATCATTTCCCAGGTTTGGTCCCCTCCTCGCCGCTCTCGGTCTGTAACCCCGTCCTTCCTGTCCTCTGTCTCAGTTTCCTGCGGGTGATGAGCCGCTCCATGCCGCTCTTCATGACTCTTGCCTGGATGTACTCAGTGGCCATCATCCTGAAGAGCGTGGTGTATGAGAAGGAGGCTCGACTGAAGGAGACTATGAGGATCATGGGTCTGGATAACGGCATCCTGTGGTTCAGCTGGTTCATCAGCAGCCTGATTCCTCTGCTCATCAGCGCCGGGCTGCTAGTGTTACTGCTCAAGGTGATGACTAAAAACCAAAATACATAGAAAACAGTGTCATTAGAAAAACAGAGCATCCACACACACACACACACATACACATCTCCAAGAATGCAATATTAATAATTTCCCATCTCTTCTTCTCGTGGTTCCTGTGCAGATGGGGAACCTCCTACCCTACAGCGACCCCGGCGTCATATTCCTCTTCCTGGGGTCTTTCGCTGTGGTGACCATCATGCAGTGCTTCCTGCTCAGCACGGCATTTGCCCGTGCCAACCTCGCCGCCGCCTGTGGAGGAATAATCTACTTCACCCTCTACTTGCCATACGTGCTCTGCGTCGCCTGGGAAGAGTACATCGGCTTCGGGACGAAAGTCTTCGCTGTAAGGCTGCGCATCTTTTTCACGATTTTGTTGTTGTGATGTGATGGGGCGAGTCACATGCCCACCTCTCGCTCTGCAGAGCCTTCTGTCCCCTGTGGCGTTCGGATTCGGCTGCGAGTACTTCGCCCTGTTTGAGGAGCAGGGAGTCGGTATCCAGTGGAAGAACCTGGTGTCCAGCCCACTGGAGGAGGATGACTTCAGCCTCCGCACCGCCATCATCATCATGTACTTTGACTCCTTCCTGTACGGAGTCCTGACCTGGTACCTTGAAGCCGTGTTTCCAGGTGAGAGCTTTTCTTCTTCATATGTTTATTGAACTGCAGTCATCATTATTTAGCATGCTACAAGAAGTAAATGTCAGTTATACATTATTAACGGTTATAATCAACACATCCTTTGAATAGCTCATCCCCAGTTCTTCAAACTATCGATCAGTCCACAGGCTGTTTGTACACTGACCATGAAAAATCTCTGATACACAACAAAGACTCCATAAAGCTCGTTCTGCTCCTCAGGTCAGTATGGGATCCCTCGGCCGTGGTACTTCCCCTTCACTAAATCCTATTGGATTGGAGAAAAGGACGGAAAGTCCAACAAACTCCCACTGAATCGGAAAGGAAACCCCGGAGGTGAGATTGCTGTGCTGCGAAGCTGCAGAACTTCCTCCTAAAAACCAACAACTGAGTTCTCTTTATTTTTAAACAGAGCTTTTAATGTGAAAGAGACTTCCTGAACAGTGCAGTAAGATGTGTCTGTATGTCTGCAGCGGTGTGCATGGAGGAGGAGCCGGCTCATCTGGAGCCTGGAGTCTACATCGAGAACCTGGTGAAAGTTTACCGTCATGGTAAGAAGCTGGCGGTGGATGGACTGACGCTCGGCTTCTACGAGGGACAAATCACCTCCTTCCTGGGACACAACGGAGCCGGAAAAACCACCACCATGTGAGTGCCAGACACACCACACTGCTGATACAGATTCTGCCACAGGTCCTGGTGCAGGTAACATCCTCCTCTCTTTTCCCTGCAGGTCCATACTTACTGGCCTGTTCCCACCTACCTCTGGCACTGCCTACATCCTGGGCAGAGACATCCGGACGGAGCTGAGCGCCATTAGGCAGAGTCTGGGAGTCTGTCCACAGCACAACGTCCTCTTCAGCATGTGAGTGCTTTTCCTCAACATGCTTGTTATGCTGTCTTCGCTCCGTCTTTACCTCGATTGTTATGTGACCTTGCTCATGTTGTGGCACCTTTTGCAGGCTCACGGTGGAGGAGCACATCTGGTTCTACGCACGGCTCAAAGGCCTGCCAGAGGAACGCGTGAAAGGTGAGATCGAGCAGATCCTGCAGGACACAGGGCTGCCGCACAAACGCAACTGCAGGACCAGCACTCTGTCTGGGGGCATGCAGAGGAAGCTTTCCGTGGCCCTGGCCTTCGTCGGCGGGTCAAAGGTTGTAATCCTGGACGAGCCCACAGCCGGCGTGGACCCTTACGCCCGCAGAGGAATCTGGGACTTGTTGCTGAAGTACCGCCAGGGTAAGGTTCTCCCAGATTGGTCAGATTTTAGCTACTCTCTTCGTTTTGACTGGATTTTTAACATTGGGTCTCCTTTCAGGCCGGACTATCATCCTGTCCACTCACCACATGGACGAAGCGGACATCCTCGGCGACCGCATCGCCATCATCAGCCACGGGAAGCTGTGCTGCGTGGGCTCATCTCTGTACCTGAAGAATCAGCTGGGGACCGGCTACTACCTGACGCTGGTGAAGAAGAACCCAGAGCCATCACTCAGCTCCTGCAGGAACTCAGCCAGCACCGTCTCCTTCACCAAGAAGGTCTCTGTAGAATTTATTTACTAGTAATGCTTAGCTCTGCAGTTTTCAGCAGTTTATAGGTCTTTCTTTACACTGTATTCCAGTACAATTAATTAATTTTCAGCAGTTTGTCTGTTAGTGAAAAGTATTTTTGCAGTATTTTAGCTTTACCGTGTAGTTGTCTCCTTATAGTATTTTTCTTTAGCATTTGGAATATTAATTAGCAATATTAATTCTTCCTGTGCAGTAGCAATAACTTAAAGTAAAACCATTTGTGTTTTAGGAGGAGGAGTGCGGCTCGGTCAGCAGCAGCGACGCAGGACTCGGCAGCGAACATGAAAGTGAGGCCGCTACCATCGGTGAGCTCTCTGTTCCCACAGAGCGTTTGATTGGTTCGCTGTCCAGTGGATCTGATTTGTTTTGTGACTCCGTCTTCAGAAAATGGCCCAGCGGCGTCCATCTGCAATATCCCCTTTGTACCCCCGGACGTGTCGCTGGTTTCTGCCTTGATCCTGCGTCACGTCCCCTACGCCCGCCTGGTGGAGGACCTGGGACACGAGCTGACCTATGTCCTGCCATACAGCGCTGCCAAAGACGGAGCCTTCGTGGAGCTCTTCAAAGATCTGGACACGAATCTTTCCGACCTCGGCATTTCCAGCTACGGAGTGTCGGACACCACACTGGAGGAGGTGGGACACATTTGAGTAAATCTGATTTGTGAAGCATTCTTCTCAGTGAATCACTGTGAAGCATGAAAACAAAAGCATGACATTAGTTTTAATGCTTTATGTCACTTTAGATTTTTCTGAAAGTGGCTGAAGACAACGGAGTCGACACTGAAGTGACCTCAGGTGAGGAAGGAGTGATGTCTGACTGTGACATGTCAAAATAAGAGCCTGAAATCACATTTCCAAGTTCTTTTGTTTAGACGGGACACTTCCTGTTCAGAGGCGGAGGAGGACTCATGCTTTCGGTGGAGGAGACCCTCAGAGCTGCTTGAGACCGTTAACAGATGATGACATTGATGACTGCAATGATTCTGAAGACCAAGGTACAAAAAAAAACACACAGCAAAGCAAAATTTATTCACAGAGAGTTACAATGAGATAAAATATCAGGGGCGCAAAAGACTCTGGAATTTCAAAATAAAGCACCAACTGTACAAAGTAACGAGTGCAAATATGAGAAGTTTGTAACATCCTGTCTGCGCACTCTCCAAGTTTTCTTATTTGATCATGTGACCTCGTTTCCTCTCAGAGTGCAAAGAAACCGACTGGCTGAACTGTACTGATGGTAAAGGCTCATATCAGGTGACAGGCTGGACTCTGAGGAGGCAGCAGTTTGTGGCTCTGATGTGGAAGCGGTTTCTGTATGCCCGGCGCTCCAGGAAGGGCTTCTTCGCTCAGGTATGCCGTCACCAGCGATAAAAACCCGCTGCTGCTTTCTGATCAAACCGGCCTGCTGCGGCTCATCGGGAAAAAAAATCTGTTTCAGATCGTCCTCCCAGCCGTGTTCGTCTGCATCGCTCTGGTCTTCAGTCTCATCGTGCCGCCGTTTGGAGTTTATCCCAGTTTGGAGCTGCAGCCGTGGATGTACCAGGAACAAGCGACCTTCATCAGGTCCATGACTGCCCTGAACTGTCTCACTGAGTTATCCGGAGGTATTTCCTGCGATCTGACTGTGGTTGTGTTTTTCATCCTCTCAGTGATGATGCTCCTGGAAATGCCAACATGCAGAAGCTTTTAGATGCGCTGCTGAATGCTCCGGGATTTGGGACTCGCTGCATGGACGGATACACGATCCCGTAAGAAACTTCGACACCCTGAGCATTAAATTCTCTGTTTCTCCACTTTAAACTAGTCTTCATCAACGTGTGAGCGAATCACCTGAAACCTCACTGCATTTTTTTTCTACCCTCTGTCTCTTCCTCTCCTCCCTGTAGAGAGGCACCCTGTACGATGGGCGATGAGGACTGGTACACTCCTGAAGTTCCTGAAAGCGTCCTGGAGCTCTTTAGCTCCAGAAACTGGACCATGGACGATCCCTCTCCAGCCTGCATGTGCAGCTGCGATGGCAAGAAGAAGATGCTGCCAGACTGCCCGGCTGGAGCTGGAGGTCTGCCCCCACCTGAGGTCAGAGCACGGGGAGTGGTGGGCGGATACAAAAGGATGACGCACACATTCAACCTCTATGGGATGCTCATTTTATACCCAGTCAACTTGCTAATTAACCTCATTAGCTGGCAGATGTTCCAACAATAGGTTTTTAGTGTAATCGGTTTTTTTTAGCTGTAATAACTTTATCAAAGCCATCTTACTACAACAAATTCAAGACGAGCAATTTTTTTATTTTAAATTATTTTGTGAATTAAATGCAGACGCTTTAAATGATTGTATTTACATTTTACACAGCATCCCAACATTTATTACTAGAAGAATTAGAACACTCAAATCTTTTTCACTTTGAGCTCTCTGAAGGGGAATTTTTTGTAAGCTTAGAAAAACTTTAAAAAGAATCACCTGAACACACTTAATATTAAAATATTAGTTTTAACATAGTTTTTAAAAAAAACTCTATTTTTTGCATTTGGCCCAACTTTAGTCTTAGATTTACCTGACCTAAGCCTGACCCACCTGTGTGCAGCATCCTGTGAAATTGTGGTTAAATAAAAAGGGACTCTTCCTGTTGTTCAGATGAAACTGAGTGAAACGGACATCCTGCAGAACCTCACTGGGAGAAACATCTCCGACTACCTGGTGAAGACTTACGCTCAGATCATTGGCAAGAGGTAAGACACACTCAGAGGACTCACCTGCTCACACACACACACTCAGAGGACTCACCTGCTCGCACACACACACGCACACACACACACACACACACACATACACACTCAGAGGACTCACCTGCTCACACACACCTGAACACAAGCCAGACTGAAAGTTTGTTTCTGTTTTCACAGCCTGAAGAACAAAGTCTGGGTGAATGAATTCAGGTCAGTGTCTGGTTTTATTTTGAAATCATAAACACCATCTGTTGGTCATTTGTAGGTGCTCAGCTGTTTTCTTTTGGTATTTTTACAGGTACGGAGGCTTCTCATTGGGTGCCAGGAGCACTCAAGTCCTCCCTCCGGCTAACGAGATCGACGACGCCATAGAGAGAGTCCGAAAGATCTTTGAGTTACAGAAGGTCAGTCAGAGAGAAACAACATGTTTGACTCATTGCAGCTTTTATTGTCCAGACATTCCTCCAGGCTGTCAGGTTTATTACAAAGCAGACGTTTTACTAAAAACACGTTGGCTTCAGGCTCAACTCACAGGCTGATGAACTCAAAAGACAATTACACCATCAGTCTAAGTTGAGATGGTGGATATATTTTAGGTCAGAAATAATTTATCTTTAGTCTAATGAAGTTCATCAGAGGAAAGCCAGTCCACCTGTCTGATCCAGAACCAGTCCTTGGTTCTTTAAAGGGAAAGTAAGACTTTGAAATGTGACTGCTGTTTCCTGCAGGGAGCCGCTGGAGATCGATTCCTGGACACTCTGTCTGGCTTCATCAACGGTCTCGACACAAAGAACAATGTCAAGGTGAGAACACATGGTGGCGCCGGCCTCAGGACTATGACTGCAATAATAACTGTAGTATTTTCAATAAAGGTCTGTTTGGTCTTTATACTATGAATTAGCGTTCCAGCATTTCGTGCTTTATATAAACAGGAGATATTAAGACAGTTTTTTCAGGGTTGAGAAACACTTAAGTTAAAATCGTTTTATAGTTAAATGTTTTTCCAATTATTGAAATCTAATAATACGAGTGGACTTTTGTGGACTCAACATGAACGTGCGGCAGGTAAATTGTGTGGTTTACAGACAACTTGATGTCATTTTTCTTTGTTGTTTTGTTTGTAATGTAATATGTTTTTATTTTATTACTAATTACATGTTAGAAACAAAACCATCAGTCCTTCAATCAAATATTTGACTCACTTCACCCACTGACTGTTGAAAGAGTCAGTTTAGTCAAACTTGCTGATTAAAACTGGTCATTCACGGCTCTGTTGGGAGGAGGGGACGCAGCTAACCTGAAGAGGCTGTTCACTGGTTTGTCCTTAAATCCTCTCTCCTCAGATCTGGTTTAACAACAAAGGCTGGCACAGCATCGGTGCCTTCATCAACGTGATGAACAACGCCATCCTCAGGGCAAACCTCCCTCAGGGGAGAGACGCCAGCAAGTACGGCATCAGCGCCGTCAACCACCCGCTGAACCTGACCAAGGAGCAGCTGTCCCAGGTCGCTCTGTGAGTGCGCACCTGAACGACACACCTGTCGGCAGTCTTTGTTTGCACCTCAGTCCTCTTAACCCCCCCTCTTTGTCTCTCCCCACCACCTCCTTTTGCTCTTCATCTCCAGGGTGACGACCTCCGTGGACGTCCTGGTGTCCATCTGCGTCATCTTCGCCATGTCCTTCGTGCCTGCGAGCTTCGTGGTCTTCCTCATCCAGGAGCGGGTCAGCAAAACCAAACACATGCATTTCATCAGTGGCGTCCATCCGCTGCTCTACTGGACCGCCAACTTCATATGGGACATGGTGAGACCCGAAACAAGTGCCCCTATGTCCTGTGTGTTTGTGCGCCTGAGTGCTTGCTGATGCCTGCTTGTCTCTGCAGTGTAACTACGTCGTCCCGGCAACGCTCGTCATCCTCATCTTCATCTGCTTCCAACAAAAAGCCTACGTATCATCCACAAATCTGCCGACCCTCGCCCTGCTGCTGCTGCTCTACGGGTCAGATACTGCAAAATACTGCAAAGTACTGCAGCGTACTGCATGCTGCCACTGTATCGTACTACAGTGGCACTGAGCCAGTTTGTGCTCTAACAGAAACCTTTGTTTTCCTTTTTCTCCCAGCTGGTCAATCACGCCGCTCATGTACCCGGCTTCCTTCTTGTTCAAGATCCCCAGCACGGCGTACGTCGTCCTCACCAGCGTCAACATCCTCATCGGCATCAACGGCAGCATCTCCACCTTCGTCATGGAGCTGTTCGGAAACAACGTGAGTCCTCACGGACGCCGACGCTAGATTTTAAAACGATTCACAGATCGAATGAAAATAAACCCGAGAGCAGCGGTTTGACTTCCCATTCTTTTCAGGAAATCGGAGGAATCAACGACATCCTGAAAAACGTCCTCCTCATCTTCCCTCATTTCTGTCTCGGTCGAGGTCTCATCGACATGGTGAAGAACCAGGCGATGGCCGACGCCCTCGAGAGATTCGGTAGCTTTCCAGTTTCTGATCGCAGCATTTATTTATTTGTTGTCTGTAGTCAGTCAGCGTGATGTGAGGCTGTCGAATGGTTCTGTGAACGCTGTGGTCGTGTTCCAGGTGAGAACAGGTTCCGCTCTCCTCTGGAGTGGGACATGGTGGGAAAGAACCTGCTCGCCATGGCTGTGGAGGGAGTTGTCTTCTTCTTCATCACCGTCCTCATTCAGTACAGGTTTTGCATCAAACCCAAGTGAGTCAGCACACCTGGATTGCTTCATTTTGTCTTATGTAGACCAGTTTGCAGGAAAGCCGGTATGAGCGCCGTCTTTGTGCGTCTGTGTGTGTGCAGGCCGGTCAGTAAGCTCACCAAACTGGCACCTCTGGGTGAGGAGGATGAGGACGTGGCCCGAGAGAGACAGAGGATCGTCCACGGCCTCGGACAAGGAGACATCGTGGAACTTCGGCAGCTGACGAAGGTGCAGATTTTTATCCAACTTGTTTTTTCCACCTGAACCAAACACACAGTCAGAGGCTGAATGACGCTGATAAACTATATTAATGAAACAAAGCAAGTACTTCTTAAGAGCTGTTACCCAACACAAGGAAATTTTAACTTTTCCAAACATCTGGTTTTATTTCAGATGCTTACGTTATTTTACTTTCCACACAGAAACAGAGTTTTTTCACCAAAACTAGAAACTACCAGGGTCAAGATCATTAGCCCCCATCCTAACAGTCAGTTTTGTTTAATTTTTGCAGTCGTTTCTTGTAGTTTTTAACAAGTCTCGTGTACGTCTCCTGAGCACAGCCCATTCTTCTTTTGGGAATGTCTCAGGCTCCTCCTCAAATCTGGAGGAGCCTGAGAAAAAAAACCTAATGAGTCACTCTGTCTTTCTCCCAGATTATAACAAATCTGTTGTTGTGTATGTGTATTTTTATGATGCTTGTTAATCTTTATTGGAGATAGGAAGTACTTTAATCCAACGTAAATGATTCGTGACCGAGTGAACTGTGTCCTGCAGGTGTTTAAGAGGAAGGAGAAGCCGGCGGTGGATCGACTGTGTGTCGGGATTCCTCCCGGAGAGGTGAGCTCAATCTGCAGTCTCATGTTTCAGTTCAGCCTCTAAAACCAAACCATCACCTTTCATAAAAACTAACCTGTGAATGGTGATTTTAAAATGTGCGTCCTCAGTGTTTCGGCCTCCTCGGTGTGAACGGAGCCGGAAAGACGACCACCTTCAAGATGCTGACGGGAGACACCATAGTGACCAGAGGAGAGGCTTTCCTGGCTGGGAAGAGGTGAGGTCAAAGGTCTAAGCAGCTCAGAGCTTATTGGAGCTGAAACTTTCTGGGTTCTTGTTGTTGTGTGTTGGAGTCGGGGATTGACCTGGTTTCCTGCAGATTTATTCTGAGGATTTAGTTCACTGAGAACTCATTTCACTTCACGTGGTTGGGCCTTAAAATTGGAGGCCATAAGTCGTAATTAAATAATTTAACCTCATTTTAAAAGAGAAGGTAGGACGATGTGCGACACATAAAAAAGTTTCAAAAAAGTTTCAAACAAGTGAAAGATCTCTGGATCGATCCTGAAATCTCTTTGGGGTTGTATCAGGAAGAACATCTAAGGTAGAAATCATGGATTTAAAATCTGTGGAGCCAGCCGCCATGTTATTCCAAATCATGAACACTGATTAATTAACTAAAGACATGAGCCTCTTCATCTCTGAGGGCTTTGTCTTCTCGTGATTTCTTCTGACTGTGCAAACAGAACCTGAGCTGAAGCTTTAACAGCCGAGCAGCTCATTACTCGCTGCTCTGGTCCTCGTTCAGCAGCTCAAACAAAGTTGATAAAACAAAGCCAGGAAGTTGCTCCATTATTTTATAATTGTCAGCAATTCACGTGCAGAGCTGCGCAATGTTCCCTGCGGGGCCTTCGCCCTCACACACCGTCCTCCATCCCCCAAAAAGTCACACTAGGCACAGGTGCAGTGGTGGGACAGCAAGAGGATTAATCTAAATTTAAATTAAAGTATTTTTCTGCTCTTCATGCTAATATCTGTGTGTTTGCAGCATCCTGCGGGAGATCGACGAGGTGCATCGAAACATGGGTTACTGTCCTCAGTTTGACGCCATCAATGAGCTGCTGACAGGAAGAGAGCATCTGGAGCTGTACGCCATCCTCAGAGGGGTGCCTGAGAAGGAAGTGTGTGACGTGAGTGTAAACACACTGCCAACAGACTGCAAACACTCAAAAGCACAAAGCAAACATGCACTGGCAACACACATTGTAGATATGCAGTTTTAAATAATAAGACACCCTGAGCAACACACTGCTGTGCATCTGCTACCCATGATAATGCTCATCATGATGATTCTGCTGCTTTTTGATTGACAGGTAGCAGAGTGGGGTATCAGGAAGCTGAGTCTGGTCAAGTATGCAGATAAAGCAGCTGGAAGCTACAGCGGAGGAAACATGAGGAAGCTGTCCACATCCATGGCTCTGATCGGAGCGCCCCCTGTAGTGTTTCTGGTAAGATCAGTGTTGGTCAAGTTACTTGAAAAAAGTAATCAGTAACTAATTACTGATTACTTCCCCAAAAAAGTAATCCCGTTACTTTACTGATTACTTTTTCAAAAGTAATTAGTTACTTAGTTACTTTTTAAAAACACGATTTACAACCTGAATAGGTGATAAAGCGATAGATCTTTCAGCCCAATTCTACTTTCTGCATAATTCATCATATAAAATGTAATCAAATGGAAAAGTCTCTTTTTAAAACTATTATTATTATTAGTTTTAATCTTTTAACTTTATGCATCAAGCAAAAATTTTATTATATGCAACATTCTCTGACTGGAAGAAATTTGTTTAACATTTAAAGGATTAGGGCCACTGGGGGAAAAAAAGTGGGCACGTCTTTTTTTTTTTTTCTTCTTTTCCTGAATTCTGAGAAAAACAAATTTTGATGAAAAAGTCAGAATTCTGACTTTTTTCTCAGATTTTTTTTCCAGTGGCCCTAATCCTCTTCCGTAATTTTCTGCACATTCCAGCACATAAAATAAAATATTTATTTGTGTTTACACTCACTCTTTCAAATAGATGCAAGTAAAACACAGCAGAAAATAAATAAAATCAAAGACTCAGCGGTCCTTTTGCTCTATTTTCACCTGTAAAGCAGGAGTGGGGTAGGCGGAGGTTTACCCTGGTGCAGGTGTGCCGCAGCGGTCAGTGGAAGAATCCACGAGTTTCTCTGTGAGTTTCCCATTACGTGGTAGCGCACTCGGTGCTTTCTTGGAAGTTTAGGGGGGTTTTTTTCGCTGTAAAAAGAAGTTTTCTTCCCACGCACAACGGACACTAATGTTTTTGTCACTTTTTATGGAATCAAACTCAAAGTAAGGTCAGTACTTCCACGCTTTAAACGCTGCACGCTCATACTCTCTCCCGCACTCGATATATTATCCATTGTTGATCTGCACACAGCTGTTGTCACGAACGTCGCACTTGCTTACGTCACTGTCATGAGACATTCTCGCAAAAAAAATCACGGTTTACAAGTAACGCGTTACTGCCCATCTCTGAGTAAGATGCACCTCACTGCCTAACTTTAGTTAAAGGTAAAACTAGATTGAAGTAAGATTCAGTAAGATCACCACGAGGGGCATCGAAGCAGAGCCACAGATTCACCGCAGGGGTCAAGACTGCAGGTTTTTCCTTTAATCTGTCACTCGTCTTGTAACTAAAGAAACAGGCTGTTGCACAACAGCAGCAGAACCAAGGCAGCCAATCACAGTGCAGATGCTTAACAGTAGGATTTGTGTGTGTGGGGGTGAGGTGGAGTTGGAAGGGTGGAGGTTGTGTAATGGGAAAAGGATTTAAAGGAGCTGCTGAGGAAAACAGGAGTAGGAGACGGGAAGGTCTGAAGCACAGAACGACGAGAGCCGGCACTTTGTCAGGTGCAGGTAGAGGAGGTGTGGCTACAATGACACTCCTCCCCCTCCTTCTCACCTTTACCTTCTGCTTCCTGCTGCATCTGTGGGCCAACCTCAACCTGGCTATCCTACTCGTTACAGGACGAGCCGACCACGGGTATGGACCCCAAGGCCCGCCGAGCCCTCTGGAACTGCATCCACAGCGTCATCAAGCAGGGCCGCTCCGTCGTCCTCACCTCGCACAGGTAAACACGAGGACAGGCAGATGGTTTCATGGTTAATGCGTCCTCATAGTGGGTCTGTCAGTCCCTCAGTTTAGTTGGTAGAGATTTTGAAAGGTTGAGACATGTTTTTACCATATCTGTAGAACATTTTTGGCACTTTTATATTTCCAGATCAGATTTAGCTTTATTGATTCCAAAATTGCTCGCTGACACCAGTAACTAACCCTTTGGCTGGTGATAAAAACAGTAATAGATATCTACAAGCACAGCCAAACATTTAAATGTTGAACAGTCATCGTGACACCAGCTGGCGTCCCCTCTGCATGTGCTTATTAAAGCGGCTGTGTGTGTTTCAGCATGGAGGAATGTGAGGCTCTGTGCACGAGGATGGCGATCATGGTGAACGGCAGGTTCAGATGTCTCGGCAGCGTCCAGCACCTGAAGAACAGGTAGCGCTCACAGACACATGACAGCAGCTACACTTAAACACATTCATCCTCCAAATCCAGCTTTTTAAATCGATCGGTCAGAGAAGTTTGTGCTCAGAGGTTCAGGATACTGAAGAGCCTCTAATGTGAGTTTATTTTAAATGAGTATCTTCAGTGTTGAACTCCCGGTTTTGTGCCTCAGGTTTGGCGATGGGTACACCATCATCCTGCGGGTGGCGGGGCCGAACCCCGACCTGCTGCCCGTCATGAAGTTCATTGAAAGCGAGCTGAGCGGCAGCACGCTGAAGGAGAAGCACCGGAACATGCTGCAGTACCAGCTGCCGTCCTCGCTCACCTCGCTCGCTCACATCTTCTCCATCCTGGCCAAAAATAAAGAGACGCTGAGAATCGAGGACTACTCCGTCACTCAGACCACGCTGGACCAGGTAGAGACTCGCACGCACCTAAGACGGTACTAAGGGGGTGTGGCCTGCAGAGGCTCTGACTGATGTTTGTACTTTCAGGTGTTTGTAAACTTCGCGAAGGACCAGAGCGACGACTATCACTCCAAAGACAACTCTGTGAGGCGGAAGGACGTCGTCGTCATCGACCTCCCGGTACTGAGCTCGACCAGCGGAGCCTCGCATGATGGTGGCGGGCTGTCGGAGAGCGTCATGTGACCGCACTGTGAGGCTGAAGCTTCAGCCTGGACTTGACCCGCAGCAGAGAAGACACCTTCCTCTTCTCTGATGTCACACTGATTTTAAAAAAAAAAATGGCAGTGGGTGGAGTCACCTGCTGCCTTATGCCAGTCAATGCAAATGATTTCCTCTGGAGGCGGGGAGCGCTTTGCCGACAGCGCCGACTTAAACACTTGAACGAGTGCCTTCAGACCTCCCGCGGCTCCGAGACTCTTCTTCTCTTCCTGATTGAAGGCGAAGAACGCGAGCGACTGTTTTTGGTGACAAACGATGAAGAATCTGAATCATTTCGAACAGCCAAGGGCTGTTTGAAGAAATAAAATCACACGTTTAAAAAAACAAAACAAAACAAAAAAACATTTGATTCCGTTTCTACTGTCAGACTTTATTTATATGTGTAGTGAAAAGAGACATGTGTAATTTGTTGTTTTATTTTGACAGAGTCATTAACTGTTTCCTGTAGTGTTTAACTGCCAATCAAAGCACCTGATACAGAGGAGACATGTACTGATTTTTATAGTTTTGTTTTTTAAAGAAAGGATACTAAGAAAAGCCGATTTGTGAGTTTGGGTGTGAAACAGTGAAATACCTCATCAGCTTCTGAAGCACACTACAGTATTGATGAGCAGCCTTGCTGATCGATCGGCGCTCTGATTGGTCGGCGAGCTGCTAAAGGTGACTCTCTGTGACTGCAGCACTTGAAGTGTTCAAACACCATCAGTTTGTCTTTGCACTGAAATCAAACTTGATCACGTTTATTGACCGTGCGGCTGATGGATGAAGAGCTGTTACGACCCGAACAACCAGGATTAAACTGAAACAAATCTCCTGCCTCCACCGGCTCTTTACTTCGCTCTGACACACACACACACTCCTCTCTTAGGTTTTTTTAAATCACTAACAGTAAAAAATAAATTCAGGTTTGGAAAAGTTGGAAAAGTTCAGTTTAAAAAGCAGAATCAGTTTCTTTCTGACACTGAATCTCACCCAGCAATTCTGAACACCACCTCTGTGAGGTATTTTGACCATGTCCCTACAGGTAGGAGGCTTCTGAACACCTCCCTATCCCCACAGATGACTGGGAGGTGGTGTGTGGGGAGAGGACAGTTAGGACGTCTCTGTTTAGACTGCTGGCCCCACTGATCTGTACCTGGATAACCGGCAGGAAGATGGATGGATGGATCCCGATGAATCTCCTCAGACCTCTCATATACGCTCATGACTAAAAAATGTTTGTGGAAACAAAATTTGTGCCACTATGTTCTTTATTATTATTATTTTTTACATGTTTCTATGCTGTAGTGAAGAACAATCGTGAGCATTTCATGTTTCAAAGGCTTTTATTAGCAAATAAATCAAATTTCAAGCAAAGACTCTTCTTCTGCTGCAGTTCTCTGTGACGTGCTGGCTATCAGTGCTGATCAGTTTGCAGGTTTCTGCTTGTCCACCCACTTTTTAAGGAAGAACCAAGTAATGTTACTGTTCATAATCCATGTGGCCAAAGGTTAAAGGCCCTGAGGCGGACATGCATAAAAATAAAGTCTAAACTGTAAAGACAGAATTCAGATTTACACACAGTTTGAAGTTTTTGTGTGAAAGAAAAGAAAACATGTTAAAACCAAGAAATCTTCAAATTCTAGAAATCTTAAGTTTTCTTCTTTATTTTGAATGAGATGCTTTCCCACTGGGTTAAATAAGCTTTTAGGGTCATTTCATCAGAATCAGCTGATTTTACCTGAATACTAGTAAAACTGCAGGAGAGCATCCATAGCTCACATCGCCCCCTGAAGGCTAAAGGCTGCATTAAAACTTTGATGTTTGTATTACCACACGATGCCACCAACCTGTTATGGCGTCTCTGTGTCTTTTCATATAATATATTACTCCATGTTTTTTTTTTCCAAGGTCAGCTTTGACCTTGGATCCCAACAATGAAGATCAAATGCTTAGCCAACCTTGGTACTCGTGCCCCCCATGGCCTTTGTGTATTGATATAAAGTTTGAAGACTATGTATAAAAATTGTGGGAAGTAGAACGTTTCTACTGATTTTCACAGTTGCTGTGACCTTGACCCGCGACCATCACACAAAATTTAAAAATGAAACCTTAAACTGTGGACGCCTGACTGCTAACAAACAGACAAACAGACCGATTACATGCTCTCTCCCTTTGGTGGAAGAAAAGGGACTGGATGTTGATCCTGGTGTTAAAAATAGGTGAAAATGGGAATTTTCACATGTTCCAACTTGTTTTGAGCAGCCACCCATCACACGTGGTGACACAATGCCTTAAAAAGTGCATTTTGGATAAAATTTAAGTTTTCTCAGAAAACAACACGATCAAAATTACATTAAAAAGCTCCAGATTTTAACCCAGCTCTACTTGATTCTCAGTTTTCAGCCTTTTTATAGGTTGTCTTTGTACCAGATATTATCATATATAAAGCTACTTTGGGCTGCTCCTTTATTCACAGCAGGTAGCTCCATACATGGCTGATGCAACCACTCTCTGAGCCAAATGAGGGACCTTTCACCTGTTAGGTGAATGTGTAAACTGCTCCAGATGTTATCGGATAACAGGCGTGAAATGACGTGTAAATCATCTCCTTTATTTAAATATTTTTTAGTCCCAGCTTTGTGGAAAATAATTCCATCCATGAGCGGAAAAACAGTCCACAGAGTCTGAGAGGCACGTGACAGTTTATTTTCACACTTTAAAGCAGCCAGTCAGTTAACCTAAAGCAAAGAGAAGCCCCGCCCACCTTTTAGCAGTCACACCGTGCAATTGGATGCTGTCGCCAACACTTGCTGCTGAGCGCGTCTGCGTCTACAGAGGCCCAAGTAGGTCAAACTAAAGATCAGGTTTGCATGCTAAACTTTGTTCTGGGTGAGAGGCGGGCATCAGGACAGGAAGTTACTTCAGAGGCGAGAAAGGACACGGCAACATGAGCTGGTTCCTCTGAGAGTCCAGATTGACGATGTTGTTTCTCACTGAAAGACACAGATTATCGATTATTGATTAATGTATGAGGGATTTTCGTCAGTGTGCGATGTCATTATGGGCGGAGTCTCACCTGCAGCCACCACTCTGGCATCATGGTGAGCTGTGTGTCGGATTTCAGCTCTATGGTCGGGGCTCTCAAACCACCAGAGGGCGTGAACTGATGAGATGCACACAGTGACATTGTCAACCACTCACAGTCCCATGATCACTCACACACAGTGACATCGTCACCTCAATACCTCTATTACCTCTATTTTGCAGTCCAAACTCGCAGTGGAAAACTCCTATCAGCTTGCCGTACCCAGGTGCATCATGGGCATTGATAGCGGCCTGAAAGGCCTTTCCCCAAACTGCTGGTCCACCAGGACGCATCTGGAAAGAAACCAGCTCGTACACACCTGAAACAAACAAACAAAACAGGTGAGTGTTGACCAGCTGGGGATGATGTCACTGACACGTGAAACACAGAGGGCGGGGCTTACCACCCTCCTGCAACGGACTTTGCAGGCGGCTCCAAGGAACCATATAGGTGACTTCGTTGTCCTGTGACGTCAGCATTGGTAAGGCCTTGGAGAGGTACTCTGACACCCAGGCGGGATCCTGAGCGAGCGTCGCCCTGACCTCTGCCCGCTGGGCGTAACTGTCTGAGGAGTGGGTAGGGACCCGTTACCTTTTAAAAGCCCCATGAAGAAGAAACACCTTCATATTGTCTGAGAGAAGAAGAAACAGGTCCTCACCATACTTCCATATGTGGAAGGCCTTGTTCAGGCCACCGTACTCAACGCTCCAGTAGCCAACCAGCTCGGAGTGGGCAGTGCGCAGGTGGATCTTCTCATTGGTCAGCTTGAGGAAGGCGGCATTCTGATCCGGGCGGATGCAGTAGGTGCGCAACTCATAGAAGGTTCTGTGTTTCTGCTGGGGACCGGAGCCGAAGTGCGCACGTGGCTGCAGAGACGAGGGAGGAGAGCAGAGGTCTCACTCTGACAGAAAAGAAGGAGCATGGAGTTCACCAATACTCAAAACACATCCTGGTTTCTGTTGTCCTAAAATCAACGTTTGTATGATACAGCAACAAGAACACACAAGCCAATCAGCAAACAAAGAAACACATTTGGATCAAAAGGTCTGAATCATGGGCCAATGCTGCTCGGGCACGAGTCAGGGACCGATCGCCATTGGCTGGGTCACCTGAACGAGGACGTCTGATGTCACAGGACTGAAACACCGGATGACTTCCGGAAACATCACTAATGATGTGACTGCTGAATGAAGTGTACAGAAGTGTGTACAGGGCTATACTCCCTCATAAACTGACAGGATGAAGATTAACAGTGTGAATGGGTAATTTTATAATAAATAAGCAAATGAGTGTGTACCATCAGACTGTCCTTTATCTAAATAAAATTGGGGGTGAGGGTCATGAAATTATTTCTGCGTACCTAATATCACTAACTCCTCTGTGAGATGCTGTTTTTCAGCAGAACCACAACCAGAACTCATAAAGCATGTTTAAGGTAGCAGGAGGTCATTTGTTTTTGTTTTGTTTTTTTTAATTTGTCAGAGATGTTTCTTATTTAACCACTCCCCTTCTCCCGTGCCTTTTTGGGTCCCACATTCAAAAACTCAAAACAATCTGTATATAAGTCTGTATTGGGGGCATGTGAGCCCTTTAATCTGTGTTAGAGATATGACCAGTGTTAGAGGAACATCCAGAACCCAGCATGGGAGGACAGACACTGATAAAAATAAACACAAAACTGTCGTCACGAAAACGGTTTTAGTTGTATCCTGCTGCCACCTGCTGGGCTCTTTAAAACACTGTGTAACAGGGTCATGAATCACATTGTTATAATTACACAAAATGTGTCCTAAACCCCCAAACTGTTCCTTTTATACCTGACTTTTAGGACCTCCAAGCCTGTAGTTATGTTCATTATCAGTTAGAGCCCCTCCTCATTCTTTTCTTCTTCTTCTTTGGTGCAACCCTATAAATACAGTGTACCCCTTTTGCCTCTCCCCTTTTCTACAATTCCCCTGTGGGAGAGGTGGGTGTCATTTCTTTCCCAACACTGTAAAACGCTCATATAATGCATATTTAGCCACCTGGATGTTTCTGATTGTGATTTTAGTTCGATTATTGTCATTATTAAGCCTGTTTTTGTTAGATGTTATAAGTGTGTGTTGTGTGCCCACCTTAATACTAAATTAGGCAGAGCACTCTGAATTGAATCAGGACATAAAGCACGGTCTTTATCTTGCTTTATTGAATACTGTCCATCTAACAACTAGCCACTTAACGGGGCCTCCTTCGGACAACAACATCCGGTTCAAAGGTCATCACATTAAGACATAGCCATATCAATACATGACATCCCCCTTTTCCTTAGATTCAAACTTTAGTCTTAATAACTTTGATGTCTTTTTTTTTTTCTCTTCAACATTGAACATTTTTTTCTTGTCTTACTTTCTAACAATTATATTTTCTAACTGTCTCACCACACGTACCCCTTTTTTTTTCTCCAATATATACATGTCGACATACACATATGAACTTGCAACTTGAAACTTGCCCATTTTCAGTTACCTCTTCACCTTAACATATTATAGTTTATTTCACCACAAAATCACGAAACCTCTCAGGTATCTTTTTAGCCCTTTGTGATCTACTTGATCTCTCTGGCCCCTGGGAGCCCTCTTGTGGTGTTGGAGTGAAGGTGTCAGTCTTTGTGGGTGTTTCACCTTCCTGCCTTTCAGGTATTGTGTCGTAGTGTCCTTCTCTAGTCTCATTTGTCTCGCATTTCTTCACATGTGTGGTGTTCCGGTGATAGCGAGCTCCTGTTGGTGATTCAATAATGACTTGGTTTCCAGTTCTGCTTACAACTTTGTGTGGTGTTGCGTTGAATGGTGTTGTAAACTTGTCCACTTTGTCTTGTTGAACCAGCACTGTGTCTCCCGTGTCACCTTTTGAATACTCAGCTCCCCTTCGTTCATCAGCATAAATCTTTGATTTTCCTTTCTGTTCAGCGTCTCTGTCACGCACGTCTAACTCTGTTGTTTTTGCCTCACCGATGTTCGGTAACTTTCCTCTCATTTTGCGGTTGAACAGGAGTTCTGCTGGACTTTTGCCCGTGGTTGGATGTTCAATGCTGCGATACACTGTTACATATTTTCTTAGCTCTCGCTTCCAGTCAAGTCCTTCGGCTTGTGCGATCCTGATTCTTTTCATCAATGACGCATTTTGCCGTTCCACTTCTCCATTTGCTTGAGCCCATTTTGGTGTAGTTCTTATATGTTTGATTCCATTAGTTTCACAATATTCTCTGAACAGCTCAGATTTGAACTGTGGGCCGTTATCAGATTTCATGGTAACTGGTAGCCCATGTCTGCTAAATATACAGTCAATAGAGTCAATGACTTTTTCAGCAGTTGTAGATGACATTACATCATACTCATAGTACCGACTGTAGTAATCTATCAGTACAAGTATTGAGTGGTTCGAAGGTAGCGGTCCCAGTAAGTCTACCGCCACATCTCGCCATGGTCCATCCGGTAACAGTGTGTTTCTCAGTGGTTCAGGTGGATCTGGTCTGGCTACTATTTGACATCCGTGACAAGCTTTACAAAACTTTTCTGCAGCTTTGTCCATCCCTGGCCACCAAACTTTTGTTCTGAGATGCTGTTTGGTTCCAACAATTCCTAAATGTCCTTCATGAGCTAGTGAAAGTGCTTGAACTCTGAGGTTTTCTGGCAATACAATTCGAGTTCCCCGCAAAACTATGTAGCCGATGACACACAGTTCATTTGCAATGGGAGCATATGTTTTGCATTTTTCAAAATGTCCATTTTCAATAGCTCTTCGCACTTCTGTTAATTCTGAGTCTGTAGCAGAGGCTTCTTCAACCTCTCTTGTTGTGAGTGCTTTTGGAGTAGCATTAACTGCAACAAATCTCACATATTCTTCAGATTCATGCTTATGTATCTCTTTTGACGTGGTGTCAGACAGCAGTCTTGACAGTGAATCCGCAATGTTTTGTTTTCCCGCAATGTGCACTACTTTAAAATCATATGGTTGTAGTCTGAGAACCCATCTTTCTATGCGTGCACAAGGTTTAGATCTCTGGCTATATATGACCTCTAATGGCTTGTGGTCTGTGATGAGGTCAAACTTCCTGCCATACACATATGGATGTAGTCTCTCACATGCCCATACCAGTGCTAGGGCTTCTCTTTCTGTTTGAGAATATCTTCGCTCACAGTCTGTTAAACTCCGACTTACGTAGCACACTGGTACCTCTTCTCCGTTCTGTATTTGTATTAGCACTGCGCCCAAGCCTACAGGGCTCGCATCTGCTATGACTCTGGTTGGGGCTTCTTTGTCAAAATAGGCTAGGGTACCTGCTCTGGCTAACTCAGTCTTTAGTCTTTCAAATGCTTGCTTTTGTTCTGGCCCGAATGTAAACATAGTTTCTTTTCGAGTTAAACGTCTAAGTGGTTCAGAGAGTGTAGCAAACTGTGGTATGAACCTGCTACTGAAGCCTACCAGTCCCAGAAAGCTTCTCACCTCAGTAGCATTCTTTGGTTCTCGGGCTTCCACCACAGCTCTCACTCTTTCTTCAGTTGGGCCGATGCCTTTCTGTGTCAGCAGTATTCCCATGAACACGAGTCTGTCCATGTTGAACTGACACTTCTCTGAGTTTAGTGTCAGGCCACAGTCAGAGAGTCTCTTCATCACAGCATGCAGGCACTTATCATGGGTTTCCTGGTCTGGCGCATGTATGATTACATCATCTGAAATGTTCTCAACTCCTTCAATGCCAGCTAGTGCATTGGCAATCTCATGCTGATATTGCTCACTAGCTGATGAGACTCCAAATATTAGCCTTTTGTACCGGTATACTCCGTTGTGCACTGCAAATGTAGTTATCTCTCTTGACTCCGGGGTAAGCTCTAGCTGATGGTATCCCCACTTGAGATCGAGTTTGGTGAAGATTGCAGAGCCGTTTAGTCCTTGCAAGATTTCATCCACAGTGGGTATGGGGTATCTTTCCCTGATTATTGCTTCATTTGCTTTTCTCATGTCTAAGCACATTCTGATATCATTGTCACATTTCTTTGGGAGTACCACTACAGGATTTACCCAAGGTGTAGGTCCTTCTACACGTTCTATAATGTCCATGTCGATTAGTTCATTAATCTTTTTCTCCACTGCATCCCTCAAATGATAAGGTATGCGCCTCAGTGGCTGTGCTACTGGTTTCACATTTGGATCAATGTACAGGCTGATCTGTTTGGTGTTTAGCTTTCCTACTCCTTTGAACACTTTTGGATACTTTTCTTTAAGAGTGTGCTTTAAATCTGTGACAGCCGCCACATTTTCACCTATTTTCAACACTCCTAACTTTATGGCAGTCTTTTTCCCCAGGAGTGGTTCACCATTACCTCTAATCACAATAAATTCAGCCTCTTCAGTCCTGTCACCAATCTTGATTTCGCATCTGAATGCACCTTTAACCGTGAGTGCCTGTGCTGAGGAATATGCATATAAATTCCTCTGCTCTTTGGGTACATATGAGTGACATTTTATCTTTTCAGCTTTTAGCTTTTCCCATATGTTGTCTCCCATCACATTACTTGTAGCTCCAGAGTCAACTAACATTTTCAACTCTATTCCCCCAACAGAAAAGGTAAGTTTCTCAGGTACATTATCATCATTTACAGTAAATGCATAATCATCTTGTTCAACAGCATTCACATTTTGTTTCTTTTGTCTTTTGGTACGACACATTTTTGAAAAGTGGTCCTTACCATTACACTTGTGACATGTTTGTCCTCGTGCTGGGCATTTGGGATCTTTGCCCATGTGGTCAGTATAACCACACCTGTAACATTGTCTGTCTGTTTTATTATCATCTCTCATTTTTCCTTTTGGTCTGTTGTTCTTCTCTTTCTTTGCTGTAAAAATCCGGCTGACCGTGTCCTCTCCTTTCTTTTCCCCGGCGACGCTCATCGCCGCCATCTGCTCCTCCACGCGTTCGCAGTGTGAAGCCACCTCCAACGTGCGAGTTAGGGTTAAGCCTGGACCCTCCTCAAGCAGCTTTCTCCGTACATATTCAGAAGTGCATTTACTCAGGATAGCGTCCCGTATCTGGTTATCATTGTCACCTTGAAAGTCACAGTCTTTTGCAGCTCGCCTTAAACGTGTACAAAATTGTTGCACAGTCTCACCTGGTGTTTGGGACAATTTGTGGAAAGTTTGGCGTGCGTATGCTGCATTCACTTGAGGAACAAAATAAGTGTTGAGTGCAGTCACCACAGCGGTGTAATCCTTTGCCTCTCCCGTCTGTGGTAGAGTGGAGAAGACGTCCTGCACGTCTTGTCCGGCCAAGTGCAGTAGAAGAGCGCGTCTCCGCTGTCTGATTGCGTCTGTAGCATTATCCGTCAAAATAAGACCTTTCCCATCAGCAAACAACTCTAAGGATGTTAACCACCGCGTCCATCTCGGTCCGAGCGTAGCTGGATCAGTGTAGCAGGCGAACGGTTGAATACCCGACTTTTCCATGTTAGCCCACAAGTTTTTCGCTAACACCGTACCGCCGCTGGGTCTACTTTTCACAAAAACAAATCCAGGTCCGTGTCATCCTCGTCGCCATTGTTGTGTGCCCACCTTATTACTAAATTAGGCAGAGCACTCTGAATTGAATCAGGACATAAAGCACGGTCTTTATCTTGCTTTATTGAATACTGTCCATCTAACAACTAGCCACTTAACGGGGCCTCCTTCGGACAACAACATCCGGTTCAAAGGTCATCACATTAAGACATAGCCGTATCAATACATGACATCGTGTAGTATGTGTGTATTATAAATGTGTTTTAGGCGCCATAAATGCTAGCTTGGAAGTTGTGGTGGGTTGAGCTAACCCTCTTCCCCACTGTTTGTATTTGGTCGTAGGAGCTGGAGTGGGCAAATGATTTACTTGGAGGCCTTTCTTTCTTTCTTTTACCTTTTTTGATCAGGTATGTCGGATTTCATGTTGTTGTTTTTGTTTTATCTTATGTCAAATATGTTACGTGTAAATCCATACTTTATGTTCAACGTAAAAATAAATGCCAGCCCTTTTCTACAATTCCCCTGTGGGAGAGTTATCAGACACAACGCAGGATCACATCAGACTGTCCTTTATCTAAATAAAATTGGGGGTGAGGGTCATGAAATTATTTCTGCGTACCTAATATCACTAACTCCTCTGTGAGATGCTGTTTTTCAGCAGAACCACAACCAGAACTCATAAAGCATGTTTAAGGTAGCAGGAGGTCATTTGTTTTTTTTTTGTTTTTTTTTAATTTGTCAGAGATGTTTCTTATTTAACCACTCCCCTTCTCCCGTGCCTTTTTGGGTCCCACATTCAAAAACTCAAAACAATCTGTATATAAGTCTGTATTGGGGGCATGTGAGCCCTTTAATCTGTGTTAGAGATATGACCAGTGTTAGAGGAACATCCAGAACCCAGCATGGGAGGACAGACACTGATAAAAATAAACACAAAACTGTCGTCACGAAAACGGTTTTAGTTGTATCCTGCTGCCACCTGCTGGGCTCTTTAAAACACTGCAGCTGAGGGATACGTGACCGTGGACCACAGAGCAGGCTCTGTTTGCGTCTCCGTGTGTACTCGTGTGCGTATTCACGTAAACCCACTGCTTTTCTGCTGCTGGTTAATTTTAAACTTGTGACCTTTGACCCAGATCAAAGCTCAGCAGGTCAAACACGGAGCTCACAAACATGAAGTCCAGAGCAGGAATGTGCGCATGCACAGGTTCAAGTTTACATGTTCCAGCTCGGACGTGCGTGCACTGTCAGGGTCACTGTGCAGATTCGGTGCACTGACCTGCTGGGCTGGTTCTGGGCTGCAACTGGACTCACCTGAGCAGCAGCAGCAGCGGGTCTGAGGAGTAGCGCGGCGGACCTCAGAGAGCAGCTCAACTTCAACATGTTGACAAAGTGTCCGAAACGAGTGCAACTGCAGGAAGAAACTCAGGCAGGACGTGTGCAGATCCTCTATGAGCGTGAGGTCTCACTCCTTAGTACTTCCTTCCGCTCCCTCTCAATGAGATGATTCCTATCAGGGTATTTTTTAATTCTACTGGTCAGTCCCTGCATAGGAATGGACATTGCACTGACTCTGCCTAATGTCTCTTCTTTCTTACCTGCCCCCTTACTATCCCTGTGTCTGATTGGCCTGATGCACCAAGTCCCTGCTCCAATCCAGCTGCACCACCACCTACTTTACCACCAGCTGGGGTCATTGAATGAGTTACTCAGAAGGCTCCAACCACGCCTGACAGTACCTTTTCAATGTACGTGGAGACACGATGAGGGATTTTACACCCACAGCAATCATTAACACATAGATAACTTGGCTGTAGCTGCTAGCTGCCTCCAGGCTTCTCCACCTACGGAGTAAAGACACAAATAAGACTTAAATACTATCTGGTGACAAATATTTATTGTGAATTGTCTGTGCTAAAAAATAAAATAAGCAAATTAATTAAGGCCAATCTGTAAACACTGTTTTTGCTTTTTGTTTTTTAAATTTGAGGCGGAGTGAGCTCTCCTGTCCTAACGTCTCAGATAGCAGGACATTATGACGTCACGACTTTTAAAACGTTTTCCATTTGGCTGAATTTATGAATTACTTTATTATCACTATTTCACGCGCAGTGTTTGATTTTTGATTGCTTAAAAAGTAAAGTAAATGTTAAGTAAATTATTATTTTTTATTAAACCGGAACATAAACAAACCACTAGCTTTACGTCACGTCCACAGGAGGAAGTTGAAGCAGAGAGGTCGGCTCCTCCGCGTGTGCTGAGTGTCGGTGCGCGTGCGGCCGTCGGGATGCTAAAGGTCCTGCAGGTGTGCGTCCGCCGCCACCTGTGGAGGAGCGCGTGTTCTTCTGCTGCGGGAGCGCAGAGGGGCTCTGTGGCCGCGGGGGGTCGCGGTCTGAGCCGGCCCGGGGTCCGGACCTGCACCGTAGACCCGAACCTGGAGGAGCAGTTCGTGTTTCTGGACTGCACAGGTGAGCGCGCAGGTGCTACAGGGATTAGAACAGACTCAGCCCAGCAGGTGGTTAGATGTTCTGCAACAGTTTAATGTAGAGATATCTCTGTTTATGTGTATCTCTGTATATGTGTTAAATGTGGAGATATATCTGTTTATGTGTATCTCTGTTTATGTGTTAAATGTGGAGATATATCTGTTTATCAAAGAGAAACACTAAAATCAAGCACCAGCTGACAGTTCAACCTTAACTGGAAAGTTGAACTCTCCGGTTACCTGCCGGAGGTAGGTGTTTATAGTAATAGTCTTTTCTCATTTATTATTATTATTTCTGCTGGATCAGTGAAGGTATTAGCATAGCATTACCTGTCTGTCTTCTGCTATGTTCATATGATCAACAGGTACAGACAGTGGAATGATTGGTTGGTGGTGGTTCTGTAACATAAGCTGCTCTGGAGCAGGTTAGGTGTGCACTCACTGAAAACCGAGCCTTAAAGTTTGCTAAGCCCCAATTCCAGCTTCAGAGGACAGGTGTCTGCAGAGTTGCTGCAAAGGTGTCATGAGTCTATCTTCTTCTCTCCTGGTTCAGATGCAGATGAGGACTCCAGTCAGGAGGAGAAAGAGCTCCTCCATCAGCTGAGTGCCACCACCTCCTCCTCCTCCTCCGCTGCTGCGCCCCGATCATTGGTCGATACTCAGTTGTCCCCGCAGAAACACCTGAGGTCTCTGGAGTGTCAGCTGCAGCTGTTGAGGGATGGCGTCCTGAAGGAGCCGCAGGCAAAGCTGGACTCCCTGATCCAGTTCCATGATGTGGACTTCCCGTTGGACGAGAGCATCGTGGCTGCAAAGAAGAAAAAGAAGGCGTCTGTGGGGAAAGGCGAGCACAAGATCTTCGGCACCCCCGACGTGGACGAGCCGGTCAGCGACACGTGCTGCTCAGGCTGCGGCGCCGTGCTGCACTGCACGGCCGCCGCTGTCCCTGGCTACCTGCCCAGTGAGAAATACAAGGTGCTGGTCCAGGAGGGTCGTCTGAGCGGCGCCACCTGTCAGCGCTGCCACCTGCTCACCCACCACCACAAGGCCCTGAACCTGCAACTGACCAAAGACCAGTACCGGGACGTGGTGCGGCAGATCCGCCCGCACAAGGCTCTGGTGCTGCTCATCGTCGACCTACTCGACGTGCCGGACTCCATCATCCCTGACCTGCCTGAGCTGGTGGGACGCAACAAACACATTGTTGTCCTTGGCAACAAGATCGACCTGCTGCCCGGAGACTCGCCGAACTACATGCAGCGACTCAAGCGGCAGCTCTCTCAGTACTGCAAGGACGCCGGCTTTGGCGATCAGGTGACCGACGTCCACCTGATCAGTGCTAAGACTGGGTACGGCATAGAGGAGCTGATCTCCAGTCTGCAGCGGTCCTGGAAGTACAAAGGCGATGTGTACCTGGTGGGCAGCACCAATGCCGGGAAGTCAACGCTCTTCAACACGCTGCTGGAGTCCGACTACTGCAAATCCAGAGCCTCAAACGTCATCCACAAGGCTACCATCTCACCGTGGCCAGGTCTGCACCAGACTCCATGTACATTTTCCCCAATTTATCGTATCTTTGTTTTCATCCAGACACAGAGAAGTCCCAGAGCATGATGGGAGATGTTTATGAATTTGAAGTGGCTGCTGCTTAATTCAGGTGGAAAAAAAATTCTGTCACAAACAAATCTGTCAGAGATACATTCAAGACAAATGCTACTGGTTTTATATTTTTAGTTAAATCTTCTCCGATCATATTTATTCTTTTGAGTTTCCTGTTTTCCCGTAGAATGATTTAAAGGAGCTTAGTTAACAGTTACTAATGACAGCTGCACCCACGACAGATTGAGTCAGAGAGTCTCTTTTTATTTTTATTTTTATTTTAAGACATTTGGCAATAAAAAAAAAAATAATAATAATATATATATATATATATATATATATATATATATATATATACTGTTTTAATGATTTAATTCTTCTCCTCTTCAATTACTTCTGATATTCTTGTCTCTTGGTTAAACTGTTGAGTTTCCCATCATCATGTGACTGTTTCCTCCTGCTGTGGTGCATTCAGGGACGACTCTGAACCTGCTGAAGTTCCCCATCATCAACCCGACTCCGTACAGGATGTTCAAGCGGCAGGAGCGACTGAAGGAGGCATCGCAGCAAAAGGAGGGCGAGCTGTCGCCGGAAGAGCTAAAAAGGCTGCAGTACTTCAGCAGGCAGGGATACTTAGTGGGTAAGTGGTGAAGGAGCAGGAAAGACGAGGAGGTGCTTCCTGTCTGAACACGTGTTTATCTCTTCAGGTCGCATTGGCAGAACATTCCGGGTTGAAGGATTCAGACCGAATGAGATCCAGTTTGATCCTGACAGTCTGGCATTTGGAGAAAACGAAGATGGCGAGGAGACGACAACAGGTGGGCGAACTGATGCAGGAATCTGTCGAAAGCATTTTATGAGAATCCAAAAATGTTTAAGTGGTTATCTTGCTGTAACATGCTTTACCTTCTTCCTGTATTCAGCCTGATATTTACTTACTCCACAGGAGACTCCATTAATCTTCTCTCCCATCTAAGCCTCCAGTTGTGATGCTCATAAATTATTACAAGTCTTATAGAGTTTTACTACACTGCTGATTTGACCTTTGACCTCTGTGTGACGTTGCCTTCCAGCTGCCAGCAGGTCAACTGAGGAGCTGAGTCACAACGAGCTAAAAGACGCCCACTGGCTGTACGACACGCCGGGAATCATGAAAGAGCTTGATGTGAGGCTCATTTTAATCTTCAGGCTCGGAGCTAGTCCTTTAAGAAGACTTTCTTATGATTGTCCCAATTATTGTAGTCACCTGAGTTCATTCTCTAAGCAAATATCTCTGGAGTCACCCTTATACTTTCATTAACTATAAATCAGTGGCAGAAGCTCTGATTTTACATGTTAACTGTAAATGCCAGCCTCCACACAGCAGGGGGCACTGCTCCACTGAATAGACTTCTCCTCAGTGTGTTCCTGACATTGGATGTTCACAAATCTTTCTTTTCCTCTCTCTCTTTCTCAGATTCTAAACCTGCTGCATGAACAGGAAGTGAGGTTGGTGGTTCCCACCCAGGCCATTGTCCCGCGAACGTTCGTTCTGAAGCCCGGCACGAGTCTGTTTGTGGGAGCTCTGGCCAGGATCGACTTCCTGCAGGTGAGAAGAAGAAGCTGAACAAAAGAACTGAAATCCAACAACTGTGGCGAAGAGTGAAAAAGAGCAAGAGAAGCAAGCTGTTAGTCAGAGTGGAGGAGCAGCACCAGTGAGAGCGGACTCCATCTCCACTGAGCTGGATGAGCTAGTGACTGTAGTCCTTGAAGTTTGGGGGAGGGGGTACGGCAAGGCAGAACAAGGAATACTTTTGGATCAGAGTCCAATAGCGGGATGAGGCTTGCTAGAGAGGCCACTGAACGTATTCTTCAGTCATTTATTTATTAACGAGTACAGGTGTGGTCAGACGTTTTTATCCACTCACCGTGAGTGTGAATGTCACAGTTGGCTGGGGAAAAAATTAAAGGGAAAATCCAAAATAAATTTCAAACTTGTCAACCTTTTTTTTTCCTTTGAAGTCTTTAAAGATGTACAATAATTCCACTTTGGACAAAGAACACTTCAAGTTTCTGTTATCCTGACCACACCAACGAGCCAGTATCTGTTTAAATAAACCCAGATGTTGTTAAATAAATTGATACATTCATGATTGGAGATGTTTAAGGATTAAAAATATCACAGTGGCACATGGACGTAAGCCTGGGCTCTGAAACGGCACCACTGGTACTTGAACATGTGGATGTGCCTGAAGCAGCTGCTGCCACAAATAGAAATGAGCTCTTTGGTGCTTCTGAGCGATTAATAAGTGATTGATCAGCTGCTGATCTGCGCTGTCCTCAACAGGGAGAAAAGTCCTGCTGGTTTTCTGTCGTGGCCTCCGATCGGGTGCCGGTTCACATCACTAGCCTGGAAAAAGCCGACAGCATTTATGAGAAACACGGTGGACACGTGCTGCTGGGGGTGAGTTGCATGAGCCCTGCACAGTGCTGCTTTCAAGTGCCTGTGATTATTAATGCTTGTGTCCATGCTGCGTTCAGGTGCCTGTCGGAGGCTCGGAGCGCATGAAGGAGTTTCCTGCATTGGTTCCTCAGGAGTTCAGTTTGGAGGGTCGGGGTTACCTGGAGGCTGCTGCTGACATCAAACTGTCATCTGCAGGTAAATTCATAAACATCACCTGCAGCACCTTCAGTGTCTCACCTGCCTCACCTGCCCATCTCTCTCTCTGTCTCTCTGCAGGCTGGGTGGCTGTGACAGCAGTGGAGGGCGATCAGCTACTGTTGAGAGTTCACGGGCCGCAAGCTGCAGGCTTCGGTTTGAGGACGCCATCGCTGCTTCCTCACGTCATCTCTCTGAAAGGAGAACGTATCCGCAAGTCTGCTGCATACAAACCAATGAAAGCCGTGGGTCTGCTGCACAGCGGACTGTCGGCTGCAGGAACCGAGAGGCTGCAGGTGAAGAGGAAGAAGAAGAACTGAGCCAAGGGTAGAGGATGTGGAGGAGGCGCTCTAAACCACCAAGACTCTCTGCAGGTGGTTGTAGCGCCACATCTAAAGAACTGACCTCTGACCTCAGGGAATGTGATTCTGGATCAATTTGGCTTTGTTGGAGGATGTGTGTCGTTTTGTTAAATAAATATACATATTTCATACTGTTATCGTCAATGGCGTTTATACAGCTGGGTCTTAATGTTCTGACAGTGACAGGCTGAAATTCAGCCACAATAAATATGAATATGAGTATATGTTATACTATCGAAATAAAATTTAATTCACACTTTTAAACCAACATCCTCACAAACTGGGCCTCCAGTGCAGTTTCTTCACTTCTTTATTTGTGGTTCTTAAATAAATAATTCACTTGTTTCCCCCGAGAAACTCCTGTTTCTTTCACTCTGGTAGACTTTAACCTCCTGGACAGTGTTCATCATTTGTTTTGTTTTTTTCAGAGCATCTTCTTTGAAATGGTTTATTTTATTGACGTAGCTCATAAGTGACATTAGACTTTGTATTTCATTAAGTTGTATACTAATTTTCCCTGAGCCAGTTCTGCTAAAGGTCTATTCCTGGTAAAGGGGAGTTTTTCCTTTCCACTGTCACCAAGTGCTTGCTCATAAGGGGTCATTTGATTGTTGGGATTATCTTTATGTCTTTATGCTTGTTGTTGTGATTTGGCACTATATAAATAAAATTTAATTTGTTTTAAATGTAAGGTGTAAAATCAGAGGTCTAGGTGGAAATACCCTCACATTAAATCTTTTTACTATTTAAACTCGTATTCACAAAGATTTGTTGGCAAACCGTTAATTTGGGGAGTTTTGGTGTTAGCTGGTCGTGATGCTTTGATTCCATTCTGTGCAAAAACAAATCCATGTGTGATATTTTAAAATGTTGTCACCAGCATAGAGATTATATTTAAAGTCACACCAGATTTTCTTTGATGTCTGATTTTAAGGACTAAACAGGCTTTTAATAGACTCCGAGCTCCGGTTAATTCTGAATGTGTTCCAACTTTAAAAACGGGCAGACAGATGCTGAAGTTGCTGATAGTGTTTGGAAATCTTTATTTACAAAAAAGCAGAAGAAAGTACGTTACAGATTAAAGCTTTAATCGGTTAGTTTTTAGCTGAAGAGCGCACTCAAGCTGCTCACAATAACATCAGACAGTTAGACAAACATTTCTAATTTGATTTAAACCTCCTGACAGGAGAAGACGTTTCATCTTGTTAAACAGGCTGTAAACCTTTGTAAACGATAAAGTTGGTGTAATATTATCTGATCATTTTCATCACTCAGTTACTCTGATATTCAGCTGTACATGGGGCATGGTGGAGGCCAAAGTGCTCAAGTTGAGGCTTCAAGACGGAAACTAAAATACAAAGTCTGTAGAAGCAGGAAGAACCTTCTGATCACAGTGTGAATTAGCAACAGAAGCTGTTTCGGGACTGACTGGACAGATTTTTTGGCTCACATAAATGTAGTGTCCTCTGAACGCAGCCCCAAATAAATTTTGTTCCTTTCTTTAAAAATATCATTTTCATCTTTCTGTCACAGTTCAGTTAGGCTTAGAGATGCCTGAGAGCGAAGACTCGATGAGCCCCAATGAGCTTAATTACAGAAAAGATCAAATAACACCATCCTCATCGTTAAGTTACAGAAACTACACAAGCTGCTGCTGACACAAACCTTTACAAGCAGTGACTCATACGCATGATGTCGTTTTCATTTGATAGTAATAAGCCTCTGTAATAATAACAGTCCTCGGATGATAATCACTCTGTACAGTCGGAAAGAAAACACTTTGGCGTCTCCACTAAAAGGAATATTGCACTGAAACTGTAATGAAAAATAACCCCCCAACCCCTAAGCATTAATGGAATTTAATGTTTTACTACAGCTGGTGTAATAACCAGATCTTTAATCAAAGCATTCACAAACTGGTACCAGGGCCATACTAAGGGAAAAAGGAATTTTGAGAATAAAATTCATCTTCCTGTTGGCGCCTCTATAATATGGCCTGTGCTGACAAATTTGCAAAGTCTGGTGAAAAGTATCCGGAATTCAGCTATTCCAGTTAGACACATTTGAGCAAACTCAAATAGCTGCTAATCCACAGATGCAAGAACATCAGTGGTCACAATAGTGAGAGGCCACCACAGGAAACGGTGAGACACTTAAAGTGTTTGATCCTGAAGGCGTGGGGCTCAGGTGCTAACCTGGCAATAAATGCTTTAGCAGGTGTGGTTTGAAGCCTGCTCAACACACACACACACACACTTTTTTTTGTGGAAGCACAAAATAATTGTGTGAGCAGGTTTTCATCCTTTCAAAAATCTGGTTATTTTAAGTAGACTTACTATTTAGTTTGGTTTTAATCAATCTTTTCCATAAAGTGGCCCTAACACTAGTCCCTAACACAAAAATGGCATATTCAGACCAAATGCAAAGTGAAGTTTAAGTGCAGCGTGATTACAAACAAAGTGTGGAAAAGGTTGTGAAGAACTGAACGCAAATTCAACAGATTTGCTTTGAGCTGTGTCGATTTTCCTGCAGACTGTCCATTCTCTTCAAGCCAGAAATGGAGGAAAAGCCAGTTGCTAAATGATTAGGAGAGTAATCGTAGGACTTCATTTGAATGTTACATGACTCCAGGTATTGGTGAGGTTTATTAAGAAGCAGTCATCCCACTGGCTATTAATATATGTGATTGTGAAAAGGTCCAAAAACATTCCAGCGACTCTGCTTCAGGTTTTGTTTGAACACACCAAAGGAGAAAAGCATTTTTCTGCAGACTTGAACCTTCAGATGACAAATATAAAAACAAATGAGAATAAGAGCGCAACATTTCAACAGCTGATTGTCAAAGGCACTGAATGTTTTTTTCTTTTTTCTTTTTTTAAAAAAAAGGGAAAAATTCCACTTTTACACTAGAAAATCTTTTTTTTTTCCCTACATGGAGACTTTACGACACTGACAGGTTTCAAAAAGGTCTCCAGATGTTCTGTGGAGGTCATGAAAATTGATATGATGTTAAAATTCATTGTATGTGCAACAGCAGAGTTGAGGTGGACATGATCTGAGAGAGAGAAAAGCATATGTACATGCCAGTGTGTCGGCTCAAACTGACCCTACAGACCAGACCAGCATGTAAAAGTTCAAAAGGGTCTGAGCACCTAACATAGCCCTCTTCCAGGACTCCACAGGAGGAAGTCTTCAAATCAGCAAAACAAGAGCAAATCTGGTGATAACTGAATAGAATCAGCTGCTAAATTTAAAGAGTTGGTGCTCAGACACCAAATGATGAGACATTTGTTCAGTTTATACGTTTGTGCAGTCTTATTTCACACAACTGGAGTGTCTGCAATTTAAAGCAGAGATGGGTCCTAAAGATGCACAGTGTGCTGGATACAGCTCCTCATTTCTGGGAACTGCTGTCCATGTAGTAGACGTTCACCAGGTGGCGGTTCAAGTGGCGCCGATACTCCACCTCCAGGGGGAACGTGCGGTCGCAAAAGATGCACATGTGACTCTTTAGCTCAGTAGGAGTTGGGATCTCATCAGTGGGTGTTTCTGGGTCATTGGGCATCTTAGTCGACCCGGCGCCGTTGCCATTGAGGCCGGAGTCGTCGCTGCCCTCAGAGGCGCTGTCGCTGATGTCACTCCCTCCTTCGTGGCTGCTGTGGATGCCCTCGTCATCCTCAGGCTCTGTGGGTTTGCTTCGCTGCCCAGGGAGCACCAGAGAAGGTGGTGACTTGGGTTTTAGGAATGTTGGCGCAGGTTGTTCTTCAGCAGGAGAAGGCGTGTCCTCACCGGAGCTGCAGGTGGGTGAAATGTCCGTCTTCTCAGAGGGTTTGTTTGGAGTCTTTTCCGGCTCTGGTGGAGCATGTGTACTTGCGGTGGTTCTTGCTGCAGGGCTGTGTTCTGTTGGGTCGCTGTGAGCGGTTTCCTTTGAGTTGTCCAGATGAGGAGAAACTTTCGGAGCCTCTGAGCATGGACTGTTGATTGAAGTTGCTCGACCCTCTGCTGGCTCCACAGCAGGCTGAGGGGTGGGGGCTTTCTTGTTGGAGCTCCTCGTCTTCTTCTGCTTTGCTGGTATTGCCCCATTGGACTTGTGTGCTGTCAGACTGGACTCAGTTACCTTGCTGGTGTCTTGTGAGGCAGGTTTAGACTGAACATCCTCCACAGCTGAGGCTTTCACCCTCCTGGTCTTGGATGGAGTGCAGGGCTTGCTGGAAAGATCTAAAGCCTCCACAGCTCTCCTCTTTAATGCCTTTTCCTTGACTACCTTTTCCTTCTGACCTTTCTCTGGACACTTGTGTTTCTGTGGAGCTTGTTTGACGTGCTCTGCAGTCTTCTCAGACTTCTTTGTTCCAGACTTTCTGGCTTTGCTGGCATTTTTCCTGTCATTCTTCTGGTTTTCTTTCTCTTTCTCAGGCATCCCTTTTTGTTCCTCTTTGTCCAGCTTCTGCCTGGCTGATCTTGCCTCCTCTGGTCTTTGTTGGTCAGATTTCTCTCTCTCTGCTGGGTCTTTCTGGGTTATACGTGCTTCTGCTTGGTTCTGAACAGCTACTTTCCCTGTTGCAAGCTTCTTGGCTCGTCTCTTCACCTTGTTCTCTACACTTTCTGTCTCCATCTGGATTTCTTTAACAGATGCGTTCTCCACCGGACTCTCAGTGACCTTCTCAACCTTCTTCTGTCTTGTGATCTTTTTCTCTGGTTCCACTTTGTCCTTCGCTTTTGTCAGTTTCTCAGATGTGATGGTTGATTTCTTCTGAACCTTGTCAGGTGTTTCAGTCTGTACCGATTGGCCAGTGCTGGGCCGAGTGTTCTTTCTGATTGACAGATTGATAGGACTCGACTCCTCCTCCCCCTCGTCCATGTCCAGGTCTTCCTCAATGCTGGATGAATCATCAAGCTTATTTGCTCCAGAGTCTGACTTTCCCTCTGCACTCTCGGGACCTGGTTTCTTGACTCGCAGCTTGACTTTGGAAACATCCAGGGCAACATTGCAGCCAGAGTGCCTAGACTTGATGTGATACTGCAGGTTGCATTTCTTGGAGGCAGCATACTTGCAGAGGGGACAGAGAAACTGCCGAGGATTGAGGTGGAGTTCAACATGCTTCTTGTAGTTGCTGCGATCGGCGGTCTTGTACTCACAGTAGGGGCAGGAAAGAGGTTTGGGGCCATTGTGGACCTGTCGAGCATGTCGAGTCACCTCGTGTTGGTTGGCTGCCAGGTAGGTACAGCTCTCGCATTTGAAAGGACGCTCACCTGCACACAAGAAAGTGAGAAGGTGTTACACTCCTGCAGTGAAGGCAGTAGGATATAGAAAAGCTTCATGCAGCAGGTGAGTCTGATACTTGAGGATCTATATACGTCAGTAGACTGATTCCTTATGTTTGTCTGTAATTGCTATATGTCTGTATTCACAACCCTGAGTTCCCTTTTTTAACCATAATGAACAAAAAACACACCATGCATAAGTCTGACTGATCTCTAGTTCAAAGTAATCTCCTTGTGCACCTGTGGACAACTTCCCATTGTGGCTGCTGTTTTTTGAATGAGCTCCATGGTGAAATCGAGCAAACTAGCTTCCAAAGATCATCACTGCTGAAGTTGAACTGTCTCCAGCTGGAGCCCAGAGACCAAACATTTATCCAACGGTGTGAGGGAGGGCAATTACTGCTGACCAAACCAACAAAACTTTACCATCTTACCCTCCTCACAAAATTTGGTTACGTGGAGATTGGTCAAATTGCTGTTAATGTGCTTTTTGCTTTTTATAGGTGGAGTTTTTATTTAACCTTTTCTCAGCAAATCTATAAATTGTATCTTGTTTAGTAAAATCTGCAAAATTATTACTTTCAAATCATTCAGGTTTATTCGTGTATCCCGATGGAAGCCAAACAACTGAAACAGGATTGTTCATGCAGGAGTTTGAGGATCACAGAAGAGCAGATAAAACTGAAACCACTTAATCAGAGGCCGTTTTCTGACCCCGCTGATCTGTTTTCAGATTCATCTGCTCCTTGGTGTGAATGCCCCACAGAGCAACACAACACAACACAACACAGGAGGTGGTAGCATATAGTTCTGCTGTTACCATGTTAGTCCAACAGCGACAGCTTCAGTGAGAGCAACACAAACAGAAATGTTCAGAGTGAGTCAGAGGAACAAAAACAGAGCGAAAACATCAGTGATATTAATTCTACTTAGTCCTATCATATATCACTAATATCGCCATGGTACATCTACTAAAGTACAGCAGTGTGAGCACTACAACTACTGTAATACTAATACTTTAACAGTTTTACTGTCAAGTCTGGAATATTCAACTATGAGCTAGATAAGAAAGAAAGGTACATTTCACAATCTAGACCAAGGGTGTCAAACTTGGCCGTATTTTATAAATATGGGACAAATCCTGCTTTCAAGGGACAAGAAACTACTACTACTACTGCCCTGACAAACTGCCCGGGTCTTTACGCCATCTGCTTAATCCTGGAACAAGTACCAAACAAAGAGAGCAAACCACTCACTCTGGCTGGCAACTGATTTAACAGTTTACTATTCAACTCTCCAACTGATTTATTAGCCTCTACAGTTAGTTTTACCTGAGTGAGTCCTCATGTGTCGGGTCAGGTGGGTCTTCTGTGAGCTTGAGTAGTCGCAGTATGGACACTGGAATGGGCGAACACCTGAAATAGACAGAAAATAACACTGAGGTCCAACGACCACCTACATACAGACACTTTTAGTGCCTAAAAGACTTCAAACAGGCAAAAGACAGAAACGCTGAGGGTCGTCGTACCAGTGTGAGTCCGAATGTGTTGGATATAGTTGCTCTTGCGGTCAGAGAAGTAGGAGCACTGGCTGCAGGTGTGCAGTTTGCTGGGGAAGTGATTCCTTAGATGTTTTCTCCAGTGGTACTGACTGACGGTGGTGTATGGACACAGAGTACACTTAAACACCCTGCAGAGACACAGCGGCAGCACACAGTCGTTACTCAGGTCGGTAAAACTACTGGTCATTAATTTTCCTGCAAAATGCTGGTATATCGAGGCAAAGTGTGTGTGTCAGTGCACAAGTGCAGGTCTTACCTGTGGTCTTCACCCTCCTTGTTGTGGTGTTTCAGGTGGGCGATGTAGTGGTCGTATCGGTTGGTGTTGTAGCCGCAGCGCTCACACCTGATCAGCCCTTTGATGTCATCTGCATTGGCTGCCACCTCCCCGCCGCTCTCGGCCTCCCCACCTGCCGGGGCCTCGGGTGCTTCCGCCTCCTTTGCCTTGGTCTTGCTCCTCCCCTCCACCCGGTTCACCACCATCATCTTGCTGATACTGTGGGTGCTTAGATGATCCACAAACTCCTGCTCATTTTCCGCCTGGAAGTGACATGGTTTGCAGTGGAACGGTTTCTTCTTCTTCGTGCTCTCCGTCACAGCAGGTGGGGTCTCTTTGCGTTTGGCACCCTGGGGAGGTGGTGTTTTGGTGGTGGTGGCAGAGGAGGAGCGGGGCTGAGGCGGGCAGGACAGATCTTCAGCTTTGTCTTCCTCATCCTCGTTCTCATTCTCCTCTGTCCTGTTTCCAACAACCACAGCACGGATACCTGGGCCCAGAGTCTCGGGATACTTCTCAATACCGGCATCTCGCTGATTCTGGTTCTCGTAGCCATACCTGATCGCACACACAGGTGAGTTAGTGGCCAGATGAAACAGGTATCTGCAATATTACTATCAGGTTCTATAGAACAGGTCTTTCTTTTATTATCAGTAATATCTCAATCAGAAAATCTAGAGCATGCTTTAAAATATTTTGCCTGCTGTGGGCATCCTTTGCACAAACAAGGGAATTCCTCACAATACGCACTCACAGTTAAGCTGAAATCAAACCAAACTACCCACACCAAGTGCTGCTGGAAAGGGAAAATGACTACAAAAGCAACAACTCATTCTTCATGACAGCAAAAAAGGCAGATAACTCGCTTCTGAACTGGAAGCACATGGGAGCTTCACGGGCTGTCCTTAACTGGAATATGTAACGCCTTTTGCAACTTCACAGGGAAACATAAAACATTTATAGATCTTAGCTTCCTTCATTTTAAATCCAGACTTTTTAATGACCTGCAGGAACCCTGTGTGTGTAATCATGTTGGACCAAACGCAATCTCAACAGAAAAAAAGTGTGATTATGATTTCTGCCATTCAGAGGAGCTGTCGCTGAAGGTTTTTTCTCTTAATGGCAAATATAGAAACGGCTGGATGTTTCCAGGAATAGCAAACAACCCATGGAGCATCACAACTGGCCAATAAAATTAAATTACTATGTTAAAAAAAAGTTTCAAGATTTGGTTAAAGTTTCCCTTGGTTAATATGGGGGTCAAGCCGAGGTCGGACTCGTTCTCACTTCCTCACCTGATCACACTCTCGTCCTCGCTGTCCGAGTAGCTGCCTCCCACGGTCTTCAGCTCCATCATCTCCTTCTCACTATCACAGCCACCGCCGCTCTCCGCCGCTGTCACCGCTGCCACGTTTGCCAGCATCACCAACTGAGGGGCGGGCAGCGTGTTCCTGGGCATGTCGCTGAGATTCTGCCCATCCTCCATCAGAGGAACACCCACGGGGAACATATCGAGCGAGAACACAGGCTGAACTGCCATGTGGAGTTCAGCGCTTCACCTAGACACACGGAAAGCTGCAGGGACGACGACACGGGAGGAATATTTTTAATAACTGCGATCTCAGAATCATAACCACATATGTGTTTCTGGTTATTTTTTCCTTTAACTTATGTGTAACACTGAACATGAAGCGTTCTAAATCCTCTCTGCCTAAGACGGACCACAGATAACAGTTTTTCTCATGTAGGATTTGAGTGCAATCTACTTAATAATGTCCATAACTACAGATAAATGCAAATCTGCAAATCCACACAAGCTCATGGCCCTCATTTCTGAATATTTGAGTGGAACCGTTCCTACCCTGTGCAAAAAAAATAATCTACAAAACATGTGGACCGGCTTGTTTTCGTATGTTACTAAATCAGACTCATTCTGAACCAACAGGCTTGTGCAATCTGCATACTGCCACTACTTCTCTATCACTCCTCTAGTTTACCTCCAGTTGAAGCGGAAGTGGTGACGATGTTTTAAGAGAGAAACCTGCATCGCTAAGGCAAGAAAATGGGGGGTAAGCAAGGTTCCACTTTATCACTTCCACTTTGGCTTTAGAACTAAAGAAACCTCTTGGATGAGACGTGAAACGTTTTCAAGAAATTTAAATGAGTCCAGTTGCCTTCTTCTAAAGCTTCCTAGGCTAACATGACCTGGATGACTGAGACATTATGGTTTGTTTGGGGGATTTTTGCAAACTGTAGATGATGACCAAAGGGCAATAATAACGACAATGGTTTTATTATTGTTATTAGCAGCAGTTTTCTATTTAAAGACTTGTGATTTTTCCTAAGAAAAGGGCCACTATTTGTTCTCATGCTGTTACATCTAAGTTTGAGGGTAGAGTACAAACACAGTCAGGTATAAAATTACTGATAAATCACTGGCATATGCACAGAGTACTCCTACGTAGAATAAAATGTGTCATAGAAACAATGCTTGTCTTAACTTTTAAAAAATGTATTCTTTTCCTAGTATTACTAAAACCTTTTAAAAATATTTGTAATACTTGGACTGTATGATACATTTTACTGATACAATGTGTGTGTTTTTAACTTATCGTAAAAAAAAAATGGGACTTCATTTTATTTTATTTTGTTTAAAATATTTTTCATAATAAAAAAAAGCGATTCGTTGGTCATGTTAGTCGCTTAGCTCGGTCACTTGCGGCTTAGGTCTTTTTAATTTACCGGTTTTAAATATTAGCTCTTACTAATCAATGAGCCTCCCGGGAGATGAATTTTCCTATTATAGAAAAAGAGGAAGTCATTACAGGGTAATTTTCCTTCCTCTCAGAATAAACATCCTGCAGTAAAGACGCTGAAATAACAACTGAAAACTTTCACTGCATCGCTTTGTCGGCCATTTTGAAAGCAGCACCACGGCTCAGTCGACAGCGCCACACAGAAGTCCCTCTGGAAAAACACCAAGTTTAGAGGACCACCCCGCGGGGAAGGAGGCCGCCTGGCAGCTACTTAAACCCCACATCTCACCAACTAAAGGTCAAAGTTATTCAGCAGAAAATAAGCCGAATTTATGGTGGGAAAACAGAAGTGGCAAAAACCTAAAACTCAGCCACATAAAAACACAAATACCTCCATAAATCTGTCGACATTGAATTAGCAGTGGTGGAAGTAAACTTGTTCAGCTGATTTGGATTAAGATAAATAAGGTCAGAGTGGACAAAAGAAGGAGGTTTTAAGTGAAGGATTAAAAAGTGAAAGTCCAATAATCTGCCCAGATTTAAGATGTCTGGGGACTAACAACATCAGGAACTATTTTCTGTAGAAAAAAAAAATCTCACTCACGATTTTTTTTCCTGAGACGTTTGATTAAATCACTTTAAACTTGAACCCATGAGATTATATTTTACTCGTGTAAAAATGGTAGCTGTAAAGCTGCCGTTGTAATTTACAGCCACCATTTCAGATCCTTACGGAGTTTCACCAAACTTCGTTTGCGGAAGCGCACAAGTCGAATCAAACAGCGACATTTTACTGCGGGACTTCGGAGTCGGTCTAAAGTGTTACAGGAGCTTTTCCAGCTGTTTTCCAGCGGTGAATCTGCAACTGGCAGCCGGGAAAATGTGGGGAAAGTGTGGGTCGATGTGTTAGAGTGTTAGCCATGGTCCTGATCAGCCCCGGACAGCGCCTTCTTCACCACCTCACCGCCTCCATTTTCCCAAACTGACTTCAACTTTGCAGCCGCTCCGCTCCGACAAAAACCCCGCACAGATGCGCTTTCAGCCCGACACTTCCCGCCCTGCAGCCCGGACACTCACCGGCTCCTCACGTCCGAACTCTACGAAACTTTTCCTGGACTTCTGCTTCTGTTTGTAGTTTTTCTTTCTCCCTTCGACGAACAGCGCACGGAGAAAAGTGAACACAACTTTCCGCACATTCCTCCACAGCGACGCACGACCGTGACGTCAGCACGTCGTTCACACAGCGCGAGGAGGTGTGGAAATCAGCTCCCAATCTTTTATTTTAAAGTAACCGTATTATTTATGTATTTATTTATTTATTAAATAGCATAATTTATTAATTGTATTCACTTTATTATGATTATTGTACCTGATACATCCAGTTGATTTATTTTTTTTAATATATAAAATGTCACAGTTACCTAGAAGATGACTTTTCCCTCATACGGAACAATAAAGACAGTTTTTTGTTTTGCTTTTTAATTCAAAACAAAAAGTTATACTCTGTTGTTTCAGTGTCGTGCCAAAAAGTAGCCTTGTATTGTTATGGAACTCTTGTGCTTGCTACACCAAATAGCCAGTTCCTGTTAAAAAAAAAAAAAAAAGGAAGAAAGAAAGAAAATGGGAGACTATAGAAATGTCTGTCTCCTAAACAGCTAATGCAGTGCTCTTGTTAAACTCTTTGAATTAAAGCTGAAAGTCTGTGCCTCAATCACATCTTGTTTTTTGTTTGTTTGTAATTTTATTTTAAACCCACTGTGGTGTGGACAGAGACAAAATATATTGCTTCCCCAAATTCTTTGGACATAACTGTACATAGTCCTCACCCTCACCTGACCATGAAATTTATACAAATTGTAAAACCTCCATACACACCTATCGTTCAACTAGATTATCCCATTATTGATGAAAGTATATGAATCAGTATAATAAAGGGTTAAAAATGCTCACACCACTGATTTCTCAGAATCATTTTTGTTTCAGTGAATCAGGTTTGATTCCTTATTGAATGATTTTAAACACAAAATTAACATCTGAGTATATCAAAACAGTGCTAACAGACTGGTAAAAGCATAGGAAAAGGCCGATAGTGAATTTTATAGGAGGTTGGATGGCATGAGAAAAGAACTTGTATGAACTGGCTAGGCAGAGATATCAAACTGGAAAGGATGTGCAACAGGTTAGGGTGGTTAAGGGCAGAGATGGAAGTGTACTAACACTCAAAATTAGTACTTTGAGAAGAGATGAATGAAGAAAATGAGAGAGAGAGTGGAGGATGGATGGTGGAAAGAGTGAATCAGGAAGAGCTGATGATTCGTAGGGAGGAAATGAGGGCAGCTATGATGAGGACAAAGAGTGGAAAGGCAGATGGTCCAGATGACATACCTGCGAAGGAGATGTCTAGGAGAGAGGGCAGTGGACCTTTTGATCAGATTGTTTAACACAATGAGAGTAGGGAACAGCTGGAAAAGAGCCCGGACAGGCGAAGGCGTGCTCTGGAGAGGATGACTGAGAAATGGAATAGAAGTGTGTTGGTACCTATTTTCAAGAACAAGGTCCCTGGGGTTTAACAAGAGCAGTGAGCAGTATTCAGCAATACAGAAAACATCAGGGTAACGAGACACAGCTAATTCAAGAAGATGATACCTGGGCAGCATTACTGGAAACAAGTGACAGGAGATACAAAACAAAATACAAACCTTATTTATTTAGATTTTTCTAAAACAATCTTGGAGCAGTTACCACTTAAAAAAGAAATGAGAATGAGGAGAGAAAGTGGGGGTTTGGTACCTCTGGGCCTCCATCTGGAGCCTGCCTAACATTAAAAGTTTCATCCACAGTGAGAAACAACCAGCAGCTTACTTACAGGTATTATCACTTCTCCTTCAGTTTGCACAGACGACAGAGCAAAGACTGCCGGCCGAGGAAGACTGCAGGTGCTGCTAAACGCTTCTGGAAAAACATAACGAAACTGTCAGGGACCAAGCAGTAAAGCATAAAGGACACAGGTGTTTAATTCAAAAAGGGGGTTTTATTGACCCAAAAAATATGAAAATATATTTAACAAAGCCAAAACTTAAATAGGCAGACCAATAAAAGAGGTCAACTCAATAGACTAAACTGAAGATAATAATTAACAAAACCTCAAACAAACACAAGATAAACTGACCTGCTGAAATGACACATGGGGGAACTTAAATACCGGTTTAGCTAAATCAAATGACACACGGGGGAAAACAAAATGGCTGCCATATAAGCAACTAATACAAAACAATTAAACAAACATGAAACACCCCCCAGACAATGAAGCATGTGGTGCAATCCAATTAGGCTGTCAGTGGTACTTCAGGTCTACCAGCCCTTTGCCACACCTTTTGCCAGACAGACGGAGAAGCCAACTCCCAGGTAACTCAAACAAAGAAAGATGTATTAATATAACATAAAACAGAACTTTGACCTTGCAAGGTTAATATGTGTGCACGCCATATAAACATTGGAAGGTGTGATGGAAAAATAAATACATTTAATAAAGAAACAATATTGAACAATAGACTAGACTATTTTAAAGTAGTGACTGTAAATTAAACTAAAGTGAATCAACGGGTGGTGAGGTGTGGAGCTTACCATGTGTGGCATGCCATCACACAAACTGATTCCAAGTCCAGCATAAACTTTAAATGTATGGATGGATACTTGATTTCTTTTTTGCCAGGCAAAAAGCTGTATTGAACATATTGTAACAACACAGGCTGACCAAATACAATGATCCATAAATATAAACATGAAAAATAAATATGTCAATAAATAAAAATTATACAAAAAGACAGAGAAAAAAGAAAAAAAGGCACACACATATTAAATTTAAATTACAAAGTAATGAGAGTAATTTATAGACTGATCCATTTTGAACTGCTTTCAGAGACTTACTAAACAGCTTTAGATCATTCGTCCAGAATCTGCATTTGTGAATGAAATATTTTCCAATTAAAATTACATTGTTAAGTTCAATTCACGGAGAATCTCCATGAATCGCTACCTTATTGTGTGTCCCAGGGATCCCAGGGGCTATGTTGTCTGGGGGCTTTTGCCCCCTGGTAGGGTCTCCCATGGCAAATTGGTCCTGGGTGAGGGACCAGACAAAGAGCGATTCAAAAGACCCTTATGAAGAAAACATCAAGGGAACAGTTTACCCTGCCCGGGATAGGGTTACCGGGGCCCCGCCCTGGAGCCAGGCCCGGGGAGGGTGCCCGAGGTTGAGCGTCTGGTGGCCGGGCCTTAGTCCATGGGGCCCGGCCAGGTACAGCCCGAAAAGGGGACATGGGCCGATCCTCCCACAGGCCCACCACCCGCAGGAGACGCCATAGGGGTCGGGTGCATTATGTGCCGGGCGGCAGCCAGGAGCGGAGGCCCTGGCGTACTGATCCCCGGCTGCCAAGACTGGCAATTGGGACATGGAATGTCACCTCTCTGGTGGGGAAGGAGCCTGAGTTAGTGTGTGAGGTTGAGAGGTACCGGCTAGATATAGTCGGGCTCACCTCTATGAATGGCTTGGGCTCTCTCTCTCTCTCTCTCTCTCTCGGGAACGGGTCCTGACTGTCATCTGCGCTTATGCGCTGAGTGGCAGTTCAGAGTACCCAGCCTTCTTAGAGTCCCTGGGTGGGGTGCTGGAAGGTGCTCCACCTGGAGACTCTGTTGTCCTGCTGGGAGACTTCAATGCTCACGGGGTAACAACAGCGAGACCTGGAGGGGCGTGATTGGGAGGAACGGCCTCCCCAATCTGAACCCGAGTGGTGTTTTGTTATTGGACTTCTGTGCAAATCACAGTTTGGCCATAACGAACACCTTGTTCGAACATAAGAGTGTCCATAAGCGCATGTGGCACCAGGATGCTCTATGCCGCAGGTCGATGATCGATTTTGTAATCGTATCACCAGACCTGCGACCATATGTTCTGGACACTCGGGTAAAGAGAGGGGCTGAGCTGTCAACTGATCACCACCTGGTGGTGAGTTGGATCAGGTGGCGGGGGAGGATGCTGGACAGACCCGGTGCACCTAAACGCGTAGTGAGGGTGTGCTGGGAACGTCTAGCAGAGGCCCCAGTCCGCGAGCTCTTCAATGCACACCTCCGGCAGAGCTTCAACAGCATTCCGAGGGAGACTGGGGACATTGAGTCCGAATGGACCATGTTCAGCGTCTCCATTGCCGAAGCTGCTGCATTGAGCTGTGGACGCAAGGTGGTAGTGAGGGTGTGCTGGGAATGTCTAGCAGAGGCCCCAGTCCGCGAGCTCTTCAATGCACACCTCCGGCAGAGCTTCAACAGCATTCTGAGGGAGACTGGGGACATTGAGTCCGAATGGACCATGTTCAGCGTCTCCATTGCCGAAGCTGCTGCATTGAGCTGTGGCCGCAAGGTGGTTGGTGCCTGCCGTGGTGGTAATCCCCGAACCAAATGGTGGACACCAGAGGTGAAGGGAGCCACCAGGCTGAAGAAGGAGTCTCATCGGGCTTGGTTAGCCTGTGGGACTCCGGAGGCAGCCGACAGGTATCGACAGGCCAAGCGGAATGCGGCTCGGGCAGTGGCTGAAGAAAAAACTCGGGTGTGGGAGGAGTTCGGAGAGGCCATAGAAAAAGACTTTCAGACTGCCTCGAAGATATTCTGGCAAACCGTCAGGTATCTCAGGAGGGGAAAGCGGTGCTCTACCTGTGTATAGTGCTGGCGGAGCGCTGCTGACTTCGACTGAGAAAATTGTCAGGCGGTGGAAGGAATACTTTGAGGACTTCCTTAATCCCACTGACACATCTTCCGAGGAGGAAGCAGAGTCTGGGGATGAGGGGAATGACCGCCAATTTCTGATGGCGAGGTCACTGAGGCAGTTAAACAACTCCTTGGTGGCAGAGCCCCTGGTGTTGATGAGGTCTGCCCCCAGTTCCTGAAGGCTCTGGACGTTGTAGGGCTGTCCTGGTTGACACGCCTCTACAATGTTGTGTGGAGATCAGGGGTAGTACCCCTGGACTGGCAGACCGGGGTGGTGGTCCCCATCTTTAAGAAGGGGGACCGGAGGGTGTGTTCCAACTACAGGGGGATCACACTCCTCAGCCTCCCTGGGAAAGTACCTCGAATACAAGGTACTCGGATACAAGAGGAACAATGCGGTTTTCGTCCTGGTCGCGGAACACTGGACCAGCTCTTTATCCTCTCAAGGATACTTGAGGGTGCATGGGAGTTTGCCCAACCAATCTACATGTGTTTTGTGGACTTGGAGAAGACTTGGAGAAGGCATTCGACCGTGTCCCTCGGGGTTCTCGGGGTGGGAGGTGCTGCGGGAGTATAGGGTGTCTGGCCCATTACTATGGGCCATTCGATCCCTATACAACCGTTGCAAGAGCTTGGTTTGCATTGCCGGCAATAAGTCGGACTCGTTCCCGGTGGGTGATGGGCTCCGCCAGGGCTGCCCTTTGTCACCGATTCTGTTCAGAATTTTTATGGACAGGATTTCTAGGCGCAGCCAAGTGGCAGAGGGCTTTCACTTCGGTGGCCTCAGAATCTCATCTCTGCTTTTCCTGGATGATGTGGTTCTGTTGGCTTCATCGGGTGAAGGCCTCCAGCTCGCACTGGAATGGTTCGCAGCCGAGTGTGAAGCAGCGGGAATGAGGATCAGCACCTCCAAATCTGAGGCCATGGTTCTCAGCCGGAAAAGGGTGGAGTGCCCACTCCCGGGTCGGGGATGAGTTCCTGCCCCAAGTGGAGGAGTTCAAGTATCTCGGGGTCTTGTTCGCGAGCGATGGGAGAAGGGAGTGGGAAATCGACAGATGGATTGGTGCTGCAGCTGCAGTGATGCGGAGGCTGCACCGGTCCGTCGTGGTGAAGAGGGAGCTGGGTGTAAAAGCAAAGCTCTCAATTTACCGGTCGATCTAGGTCCCTACCCTCACCCATGGCCACGAGCTGTGGGTAGTGACCGAAAGAACGAGATTGCGGATACAAGCGGCGGAAATGAGCTTCCTCCAAAGGGTGGCTGGCCTCTCCCTTAGAGATAGGGTGAGAAGTTTGGCCATTTGGGAGGGGCTCAGAGTAGAGAAGCTGCTCCTCCACATCGAAAGGAGCCAGCTGAGGTGGTTCGGGCATCTGACAAGGATGCCTCCTGGGCGCCTCCTGGGTGAGGTGTTACAGGCATGTCCCACCGGGAGGAGGCCCCGGGGCAGACCCAGGACACGCTGGAGAGATTATATCTCTCGGCTGGCCTGGGAACGCCTTGGTGTTCCCCCGGATAAGCTGGAGGAGGTGGCTGGGGAGAGGGAGGTCTGGGCTTCTCTGCTTAGGCTGCTGCCCCCGCGACCCGGCCCCGGATAAAGCGGATGAAGATGGATGGATGGATGGATTGTTGAGTAAATTTCTGCTTTTCTATTCTGGCCTGCAACCAATCCAAAAGGACTGTATTGTTTTACACTGAATTTTTCTGACTCACTGTTACAAAAATACAGCGATTTACCTGTTCTTTAAATCTCAGTGTAATAAAATCATTAACTGGATATATTTCATTTAAAATGGTTTAAAATGTTGTCTCCAAATTTTGGTTATCTGATCTGATAGAGATAAAAATATCTTATAAAGATATAGTGTCTTTTAACCTGATTAGTATAATTTTTTTTAGCATTAAATGTAATATTTTCATTGTGGCGCAGATCAGGATCTTTGAAATCTCTGAGTGCTGCAGATCTTCGCTAAAGTTTGAGAGAGTGGGGCTGTTTTATCAACTTGTTATAGATTTTTATATTAAAGCGAAGACTGAATTTAAAACAAAGTTCTTGACACGGCAACGCACCACCAATATCATTCATGAAATGTTATATTGCCCAAACGGATATTACTGAGATTGGTGTAATTAAGAAAACTTTGTTGTTGTTTTTCAATATTTTGACCACATGGGGGCGCAGTAAACATTCATAAACTACCACAGCCCGTTCAGACTGTAATAATAAACTTCTTGTCAACAATTTATTATACTTTTAAAGTTCTTTTGTGTAGTTTATATGATTTATTTTCAGATAATTTACTTGGCTTGTAGTTTTTATTTTGTGCCAATTTTTCAATGTTCAATTAATTAATTTCACTTTATTTTATTTTAGTTTTGTTTGCTTAATCGTCTAAATGCATTAATATTAAATTAATGTAGTCATTGTTTTAAAGGTACGTAACTGATTGTCACTTAAGTAACGACAACTCATTGTTTTATTTAGTCTTAATGTACTTTATTTTTATCTCTTATTTTACTTTGTGTAATTCATTTGATTTAAGTAATTTTATTTTAGTTTAGTATGATTTATTTCATTTCATTTTATGTATTTATTTATTTTTTATTTCGTTTTCTTCGTTTAATTTTTTTACAGCCTTCAATCCTGAAGAATAACTAGCTTGACTCAGGGAAGATTAGTGGTTCATAACGCAAATAAAAGATTTATGAAGTCTGTAGGCGGTAAGAAGACGTCGCTGCTTTGTATAACCGGAAGCCAAGTCTCTTCTTCAAATTCACTACTGTGAACTTCCTCCAGGAAAATCGTTTCGTTTGCCTTCAAAATAAAGGTCTGGCTAAGCATTAGGAGATAAGAAGAGTTTAGCTAATTTTATTCTCAGGTGTTATCGTCACCCTAGCATATTAGCATAGAAAAAAAGTAACTGATTATGTGAGTAATTTCATTCAATAATCTGATACATCCTAAATGATTTGGTGCTCTGATAATTTTGATAGTTGCATATTTTTTATGTTTAACAATAATTTCTGATTTGAGTTCTAGTAGTTCTTACATTCGATGTTGTCTCATTAATCATCTGACAATTCTTCTGACCTCTACAGTTTGGCCTGGGTCTGCCTCTCCACTGTTAGGATAAGAAGATCGTTTGGAACCTTCACTAAAGCTGTTTTTTGTACTGTGATGAGCTCTGAAATCTGACTGGATCTCTTCAAATAAACCATCTTCAGATAAAAGGAAGCTTGGAGATTGGCCTATAATTAGCTAAGACAGTGATGGCCTTTAAAAATTATCATGAAAGTACTTGAAGGCATGTGGTACATAGCTGATTAACAGTGACAGATTAAATGGTGAGGTGTTTCTTTTATTATGTTTATCTATATCATTGGAGCAGAACTGTTTGAAATCTTTCCCTTCTATAAGCGGTAGAAATGTTATATTAATCACTATGTGCCTCATTGTGACACTTTAGGGCACTGTATTGCACAGGTACAAAAGTGTGTTGCCCTTTCATATGTGAACACTCAATATGGTTTCTTGAATTTATTTTTCAATTAACTTTGGCCTTGGACAGTGAGAGTGAAGGTAAAGGTCAAATGCAAGGCCTAGTATGTCTTTAAAACTGTGGATGCTAACAAACAGACACTACATACTCCCTCCCTTGGGGTGGAGTGGGGGGGGGGGGGGGGATTATATTAAAAAGAGTGTTTGTCAGTAAAAGAAAAAAACTTATCAATGGATACATCCATGTTTTATATAGACAAAGACTTCTTGATTGATTAATTCACTGACTGACTGACAGATCAGTGGGATTAATTTATAACATATAATTTATTTGTAAGCATTTAGAGAAACGGCACTCCGGGTGGTTTTGTGTTTTATTGTGAAAGTCTGAAACCGGAGGTGTTCACTATAGTTTCGTCACACTGACAGGTTAGTGTCCTCTGCGGCACGCGAAAGTTTATCCACTCTCTCCGGAACTTCGCAGCTCACTGTCCGAACTGACGTTTGCTGCTCCCGGCTCCGGTACCAACTGACGTGCGGATGTTTCTCTCGAACACTTTTCAGAACTTTTCCGCGGGATTTGTTAACGTTTGTTAGCCAACTTTAAAAGAGCCGTTTAACGGAGACACATAGTTTCCGAGCCGCGTAGCTGTGAGTTTATTTTAAACCGGAACTGAGGGGCAAACTAATTAATTTACCATCCACCTGAACGTGACGGAGCTCGTTTTTGTTTTTGTTTTTTACGTCTCGGTTATTTGCTTTATTCCCGCGACATTTCGCTCTTATTTTAACCGGATATCACAGGAAACTTGGAAACTTTCCCGACAACTTGCAGGAAAATGGAGTCTGAAAGCAGATAACATTAAGCGACCAGGGGAAACAGACGTTATTTCCGCTTCATCGGCCGGGTTTTAACGAAACACCTCCGGGACTGTGCGAGCCAGGATGCCCGGAGAGTCCTCCGTCAACTTCAGCGTCCTCCACCGGATTTGTAAGCTGGTGGTGCTGCTCTGTTTTCTCCACATCGCCGTCACCGTGGTCTTCTATGTCCGCTCCTTCGATTTCCGCCTCGCCTTCGTTCAGAATCAGCAGTCCAGTAATAACATCCCTAAGATCCAGAATAACAACCCGGTGGTGACCTCCGGACTCGAGCCTGCGAAAGACGGGGATAAAGTCTCCGAAAAGGGGGAAGTCTTGGAGCAGCCGGTGAAGAAGCTGGAGAAATGCCCCGAGACGTCCCCCCTGCTGGGTAAGACTAGCCAGAACCCTGGTTCTGAGGTCCAGAGTCCGTTTAAAGGTTTAAAACACCACAGACCTCGGAGATTGACTAGTTTCGGTCCTCACACTTTAATAGGAAACAGGGCTGTATAATTGTGACAGTATTGGTTTCTGTGACTTAATAACCTATTCAAACATACTTTTTAGCTCCAACTACCAAAAACAATAAATATACTTTTCACGACTCGCGATCATTTACTTTTTAACGGCATAATGCAGATTATTAACAATTAAAACCAAGCATTTGGGGCTTAAATAGTGTACTTGTTTACTCCCGACACCTTATTGTATTTCTGTAGCAAGATACTGTACTGCTCCTTTAAGTTTCCTCACTAAGAACAAATGAGGTCACTTGAGTGTTTGAATTGTTGTTTTAGAAACGGTTTGTGGAGCTGGATTTTTTAAATAACTGCCTGAGGTTGGAAATGCTGCCTTATTGCAGGGGTAAGACATTGTTTAAGATCCATCCATCCATTCTCTTGCGCTTATCCTTTTCAGGTTGACAATGCTGTGACAGCATGAGTCGCGGCAGAAAAAAGCAGCAAACTGGACATTGTGTCTTCCTTTCCTGTCAAAAACCACAGTTAGGGTAGCTTTATCTACTAAACTTCATACTGGTTGTTATTATTTATGTATGGCACATCCCTCTGCTGTGGAGAAGAGGCGCGAGAACAGTTACTCAAAGAGACGCCTTCACGTGCTCATCTTGTCCAACAAACAGTCCAGACCTCTACGATATTAAATAAATGAAAACGGCAGTTGAAGAGTTTCATTCAGGAATGTGGCTGCCTTAAAGCCACATTCCTGTACTCTTTTTGCCTGTTGCACAATCGAGTTACAAATCACTTCCTGTTCCCACTTTATGGCATTAGAGAGCACCTACTTTCAGTGATGCTGGCAGAAATGAAACTTACAGGTTTTAAAAGTACGATCTAAATATGAAGCTCAAGCTTCAGGATCTGCTGCAGTATCAGGATAGGTGAACAGACAAGGCTTTGCAATTTAGCTGAGATCTTTAGACTTGATCGGGTGTTTTTCATAGGTTTTACATCTTTTTATATTGATAAAAGACCCCTCCCTGCAATAGTAATAGATACACAAAGAAAAAAAGGGTCACCTTCTGGTATAGAAATAACTTTTTCTCTCTCTCTCCCCCCCCTCCCCTTACAGCGAGTTCAAGGAAGTCTTCTGTGAATGAACAAAAACTTCATATGTTATATTTACAGGACAGTCTGGACAATGAACCGTCAGCAGTTATATTTTACTCATTTTACACATTTTGTTATATACTTTCACTGATCCATGATGCAAAATAACTTTGAGATCCCTGGACTAGAGTAACCAAATATGTTTTGTGGTACATGATATGTTTTGAAGTGTACCTGGAAATAGCTTAAATGACATCTCGGTCCAAAAATACCTCCTGCCTCCTTCTGTCGTGAGGTCAAAGATAGCTCTGAAGTACGACTGATAAGAACTTGTGCTCTGACTTCATGCTAACAGTTTGTTACCATGAAAAAGTCATTACAAAAAAAGATCCAGTGTAACTCCATTCTTCCTCCTTATTAAGGCTTCTCATGTCTGCATCACTATGAATTATGGGACAGCATTATCTCCTCTCCTTCCATAAAGGATACTGCAGTGTATGCCCAGCTAAACGAGGTAATAAAGGAAGCATTAAAGCACCTTTCCTTTGTATTTGGAGAATTCAAATGACTAATCTTGTCAAATTGCATATGTGTATGAATTTCATGCACACATGCTAAATCTAGCAGTGGGAAAGCTTTAATGTTTTTTTTTTTTTTAAGTAAACCAATTAGACATAGAAAATATTAAAATTTTAATCACTCCTCACAGTCTTAAACCTCAAATGTGTCTTAAAATCAAATGTGATTAATTTGCTTTAATAATAAGAGTACATGCACGTTTGCATTCATGTGCTCCTCGGAGGGCCGGAATCTCCGCAGCTGAGAAATCATTCCTATGATAGTATTGTGCTGATTTTGGCCGAAGAGGATTACTGCCAGTTAATACCTCTTCCAACTCATCTTTGTCTGTGGATGGTTACAAATTACAAACTAAATCCCAAAAATCCCAAAACAATGAAAAGTTTCAACCCTATTATTGGTAACTTTATTACCATTTTCCCATTATTTATTTTTTAGCCAGCTGGAAAGCTGGAAGCTTTTTTCGATATCACATGACCGCGCAGTAAGATTGAAGTAACCAAAATGAGAGTAATTGTTTTCTGTGTCGTTACTTTTTAAATAGATGAGGTGGAAGAACACGATGAGCTGCCTCCACGTTAGGTTTCATGAATCTGTGGGGTTGCAGATGGCTCTAGTTTAATCACCAGAGTGGGCTTGATTTATGGGGGAGTTTTGTGTGTTCTTGAGTTCATCTGATTGGAGTCCAAACACCGTTCAGGAGATACGACGTACAGCTGCAGCCAGGTGTTCGGTTACCTTTAAACTTCGTAGTTTTGGCTCACATTAAATCTCAGTGTCATCCAGCTGTGATCTAAAGATCTCTAATAAGGTGTTTCCTCTCTCCTCGTGTCTCCTCCTGGTGTGGGGATGCAGTCAGAGGTGCTAGGATGTTCTCCAGATGTGAGATAATGCAAGCCAATCAGAGCCTCTGTACATGCTCCTCCTCTAACTGAGTTTCTGCTGGAGCTCGGGTTTCTGCTAAAGCTGCTCGTCCTCCATGCTTTGTTTGTGAGAAACAGCCGACAGAAGCAGCAGCAGTTTGCAGGCTTACGAGTCTCTGAGGAGGTAGAGTAGAGGAAACCAGATGTTGTCTGTTCACATCTGACCTGAGGTTTCCAGTCCTGAGGCTTCTTTTATAAACACACACATGCAAACACACACACCTCATGTCAAGGTTGGAATTTATAAGATAAAAAACGCTTACAGAGCCCCTTTAGCGGAAACATTCAGACCAGCTGGCTCTCGAGTGCATCTCTTCTCCCACAGACACACTCCATCTCCTCCATGTTGGACTGCAGCTTGGAGTCCTCGTCTTGTTCTGCAACCTCTGTGACTTTGGCATAGCAGCACCCATGAACCAGTTCTCCAGCCTACTGCAGGTTTTAGCTAGAGTGCTGTCACTAAAAGGAGAGAATCCACATTCATGAGGTGCTTTGCATTTTTGGTTGAATGAGCGGTGTCCATTATGAGGTGGACTGTGGTTTTAAAACAAGTCTGTTCCAAATCACAGGTGCAGACAGTGTTATACAATATTTTGTAGTCCAGGTACACTTCTGTGTGCTCTTTCATAAACGTTCTCTCTGCGTGTTTGTCTGGACTTTCAGTTTGATCAGTTTGTGTAACTTTGATCAGGATGTTTGTTATTAGTCTGATGATCTCACCGTTTCCTCAGCTGTGACCTCTCGGACCCCCTCAGACCTCTTAGATCAGCTCTGTCAGCCCACAGACATTCAGCTTCATCGCACTCTTTGGTTTCTGAGTGCGAACTAGTCTGAACCCATCTTGACTTTTAACTACACAGAGAACTTGTGAAAGTGTGGATTTTTAAAATTGTGACCTTTTATTTTAGTTTTAGTTTGCTGTTGGAAAAAAAAATGTGTGACTCAAAATCAGGGGTGCCAAACATTAGGCCTGGGGCCCAGAACCAGCCAGGCAAAGACTTAAATCCGGCCAGACTGGACAGCTTTAGAAAATGTGACAGAAAACATACATTTTTAACTGTATTTTCATAAGCTTTATAGCTTTATCTTTACTGATAAAGACCCAATGTATGGATGTTCATGCTACACAAAAAATATTGTTTTTTACAATCTACTATAGACATTTATATATTTATTTATTCATTTATTTTTGCAGTGTGCAATTAATATTCATTGCACACTGTCCATTTTCTTTCTGTTTGAGCCGGATTAAAATTGCTCTCCTTGGTTATTAATGAGCAGTGAAAATGATCAATGGTTTTACTCTGTGAACTCTGTCAGACATTGTGTCATATAAAGAGGTTTCACTCTACAACACTTATTTGTTTCTGTAAGACCAAAAGCTCCTAATATCTTAACTAATATTTACTCAAGTATTGGGCAGATTACGTGGAGCCACAAGATGGCTCCACGTAATCTACGGCCTGACGGCCAGAGGTCAGTAATGGGTATGTAGGATCAGTCGATTGGTCAGCTGTGGGGTTATTTAGGTCAAGTGACCTGTGTTTGCTCAAATCTCATAGATGGCAAACTGGCTGAAGTGAACCCTCACTATCAAATAGGTTTGAATTTTCACAGTAAAGGAAGCCCATTGAAATCCGCTTGTTAAGTGGATACGATTTGCCATTAGGTCTTTCTGGGTCCAAGCGCTCCTTCGGGTTCCAGAATCAAACAAGCACTTAAAAACAGTCCAAATTCTTCTAGCTCCAGTAAAATGATCTGTGCAAGTCGGCTTTTTAAGGACTGCCCTTAAATCTCCTCAAAGACCAGCTTGAATGATCCAGGAGCAAAGTGACATTATCCAGCAGTTTGTATCCATGGGCAGGAAACGTCCCAGCTTTTAATTCAACGGAAGACCTATGGGCAGTCCTTTAAAAGCACAAACTGTGATCAGCTAGGAGTGCTGGTAAGTCCAGCATGCTACGGAGGATTGAAAATGTTATGAAGGAGTCTCACAACTGTAAATACGGGCTCTACACTGTAAAAGTGAGTTATTTAGCAATAAAGTCTTTGAAACTTATGACATGCTTATAATTGTTGTTCACTGTATCATAGGGAGAAAATTGAGCCATTGCCCAAACTTTTGTATATGACTGTAAATACTCAGCGCAAGATTAACTCCCCCTTTATAAAAAAACAAACAAAAGTCCATTAGGATATCTCAAAACTCCTGTAATATAATTGCAAATGTTCTCACGCAGGCCTACATCTTTTAATAGCTGACCTTAAATCTTTATCCAGAGGGATCACCAAATGAAAGCAGCTTGAAGTGGCTTAAAGATGAACATATTAACATGTGAAACTGTGCTGAAACCACAAGTGGAAGGCTAAACAGTGAAGGATGTGATAAAATGGTTCCAGCTGTGCTCCCACTTCCTCTGTTAGGGAGTCCTGTTTGGTTTCTGTTGACACGTCATCACACGGTGAGAAATAGTACTCTGGACTTGCAGAGGAGCAGAACATTTTATCTGACATGAGTAGGACTCTGTTCTAGCTGTAGTTTTCTTGGCACTGGTCTAGCATGATGTCACTGTTACAGAGATGTCCGTAATGCGCGGGCAGACATCTTTCCGTGTTCAGGAAAATGACGTGAATATACAGGCTGTATAAAAGTTGTTGACCTGAGATCAGCGTCTAACTGCTCTCTGGATGAAGAGCGCAAATCTTTGTGTGTTAATGAGCTGTTTGGACTTTTGGACTCTTTCTGCAGCAGCATATTTCTCTGATTACACACTGAGAACTGCAGAAGGTTGGAAAATGTTCTGCAGGACGAAAACAGTTTTCTGTCCTGCTGTTTGTGCTCACATCATTTCAGTCAGAATAAACCAGAACAGACTGGAAGAACACGCTGCAGGCGTACACAAACACGTTTAACCTGTCCTGACGATTATGTGACCAGACTCTTCACAGCAGTTTTCCTCAGATACATTTGACTTCGTCTCTCCTCAGGGGCTGCTCTTTTCATTCATTCAGATATAATGCTTATAACACATCAGAGTTTAATGGGAGGCGGTGCTGGTTATCTCGGTGATATGTTTGGCATGAAAGGACTCCGCATCGTTTGATGGGAATGAAAATTATCACTCACAGAGGGTTGAACCCTGAAAATCAAGGTGTGACTGGCTAGTCCAGTTTGCCCAAATTTCATTGCAGCAACTCAAAAGCGGTTCTCAGTAGTTTGTATGCCTCCCCCTCACCTGCTTGTATGCATGCCTGACAGTGTTGGGCCATGCTCCTGATGAGATGAGATGGTGTCCTGGGGATCACTGAGCTCCTGGATAGTCTGAGTTGTAACTTGGCATAAGCCAAACATAAGTTTTGAGCGCAATCTATCGGATTTAGGTAAGGCAAGTGTGGGGGCCAGTCAGTAGTATCAATTCCTTCATCCTTCAGGAACTGCCTTCATACTCTCGCCACATGAGGCCGGGCATTGTTGTGCGCCAGCGGGAACCCAGGGCCCACTGCACCAGTGTATCGCCTGACAACAGGTCCCAGGATTTCATCCTGATATCTAATGGCAGCCAGGGTGCTGTTGCTGAGCCCGTGGAGCTCTGTGCGTCACTCCATAGATATGCCTCTCAGACTATCACTGACCCACCATACTAATACATACGTGCTAAACGATGTTACAGGGAGCATATTGTTCTCCACGGCTTCTCCATATGCTTTCACGTGAGGTGACGAGCAGGACGCCAGTTCTGGTATTCTATGGCTAATGCCATATGGGCTAAGGGCCTTCTGTGGCCCTGTCCAGCACTCCCAGGGTACCTGCCTGTCTCCCAGAATATTTGGAATAATTTGTATTCATTAGCTTATCCTACTGTATTTTTCCATGTGGATGTTAGTGAATGAGGCCTAGTTGTTGTATATTTATATATTATTTCACTTTTTGTTTTTCTACACTCTATTTTGTTTTTTAAAAATAATACTTTTGCTCAGTTTTTTGCCTGTGGGTGAAGCTCTCTGCTGTGGCCACCTGAAAAGGTTGTGCTGATCCTTTACTCTGTAGTCAGACTCTCTGATGTTGGTGTTTGTGTCCTCAGTGGGTCCCCTGCGAGTGGAGTTTAACATTCCTGTAAACCTGGAGCTGATAAAAAAGGAGAACCCCAACGTGCAGCCGGGCGGACGCTTCAAACCCAAAGACTGCGAGGCGCTGCAGAAAGTGGCCATCATCATCCCGTTCCGCAACCGAGAAGAGCACCTCAAGTACTGGCTGTACTACCTGCACCCGATCCTGCAAAGGCAGCAGCTCGACTACGGGATCTACGTCATCAACCAGGTACACTTACGATGTGTGTTCATACATGAGAACAAAGAGACAATTAAAATCCTGTATGTATAAGTTCCACTGTTTACTTGACAGGGTGGACTGTTTGCCTCTTTGCGTAAAAATGAAATGAGAGAGCATGTTTATCCAGAGTTTGGTTTCACAAATAGTAAAATAATAAATCTGGTCTCCTGCCTGTGTGACGCCAGTGTTGGCATGAATGGCTCTTTATCCTCCCAACGCCAGATACATTCCTGGAATTCAAGCTTCAGCTTGTTGCTTACATGAAATAATCAGTTTGGAGACATTAAATACACTGTTGTGTCTGGGTGCTTCCTCCTCACTATCACTCCCCCTTACTGTGCGATGGCAGGAGTTTGTTTTGCAGTGTGCAGCTGTCAGTGATAAAAAGAAGTTTATCAAACGTGACTGATGGGGGTGTGTGCAGGGGGTTGATCTCGCTACTTCTGACCAGAAATACCAGTCAGTTAAGCTATTCATGTAGCTAACTATTGGTTTACAACAGGAATAAACCATTTATACTAAGTACTCTGTACAAAATCAAACTTTTTATTAATGCAGTAACTACCTTTAAAATTACTGTTGAGTATTAGATTAACAAGAAAAAGAAGTAATGAAAGCAAGCCATAGGGTTTAAAAATAAGATGATAATCTTTATTTATTTATTTTTGCCTCTTTTTGAACTGGACCCCATCTTATAACTAAAAAGGAGCAGTGGCTATCAGATGTAAAGCTCTTAAAGTTCCTCTTAGGGTGGAGAACAGTGGTTAAAAAAAGGCTTCAATCCTGGAACAATTAATGAAATACCTTTGAACTTCTCTGTCTACTCTTCAATCACATCATGATTGTTTAACATAAAAATCCACAGGTGGTTCACAGAGTATCTCACAGTAAGAACTCTAAACTTCTTTCTTACACGAAGCTTCTTCAATCAGCAGAATTTACTGTGAATTCTTGGAAACTGGGAGTGTGATCTCTAGTGCTATTGATGTTTGCAGGCCGCATTGTCACATACTTTTGAGGATTCTGGAAACTGTGTGAGTGAAAGACTGGTGGCTTTTGCTTAAGTACACAGAGAGGGTGTGTTCACTGTGTTTTGTGTTGTGCAGAAGGCTTATCAGCACAACACAAACTGGAGCAACACTAACGGCATTAGTGGCTTTGGAGCTGAAATTCGAGTCGGATCAGTCACCCATCTCAAACAATTTTAGGTTTAGATTGGACTCTGGTTACTAGGAACATTCATTGTATTGCAGTTACTCCCACCACTTATAGATTACCAGAGGAGTTATTTAACATCTCTCTTAGCAGGACTGAAGTAAATACTCTTAAATCTACTTTAAGCCCAACAAAACCCACTCAGACAAGTTATTATCAAAATAAACTATTGTTGTACAGTTTGATAAGCTGACAGATTCTGCTACGCCAAGATGGAGGTGATGATGATGTGTTTAACTAAACAAACGAATGTGTCTGTGTGACATCAAACGTTGTGTTTTGATAGTAATGTCTTTTCTCAGCTTCTTAGATCCTGTTCCTGATAAATCCTACAAAGGGAAACAAAACTGAATTGAAATAAAAATTCAAAATGAATAACTCTCATCTGTGTTGATTATTTTTTGATTACTTGAATAACAGGACAGTTTTTAGTTTTGGGGCTCAGAAGTCACCAGTGTTTCTGGATCTTTGCATAGTTGAAATGTTAAAATGTGTTTACACAGCATCCGGAGAGCTGGTGATATGCAGTAGAGGCCATTAATTAAAAACTTGTTAGAAATTTGTTATTGCTCCCAAATGTTGTACCTCTGGGCGCGGCTTTCTGCTGTCTGTGTGGAAATGAGAACTTTGCGTATAGTTACAGTCTGCGTGCTTGGTCTGAGGATCTTTGCTGAGACACTGACAGTAATGTTAGCAGTCTGGCTTGGTTTGATAAAAGCCAGCCACCAGGCCTCTGAGGACAGATAAGCAAGCTCAGGTGTTATTTACATGTAAATGAGCTGGTGCCCCACCTGCAGACAGAATCAGGGTCAGTTTACACCTGCCCAGGTGAACCCAGGTGACCTAACGAATGAATATTCGCTAAATACGTGGGAGTTCATTTGCAGAAAACCTAAATAACAGAGACGAGTAAACACGTTTACTGGTGTCTTAGCGCCTGCTTTTCCAGTCAACAAAGACCTCAGTGTTTTGCCTTTCTATACCATGTAACTCTATTCAAATATCTCCTAATTTACGTGCAGTCACTCTGCATGTATTCAAACCTAATCCAAATGTTTCCCAGCCTCCATTCAAATATCTGCTGATTTACCTTCTCTATAGGTATATGCTAACAAAAACATACACAAAACTTAATTTAAAATAAATGCTAATATAACATCGGTCTGCACCTAGGCCAGCAGGAGGCTGTCGCTGATGAAAATTTCACACAATTGGATGGAAAATGCCAAACAATAGTTTTGTATTATAATCTTTTTAAATTAAAGGGTTTGAATCATAAATATTTAACACTCAGTGAATATATGTGGTGATAGTGACTGTTTACAAACATCATCTGGCACACGCAGCTGTTGTATGTAGTGTGTGTGTGTGTTGTTGTAACTGCATGGACCCCAGTGACTGAAGACTGAGCCTCATATTCAATCACCTGACTGATTTCTGAACTTTCTTCTTCTGCTTTGTTTCTCAGTGTGACTCACAGTTGTTGTTTTTCTCTCTCTTGTGTGTGTGTCCTTCCTCCTCCTCTTCCTCCTCACTGTGCTTATCTTGCTGCCCCTCCTCACCCCTCCAACCTCCCCTCCCTTTGCATGTCAGGCCTTTCTGACCAATGGTTGTGGCCCTGGAGACGCTGAGGCTCAACCCCCGTTTGGTGTTGACTGAGGGGGTCGCACTGGTAATACAGGCTTCCTTCTCTTGTTTTCTATCTGCTCCAACTTGTTTCTACTGTATTTGTTTCCTGTGAAGCTTTACTAACCTCTTTGTGGATCTTTTCATTCTGGCAACAGGAATTTTATCAGTTCCCTTCGGGCGCACTTCCTATTTTTTTGCATGATTACACTTGTTAAAGCACGCTACAGAGCTGCTGTGATGCAGATATCTGCAGCAGCTGCAGATCTCAACTTGCCTTTGTGCCTCATGAAGCCACCTGAAGGATCTCTAGCTTTGTGTGCTTGTCAGCTGAAACACAACTCCTTTGTTGGGTTGATTTTGCCCTAAAAATAAATATGTTTAGTTTAGTCTTTTAAAAAGAACGCTTGTTTGGTTAGAGCATTAAAAACTACTTGGTTAAGATTAGTCACTAACAAGAACACAGTTATGTTTAGGCCCTCCATACACCTTGGTCAGGTGTAGACTTTAGAAACTACCCATTAATTGGCTTCTGTACTTTTGGATGGAAAATCTGAAGATTTACGTTTATGTAGATGTACATCAACCTTCATCTTTAGGCTCCCTTCACACCTGCTCAGTGCATAATCACCTGAGGTCTGTTTACTGCTCCCATAGAAACCTGAGTTATTATTAGCACAGCAGCAGCAGGCATGAAGTTCTGAAGTTTCTCTCATACATCCCACGTGGCTGCTCACAGCTCCTTTATTCATCATGAAGGACAACTGGACCAGGATCAGTGTGAAGGAGTGTTGGATTCACTGCTGGTCTGTTTGTGAACAATGTTCATGAGCACCATTCACAAAGAGTTGCAGAATGGCTGCAGTAACAACATTGTAAGATGGTGGAAGATGTACCCTTAGGTCCTGTCCTTGATTTAGAGATGGTGAGGTCTTCCTCACAGCCCATTGTTCATTCAGTGAGCTTGTTTCAGTTATTATGCAAATATATGGTTTATAATGTTGGGGAAATCCGCAGTCACCTGAGACACTCATGTTACACTTCAATGAGATACTTTTTACCCCTCACTTGTAAAAAGAAAAAAAGGCAGAGGCATTGTTGTAGTGTAGACATCCAGGTCAAAGGTCAACTTTCCTTAAACTCACCTAGTGTGAGATAGAAATCCTATCTATTAGGATGTTTTGTTGGCCATTGTGCCTTTTGATTGAAGAGCAAAGAGTGTAGACACACAGGATTTTATTTGATCAATGTGACTTGAAGCTGTCAGACCAGCTTTGAGTCGCACTTTCAGAAGTTTTATTTACTTTATGGGGTATTGCAGATGTGTGACTTAAATGGTTTTTATTTATCACCTCGAGGCTGTATGAAGATTTGGGTGGCTGGTAACAAGTCACCGAGGAATCCAGAAGACTCAGTCTAATAGCTTGAATGATCCATCATGCTGGGATTAACTATATATTTTTTCTCATTTTCGTCCATCTGTTTATAGTTTCAGTGCACTGTAATAACCTCAGTTCGGAGCAGCTTCGTGCTGTCTTATTGTCCTTAAACGGCTCTTCTGACTTCACTCTCTCTTTGAAGGAAGTCATTTTTTTTTTCATATGAAGCAGAAAGTACACTAAATGCAAGAAAAATGCTGCAAACTTGCATAAAGTCATTAAGAGTGCAGCAGGAGACTCAAAGTCTGTCACCACTAAATGGGTGATGCAGATTAGGTTGCATTGAAAGTAGCCCCTGTAATCTTATGAGACGATAGTCGTATGTCAGCGCAGACATAAACATTTTTAAACCCAGTAAAATTTCATTAAACGGTTTGGGTTGTCTCAAAATCCTGCAATGTTTTAAGGTCATACTGAGCTTTGTCTTGTATTATCTCGACGGAGGCTTTTACTCATATCAGTTTCTGCATATTTGTACAGTTCAAGTTGTCTAACATTCTTCAAACCGGTCGATCAAGAACTGCTGTACAAGGAGACAAAAAAACACTATTGTTTGCCTGGTGATGGATTCATTACATTTGATCTACTATATTATATACTCTACGATACAGGTCAAGTTTGAAAGTGTTTTTTGTGACTAACTTAACACTCTGTTCTTTAACCAGTGCCGCACTTTTAACCCGTGATTATCTGTGTGTGTCAGGATGGCGACGAGACCTTCAACAGAGCCAAGCTGCTGAACATTGGCTACGCGGAGGCCTTGAAGGAGTACGATTACAACTGCTTCGTCTTCAGCGATGTCGACCTCATCCCCATGGACGACCGCAACACCTACAAGTGCTTCAGCCAGCCTCGGCACCTGTCTGTGTCCATGGACAAGTTCGGCTTCAGGTGAGACGCCACAGGAAATAAAGGGATGAGAAACTTAAACGACAGTTACGCCACAGAAAACTGAATGGAGGTGCAAGACAAGCAGATTTATTGTGACCATCTCCAATGAACTTGGGATCTCGTTGATTTGAAGTGATTACTTCAAATTCGGGGACCAGGTCTGCAATAACTTGCAGTCTACTGTTGTCTTCAAAGCAACTTTAGTGCATCGAGATGGGATGGAGTTAGTCTGCTATTAGTGATAAAAACTGTGATTGGAAATCATTTGCTGTCTACATTCACAGAAATTCATATGAACTTCTTACAGTCAAAGTCCAGTCAGAACCTCGTAGATTTAGAACAGAAGTTCAGAAATTCCTCCATAAATTGTGACGTAGTTGCTGCAGGACGGTGTTTTAATTGCAAATAACCAGAATACAACCCTGCTGATTTGAGTTGAGTCCCGATAAGTGGAGACCGACTCAGATTGATTGCAACATGTTGATGATCTGTCTGCATTAAATTAAATTTAAATAGAGGTTATTTGGAAACCTTTACCAATCTGTCTGAGAGTGATTGCAGTTGGTCAGAGTCAGACCGGGAATGTTTGGAGATGGGTTTTTCTACCACCAGGTGACTTTTGCCATCAGTTTCTGATTGGAGGTGATTGCCATGGGGTTGTGTGTGCAACACTATCACTCTCACTTACCCAAATACTTGCAGTGAGTCACCAAATGTAAAAAAAAAAAAGAAAATTCATGCAAACACCAGACAACCAACAATTTAAATTTTTTTCTTCATTGTAAAGAAGCTGCTGTCGAATTTTTACTCATTTTACACGTGTACTTACAGACAGATAGTAATGGTTAATCAATTTCTTGTAACCCGACCCTGTTATTGAGGATCTCTTTGTCATGCTTTGAGCTGATGGTGTCAAACTCTGTTTGTTCTGTTGAGGTCAGCTGAGAGAGGCACAGTATGTGCCGTATACCTGTCAGATACATGTTTTGTAGCTAATGGGTAAAATTAATAATGTTTAACATCGTACACATAACTGGCATCACGGATCAAGTCAGCTAAAGTAATTTCAGGCAGTAGTTGTTTCCAACACACAGTCACTGCTTTCTTCAAGTGTTTTGGGAGGAGACTTTTAAAGGAGTCGTGTTTATCTCAGCTATGTAACCAAGGTCGAACACAAGGTCAGGCAGAATTATCTCATGATTAGTTCATAACAATACCTTGGAACTGTAAAAATGACCCCTGCTTGCATGCATTTAAGAGTTTTTGAGAAAAACATCCTCTTCCTTTTTCTTGCTGGATCCTCCAGCCTGTCTGACTACATTGCAACACAGGAGAGGCTGTGCAGCTGCTGATTGTAATGCTGTGTTTGAGGCTGGGATAACTATATAACACAAAAGTGATTGAACTCATTAGTCACCGTTTTGGAGTAAAAGAGACTTGTTGCTAAAGATAAATTTAAAAAAAGCCTCCTTGAAGCATTCATAGCTGAGAAATGAGGGTCTTTTTTTTTTCTTTCTAAAAATCCTTGTTCTTGGTCTCGCTGTGAGGTGTGAAACGAAAGTGCCACTTTTGGCGTCGGAGCATCCTGCAGAGCTGACGTGTCAGTACTCAGGTCTGGATGTGCTCAGCACTGAATCTGTGTTGTGGGCCGGGTTAATCGTGCAGACAGTGTGTAGTTCTAGTGAAGAGAACAGACAGACTTTGAAACCACTGAGAAAGAGGTGGGTACTGAAAGAAAACCTCCCTTCCTGTTTCCTGTCGCTGCTGTCCCTGAGCAACAGCGTTTCCTGTCAGGAAGCCCAAAGAAGCTGATGTGTGTCATTTCACCTCCTGCTGTTGTTCTGTGAAAAACAGGCTGAGCATGAAAGGAAAAAATGTCCACTGTCACTCAGATCACGACACGAAGTGTTTACACAAAACTGCTTTGTACAAATACAGGATGGTAACTGGTTATGAGAACAAGTGAAAGCTGCTTCCTCTATGCTCTGCAGGCTGCAGCTGAGTGAGGCCTTATCATGTCCAGCTTTATGTTTTTCTTCTTGACTTTATTAGAGTCACTTTGCACGATTCACAGTTTAGAATAACAATAATTTACCTTATATTAGGCCTTGGTGCAGTCCCTCAGTTCATGCTTTGTCTGAAATGAGCCATTTTAGCTCCTCTGCCTTTAATATCCAAGATTGATCATGTCGGTCAGGTTTAATGACCTGTTTGTCCTCTGCAGGTTACCGTACAATCAGTATTTTGGAGGCGTCTCCTCCTTGAGTAAAGAGCAATACTTGAAGATCAACGGCTTTCCCAACAACTATTGGGGCTGGGGAGGAGAGGACGATGACATCTACAACAGGTACATTTTCTGCTTTACATGCTGCAGCGGACTCGCTCGTGTCATTACAAACACATCGCATACCGTCTTTATACACATGTCGCATGTCACATGATCCACAGTCTACAAGTCAACCGCAGCTCCAGTGTCAGTTTTTATGTGTCTGAAGCTTTTATTTGATTTGAATTGACAGCAAATATGTGTTGTTATCCACTCATCAGCTAATGAATCATCATAAAAATGTGCATGAAAATTACCCACGTTTGAAAAGAACATTTTTATATGGGGCAAAAAGGAAATATGTAACATTTACAAACACTTGGAAAATAGTTTATAAAATTATGAAAATTTGCCTGGACAATAATAGCATTTTTTTTAAATTACCAAAAAATAATTCAATGCTACAAATTAATTATTACCATCTTTATTATATTTAAAAAATATATAAATCAAACAAAAATCAAAGAAAGACATTTTAAATATATTCTTTAAAAAAAACTGTTGTGTTTTCAGGGTGGCGTCTAAAGGAATGTCCATCTCCAGAGCCACCGGTGAAATCGGGAAGTGCCGCATGATCCGACACAACAGAGACAAGATGAATGATCCAAACCCACAGAGGTGCAGACCCAAATCATCATCACACAACTCTGCTTGTTATACCAGACACACACACACACAACACACACTGTCGTTTATTCTGCATGATGACAGGGAGTCACGCTGGAGTACACCCACTCTCCTGAACTGTTTTCACTTCATGTAAAACTTGTCACATGAGATTTAATTTCATTAATTTCATTTCCAATGTTATTCCTCACTGTCACATACTTTGGAAATATAACATTGACTTTCACTGCTATGCTGATGATCCGCTGCAGTGTATTTCTTCCAAACCCATTTTCTCCCTTCCACCCATCTCTCTTTGATTGCTTTAAGAAGATTAACCATAGTTCTCTGATTTTCTCAAACTCAGTAGTAATAAAATTGAAGCTCCACCTGTCAGCACAGATTCCACTTTAACTAAATCCTACAGGTTTTCCATTAATATTGATGACAACTCCATCCTTCCCTCCGCTCAGGTTAAGAGTCTAGGTGTCATCCTCAACAGTACTTTATTAATCTTCCACTTAAGCAACATCAATCATCTCTGTCCCATCATCATCCTCCATGCTGCTGCCACGATTAGCCGACTAGTCACGATTACGTCGACTATCAAAATTTTCAATGACTAATTTAATAGTTGGCGCGTCGTTTGAAGCTTTGAAAGATCCCAAAAGACGCAGGAATAAAGTAGTAGGATTTAAGAGTGTAATAACGGACTAAAACAGAAGATGGCAGCACTGCATGTACAAGGATGCCAGCTGCCGTTAAACCCCGAAGAAGAAGAAGCAGTGTCCGGTATCGTAGCTGTGTCCAAATTCAGGAACCACATCCTCCTGTGCCTGCATTTGTAGGACGATTACGTTACAGCAACATGATGAAGACTGTCCAAATTCGAAGACTCCCGACAAATGCGGCCCCTTCATTTCCCCAGATTTGAAGGATGGGTCGGGTGTATACTTCGTGGCCCAACTTATCCCAGAATTCATAGCACGGCCCTGCTCAGTTTCCAACAATGGCGGCAGCTAGTTAGTTTTGATATTACTCTTATTATTCTTTCTGGATCACAAAATAAACATTTAACATATTTTCAGGTGACAATGTAACGGTGTAAACCTCAAATATCTGCTCAGTTTATCAAGACACCACATACCTTCAAAAGCGCGCCGACGTTTTCGGAGACGTCTGTTACCCACCAGCTCGATAGCTAGCCGGGGTACAAGGCTCACAAGAGCCGGTGAGAACACCGGACTCCCGGCAAATCATTTTCAAACCCACCTCCGCCTTTTGCTACTCAGGTTAAACATGATATATAAGTCACTTAGATAACTTAAAAATGTTATTGTTTGGCTTTTTTTAGTATTTTATTTGTTCCTGAGTAAATTGCTTTGGCTGAGATTAAAGTTATAGTTTTTACACAGCTGAATAAACGTCAAGCAGACAGCTGATTATCAGAAGTGTGAAATGCTCGAGAATATACTCCGGTGTCCCGTTATATTTTAGATAGCAAGGAGCAGACGGCTGAGTTTATTAAACTCCACCGAGACAATCTGCTAATTTCATTAGAATTTAATAAACTATCATCTTGTCTTTATTTTTAGTTAGCACATACCTTAAACACTTAAAGCTGTAAGCTAATGATAGTTATATAAGAGCAGATGCATGCTGGTGCAATAAGCTGTACATTTTACATCCAGTGATCTGATTAGTCGACTAATTGCAAAAATAATTGGTGACTAGTTGACTATCAAAATAATTGTTTGTGGCAGCCCTACCCTCCATGCTGCTGTCATCCTTGTCCATGGCTTTGTCACTTTTTGGATGGATTATTGTAATTCTCTTCTCTTTGGTCTCCCTAACAAGTCCCTTGATGAACTCCGGAATTCTGCAGCCTTGATCGTAACTCGCCCACACCCTCAGAGAGCACATCACCTCTGTGTTTCAGCCACCTCACTGGCTGCCTGTAGTGTCTAGAATCACTTTTAAAATATTGCTTTTCACTTTCAAATCTCTCCATAACCTGGCTCCTCCCTGCTTGTGTGATTTACCCCACATTGCTAGTCCCTCCCGCTCCCTTATGTCTTCTTCTGATACTCACCTTATTGTTCCCCGCACCCATCTCACCACTTTTGGGAACAGAACTTTAAGTTGCTCTGTTCCCCAGCTCGGGAATTCACTTCCTCCTGATATTAGAAACACAGGCTCTTTTCCCTTATTCAAGTCAAAACTAAACATGCATCTTCAAACTGGCTCACTCTCTTTAAACATAGACTCCAATTATTGTCTAATGCTGTTTTTTTTTTTATCCTTTTTACTGTTTGTCTTCTATGCTTTGAACACTGACCTTGGGTTTTAGTAAGGCGCCCACAAAAAATGTGTTATTATTGTTATCAGTACTGTTAGGTCTACACTTATAGACCTCGCTGACTGAGACTTATTCCCGTGAACAAAGCAAGACGAACAGAGATCGATCGGTTTTAACTTGCGCATGGGGAGCCCAGTTGGAATCTTAGAGCTGTGAGTTCTGCACCCAACCTCAGAGGCCTCCAACTCTGGCCCCCTCCTACAGAACATATGTCGTGTGTGTCCGCAACAGTGAACGTGTGATGTGTTTGTGTGAGCATGTGATGTGATCAGTGAAACGTGAATGTGTGTCTGTGTAGAAAACAGAGGTGAGCATTCATGCTAAAGATCTAATCATCTTGCACACTGACAACCATATTGATCCACAATTCTCTAACAAGTACCATTACTGATCAATATTTTTACTGCTAATTAAAATGATGGCTAAATGTGGTTTTAAGAGTGAGGCTGTTGGTTCTGAAGGGTCTGGATGCTGTTTTTGGTTTCAGGTTTAACCGGATTGCTCACACTCGAGAGACCATGAACAAAGACGGCATAAACTCTCTGAATTACCAGGTGGTGAACATCCAGAAGCTTGACCTTTTCACTATGATCACCGTGGATGTGGGAAAGCCATGAAGGATCTGTGGCACCGGGACCAGGCTGAAATCCACACCGTGCCTCTGACACTTGAAGCTTTAAGTTCTGGTTCTGCTCCAGAACTACTGGACTGTTTCCGTGATTTTTTTTTTTTAAAGTGTTTTTGTTTTTTGGGTTTTTGCACAAACAGACTCATGGTTTGTGGAGTTTTTTCGGGGCCTTAAGGACTCATTTCTGATTGGTCAGCTGGAACCAATCAGCTCCCACCATCTGTGCGTCAGACGCTGCTGCTGGGATATTTCCTAAACAAGACTTTTGTTTTGAAAATCAGACAATCAGAGCTGCCCTCAGGGTCATGTGGTCTGGGCTTTACTGCTGGAGGATTAGGGGTTATTGAGTGTGTCTGTTTTACCTTTTTTAAAAAATCAGGTTTGTGATCAATGTTTCTTTTTTTACAGCCAAAGTTTAATCCAAAATGAAACAAGAGTCTGTTCCTCAATAGATTATATTACTAATTAATCAGCACTGATTGATTATCTGCTTGTTTTGATTCCAACAAAACAGAAAAAAAGAAAAATGATAGATTATCGGTGATGGTTGGTTTCTCTGTTGACTGATTAGCTGTACTTCATTTTGATTGATTGATTGATTGTATCTCTAAGTGTCCTTATTGGTACCAAAGACTTTACTGATCCTGTGGATGAGGTCAACTGACTGCTGGACAAGTTCGTTTGATTATTGATGACACATATTGATCCAGTGTGTGTTATCTGTCCTGCATGTTCATTTGTGTCTGCAGACCAGTCTCCTCCTCACTCTGTGAACAAATCACCTGTAAATGTGCCTTAGTGGTGGGACTGGTGGAGAAGCCAGTGTATGAATGTGTGTTTTGTTTTGTTTTGTTTTTATTCCCTTTAATATGCCATGTGTATGTTTTTCTTGGTGTCTTGTTTCACTCGGTGTTTGTGGTGTTGTCTCTATGGGTCATGCTGTGCTGTAGATAATCATTTCCAGGGTGGAGGTCAGCCTGACCCACAGAGACGAAACGTGAATCAGAACACAGCAGGCTAGAAAAAAAAGAAAAGGTAATAATCCTTTTAAAAGCACTAAATTCAGATTCATAAAACCAGTTAAATTAATAAATACCTGAAATCAGATTTCTGTCCTGCTGCAGTGATTTTGGCTATAATATGTTTCTGTATGTGGACATTAAAGATGATGTGTTGGGCATTGTTTCCTCTATTTGCATTCCTTTCCTGTAATGCAAACAGCATTTCACAATTTAAAAAAAAAAAAGAAAAAATTAAGTAAATAAAGAATTATTTGGTTTCCCTGCACCAGTAATATGCTTTGATGCTTCTTAGAAGATTACAAAAGCTTTTGCTACTGAAAAACAGGTTTTTTAGTCAAATGTTATTCACAGAAGCCCCGCCCAACTGCTCTGTCTGCTTTGCCTGAAAAAGAAAGACACTATAGTCCTGTCTTCCTGTCTTCACCCCCAACTTGTTGCTGCAGATGGCTACCCCTGCCAGTGCCTGGTTCTGCAGGAGGTTGTCTGACATTGGGGTTTTCGTAAGCTGTAAGCCATAATCATCAACATTATAAAAAATAAAGGCTTGAAATATCTTTCTTCACATGTAATGAGTCTATAATCATATATTAGTTTGACTTTTTAAGTTAAATTAGTGAAATAAATTAACTTTTGCAAATCTTCAAATCTTTCAAGTTTCAGGAAATTCTATCCAAATTCAATAAAAGCTGTGCCTCCGAAGCATAACAGAAAAGGAACTTTGCTTTGATTAAAAAACATTTTACGCCAGTAAACGAAGGAAAGTGATACAGTCCTAAAAGCAAATATTTAAAATCACAGCTTAAAACTGACCACTGCATGTACAGAATCATTAGAAACAAAGTCACAGGGCAACTTATCAAATTTCTTCCTCGAGATCAGAACACAACAGAGAAATACTAAATTACTGTGGAAAAGTATTAATCAGAGAGCGCCTGAAAAATATATCCATACAACTTCAAGTAAACTGGACCATACAAAATGACAGTCTCGTTTTTGTAAACAGTTTTAATGACTATTTTATTAATTTTTTTATTATTAATATTTTATTAATAAAATTTGCAGAAATACAATCTGCTTTATTTTAATTGGTAAAACTACTTTAACTCCCAATTACAAAGATGATGATAAAGTATGTAAAAAACTTTAGACTATAGCCAAACTCCTGAGCAAAGTGCACCTGGGGGCTTGATACTTTCCCCTAAAGAATTATAAGGACATTTTAACTACTTCTGTTAGTCATTTTATTAATTAGTCTTTGGAGGAAGGTATATTCCCATGCCATTAAAAACCTCTACTGTAACTCTATCAATATACCACCAGCCTCTTCAAAAATGATTAAAAAGGTTGTGTCTAAAGAATTGATGGCCTATCTAACTGGAGAAAATCTACTCCACCCCATGCAGTTTGGTTTTCGAGCTTACTGCTCCACATCTAACTCCATCTGTCTATCAATGCCAACAAACTGGATTCAGTCCTGACTCCTGCTTATCTTACTGCTTTCAGTGTTTCAGGATAAAACTGAAAATATCATCATCGAGAGCCTGTACAATGGGAGTACCACAAGGCTCAATCTTAGGACCATTGCTGTTCACTATAAACAATTTAGTAAATATGATTTTCATCTGTGTGATGGTGTTAAAACCTTGATGTATGCTGATGACCCAGTGCTATATTTACACATTAAAGACCTTGAACAAATTGCTGCCAAATTAACATTCAGTATTCAAAAAGTGCCAAAATCATTCACATTTTATTCTGAATAAACAGAAATCAGTGACTATGTTCTTTCAGAATGAACACAACGTATTCACCCAAGTATCTACACTGATGGAAAACAGCTAAAAAAAATGCTGTTCAGTTTAAATATTCAGAGGTTACCTTAGATTCCACTCTTATATTTTAAAAAAAACATTTCATAAAGATGTGCCATATGCTGAAATACAGCATAACTACTTTAATTCATTAGGAACTAACTGACAGTTGCTGCATCTAAGACATAATTGAATGCAATGATTCTTTCTTAATTTCATTACTGCATTTCATGCTGGTCACAGGACTGGATTAAAATCCATCAGATCATTTCACAAATGAGTTCTTAAAGTTCTGGATAGTATTATAGTGAGATAATTACTGAAAATAACCTGTAACATTTTGATAATCTATCTATTGTATTTTTTATACATAATGCTGCTCTGACAACTTTGATGGAGAATGAAGTTCCACTAAGTCATGTAGTATAAAGAAGAGCTTTATGACTTGACCAAAGAGTTTCAGCCTGTCCCTTTCATCAGGGTCATCAAGAACAGTATTGCAGACAGCATTTTAAATAAATTAAGTGTGTGAGTAGAGAAAAAAATCTAATAGGAAACATTTAAAACAACCAATTTCTACACCAACAGAGCACCAGCATGGATGGGCTCAGCATGTGGTCATGTGACATAAGACCAAATAAGGAGTGACTGATGTCACATCTAAGTGTGAGATTTGTCCAGCACTGCTCTGAGTAAATGAGCGGAGCTAATGGTAGGACTGTAATATACCTTTCCAGATGACAATGGGAGTGTCAGCGGGAAGTTTAAGGTGGTTTTCAAACAGGATTTACAACCAAACACCTTTATTATCAGCGTGTTGATCAGAGTGAGTTTACTGAATGTAGTCATAAGAGAAAGTTTGGAAGAGTTTGAGGTATTTTCAGACCTGGAGGTTTGATGAATGCTAAAGTCTCCATGAAACAAACTGAAGTCACAGCCCATTGTTCATTCAGTGGGCTAGTTTCAGTCATTGTGCAAATGTACTGTTTATAAGGCTGAAGAAACCTGCAGTCAGCTGAGACTGAAGAAGTCACTTGGATGAGTGACAAAACGATTCTCCCACTTAAAAAGCTAAGTCCAGATGAACAGAATCAACCTTTTGGGATCTTGATGAAACAGCACACCCCTGCTGAAGGATCAGAGTCCCTGCAGCTCTTTGCTGTTTCAGGACTCCAAAATTCTGCTGTCTCTACAAAAAATAAAATCTAAATAACTAAAACTTAAGAAATACAAAAAATAACTAAATCACAGATAAGGACTTTTAAATACTGAATGCAATACAAATTTCTTCAAATTTGTATTCTATTAAGGAGGTCAAGGGCAAATGTGGCACCATATATTGACCTCAAATGCAGAACTTACTCTTAAACGCAACCCTGAGATTTCTGCTATATTTTCTCGCAAGTTCCCATAATGCTGTCCTTACCTGTTCAGTCACATATTTGACTTTCCAAGTAGGTACAAAGGTTTTGCATACAATTGCAGTGATCTGGAACGTTCCACTCAATGCATGTCAGTTGCATCTTCTTGTGCATTACTTCTCATAGCATCTTCATGTCTGCAGCCTTACTATCATGAGAAATATCTCCTGTCTGAAGAATCAGGTGTCAATTTGTGCTCCCTGATGATGTTTCATTACAATTGACAAAACCAAATAAAGGTATCAATCACCATATAACAGACTACCTATAAGCATTTAATAGTTTTTCATTTTCTGTGAAGAAGCAGTGTCATTGTGGTGCTACGAGTGCTGATCATCAGCCTGAAACCGACCGGCTTCCTCAAATTTGACCCTGGCTCACTGTCATTAACAACTGTTTAAAACCAGTCCTCAAGCTGCTCTGCTCACCTTTGTTTTGGAATAAAGTTGTTTTCCTATAACTTCGATACCCTAATGTGGCTTCTCGGGGAAAGAACAAGAGTCAAGGTGTTTGCCAGTCTGAGTTTGGTTTGAATTAAACGAATGCCTCATGCCGCTGGGGCTCTGGGATGCAGAAAAGTTTCTAGTTTGGCAACTAATCTTCAGATAAGAGATAAACCTGACTCATTCAAAGAACATGAAAAAGGCTTGGAACATTATCTGAAATCTTACTGAAACACACCCGAAATTTTAAAAGTGACAAGTCGTTGACAAACTGAGGTGACAGGTGCAATTTAATCTGTTCTTTCCCCAAACAGAAGATACGAAACAAGCCTGATATAAGGGAAGCAACCTCCATACACCCACATGTGAAACCAGACGAAGTGAGGAGGCTTGAATTTCCTAAATGAAAAAACTGGAGAATCATTTTTAGAAAGTGATGAATGTTTGAGATCATCACTGCACTGTGTTAAGCCCTCATCAGACATGTGTCAGAGATAAGGGAGGATAAGGAAGTTGGTGGTTACTTCCTTATGTCATGGTCACCAACTGCCTTTGCAGGTTGTGGTTCATTATCTGAGAGCACAATAGCAGAGGAGGCATTTGGTGCATCGTTTCTCTTCTATTCAAACTCGACCAAGTGAGCTCCAGTCAGAGACGTTATCAGAGGGAGAGGTGACAGACAACAGCAGATAAAGATCTATAAGCTGCAGAACAGCATTAATATTCCTGTGAATTTATGAGATAATATTAATGCAGTAAACAAGCATGAAACTGTGTTCTTATCACTGTCTATGAAACAGTTGCTTTGGTCTTTTTTAAATATTATTTTCTTTTGTCTTTGTTTTTATGTGTTGCCGTGTTCCACTGCCCCCTGGTGGTCAACACAGATGCTGCAGCTCACCCACAGTCATTTAGAATAAAAAAATAATTAAAAACATTTTTTTTTACTTAACACTTAAATTTAAACCCCTTTAAAAACCAGAAGTGAAAAATTAAATCCATATTTGATAAATGCACGTTATGCTTCAGTTTTTAATTTTGATCCCGATCCCATCTTTGGGTTCATCAACAGGGGGACAATTATCAACTTCAGACTATCTGAAAATCTAAAGGAATCATGAAAATATAAATTTTATCAGTCAGTGTCTCCAGTTATGCTGCTGCTGTGTCTGCCATCAGGAAGCCAAGCTGTTCATGTTGGACTTGGAGCCGATAAAAAAAAGAAAACAATCATGGCTAAAAGTTTTGACAGTGTCAGAAATTTGTGCTTCAGCTTTTTTAAATGTCTCCATCTTATAGAGAACAAAGCAATTTATACATTTTAAAGGCTTTTATTGGCAAATAAATCAAATGTATGCACAGAGTTAGTATTTACAGTGTTGACCCTTCTTTGTAACCTCTACAGATCTCCGTAATGTGCTCTAGATCCATTCCTGCCTCATCAGCACTCCAGTTGATCACAGATTCTCAATTTCATTAATAGTGGAATTTTCTGGTCCTGGATCTGAGATATTAATATGCAGATCTCTGAGGGATCACTTTACCTTGTGATGTGGTGAAAAAGGCACAGACTGTCACCAAACTGCTCCAGGATTGTAGGAAGGAGCCGCTCTTTGGTCAATCCTCAACTTTTCTGAACATTTATAATTTTGACATTAGACATTTTTTTTAAAAAAATATTTCCCCCTCACCCTCATCTAGTTTTATTTATTTTCATCTTGAGAGTCTGTCATGTTTGTGGTTTTTGAGTGGGCAAGTTCTTTGACAGCTGCTTTTCAAAAACGTTCAGACTGGAGCTCCATGTGAAAACATGTAATGATCCTTTAAATACTGAACAGCTGTAGACATGCTCAGTGTGATATCACAGAGCCCAGGAGTGACATCACTGCAGCATTACACCTGGACTCAGGTCTGAAGTGGTCTACAGTGTGGGCTCTGCTGGTTCAGTCGGTGTCCTGGAGTCAAGAAGTTGTCTAGAACGCCCCCTGCTGGACCTTCCTGAACAGCTGCTGTCTCTGCTGGGCCGTCATGGTTTCGGCACTCTGCAACAGGTTTGCGATGATCAGCGTCTGCTGCACGCTGGCCGATTTGACCCAAATGCGTCCGTTCATCCCGACTACAAGCTCACACGGGAAGAGGTGCTCAAGGTCTGAGCGGATGTTGCTTTGGGGTGCCAGCAGCCTGAGGGGGTGGGGGGGGGGGGGGGTGGGGGGGGGAGAGTAATGTTTAGCCTGAGTTAAAAAGACCATAGATATGTCATGTCATGTTAGCTGTAGAGGGTGCCATGTGTCAGTTACCTTCTGACGAGACCAAGAGAGACTCTGAATAGCAGACCTCCTGTTCCAAACACTCCCATCCCATTAGCTCGTCCTGAGCTGTCAATACACACCAGCTCTGGTTCCATGTCCCTATTGGCTATGAGGAACTGAGCAAACACCAGGTCGCCCATCTGTACAGGTGACACACAAACACACAGGGAGAAGAGAGGGGGAATCATTACAGTGGCTCTCTTTAACCTAAAGGCTGATTACCTTTAGAGTTCCCTGCACACCAAACGTCAGTCTGATTTTGGATACCTGGACGTTGGGTCTGTTCCTCTTGGTCGCCCCTTCAAATGCCAGGTAGGACAGAGACGCCTGCTCACTCCCTCCGAAGTCCACCTTGAAGACATCTCCAGATTTGGCGGTGACGATCCCGATGATGCTCTCTCCTTTAGCTGGGACATACTGAGGATAAAGAGAGACATAATCAGCTCCCAGCACGCACTACTTTACATTCCGACGCAGCTTTACTGCGGACTTCCACTGGACACTGCCAGACTCCATTTCAATTTTTCTATACTTATGAATTAACCTGCAGGAGGAAGTTTCAGACCAAAACATGAGAGCCTTTGTTTTGGAATAAAGTTGTTTTCCTATAACTTCGATACCCTAATGTGTAGTGTATGTAGTGATAAGAGAAAGTTTGGAAGAGTTTGAGGTATTTTCAGACCTGGAGGTTTGATGATTGCTAAAGTCTCCATGAAACAAACTGAAGTCACAGCCCATTGTTCATTCAGTGCTAGTTTCAGTCATTGTGCAAATGTACTGTTTATAAGGCTGAAGAAACCTGCAGTCAGCTGAGACTGAAGAAGTCACTTGGATGAGTAACAAAACGATTCTCCCACTTAAAAAGCTAAGTCCAGATGAACAGAATCAACCTTTTGGGATCTTGATGAAACAGCACACCCCTGCTGAAGGACCAGAGTCCCTGCAGCTCTTCGCTGTTTCAGGACTCCGAACTTCTGCTGTCTCTACAAAAAATAAAATCTAAATAACTAAAACTTAAGAAATACAAAAAATAACTAAATCACAGATAAGGACTTTTAAATACTGAATGCAATACAAATTTCTTCAAATTTGTATTCTATTAAGGAGGTCAAGGGCAAATGTGGCACCATATATTGACCTCAAATGCAGAACTTACTCTTAAACGCAACCCTGAGATTTCTGCTATATTTTCTCACAAGTTCCCGAAATGCTGTCCTTACCTGTTCAGTCACATATTTGACTTTTCAAGAAGGTACAAAGGTTTTGCATACAGTTGCAGTGATCTGGAACGTTCCACTCAATGCATGTCAGTTGCATCTTCTTGTGCATTACTTCTCATAGCATCTTCATGTCTGCAGCCTTACTATCATGAGAAATATCTCCTGTCTGAAGAATCAGGTGTCAATTTGTGCTCCCTGATGATGTTTCATTACAATTGACAAAACCAAATAAAGGTATCAATCACCATATAACAGACTACCTATAAGCATTTAATAGTTTTTCATTTTCTGTGAAGAAGCAGTGTCATTGTGGTGCTACGAGTGCTGATCATCAGCCTGAAACCGACCGGCTTCCTCAAATTTGACCCTGGCTCACTGTCATTAACAACTGTTTAAAACCAGTCCTCAAGCTGCTCTGCTCACCTTTGTTTTGGAATAAAGTTGTTTTCCTATAACTTCGATACCCTGATGTGGCTTCTTGGGGAAAGAACAAGAGTCAAGGTGTTTGTCAGTCTGAGTTTGGTTTGAATTATCGAATGTCTCATGCCGCTGGGGCTCTGGGATGCAGAAAAGTTTCTAGTTTGGCAACTAATCTTCAGATAAGAGATAAACCTGACTCATTCAAAGAACATGAAAAAGGCTTGCAACATTATCTGAAATCTTACTGAAACACACCCGAAATTTTAAAAGTGACAAGTCGTTGACAAACTGAGGTGACGGGTGCAATTTAATCTGTTCTTTCCCCAAACAGAAGATACGAAACAAGCCTGATATAAGGGAAGCAACCTCCATACACCCACATGTGAAACCAGACGAAGTGAGGAGGCTTGAATTTCCTAAATGAAAAAACTGGAGAATCATTTTTAGAAAGTGATGAATGTTTGAGATCATCACTGCACTGTGTTAAGCCCTCATCAGACATGTGTCAGAGATAAGGGAGGATAAGGAAGTTGGTGGTTACTTCCTTATGTCATGGTCACCAACTGCCTTTGCAGGTTGTGGTTCATTATCTGAGAGCACAATAGCAGAGGAGGCATTTGGTGCATCGTTTCTCTTCTATTCAAACTCGACCAAGTGAGCTCCAGTCAGAGATGTTATCAGAGGGAGAGGTGACTGACAACAGCAGATAAAGATCTATAAGCTGCAGAACAGCATTAATATTCCTGTGAATTTATGAGATAATATTAATACAGTAAACAAGCATGAAACTGTGTTCTTATCACTGTCTATGAAACAGTTGCTTTGGTCTTTTTTAAATATTATTTTCTTTTGTCTTTGTTTTTATGTGTTGCCGTGTTCCACTGCCCCCTGGTGGTCAACACAGATGCTGCAGCTCACCCACAGTCATTTAGAATAAAAAAAGAATTAAAAACATTTTTTTTTACTTAACACTTAAATTTAAACCCCTTTAAAAACCAGAAGTGAAAAATTAAATCCATATTTGATAAATGCACGTTATGCTTCAGTTTTTAATTTTGATCCCGATCCCATCTTTGGGTTCATCAACAGGGGGACAATTATCAACTTCAGACTATCTGAAAATCTAAAGGAATCATGAAAATATAAATTTTATCAGTCAGTGTCTCCAGTTATGCTGCTGCTGTGTCTGCCATCAGGAAGCCAAGCTGTTCATGTTGGACTTGGAGCCGATAAAAAAAAGAAAACAATCATGGCTAAAAGTTTTGACAGTGTCAGAAATTTGTGCTTCAGCTTTTTTAAATGTCTCCATCTTATAGAGAACAAAGCAATTTATACATTTTAAAGGCTTTTATTGGCAAATAAATCAAATGTATGCACAGAGTTAGTATTTACAGTGTTGACCCTTCTTTGTAACCTCTACAGATCTCCGTAATGTGCTCTAGATCCATTCCTGCCTCATCAGCACTCCAGTTGATCACAGATTCTCAATTTCATTAATAGTGGAATTTTCTGGTCCTGGATCTGAGATATTAATATGCAGATCTCTGAGGGATCACTTTACCTTGTGATGTGGTGAAAAAGGCACAGACTGTCACCAAACTGCTCCAGGATTGTAGGAAGGAGCCGCTCTTTGGTCAATCCTCAACTTTTCTGAACATTTATAATTTTGACATTAGACATTTTTTTTTTTTAAATATTTCCCCCTCACCCTCATCTAGTTTTATTTATTTTCATCTTGAGAGTCTGTCATGTTTGTGGTTTTTGAGTGGGCAGGTTCTTTGACAGCTGCTTTTCAAAAACGTTCAGACTGGAGCTCCATGTGAAAACATGTAATGATCCTTTAAACACTGAACAGCTGTAGACATGCTCAGTGTGATATCACAGAGCCCAGGAGTGACATCACTGCAGCATTACACCTGGACTCAGGTCTGAAGTGGTCTACAGTGTGGGCTCTGCTGGTTCAGTCGGTGTCCTGGAGTCAAGAAGTCGTCTAGAACGCCCCCTGCTGGACCTTCCTGAACAGCTGCTGTCTCTGCTGGGCAGTCATGGTTTCGGCACTCTGCAACAGGTTTGCGATGATCAGCGTCTGCTGCACGCTGGCCGATTTGACCCAAATGCGTCCGTTCATCCCGACTACAAGCTCACACGGGAAGAGGTGCTCAAGGTCTGAGCGGATGTTGCTTTGGGGTGCCAGCAGCCTGAGAGGGGAAGGGGGGAGTAATGTTTACCCTGAGTTAAAAAGACCATAGACATGTCATGTTAGCTGTAGAGGGTGCCATGTGTCAGTTACCTTCTGACGAGACCAAGAGAGACTCTGAATAGCAGACCTCCTGTTCCAAACACTCCCATCCCATTAGCTCGTCCTGAGCTGTCAATACACACCAGCTCTGGTTCCATGTCCTTATTGGCTATGAGGAACTGAGCAAACACCAGGTCGCCCATCTGTACAGGTGACACACAAACACACAGGGAGAAGAGAGGGGGAATCATTACAGTGGCTCTCTTTAACCTAAAGGCCGATTACCTTTAGAGTTCCCTGCACACCAAACGTCAGTCTGATTTTGGATACCTGGACGTTGGGTCTGTTCCTCTTGGTCGCCCCTTCGAATGCCAGGTAGGACAGAGACGCCTGCTCACTCCCTCCGAAGTCCACCTTGAAGACATCTCCAGATTTGGCGGTGACGATCCCGATGATGCTCTCTCCTTTAGCTGGGACATACTGAGGATAAAGAGAGACATAATCAGCTCCCAGCACGCACTACTTTACATTCCGACGCAGCTTTACTGCGGACTTCCACTGGACACTGCCAGACTCCATTTCAATTTTTCTATACTTGTGAATTAACCTGCAGGAGGAAGTTTCAGACCAAAACATGAGAGCTTCCGGAGGTCTGCTTGGTGCTGTGATTAATTCGGGGTTATAATTGAACACTGAGAGAAACACACTTTTCACACTTCCAGGTTTCTGAGATAAATTAGCATCCAGAGAGCAGAAAACCAGCGTCTATCGATGAATTAGGTTATCAGAAACTCACACTGGCGTTATCTTACTAATATTTCTCTCACCCTTCTCTGTTGGGAATCGATCCAGAACACGTTGGGCTCCTTGTGTCGCAGCACGCCGCTCTTACACACCACTAGCCGGTCACCGCAGCGCCGCAGGCCCGGACCGCACACCACCTTCTCCGACTTCACCGGCACCGTCAGAGAAATGTTCTCTTCGGCCTCGAAGGAAAACTCGTCCCCCGGTAACAGCACCTCCCCAACCCTTTCCTTCACGGTAGAAAACATGCTGCCGCCTATTCTTCAGCGTTAACTCCTCTAACAGGTTGTTGTTGTTTTCCACCGGAAAAAACCCCCCCAGTATCACACGCAAGAAACATCCAACAGCGCCCTCTGTCAGTCAGGAGGTATTACAACAAGCTGGCAAACATGCCAGTAATTTGTTGGTAGATTTAAAAAACAAAACAAAACAAAATAAAAAAACAAAAACATGTGTGACCCAAACCATTGTTACCAGGTCTGACTGATCTTTACCTCATTTTTAACATGTCTCTTTATTAAATATGTTATTTAAAATCACAAAGTGATTATGAATTGAGAACAAAATCATACATTATTATAGTGTTATTTTATTCTTCAGATACTTTGATATGACAGTAGATTGAAAGACAAGAAAAACAAAAAAAAATAGGGATGAGTCTGAGAAAAAAGGTTCAACAGTGAAGTCCCAATTGTATCAACAAACAATTAAATAAACAGTGAAAAAACAAAAATCCAAGAGTAACGTTATAATTTACAAGAAAAATGGTGTCATTTACAGTTAGGATCATTGTACACCTAAATAAACAACTAAATAAATACATAAATATGTGTAGACAAACAGAGGATCTAATCTAAATTAATTTACAATAAAACAGTTATGTCACACTATATAATTAATGATTCTTTAGTTGTTACATTTTGTGCATTTAATGGCACTTACTGTACATTTTAATTGGTATGAATATATTTTTGTCAGTCTGCCCCAGGGCAGCTGTGGCTACAACTGTAGCTGCCTCCACCAGTGTGTGAATGTGTGTGTGAATGGGTGGATGACTGGTGTGTAAAGCGCTTTGGGGTCCCTAGGGGGGACTAGTAAAAGCGCTGTACAAATACAGGCCATTTACCATTTTGTATTTATTTTATATTTTGGCAGGTTTTGTCTTCCATATTTAGTCCAGTCAGCTGCTGTTTTCTATTTTAATTTATGTAAATATACACCTCACACCTAGTTAATTTCTCCTTAATTTTTAATGTTCAAATATTAATTTTGCGCATCAGCAGATCTCTTTTCTTGAGCAAACGAGAGATCAATCAACTAATTCAATTCAGGCCATAATAAAGGAAAATAGCAAAATTTAGAACAAAGATTTTTACCGTTAACTCAGCAGAGACAGATTTGTTTTTAAATTTTCCACCACCGTTGGCAGCAAGAACTGCAATTGGGTGTTTCTGATAACTGACAATATACGTCTTTCATATTGCTGTGGAGGAATTTTAGCCCACTATTCTTTGCAGAATTGTTTTCATTTCATACACATTGAAGGGTTTTCCAGCATGACTGACCTGTTTAAAGTCACACCAAGGCATCTTGGCATCTTGGCAGAGTCAATCTGGACTTTGACTCAGCCACTCTAATGCCTTCATTTTGTTTTGCTGAGCCACCCAGAGGTGGACTTCCTGCTGTGTTTCTGATCTTTGTCCTGCTGCTTAACCTCAGTGTGCTTGAGCTTCAGGACAGGGACTGATGGATGGATTTTCTAGTTGAGAGCAGAATTTATGGCTCCTGAGTACCATTAGTACCACTGCCACCACCATGTTTGACTGCTGCTATGATGTTGTTTTTATGAAATGTTGTTAGTGTGATGTAATGGGATTCAAAATAGTTCCACTTTTGTATTTTCAAACAGTCTACAGAATATTTTCCTCAAAGTCTTGGGGATCATGCAGAAGCATTTCAAAAAATGTGAGATGAGCGTTTGTGCTGTTTATACTCAGCAGTGGTTTTCTCCCCGTACTCTCCCCTGGATGCCATTTACGCTCCATTTCTTTCTTAATTTTTTTTTTTTTACCTCAACTGAGACGTTACAGTGAAATGATCAGGGTGACAAATATGCAAAAAGCTAAAATCATGAAGGGGGCACACACACAGTAATATAAATGTTCTTGAGGGGGTAAATGAAGTATTACTTTTGTTTTAAAGTAAAGGGTTGTACGGAGGAGGATTAGGGCCAATGGAAAAAAAAAGTCAGAATTCTGAGATTAAAGTCAGAATTCTGAGGAAAAAGTCAGAATTATAAGAATTATAAGTACGCCCCACATAGCAATCAATTCCTCCAATTCCTGAAGATAAACAAATTCCAGGTGAGCTAGACAGCTCTGCAGAAACAGAAACTGCTTTGGAAAATGATGCAACGCTAAAGAAATTCTCCGTTCAACATGAAGCCAGCACACCACCTGACAACTCAGAGGATAAAAACATATTTGAATTTTTTAGTAACAGATATTGATTAGTTGAAGATGAAATTGTTGATATTAAATCGGAGGTGGACAAGCTGTAGATATTGAACCTTCAAGTCGAGTAACAAGGTTTCTGTAATGTAGGAAAAATAGTGATATCGATTTTAAAACGTTTCTAGAATACTAATTGGAGACTTTAAATTGGCTAGTTTTAAAATTATAATGGCTCTTTTAAATTGATGGAGTCACTTTTGAAAATCCTTTGACTGGTCCTATAGCAGGCATTCGATTCGATTCATCAGTATAAAATATTTATGTTCAAAGCACATTTCTCAGATTAAAAAGGGATAGAAAGGTAATTTGTTTTGTAAATAAATATAAATATACAGCAGAAATGTTGTTTGTTAAAACAATGACAAAAATGTTTCTGAACATGCATGGAACAGTTAAACTTTTCCCAATACACTGTGAACAACAGGCAGGTAAGTGTCTTAAACTCCCACACATAATAGCATTTCTGTCACACTTCACTATCAGAACCTTTTGTTCCGTTTCAGCAAGAGCTGCTTTTCTAAATTGACAGAGGCTATCTGGCTTTGTTTGGCTGTGAAGAGTAAACCAGTACAGCTAAAAAGTTGTTCACACGCAGCAGAAGCAAGCAGAGCTGTGTTCAGCTTAAGAGAGAGGTTCTTGATGGCTGAGAAGGAGTGCAGCAGCTCCATGGGGTCTGTGGCACAAGCAAGATAACCATCAAGCTCAACTGCAATTTGCAGCCTTCTGGAGATTGGTCTGGAGAAGAATTCATCTTCATGACTCTCTTTGCTGATCCTCACTCTCATGCTCCATCGTTTTAAGATGTTGTATGATGCATGTCAAGGCTGCAAGTAGATAACACAATTTTGTTATTTAAATTTAAGTGATTATTCCTGAACACACAAACTTAAAATCAGCTAATTCTCAAAAATGATTGTTTGATATTAAGGACACACCATCAATAACTTACAATGTATTAGGTGACATACTCACTTAAATGTGTTCATATGTAATAATACACAAAAATGGGATCATATGAATCTTTGAAAAAAAATCTGGCATACCAGCCTCCATTACATCTGCTCTGTCAGTCCAGGAAGGCTTGAACTTGGGTAAGAGGACTGCAGCTGCAGCCAACTCTGGATCCTCCATCATTGGTCCAAAATGCTTTTGAAGGCCATGCTGCACTCTGATGAGTGGCATGCATGTCTTGCTTGATGTCTCCAGCCTGCTAAGTTTGGACAGTAGTTGTTGGATTACTGGCAGCAGCCCTCCCATGAAGGAAGTGGACTCAGACTGGAGGATGTTTGAAGCTTTCACCAGTGGCTTCATGGTGGTACAGCCTTAGGAATGCAACTTCTGCGGGACTCAACCTGTAAGATACAACAACAAAGGCCACTATGATTACAATAGGGATCTTCTTATTAAATATTAAGAGTCTGCTCACGTTTTCAACCGTCTATTAAAGAAAATTCACAAAATTTGCAACCATATTGGTAGGTGTCCAATTTTACTCACATATTTACCTTGATCATCAAGAGAACCGGCAAACATGTCAAATGTGTGACACCCTCTCAATCTTTTGCAGGCTAGTTCAGAAAAGGGATCACATATACAAAAATGCTGCCCATAGAGCTAACAAATCAAAACAATCCACATTATGTTCTGTAAAAAAAAAAAATCACATTGGGAAACATAACCCTACCGATTAAGACCCATGTCATTTGGCCAATGATACTGATCCATCAGTCGGCTCCAGTGAGCTGGAAGATTAATTTGAGATGCAGCTCAGCAGTGTGTGCCATTTTTGTTTTTAAATATAGACCAGCTGATTTTAGGCCTCTGAGTTTTAAATGACTCAAGATTTAATTTACTGTAATGATGATGGTTGTCCAAATAAGCTAAAACATTCCTAAGAAGTGTAGCTCAATTATGTTATATTATACAAGTTAGCTAGCTCCGTGTTACTTTAATACTGTATCAGGCTAACCAACGGCAGTGACAATATCTTAGCCAAACTAATGACCTTAACACACATGAAAAATAAAAAAACAATATCGTACACGTATAGCTGTAAGACTTCTTACCTCAATGTGTTTTTTTTTTAGATTAGATGCTGAAGTCTTGTAAGCTGATATCACTGTAGAGGTCAAAGTTTGCACTGCATCTGGACGCTGTCTCCTTTTCTCCCTCTCTACATGAAAAACCCATTCATCCGGGTACAGCCACACGTCCTCCGTCTTTTCTACATCGTTTTCTCGGTTGACGGCGTTGTCTTCTGTCTCCATTTGGGCTTCTTTGTCTCCAAATCTTCAGTCTATAAATTTGTTCAGCAGCGGAGGTTGCTTGCGTCTTAAATTGGCGCGGTCGCGATTGCACGGTCTTATTGGCTGCAAAGATGCAGATGAAAGGTTTGAATATTAATTCAAATTCTGGGCATACTCAATTGCGACTTTTGATTTTATAAGTAGCGAAGTAGATCACATGGTCTATATTGTACTCAAGTACGAGTAAAATTTCACACTTGAAAAATTACTCATAAAAGTACAAGTACCCCCCAAAAAATCTAGTTAATTATAGTAAAGTGAGTATTTGTAATTCGTTACTTCCACCCCTGGTTTTTCCTCTCCACTGTTACATATTGCTTGCTCAGAGTTTGTCTGTTGGGGTTTTCTTTTTAATACTGTAAGGTTAAGACCTTAAAGTAATACGCTGCAAGCTTACCTTGCTGTGTATTACTTTAAGACCGTAACCTTACATTGTGAAGGCTTTGAGAAAAAACACCATTTCATTTGGCGCTATACATACTGAAGTGAATTGAATTGAACTAACATGACTAATTCGGCACTTCAAGTTTACCTCAATAAAAGTTTTACATTTTTACACTCTGATTTCTGTTTGTTTATTATCTGTAAGTTGAATAAATACATGTGTTACCTGTTATTTAGTTCAAACTGTGGGTACAAAATGCAGAGAATATGTTGTGTTGTCATGTGACCGGTTCTCTCATGTGTGCCTTTTTCTTGTTTTGTATGCATTTCTCTTATTTTTATTTATTCCTGCTATCTTACTAATAATTTTTTATTCCTGCGGTTGGTGTGGAATTCACATTTTCATTAAATTATTTTAACCCTCTCTGGCATTGATTTTCGTTTTTCAGAAAAAAAAAACTTCACCCTATGTGTGGTGCTGGAAACATTTTACCAACTTATGAACTCATAAGTCTAAAACAAACAAGTTCATGTCGTGATTGCTGAAATTTCCCATCACCTGAGGGTTATGCAACTCAGTTACCTTGGGTCAGATGTTCATGCTACACGGAGCTGAAAGGTTTGAGTTAGAGAACTTTTCCAACTTCTGTGCCCGCTCCGCGTGGTGCCCTGCTGCGAGCCGCAGCTGTCCTGCATTACCTGCTGCTGTCACTCATCTCCACAGCTGACACCTGAGCCGCAGCTTTAAACCTGCTCTGCATTAAAAGAAGCCAAACACAGAGAGCAGACTGACAGGAAGTCCCAGAGTCTGCTCATACTAACTAAATAAAAGGCCCGGTAATTTAATGAAATCAGGCAGGGAGAGCATGTTTGTAGAAGAGGTCATCCTCACCGTTTCCAAAGTTTCAGATGAACTGAAGCTGATAAGAGTTAAACTAATGATATTGGTGACTTATTACTGACTTGATTTAGACTCACTATGAGTTTGTTTTGTGCTCATGTCTGAAATTTGATTTTGATGGGAAACACTCATCGAACAGCTCACGGCTGATGTTGATGTTCGGTCTTGAAACAAGATAATTTTAACAGCATGTTCTGGTCTCTGAGAGGCGTCCACTGCTTCAAATTAAACTGTGCAAAAAGCAGCTCAGTTTCAAACCTGGATCACATCAGGGACGATGCAGGATTCCCAAATGTTAGAGGGATGGAGTCACAACCACTGTTATAGGTAGAATCTGAGAAAATTACAGAGCAACTTTTGTTGTAAAAATGTAACTAAGACATAATGATTTGATTGTTCTTCAACTTCACTTTCATACAGAGATGTTAGTGCAGACAGATGTGAGGTGAGGCTGAAGGACACATGGTGTCAAACGAGCGGCAGTGTGGTCTCACTTTTTGGTTTTATTTTACAAAAAAAACAAAACACACACACACACAGAAACCATCAGCTCTATGGTTGCTTCGAGCTCTGACATGCTGCAGAACAACAAGAGTACAAAACACACTTTACAAAAGTTCACACTCTGAATTATGGAAGTAAAAACTAGCTGTTATATATATATATATATTTTTTTACAGCGCACAGAAAAAACAACATTGGTTTGATTAAAAATAAAAAAGGAACAATTTTAAAAAGTCTTCACACACATTTCTTCTTTTCCAGACATGAATTACACCAGAAAATCACCTTCAGATCCTCTCATGGCTACACAGCAGAGGATTTAACACATGACCTTTGACCCTCTCTAGAGAGCCTCTGCTTTTCTCCTTCTCGTCTTCCCTCTTGGCAGTGTTACTGCCTCCGGCTAATCATCTTGCTGGAGTGACTGTTGAGAACCTTATTGAAGAGATCGTCTGAAGAAACAGAGAATGAAGCAGAGCAGATTCAGATGAGAGTGGCGTGCAGCAGGAACTAAACACATCATGAAGACATTACAAACACTCACCGTTCCTGAAGCCCCTGGAGTCTGCCTGCAAGACACAAAGGAGGGCATTGCAGCTCAAACATGTGATTCAGTAATCAGAGGACAGGTATTACATCAATCTTTCTGATTTCAGGATTTAGAACATTTTGAGGTGCAAAAGTGATATTCAGATTATTTGTGAAAAGGTTTTTTGGCATAAAGAAAGGCCTTTCTCACCCTGGAAGCGGCAATGGCTCTGAGAGGAGCTGCAGGTCCGTCGCTCTGCTCTCTGTCCACCTTTGGAGCTGAAGACACAAAAACGCCAGGTCAGCTTTAAAGGACAGGTCCACATTTGAAAAGCACTTACGTCGCTTCAATTTTATGTATACAGCGCCAAATCACAACATCAGTGGCTGCATGGCGCTTTATATTGTAAGATAGACCCTACAATAATACAACTATCTTATCCATAGTTCGATGTTGTAAACATGGTACTCACGCAGAGGTCTGATGATGGTGTTGACGGCATGGATAATTCCGTTTGTCGCCATCAGGTCAGCGTCAGCCACGGGGATTTTGTTGACGTAAACCGTGTAGTTACGCTGAGAGACAAAGAAAGGCGTCAGACTCGCTGATTATTCCTAAGAAAACAGCAATACTGTGCAACATCTATGGTCAACACAAATTAAATATGCCTTTAAATGTGAAATAAGATACAAAGTGCTGAATAAAATATTGAAAACAAAATATAAAATAGACAAATTAGAGATGAATAATCAAAATATAATAATAATAATCATAATATTAATATCAATAATAATAAACTGTGTATTTAAAATAAATAAATAAAAGATTTCATCATCTTTTAAATAAAGTTTTTGAACCAACCAAGCCCAGCTCCAGCTTCTCCCCCTGCAGAGTTTGGAACCTGGTGTGAGAGGAGACGCCACCGCTCACCAGCATATTCTCCCCCAGGTGATACTTGAGCACACCTGACAGCTGCTGAGGGTCACCTGGACACAGAAACACAAACGGTTCTTACTGTGCATCTGATCTCATTTCCTTCTTCATGCTAAGCTCTGCTATAAGCCATGACTTGCTTTGCCCCGTGTCAGTAGATGACTGGAATCAGAGCAGAGTCTCTGTATGTCTTTATTAGGGTAGAAGGTGCTGCTGCTGTTTGTGCAGCAGATTAAACAAACAGTTTGTGAACATTCAGCGTGTTCAGTCCAAACAAAGAGCAGAAAATTAGCCCCCCTGAGAAATCTCTACAAACCACTTCTCAGTATGAACTGCTGTAAAGAAGAGAGACGCTTTCCACATGTGTGTGGAAACTGTCCATGTGGATTAATTAAGAATGTGAATAAAGAAAGCTGTGTGGTTGAATAAAACTCACGCATCAGCCTGTTGCGTTCATCCTGCGGCAGTGCATTGAAGGCATCGTTGGTGGGAGCGAAGAAGGTGAACATCTTCTGCTGGTTCAGAAGCTCGGTCATACCTGCTGTCTGGATGGCATTGACCAGCATGCTGAAAACAGCAATAAATGATGTTAGCTCAAATGGCAACTACACAACAACACACTAACACCTCTGCTTCCAGTCATTATGCAACACCAAACTAACAGCTTTATGATAATCTAGGCTAACAGCTGACTCACTTTTTTGGAGCTTCAAACTACAAAAAAAACTTTTTTACTGATCATAGTTTGTGCAGTTGCTGCTCTGTGCCTCTAAGGTGCACTGTAGAGTCATTAAAACTGCCAACAGGTGACAGGGAGTGTTTTTGCTGTACTTTTCCATCAGAGAAACATGATTCAGATGGTACAGATCCTCACATGAAGCGGTCATCGGCCTTCAAGACATCCATGATGTTTCCCATTGGTGGAGTGATTACTTTGTCCACTGTGAACATGGTGGCATAGCGTCCAACCTTGTCATGCGCAGCGATACAGGCATTCTCGATGCAAAGGTTCTACAAAGAAAAAAAAATTGTGTTTAAATACATAACACTGGGCTTTGGAATCAGAAAAAACGATTTCTAGTTATTATTATTACTGTTATTATACTGTTTAGATACCACTGCTAGCAAGCCAGAGTGTTTCTGATATATTTGTTGATCTAATATTTGTTGTGGAAACCTGTTAACCTTCACACTGACCATGCTGAGTTTGACCATCTTGATTTTGAAGGTACCCTTCTAGTTATTATTATGTTGCTTAGATTAAAAAAACTGACCAACTAAAGCTTCTTCTCTGTAATGTTTGTTAACTTGCGAAGGAAACCTGACCACAGGCCTGAGGGAATCACAGATGACTAAGAATTTTTTCATGCTACTGTCTCCACGTTCTAGAGTCTAGTCTAGGATATTGCGTTGGTCTTATCTTTACAATGTAAAGTGTCAAACACAAACCTTAAAACATACTTCACATTAAAATGTAACAATTAATGGTGTAATGTAACTCTGTGGCTAAGTAGACAGGTTTATATCCTCTTTAAATGAGGTAACACACCGCACACACAGTCCCACAATGGTTAAGTATGGAAAGACTTAACCGCTGTGGGATGCAGGAAGCTTGATGTGGTCTGCAGAGTTTATTACTGAGCAAACAACCACCCACAAACACGACCTGGGACATGTGGAAACGAGCAGAAACACAAACACTTCACATCCTGTGTGACCAGAGCACAATCAATACTACTGCTAGGACGTATCAATGCGTAAAGCATCAGTGTGAGAGGCAGCTAATCCACTACAAAATCAGTTCACTTTTCGGTCATTCATCGATTATCTGACTTGACTTTTGCAAAGTATGTTTCTGAAAGCCTAAGGAAAAAACTAAAACTGACACATAGAGAGGGGTTAGCAAGGGCAGAACAAGGGTCAACGGAGGGGAGAGAAACGGGGACCAAAAGAGGCCAAACAAGGGCTAACAGCGTGCAAGGGAGCACACAAGAGCCAGCAACGCTAACATGGGGTAAAGGCCAAAGTGACTCAATACAGGGGCGATAGAGGCCAAATAGGTATCAACGTATTAGGTGTAAGCTTGTGAGATTAAAAAGGTTTTGAACATAGACATAGTTATAACTGACCTTCGGTCAGCAGCCAGCTTGTTCCAAAGAACAAGACCACAGTAGCTGAAAGCACCCTCAGCAGGCTGAGACCTGATTCTGGGAACCGTTAAAAGATCTGCATCTGATTACTTGAGAGGTCTGACTGGGTTAGAGAATCAGCAAGTCGAAGATAGGCCAAAACGTGAGCCTTGAGGAAACCCTGATTGGATTTTTTTTAACTACTAATCACAGTTTAGGTCTCTGACCTGAACCAATGAAATCATAAAGGCTTTGAATTAAATGTCATGATCAACAGTGTTAAAGTCAATAATGAGATCAAGCAGAACTAAGACAATACAAACAAGGACCAACCAAGTAGAGATTGACTAATAAGCTGGCTAGCCTACTCAGCAACTGGTGATGCTGACTGTTCAGCTCCAAACAATCATGGGAAAATAAGCATTTATTGTGTTTCATTTCTTACTTCAATAAAGTTCTGTCTGCATGTTTCAAGTTAAAGTTAATAAAGAAAAGAGGTTTTCAAGAGAGATGAAAACCAGCATCTCGTTAGGAGATGGAAGCAGTTTAATTCCTCATGGCAGCAGCAGACGGAGGCAGCAGCTCCATCAGAAGTTGTTTCTTCAGCAGCAGCTTCCTGTTCTGACCACAAACAATCACATAAAACAAAACCACATAAAAGAGCAACATCTGCTGTGAACAGCCTCTTGATCCAGCAGAGAACCATCCACACTCAATTCAGCCAAACAGCTGAACAGTTGGCTGTTCTGCATTCAGAATATTTAACTTGTTTCAGGTCCAATTAAACAGTCTCATGGCTGTATTTTGACACATGATGAAACAGTACTACTCTGCTTCTTTAACCTGTGAATTCCAAGTACTCCTAACCACATCTGTACACTTCTAGAATTTGTGATTTTTGGCTGTTCAGTCGCCCTAACAGAGAGTTATGGTTAGTAACCACAACTGAGTCTGAGACACAAGGAATCTGAAAAGTGCCTCTAACAAACTGTGGAACAAACCACCAAGTAAAAAAATGTCAGTTCTTACTTTTCTGTAGACAAAGACTCTGAGTTTGAGGCCTCCCAGTGTCTCCAACTCCTGGCCATGGTATAGAGCCTTGGATGACAGCTGCTCCTTCAAGATGTGATTGCTCATTAATTTTCTCATGCTGGGAGTCATTGTCATACTTCCTGTTAGACATGTGGAAACAATGGCTGTTCATACCCATTTCTGATTATCCCTACAGGATGGCAGGAAAGTCTTTTTTTGGGGGCCACACGTTACCTTTAAAGGCGTCGTTCAGAGGAGCAAGCATGGTCAGAGTCTCAGACCCGGTCAGGTGGGGGGTTAGACCAGCTTCAACAAACATCCTGGTCGCAGTGGAAACAGATGAACTTTCAGCCAGCTCCAGGAGAGTTTTAGCTGCAAGAGACAAAGAAGTATTAGTACTATCTTTGGTACAACTAATAATCCTTTTAGGTAACCCTAACCCTAACCTAAAAATGGTAACTGTAACTTGTGTTTGTTAGAATTTTCCACAATTGTTCACTTCCAGTGGTAATCAATGTGGACAAATGTGACTTGGTTTATTTTAATATAATTGGTCTCATAGTCACTCAACACCACCATCGGACCAATCAATTGGTTCAAGGTGTGATTTCATAACACCAAAATTTGATTTGGTTGAATATCACCCAGGTGTAGAGATCCAAGAAGTGGACGGATCTTGTCTCTTAGTCTCAGTGAGGACCCTAAACTTTGAAAGATCTGTAAAAATAATAAACATGAGATTTTTTTGGATCTCCTGCTAAGACAGAAGTTCTTCCAATGACCTGAAGGCGATAATTCAACTCTGAGTCCATGATTATTCCAAGTGCTTATGTTAAAACCACTACTGAAGGACTATTTTGTGCGGATTCCTTGTGCAGCAATATCTTCCCTATATTGGGCAAAGCTTTGTGGTATTAGTAGTATTGTTTGTAGAGCAATTACCTGAGTCAGGAATGAGCAGCTCGCCGATGTAGTGGATGACTCCATTGGTGGCTAGCTGGTCCGTCTTGGTGATGATAGCTTTGCCGTTCAGGGTCATGTGTTCTCCATCACAGCCGACCTCCAGCATGGTTCCCTGCAGCGTTTCCAGTGGTGTTCCTGACACAATCGACTCTGCGCAGTGCATGTTCTTCAGGATGTGGTAGTTGAGCAGGTCTGAGGGGGCCACACATCAGATCATACAAAAGTAATTAAAAATATAAACAGAGCCAGATAGAAGGAGTCACAGTGTCTTGTGCCGTTCACCTTTTAGAGCTATGGGGTCTCCCAGAATTCTGTTGAGGGTCTCCCGAGGAATCTTCTCGAAGGCGTCGTTGGTGGGAGCGAAGACAGTGTAATGACCCTCGCTCTCCAGCATGGTGGTGAGACCTGCAGCAGCAAAGGCCGTCTGAAACACAGACAATGAGACATACAAGAAAACAGAGACAAGAGTTTAAGCTGCTTATTCCATCAGAACTTACAACTACTACAAGTGTCTGGGGACGTGCAAACCTGTTGCTGGAGAAAAGCTAAATGTTCAGGATTTCATAGTTCTCTAACTGTTTTCTGTATGTGACAGATATGGACAGCAGTCACCCAGAATCTGTTACTGTGAAGCATGTGGTTAAAAATGTCTTTTTGACATAAGAAACAACTTCTGTGAAAAAGATTTCTCCCCAGTGTCAACATACCCATGGCCACACTCTAAATTGCCAGACAAAAGGTGGTGGCCAGGGTTCTTCTTCTTCTTTCATGTTTAACGGCAGCTTGCATTGGTGGCCAGGGTTTGAAACAACTAAATGCAAAGAGGGATAACTGGACCGCACCACCACTTCCTGCTGAAGGGGCGAATGTGTGTTTTCTTTAATTTACAAATAAAGTAGTTGTACTTCGTGGCTCAAGAGTTGGGAGTTCGGGTTGTAATCGGAAGGTTGCCGGTTCGAGCCCCGGCTTGGACAGTCTCGGTCGTTGTGTCCTTGGGCAAGACACTTCACCTGTTGCCTACTGATGGTGGTCAGAGGGCCTGGCGGCGTAAGTGTTCGGCAGCCTCGCCTCTGTCAGTGCGCCCCAGGGTGGCTGTGGCTACAATGTAGCCTGCCATCACCACTGTGTGAATGTGTGTATGAATGGGTGGATGACTGGATGTGTAAAGCGCTTTGGGGTCCTTAGGGACTAGTAAAGCGCTATGCAAATACAGGCCATTTACCATTTACTTAATTAAATGTTTGAGTTTAGTTTAGGGTTTAGTAGTTTTGATTTCCTTCTTTGGTGTTTAGTTTATTAACAAACCAGACTGTACTGCATTGTTTGCTGTTTATGATTGTGTTTTGTTTAGTTACCCCTCGTGTCTCAATGGTCTGATCAGCCATTATTTATACCCTCGTGTGTAATTTCATGTGGAGGTCATTTATGTTTGTTTGGGCAGTCATTTGGTTTGTTAAGTTTGCAGTCTTTGCCTGAGTTGAGTTTTGTTTCTTTGACCTCTTTTATGAGCTCAACATTTATGACTTTTGTAAATATAATTTTTGGGTTGGGTTCACAAATGAAAACCCTATTTTTGTAATAATTCCTGTGACTCCTCCTGCTTTTTCAACTCGGTCCATCACAATGTCCCATAGAGGTCTGCAACAGCAACTATGGACTAGCAGGTCCAGTTAATGGGGTAGACCTTAGATTCAGAAGGAGAGTTCATGGGACTTTAGAACTTTGACTGATAATTTACCTTGTGATATATTTTAATGATTTACTGTGATGGAATCAAACTCTTTGTCATTTTATGGTGAAAAATGTTCTTCTTAAACTGCTGAGGTATTTGCCCCTGTTATGTTTCACAGCCTGGTGAAACTCTCTGTGATAGTCATTTTATACCCAGTCGTGTTACTAATGAACATTAGCTGGCTGATGTTCCACCAGCTGTTACACAACTTTTACAGTTGCTTTAGCTGTTCATGTAACAACTTCATTTAAATATTTTTAGATAAGCAGGTATTTCTAATTTCGTAGGCTGTTTTAATACTATTTTTTCCAAAGGTTTAAAACAACAAAAGGATTTTAAATTCAATGGACTTACACGCAGAGTCTCCAGGTCGTCATCAATGTCAATGATTGATTGCATGTTGTTGTAGATGGCTGTGATGACGCGGTCAACCACGTGCACGATGCCATTGGTGGCATGTTGGTCAGGTTTGACCAGACGAGCGCAGTTCACAGTCACAATCTGTAGATATAAGAAGGAAATGTATTAATGTGTTGTTACTGCAAATATTTGTGTTACGCCTTTAACAGTTATGTGTATGATCATACATTGATGATCAGACACATAACTGTATGATACCTAATGTAAGATAATAATGATGTTCAGAGCAAGACTGTACATACAGCCTCAGTTTTGAGCCTGGAGACAGTCTGGTAAAAAAAAAAAAAGGTATCTTAACAAGCACTGGGACTGCTGACCAAAGTCCTCTGTGAAAGAAAGAAAGAAAGTGTACTTTATTGATCCCCGTGGGGAAATTCCTCTCTGCATTTAACCCATTCACTCAGTGAAGCAGTGGGCAGCCATTGGGCGCCCGGGGAGCAGTGTGTAGGGACGGTACCTCGCTCAGGGGTACCTCAGGGTAGCTGTTTGGGGGAATCGAACCCCCGACCTTCCGATCATGGGGCCACCACTCTACCTACTAAGCTATCCCTGCACTGTGGAGAAGGGAGAGCAATAGCTTAGCTGATTAATACTCAGAGACCTGACTAAAGTTGGTTGTCTGAGCTAATGACGGTGGTTTCTCATTAATTACAAATTTCACTGGTCTATATTCATGTTATCATGACAGCTAAACTTGATTCCTGTGCCAGAGTTACAGGCTAACAATAGTATGTCTTCATTCACCCCGTTGCTGTAGTGGTGTATATGGACGGGGGCATCCTGGTACATGGAGGAGAAGGTGGATCCGTGCTTCAGCTCCTCAGAGGTCAGCCGGCGATTCACCATGTGGTAATGAAGAGCATTTAACAGCTCGATATTCACATTGCTCACCAGAGCGTCAAGGATCTCCTGGAAAACGACAACAAACGACACACAATGAGTTAAGCAGGAGAACCATCGCTGATTGCTCCTCACAAAAGGAGCGCGAGGTTGCAGTAAAAGTGTGTGAGTGTGTACTGACTGTTGGCAGAGATTCCCAGGCCTTGTTACTCGGGGCGAAGAAGGTGAAGCTTCCTGGACCTTCGATCTCCTCCCTGAGTTGGGCTCGATCAGAGTACATCTGAGTGGTGGAGGCGCCGACCACGGCCAGAGTGCTGTAGATGTTCACAAGAGGCAGCGCTGCAATGGTGCACATAAACAAACACAGCTGATGACTCTCTGCAGTAAAATCCCAACAGATGTTTTAAACATATTTAGTGTAAGGGGTGAGAGGTCATACCTGCAGGACAGCCCTTCTCTCCGGGAATCCTCTCATAACCAGGGCAGCACTCATAGGTGATCACCCTGCAGAGAACACATAAAAACACAGGAGAACATGAGGATTCTTGTGGACCTTCTTGTATTCCCTGACGTCAGAGCAGAGGCCTCATGTCAGACTTCATGTTCCCGTTTCTCTATAAAACTCTCAGCTGCCACATCAGGAGCTCGTAACTTGTCTGTAGGGTTTCTGCTACAGGATACTCATAAATTCCTGTCTGACAGTAATTATGCTAATAAAGTTACGAGCTGCATGAGCAGACCTGAGAGTCTGCAGGTAGTGCAAGTGGTCTTATGAAATGAGAAAAAAAGAGCTCCAGTAACCAATCAGCCCTTACCTGACTCAACAAAACCCACCTGTTTGTCCAGGAAAACAACAGCTTCTACAAAGCTGAAGACCCACCTTTGTTTACTGCATCAGTACTTTGCACACTAACCACTAGTTTATCTAAAGAAAAGATAAAAAAATTATCTTTATTATGGCTTTAGCTTAATGGAAGACCTACACATCTTTCAGCCTGAGTAAGTCATCAGCTGGAAGGAGTTAATGTCGTACGACACAAGCTAAAAGGGGAACTCTGAAACCAAAGACATCTTCAAAAGAAACTTAGACTTTGAGAGAGCTGGATCTGAATCAGAGGCAGCTCGACTCTTTGCTGGATTATGTCAAAGTGCTGAATGAAGGCAAAGATAGTGGAATGGCAATATGATATGAACATCATCCTTCCATGTGTGCCTGTTTGGTGGCTCTTCAGTGTGCCTATGTACAAATGACACCAATCCACCTATTTAAATAAGCATTTGTCTGTAGAAGACAACAGAGAATGGTCACACCCTCTGGATAATCACTGGAAAAGTTGGACCTATTGAGGCCACAATATTAGCCAGAGAAAAATCATGCTGCTGTACTACAGCCAATATCATCCAGTGGGACAGGCGAGCACTGAATTTTGCTGATGACCCTTTTCTGAGCGCCTAAACATGACTCATTTGGACACAGAGTGGATGAGGTGAGTGACATGCTGCCTGCAAATTATGGAAAAGAGAAGAAAAACAGACAAGGAAAGGCTTTGTGTTTCCCTGAGTGTTTTGGATTCACAGTTTGAAGTGTATTCCACCAGAAAAAATATTACTTCTGCATCCAGAGCATTTAATTGCCCTCTGATTTTTTCCAGTTTCTCACTGACTGGAGAGTTTTTCAGTCAGTTTTTGTAGACGTGATTTATGGCCATTTCATCTTGCTTAGATTCAATTACACACGCCTTATTGCAGGTCATGACATGTGTGCTAGATTTACATGTCACACATTAGTGGAAGCAGCACATCTACTATTCCTACTCATTGTAAAGCTGTATGTATGGGACTGTTTTTCCTTGCTGCACCAACACATTCACAGTCTGTCCACAATCTGTTCGTCACGGTGGGCAGAAGGTTCCTCTATGTCTGAAAAACAATTTAAAATAATTGGAATTCACATTATAAACATAAACTTGTCTGAGAAAGGAGGAAATTAAGAAATGCTTTGGTGACAAGTTTATGGTGTCAGATTGTAGTTTAAAATCTTTTTAAAAATCCAAAAAACACAGTTTATTTTATAAATTATGGTCTGGATGTAAAAAAAAATAAAAATAAGGAGAAAGAACAGTATGGCTTATGGCTGGGTTACCCTGTGAGTGACAGGGATTAATAATGGATTCTGACTCCGATTACCTAGTGTACCCAGTGGTCACTCTGGGAAGTGCACCCACTGAGCAGGATTTACAAGCAGTAACTGTGGGACCAGGAGGACCTGTGGAGGTCTGTCTGCTGGAAAAATCTCAGAACGTTACTTCAGCTACAGGCACATGTGGGCTGCAATGAAGCGTACAGACTGAATGGAGCTTTCAGGACTTCCTGTTGAGATTTCCATAATAAATGTGGCTCCACCGTCTGGGCTCATAAAGCTCATTTCCTCAGAGAGGAGAAGAATCTGCAACCAGACTAGACATCTGAGAGGAGACCTGCACCCACTGCCAGGAAAAACACTAAAACCAGGGCAGGAGCCCCCATCCAGCTCCTCACTTCCTGTCCACTACAAAATAAAAGGTCATTATGAAGAGAAAAGTAGCAACTCGACTGCACGTATAAACATCAGTTTGAATAGTTCTGGACATGAACATTACTAGTTTCAGTTTAACCGGCAGCTTGGGGGTGATTAAGACTTAACCAAAGCAGATTTGAACTATTATGTCACTGCAAAGGTAGTGAAGAAGACTGCATACCCATAATCATAGTCAGTGTCTTTTAAACTGAGAGCAAATGAACATAATTCAGCGAGGAAAAAAATCAACCTTTGGCTCAACAACCTTCACTAAAAGAGCTTCTCAGCTCTGACAAATACTTTGATTACATGTGTGACAGAGTAATTCTTCATTTATTTGAATGCCGTCTTCAAAGACTGTTTATAAAAGACAGAATCAAAACTGGAGAAAACTTCTTGGTCAGTCTGTTTATCGAGCAGTTTGCTGGGGTTGAATTCCAGAGGGACATAACAATGACACACAGTGACGGTGACAATACTATCGTTATGAAAGCTCTAGCTACATGTATTAGAAATATGTTGGAAATAACAGTGGGCCAAAGATTAAGTCTTGAGTCTTGAACACCATAGTTAGAATGTAGAAGGTGGAGAGCAGATTAGCTGAGGTGAAGCCTAGCAGACAGCCAGCAGCTACAACCACCTGTGTCGCTTTAATATTTAATATTTATCCTGCATGTATAAGCCAAGCTCTTTGTGTCAAACCAGTGTCAGCCTGCCTCTATGTTGCATGACATGGGAACTTTTTAATTTGCAGTTTGAGATAAATCATTGAGTGATCAGTCAGCCAGCAGTTGAATTCTTCTATAAAAATCAATTTCCTAAACTTCCTCCTGTGTCAGCTCCTCCACTATGTCCTCTCTCTGAGACGTTCTGAGTCTATAAACATCAGATGTGTATTTTCTTCAGCTTTACGAGTCAACGATTGTTGGAAGGATGACTGGCAAGAGTCCCCTGATGGAGGAATCTGATTATGAATTTCTGAGTTTCTTGTGTTTGTTTTAACAGAGTGATTAGTGGACAAATCTTTCAGTGAAGCCAGGACCACCAACCAGTCACTACTCCATATTAACACTTAAACCGTCTGCAGACAGAGGTCTTATTTCTGCTCTCAGGTCCTCTATAATAAAGTTTAATGTCGACAGAGAGAAAAAGGAAGCTCCCAAAGCTCCGGCAGCCTTCATCACCGCTGCAATAAGTGCAAACATGTGAAGAGCAGCTACTGATGGTGCGTGTGTTAATGTGCGCAAACACACACTGGACTGATTATCAAAGCAGATGGAAACTCGGGTCCCTTTTGTTCTCCACACAAGTAAAGATGGCTGCTGTGGATTTATGACAAAACAAACAGAGCAAGGTTGCAGTAATTCTGCTGCCGGGATCGAGCTGCTCGATGAAAACCTTAAAAAAGAAATGCTTTCACATCAGTCAGCAGCGCCATGAAAAGTGAGAAAAGTTTCATCAGGGATTAAAAGTCATTTCCAGAATGTAAAAACAACGTGGACACGTACAAATTTTGTCTTTGAGAAACTTTTGTTAACTAAAGCTGATGAATTAAAGTTAGACACCTCAGTGAGGAAATTAAGGGACGAGTTACACAAGCTTGGTTATTGTGAGGGTGCGGTACATAAACGTGTGCTACTTAATTCTAAATGAAATGCCCTTTATTTAACAAAAATGCCTGTTAATGATCTAGATTTTTTTTTCAACAAAATTAATACTTTTACACAATATTTAAGCGCCTTGAGGCGACTTTTGTTGTGATTTGGCGCTATATAAATAAAATTGAATTGAATTGAATTGAATTGAATTAAGAGACAGAAATCTAATCTTCTGACCGAATTCTGTGTCTTATACACCGCACAGGTGCAAGATCACTGATTTTATTAACATCTCAACAAAAACTCTGAATAAGTCAGTCATGACAAGCTAACAGCTAACAGTTTAAATCCAGACTCTACAAACCACATCACACATTGCCAATAATCAAAGTCTAAACATAACACATCTCAAATCATAGTCAAGCGTTCCAAACTTCATGTGTACTGCTATATGCCTTATTATGTGGGCAAAAAGGACAGAAAGTTCAGTTTTATTTTGCATTTTACAAATAAAGGATTTGAAAATTATACTAAATTGCTTCTAAAAAATCTTGTAGCTCTAAAAACTTCCAAAGCTCTCAGAGCTGGAAGTGAGCTTGAACCTTTGAAGCTCTGAAAGCTAGTGGAGCCCTTGAAGGTGTCTGAGTGATCGACGCTCTCAGAGCTCTTAAAGTTCTTGGACCTCTAACAGCTACCAGAGGTCTCAAGTCTTTGAAGTTCTCAAAACTCGTGGAGCTCTGGAAGCTACCAAAGACTACCAGCATCTGGAAAGTCCTCAAAGCTCTCAGATTTCATAATAATTATCAAGACTAGGTTAGGTAGCAAAAGATCAGCGTATAACTTTGGACACCAGACCTCTGTGCACTATTATAAAATAGTTCTGACACATAAGATGCATTGAGTTTTTCCTTTCCAGTCACCTTTCTCGCTCTCTATGTATTAACAGACCTCTCTGTGTTGAATCATATCTGTTATTAATCTCTGTCTCTCTTCCACAGCATGTCTTTTATCCTGTCTTCCTTCTCTCACCCCAACCGGTCGCAGCAGATGGCCGCCCCTCCCTGAGCCTGGTTCTGCCGGAGGTTTCTTCCTGTTAAAAGGGAGTTTTTCCTTCCCACTGTCGCCAAAGTGCTTGCTCATAGGGGGTCATATGATTGTTGGGTTTTTCTCTGTATCTATGAAGCGCCTTGAGGCGACTTTTGTTGTGATTTGGCGCTATATAAATAAAATTGAATTGAATTGAATTGAATTAAGAAATCACAGCAAGAAGATCAAAGGGACAAAAGTAATGTAACAGTGATAAAGATATGTAGAGCAGAGTAAAGAAATCCCCCCCATCAGATCTCACCCAGCTGCTGAGCTTTAAACATCTCCAGGCTACATCTCTGACCTTTGAGCCATGTTTTAGCAGTTGTAGGCTGACACAAAGTCTCTTCTCACAGTTTGACTCCAAACCTTTAACGCAGTGTCATTTTGCTTTTGTTGTTTTAGCTCCTAAACTGTGGAATGAACGAACTCTCACAATCTGCACAGCTGCCTCCTTCAGTTAAAAACCTGTTGACTTGGATAGTTTTACCTCCTTTAACTGCATATTTTGATCTTTTGTTCTTTATAACATAAATAAGATGGTTACTTCAGTGCTGTTATTGTAAGTATTATTATAATTATTAGCAGTATTACCTAAGGTTAAAGAAACAGATGTGGCATTAGTGTCTGACAGACAGAGGGTACTTTGAGGACCCGGGGTTCAGAGGGGGGTTGTAGTGAATTACGATGGGAGTTATGAGTCTTCCTTCTGCTGACCTCTAACCTCCGGATCCTCCTCCACAGAAACCCACGGGTCCAAAGCCGCAGAGACAAAGACATGACTGTTAGACTCAAAATGCCCCATCAGTGTAAATCCAACTAAACTGTCAGAGATAAGAGCTCAGTGTTTCCACACCCACACTGTGGGTGTTGTAAGATTTGTGTGCATGGGGCGTCAGGGTCCTCCAGCAACTTCACTTCCTACAAATGTCCACAGAAAGTCTCACTTCCTCTTTCTGTCCTACTTGCTGCCAGCTGAAAGAATCTGTTTGTGAGAAACGTTCAGGCTGAACTGTGAGCTGCGTCAAGGCTGTGTCCAACATCCTGACTGGACACATTTAGGACAGGAAATGCACAAACACACAGGACGAGCCTCACAAATGCATGAATAAATACACAGAGTAAGCAGGAGAGATGAAAACAGTATCAGACAGAAAGAGGTGGTGGACAGGAGGAGGATCATCTTTAGATACAAGACGGGAGAAGAAAATAGTGGAGCAGGCCGAGAGATGAAGAAGATGAGGGAACAGAAACCAACTAAGAAGAATTAAAGTAGAAGAAAGAAGAAGTAAATGAAACATTGCAAACAAAGTTATGAATCATTTCTTATTGAAATGTCTGTTAAACTGCTGAAGCGGACATTTCCATAAGTTTGCCTCATGATAAATCTGTGACAGAAACACCAACGCCTTCGGTTTGAATTCAACACGCACCACTAACCGATCAGCTGATACTAGACTGTGGCAAATAAAAAGACATTAACGAGAGACAGGGGCTAATTTTTAGCTCTTCTATCTGGCTTGCTGAATATTAAAAATTAGAGCGACAAAGACCAAAAAGGTTTTAAATTTGTTATTTTTTTATCATCATCTGTGTGAATCCAGCCTAAATGCTCCAATAATTCTACGTAACATGTGAAGCATTCCTCGTCCAGAGCTCATGGAGAGATGATGGATGAAAGAGTCACCAAGATTCAGGTTCCATTTAAAAATGAAAGTAGATGTCAGAATTAATATTTTTAGACTCCGATTTACTTCATTTTCTATAATTTATTAAGAACTCGCGTTGTAACGTGAGTTCAGGGATGCCCCGATCTGCTGATCTAATTTAAAGAATCTCCCCAAATATGGGATAAATAAAGTATTTCTCATTGATAATTGATCTGAGCCCACACGAGCTGATGACTTAGCTGATACCCTTCCACAAATCCACTTTTTCATCTATTTTGATTTTAAAGACTTCACACACACTTACTATGCCTCTGCAAGCTGTTTTGCAACCCTCTTTTCATGTTTCAGCGTCATATCTGCTGTCACTGACGCCTGCTCTGATCTGTGAGAGGCTCTTTGTGCTACACACGGAAAGGTGGGGCGGTGCCAGAGCAGAGTTTTACCAGTAAATCTAAACAACTGCAGATATAAATCTCCTCTGACTGCTCCTTTGTGGTGCTACTTTAACCCTGTCTGGGTTCAAATAGACGCTTTTACAACATTAACCACATACCTTCTGACTTTGCGTACTCTGTTTTGGTGGTAGTTTTTCTTTTTCTTTTGTATTTTGTTAAATTTTTTTTGTCTCAGTTTCGTTTTTCCCGTCGAGAAATCTTCATTTCTCCACAACATCCATCACCTTTCTCTTACATATTGGACCAAAGCTGAGTTTAAAGTGGCAGCAAACAAACAAACTGCTGGCACATTTTGAAGGCATGAATGCATTCACACTGACAGTGGGTGTTTGTGTTTGGTAAAATGTGCTGTCAGAGGCTTGACAAGTTGCAAATGTTCAGATTTAAAAATCACCTCTGATGTTCATGTTTGAGTTTGTTAGAAAAAGAGAAGCTAATAAAGTTTGGGGAAAGCAGCTTCTCACTTGAGTGGACTGAAAAAATGTGGTTAAACAGCCTTTAAATTATATTTAGTTTCATGCGTCCAGCTGATTACTGCTTTGTTAAACTGGCTACTGGATATAACTCAGAGTCTGGTTTTTCTGAGTGAGATTTCATGCCCGTAGTGATGAATGTTATGTAGATTAATCAGGAGAAAAGCTGTTATCACTGCAGAGGCTTCAAGTCCAAATCCCTGTTCATGTGTTCTGTCATTTAGATTCAGCATTTGCAACTGCTGCTTCATGAGTAAACTGTATCACTGTGTTCCTGTTAAACAGTGTTGTCTGTATAAACACATGCATGAAAAATAAGCCTCCTGTCTTTTAAATCTTCCTCAGCCACCGTCACCTTCCTCATGTTCACAGCTCTGCAGGGACACTCCGCAGCCAGCTGCGTTTCACTCAAGAATGTGCTCATAGAAAGAGTTTGGGAGGATTTTAGGATTTAGCAGCACGTTTCCTCTGCAGCGCCTTCCAAACACATACCAAGCAGAAATCCGGATTTAAAATAAAAATCAAATGCAGCGTTTAACGTTCGGAAAGGTTTTTCCTCTTTGGGCTGAAGATGGAGTTGGGAAGTAAATGCAGACAGTAAATTTCAGTGTTTTACAGTCAGAGACACACACCCACATTATTAATGAGGCAGCAGAGGCCAGCTGTGCTGCAGATCTCATGCCGCATGAGCTGGACAGGATTAAAGCAGAGTGCTGTGTCTGTCTATTCCTGTGAGGACGAGTTTCGGTTTTAGACTTTAGGGCTTTCTGGCCCTCACTTTAGAACTGTTCACACTTGGGATCAGGTTTAGCTTTAGGCCAAATGAGATCAGTTCTCACAAAAGCAGGTGTAAAAAAGCAGTCTGTTTCTCTGCACTCATGGAGCTCAAATGGGAAAAATCAGCTCTTAAGTGAAGTTGGTTTTAATCCAAGTGTTTGTGGATGGTTCTGGAATGACTTGTCTGACTGGCCAACTTGACCTCGTGACAAAAAAAGCCAAGAAAACCAACAGTATTTGATTTTTACACTCCCAAATTTCCTCTCAAACTTTAGGAACACAAGAGAATGCACATAATGTTCAGATGATGTGCACGAGGTCTTTCCTGTTTGTGGATGCTTTTCACCTGACAGACTTGTTTACTATACTGCCTGATTTCCAGTGTATGACCTCAACTTTGATCAAAGACTTGGATTTGATAGACACTTACAGCAACAGCAACAACAAAAAGGCTTTCACTTTATGTACATGGATGCATTAATAGAGATGAGTTTATTAAGAACAAACTGGTTTCTGTCATTTCGAGGTTTAGATTAAGTCTTGTAGTTTAGCTGCTGTTTAAGGTTTTAGTCATTTTTAAGGACTTTTATGGTTTGAGGATTTGGGCTTTGTATTCCTGGGTTAAGTAATATTTCCTTCTTTTTGTTTAGGTTATTCTTTCTTCCCCAAGTCTTTATCTCCTTTAAATGGTAAGCGGACTGTTCTTATATAGCACTTTTCTACACTACCTGAGCACTCAGAGCACTTTATACCACTTGGCTCATTCACCAATCACTTTTTAAAAAGAAAAATCTAAGTGCTTTCTATCTAACATTCACACTTCAGTGGATGCAATAGACCAACTTGGGGATATTTGGCGTGCAGACTGGAGGACTGAACCACTAACTTCAGTACATCACTCTACCTCCCGAGCTACAGCCACATAGAGGCACTTCTTTTATTTTTAAAGTATCTCTCATGTCTTGTATTCAGTTTTACTTCCCTTGTGTTTGTTTTGATTAGTTTCAGCTGTTTCTTGTTGCCCACCTGTTTCTCTTACCTTGACTGCTGTCAGTGACTATGAGTGTATATATAGCCTCAGTTTCTTTTATCAGGGTGTCTGTGACCTAAAACTGGTACCAAATGCAGATGGAACTTAGTTTCTGTCATTGTCAGAGCAGAACAAAAAATAAAAAAGGTATGTGTGGGCATGTTTTGGTAGATTTGGACAGAAATGGCCACCACAGCAGGTAGCTCCATGTTTGATTTGGTAGAGTTATGCACTGGATGCCCTTCCTAATGCAACCCCACAGCGTCTTAGCATTCACTTGGGAGGGATCTTTTGTTTATCAAGTGAATGTGTAGAGACTAGCCTTACATTAAAAGTCTTGTTATGATCATTTTCCTATGCTCTGTAAGATAAAGCTAAGTGAAGAGGACTTTGTTTTCCTATTCTGGACCACAGTGTGATTCATAGGCAGGTCTCTGGATTCACTCTTAGGACACTGGATGCTGTTTATCATTCTGCCTTCTGGTTTATTACTGGCAATGGTTACATCCATCATCACTGCAGCTTACATGGAAACACTGGATGTTCTCTGCAGTCCTTATGAAATAATATAAACATTTAACTGTTTATAAGGCTGGACGCTTCAGTTTCACATCTACTTTGTCCTTGCGTCGTATCCTTATGTGACTTTAAACTGGCATGACTGTAATTCAGAGCTAGCCTCATTGCAGTTTAAATAATTTTCAGAAACTCTCTGGACGACTTTACAAGCTAAACTCACTTTTCAAAGGATGAATAAGTGTTTGTAATAAATTAAAAGCTTGCTTCATATACTTTGAAGCACATCATTACTACAGTTTGGGGACTGAGTTCTGTGTTTCAACCTTATTTGATCTGAAATGAAGCTTTAGCTAGGTAACACTGAAGGAATTTAGACTTGACTTGGACTTAAATTAATGACTCGGACTCTAACTCGAGAGACTTTAGACTTAGACTTGAGGACTCCAAAGGAAGTGGAATATATCAGAAAAGTCGATGTATATGTTTGCACGTGTCCTTTAAATGAACTCATGAGACTGGGAGTGGAGTCTCAGCCTCAGATGTAAACTGACTCTGAATTTTGTGCTCCGCTCTTTTTATTCTGAGGTTATGTAAGAGGCGGGTAAGAGGCGGGAGAAGGACATTTCTCTGTTATCTGAACACAAACTCTCTCTTTTCAGCAGAACTAAAGTCAAACTAACAGAGTTGGGGTGAAATCGAATACAAAAATCAACTCAGAACCACAGCTGTAACCAAAAGTGAGCAGCAGTCGACGTGTGCTGCGCTTCTTAAGGAAAACTAAGAATGTATTTAAAATGGTAAATATGGCAAAAAGTGCAGTTGGTGGGACTTACGTGGGTTTGCCACAGATCTTGCGGTGGTACCACTGTTTGCAGTTGGTGAAATACTTCTTGCTGGTGCCTTTAATCTGTTGCATGGCGCAAACATTGGGTCTGAAACAGAAGAGAGACAAAGAGGAAACAGTTTAGTTTAATTCAAATGTTTATACTTATTAACCACTGTCATTTACAACATACAGAGACAGTTGGCTTAAGTAAACCGCTAATCCTGAGCGTGAGAGCAGAGACACGTAGAAGCTCTGTTAAAAGTCTAAATCAAAGTATTTGAGTCAGCAATTCATAAACTGAAACAGACTGACAGCCATAGGTTTCACAAATGATAAACTGGGACTGTCAAAAAATTCAGTTCATACCAACTCTGGTAAACATAATTATCCCCAATTAAGAAAAACACTCAAACTCACTCAAGCACAATGTTGTGATCTCAGTCGGCATGCATATCGTTTCATTGTGTATTGTTCTGTCTGCATAGGGATAAATATTAAGACGAACCACACCACACAATTTATAGCCTGAGCTAATTTGCACTGGCTGTCTCCCGAGGCGTCTGTGCAAAACACACACGCGCATGACTAAAAAGCAAAACAATCTATACCATAAATCATCCACAATGAAATCCCAAACTCAGAACATAAAGTACAAACAGAGCAGTCAAATACATGAAAGAGCAGATCGTGCAGGGCTGCAGGGCTGATCCCTCTGCTACAACCGTCAAAATGATTAAAATGATCTCAGTTTGAGTTCTGCAGGTTAGGAATTTGTCACGTTGTTGACCCGAATTGAAAAAGCTGTTTATCCAAATGAGGATTTACGTAATGGCACCTTACAGTTCCCACTAGTTGACCCATGTGATTATATCCATCGAGGAGCCAGAAGGAGAAGGCAGGAGGAGGAGGAGGTCTGATATTAGGTAATTCTTCTGTGCGGAAACCAAGTAAGCAACAGTTTTCTGAAGTGTTGTTTCTAGTTTGGTAACTAAGAAAATGTTGTCTGCCCTTCTTCCCTTCCAGCCTGGGCTCACAGCCAGATGTGAAGTATTTAGGAAAATGCATTTGTCCTTGTACATAAACACAGTTTTACTCGCTTTTTTCAATTCCAGTCAGGGTGACAGTGAAACCGGGAGGTTTTTCTCATGTTAAAATCCTCTGAGAACTTTTCTATGATCCTTTTGTAAACCTATTATAGCTGTTAAAAAAAAAACAAAAAACAGAACACATGAAGAAATTTTTTTTTCTAAAAGTTGAGGTCATTAAAGTTGATGGAAACTAAACTTAAAAGTGAAACTGCCGTCGTTTATAAAGGTTTTGGCACTGGTTTTTGTCAAATGGTCGATGACTGATTGCTGGAGCTCTTTCTCTAACATCGTAGGGTCTTCAGCTTAGGTATAGAAATTAACTTAAATTGAACATGAAGAGTTATGGCAGATTATATCAACCAGTACAGAGTAGGGGAGACCGGGGATAGTTGTAACGTGGGTCAGTTGTAACACTTCCAATTTCTCCAATCAGGGCTAAGTTTCAAATGATGTGACTCATCCTGTGCATGCCCAATTCAGTTCTGCTATCACATGTGAAAAATCAGCACATTTTGTCAAACACAGACAATTTAACATGAAAAAAAGTAATTTGTATGCCAAAAAGTAAGTTTTTCTACTTTATTTCAATTTCTAATAGCATTATCTGCTTTGCAGTTAAACTCATCAAACTTAAATTATGTTATTTGTATGTCTATGGGGATATATTCTGTGTAGGTCTTTAGTGCTAATGTTTTAGCCATTGGCTGTAATGTTAGCTAGTTCATGGCTATAGGAGTCCGGGTCAGTTGTAACAGCAACAGTCTGGGTTAGTTGTAACAATAATGCAGATGTTACAACTTACCACACTATTACTTTAACTTATATTAAACAAGTTGTGGCAACGACATCAGCAGAGAGAGGTTCACTGGTCGCTTTTGTATATGCGGTTAATGCCATTGGCAACACAATTCCTCCACTGTTTGTGTTCCCACACATACATTATGCAGACCACTGTGTCAGAGATGGACCAGTAGGAAGTATTGGTAGTGGAAATAAATCAGGATGGGTGCAAGAAACAGATTTCCTCATCTTTCTGAAGCACTCTGCAAACCACACCAAGGTAAGCCATGATAAAAAGTAATGGAATTGCGATGCTGGTGAGCAACTACATTTTTTCAGCTTCATTGTTATGTTCAAAATTGGTGCAAGAGTTGTACGTTATAATGCCCACTGAGCCAATGAGGCCAAACTCAAGGAAGACCAACCAAAATTAATGAAATATCCAGTTGCAGAAAATTCCATAATTTGTCTTTTTTGGGGGGTTGGAATATGTTCAAAAGCTAGATTTTTGCATTCTGTCACACACACATAGCTACATAAATGGCTCTAAGTGCATTCATGTGTTGAATAAAAAAGATTACATGTTAATGTTTTGTTAGTACCCTTATTTCATTGTGTTACATTTCACCCCAGGATATGTTACAACTAACCCAGACTATGGGGTTAATTGCAACATTTCACTCTTTGTGTTTGAGACCATACCATGCAATGGGTAATTGTGCTGCAGAGAAAATAGCTGCGCTATTTAATAGCCGAGACATGTAAATACTTTGCATTACATTTGGAATCCACTACCTTAAAAGAGCTCCAATTTACAGACAGAAATGTCAAAAATGTTACAACTATCCCCGGTCTCCCCTACAGAGTACAAGCCGGATCACTGTAACACCCTCACACGCTGACTCTCGGCTCACACAGACTCTCTCAGGCTGGCACCGGTTTCCTGTCTGTGAAGGAAATCCAGCTGTTTAAACCCTGACCCCCAACCCCCCCACCCAAAACCATGGATATTTAATATCGTACTGCAGTACACAAAGAAGAATTCAGATCCTTCGCTTAAGAAACAAGAAACCGCGTCACTCCAGTGAGAGCTGAAAATTACCACCACACCTGGCATGAATTGAAACCCTGGATTCAGATGAATATCTGGAGCTGGGCTAGTTTTTTCATATTTTCTTCAGAAAAACCAGGATGTCTCCCTTTTTGTGTGTATATTTCAGTTTTATTTGTAGTGTGAAGATATGACAACAAATATTCAATTATGTCACATCCCACAACAGTGAAGAATGACTAGATGTGGACCGACTCAAAACATTAATCACCTGAGTTGGCCAGAGCTCCACCTCTAACAAAAACACATCAAGTGAATCCATCCAGAACTTTGGCAGTCCTGCTAACAAACAGACACATTGAACCAATCACATGAGGAGATGATGCTCAAAAAGTCAGCGACTTCCTTCCGACTATTTCTAAAATTATTTTTTAAATTGTCCTTTTATCATCTCTGATCATTTAATAGTTGCTTTATTGATTTTCAATTCTCCAGTTGTGCTTTGGAGGAGTGCATTATACTCTTTGAGATCATGAGGAAAACGTGAAGTGGTAGTTCTTGAATAAACTTGATCACAACCATTGTCCAAATATGGAGATACGCGCTTTTCCCTGCACAGTGAGGCCATGAGAAACAGCCGTCAGACAGATGTGAGTAAAATGGATATTTTATCTGAGGTGTAGTGCAGAAAAAAGTTGCACAACACGACCTTTATTAAAAATCAGCAGAACATCTGTTTTTCATTTGCAGCAAATAAGTATATTCATGACGAATCGATCAATAAAATTCAGTCACTTTCTAGTAGTCGCCCTTAGAAGGAATCTTTTTATTTCTCCAGTAAAAATATTCGATACACGTCATGTTCCTGCGTAATGAAGTACTTTTATTTTCATACTTTGTTTCCAAACCGGGACTTTTACTTCTTTATTAAAGCTGACGTTTTAGTACATTTAGTGTAGTGACTAAAGGACCAGAGTACTGACACTCCCGCAGATTATCGATCACTCTCTGATCATTTCTATTGATCAGCTCAGTAGTAGTTGAGGTTCAGTCGGGCAGGACCAGGCTCGGGTCACTTCGATTCAGGAGAGAAAAAAAGAAAAAAACCTCACCCATGCGTCCGGCCTCTGATCCGGCTGTGCTGCAGGACCGCCTGGAAAGGAGACCGGGCCACACACACGGTCAGAACCAGGACCAGACCCAGGGCCAGCGCGCACACATTCATCTTCACTTTCTGGAGAAAAACCTGCTGCTGCTGCTGCTTCTTCTTCTCTTTCTTCCTGTGCTTTTTCCTCCTTCCCTCTCTGCAGCCCTCGGTCCCTGGGACCAGGACAGTCCGGCTTTATACACCGAAGAAAGAGGAGGAGGATGAGGAGGAGTGGCGAGGAGGATGGGGAGGGGCGCACCAGAGCAGAGCAGGGAGAATCCTTTGTTGCGGGAGAAGTACTAGTACAATTGTGTAAAATACTCCCCGGCAAGTTGAAGTTTTTAAGAGTACCCTGCAGTAACATGAGACTACTGCTTTGAATTCACGAGTCACCGATGATGATCGATATATTATTGGTTTATTTGTTGATTGTTCTTCATGAGTCGATCAAATGTTTCTCTTTTATCTCGTGTGAATCCCTTACTTTGATGACGTTATATTGTCAGAATACGTCATTATTTTATTATTTTTTATTTAATTATATATACCAACAACCATTGAGCCATCCGTTTTCTTAACCGCTCATCCATCCAGTTGAGGGTGGTGGTGTTTTCATGGGTGGGTGGGGGGCTGGAGGCAATCCCAGCTGTCACAGGGGAGAGGCGGGGGTACACCCTGGATCACAGCTCTAACACAGAAAACAGACAACCATTCACACTCACATTCACAATTGTTTCTGGCCTATGGGAAAACGCAAGAGTACTCTGAGGAAACCCACGCAGACACGGGGAGAACACGCAAGCTCCACACAGAAAGTTAGTCTGTGTTTTGTCACTAAATTTTTAGATTTTTCAGTTATTATCTCGTGCAAACCAGACATTATCCTATGTGAATGAGTTCTCCTGTGCAAAGAACACATTTCGCGCAAGCGGTGTCACCTCAGTTATTGTCTTATGCAAATGAGCAATTATCTTATGCAGATTACTTATTATCATATGCAAATGAGCTGTCTCGTGCAAATCAGTCACTGTCTCGCGCAAATGAGTTAATAATTTGAACAAAGTTAATGACTTGTTATGATATAATAATTGGTTTGCATGGTCTTTTCTTGTGAAAGAGTTATTATCTTGTATAGATAACGTGTTTTTGCTACACTTGCTCAATTTATAATTCTTGCACATGGACATAATTTGCTGTATAACACACTGCCTGTCTATGAATTTCATTGTATGGCCTTCAGGTAAAACTAAAACTTGACCCGCTGAGCTCTGGGGGCTGCATGCATCTACTTAGCAGTTTTATAATGCATGAGATGTTTTTCTGTTCCAGTAAGATAAAAAAAAAAAAGTCACCTTATGAGAGCTCAGGGGCTCCACAGATTTGTAAAAACTGAAAACATGGTCGAATAAATTCTGAAATCCCAAATAAAATATGTGAGGATGAAATCAGTTTCACGTTTTTGCTTCACGTGTGTTTTTCCCTTTCAGACCCTGAAGTAATTTTGAGTGTTTCCACTGGTTTGATGGTTCAGGTCACTAAGGTTCACAAAAAAAGGGATTATTTAAAATGCAGATGATGATATGAGATTTGCATATGATCTCATTGCCCATCATCTCTCTCAGGTATTAAACAGCTGCAGCTCAGATTGGTCTTCTGACATTACTTCATACAGATGACATGATTTTTCTCCTCACATCAGCTCCTGAAACTCGCACAGTCGGCCCACGTGTTCTCTGTGAACTGAGGCAGGGCTGAAGTTTTTCCATCTGTGTTCATCGTGATGGTGATGACACCCACGAATATCTCACACAGTCAGGGGTGGTTTTAACGGAGAGAAAAAAAATCAGTGTTTGAAACACATTCATGCTTCCACACACTAAAAGCCAAAAAGGCTGCTAGGAACTTTAATTTAATTGCTGTGCTGAAGTAAATGAACAGGAATGGACACCCCATCACCTTTTCCATCTCCCTTATATTTACTAAATCATATATAGAAACATCAGTATCCAGTAAAGATTCAAGATTATGGTGGCCACAGAAGATCTGCTGACATGAAGTTATTCACTTTGCCCTTTTCCTCTCATCTAAAAAGAACAAAAAACATACACATTCACTGACTACTTTATTAGGTACAGCTGTTGAAGTGTTTACTAACGTAAATATCTAATCAACCACTCAGCCAACCACTTGGCAGTATCCAATGCCTTTAGGCATGTAGACATGGTCAGGATAATCAGTTAATGTTCAAACCAAACATCAGAATGTGGACAAAATGTGATTTAAGTGATATTTAATGTGGCATGGTTGTTTTTGAAAGACTGGCTGATTTGAGTATTTCAGAAACTGCTAAAATAATTTTCCAGAGCAACCGTCTATAAGGTTTACAGAGAATCTGAAAAAGAGAAAATATACAGTGAGAAGCAGTTTTCTGAGAAGAAGTGTCTTATTGATGCCAGAGGTCAGAGGACGGGCTGATTCAAGCAAGGCAACAGTAACCACTAATAAGTAAATACCCATTCATTCCAACCAAGGTGTGCAGAAGAGCATCTCTGAATACACAATACCTCGACGCACATGGACAGCAGCAGAAGATCACAGCGAGTGCAATTCCTGATGGCTAGGAACAGGAAACAGGCCAATGAGGCTCAGTTTCTGCTGGAACGTTCAGGATTTGATGCGAACAACATGAAATCATGGATCAGCGATTCAGGCTAGGGCTGGTTGTGTGATGATGTGAGGGATGTTGTGACTTTACCAACTGAGGAGTGTTTAAACACCACTCCTCATCCAGCTGTTTATAACCACAGTGTAGCCATTGTCTGACGGCTGCTTCCAGCAGGATGACGCACCATGTCACAAAGCTCAGATTATCTTAGACTGGTGTGTTGAACATGACGACGAGTTCACTGTACTCAAACTTCCTCCACAATCACCAGATCTCTGTCCAACAGAGCACCTTTGGACGAGCAGCCTACAAATCGGCAGCAACTCTGTGATGCTGTCGTGTCAACGTGGACATGTAAAAAGTTAAGTTTAGGTCTGAAGGCAAAAGAAGATTCCACCTGGCACTGATAAAGTGTACCTAATAAAGTGTCTGGTGTTTTATTTATGCATGTGTCAATAAAATTAAAGAATAGATGATTCTCTGCTGGACAGATGTGCAGTATTATACAGAATTAGTGGATGTGAAATGATTTCCTGTGTCTGTCATGTGCAGAATCACTCTGTTGGTGCTGCCTGTGGTGCAGAGGGTGGTCAGGATTTTGGACAGTTTCTTCAGTGATCTCTTCTCCAGCACAGTGGACATTTAAGTCTCATAGCATTTGTTTCCTCTGTTACTTTTGAGTTGCCATTCCAGATGAAAAAACATCACAATGGCCCAGTGGCTTTGTTTGAAGTCACAGTTTTTCCTCTTACTGGTCCATGAACTTAAATGTCTCTGACATCCCGGTTCCTGGCTTCAGATCGCCCTTTAATAAAGAAAAAAAAAAGACTTTCTGTTTTCTGGGGTTAAATACTGATTTATTTTAGTTCGATGTGATTTTATATCTGAATATCTGAAAGTGGAAACCACTCCACATTTAAACTCCCTCTGCACAAAGACATAACATGTCCATGTCTGTGTGACAGCTGCTCTTCATTTCCCCACACAAGCAGATTATCAGCAGGAAAGCATCACAGCAGAAAATTTAATCCTGCATGAGGAGATGTGAGCAGGCTGATAGGAACAGTTTGGAGGAGGTGAACTGGTCTGGAACTGGACCTCCAGGGTGGGCTTAAGTTGTTCCAACAAATGGGTCCTCAAATTTTCCAGATTTAAAAACAGCAGGAAGCAGGAAGTTGCTGCTCTGGTTTGCATGAAGTAACTTTACAGATTATTCACTCTGACACTGATTTTTTCCACCAACTTCTCCTTCTGCTCCTCAGTGAAGCATCACAACAAAGACTTCTTCCAGACTTCTTTCTGAAGTGCCTACAGTTACAGTTGATGAGGAGCCATTTTAGCATGGGAGTCTGTGGGAAGTGATTCGCTTTTGGAGCCAGCCTCTTTAGTGGTGACTTCATTTCTCTGCCCCAGAGGGTGATGCTTGGACTTGATGTTTTGGCAGTATTAACCACTGATAGATTGTGGAGCTGTTTTAGAAACCTGCAGAGATCCTGTCAGGGTAGTAGGGGCAAAGGTGCAGGTTTGCAGCTTTCATTTATAGTTACACTCTCAATAACAACTTGGTGTCATGGTCCCTCCTGTCCTTCAGGTGGGGTACCTGTCATTGTGAGTGTGGGTGATCTCTTTCAGTTTGCTTGGGCATGGTCCAAGCAAACTACAGTCAGACGCACCACAGTCGATGCAGTTTATAAACCTGACTTCCACCAGATTTTTAACCTACTCGTCTAGTAGTGGACTTATCCGCTTCTGTAATGCCTCTAGTATTATGCCCATCTGCAGCACTGTTGGTCTTGTAGAGGTGACAGCTTCTGGATGTTGCATGGGTTTAAATTTAAATTATCTACACCTGAGAAGTAGAATATCTCACTTTTTGTGGGCATGATCCCTTGAAACATGTGGGTCACAAACAGATTCTTATCTGTGGAAGAAGGTTGGTTATTACCAGACCAAACAACAGCTGAATGTTTAACAGGAGCTACAACAGCAAGAGGAAGATACACTAGACTTCTAGTGTCTATTTATACTTACTAGAAGTTATAAAATGTAATTCAAATAAAAACAAAACAGTATTTATGGCATACACAAGACAAAATTTTGATTTATTATCTCAGATTTTAATTGTAAAAACGCAAAATTCTGAGTTTTTAATTATTTATTTATTTTTTAATCACAAGTGAATATTAGGAAGTTGAAATTTCTAGATAAAACCCTGAAATTTCCATTTGAGTGCAAAATATTTTTCCCATAAAACACAGAAAAACACACACGATTGTAATAAATATGTGTTAAAAGATCAATATCATTTTAATCAGTAGCCGTTTAGATTCCCTCCGCGCCGCTAGGGGGCGACATAGCCACCAATTCATGTTTCCTCGTCAGAGGTTAAAGGTTGTGAGTCTGACACCGCCACATGCATGTTGTTGATGTTGGAGACTGGAGAGATTTTCCTTACCTCGGCTTGTTTTTTCACGGTGGGTTTATTATTTTTGTTATCGTTTTTATTTTGGCCTCGTCGCGTATTAAAGTTTCTTTAGCTTAAAGCACGCTAGCACGTCTTGTTCCATTTTCGGACACCCTGTAGCCTCAGCGTCTTCATCCCTCTCACACTGAGCAGCAAGTACTGGACAACAAACCAGCTGTTTAAAATGTTAAATGTCTTCAAAAAACTTTTGCCGTCATCAGTTTTATTTATTTATTTTACTGTTTATGCGTAAAAAACGTTCAGTCCTGACTCAGAAACCTTGCTGACAGCTTAATACGATTCCTTACATACGTAAATATTCCTGTAAGGAGGCTCGAAGTTATTTTCACGCCTTTGAATAGTAATTAAACTCATGTAAAACAAGAATGTGTATTTATATATTTAATGTTTATGAATCTGGAGAAATGTAAACAGTTAAAATAGCCTTGATAAATACAGTTGCAGTCGTTCGTAAATAACCCAGTATTGATGAGGTACATTATTTTTATTATTTTATTTTATAATTTGTTTGGGCGCTTTTAAGATTTGTTTCCCATCATAAGGCAAAACTAAAAATAACTTTTTATTTTCTGTTAAATGTAGAATTGTTTCTGCATAATTTTTTCATATGTGATATTTTCTGATTCTGTTGTTAGTTTTTATAAGTGTACCATTTCATTTGAGAGCAAACTAAAAAATGTGTATGGAGAATATAACTAAAGGAAAAACAAACTAAGTATCTGACTTCTATAGATGAAAAAAGTTCAGCTGATAACATCCATTTCTTTCCTTGTTGTACATTTTAGACTTTCAAAATAATAACGCTGGTTTAAAAGATGAGGTTGAATGGATATGAAACTTTTCCAGTAAAACAAAACAAATGCAAACGTCATTTTCTCCACATTCAGCATAGTTATTCTATATTTCCCTCCAATATTATTAAGTGTTGAGTTTTGAAACTGAAACACAGATCTTGTGGTTTTAATCTGTGGTAATTTAGGTAAAAACTCTTTCAACCAAACATTTATTTTTTGCCTAATTTGTACGAAATATACTGTGTCAGGTCTCCTTTGGCCCTTGGAGGCAGGTCCTGAGGTGAAATGAGGAATCTGAAACTTCTGAAGAGCCTTCGGAGCTCGGAGCTGCAGGGTCCAGGCTCGCCGCAGTGTTTCTCTGTGCGGGCGGACACCGGCTCGCTTCTTATCGCCTCTCAGTACTGCATCACAGAGTACGACCCCCGTACAGGCCAGGTGAGAAGCGATGATGTAACACTAACACACTGGAAATACTATGAAGTGCTGTTAATACTCAACAGGGTGTAGTTTAGCGTGATTCAGTGAGGAGACGGACGTGTTTAAAGTGTCCAAATTTGAATATTTAAGTGTAACATATGTTTGCCTCAAGGTGCACCTGGAGTTTCTTCATACCTGTACTGTTTGGGACTTGAACAGGGCTTTCAGCTCTTCTCCGTTTTTCTTCGGCAGGTTGTCAGTGAAGCCTCTTTGACAGCAGACGGTTTCCTTCCAGAGGACGGCAGCGGGGTCGTGGTCGGACTTCAGGACCTGGCTGAACTGGAGTCTGCATGTTTGGCCACAGCAGGTGGTGATGTCGTCCTCTTTAACCTCAACACCTGCCAGGTTAGTAATGCTCAAAGTCAGACAGATTTTTAAAACTTGTGTCCCCCAAAAAATCTGAAGTTAGGTTCAAGCTCTGGTTATGATCAGGGGGAAAGAAGTTAGGACAGTCGGGGTCCTCAGTAAGTGTGCTCTGATCCACAGCTGGAGTGCGTCGGCAGTGTTGATAGGGGCCTCACCTCGATGAGCTGGAGTCCTGATGAAGAGCTTGTGATTCTCACTACTGGTCAGTATGTTATATAATCGTCAGAAATTCTGATGATTTCCATAGTGAGCATTATTTCTTAGATTAGAAACCATCACAGATGAAGAAAAGTTCAGAATTTCTTGTAAGATAAACTAAAATGTTCAATATTTGGAGATTAGTATACAGTTATAGGTGTTGTGGTTGAGTCACTAGTGTTTTGTGTTCACAGGCCAGGAAACGATCATCATGATGACTAAAGACTTTGAGCCGATCACAGAGGTTGGAATCCACCAGGACGATTTTGGTGAAGGTACGGTGACTCTAAATAAATTTGTGGTCTCCCTGCTGAGTATCAGGAGCTACTCAGGTTCACCAGACGGTGATGTGCTCACCCACATAAGTTTGTTTTGCAGGAAAGTTCATCACCGTGGGCTGGGGGAAGAAGGAGACTCAGTTTCATGGCTCAGAGGGCAAACAGGCAGCACAGAGGAAGATCCAGGTCCCTTTTAATTACTCAAATATTTGAGTTTATAAAAAGAAACCATAAAGTCAAGTTGATGATTTGATCATGTGCCTGCAGGAGGTGCAACCTGCTGTATCATGGGACGACCACAGGCCGCGGGTGACGTGGCGAGGGGACGGGCAGCTTTTTGCCGTCAGTTCCATCTGTCCCCAAACTGGAGCCAGGAAGGTCAGAGTCTGGAACAGGGAGGGTGTCCTGCAAGCCACCAGTGAGCCCATCAACGGCCTGGAGCAGGCGCTCTGCTGGAAGTAAGTTAGTTCATTAGTTTTCCCCCTTTCTCTCTCTGGAGAACTTTTATAAATCTGAAGCACACTTATTGTTGTCTGCTTCAGACCTTCAGGCAGCCTGATAGCAAGCACTCAGCGCCATCCCAACAAGCACAGCGTGGTGTTCATGGAGAAGAATGGGCTGCTGCATGGAGACTTCGCTTTGCCGCTCAGTAAAGACCAAGCCAAGGCATGCTCATCGAAATCACTCTTTCTGCACGAACACTGCAGTTTATGTTCCAGTGGAAAGTTTAATCAGATCATTGCACTGTGTTTGTGTTTTTAGGTGAAGGAGCTCCTGTGGAACAGTGACTCCACGGTTTTAGTCGTTTGGTTGGAGGACATGAGTGCTGGAGAGGATGGACAGGTCAATGCTTACAGTAAGTTCACCATCAGATTTAGTGAACTGTCTGCCACAGATGCCACCAGCTGCAAACTCATTTTTGTTATGAAGCAGGAACAGGAAAAATACTGTTAATGTGGAGAGTGTTGCATGTTGTAGTCAGTCAGAAAATCAGGAAACAAAAAAAGTGTCTTTGCTCTGCAGTCCAGCTGTGGACGGTGGCAAACTACCACTGGTATCTGAAGCAGAGCCTGGAGTTTGGACCAGACCCTCAGAAGGTGCCAGTCTGTGTCTGCTGGGACCCGGAGCGCCCCCTACGGCTCCATGTGGTGACCCGGAGCTGGACCAGTATCACATACGACTGGGGCTGGACGACAGAACGGAGCACCGGACTGGACGCCACTGACAACGCCAGCGTGGCTGTGATCGACGGAGGTAAGGGTCAATGAAAGACGAGAGGGCGCTCAGTTGTAGATTTATTCCAGTATGGTGTTAAGATTTACCAAAATCCCCTCAGAAAAAATCTTGGTGACGACCTTCCGGCAGTGTGTGGTTCCTCCTCCCATGTGTTCCTTCGAGCTCCAGTTAAAATCACCGGTTAACCAGGTGACCTTTCTGTGCCAGCCTGAGGGAACCAATCAGCTGGCAGCATTCACCGCCGATGGACAGATTTCAATCTACACCCAAGGTGGCTTAATAAAAACAAATTAATCTATTAATTTTCCTTCAGAAAAAAAGTTGAAGTTTAAGGATTCATATAGTTTTAGAATGTAACACCTTTTAAAATCTATTCATCAAATGCATAAAAGCGATGTTTACCTGATGTTAAAACCAGAGAGCGTTTACTTCTGAAATACAAATGAAACTTCTAAATTTAAGTGAAAATACAAACTACTTAAAAGAAAAAATCATAATACTTAAAGTTTTGTGGCTAGAAGAAGACCTGTGTGACTGTGTCTTAAATTTTTTTGTCTCATAAACATGACTTTATCTTCCTGCATGATTCCAGATTCAGGAGAAAAATCAAACAAATCGGCAGATGGGTTCAGGGCTGTGTCTCATCCTCTCATCCTGCAGAAATCCTTCAGGTAACACAGCCTTCAGACACACATTCTCATTTTCTTCACCTGATTAGGTTGTTTCTACAGTTTCCCCAGATTTTTCTCCCTCCTGCAGACCGGCAGTTCTTCAGGATGTTCCTCTGGCTCTGCGGCAGCTGCTGTGGCTGCAGGATGAGCTGTTTTTGGGTGTCAGTCCTGGTCTGCTGCCAACCTCCTCCACCCTGCTGATGCTCCGCCCCAGTCAGGATGCTGGTGATACCCTCACTGTCAGGTCTGCAAACTAAGAAACCTCCTGCTGCCCCGTAAAGCTTGTAGAGTGTCACAGATGTCATTACCAAATCTTTCTAATAGTGATTTTCTGCCTTAGGTCTGAGGTGGAAGTGGACGGTGTTGTGGTCAGTGTGGTTCATTCCTCTCAGACAGGAACTGTGGCCCTGCAGCTGGAGGATGGACGGATCAGGAAACTGATCTGGGGTCAGCAAACGTACCTTTATTCATGCGTTTTAGCAACTGATCCATGGGGTGGGGGGTTAATTTTCCTTTTTTCATTTTTCTGACATGTTGATACTTTCCTTTGAGGCTTGTTGTACATGTAAGGAAGCTGTATTAGTTTACAGGAATAAATGTTTTATTTCTGTATATTTCTGTGTAGATTGTCAAGAGCCATCAGTGGAGGACTGGCAAGACTCCAGCGGCTGCAGCATCAACTTTCCTGTTCCCTGTGTCCAGATGGCCCTCTGCAGCATCGGTGGAGAGGTAGAAACTCACCAGCATATAATTAATTACATGAGTAATTATCTCTAAGTTCTAGTCTGCAGGCCTGATGCTCATGTATGCTTTTGCTTTTCATCCTCAGGAATATCTGCTTGGCTTGACGGAGAGATCTCACCTATATGCTGGAGACTCAGAGGTCTGCATTTTTCTTTCTTGTTTCATTGGCAGTGAAGAAGCAGCAGAGCTTATTAGAAATATGTGCATTTGTCTCTGCTTACTTTCAGCTCGCTTCTAGTGTTTCTTCCTTTGCGATTTGCAACGACTTCCTCCTCGTCACCACGCACTCACACACCTGCCGATGCCTCCAGCTGAGCACGCTCACAGTCAAAGGTGGGAGTTTTTCCTCCTCTTAATAGGCCTTAGAGACCAGGTGTGAAAGTAACAATCATGATGGTTCATGACCTGGTGGATAGAAGCCTCTGAGTGTTTTCAGTGTCATCATCTTGGTGTTTTAACATTGCACACTGGCTGTGTGATCATACTATGGTTTATGTAGCAAGGACCATATTTACTAAATGAACCTTAAAATAGTGCTTGTAAATGTTTACTGAGGCTGGGGGACGGTTGGAAGTGAGGGGACTGAAGATTGTTTACTTAAACACTTCTATGCACTCAGAAACCTTTTGGGTATTAGACTCCAGACACTTGCCCTTTAGGCTCCAGTCGCAACCTTGTCCCAGGGAGGCTAAGGCCTAATTATCGTGTGGTCTTTTTCTAGTGTTTTATATACAGTACCCGCCAATTAAAAACAAATAAAATGCTGTTTGTTTGTTTTTTTTCTCTTCCTGGGTCCACTCCATTTGCTTTGTGCAGTTTTTTTTTAAGGCAGACATATTTGTCCCTCAGGTTTTTCCCCTTCTTTGTACATTCCCTCACATCAATTCTGATCTTTTTAGCAGGAATCTGCTGACATTTGTGAGTCTTTATATTGATGCTATAATTTTCTTTTCTTATTCTGTTGTGATGATCGTTAATCTCTTATTGAAAAATTCAAAAACTGCAGTGAAAAAGTAGCGGGAAATGTGCAGGATCAGGATGAATTGCACTGAACAGGCTCATCACTGTAGTTGTGTGGCTGCGCTGACCCAGAGTGTAGTAATATTTCTCGAGAGGTGCACGTCAGGTTAAAGCGTAGATTTCCCACTGAAGCATAAGTCCCTGCTAACTGTGCATCGTAATCGCCATGGTTTTTAGTTGGAAAAGAGCCCACTGTGGGTCAAGGATGATTTGTTGCCACAGGTGGAGGAGTTTAAGTATCTTTGAGGTCTTATTTTCTTAACTGAGGGAAAAGCAGAGTGGGCGATCAGTCTGTAGTACAGATGGTCTGTTGTAGTGAAGCGGGAGCTGAGCTAGAAATTTACTCCATCTGTTTGATCTATGATCCATGTTTCTACATGGATCACACATAAATGTTCACCTACAGCCGTGAGCTCTGGCTATTGACTGTAAGAATGAATCACCGATACACTCAAATGGGTTTCTGGGCTCTTCCATAAAGAACAAGTGAGTACCTTGGTCATTTCCAGCTCACTGTAGCTTGGACATAAATGTTTTTCATTTACTGAGCAAGGTCTTCTTTTTTTGTGTGTAATAGTGATGGTGAGCTGAGTGAACTTTGACCCCACAGGGTTGCAGGCAGCTCTAGCCTCCGATGGCGGTCAGAATGATCAGAATGATGAGACGCTTAGGCGAGTGGAGAGAGGATCCAGGATCGTCACTGTGGTGCCACAAGACACAAGAGTGATTCTGCAGGTCACACACACACACACACACACACACACACACACACACACACACACACACACACACACACACACACACACACACACACACACACAAGCCCGTTCAGCTACCTTAGTGAGGACCTTCATTGACATAATGGTTTCCCTAGACCCTTACCCTAACCCTAACCACAAAAATGAATGCCTAACCCTTACCCTAAACCTAACTATAATCTAATTGTAACCCTGACACTAAAACCATATTTTGACTCTCAAAAATGCCTTCAAACGTGTGGGGACCGGGATTTTGATTTAACTTGTGTCCATCCAGATGCCTCGTGGGAATTTGGAGACCATACATCACAGAGCGCTGGTGCTGGCTCAGCTCAGGAAGTGGCTGGATAGGTGCGTTTGAGATCGTCTTGTTATGTTCTTTTAGAGAACATTAAGGTTCTGATATCCAGAGCCAAGACTAAACATTTTACACTAAATCGTAAAAATTAGACGTGTTTGTGTAGAGGATGGCCTTCTTTTTAAAATTTTTGGTCCTTTTTATTCATGGAGTTTATCTTTAAAATATATTCTGTTTATGGCTAAAATTCAAAGTTATTTCTGTTTGTTGCTATGAAACAGTTGGAAGAATTTAGAAAGTTTTAGTACACAGTTCATGTGGGATCTGAGTACAAATGACTGTAAACATATGTGCACCTGACATTTCTGTGGAAGAGCTTTTAAAAATGTCTCCCTTTCTACGCTTCCAAAAAGTTTGAGAACCAGACATCACACCTCTAAATACTGTAGCTGAAATCTCAGCAACAACCTTCTGCTCCCAGGCTGTGATGATCTGTTCCATTACCTTTTTTTTTTTTATTTATAAAACTTTAAATTAATTAATTAATTAATTTAATCTTATAAATAATGTGTTAAGACTGAAAACATTAAACTTGTTTGTTTTTTTTTATAACCAGTTTGAAATTCAGAGACGCCTTTGAATGCATGAGGAAGCTGAGGATCAACCTGAACTTCATTTATGATCACAACCCAAAGGTTTGTTCTGCGTCTTTATGTGTAGTTTTATAACTTTTTATTTTCCTTTAATGTTTAGGGCAGGCAGTTTATTTAAAATGAAGCTAACGTTTATAGTAATATCTACTATTAGTCACCAAAAGTGATGTGAATATATTGCAAAGCCAGAGAAGCTGCAGGAGGTTTCTGTGCTTAGACACTGAAAGACGGATGGATGGGTGGATGTTTCTAAGCTATAACAAGGCTGTGAATGAGTAAAAACAATGTTATTTTTCTTCAAAGGCTTTCCTGGAGAACATAGAGACCTTCATCAAACAGCTGAGCTCCATCAACCACATCAACCTCTTCCTCACTGAACTCAAGTAAGACTTTTCAAAAAGGTCAAAGGAATACATTCTCACCTTAAAAGAAAAATGACTGTATGGTGTGACATCACCTGCTGTTTTTACTGCATTTTAAAGACTTGGCATCAACATTTCAGCCACAAGTTATCATATTGGAAAAGAATGTTTAGTATTGGTGCAGTGCACAGAAACAGATGCCTGCTACTTAGTACTAACTGATTAATTAAAATACTAGAATTTAATAAAGCTGAAAATATTGGATGTTCGTTCCCATTGAGTCATATTATTTGTTAGATCCTTTGTTTGTGGGTTTTCTCAGGGTACTCCAGTTCCCTCCCACAGCCCATAGACTTGCATATTGGTTTAACTGGTGACTGTAAATTGGCTATACGTGAAAAGATGGATGCCTGGATCAAAACAGTTTTGTATCAGGCTGTAAACATGTTTATTTCTGCTGTAAAGAGATTTTAACATAATAATAACAATAATGGATTGCATTTTTTTTCGGGACCCCTCAAAGCGCTTTACAATACCACTATTCATTCACTCTCACATTCACACACTGGTGAAGGCAGCTACAGTTGTAGCCACAGCTGCCCTGGGGCAGACTGACAGAGGCGCGGCTGCCATATCGCGCCATCGGCCCCTCAAACATGGGAGTCTACGGGGACTGACTCACTGCTGGAGCCTCAAGTGGACATTATTGGAACTGCAGTTTCTTATTATTTGTGCATTTGTTTCGATCTTTAATCCCTGAAGGTTGAGGTTTGTTTTTTATTTTTATTTAAAAAAAAAAAGTTTTCTCTTCCATTTTTTACTCAGAGAGGAGGATACGACCGGTAGTATGTACCCCCGTTCTGAAAGCAGCCCGGTCCAGCCTCAGCCTGCCTCAAAGCAGAAGAAAGTGGACGTGGTGTGTGATGCTTTACGGAGTGTAATGGAATCAATGGATCCAAACAAGTCAGTGAAATCTTTTTTTTTCTTAAATGATAGTAAACATATTCATGTAACAAACCTTACTATTTGCGATCTTAAAATAGCTGAAAGAAAAACTAGGAAGGATCAGAGATGTTCAGTAATTGGATCATTTGATGGGAGCAGTGGGACATAAAACAATTCTCCTTTCAGGTTCTGTCTGTCCATCCTTACTGCTCATGTGAAGAAGACTGTTCCTGAGCTGGAAATTGCTCTGCAGAAGGTCCACGAGCTTCGAGGTGAGCACACCTTAGACCCATCGATGACCTTTCTGTCTGTACTTGCTCTGATCCTTCACTCAGTGCTCTGTGTGTGCATTCCTATTTAGAGAACCCTCCTAAAGCTCCTGGTGCTGTGAGTGCTGAGGAGGCGTTAAAGTACCTCCTCTTCCTCGTCAATGTCAACGACCTTTATGACTACTCGCTGGGAACATACGACTTTGACCTCGTACTCATGGTGGCGGAGAAATCCCAGAAGGTAGGAGACTGCAGGGGAAGAGGAACCACCAGACTTTACCTCAGTGCCATGATATACTATATGCTTTATACAGAATCGTTGATAGTGAGATCAGTAAATAAGTTAGTGGATCATCAGGATGTGTTATTTAAAATACGTTTTACATTATTTCTAATAATGATAAACCATTTGATATTTTTTATTTTTCAAACATTAAACAGGAGACTTTAATGCTCTTGAGAGCCTGTGGTGTAATCAGGGGAAAGAGTATCAGTAAATTTGTTGTGAATTAAAGACTTTTCCATGTCCAAAGTTTTGAGATCTTCATATTTTGGGCAGCCATATGCCACAACAGAAAGGTTAATCTTTCACATTGTTTATAGAGTAAGGATACAGCTGATTCATGTTGCTATCTCCTTAATCCCTGCAGGACCCCAAAGAGTACCTGCCTTTCTTGAACATGCTGAAGAGCCTGGAGCCAAACTACCAGCGCTACACCATCGACAAACACCTGAAGCGCTACAGAAAGGCCCTGCACCATCTCAGCAAGTGTGGTCAGTCCGCTTGTGCCTGTCAGCTTGGTCTTATCTTACTGAGAGTTGCTGTTTTTGGAAACTCTGCCAGAATCTTTTTAAGTTACATGATGAGTGTTTTTGTATAGGAGAGGAACATTTTCCTGAAGCTCTGCAGCTCGTGAAGGAACAGAAGCTCTACAGTGAAGCTCTGAGACTGTACTCAGCAGACAGCGCTCACTACAAGGTACGAACACAGCTCAGGACTGTTTCAGGTCCGTGTCAAGCCGAACCCAAATACTGCAACATGACACATGCATTCATGACACTGATCATAGTTTTTCAAATCACTAACACCAGAAATGGCAAATATACACCCACAGAAGGGTTTAATCTGGCCCATAGGATGGTTTTGCAGAAAAAAATGGAAAATAAAATGGCATAAACTTTGCACAGGAAGCTGTGTGGTAAAATCATCAAGGCTAAATCACGATGAAAGAGGCTTTCTGAGCTGTTTATTATTTCCAGGCCAGAGGTCTGATTCTTTGTCAGTTTTACAGCCTTTTGTCTGACAAAGACATCCCACATTGTCTGCCATGCTACATCAAAGTCAGATGGTTAAACCCAAAAGAGCCGTGCTGATGGGGCTCTTTGATTTACTAGTGGAATTTCTTTGTAATGACTGGATGGATGTGGGAAAACTGAGGCATTTTGTTGAGATTGTGCTGTTTTTTCCCCAGACTCAAGTTTTATAAAAGATAATTTGTTAAATGAGAAATTTGTCAGTGTTGTGTTCTCAGTCATCCACAGATCTGGATGGAGTGAAACACTTGAAACGTTTCACCTCATACAGCTGTAAACACTGATGGAGAGTCTCAGGTATTTAACCCCTTGCAGGGTTGTCCCCTTGTATGCTGTGCAGTGCAGGGAGGAGCGTTTGGACCCTTTACATAGGTGAGAGAGTACAGCCACGGCACAACATGAGGCCCAGGACTCAGCTGTACTCTCCTCTTTCCTTTAAGTGCAGATGTTTACATTTTGGACTGAGTAGACATGACACGTGGTTTAAGTAAAAGAGGCCATGTAGATCCACTGTGATTGACCATCATCAGAGGTGGTGGTCTTCAACACCAGCTGACGGTGTTGAAGTATAACACAGACTTGAGATGCTTTACCAGGCGATTTGGCCCACACTCACATCTTGACCCATGTGACGTTAATGGCTCGTGATGGCATGATGGGGAAAATCCAACAGAGTGTTCACACCGTGGCCTCTGTGACTGCAGTGAGCCACGTCTTGGGTTACGTGAGGTTCAGTTTGAGTTAAAGACACCGAAGCCTTTTGGATGAAAGCTGGACAGATCTTAAGACATTAAATGTAAAAGGTTTTTTTTTTTAATGTAAAGAAAAGGAGAACAATTTTAAAAAGTTTTTATTTTATTATTAGAGGTAATTTAAAGAAGAAAAATCGGACTACAAATGTCTTAAAAACATCTTTAAGAATAAAAAGGCACTGAGCAAAGTCTAATGGATGAAATTAACACAAATATAAATAGATAATTTATTTTGCATTCTTCGATAATCAAACCTCATTTCAAATCTCACTGTGGCACTTTACGCTGTGAATAAGGTCACACACATAAATTCAGGTTAGCTTGCCAAGTTTGGCTAACGTTAGCAGTGCTAGCAGCAGCCACCTTTCCACGCAGGTCCACTCACCCGTAGAAAGCGCTCACCTGTTCACCCGGTCTTGTGTTTATATGTCAGTTAATTTTGACACTTTGCTCTTTGACTTCAAGACACTGAGCTGTGCCTACGCCGAGCACCTGGTGGAGCAGCAGCAGGCGGAGCAGGCCGGCCTGCTCCTTTGGCGATGTGGAGAGCCAGCACGGGCCCTGCAAGCTTTTGCCACCAGCTCCAGCTGGAGGAACGCCATCTGTGTGGCGCAGCAGATACCGCTACCACCCGACCAGTTAGCTCTGCTGGCCAGAGACCTGGCAGGTAATCATAAGAACAGGTGGTCATGTGACCAAGAGATTAAGTGGAAAGTCAAGAAGCCACATCGCTGCTGGATTATATTTCCAGTGAATTTTTCTGCTTTGTTCCTTTGTAGAGAAGCTGAATGAACAGAGGCGCTACTCAGAAGCTGCTCTGCTGTTGGACCAGTATGCTAAAGTAAGCTCTTCTGCAGCCATGACCAACCTGAGAAATTCTGATACAGCTAAAGATCATCCAGCAGTGCAGCTCTTCCTGCCTGCAGTTGCTAGCCGAGGTCTGAATGCCTGATTTTCCTTTGTTCCCACAGGACTGTGAGGAAGCCATCTTGGCTCTAATCACTGGGGCATCCTGGGAGGAGGCGCTCCGATTGGTCAGTAAATAAACCACCATCTCTTGGGCCTTTTCACTTTGCCTTCACCTTTCTGTTTACACAATAGAACACAAATATTTCCTCTGCCTGCCTCAGATTTACATGCACAACAGACAGGACATCACTGAAACCAACCTGAAACCCGCCATATTAGAAGGTAAGAGAAGTTCAGTCTCTTATTTTATTGAACCATGCAAGAGGGCAGCCATACAAAGAGGATATAGTCTTATCATGTTGATGTTTTCCATCAGCTGTAAACACCCAAACCTCCTTCCTGGAGGCTCAGGTTGGGACTTTCACCCGACACAAGACCCGCCTGGCTGTGGTTCGAGAGCAGAAAGAGAAAGCCAGACTGGACATGCTCGGTGAGAATCGGACTGAATTAGCGGTTTTTGTGTTATCTGACGGGAACGTGTTGTGACCCAACCTTTTGTCCGCCTCACCAGACGAGGACGGTCCAGACTGCGCTGACGCTGAGCTTTACTCTGAAGCCAGCAGTGTGATGACCAATTCTAAATACTCTCACAGTAACTCCCGCATCTCCTCGTAAGCCAGCCGCTTCCACCTTGAGAGTTTGTCAAGCGTAGCCCAGCTGGAAAATACTTTAGCTTTGTTACTGATAGAATGTTTGTCGATGTGCTCGCAGGAGATCATCGAAGAACCGACGGAAAGCAGAGAGAAAGAAGCTCAGCTTGAAGGAAGGAAGCCCAATGGAGGACAGAGCACTGATGTTTGCCCTGGCTGAGATCATCACTACTGTGGACAAAATGAGAGGTACGACTATGAAACAAAAACATCAGCAAACAGTTGTGTTGGCCCACATTTAGTGCTGCTCCCCTTCACAAGGTTTTTCTTTATAATCATTCCTCTTGTTTGAACTCGACATCAAAAGATTAATTCCTGGTCTGACTTGGTGTGCAATTTAAACATAATAAGTAGAAAAGCTTTACTGCTCACATGCACACGTATTGTTTTAATACAGAATTCAAGACTTGTATAAGTCACTGTGCCCTTCAGTGATGTTACATCCATCTAGGTGAAACCTTATTTGTTAATTCCCCCTGACAGAGGAAGTCCACAACCTGCTGAAGGTGTTGGTGCTGTTCCAGTTCGACAAACAGGCAGAAAAGCTGCAGCTGACCTACGATGAAGCTCTGCAGATGATGGAGGCAGCAGTTCCTGAGGTGTGGCCTGAAGGCCTGCAGACCAGCCAAGCCCCGGTAAATATAGTTCCTATCATTGTCTTTAACAGTCTTTCTGCACATTTGGCTTTGTGCATTGGTATGGATCTAAAGATCTATCTTACATGAATTTACATGAACTTACATGAATCCTAAATACACTAAAAGGACCTTTTATGAAAGAGAACAAATAAAGGGAGCTGTTCACCCTGCCTGGGATAAGGGTACACTATTAGGGGGGTTTGCACTATTCAGCCTTCCTGGGAAGATGTATGGCAGGGTACTGGAGAGGTCTCTCCATTAGTCAAACATCAGATTCAGGTTTTCTTCCTGATTGTGGAACGCTGGACCAGCTCTTTATCCTCCTGAGGATATTTGGGGTGTGTAGGAGTTGACCAACCAGTCGACATGTGTTTTGCAGTCACTGAGAAAGAATTCAAACATGTTTCTTGGAGGAATCTGTGGTAGTTTCTTCAGGAGGTTGTAAGTATGACATATCTGACTTATGGTAAATGGCCTGTATTTGTATAGCGCTTTTCTAGTCCCTAAGGACCCCAAAGCGCTTTACACAACCAGTCATCCACCCATTCACACACACATTCACACACTGGTGATGGCAAGCTACATTGTAGCCACAGCCACCCTGGGGCGCACTGACAGAGGCCAGGCTTATTGCTATGAGCTGGCCTCTCCTTTAGAGTGAGGGTTTAAATCATTTGGGAGGGACACAGAGTCGAGTCGTTACTCCTCCACATCGAAGGAGCCAGATGAGTTGGTTCCGCATCTGACTGTGATGTCACCTAGGCAAGGTATTGTGGACATGTCCTACCGGGATGAGGTCATAGGATAGACCCAGGACACGCTGGAGAGATGTATGGAGCATCATTGGTGTTTATTAATTTGCAGTGTATCGCTCAGGGTGTAGGTACAGCTCAGTGGGTTGAGCAGACAACTGCAGATGCAGGGTTCGATTCCGCTGTGGGCCTTTTCCTTAACATCATTCCCTCCTTTCCTGCCCGCTCCATTGACCTGTCATAAAAATGACAAAGGCCAAAAATAAATCTTAAACTTTTCCTGCTCTGCAGCTCACTGGGCCAAACTCCACTGCAAACAGCATCATGGCTTCTTTCCAACAGCAGCAGAGACCAGCAGCTTCACAGCAAGGTCAGCACAATTTGTTTCTTTAGCCAGTCGCTTCTCTTCTCCTTAGTTTGACCTTTTTAGTCAGATAAATATTAAATGCCACCATTTAAAATTTTCTCTTGTTTCCCATCTTTTCCCCTCCGTAGACGCTGAGGTCCCGACCGCTCCAAAGATGAGAAACGGTGTCAAGTGGAAGCTCAGTGTTCTGAAGTGAATTAGTTTTTAATTTTAATTTTTAACTGTAATGTCAAATACTAATCATGTAATAAAGAAAGACTCAGTTATTGACTTCTCTTATAAAATGTGTTCATTCTCTTGAGCTCAAAGAAAACAATATGACATCACATACAGAATAATTAATGTGGCTTTCGCTGCAGACTTTTTCCTAAGTTGCTCTGCTGCTCCACAGCAGAAGATAAAAACATTTCTAACGTGTGAATCCTGCGAAGGTGGGTCTTTGAACCAAGTCCTGCTTTGTTCTCGCTTTGATCACAATCATTATCACACCCTCTTTGCCCGTTTTGCGGCAGCAGCGCGTCTCTGGTTGATCGCCTTGGTGGTGACACGCAGCTTCCGCATGCGTAGCTGCCGCAGCCTGAGCTGCAGGTCTTTGGGAAGTTTCCCTCCCTTCATCAAAAGCTCCTTCAGCCTCTCTTTGGGCATCTTAGTGAGGCGGAAATCACAGGTTGTGGGGTAGTGGTCATACATGACCTGGCAGGTGCGGGAGGAGGGGAAGTAGCCCTCTGCGGTGGCCGTCACCCGATACTCGCCGGGGTTCAGCAACCGCCAGTAATCGCCATCGGCCACTGCAGAAAGGAAATAACAGAAGGTGGCATGAGGAAAAGTATCAGTGCAGAAAACCTTGTTTTTTTTCCCTTTATTATAAAACATGCAAAAAGGGCCAACATTTTATATCACGTTATCAGATTTCCACTTAACATCATGATAAAGAAATAATTAAAAATGTCCAGAATCTGTTGACAGGCTATTGATGTTTAGTTGCTTCTGTTATTCTTACCACCAAAACTGATTCAATATCTGACGTGAAATAAAAATGTACCTGATCTAATGTGATGATTAATGTCATCGACTTTGATAACGGCGTCTGATATTCCAGCCCCCGTATCCTTGTCGCGAACCACACCCTTAATACCACGATGCACCTAAAATAAAATAATCACAGCCTTTAAAAAAAAAAAAAAAAAAGATAATCAAGCTGTTCATAAAATAAACCTATAAGTAATATACCTGCTCCATGTAAGTCAGCAGAGACTCCCTGTTGTTTTCCCACTCGATGGGAAGTTCGCTGGCGTGAGGAAATTTATCACAGGACAACTCCACAGTCACCTCGAAGCAGTTGGTGTGCAGATAGCTGAAGTCATTCATACCTGAAAGTAAAAAAGAAAAATATGACAAACTTTATTTATTCAATCCAAGTTTTGTGCTGAGGTTTTTCTGGTGTTGAGTTTATGTTTTTAAAGACAGTCATGTTCAGCTAAATCAAACACATCGTGTTATTAAACTCTTTCTCCTTTGGTCACTTGCTAGGGGAAACCCTAGTTTATCTGTTCTGACCCGAGAGGTTTCGGTCATATTTCAGCCCTACTTTCAGAACAAAATGAAGCTAGTGAGGGTGATCTGCGCCTGTGAATCTTACTAGGGATACCCTCGGAAAAAACTGTGACCTATTCTAATGTTTGTCAAACTACGTCTTTACTAATACATAGGTGTCAAAACCTGTCATTAAGGGTACAGAGGTTGTATAATATCGTCTTTATCCATTTAGTCTCCCCTATTTCACCCAAAGCATCTTATTTACTTTTAAATAGGTGTGCATATGTATACCATCAGTTTCAGAGCAACCAGGTTTGTTAGCAAGCTGAAAAACACTTTTAATATTTCGACAGCAACACTTTGTAATACAGCCCACGACAAAGGCCTTAATTCCTCTGTAACTAAATGAAATTTCAGTGCAGTTATATTTACCTACATATACTGAAAATTGGGGTCCCGAACTCCAGGCCTCGAGGGCCAGTGTCCTGCAGGTTTTAGACACCACCCTGGGTCAACACACCCTAAATCAAATGAATCAAATCACCTGAATCAAATGATTACTTCATTTGATTCATTACCTCAACAAGACATGTTGCGGAGGTTGTTTAGCCATTTAAATCAGCTGTGTTGGATCAAGGACACATCTAAAACCTGCAGGACACCAGCCCTCGAAGCCTGGAGTTAAAGGTAGGCACACCAGATTAACAGGGTAACAAGTCAGTTTTTCTACAGGTAACAAAGAAATGATTATACTATTATTAAATTTAAGCAGACTGTAACCTAGTAATGCGTAAGTAATTTTAGGTAGTGAAAAAGTTAGAGCTAAGGTCACATCTGTCTGCAGATTCTGATGGTATTAATTTTGTCTTGTAAGCTGATAAAGGAGATAGACAGAATAATAATTAAATGTTAATTTAAGAAACAGAACAGAGATTTAAGCTTTAAATCTGACTTTAAAAACACTCGTTCTTACTTCCAGGTACATTGTGCCAGTCGGCTCCATTGATGATGTTGTTGTATCTCAGGAAGTCCTTGTTGTGGCACGGCCGGCGGTCATGGTTGGACATCACCTGTTTTGTATTACGTGTAAAAGTACACTGTTCACTCACTTTCTTTAATGTGTTTTGTAGTTTAAGAGCGTGGAAGGAGCAGTCACCTGATTGGTGCTGGCATACACTACCGCCAACCAGCGGAAGAAGCTCTCATCAGCGGTGGGCGTGTGCTCACGAGGCGCCCAGTCCCGTGTCATGTCGTATGGGTAGGTGACCACCAGCTCGCCACCGTGGAGGTTGGCACCCAGAACAAACGGGATGTTCTGCATCCAGCTGATGACAGCTCGGGTCTCTGACGCCACCTGATGTTAAAGGTGGCGAGTTTGTTAAAACGTGCAATCAGGGTAAACTCGACTCTGTTTTAGGTGACATTTTAATGCCAGTAAATAGTGGATGGTATCCCCAGAAAACATGATGCTGTGGATATCTGTCCACCTTTTTAGGTGTTTTACAAGCTCTAGCTGTTGTTTGTTCCACAAGAAACAAAGAAGCATCAATTATAACCCTCCTGCAGCTCCTTTCTTCCTCTACCCACTAGATGCATTTGAATTAAGACATCCTTCAGTGTGTTGTATTGAGATTAACTTTGGGATCGCAGGCAGAAGGTAAGAGGAGACAAGGAGGCACAAATTAGCCAAAAGAAACATTTAGGTATGACTCATCACAATCTAAGAGTGAAACCTACAAAATTACAGGAAGAAAAACTGAAAGCTTATTAAAAGGACTAAAAACTAAGTTTAAAATATCTGTTTTTATTTTTAAAAAATCCCTTTTTCTTTCTATTTTCCAGTTTAATTTTTTTTAATTAATTGTTTTTAATGTTTTTATTTGTTTAATGGTTTTTTCATTAATTAATTCATACTGAAAATCTTTATTTATCACCCAGACAGTCAGAGAATTTTAAAGTTAAAAATAAAATGTTAAATTTAGACATGTTTGCTTTGAACTATCCCTGCTTCTGAAAGCCTCCACGTGACCCTGGTCCACGTGTACAGGTTGTTTTTACTGATGCCTTTTCTCAGGACTGAATCGATGTGAAAATACTATACCCTGTCACCCTCGTGTTTAAACCATTAGGATTAAAACACCATTAAAGTCTCAAAGTTTTAAATCATTCTACAATAAAATATAAATATGAAATTGAGAGGCAGGAAAACAGGTGATGGAGATGTTTTTCGTGTGTGTGAGATGTGTGTTTGTCACTCGTGTGTCTCACAAAAGCTTCTTCGGTGGTGTACTGTTCAGGGATGGGGAAATAGTGGTTGATGAGTTTGGACCAGTCTGTCTCCAGCTCGATGGCGGTCCACATCACTGAGTTGAGGTCAGCAAAGTTGTGGTTCATATCGATGCCTTCATAGCTGTAACGTCCCAGCGACCAGCCTGCCAGCTCTGAGCCCTGGACGTCAAAGAAAACAGGATTAACTCCTTTTAGTTCTGGTAATTTATTACTCTCATGTCTAGTGCTGACATTCAGAGCTGACAGGGGAGTTTCCTGCACCTTTTTAAAAGCCATCTCATATCCATCGGGGTTCATGGAGGGCAGAAGGTGGATGCGGGTCTCTTTGACCAGGTGCACTATGCGCTGGTCTCCCCGTTTATACTCGTGGCAGATGTACTGCATGAGATTTAGCAGGAGCTCTCGTCCCAGCACCTCGTTTCCATGCATCCCTGCAACATATCTGAACTCTGGTTCTCCTGCAGGGGGCGCCAAACACAGAGATGGGAAGGCTGGCTCATACCAGACTTTTACTTGTCATTTGGTTAATGCCTTTAAAGATTTAAACACAAATCTCATCAAAATCCTTTATGTGCAGTGGATATCGTATGCAACAGCTTTTAATACACGTGCAGTTTGATGTTTTACACGCAGAGTTGCACAGATCAGTGGGCCACATACTGCACATTCAATGGCAGGTATCTCTGAAATGTCACATGTTATTCTCAGAAATGCTCATGAGGAGGACTCTGAGCTCACTTCACTGCTAACAACAAATACGGCACATAACACTCAGAAAGTTTTCAAACAGCGAGCTGTGCCCGTAAGCAAATATATTTTAAATATGAAAATGGCTCTGAGGCTATTTAAAACACTTTAAAGCACAGATTTAAAGCCCATCCATCCATCCAACCTATAGAGATATATATATGTATAATAGCAGCTGGATAGCGTATTGGTAAGACTACACGCCTCTGAAGTGGGACTTTCAAGTTAGACTCTCACCTGGGGCATCTGTATTCAGCAAGGGTACTAGGCTAGACCCCTCATGCTGCTCTCACAGCTAGAGATTGATGAGGTACAGTACAAATGCTATGGCAAGGGGGAGCCAGGATGACAGGTCAGGGGGGGAGATATCATCACCCCTCCCAGTGTGGTGTTCTGGGATTATACCAGGGGACCAAGTATAAGATGAGTATGGGGCAGATTTGCATTCAATTTCCTGCTCACACTATGTTTAAAGGTCATATGATCTTCTTATGGCCTCTGACAGTGGACTCATCTCTGTGCTTGTCCTTCTTGACCTTAGTGCAGCATTCGATACTGTTGACCATAATATTCTATTAGAGCGATTAGAACATGCTGTAGGTATTACAGGTATTGCACTGCAGTGGTTTGTATCATATCTATCTAATAGACTCCAATTTGTGCATGTAAATGGAGAGTCCTCTTCACACACTGAGGTTAATTATGGAGTTCCACAGGGTTCAGTGCTAGGACCAATTCTGTTTACATTATACATGCTTCCCCTAGGCAGCATCATTAGAAGACATAGCATACATTTTCACTGCTATGCAGATGACACCCAGCTCTATCTGTCCATGAAGCCAGATAACACACACCAATTAGTTAAACTGCAGGAGTGTCTTAAAGACATAAAGACTTGGATGGCCACTAACTTTCTGCTTCTCAACTCAGATAAAACTGAGGTCATTGTACTCGGCGCTGAAAAGCTTAGAAATTTGGTATCTAACCAGATTCTTACTCTGGATGGCATTACCTTGGCCTCCAGTAACACTGTGAGGAACCTTGGAGTCATTTTTGACCAGGATATGTCCTTCAACGCACATATTAAACAAATATGTAAGACTGCGTTCTTCCATTTGCGCAACATCTCTAAAATTAGAAATATCCTGTCTCAGAGTGACGCTGAAAAACTAGTTCATGCATTTATTACTTCCAGGCTGGACTACTGCAATTCATTATTATCAGGATGTCCAAAAAACTCACTGAAAAGCCTTCAGTTAATCCAAAATGCTGCAGCAAGAGTACTGACAGGGACTAGAAAGAGAGAGCATATTTCTCCTGTTTTGGCTTCCCTTCATTGGCTTCCTGTTAAATCCAGAATTGAATTCAAAATCCTGCTCCTCACATACAAGGTCTTAAATAATCAGGCCCCATCTTATCTTAATGACCTTGTAGTACCATATCACCCTATTAGAGCACTTCGCTCTCGCTCTGCAGGCCTACTTGTTGTTCCTAGAGTATTTAAAAGTAGAATGGGAGGGAGAGCCTTCAGTTTTCAGGCCCCTCTTCTGTGGAACCAGCTTCCAGTTTGGATTCGGGAGACAGACACTATCTCTACTTTTAAGATTAGGCTTAAAACTTTCCTTTTTGCTAAAGCATATAGTTAGGGCTGGACCAGGTGACCCTGAATCCTCCCTTAGTTATGCTGCAATAGATGTAGGCTGCCGGGGGATTCCCATGATGCATTGAGTTTTTCCTTTCCAGTCACCTTTCTCACTCACTATGTATTAACAGACCTCTCTGTATTGAATCGTATCTGTTATTAATCTCTGTCTCTCTTCCACAGCATGTCTTTATCCTGTCTTCCTTCTCTCACCCCAACCGGTCGCAGCAGATGGCCGCCCCTCCCTGAGCCTGGTTCTGCCGGAGGTTTCTTCCTGTTAAAAGGGAGTTTTTCCTTCCCACTGTCGCCAAAGTGCTTGCTCATAGGGGGTCATATGATTGTTGGGCTTTTCTCTGTATCTATGAAGCGCCTTGAGGCGACATTTGTTGTGATTTGGCGCTATATAAATAAAATTGAATTGAATTGAATTGAATATTCTATAAATATGACCTTTCAACATAGCTTCAACAAAACACTGATGACACAACCATCATCAACAGCACCGTAAAATAAATCAGAGAAAAGAACAATGAAGAAGATGTGGTTAACCAAACAAGAGCACAGATTTAAACCCAAACAGACACCCCTCCCCCCACTGACTTCAACATAACAACCTGAAGTGATTTTTTTGGCGGGAAATACCCTACCTACCACTCTGCTGCCACGCGGGCTGAGTTGATGAGGCCAAAGAAAACATTTGTACACCTTAAAGCAAACGAGGGAGAACTCTGGACTGTTTATGTCTCACACAGTAGTGCACTGTATCTGAAGAAGGGCTGAAAGACACGGTCAGAACCAGCATACTGACCCGCTGACCTCTTAGTTTACTGTCTCATTAGGGGAGAAGCGGCATGCAGCACAGCACCATGTGGAAGATTCAAGGTTTAGTTGAAGCTTCAGATTGGAGCTTTCTTATGAAACAGTGCCTGCCCAGATTAAACGGTAAATAAAACTGTAAATATTCTACACATCACTGAAAAGGCAAATTATGTTGAGGAATACTTTGACCTAGATGGAGCATGTACAAAGAGAAAAAAGAACAGGCTCCATGATTAACCCCTGTGGAACTCCAGATGTCATAACAGCTGATCCGCAGGAGTATTTTCTAGTGATAGCTGAGAAAATCCTGAGTTTAAGATAAGATTTAAACCAGTAAAGAGCCAAAGCCCTGACTCTTCACAGTGTTCCAAGCTCTCAATAAGTAAGTGATTGCAGCTTTATGCCATGTTTTTAATTGGAAATAAGAAGTTCAGCTTCTGAGAAGTAAACAACAGCTATTAAAAAACACCAGTGAGGAGGAGGTGGGACGTCATGAACACGCACAGAGCACCACTGCCATCCTCAGGGAATTTGGGGTCCTCTGCCTTTTTGCATTGCACAAACTGACTAGAGGAGTCAGGGATCAAACCAGAAACCTTCTAACTAGTAAGACTGGATTCAGCTTTGATTTGTGTTCAATAAACTAATGATTTCACTGATGAGCTTTTCTTCCTAGAGTTAAGCTTCCCTCTCCTGCAGATTTCACATTTCTCTGCAAGTCTCACCCAGCTCGTGTTTTCCTGGATTGTCGGAGATCTCCATGACATAGAGCTTCAGCCCCATATAGCTCTTCCCGATGCTGTAGATGCGCGTGATGTCAGGGCACTCCTCTTGTACTGACTTCATCAGCTGTTAAAACAAACAAAAAACAAAAAAAACGTGTTTCACTGACACAGTATTTCAAAGGGCAACTGTTTTGTAGCCTCATTGGAAGTGTGTTAAGCTTAGATGATGCCCAGACAAAATTCAAGTGCATCATTTCAGCCCATCTCAGTGGGAAACAAATGATATGTATAAAAATGTGGGGTAAATTATTTTACAAATGGATTATTAGAAATTAATTATCTGAAGGTTCCTCATTTAGTCTGAGTGTCTTTGAACCATCTGAAGTATTTATCCAACACTTCTTTTAGGAAATTGAAGTTAAAAAACTGCCAAAGAACGCATAAAATACACATACAAAGTAAGTTAGATGGCACAGAGAAACTTCTTGTCACTGAAGTGGAGTATAAACATTTCATACGTCTACATCCCATAAATCAGCCATGTCAGACCTCTAGCTATGTTTGGGGAAGGTGGACCTGTGTTTGCTTTGGTTGTTTGTTTTCTGACCGTCAGATTCAGACAGCTCGTAGTGGCAGCACAGTTCATTCAACAGAATGAAACCTCTGTATATTTGCTTTTGGTCAGACCAAGCAGACCACACACACATTAAAATGTTCAGGATATAAAACAAACACCTTTCTCATCTCCTTATAGTTGTGGTGTCTGAAGTCCAGCTTGTCTTTGGACTCTGTGGGCTCTGTCTGCCATGGATAGATACTGTTTGGATCTGTAAAATGGGAAACGTGTGTCACTTTAATTAAATACTTATATCTATATGAATGTAAAAAGCTATTTCCAGCTAGTGGCCTCTTATACCTGGGAGTGCACAGCCCAACACCTCAGCTCTCAGGCAGATGTCCCCCTTCGTCCCATTCTGGTACCAGGACTGTGGATTGATCCGAATATAGCGTGCCACTGTGGAAGTGTTGAAGAGGGCGAGGACGGGTGTCTCTGCATCTTGGTTTCCTTCAAATATCTGCGACACAAGGACACATTTAGGTTAACGACCTATAATACAATTTCTTACGATTTTTTTTAGTAATAAAAATAAAAAATTGTACTGTAATAACTATTTTCATAACCGAGGAAGAGCACATTGCTCTATCACTGTAAACCATGAATTTTAACGTCAGTTAGTGCACGCTTGTCATATTTTGATCTCCTCTGATTTTCACCACCTGAATTCAAAAGCCCTGTGGAAAAAAAAAAAAAGAAAGAAAAAGGTTGGACAAAGCACATCTGGCACATCGTGCCAGCTGTGGCTGAGTCACACATGCCAGACAGAGCAGGGGAAAGAACAAACCCCAACAAATCTGCACAGTTAAACCAATTTTTGAGTTTTCAATAACTGAACGTCACAAACTTTGCCCTCATACTGTAAAAATGAAATAGCATATAATCTTTAAATGTGCTGCGTCAACACTATGGACCAAACTTTCCTTTACAGGACTTTGTTGGAATGATGGTAACAGCTTGCGGGTAAATTAAACTCTAATGGCTTTTCCTTTTTTTTCTCCATGAAGTGGGTTCAAGCTGCTGTGGTGGGAGTAAGAATAACGCAAAATTATTCCACAAATACAAGAAAAACACCCCCCCACCCAAAAAAAAAAATCCCTAAAAGTCAAGTGATACATCAGTTTGCTTATATTATTTTGGGCTGTATTCTTTCATAAACATGCAAAAGGCTAACCTGTTACCTTTAACAGATAAACCCGAGACAAAGAACGGCCTCGTGACTCCTTTTATAACCAGCTTAGAAAGTGAAATGTATACACAGAGTAGAGGGAAGATCAGAGCTCGGATGTTCACTCACAGCCTCTTCAGTCCCGTTCATACATGGCTTCCAGACCAGTGTGTCATTGCTGAACTGCACCTTGTAGGTATACACAATGTCCCAGCTGTTTGTGAACAGAAAACACACATCTGGGTTGTAAATATGGCACATGTGATATGACACACACTTTTTAACTTAATCAAGACATTACCAGGTTTCAGAAAAAGAGCACAACCTGAAGACGGAGCAAAGCCTGCTTTTATGTGTCTTAAATTAAGTAATATTGAGTAACATCTCACAGTAGGCAGACTTTGGGAACATTATCTTGGACTTCAAAATGAAACAATACTTCCATTCTGCCCTGAAACCAGTTTCCCAGCAGGCTTACTGATTTCTAACCCACCAGCACTGACCTCCAGATGGAGTTGCGCCCCTGCAGGATGACACCAGTAAAGCGAGTCAGCCGTCGAGCGTCAACCTCCAGCCACTGCTTCTTATCTCTGTACTGAGCACACCAGGCCCCATCATAGATATCTCCATCCTCTATTCCAGACTGCCACACACAAATGGAATGCACAGTATTTATGATGCTTCTGCAAGTATAGCCTGAAGTGCAGCGGTGGATCTTTTTTTCAATTCTGTGCAGTCACCTGGATGTTGAGTCGACCCCTGTGGGGACCCAGGCCTCGGCGCTTGTAAGACGAAGCCCTCAGCTGTGTGTCTTTGACCTTCAGTGACTCGAGACCCAGTGGAGGACATTCTGAGACAACCAGCAGGGCTTTATCAGTCATTTCACTTAATTATGAATGAAATTACAGGAGAAGGGGTGAATTCGAAGAAGTGTGAGTTCGAAAGGTAGAAGTCAGATTATTTTAGAATGTTATTAAAAGACAGAATATCTGTGAACTGTCAGTTTCTGATAATTTAGTGCCATCAGACAGAACGCACTGTTGGAAAAAAGGCTTTTCTTATTTACACTGAAGCACGTTTTAATTCTATGTTGTTGTACTTTTTCAACATGTTCAAAATAAAGATTCAATCAATCAATCAATTTTAAAATGCAAATGTTCAAATCAAACTTCCAGGAACTTGTGGCTCGGTGCGCTTTGACACCCTGCATCAATATGTGATTGTATAAAATATTCAGCCGCATGGATGCATTGCATTTAAACAAATATAACCGTGCCTTGTACATATTTGGAACCAGCTTCCAGTTTGGATTCGGGAGACAGACACTATCTCTACTTTTAAGATTAGGCTTAAAACTTTCCTTTTTGCTAAAGCATATAGTTAGGGCTGGACCAGGTGACCCTGAATCCTCCCTTAGTTATGCTGCAATAGATGTAGGCTGCCGGGGGATTCCCATGATGCATTGAGTTTTTCCTTTCCAGTCACCTTTCTCACTCACTATGTATTAATAGACCTCTCTGCATTGAATCATATCTGTTATTAACCCCTGTCTCTCTTCCACAGCATGTCTTTGTCCTGTTTTTCTTCTCTCGCCCCAACCGGTCGCAGCAGATGGCCCCGCCCCTCCCTGAGCCTGGTTCTGCCGGAGGTTTCTTCCTGTTAAAAGGGAGTTTTTCCTTCCACTGTCGCCAAAGTGCTTGCTCATAGGGGGTCATATGATTGTTGGGTTTTCTCTGTATCTATGAAGCACCTTGAGGCAACTTTTGTTGTGATTTGGCGCTATATAAATAAAATTGAATTGAACTGAATTGAATTGATTTAATGATTCCAAGAAAACTATCAGAATGCTGAAGACAGAATTCCAACATTCAGTCAGTTTTAAAGTTCATTCTGAATTCAAATACCAGATGTCCGATATTTCAGGCTGAATTATAAGATTAAAATAAAAAATACAAAATAAACTTCCATCAGAGCAGATGCTTCCATCCAAAAATCGCTTGTATGATGAATTTGGAAATGCTCATCATTATTGTTGACCTTTTTAGTGGGCAAATCTGAACCCCTCTGTACGAACGCTGAGCAGAAACATAACTATTATTATTTTATGTTTTTAAGATTTTCACTTGTTCATGTGTCTTCAACCCTGATGGGTTTACAAATTAAGCCAAAGGCAGCAGGTAGAAAACAGAGAAAGCTGAAGCACTGAGGTTTCTGTAAACCTGTTCACGGGCTCTGCAGCCTTGAGTCCTCGGACAGACTCTCATTGTCTGCTGGGTTCAGCTCGGTTCAAAACACCTCCTCCTCTTAGGAAGCTTTATTAGCTGCTAAAAAGCGTTGGGCCAGAATATAGAAGTAGCATAAATGAATGCTAAATGTTGATGGCATTTCCTGTAAAGACCCTTTCCCCCTTTTGCCTTGCACTCCTGTAGGATCTCTTTCGAGTTGCTTGTGAGTCAAAATGTGTCTTTGTTGTTGCTGACCATGGGAATCCTGCCAAACCACAAATTTATTCTCAAACTTCTGAAGCGGAGCCAAAGACAGCTGGCAAACTCACAACGATGGCCGGATTACACTCAGCTTTGACTACATTAAAGGAATCCACAACTGAGCTGATTAACTGTGTAAATAAATCCCACCAGGAATTTTTATAGAGGTAGAAGAGTGTTATTGTGCCTCTTTTATTGTTCTCCAGCACTAAAAATTTCATCTTTCATTTAAAATGAATGAAGCCATAGAAGATGTTTTCCTGACCCTGAATCTGACCTCTGTGCTGGTTTCCCATTTTTCCCAGACTCGCTCTTTGCTGCTTCCTGTTGTTCTAAAGTTCAAGTCAAGTCACACTCATATTAACGTATGCATCATGTTGCTGATGAATGAAGGCACGAAAACACCTCCGCTATCAACCAGGAAGAGGCAATATTATAAGTTTGACCCGTACTTATTCTCAACACGCAACATTTTCTGTCATATCACTCACTGCTAATCTCGCCCCAGCACTGTCTGATAGGCCTGCATGGATTTTAACGAACATCGGCTCTGATTTGACATGACATGACAGCTACTAAGCATTTATTTCTAGCCAGCCTCCACTGAGCTAACCTTCGATCATTCCCTCTGTACACACAGATTATGCAGACAGATGCACTATACACACACACGCTTACTCAGCTGGCACGATTTCCAGTCTAGTACACAAATATGAGATATGTACTGTATACACAAGGGAATATGCACACGGCAGAAACCAGACTGTGCATAATCACACTAGTAAAACACTTCTATTCTGTGATGTGTGTTAACTACAGGGACTAAGTTCGGCTCAATCATACATGAGGGACATAAATCAAGAGACGCTAAGAGTAAAAGGAAGCTAGAGGAAGATAACAAAGCTCTTTAAACTGAAGTGAAGGACGAGGAAACTCATTGTATATGGTACAATACATCATCTCTTATCATGTTCCCAATGTAAATAAAGAAGACTGGCAGAAGCAGAAAGGTGAAATCTGTGAGCAGTTCAGCAAAAGTCCGAGTCTGCACTTTCTTCTTTTTAAGGGCTTCAATGAATCAATTTTGCGTATCATGAATACCTGTGTTTTTAAAAGTAGCTGCAGGTGGATGGAAGCTGCTGCCAGGCTTTAGTTTGAGCTTGCACTGAACGAGTGTAACACACAGCAGTTATACATCAGGCTGATTTAAAGTACAGGTTTTTACATATACAGTATGCCTCCATTCAGCACTGCCTTGAGTTTGATTGTCACAATATTAAACCCATAAATGGCTCTTATCTAAGCTAGTTTAGGAAATAGTTTGGTTTGTCTGTGGCTGCCTGGTGTGAGTGTGACCTGACAGCTTGACCTCTTTCAAGCAGGAAAAAGCAACCAAACCTGTCTGATGGGCATACTGTATACATTTGGGGCTAACCCCCGATACATACGTGGGGCTGTTTCTGTGGCCACTGATTGGCTCACTCTTTTTTTGACCTGGGGTTTTGCTCTTTCAGCAGCATTTGGCTTCTTGCCGATGACTTTGGGTTTCTTCAGGACCGTTTTGGGCTTCTTTGCTACCTTAATGCCTCTGGTGGACCTCTTTGCTATAAAAAAGCAAACAATTTCATGCACAACAGGACATGCATTCCTCATACCACATCAACATGCAATATTTTAGACAGGATACTTTACAATGGAGCTTTGCTTTCAAGGAAAATAGCTATGTGTCAATCTCTTGCAGAGAGCTAGATGAGACTCTCATATATTTCTATTAATAATGAATTGGTCTGCTTATTTTAACACAGAAACGGGAAAAAGCCCTGCACAAACAATCAAATTTAAAAATTCAAAAATGTTTAACTATGGAAAGAAGGTCAGCTGTTTCTTGGTGCTGTCCATCATTTTTTGATGCAATAATAATAATGTACAGTTTAATTTTTGAGGGTGAGATGACTCTTGCAAAAAAAGCAAACAAGATGTTACTCCCTGCGCCCCAAGTCTGTGAGACAGTAAACATGCACTGTCCTTCTTGAATTAAATAACGAGCTCAATAAACAAACTAACAACCCCTGCAGTAGATGCTCTGGATATGCATCTGCTCGCTGTGCAGTGGAATATTCCTGCATTACCAACATTACATGTGACTGATTATAAGAAGAGTTGCCTTCTGTTTTCTGCTCTCAGGCATTGCACAGCCCATCTGGTTTTCATCAGCGGAAACACACGGCTAAAATGTTTCACTGCACCCTCTGCAGAATGTGGAACATCCTCCCCCAGCCCTCGGACAATGACTCTCCGACCGCAGATATGAAAACACTAACACAGTCCTTTTACACTCCGAGTATCTACAAAACTGTGGCTTCAAGTTGTCGTTGAAAGTCTGTCGCTTCATCAGTGATTAATGCGACCATGATTAGAGTTGGTAGACAGTTTGTTGCATCTAACTTTCAAAGCAGAATTTACATTGAATTAAAATTTTGGCTGCTTTGTTCTCTTTCACTGTCACCATGATGCATTTACACTGAAACTGCTTTACCACATAGGCTTTTTGCTTAAGGGAAAAGTAATGACCAGTAAAACAAAAGGACAATCAGTGGAGTTCATTTGCTCTCATGTAAGCTTTTCCATGAAGGAGAACCCTTTGAATTTAACAATTTGTCATCAATTTGAGATTAAACAACATTAAAGAAATCAAAAAACAGAAATAGATATCAGTTTGTGTCCGCTCACCCAACTCTGGAGGACCTTCTTCTTCTCTTTCAGTTGTTTTACCAGCAGCTTCACTCAGACTTTCTGAAGCTGTGGTGGGTTTGCTTATTGACTTAGGATACCTAGTTGTGAATCCTGCGGTGGGAACCTCAGTGGTATTGGGTTTCCCTGCAGAAAAAAGGCTCTCAGTTGAAGTTAGAGCTGTGTTTAAAGCCACAGTGGCTCTCCTTGAGGTTGTGCCATCTGCAGGTCTGCTTATAACAACAACAAATGAACCGCAGTTCAGATAAAAAAGCACAGTGATGAGCAGAAATCCTGCCATAGCAACTCTCCCCTGCAGAAAACCCTCTAACACGAACTTCTCATTCAACCTCTGTGACCCGCTGCTCTGCAACATCAAGTCCACAGCAATGCAAACAACTTCCTGTTGTATATACATAGAAGTTAAAAAATAAACTTTAGGTATGATGTGTTTTTGGCTAAATTAAATAAAACTTCAAAAAGCTGAAAAAAAATCAAGCCTTAGTCTGTGTGGAATTCTTTTTTGTTGAAAAAAGTAGGATACAAATTAATGAAGACACAGGAAGACAAATAAGCAATTTAAAGGCTTTTACAGTTTTAAACATAGGAAATGTTCATTGGTGTAAGAAACCACCACATCCTTCTTACATGCTGCCACTACAGGAAACAATAAAAGGCTCCAGAATCTTTAGAATAAATGATCTTTTAATAATTCTCTGAAATGTTCTTGACTTGGTAAAATAATCAAAACAATTCTGGTGACAACAATCAGAGTAGAGGTACGTTATACTTTTCACATTTGCGCTTTTATTTTGAAGGATTTACAAACCTTCCTTACCTCACTGACTGACTGGATGCGCCTCTCCTCTGCAGAGCTGCTGTACCGACAGCCATGCACCAGTTTATTCAGGGATTAAACGCAGAGGCAGAGAATTACCAAAACATCTTCCAGCACTCGGGGAGGCAGGAAATGAAATGTAGACCGAAATGCCTTTAAAAACTTCAGATGTTTTGTGAGGCTTCTTTTCTTTTTCTCACCTTTAAAATGTGGAAGATTTCTTGAATTACTGGTATGTCGCAATGATTCAAAAACACTGAAAGGGATTATTTCTTTTGCACAGACGTCACATTTCACTGCTCTGGTTAAACAGCTTTAATGGCACAGACAGACGCTGTTACACAGGACGTGTGCATCCAGACAGCAAATTCATATAAATGGGTATAAAAAAAACTCAAAAAACAAACCAGAAGGAAAAAACAAAAAACACTTGACATATTACATCCCATTTCCAAATGATAACCAAATAGGTGGTATTTTATGGATCACTGAACAAAACTGTTTTCTGTCCAAGATCAGCAATGTTTGAGGAATTCAAAAATACTGGGTAACATTTTCTACATATTATACTTTTTCTATGCTTAATGAGAGGAACCAACATGCAACCATGAACTATTTAACCAGATCTTACTGGAAAAACGCAAAGAAAAATATATTTACAAAAACAAACTTTTAAAATGAGTCGGCTCAAGTATCTGCACTCTCACTGGTGACCTCTCTCCTCCTGCTGAAGCGCTCTTACATAAAAGTTGGAAATGCTTGCATGTTGAACAACAGAATCTTATTTATTGAACAGCCAGTGGAAAATGTGCAGAATTATTTTCTTTAGGATTTCACTGAGTACAGTTCGAGAATTTGTGACATTCACGTTTTCTTCACATTTGTAATAATTTCTGTGGAAAACTGTTAATGAAAACAACAACAGCGGGTGGCCTACAAATTATTAAATACCATCGCTGTTCATCAAATTGCTTTCTAAGACACATGAAATGAAAACTTTATTTGTAAAAAATATGCAACAAACCTAAGAAGCTGAGTTAAATAAGACTCTGCTGTGCAAACACCCCGAACTGTCGTAAGCTGTCAACATTCACATGTATATTTTTTTAATGATACAAAAACTTCTTAAAATCCTGCTCAGTCTTTGCATTTTAGTCACTACTGTGTTCCCATTAATTTAAACCTCCGAACCACCTGAATCTGAGAAGGATTCATTAGGGCTGCAGAAGGTTAAATAAATCAAAGTGGGCGGAGCCGTGTCCAGACTGAGGAGAGCATCAGTCTCTTCTCCAGAGGGTGTTTTTTTTTTTTTTTTAAGGTTTCCAGAGCTTCAGCAGGCCATCCTCACTGTAGGTGGAGATGAGGTTCTGGTGGGGGTGGTGAGCGATGCCGATAACATCCTTCTCGTGGACCTGGAGATGGGAGATGTAAGATGTGATCAAGATACACCAAAAACATCAATAGTGAAACAGAGTGGAGCTTCTTGCAGTCTGAAGTGATGGATTCACACAAAAATTATCCATCATTTTGCAAAACTAAAACAATCCCTCCAACTTCAGCTACTGTGTGTAAAATGGAAACACATCAGCAGTGACCAGTACGACACCTACATGTATATAGTCTTATATGGAAGACAAGGGAGCTACACATCCCCCCCTTCAACACTGACTTCAAAACTTCAGCGATAAGAACTTGGGGGAGGAACAGAGGACAGAATATGGTGTGGTATTTTTGGAAACTCTGATCCTGAGTGCCGTAACGTACCGTCAGTGTTCTCTCCAGCTTGCCGGTGACTGTGCTGAAGCAGTAGAGCACAAAGTCTTCACCCACGCAGTAGATCCACTCGCCGCGGGGCGACAGAGTGCAGCACACAAAGTCACCACCTTCCCTCTTACCGGAGCTGAAACTCCTCACGATCTGCACAACAAGAAAACAGCTTATTACCTAAAACTCCGGGTTTAGAAGAAAATCCCAAACAACTGTTAGTGATGTGGCGACATTAACTGACCTGTCCCTGCATGTTCATGATGACCACTGTGTTGGAGCGGTTGCACACGACAAAGTGCTCCGGGTTCTTGGGCAGCAGGATGACGTTATTGACTGTGATGTCAGTGCCGGCTGACGTTCCCAGAGGCTTGAAGGTGCTGGTGCACTCAGTGGTCTTCACGTTCCAGACCTGAAGCACGTTGAAGATGAGTGGGAAAGCAAGAGGCATTATGAGAAAGAAGTGGATGAATGAGGTTATTTTTAAATCAGCTGCTTCTCTTACCTTTACTGTACCGTCAGAGGAAGCGCTGATGATGTGATGGCCGTCCGGAGTGAATGTGACCTCGTTGACAAACGAGGAGTGACCGCGGAACTCCTTTAGAGTTTTACCCGACTTAAGTCCATGGATTCTTATGAAAAACAACAACAAACAAACAGAGATGGCGTCGACATAATAATTTAAGAAGGTTTACTGAAGAGCACAGTAGTTTTAATGAAGATTGGAAGAACAGTAGTCTATTCAGCCTTGTTAAATTCCTGTGATTCTGCTGACTTTGCACTATATTTTCCGATGCTGATAAAATACAGACGCTAAGATTGGATGCCACTGTTTGTGTGTTGCTGGGACACTAATCTGGGACACTAAGATTAGTGACACTAATAGAAACAAAAGTAACTATGCTATTCTTTTAAATCAACACTACATTAATGTTACAGAGGACCAAAACTATTTCTTGCCCAGCTCCAACATTAATGTTATCATTTATTAGTCATAGCCGGCAGTGCTACCGTAATCATAATGTACGTAATTACATGGCTAATGTTAACATGTGCCAGTCAGGTAAACATTCTAACTGTCTAGTACCTAAACTTGGAGCTTTATTGAGCTCTTGAAATTCCTTGTTATTACTGGTTGGTTGTTTGTTGCTACTGTTCATGTGTTCAGCTGCTAGTGGGGGGAGGGGCTTTAGTAAATCATGTTCAGAGGAGCCACCACTGCTGATTTACTGACACAAAAATGCAGCTGTTATTGTTTTTTAATGTAAGTGTATTTAATAATTCAAGACACAATTAGTATGGTCTTCTGTTGCCAATGGTAACAGTATTGTTAGCATCTAGGCACCAGCTGTTGTTAGATATGAGAACTTTAAACTGTAGCAGCCACTTGTACACGCACAGAGTGTACAGCAAAGAGAGAGCCTGAGTGGAGCTAAAAACTACGGTTCTTCTTAAACAACCAAAATCATCACGATAAAAAGCCAACTGAACTTTGGGAAAAGTGATCTTTTCACCTGCTCCCATCCACCTCCTACATGCTTGAACACAACCAGACCACACTCATGATCCCATAGCCTGCTTTGAAGTTTGGTCATCATGGACATCAGCACTAAGATCATTCCCTTTGTGACAATTAAGCAACCTTGCACGTCCTTAGTATGAGCTTTAGATTTCGAGAAATAATAGTGGCAGCCATAACCACTGTATTATCTTTATTTCACACCACAGTCGCAGTGAGAAACTAGAAGTAAGTGCATGACTGAGTTTGTGTTTGGTACACACATTGTGCATATGGGGGAAAACACCACTAGAAAAACACCACCCTAATGGCTGCACAGCCTCCTCTGCTGCTGGTAAGGATAAACGGTCAGATATTAGTTTACCTGATGGTCTGATCAAAGGAGGCACTGAGGAGCTGGCTGCTGTCCTTGCAGAAGCTGACACATGTTACTCCTTTGCTGTGGGCACGCTCGAACCTCCTCAAACACTGACCGCTCTGGATCTTCCAAACCTACACAGACACATACAGTTTGTTCTAAACTCGTGTTTTAGTAAAACAGAAAACACATGAGTGAAAGAAACTGAGGTTTTCAGTTTTCTGAGAGCTTTCATGTGTAATAATTAAAATGTCTTCTTGATAGGTTTTTATAATTTTATACCAATAGATGTGGTTATATAGCCTAGAAATGGGCTGCAAGTACAGAATTGGTGAATGAAACACAGAAGGACAATGACAGAAACTGAAGTACAGCTGGTCCTCTATACCTTAACCTTTCCATCCTGGGCTCCAGTGGCCAACATCTCTGTGTCCCGACTGAAGCCCATACACAACACAGCGTCATCCATCATCATGAAGTTATCCTGAGCCTGGTATTTCAGATCCTGCAAACACAAAAGATATATAATAATTAAAAATCACTGGCATAAACAGAGTGATATTTAAGCAGAAACTAAATCTGCCTTTCTTTTCCTTTCAACCCACCTTCCTGATTTTGCCAGTTGTGAAGTTCCAGACTTCGATGAAACCGTCCACAGAGCCAGTGACCAGATACTGACCATCAGGGGAGAATCGGGAACACTCCACGTGAGATTTCTGTCCAAACTGCACAGTGAGGAAAAACAAGTCACGTCAGAACAAGTTTAAGTCATGAACTTGAAGAAATGGCAGTAAGGCCTGGTCACAGTGAAGAAGCTGACTAATACAAATTGCCATTTTGGGATAGTGTGGGTACCTTGATGTGTCTGCTGAGCTGCGTGGGAAAGCGTTCCTCTTCTACATCTTTAACGGCAGCTTTACCTCTGAACAAGTCAATGGTCATACCAGGAGGCAGGAGACCCTGATGCTGCTGCCACTTCAGAGCCTACAGAAGGAAAAAGATGACGGGGGATGACATAAGCATTTGCATTTTATCTGAACAGAGGAACAAATTTTATTTATATAGCACCACATCACAACAAGGTGCTTTATAGTGTGTAGTTAAGACCCTACAATAACAAATCGTCGATATTATGCATGCAGAATCATAATCAAGGACAACTCTGCTTGCACATTCCTATTTTGTTTTGTAAAATTAAGAGGCAAATGAGTTTCACAAACTAGTACAACACCTGCAAATTTCCAGGTCACATACCTGTCCCAGCAGAGCCATGAGACGAGAGGGAGGCACCACGCTGACCTCTCCTGCCAGTGCCTGAGCGATGGCCGCCCGACGCTTCTCCTTACTGCTGCCATCTGGGTACGCCTGGATAGAATTTCAACAATGCGTAAGAAAGAAACATGCACATCTATTAAAAATGTACAGCACACTTTAATCTGATGTTCTTTCTGATTTAAAACCTTATTTTTCCAGATTTAAAAAAGAGAATTTATCAAAGCCTACATTCTACCGAGGAGGAAAAAAAAAAAAAAAAAAAATCAGGAAAAAGTGGAAAAAATAAATAAGAGTCACTTTAAGCAATTTATCTCACCTCTCTGGGATCAAAGTAGGAGCGAGCCAGCAGGTTCTCCAAGTGGATGTATCTCTCTGGCTGGGTCTGTTTCAGCATGATCATGGGGTCGGTCTGTCTGAGCAGTGAACGAGCTGCACCCAGCTCTCTTAGTTCAATCAGCTCTAACACGACCTGGTGAGGGAATCAACACAGAGGCCCAACTTAAACAAACAAACAAAAAGATCTACAATGCTTACACTGGAAGATTTGCTATGATACAAATGCTTAGCCAAGAATGACAAGAAAACATCTGGATAAAGATAGTATTACAAGAAACACCTGAAAAAAAGCCTTTCTGACCAGAAACCATTAGAAATAAAGCTGGAGGACTTAGCCAAGCTTTGGACACCATTGAAAATGGTGTGAAAGCCCAGTTCAATGTACTATCATCATCATCCCTAACCCTAAATCTAATATTCACACTTTACTGTCAACACTTGTATACAAACAAACCCTCATCCCCCCGTATAATCCCAGATGATGATAAGATGCCAGCGTCTTCTGGACCTGTCAATCAAAACTTTATCCAGACCATACCTGTTCGTAAAGGTCTATCAAGGTCTTGTCTGGCAGCTTGAGGGACTGGATGGCTTGTAGAACAGTATCCCAGTGGCCGCTGTTGATGTCTGCCACGAAGCTCTCTATGCTGTCCACTGTGTTCAGAGACACTGTCGTCTCCTCCTGCAGAGTGGCTAGTGTCCGGTGCAGATTGTTCTCTTTTAAGTACTGCATAATCAGACGGACCACGCTGTGAAAATAGACAAACAACGTAAGACAGAAGACGGCTCAGCTCAGGTAAAACCAGCTCAGGATTTGGTGGTCAGAAACGTTCCTGATGATGCCCTACACTTTGAGGTATAGTGAGTTCAAATTCAGAATTTTCATGTCACAAGGTGGCGCTCTTTTTACCTGGTTAGGTTCTCATAGTAACTTATACCAAACATATACCATTATCTGCATTTTATATTCACTAAGTCTTCAGTACACTCTAAGAGTAAAATAGATTCTCTGGTGTGGGAATAAGTGTTTGTGCCTTACTAACAGCACGGTGCATTAATGTGGCACATAATCACTGGGACTGAAATACATTTAGACTTTGATGCAGAAAATAAATGCTTTTATGCTTGACTCTTATCTGCTGCAATGTCTGATTATACTGACACAAATGCAGCCAGTCTAAGAAGATAGATAAGAAAAACATGAGTAGGCTATTTATTGGCTATTCATCATGGAGAAGACTAAATCTGTTGAAATAATTCACTTTAATCTGGGAACAAACTAAAGTGATTTCTCTTTCATTAGTGTAGGAAAATGCCAGTACTGCATGCACTGAAAGTCCAGCACACATTTTAGAATTGAGTGAACTAATAACTTCTAAACTCAAACTATGTTCTAGATCATCATCACCATCAGCACCACCAAGGGGGTACCAGGGGGGCAAAATTTGCTGTCCTCCCCAGAGGCCCCTTTAGCAAGACTGTCCTGTGTTGGTAATACATTTTAATAAACTTTGATGGCTGGATAAAACTGTTTTGAATAAATGTGTTGCCAAGAGATTATTTTGTTTTGCAGCAGTAAATAGTTGATTGTGAAACACATGGAAATATCTGTGTGGTGTTTAAAATGTCAAAAGTCTTATTTATTTATAGGTATTTGATCCATATCAGGTTGCAGAAAAGTTAGTGCATCTCAGGGCCAACATAGAGACAGGCAAACAGTTCACACTCATACATGATCTAATACTCATTTGTCTTTCCTCAACAAGTTTTCTCTTAAAGTGAACTCCTTTCTGGGAGAGGAATCTTAAACTGCTCCTGCTCAGAAACATTAAAGAGTTGGGACGTTCCAGTTAGTCAATCAATCAATTAAAACAGATTATTATGGCTTTCAAAGTCATGTAATTCTTTTATTTCTCACCATATTTTTCAAGTATATAAATATATTTATATGATATATTTGACAACAACATAATAAAACTGTAAATTCTGTTTTTGGTGTGCCACCCCTATATTATTATTGCCCTCAAATGGCCACCCCTATGAAAAAAAAATCCTGAGGCATCACTGTATGTTAAACTTGCTTTGGAGCACATCCTTCAGTCGTGATCAATAACTTTCCCTATTTTTTTTTTTTTTATTGTTACTGTGTTTGCCATAAATTTTCATTTTAAGGAGTAAGAATCTGCGGACAGATGTGTGGTTATTTCTAAACACTATCCCTGCTTACTACCAATGTTTTCACTAGTATTTTTTCTTGCAAAAAGCCTCAGTTTACATAATTCAATTATGGATTCCTGCGAGATTTTGAAATTATGAGCACCGTTTTGAATCTAGTGTGAATCTAGTTTTGAATAAACCGCAAGTTACTGACAAAAAGTGGAGTTACTGACACTAAATGAAGCAGACTTAATATGTCAAGTAATCTGGCTACTTTAGTGAGTTGTCCAGGTTGGGTTTGTTTGAATCAGTAACATTTCCAGCTCATGTCAGAATCTACGGCGACTGGGAAGCGCACATCTTAAGCTAATGCTAATTTACTCACCTCTCTTTCAGTTTTGTGCAGTACACAGAAGCGATTAAAATATAAATGATCAATAAACAATTATTTCATATCACATAGTGTCAGTTGAAAGAGTACCTAACTCCACTTTCCAGTCATACACTACATACACTACAGCGTATGGCTGGAAGTTAGCTCGTTAGCTTAGCACAAAAACGCTACCTACCGCTACTGCAGTTTACTGCAGGATGAAGGAGGCCTCACTGCCCAAAAATGTGATCAAATATGGAGCTTTTAAAACCCAGTTTACTTTAATAATAACCCCCCTATAACAATAGTTAAGCGGAGTACTTACTCTGCAGATTCCACCTCCAGAGACATGATTATTTATGTGAAAACAGCCTCCAAGATGCACTCCTGAGTCCACAGCAGAAACAGACGCCAGGAACACACGGTTACGGCACCGGAAGAAACAGTATCAGGAGGCGGGTTTTCTTTTCCAAAATAAAAGATTCATTTGACGCTCAAAAAACATGGAGTTATTTTTTGTTGCAGTTTTGGTTTTTGGATGACAAAAATGTTCACGTTTCGACGTCTTCATAATATTCAAACTCTTAAAATAAAAACAAATAAAGACACCAAATAACTGCACTAGTTCACATTACTGTATTAAAAAAAAAAACCCTTTTCTATGTCAACTGACCACCTGTTTCCTGGCAGGCCACCCCATATTATATCATATACAAACAAACAAACAAACAAACAAACAAACAAACAAACAAAAATGCTTAATTTTTAGCTCTCCACTGTTATTAGTTTCGTCAGAAAAAGGTAAGAAGTATTTTTGTGATGAAGCTGAAGTTCAACATACATTTCTGAGAGCTTGAGTTTGGTTAAAAATTTGACAGCAAGGCCTGAACTACCATATTTGAAGGTTTATTGAAATAATAATTTCAAAGATGGGGGTTGAAATTTGTAACACAGATGAAGTATAAAAAATACTGCTCAAGCTTAAAATGCCCCTAACCTCATCACAAAACTTTAGAGTGTTTTATTTATTTCATTAATAACATTACAAAACTAAAATTGGAAAGTTTTAAGAACTTTTCCATCTGCCAGGATTTTTTTATTCAGGGAAATCACATATGGTCAGGCTGGGAATTTGGTCAACTGATATGATATAGAATGACCCAGATAAAATAAAAACAGGTATCTAATCCAGTGTTGTTCAGTGCACTTAAAACTTCCTTAGTTTGAAATTTTCACAATTATTTTTCTTTAAAACTGATAAAGTTATTAAATTAGTCTTTTATTTCGTCTCATTTAAGGCACCTGTAATTTTTTTTCAATGTTCCCTCCAAATATCCATGTTACTTTGGTTGAGTAGAACGTAATTCAAATTCACCCACTGATTCATGATTCCGCTGCAATATTCACACTTGTTGTAGATGTTCTAATTCTGAGATCAGTATCATAAATCCCTGGGGTAGCCCCAAAGGACAGCACAATTATTTTTCTGCTAGAAAAGATCAAATAAATTAAGATGCCTATTTAATTAATTAAGGTTGTTTGAGTGTGGATTTCCTCTTGCGTCCTTACATGGCATCAAAGCACCATTCCCAGCATTAAGGGATCTTTTCCTCATAAGCGTGTAGCGTGTGCACAGCCAATTCCCCTTTTTTGCTGATCAACAGGGGGTGCTATTTGCACAGTAATGGCATCGAGGCCCTCTTGACTTCCCTCTTTCTGCCCATGAAGGTCTTTCAAGGTTATGATGATAATAGTGCACAGTGCAGCAGCACTTCAGACTGCAGGCCTGGGTTTGATTGTTTTGGCCAATCATGACATAATCCCACTGTGAGCCCCATCCACATGGCAAATGAAATTGGCATTGAGAACACGGCAGATCCTGGTCGGTTTCATTTGCCTTTGCAGATGGAGAAATATATTGGGAAACGATGAGGGGAAGCAGACGTGATGGGGAGGGGAGGAGTGGTGTTTCCACACAATACCATAAGACCTCAGTCATCCCGAATATATTACCATAAAAGCACAAGAAAGATGTCAATTCAATTTTGCCATCTTCTGGCAGGACAAAGCACAGGCTGCTGTTTGGAGACTGCTTGCCGATGAGATAGACGCCGCCATGCTGGAAGAGTGACAGCAGCACAAAAGGCTGTAATGCAATCACTCCGTCTTCTCTGGTAAAAACAAAAGAAATTTAGTTTCTATTTATGCGAGGTGCCATTCTTGGTGTGAAAAATTGTTACCTCTTTCCAACATAATTAGAACACATTACCACCACAAAGAAACATAACCTGTCTTTGTGCTGTCGGGGAGGAAAAATTGAGTGAAAAAACATTTTTTTTTACCTGATCTGTAACTGCGTTTTGAAAGAATGTCACTGCTGGTGTAACTACACTTATCTTCTTCTTCTTCTTTTTTGTCATGCTAAAAAGGAACACAAGGACACAACAACCAAATGGTGACATTCATTCAAATAGCATTTATCTACCATTCACAGCCACTACAAACAATTCTACATATCTAGGAAAATCTTCACAAATCTTCACCGTCTATTGTTCTCATGGAAACCATTGCTGAGTCCATTCTTTAGTGCAGCTGTAAGTGAGAATAGGTAAACTCGAGAGGCAACAACAAGACAACTCTCAAAAAAGGAAGCAGACTGCTGCCTTCTCCTTATGCCTCCCCTAACTCATTTTCCTCTGTTTTTTGTCACTGCAGGTCAAGCTCCTCCAGGATGGCACATCCGTACAAGACATTGCAAGGTTTGCTGCATTTCCCAACACAGTCTTAAGAGTGTGGAGAAGACATGAGGTGAGCTGGGCAGGACTGTAGAAAGGGCAATAACCCAGCAGCAGGCCCATATCTGCTTTTTTTTTTTGCATGGGGGGCAGCAGAAGTGCTGCCAGAGCCTTAAAAATTAACCTACAGTGGACTACTCGTTATTCTGAGCAGTGTTTAGCAAAGTGCAAAGAAAAAAAACAGTGAAAGATAGAGAGCAGATGATCATGAAGGGTTTAATGCTCAGAACGGAACAGTAATGGACCCAAAGCAGAAACATTCACAAACACTAAGAAAGGACTGGACTGTAAATACACTGAGGGCTGATTGTGAGTAGGAAACAGCAGAGGAATGAGACACAGGTCACAGGTGAAAACAAACAGCACAATAACAAAGTGGGATGTAAAACAAACACAAAGGAAGAAGGAAGCCCGATTCTACATGCAGAGACGAGAAGTCTCAATAAACATGAAGACAGAGAGAAATGAACATCCACACAGGAAATCAAATCAGGACTGAACAGACAGGGAACTAAACACAAACAACAAACTCAAAGCAGGAACTTCTTAGGAATAATCCTAGAACAGAAACCAGAATCTAGTCTGCATTCTGCAAAAACATGAAAGCTCAATATACTAGAATACACAATTGAAGCATGAACTGTAACACAGGACACCTCACAAGAAATCAAATTCATCTTAGAATAATAACAAAATGAAAACAGGAAATCCAACATTTCAAATGCCGGGATAATTGAACCCAAACTCAGAGATAATCAAAACCCTGTGACTGTGACAACAGCACAGCCGAAAAAGACATAATGATTAGTTTGAGGAAGGAGTGGAGAAAGAAGAGCACCCAGGTATCAATGCATGTCTGCATGTATCACTATGGGACTGTCTGCGATGTCGATATTACAGAGTGCTGTTAACGAGACATCAGACAGCTGCCCTACTTTCTATATTTTTACCCCGTCGTGTCGTGTGGAACTATTGGCAGATCTTCCATAACAGCTTGTGTTGCTTTGATGGAGAATATATACAAATGAAGGCACTGCAGGTGCTGCAAGAAGAAATGATAATAATTGTCCGGTATTCTGTATGCTATGTTGGTTGTATGTATTTGTGTTCAGTGTTTTGAGACACAGGGGCACCAGCCGTCGGCCAATTACTATGAAAACCCACACAAATTTCTCTGCATGTAATAGCTGAGACTCACTGATGTTGCTTTTTAGTTGGGATAAACCCAGATACGATTAAGCTACATGAAGCAGTAAATCCTTGCAATGAATTGTCAGCAAATGATGGGAACAGATGTGTGGTTGGAGTAGGATGCACCGGGCTCTCTTTGCATGCTTTCTGCTGTTCAGTTGAACTCTGCACATTCACAAAACCGAGAAGCAGCTACAGAAGAAAAATAAACATCCAATCTCATCTTCTGTGTGAAATTGGACATTATGGAATAGATTCATCATTCACATCAGACAAGAAAAAAAAAAACCCCAACCTAATGGGATTGTTTTTTTTTGTTTATGCTGATTAGACACTAGAATCTAAAGAACATCACGCAGATGCAATGTGATGGATTATCAGACTGTGAACAGAGTGACAGGTTATTTCTTCAATACGGCTTCAAAAAGGCAGGGAGTTTGGGTAAGCAAATACAGATAGATCAGTGATTTGTTGGACAAAGACACTATTTTTGTACTTTTGCCCCTCTACACCACAACAACACTGTCAAGATGGGAGTGAAATACAAACTTTAATTTAACTTTAATTCCAAGGATTTTACAAAACACCTGCAGTAATTGTTTATCAATTACAGCCTTTTTTAAACATCGCTCCACAATTTCAGAGTCTCAAAACTAATTGGATAAACTAATATTATGTTTAATATAAAGAACGTTTTTAATACTTGCATGAAATTCCTTGCAGTCGGTGACTGCCTGAAGCCTAGAATCCACAGACATCACCAAATGCTGTTTCCTCTCTTGAGTTGCTCTGCTAGACCGTTACTGCCGCCAACTTCAGCTGTTTCTTTTTTGTGGCTCTGTTTACATTCAGTTTTGTATTTAATAAATGAAATGCTGTTGTGTTGTGTTGGCATCAGGTTACTGCCTGGGCCATTGAATTTCCCATATCACATATCTGTGCTATATCTTTGAGAAACTCTTATGTTGGTTTTGCATTTTGCTTTGAGTCATGATCCTTTTTGCATCGTGCGTCCCTGTTAAACTAATTTTGGAGCATTTGTCTGAATCTGTGCAGCGAATATAGCCCTGCACCAGTGACCCCAGGTCCATTGGCAACCATACATCCTGCCATCATAACACTGCCTTCACCATGTTTGACAGATGTCGTATATGCTTCAGATCATGAGCCGTTCCTTCCCTTCTCCATACTTTTATCTGCCCATTTGGTTCATCTTGTGTCATCTGTCCAAAAGGTTTCCAGAAGCTTACAGAGCAGTGTTTTCTGGCAAAGTCTAATTTTCAAATCTTTTGTATTTCCATTCATGAAGGCATCTGTTGATTGTAGAGTTAACCCACCTCTTTGGGAGTGACCTTGACTTGGCTCTATGTTGTTGTTTTTCTTAACCTTGGAAATAATTCTGTCATCATGCACTTTCCTTGTTTTCTGACATCGTTCAGGCATGTCGGTGTTCCTGAGTAGGTCAGAATAGTCATCCTTTTAAAGAATGGACCACACTCTTGATTTGGCCACTCCTGATGTCTCTCCAGCAGGTTTATTTTGTTTTTATATGCAATTACAGTAAAAAGCTTTGAAAACTTTGAATTTTTTTCTGCTTCATTTTGTCAAGGGAACAAGGCTCCTGTAGCCATTAAACTGCAGTCATTTGTCCAATTAATTTTGATGCTCTGAAGATGAGGAACTACTTATAAAATTTTTTGTAATTCCTTAAAATTTAATGAAATGTTTTTGTGAAACACTTGAATTAAAGCTGAAAACATCTACTATGATGTATACAGAGGCAAAACTATATCAGAACGTATGTTTTATCCAACACATTAGGAACCTCACTTTACATCTACTGTGTGTTTTTCTATTGAGTGGAGGATTTAAATCTGCAGTCGACTTTCCCTACTGCTTTCAGGTAGCAGGTGGTTAACGTGAAAGGAATATGAAATGGAAAATGCCTTTAAGTCTTTCCAACGTGTGATGAAAGGATCACCCAACGGCTGAAAAAAGGTGCCCCAAATCAAGTCAATTACAATTAAATGCTACATCCACAAGATCTTCTTTTTACCTCATGGGTTACTGGGATTGAGTCTTCAATTGAAAACTGCTGGTAAGAGATTCAAATTCTAACCTCTGGTGCCAACATTTGGCCCTTTTTGTGCCTCAACGATTTAGCCCTGTCTTACTCCCCCTGCCTTTTTTTGTGATCTTTTTTTTTTTGCAAAAGATTTTTATTACAGAGAAGCAACAACACATCAAGAAGACATAAATGACAACAGACATCAAGCAAACACCCCCACAGCTGGTGGGACTCAGTCTGGTTGCTTTGACCAAATGTTCCATGAGGAATTTCCCAGTAATCACATGCTCATCATTACATGTTCTTGGCAGGCCTTTTCATCCTGATATTACCTAACTAATTATCCCAAAAGGTCAGTAGCTATCCTCGCCGACAAAACTGTCTCTTCTTGCCAAGATTCTGAAAAAGTGCAACTCAAAGTGTCGCTTTGCACGACAGTGTTCTGAATAATACACTGGAGTGCACAAAGAGCATCAGTAATGGATTACATGTATTTTAAAGATGCCTTAAAAACACAAGGCATCCCCTCAATGATGCTCTTGGAATGATAACACTCAGCTCACTCAAACCCATCTTAAACATAGAGTGTATTTGCTCTGGCATAACATTTAAAAATATAAATATTATTTTTCTATATAAGTGTTTTCTTTCTAACACACATTTACACTCAGATAGATGCATCTGAGCAACTTGGGGTTAGAACCTTACACACACCACCGGTCTAAATTTAGTGGAACCAGGACGCAAACATGCCCTCTTCTTCATCATATTGTATTTATAGTCCCTTTCAGTGTTTCTTTAATGTGAATTTGCATCTTCAGATCATCCAAATGTTATTTGAGTGTTCCTTCAATGCTCATTTCACAACATTTTCAGGAAACAGCTGATGAGGAGAACCTCACAAAAACCTGAATGGTTTGACTCTGGAAGAAAACAATCACATCAGATGACAAAGCCTTATTGATCTGGTTGGTTTTGTTTATGTCTCTTTGAGAGCTTCGCCCTTGAGTGTACCTGGCTGCCAAACACAGTCAACAAGAGTCCATTAATTTGCTGCTGAGAAGCTACTTACAGCTCCTTGCTAATGGCTGATTTTTCCACCACTCTCTCATGTCTTTCATCAGTGGTAGTGGGTGGAAGGAGTGTGTTTGTGAGGAGAGGTATTGGTAATAGAGTAGTGATGGCAGAGTGGGGGTTATTGTCCAGGCAGTAATTCTTGATTCACCTCCTGTGCTGTAACATGGGTCTGAGCTTCAGTCATATTGGCATAGGTATTATTTTCAATGCATGCATTAGAAAGAGTGAGAAACCTTTGATGGTTTCAGTCTTCTTGATGCACACAAACAGGACTCAGAACCAATGCCATAGCTGCAGGACAGCATTCACGTTTTTGGAGAGGAGATTGGGAAACACAAAGATTCAGAATCGGGTTTGCTCATGCCGTGGCAGCTTGCAATGGAACGCGATAAATAACAGGTCATCAAGGTGATAAAGCATTGAGCTGGAAATGGGATTGTGCCTGTAAGGCAGCGGACCAGGCAGCACAAACGTGAACTGATATACATTAGCCCCCGAGCAGTCTGTACAAGAGAGATATGCTGCTGGTACCCTTCTACCCGTGACAATGTAAATAGAGGCTATCCACTTACCGGGTGAATGCTGCTGCCTCTCCTCAGCTGAAAGGCTTCAGGGGCTGTGTTGTATTAAAAAAAAAGAAAAGAAAAATGGAAAAAGACCCACAAAGTGCTGACACAAGTGAATGGTTTTGAGTGTGGTAAGAGTTTTCTTTTCACTTACTGGTTCTGCTTGTTCCAGTGTCTAAACTCATGTTAGTCTGCAACTGATTTTCCTTTTTTAGGTTCTTTGGGAATTCACTGGAGGTGTTTGTGGACATTGACCAAAAGCAGGAGCAGCTGAAATGAGGATCTAATGGATTCTGTTTGGAAGATTGCAATGTGTATGATGAATTTAAAGTGTTAAAAAAATGGTGAGGGAACAATAAAAGCTTGTATATTGCAAACAATGTTAATTTGAAGAAAAAGTAACATCGGGACTTAAAAGAGAAGAAAAATCTTCAAAGGTTCGTGATGCCTTTTGAGGCTTTGAGTTTGGAAGCTGTAAAAAAAAATCCCATCACTACTTTGATGATATTCTAAAGGCCTTGGCATGCTTCAAACAAACTAGGCCATGTGTTATTCGACTGTATGTATGCATGAAGGCAAAAGTCTTTATATCTGTTGCAAAGGACTCCTCTCAGTGGTGGAGGGAAAAGCTCTTACTACAGCATCCTGTCTGTGATGACAAGAAGTCTGTCCTTCTAGTCTCGAGAAGATAAATAATACAAATGGGAATAATAGCGCACTTCATGAAAGCCTCTCCTTGAAAACATTTACTGTGATGTGCTTGAATGTACAGACAAAATGTGAAGTAAATGCAGTGTTAAAGAGAAACCCGAAGGAGTGGCTTCGGGAATAATGTGACCTCTACATGCAAAATAAGGGTATTCCACCAAGGCACTGTTTCAGTTTTTAGTCTTTATTTTAGTTTAGGTCCTCTATTTCCACCTGGAAAAATATTTGGGAGGAAAAGAGTCAGAAAGGGGAAAATAATGACTTCATTATCAGTGTTGGGGAGTAACGGAATACATGTATTTAAAATACAAAAATGAATAACTGTATTTAAAAAGGTAGTATTCAGAATACAGTTAGTTTGTTAAAATAAATGGATTACACAGCCGTCTTTTGTTTGACATGTTAGGCTATTCCATCTCTATTCTTGGTAATTCCATCCCGGCGGAGACCCAAACAAAACATGCATTAAGAGCCTCTAATGCCTGTGTCTCAACCTCGCGGCCCATGTCACCCCTACTTGCAGCGGCCCGCATAATGACGTTAAGAAATATTAAAAAAAAATTATTATTCAAAAAATGATTTAATATGAAGGCAAACTATAGCAGCCTTTCAACGCTTCTTTCTGTCTCTCGTTAGCAAAGTTGACCCAGACAACAAAGTAAAGCTAGTTTTTGGCTAAGAGCCCGACACAGAACCCGACATATTAGCCAGAGGTCCCGTTTTATATACGCATGAGGTGCAGCCTTACCTAATGTCCACCCTATTGTTACTCATTTTATATTAAGATTTAAAAATCTAGTTGGTATTGGTATGGCGAGTAACCTTCAGTAATAGTAATAAATCACACAGCAGTAGTACATTCATGTAGTTGTAAAAAGCATGATAATATATCAAGTAATCCAAAGTATTCAGAATACGTTACTCTCATTGAGTATATGTTACAAAATACATTTTGGGGCATGTATTCTGTAATCTGTAGTGGAATACATTTTAAAAGTAACCTTCCCAACACTGTTCATTATCAAACTAGAAGACTTCTAGTTAGCTGCTATGTAACAAGCAAAATGGTCTTTATATTTTTGGTCTACTGAAGCACAACCTCTGCAGCAGCCAAAAATTGTCAAATTGCCACTTCAGGATGTCGAGCCCCAAAAACAAATGTTAAATGGCCTGTATTTGCATAGCGCTCATTCACACACACACACTGGTGATTGCAAGCTACATTGTAGCCACAGCTGCCCTGGGGCGCACTGACAGAGGTGAGGCTGCCGGACACTGGCGCCACTGGGCCCTCTGACCACCAGCACTAGGCAACGGGTGAAGTGTCTTGCCCAAGGACACTTAGCTAACTACTAGTATGTACTTTTTCTTTAAAGGCATATTTGAACCAGGAGGTGGAGTACCAACTTATCAGCTAAGGCTACCAAGCTGCATCAATAAAGTTCATGGGAGCCATGCAAAAGGCACAGAAACCTGTAAATTAGTGCTGAAAGTGCTGGAATTTCAGTCCCCAAAACTGAAGCACAGACTTATTGAACAGCCGTATTTTATCTGATAACTCCATTAAAAATCCAACTAAACACAACCCAGTTCCTGTGTCAACAAAGCTGTCAGTCAAAGCAATCATGCCCCTAACTTTAAACTTGAAAAAGTCTCATCTCTAAAATCACCGATTTACATAAAAATAAAAATCACTGACTGTAGAGTTGGTATGAATGGGGAAACATTGCATCGAGACTAAAACAATGCTTTGTAGCAGTCCATAGACAAGCTTTGGAATACTGTAAAACTGAACATTTTACACTGAAGTCACTGGGGACTGACTTGATTTTGGAGCTGCAGGTGCAGAAACTCCTGCACCTGTTTTCTTCCACTTGGACTTTAGTTCTGATGCGTTTGAGATAAGAACAATTGAGATTTTCTTACAACAAGTCAGAACAGTGAAAGCTTACATTTCACATTCCCAGCTGTCCTTATAAATCTACAATATTTCACTTTTCATCTGATCTCTTCTGTTGCTGGTGGTGGAAACTGAGGAATTGCCTCTTTTACCTTAGTCTCAAGATTCAAACTAAGGACACTCTCTAACCCTTGAAGAATCATGTTCTGTCTATGATACTATAAAATCCTCCAAGGTGCAGAACCACAAAAGCCTCTGTTCACTCAATTGAGGCCCACAATTAAAGCCTAATTATGTTCAGAAACCCAGTGAACAGAGCTCACAGTAGGCAGGTTGAAATGAGCTTATTATGCAAAACACAGAAGACAAAAGGAGACTATTTGCAGTTAATTAATGTGGTAATTTCTTAGTAACTGTCTAATAATTTATACAGCAGTATGGAAGGAGCGGCTTTTCTTTTGTGCTTACTTTTACTGGAGGAATTGCCTTACTTGTAACCTTGCCTGACCCTTTATTTCTATGGCCGTCACACTTTTCCCACAGAGTTATTGATTCCACGTCTTGCTTATTCACATTCAGACACCATAATAAGTAAATCCATCTCCTGTGAGTCCCTGCTGAAGCAAGTGCAGTCCTAAGGGGAGGGAGGCAACACATTCAGGCCCAATTTTCTTGTATTTTGTTAAGGATTACCATCATATTGTTATGTACTTTACAGCCCCTACATCTTGCCAATTCATGAAGAGCAGGGGGACTCGGACACATTTGGGATACTCGCTGGCAGAAAGAATCCAATAATAGAATATATTCATCCGTGGTGGCTTAATTAACGGGTGCTGCTGGAGTGGAACAAAGCTAGTTGATGGGATATAAACACTCAAAAAAGGCACAAGTGCATTTCATGAGATAGAAACACCCAAGCTAATGTATAAAGAATATCATTTTGGATTCTGGCCATCTTAGACGTCCAAAGTACAGAAATACTGAGATATGCAATTAGTGTTTTCCACTTAAAATTGTGCCTCAGTTTCCTAGGTCTGCTCTTAGAGTAGGCCGTAGACTTTTTTTGCAACATGTTAGCATACATGTCAGCTGTCCACTTGGCTTTTGACACCCAACTGGTTCTGAAAGAAAGTCTCTGACATTTCATTTTTCAGTGATTGTAGTTATTCTCGCTGCTTCACTGTAGCATATCTCAGCATGAAGCTGGTTTCAAGCTGAAATAATGGGCCAAGGAATAGCACTGTGCCTCATGTCAGCTGTCATCTTTAGAAATGGGAAGGGTGTGCACGGTTCCTTTTCAAATATTGGATCGGGCTGAAAATCACTAGTCGGTTCTTTAAGGCGGGGCGACCACAGAAAAGAAACAAGGAATCTTAAATGTCACTGCCTCTCCTCATCTGTCCAGAAGTGCTCTATATTACTTTTCTGTGGCATTTTGCCTGCCTAAGAATGTGCCTGGATGTCGGCAATGAAAGAAAGTGGAGTAAGGAAGTAGCCATTTGTAAAGGGCACAGCCTAATAATCAAATCCAGATGGCCTTTTTCCCATTTCCATATCTGCATTTTGAAATGATCATTTGTCATGCATAGTAGAACAAAGAAAAAAACAAACAGGCAGTCTTGTTTTTAGTGCGGGACCATTCACACTTCCTTAACCTGAAGTTCCTCAATGACCACACGATGCACATCTGCTGTGTGCACCGGACATCATTTGCTGTGTCAAAACAGCAATTCTTCAACTTAAGTTAAATTTTGGGGTGGAAGCTGAAGTTGCATTGTGCCAGGACACAATGGGAGTTTAAGTTAACAATCCAGCCCAGCAAATGAATTCATTCTGCACCACTGAGTTCCAACCAACCAACCAACCAACCAAACAACCAACCAACCAACCAACCAACCAAACAACCAACCAAACCAAACCAAACCAAAGTCAAAGCTTCTGGTTATAAGTCAATCAATCAATAAACAAACACAAACATAAAATTCCTAATACAAGCAGCAGTTATATGAGACTGAAGATGAAGATTCAAATCTTGTTAAGCTTCTTAATATGTTTGCGTGTTTGATGTGTTGGCTTCTTATATTTTGGCAAAACAATCATGCACAGGTGAGCTCCTGACTGAGTGACACATTTTTCTTTGCTGTGTTCACGAGGATGAATGCTCCCCAATGCAGAGAAAACACCTGCAAACAAAAACATGGACACACACACACACACGTACACAGGAGGACTGGAAGCAGAAAAGCAATGTGTGAACATGTGTCAGTCTCTCCTTTCTCCACCTCAGAGCTTTAAAGTGAACGTGAGGAGAAAGCGAACACTGTTGCTGCAGCGTCGTGTGCTACTGTTTTCTACAGCAGTCTGATTCACTCAGAGAGGCCACAGACATTAGCTGGGCGATCCTGAATTATACTGTCCTATAACCGTAAATCTAATACCGTGGTTCTTTTGACATGTGACTGGAAGCAATGATTTTTACCTCTGCTTTATTCAGTATTTTGAGCTATTGTGCTATTTGGTATGTGCAGTGTGCATGGTGCTATTTGCTCTATATGAACTGTTTGATCTTTAAGGTACATCATACAGTACTTAATGTCACAACTTTTAATAAATTTGTGTAACAAAACAGTAATCTAAGCTTTCACATATGTTATGAAGCTTTGAGCTGATTCTGTGGCTCAGTCAATAATTAACTTCCATGCTGTAAAAACTCAAAATAACAGCTTTCCCACCGATTAATTAACCATGAGCCAAATGTTTGCATCTGGGTTTTTAATGAATCTCCTTATGATGGGCTTAACCCCCACTTAACCCCCCACAGATCACAAAGTACAAGTGAGCACGCAAAACACGTATGACTTCTATTTTATCATGCTTTATCGAAATCTTTGAAGTCATGCACAGGATGACTGCACTGAATATGCTTTCTCACAGCACACTGTAACAAATAGGTGTAAAAATTCTCCCCTGGGGATCTCACGCAGCACGAGTGGAACATGCACATAATCCAGCCTTTAAGACACTGATTTGTTATTCAGTAGTCAGAAAATAAGAGAGAAGACTTTCAGTGACATGTCATCAACTCTTTTCAAATGATCAAATAATGACACTTGATTATTTCACATTTTGAAAATTCATCTTCACTTCTATAATATTCTCCTAAAGATTTCCTTTCACAATCCATGCCATGCCAATCCGTGCCATGCCTTTATGTTCTAACCTCTCCTATGTTAAGACTGTCATGGTATGCGGTGGGTGGCTGGAATTTCTGTAAGGCTCCTGAACTTACCTGGGATCCGCCCCTGGGCAGGGCCAACTCCTCCAGCTGTGCAAGCCTGGAGCCTATTGCAGGCAATCAAGTCAGAGGGATTTAAGCCACACGTTGATGTTCATTCGTCATCAACCCATGTTGGTAACAGGCCCTTATGCTTCAAGTTCTTGCTGTGATTTATCTTGTTAACAAGACTTTCTTGTGCTGCAGTTGCTGGATTCTTCTTGGCTCACGCTCCACCACCGGACTCAGGATACCAAGCCATCATTTTGAAAAACCTCCCTAACTCCACTATCTTCTCTCTTCAGCGTTACTGTTCCCTGTTCAGCTCCACTCTGCATCTCAGGCCCCGTTCCCTCGCCCTAGCCACGTCTCCCAGACCACGCCACGTCAAACTCCACGTCTTATTGTTTTTTTTTGTCCTTGCTACGTTTCTTGCACTTAAGCCTAATAAATAATTGTTACATCATCTGCTGTCTCTGCTCTGGGTTCCTGCACCTGAGTCCTGTTCAGTACAGGCCACTCGGCCCCGTAACAAAGACATCTTTATGAATGACAGAATTTATGCATATTTGTGCAGACTGATCAGTTACTTTTAATATTTTTGTTGCTTCATCTATAAAGTATCTATCAGGCCATGTGATATTCTCCTTTGATTTTATTTGTCCATCCAAGAAGACACACTGAATATGTAAGATATTTATAAGCGGATATGGGTTCAGTCACTAAAAGACATTAAACTGCACTACAGCGTTACTTTTAGACAAACGGGGTATAAAACCATTAACCCTGGCAGTCAATGCACTTTGCAGTACTCAGTGAGCCACACTGAATCCCTTTAGCCTGGAACTAAAAATAAAAAGGACTGCACAAGCTGTTGCTGTGAGCGACTCTGCAGTTTAGTCAATATGTATTGTCAAAATTATTGTCCATTTAATTTCCTTAATTTGGTTCTGAGTAGAGGCATGAGAAAATGTGCTGCTCAAGGGAAAAATTATGTAACATTAAATGTCTTTTGTGGCCAAGGAGAAAAGAAGAAATGAATGATGTCAGAGAGCAGAGGTGTTTCTAAACCTCCATTCACTGGCATAAAAGCTTACACAACATGAAAACCCACGCAGCCCAACACTGAAGAGCTGATAAGACTCTAAAGCAAATCCAGTACATTAGGGTGCCACTGTTGGTTTCTGGCTGCAGAGAAGACAAAGACAGAGTAAAAGGACAGACGCAAGGTTGTCACTGTGGGGTTGTTGGTTCACATCTCTAGATTGTTGCATTCATAATGACTGCAAAACAAAGAGATAGTTGAGCCACATTATACTGACCTGTTAGATTTCAAGGCCTGACTGAAAAAAGGACAAACAAAAAGATAAATGCCACTTCTTTTTCCTCCTCTGCCTTGGAGATAAAATAATGAAATCAAAGGACTGTTCTGTTTGCAACAATGTGAGTGTTTAGTGAGCATTTTAAATTTATGTGCAAGGATAAGTAACGCAACTGCTGTAACTGATCATGTTGTTAAAATTTAATAGTTAAATTATTACTCACATTATACTTCCTGGCATTTTCCAGTCAGATGGTCTTTACTTGTAGATGCTGATGGATGAGTTTCCCTTCCAACAGAAGTCAAAATCAATTCAGTTTTTACCTGCCATCTTTTCCCCCCATTTTAATTGTTCAGCTGTATCCCACGCAGTAACAAGCAACACACCTGTTAGGAACTTCATATTACTGACCAACAAAATTTAATGGTCCTTAATTTACTGACAACTAAGTCTTATTAAAAAAGTCTTCAATTTCTGTCCAAGAGACTTCCTCCAGGGGCTGAAAAATGAAACCAACGTGAAAATGCTAACAGCCCTTCTTTGAAAGGCCTTTAATCTGCCTCCTAAAGTGAGTACGTCCCCACAGACTCTCACTTTGAAATGAAGTAAACGTGTTTACAAGCTGCCACAAAAGTGGTTTTGGCCTCTGTAGCTTATTTTCCCTTCAAGCACAACTGTAAAAGGGTTGATTTTTTATTAATAACCAACCTGTTTGAAATGCATAAAGTTTAAAGTGATATGCTATCAGAGGCACGGATGCTTTGAAAGGAGGATGCTGCTGACACAGCTGTTTGTAGGTGGCTGCTGCCTGTCTGGCATCATCTCAGCTAAAGTGAGTCATTGAACAGGACTTCTTTGCTCTGGAGTATTCTAACGCAACTATTGTTAACGTGGCTTGTCTTCAGTTTACCTGAAATTAAGCTGCACTAATGTTTCATCCGAGACGTATTCTGTGCCTCAGTCTCGGTCAGGAGTAGATTAGTAGGGAAGATCATGGGGTGCTGCTGCTAGTGCTTCCTTCCAAAAGAAAGATCATCTGTAGCACCACCTTTGTTTGACCTCACCTTTCTCATCTGAGTGAGTTAGCAGCAAAGCAAGATGGCAAAAATATAATCTTAAGATTGCTAGCATCAGCTGATAAAAGAATACTTCACCTTAACCGTAAAAGCAAGCATAGTGGGTGCGTTCACCTTTTATGTGCCGTCTATATCATGTGATGCTTCACAATTTCAGGTTTTAGATCTGGTGAAAAATGACTTTTCTACCTTGTTAATTAATTTCCATAACTGCATCTTGGCGCTGTGGCTCATTATGTAATCATGGCTTTACACTGTTTCCATATCAGTGATCCTCATCAAATGAGCATATGTTATGTGAAGGCATAAAAACGTGCTCTACCATTTAGTGGTCTAGCTTGGAAAAACACTCGGGAAACATGGACATTGCCACATTTTCTGTCCAGTATGCAACCTTGTTGCCGTGGCCCTGCTGGCAGTGGCAGTGAAGACAAAAAGTCAGCGCCTCGGGGCTAAATGATGCGTTCTGTCGATGTCAGAAAAGCAAGGCTCAGCAGGGAAAAGGAAAGTCCTGCTAGAGTTACAGTATGTCTCTCTGTATCCTCATATGAACCCAGTGCGGATGACATTATATCAATAAATTCAAGATATGAAACCACTGTAATATGCATTCTTTTTGTTTTAAAATATTTATATCCTCCTCGAATATTTTCATTCTTATTTCTGGCTATCTTTATATCTGTACTTCGTGAGCTGACATCTCAATTATTTAAGTGAGTGTCTTCCCCCTCGGGGATCAATAAATAAAAAGTTTAGTTTGTCTTATCTTGTTTCTCCAGGGAAAGTTGACTGAGCGTGCACTCGTTTTAGCATTAATCAGGCTCAGTCACAGTTAAATGAATTCACACCAGGATGCTACCTAATAAAACCACAGTCTGCTGAACACTGACTGAACAGCTCCATTGGACCAGTTTGGGTTTTTCTACTTTGCTCAAGGGCATTCTCGTTTTTGTTGTTTTTACTTTTTCATTTAACTCAACCTCAGTTAATCAGAGGTTGAGTTTTCTCTGCAGGGCTGCCGTCTGGGATTTTTATTTTTAGTGACCCTGAAACATTCTTTGCATTCATAGTTTCCTAACATACTTTTAAAAATGTTAACTTCCACTGCCACCTCAATAGAATGTATACACACTATAGCTCAAGGGTCAAGTAGATAATGCTATTAATTGTCGCAGGTCATCTGCAGAGTGTTTTTGAAGAGATCTCTGTTATAGTTACACTTATTATGTGCACTTACATATATTAGCAAATAGCAGAAATCATTTTTTTAAATTACCTTCACATTAACCCGAAGACCAAAACATCACCCCAAAGCTTTTAAAGGCCAGCTGAAGATTCAATACGTTTTTTTAAACTTTGTTCACGTGGTTATCTACGTGGTGTTTTAAGACTCGTAAAAACACAAAATAAGCTAAAGCATGGCTGGGAAGGTTTGATTCTGAAACTCTTAACAGTATCAGAAACATGGATTTATGAAGCCAGTGCTGAAACACGCCGAGAGAACATAACCCATTAACCTGCAGTGACGGGGTAACTTATCTGTGCTGATGACCGAAAACAAAATTTATGTAACACTAGCAACAAAATAACTAGTTGATAAAGCAGACAACATTTCATTTCAGCTTTTTATGTTTTTACTGCCTCAACACTGACTAGCTCTACTAGTCTCTCTCCTCTGCTTAAATTTGTGTGTGTTTGTGTGTGTGTGTGTGTCAGAGTGTAGTATTTAAAGAATTGCATACAGTTTTATTCAACTTCCTCTTGTGTGACAGTAACCACAATTAGGGGGCAGGGATAGCTCAGTAGGAAGGCGACGAGCTGAACCAGTTCTACGCCCGTTTCGAGGTTAGCCAGGCGGCTAATGCTAACTACCGCCTGACTACCGAGGACAGTGACGTCATCAGCGAGAGACCGGTGATCAGCATCCCGGAGCACGACGTCCGAGCAAACCCTCATCCCCGAACGATTACCGGCCAGTTGCACTGACCTCAGTAGTAATGAAGGTGTGCAAGAGGCTGCTGAAGAACATTATCTCCTCCTCCATCCTTCCTCCATCCCAGACACCACAGGTCTGCTCCAGTTCGCCTACCGACCCAACAGATCCACAGAGGATGCCATCGCCGTGTTTATTGATTACAGTTCAGCGTTTAACACAATAGTGCCCAGCAGACTGTTCACAAAGCTGAGGGATCTGGGACTCAACAGCTGTCTGTGTGCATGGGTGTTGGACTTCCTCACTGGAAGAACTCAGGTGGTGAGGGTGGGTAGATGTGTTTTTAACAGCATCACCATCAACACAGGAGCAGCACAGGGATGTGTCCTCTTGCCACTGCTCTACTCCCTCTACACTTCAGACTGTGTGGACACCCACGGCTCCAACACCATTGTGAAGTTTGCTGACGACGCAGTGGTGTTGGGTGTCATCTCCAACAACGATGATGCGGCCTACATGGATGAAGTGAAGAATCTGGCATCATGGTGCCAGGACAACCATCTCCAGCTGAACGTTGGCAAGACCAAGGAGCTGGTGGTGGACTTCAGAAGGAGTCAGCACAGAGACTACAAGCCCATTATCATCAATGGAGCTCCAGTGGAGAGGGTGCAGTCCTTCAAGTATCTCGGTGTCCACATCTCCTCAGACCTGACATGGTCTGCCCACATTCAGGTCCAGACCAAAAAGGCTAGGCAGCGCCTGTACCACCTACGACAACTGAGGAAGTCCAGGGTCTCTCCAGAGACAGGCGCTGTGGAGAACATCCCCATTCATTCCAGTGTCACATTAATTACATAACCCGATCTGCTTACTTCCATTTATGTAATATTAATTGACTCCGCCCCTTCCTTACTCCCCATGCTGCTGCCATCCTTGTCCATAGTCTTATTACATCCCGTATTGATTACTGTAATTCCTTCCTATTTGGTCTCCCTAAAAGGTCCCTTCATAAACTCCAACTTCTTCAAAATTCTGCAGCTCGGATCATAACCCGTACTCCGTTAAGTGCTCATATTACCCCAGTTCTTCAGCAGCTTCACTGGTTGCCCATAGAAGCCAGGATAAATTTTAAAATCTTACTTCTTACATACAAGTGTATCCATAAATCTGCTCCTTCATATTTGTGTGACCTGCTCCATCCATCATCATCTGCTATTCATCTTACTGTTCCGTCCTCACACCTTATTACTATGGGGAACAGAGCTTTCAGTCGCTCTGCTCCCCGGCTCTGGAACTTTCTTCTTCCTGCACTAAGAAATATTGACTCCCTCTCCATATTTAAGACACAGCTCAAAACACATCTGTTTAAACTGGCTTATTCGCTTTAATGCTGATTTTATCTGTTGTCACGCTCTGTTTTGTAATTTTAACTTATTTTATGTATTTTATGACTACTGTTCCTTTTATTAATTGTGTTTTTTGTAAGGTGACCTTGGGTTTCTGAAAGGCGCCCTCAAATAAAATGTATTATTATTATTATTATTATTATTAAAGCTTCTTCACACTTCTTCACAAACACTGGTTATTTAGTTTAGTTTGTGTAGTTATTATCCTGTTTTTTCTTCCATGTCATGCTGGAACATCAGTCTCAACAAAATTTAAGCAGAAAGGACTAATGTGCTGCCGTCCCCCATGTAGCAGGAGAACCTGTGAGAGAGTGGGGTTGGGTTGTAGTGTAGGCAAGTGGGGCTGATTTTCATGTTACTAAATCTCACTTAGGCAAGAATGTAGTGTATCATTTAGGTATTGGAATCATGAATACATGTCCATCCACTGCTGCAATGTTGTTGCTTTAGACTGATTTATAAATACATGTATTTATTTAAAATGACAAATTATTCAGTTTGTCTGGATTTTTTTCCCCGTGTTTTGTCTTCATATTCATTATTAGTGAACTTTGTGTATCTTTTTATTATTGAGTGTGAGCTATTTTATTATGTTTTCTAAACGATGTAACAATCCTCAAAAATGTGCCACACAAACAAAATGCTCTATCATTACACATACTGAATCCTACATTTTAGCTTATGAAAATACAATAATTTATCCTTTTAGACATGAGACTGAAAGGCAAACATGAGCTGTGTTTGTGTGAATATCACCGTCTGTTTCCTTTGATCGCACTCATTAATGATGTTACCCAGTATGCTTGTACATCGAATTTACAAATATATTTATATAATTTATAATTTTGTCTGCGGACAACAGTATTAAAATTGTATTTTGTAGTACAGATTCAAATGGATCAAAACTTCTCCATTACGTAAGAGATTTAGTCAGATTTCAGAAAAATCAGAAAAAGGAAGCAGTGGGTGGGAATTTATAGTTAATCGATGTACAACTATCCATCCTACTTTGACTCCACTTTAAAATTGATCCACGCACTGATGCACTTTCAGACGCTGAACTTTCCATCTTTAGCAAATCTTGTAGCTGTGATCAAACCCTGATGCACTCTCCTTGGCCTCAGTCTGACTTCCACAGCATGACATTTCTCAAACTATTCAAAAGTGTTTCTCTCATTAACACCCGTGACATTTAGACTCTTCTGTGTTCAGCTGCTCTTTCACAGCACAGGCTGTATAAATTATTTATGAGTGGAGTTCAAACATGCATCCAGGGTCAGATTCAGATAAATGAATTTGAGCCCTTCTGTACTCTCATCATGGTAGCATGATATTAAAAAACATCCAAAGTTTCATCTCAAGTAATCCTTGTGAGCCACAGTGTCAGGCTCTGGCTCTACTCTAGGCTCTTTATGATGATATCGAGGTAATGTCCTCATGTGATGATTTCGTTCACATATCTGTAGCAACATATCTGTAGCAACAGAACATCACCAATCAAACCTCTTCTTTTGGAGCCAGCCAATCAGAAAACAACAACAAAAACAACATACCGCTTACTGCTGGAGAGTGGATTGTAAAGCTAATTTATGCAAAGCAACTTATTTCAGAGAAACAAACATGCCTCCTATTTGAAGTATAATTCACCTGAAGTAATGCTGTACTAGTCTAGTAAAAGATACACGAGCAGCCTGCTTTGAACCAAAGATATCAATACGCCAGGCTGAATCTTCTCTCTGCAGTGTAATGGACCGGCATCCAGCTGAGATGCAGCACACGAGTAGACAGATGGATAATGTGTTAGGAAATATTTACACCATCTTAGTCAGTCTAAAAATGTTATCCATTTTACGTAATTTGTGTAGCTTTGAGTTGATAAAGTGAATGCTAGCAGTGTTGGTAAATTTAATGGAGTAAGACAGTCTGTTTCTAAGCTAATTCTCTCCTGGAAACTGCTTTTAAAGGAAGGAACCAAAATCCAAAATACTGAACAGATCCTTTTGTTATGTCGGCATCTTGAAATTCGGCACACCGTGCAGCCCCTATTAATGACTGATTGCTGTGGTCCAAAAGTCTCCTTCCTCTGCCTCCTGCATGTGGGCATTTGTGGCAAGCTTCACCATCAACTGACACACCCGTCTCACAACTAGACTGTGTGTAAGGGGAGGTCTGTTCCTCCACTCTTTGCCAGCACTGATAAATGACTCATGTTTGGTTGTGGAACAGTGCTCTTACCTAGTGCTCTCATCTCCTTATCCATTGACCTTGGTGTGTTGATAACATTGACTCCGGTTTGGATATCTGTGATTTTGGAAACTGCTCTCACTCTGGAAGGAAAACCTTGCTTGCCATTCGCCTGTCCACTCTCTACCCTCCATACCTCTGGATCGACCTGCCTGAGTCTGTAATAAATCTGGTAAACTTGCGTACATACCCCCATCTACACTTTGAGTCCTCAAATTTTGGTTCTTTATGACACCTGTCCTGTAGCAGAAGTGGACCGCTAACGATGAGCTCACTGTCACAGTTTTTTTTTTTTTTTTTTTTTTACTTAATCACATATAAGAACTGGAATGAAATCGCATTTGTGAAACTATTTTTTTGGGGTATATGCGTGAAGCTTTAACTCATATAACACTTCATCTGTTTTGTGTCACCAACACCGGCAACATACAGAAAGCTGCACCAAGAGATTCAATAAAGGATTCAAGAGGATTGAGATTTGTTCGTGCTGCTGGTAGACACAGCTTTGCTCGACTGCATTATGTCAGTCAGTCCCTGCTGAGTTTGAAACATAATCTTCAGGGGGAAAAAACAGTCTATTAGATGACACTTTGGAAAAAGAAAAAGGCATAAACAAAGGCTGCAGCACTGGGTGACAAATTGCCTCCTTTAGCTTTAGCAGATATTATCTGAAAGGACGAGATCTCATCTTCTCGCTGCTTTTATCGACTATCAAACTCGTTCTCCTGAAGGCGGACTCTCCGCTGCTGGGCTGCAAAACATGACAAACACTATCAGAGTGACTCTGGGGAATTCCAGTGTAGATTCACTATGATATTAAAGGTCATCTCATTTTGCTCTGATTAACTTACTTGTCTTTGATACTCTTGCAAGGTAATAAATCTTTTTCCCAAGCTCTTTCACTCTTTCACACACGCAGAGAGACACTTTTAATCACATCTTATGTCTTATGAATATAATGGCTGGGTGTATCCAAATTGCAGCGGGAGCATTCAAAGATGATAGCATATCACCCCCTCTTTTCATTCCACATAGTGGAGAATAATTAGTTTAAGGCAAAAGAGAGGATTTGTGAAGAGGAGGTCCGTCTCACTGCTCCAGCGCAATCAGTCCTGTCTATAAGTTCACTGGCTTCACTCCATTACGTTTGATGATACATGTCTAATATCTATCTCGTTGAAAGGCACCTCACGAGGGAAGAACGCATTTCACTGTGCAATTTATACCGAGGAGTCGATGAGACTCAAAGCAGTCCCTCAGATAAAAATCAATAGCATTATGAGGGTTGTGCTTTATGGAATTGTGGGTAAGAAAATTCTTAGGTGCAGTTTACAATTTCTACACTTTCTAAAACACAAATCTAATTCTGGCAAAATTGTACATTGAAATAACAGCTTCAACAGCTCTTTGCTGAATTTGTTTTATCACTGGACATCCCTGTAGGAAGTTGTGGAAAAAAATAAACTATATAATGATAATAATTATTATTGGGGTTTTGAGATGTGGCTTCTGTTCTAGCTCTATATCTAGCCCTTCCAGTGTTTCCTCGTGCTTCTGAGTTTCCCCTTTTGTTCCTCAATAGGGTATGTAATACATAGTTTTGGGTTCTTTTTGTCTGGTCTTTTTTGCATTTAAGTTCAGTGAGGTTTGCAGGCATTCATTTATGCACAGGTGTCTTAAAGTCCTGCCAAAGCGGTTCATTCGGGTTGAGCTTCGGACTTTGAATCAGCCATTTTAGCACCTTGACTCTTGTTCAGCCATTCTATTATAGATTTGCTGCTGTGCTTAAACCATGCAGAGTGGAGGCTGATTGGCTCATTGTCCCGTTGAATGACCCAGTTTGGGCCAAGCTTTAGCTGTCAGACAGATGACATTTGACTCTAGAATACTTCATGGTCGACTCAGAGAGCGTAAGGTGCCCAGGCCTGCAAAACAAGCCTAAATCATTTGTCCACCCTGTGATTAAAGTTATGCTCATGTTCAATAAGGAAGGTCACTCATTTGCCTCCTTTCCTTAGTGTTGAGCTGTCTTTTCACCACGTTGCTATAACTTTCCCCTGCTGTCACACTCAATATTAACATCATTACACTGGCCCAATCATCGTCTTCCCTGCCATCTTTGAGGCAATCAGCCTCGAGTCTGCATGGTTTAAATCTCAGCGATCTCCGTCATTCTCCCTTTCAGAACCTCATTCATGCAACTGACCTCCTCCCCATCTCCACCTCACTCGAGTCACTCAGAGCTCCATCCAAGCTTCAGTCTTCATCGTGACCAGGACGAGCATCGTTCCTATCCCAAAGCCTATCCCTACTGGGATTCTGTTTTGCCGCGATAGGTTGTTGGATTTAGTTGCCAAATACTTAAATTAATTTCTCTATCTCAAAGTGTCATGTTCAGTTTTTTTAAAATGACGTCTCCTTATTGAGCTGAATGTTGGTAAGAGGTGTTGCTGATGTGCTGTGTTTGGTTTTTGCCAAATGTGGCGCTACACATGATGGTCAAACATCTCCACTCTGGCTTCTCTGTCCAAAGGACATTGTTGTTTGTTCAGATTCAACTTCCCTCCCTCCAGTAAGCTGTGCTGCCATGTACAAAGAGAGAAGCAGCTCTCAACAAGCCATATATGTTCAGTCTTTTTTTAAAAGGTGTATAGTCATGAACTTTAACCTTTAACATAATCACGAAGACTCTACAGAGTCTGAGATAGAGCTCTTGGTTTTTTCATTTTTTCTAAGCTTTGCATGTTTGTTCTGCAAAGGCAAATATGTATTATCATCAAAATCTTTTCAATCTTTTAAATATTTCCTCAGACCAAGACTTAATAGTCTTCTGTATTTGCTTGAAATGGCTTTTCAGATATCTTCCTGGCGGGGAAGCTCCCTCACCATCAATCTCCTGAATTTTTTAATCTTGTATGTAATGTTTGCTCTTGGGAAGACTTCTGTGCCACGCTGCTGGGGAAAGAGATGTCAGAGAGCATCAATCCATCTTCAGACACTCTTAATGGGAGTGTTTTTCCAGTGCTTTGGTGCATCCATTTGTCCATTAGAGGCTGCTGTATTAGTGTGTGGGTAGTTTCCCCTTGTGTCTCTCTCTGTGAGCATCTCTGTGTGTGTGTGACTATATATTAAGTATCCTGTCTCTTCCCAGAGCAGGTAAACAGCCCTTGTTACAGACAAAAGTAGCGTGGTGCTTCCTCAGTCATCAGTTTCCTCCCTGCAGCAGGTCTCTTCTTGAGGACAGCCTGATTTCTCCCCGGATCCACGTCCTCTCATTCCTTATGACAATAAAATAATGGGTGTTGAATAGCTCGTTGATGGTGTAATAACATGCTGTCTCTGGGTGATCTGCCTATGGCCGGTCTCTGGTGGTCACATTAGAGGAGCTGATAAGTGAATGTGATCCTCTCTGAACAAAAGCAAGGATTCTGATTGGGCGTGTTGTTAAAGTGCCAGTTTATCTCATAGCAAAGTGAATAGTCAGGCCTTGAAATTCACCCGACATGTGAGAATCTGTTTCATAATATCAAAAAACCCCAAACAACCCTGATCTGCTGCAATTCTGCGATTTCACGGTGAGAAATTAGTTGGAATGACTTTGGAAAGGTTCATGAGTTCACAGCTGTTCTTTGGAGAGTCTGTGATTGTTTGGTTCACTTTAGTACGTGGGGTGTGTGTGTTACTTTCATGATTTCTTTTTGTACTTTTAGCCTAAAAATTACAAAAATATTGTCTCTGATTTTCTCAAAGCCCAATACAAAAAGTTTTAGTGACTTTAAAACGTAATAATAATGAAGAAAAAATTCTGTATACAGTTATATAACAATATACATCAATCAGCTTTGGCTTTCTTGTATAAAAATTTTCAGTCCAGCATGTTTGAAATGCTTTGTTGCTGTGACATGACATTAAAATGACAAAAAGCTATTTATGTGTTTAACCAGACATCCCAGAGGAAAACAAAATTCTGAATCCCTTCGTTTTTTTGAGGTCTCCGCTTGTTTTAAGCTGCCATAACTGTGTCTGTTTGCATACGTATTTGACTCTGGATGAGCTTCTGTGCAGTCCTCAAAAAACCCAACAGAACATAGCTTGACTGTGGGTCAAAGACTAATGGCATGATAAGTGGGCGAACCACCATCCTACCGATTAGTAGGTGACCTGCCCTACCACCTGAGCTACAGCCACTCTTACAGTGGCATCATTGTTTTCAACATTTTATTTCACTTTACTTATATTAACTTATCTTCTCAGCAGCTGGCTCATGGACCAACAAGAGTGCAGCCAGAAGTGTCCTGCAGACTGGTTGTACCACACACTTTGGGCTCTCCATGTATACAGGTGATCCAAAGCGGTGATCCAGGAGAAGCATGCTGAGCTGCTGAGCTGGTGGCTGGTGTTTTCAGCAATGCCTTGTGGTTGCGCTTAGTTAAGCCTGTATAACCTGCACTGACCATCACACTCAAAGACTTTCCTCTTGGAAGAACTGCTGTCATGCCTGTTGTTGTGTTGTCCTTTCTGACTTAAGCTTGCTTATTATTGTTTCACCTGCTCACTTATAGCACTGTTCAGCCAATCCTCCGGCGGTGTGGTTTGCTTCAGTAGATATAAGTGTTGTTTCAGCTGACATGTTCCTGCTGGATGACCAGCAGGAACATGACCTCCTTGGTGGTGGTTCTCCCTCATATCCCCCTCTTATTTTACAGGACTCTGGGTATTTGGTGTACAATGTGTGCATGTGGGCGTATCCCCGTTGCTTCTATTGACCCATGCTAGTGCTCTTTAAGCCCTTTGTTGATATTTGTTTTGAGTTACAACAGCTGTAAGAACTACATCTCTTGCCAAGGTGTATTTTTAAACCCATTTTTATCTTTTTACTTGTAGATTTTCCCCAGGTGGTATTATCACAGCAAAGTAATATTTACACTGACTGCACTGCCACATGTGCAATGGGCTCTGCATTAACCCCCCACTGTAACTGTGAACGTGAATTTCACGTGAATTTAGTTTTCAAAAAAGATTTTTGGATATCAGCTGGAGTCCACATGAAGTAATTTACTCACTGTGCACTGCTTTGCAGTTGGTGTCTGATGGACGTTCCAGGCTCCACTTGTGTAGGAAACCCCCTAACGTATTTACAGCCTCATCAAATGTCAATCAGCGGTACCCTTCTCTCCCACGGGTCTTCCCTTCAGTCTCCTGCCTCAAAGTTTAAAGAAAAAAAACAAGAAACAAAACAATAAACTCACCCACTTTGCACAGCTGGTTCTTGTTGTCATAAGTGTCTGAATTTCACTGATATAAACTGTCGTTTATGGTCTCTGCTCTGTACATTTCTTCTAATGTTCTTGCATAGATGCCTCTTAACATCAAACCCCCTTTGGAGAGGAGATGAGACAATCTGTTAAGCGCAGGAGGTTTACAGTATATACACTACGGAGACTAATGATTAATTTGAAAGAGGTGTGGAGTATGACACAGATGACCCTGAACTAGAGTGGTGTAGTGCTTGACATTGTCACCTTGCAGTAACAAAGTCCTAGGTTTGATTCCTGACTAGACATCTTGTCGGTTTTACTTCCAGACAAGGAAGTAAAACCGACAAGATGCCAACAATAATAAAGTAAAATAGGAAATGACTCAACAGGAACCCAGCATGTTCGTGCACTGGAGGCCACAGATACACAGATGGTGTCTTTTGCAATTATTAAACCTTGTTATACCCTCATAACAGGCATTGATTGTAGTTATGCACCTAATCACCTTTCAATGTGCAGCTAAAGTGTTTTATGTAGGGGCTCAAGTATTGTAACCTAAATATTTTCCAAAACCCTTTAGTCTCTAAGGCAAATTAAGCAGTAAGTGAAACCCAGAGTAAAAAGTAATTGAAACAAAACAAATTGTTAATAATTGTTAAAAGCAAAACAAACTGGAGATCCTTAAAGAATTAATCGATGAGGGTAAAAGATGTAAGTAAGCTTCTAATTTACTCCAGTGCCCCGACAAACCTTCATCACTGACCTTGTTGACTTTATTGCACTGTATTTGTTTACCTAGGAGGTGTACACCTTGTTAGCCCTCATACTCGCAAATGAAGATTATTGTAATGACACAGGCTGATCACTGATTTTTGTGAACCTCTTTCAAATCAAGGCCTGATTTAGATTTTAGAATCTTTGTAGAGCCAGTGACGTAACCCATGTAAGTGGCCAACGTTGTTGCCCACATTTATGCTTGTTCTGGTGTTTCAGAGAGGTTAAATTGAATTAAATTAAAGATGCAACACAGAAATGTGCAATGCTACCACTGTTGGATGTGGCTGGTACAACCCCTCAGGCAAGGGGTAGCTTAGTCACTCTCTGATCACATGTCACTTTCAAAACATTCCTTGTTTTTCACCATGTGAATGCATATATCAGAGCTATATTTGTGCTGAAGTAGTCAAACTGGGAAAAAAAAAGGTTACCTCATGTCATCGTATAGAGGAGATGATCTTAGTCTTGAGAATCACTTTCAGTGAAAAGAATGAACTTTGAATCCATGACTTAGACACTTGTTGAAATATTCATGCTCTCTTTTATAAACAGCAGGAGGTCAGATTGTGGGTGTTGCTGCTTTGAATCACAGGACCAGCGGGCTGACAGCAACAGCCTTCTTAATGAATGCTGGTGACTTATGTATGTATGCCCAGTGAGATATGAGGAGTCGAGATGGCTCGGCCCGTTTTCCAAAGGCTTACGAGTACACTTTCATGTTCAAACTACAGAGCCGCTGAGTTTCTGCTGGTAAGGTCTTTGTCTCCGAGCAACTGTCAAGCTCACTGAGGGGAGCCAACCATGTACAGGAGAAAGAAATTAAATCACTTGTGCCAAATTAACTAAGCTACAGATGAATTAAACATGAATATCTCTCTTTAGTTAGAAATCCACAGAGGGGCACACTTACTACTGTGATTGTGATGCTTTGATAATGTCAAAAGAACCATTTCAATCACTCAGGGAAATCCATCTCATTATCACATCAGAATATTTTTCGTTTTTGTTCTGCTGTATTTAATTGAATGTAATATACACACTGAAATATGTAAAATGAAGCTAAACAGAAAAAAAACACTAGGCTAGTGTGTCATGTGCACCTGAAAAGGAAGCATATTGCTAATTAATCCCCAGTAAAATGGATTTCCTGGAAATATTATGTGGATCACTTTATGTGAGCTGCAGGATTTTCCTGGAGACACCAGACTTCAGAGTCTTACTCTGGCATCCATCCTCTCACATTTCCCAGGAACTCTGTTGAGACTCCGGGCTGTCCTGCTCTAAAAACAGAAAGAGCCCCAGGGCTCCCTCACTCACGTTTTGAGCCATTTATGCACACTTGCTGTAGGTTTGCATGCTCTTAGACAAAAAAGGTAATTTTTTAATCCCTATAGGTACAATGCACACAAATGTACCCCACCAAGGGTTCATACTGGAAATCAAATAACTATGTATACCTTTTAGGGGACCAAATAGATATAGATAGATGTTCTTCAACAAAAAAGGTTCAAATTTATGCTGTTTTTTCCCTAAATTTTAAGTTGTGATATTAGGAGGCATCTATGTTTGCAAAAAGAAATTAGGAGAAATGGTATTTCAGAGCATTACAGGCATCGCAGAGGCCTAGGTTTGAATCCACACCGATGATAAAGGCTGACCCACCAGTTCATATCCAAGCATATGAATGAATAAGGAATCACCAAGCACTCAGATAAAAAGCAAACATCTTCATTAGCCACTCAAAACATCTCAGCTGCTCTAAACAGTTACGTCACGAGGTTCCATTTCTCATCGTAATCTAATCTTCTGTGAAGCTTAAACAAAGTAAACATTGATCAGGCCAGAGTGTTTAGGGCAGCAAACATAGAAGCCTTTTATCATTTAGATAGAAGCTACAAGTCTCTTCAACAGCCTTTAATCTCTGTCATAAGGAATCAGAACCCTGCTAGTCTGACCGTGAAATCAAACTAATCAGCGATTTACTTGCATTTTATGAAGCTCCAGGTCAAACTGCAGAGACTGTGATGCTTGTTCGCCGTACAAGCAGCTTTTTAAAAATTGATTTTATCTGCTTTTGTAATTCAATTTTCCATTTTTACCTCCAATTATCCTGCTTGGTCACATTTAGGTTGTTTGGCTCGTGAAGCACATTTAGCAGATTGATTTGTCAATTTTAGATAAAATCATCTTGAATAACAGTGAGCTCTTAATTTGAAATAAAGATATGAAGAGCAGAGGGTCAAAATGGTCAAAACTTTAATCAGCATTTATGAGAGCTGACAGAGCTCTTCTATGGAGAGCCTGTTCTCTTCCTATTAACGCCATTGTATGGACATTAGTTGTAAAGCACCCAAAAGGCACTTGTATGACAGAAGCTAGACAGCTAAAATAATCATTTACACCTGTTTTTACAAAGAAAAGCCCAACTTTGGATATAGCTTTTGCAAACATTGATCACAAATCAGAATAGAAATGTAAGAATGCTAATTTTCTTTTTTTCTGCATGGTGATTGATCTGTTAAGGTTTTACAACAGGACATACTCCCTTGAGGGCAGCCATTTCCAAACAGTAAGTATGACAGATGATGGGAATGAAATTAAACTAAAGCACAAGCTTCCATGTGCATAAGAAATAGTAGGTTGCAGAGGTTGGAAATTCTGCTGGTTTGATGTGTGAAATGAAAACGGTGAATGTTCTAAAGTGACTCAAAGTGCTGTGATACCCCTAACACTTATGAAAGGTGTTTTACTAAAGGAACTATATCTTTTGTCTCTAGCCATCATAAAAATATATAATTATGATATAAAATAATGAAAACTGCAAGAAGAAGAAACAATATTACCCCAGGATCTTTATTGTTTAGAGTTGCACTGTGGCTCAGGGGGTTGGGAAGCACATCTGTAACCGAAAGGTCGCCGGTTTCATCCCCGGGCTCTCTGTCCTGGTTGTTGTGTCCTTGGGCAATACACTTTACCCTATTGGTGTTGGACAACTGTAGATTGCCTCCACCAGTGTGTGAGAGTGAGTGAATAGTGTCATTGTAAAGCGCTTTGGGTGCCTTGAAAAGCGCTATATAAATCCAATCCATTATTATAATAATACCCCATTCATTCTGGAGTTAGAGTATATGTAAATATAAATAAGCTAAATGACCCTGCATGCGCTCTGGCTATAGTGGTGATTATTACTTGACATCTTTATTGTTGCACACGACATAAAACTGACAATTTCTGCTGCAACAGCTAGATCATTAAGAAAAGGGCATGAAAAAGAAACTTGAATACCACAACAAATTCTTCCCATGTAACTGTTAAATATACTATAAGGTTTTAAACTTTGCAGCCTGGGTTCAGATCTACTCTGTGGAGTTTGCATGTTCTCCCCTGTGTTTTCTCCGGGTTCTCTATCTTCCTTCCACAGTCTAAAGAAAAGCATGTTAGATTGACTGGTGGCTGTAAATTGGTTGTAGTTGTGAATGTGAGCATGAATAGTTGTCTGTCTTTCTGTGTTGGCCCTGTATTAGAGTGTTGACCTTTCCATGGTGTATCCAACCTCTCCTTCCATGATGCTGTGATAGGCTTCAAACTTCCGCAACCCAGAAAGGGGATAAGTGGAAGAAAATGGATGAATGTTTTTGTTTGCTTTAAAAGTATTTCGCTTGGCTTTCTTTCTTTGGCTCTGATGTCCACACCATGAAGCTTGAAGCTTTTATATCATCTTATCCAGGTAACTTCAGGGTTAATCAAGGGCTTTCTGTTCTACAAAGATGGTTCACTTCTTACCAGGGTATATCGCCATGATAACCTTATGCAGTGAAGCTATACAGCTTTGCGGCAGGTTATGTTCCCGATTAGAAATCAACAGGTACAAAATTACTACCCGAAAATAGCATAATTATCGTGCAAGATCCCTCAGACCTCTAGGTACAAATTAATGAAATGATTGATTATAACCCAGCAGATTCTCCTGTGTCTTAATGCTAAAGTTGTGATATTGATAAATCTATAAAGGTACAGAGTTGCCATTTGTGCTGGCTTTCTTTCCCCGCTACAAATACACTAAATACACTTAGTAGCTCTTTAGCAGAGCTCCTTAGCAGCTAGTTGCTAGTTGGTAAGAGCAACTAGCTGCTAGTTGCTCTTACCAATAAAAAACAAAAAAACAACAACAACAGGGGACCCCCTTGTGAAATAAATGCAGCAACTTTTATGCTTGAAATTTGTTTTCAAATTCTTTTTAATAAATGAAGAATTAAAAGAACATCTTTAACAACAGACATATGTTCTTTTGCAAAGAGAAAAATATAAGACAAATATGATATACAGAAGTCAAATGCCATAAATGTAGACTTTTATTTTGAAAATGTGGTGATTTGATTGAACAATAATTACATGAATGCATAGAACTGCTCTATTAAATCTAAACATCAAATCTAAGATGATAATTGTAAAATGTTTTTTCTGAGCCACTCTAATAAGCCCTTTCAATCTAAAAATGAGGTCACATTCTTACTTTTAAAGGAGGAAATAAACCTGGCAGAAATTAAGTTTGCTTGGTTATCCACATTTCCACAGAAGGCCGAGAAGACACCCGACCTGTTATATACAATCTCTGACATGTTTTACTTTATAAATATATCAGAATGGGATCAGTAAACTAAAACTAAGACACGATGCTGCAGCGGGTGGATGTGAAGGTTAGGTTCTCACCCTGGTGACAAAGACCTCAGCTCATCGTCTTGAACGACAGCGGCAGCCCCATTGAGACAGATAGATGTGCAACCTTTAGAAGAAGATGGTGCAGAATCATAAATGAGAGCACAGGGAAGACTGAGTGAGTTACAGTTATCACTGCTGTCACTTCAATCTGGGGAGGAAGCCAGCTGGCATTAGTGTGTGATTTCCAGTCCTGACCACGGGAGCGCTGAGCAGTTATTTAGCTCCAAGGCAACAGGGCCACTTAAGAGGATTGGGATTATTTTCTTTAAAGTTACAAAAGCCACTCTGCCAGTTAATGCCACAATTTCTGATTTTACATGAATCAAAATAATGACAATAGCCTCTTTGTGAGAAAAATGATTTTTTTTAGTACTTTAAATATCGTCAATTAACTCATATTTGAAACTCATATTTGCAGGTGCCAGAAAATATAGATAACTAATTTTCCTTTGCTCCTCATTTAGTGTTTTTGCAAAGGTTTTTTTGTAGAAAATGGAAGAAGATCTCTTGAATCAATCTTGAGAGATGTCTCTGACTCTTGGAAAACATAATAAAAAACAGGTACAAAGACATCCGTTCATAGTCTCAGCTGGAGCTGCCTCTGCTGATCACAGACTCTGACTCTGATTACATCAATGCCAGCCTCATCAAGGGGGCGACAGAAGACCGCAAGTTCATCATCTGTCAGCGGCCCAACAGCTCCACGGTGACTGATTTATGGAGGATGATCTGACTGTACAATGCCAAGATGATAGTCGTGGCCTGCAGAGAGTTAGAGCAAAAATGGAGAGTGTGCCTCGGTTGCAGCTCATCCCAGACACATCCCAATGACGATATGGTGGCGAAAACACTGACTGTTACAAACAAGCAGGCCAGCAGATTGCAACATCCCCTATAAGACTGCTGGAGTCCTAGATCTGCTGAACAGAGCCAGAAACAACTGACTACATCCATGAATTTCTGCTTACCAAGCAGATCATGTTGGAGTTCAGCATGATGAACATCGTCCCGGAGTTTAGGAGGTAGAGCTGAAGAAACCAGAGAAGTCAAAACAGCTGCTTCACAGCACACTGTGCTCAACGAGCCCAAACACATGCTAGGTCCCACCTCTTCAGATGGAGCCACGCCCAGATCTAATGGTGCAAGCAGGATGCTGCCCGCCTCCCATTACTATGACAACAATCCCAAAGGAGTAGTGGCTGCTCCCATCTACAGCACCATTGAACCCAGAACTGAGCTGCACAGTTTGTCACACTCAGCCACTATCACCTGGTTTCAGCTGAACAACCTTCACTGCACAATAACAATTATAAGGATTTATCCTCTTCACTCTCAGATGTGATTAGCTTCTGTTTGCCTGGACTGATACCATCCAGAACTTTCCTTCCCAGTTCTTCACACATGGATGCTTTCAAAGACCTACTTGACCTCAAACTGAAATGCTCTCAGGTTTAACTATTGGGTTCAGAAGCCCAGAGGACCCAGACATCCTCTACCTGAGGGGAATCGACTGGAGAGATTAACTGGTTGAACTTTAATTCAATTTTGTTTTATTTATATGGCTCCAAATCACAATAACAGTTGCCTTAAGACGTTTTATATTGTAAAGACCCTACAATAGTAAAAAAAAAAAACCCAGAGAAGACTCCAACAATTATATGACCCCCTATGAGCAAGAGTGTTGGCGGCAGTGGAAAGGAAAAACTCCTTTGTAACAGGAAGAAACCTCAGGATGCTGAACCCTGAGCCACTAAAAGCACCTGTATAGGTGACTGAGGCTTGTGGTAAGAAAGTGCTTTGTGCTTCTTAAATAGAGAATAAGTATTAGTCCATTTCATTATATGCAAAGAAATAAATAATAAAAATAACCTAAACAAAACTCTGTATGCTTAAATCAAATCCTGTATGATAAACCTAAACTAGACAGCATAAAAACATAAATTCCCATATTCTCACAGAGTTCCTAATAAAATAGCAAGACAAAACCTTCAGGCTGGCAAGGCCCTGATATAAATGTATTTCACTGGAGTTATGTTGTAGTGTCAGATGAGTCTTGCGTCTCTCTTGACCTGCAGTCACACCTACACATCCTGACACTGTCACGACAGCTCTGTCTCGTCTCCCTGTGGTGATGGACGGCCAGAACACAAACCCAATTCTCTCTGGTGCCCTGAATCCACTCAGCATTCAGAGACTCCGTGTCGCTGAGACGCTGAGATCATCCCTCTTGCTGTTTGAGGATTTATGCCCAGTTTTTCTGCTTTTCAGTCGAGTTTTTTCCTTCACGTTTTGCCGTGAGAGAGTTAAGAGCAGCAGACGTATGGGCTGTCATGTTCCTGCACTGTCACAACTTGAGGTGCTATTATAAATGCTGTCACGCACAACTGCAGTGTGAGCTTGCATCTCGTGTCAAGGAGCTCACACACCGACGCCGCTTGTCTTGGCATTTCTTAGAGTCACCACATGCCAGCTATGGAGGCGTCAAGTGGGTGGAAAATGTCAGGTTTTTGTAACCTTTATTTAAGTTGGGAAAAGGTGATGCAACAGCAAAAAATGTTGCTTCAGATTCAGACCAGGGAGATGCCAAATGAAACCTTGAAGATTGTGCATTAATAAAGAACCCATTAAAATGAGCTGCAAAGAGCTCCTGATTATTTTCCCCACACATCCACATATTTCTGGACAGTTTAGGATTTTAAAGGACTTTAAAATCACAAGCAAACATTTCAAAAATCATCTATATTGAAGCTTCAGAGTATCGTTTAGCTACTCTTTTCCCCTCGGGGAGTTCAGATGTCAGGCTGAGAGGCAGTACAGCACCACTGTGGGCGAGATGTGATACATAAAGCAGCAGCACAGTAGCCAAAAGTTTCTTGTTTTGTCCTGTTTAAACATCCTACACTGCAGGTTTCCTTCAGCGGGATGTGTTAACTATAATATGGAGAAATCCACCACTGTGTGTTGTACCCATAATGCACATTTAATGTACACATTAAACAGCATGCACTATATAGGCAGAGTATAAAAAGGATGAAAATGAGAACAAGATGAAAGGGGTGCACTGTCATAATGTTGTATCACTGTGACAAATAATTCACAATCTTTTTGATCTTTCCTTATATTCCAGTAGTCTTTAAAGTGCCACTAACCATCAGCTAAATCCTGTTACACCAATTCACAGCTCACTGATCGTAACTTTCCCCGTAAGTCCCCGTTGCTGCGATGCAACGTGCCAGGGTAAAAAACGTTAAGGGGTCCACCACTGGCTGTAGCTCCACAAAGACCGTGGTGTGCGCCACATGATGTGATGTCAAACACCAGCATAAAAACTCCATATGTGATTCGAGCACAGTTAACTGAAGATATCATTGAGGAAGCCTGTACTAAACACATAAATCTGGGGTTTTGTCAGATAACTTTGAGCCTTCTGTCAGTAACAAGCAGATTACAATATTCTGTGTCCTGTTCATGGTTCGGCTTGGGTGCCTCAGTTTTCTGCTCTTTCGTTCTCTTTGCTCTTAGACTGAGGTGGAGTGCTGGGCTGGCACCGAGTCTCTGATCCACCCTTGGGTGGAGCCTTCCTGCCTTGGCCAACATTTTCCTTATGGTGAAAGCAATTGGTGGGTATTTGTAGGCTTAAAGATGCAAATCAAACACTCCTATGGAATGTGAGCTCATTCAGGCCTTTCTTCCGTTCCATTTTCACCTTGATCATCTGCAAAGGGAAGTTTTCCTTGCTGTCAACCTGCAAGGAATACTGTTGCAATCAAAAGCTGCAATAATAGTCCACTTACCTGATCCACAGCTAATTTTCTCCATGGGGGCACTAGGGGTGAGATTTTACTCAGTTCAGAAACAAGTCTCTAACCAGAACCACCTTTTTCAATAAACACTTTAAAACTGCTTGAGTTTGTTCCTTGAGTCCAGTTTAAACCACAGTGAAAGAAACCAGTTATAAAAAGGTTTCTCAAGAGTCTGAGTATTCTTCAGACTAACCCACAGGGAAGTCTTGAGTATGTGATGATTGCTTTGTGTGATTGGCTGCTTAGTTCTTCACCTTATTGTTACACTGGAACTCCAGTACAGGGTCCAGTTTAGTGTTCCTATTAAAATAGTGTCAATGTGACACCTTTATGCTGTGAAGTGGCGCTATATAAGAAAAACCCTTTCTGTATTGTATCACGGTTCGGATGACAGTTACACTTACATACTGTGTGGTGACATCAGGATCCAAAACATTGGATTGTGCACCACTGCCACAATCAAAGTTGGCGGTGGTGCCGCCACCTTGGATTGTGAAATCAGGGTTCTCCGTCTTTCTTGTCATGTTTAGGCAAAGTTATAACCCTGGATTCAGATTCAGCTCACCAGGCATGGTTGAATAAGGTTCACTGAATGGCAGAAAATGGTGAATGGCGAGTGAGCCAGGTGAAGGTAAATACAAGGCCCTCTTTGAGTTGTGCTGGTAAGAAAGAGGCTTTGGAGGGGTTACCCGAGAACAGGCAAGTTTCCAAGTTGCTGAGAGGAACAGCAGTGGAGAGTGGGCAGACAGGTGAGTTACTGCATTACTCTTCTCTTCAGAGGTTTGGGAATCCAGATTCAGAGGTAAGTGTCTACCAGTGTGTACCAAATTTGTCAAAAGAACAGGTTCAGTGACGAACAGGATCGTTAGGTCAAACTCAAAGTTGGGGATATTTTGTGCATTAAATAAAAGAGCCCAACTGCAAGAGTTTTCTTTTGAGAGTTTTATTCTTACAAGAAGGAATTCAGTCCACACAGAGTATACAGCAGTGTAGTGAGGAATTCACAAGAACAGAGGAAACAGACCCTCCACACACAGGGTCACAATACATGTTTTTTACCCTGTTGCCAGGCAAAAATCCAGTCACCCTACACAGATCAAACACAGGATATATGTAGCAGATAGGCCAAACAAGTCTTATCTGTCCACATCCACTTTTCGGAGTAAATGGTAAATGGCCTGTATTTATATAGCACTTTACTAGTCCCTAAGGACCCCAAAGCGGTTTACATATCCAGTCATCCACCCATTCACACACTGGTGATGGCGAGCTACATTGTAGCCACCCTGGGGCGAACTGACAGAGGCGAGGCTGCCGGACACTGGCGCCACTGGGTCCTCTGACCACCACCAGTAGGCAACGGGTGAAGTGTCTTGCCCAAGGACACAACGACCGAGACTGTGCAAGCCGGGGCTCGAACCGGCAACCTTCCGATTACAAGGAAGGTTGCTCCACTCCCACTGTGGAGTGGGAATGGGGTTGCTCCAGTTGATGCAGAACCGTATTTTTTAAATTGATAACCAGATATAAACATTGTAACAATTATTCCAATACTGAGCAGTGAACCTCGTCTCATTGTCAGAGCATCAAACAGCACAGTTTTGTCAAACCCTAACAAACCAATCAGCTGAGACTGAGAGTAAAAGGTGAGTGTAAAATGACAAGCAATCACAAGACACAAGATGTCGCACATAAAAATGATAAATGTGATCTTGACCTTGAGCAGACTTTGGCCCCATTAGGTCATCATCGATGTGGGTTTCACTACATTCTGACCACTATTCTAGGAGGAGTGCTGGTTAATGAAGCAGGACAAGAACCCAAATCTCTAAGTTCACGCTCATGTAATTTGCACCAGTGTTGCCTAGCCTTCCTACTTTTAAAACAAGTTTTAAACACTAATTTTATCTTAATGATGACCATTTAAATGAAATTTATAGATGAAAGTAAAGGTGTGAAAAAAAGTCACTCAGAATTTCACACTGTCTGACACGGAGACACCTAATTGGGCTAAAATCAACAAGTCGGACTGTCACATTTTTCAGTGAACATTGTCTCAGTTTTGTGCACTGAAAATAATTTGACAGATGCTATGACACAGATCTACTCGGGGTGGTTTCAGACTCATGTCCAGCTTACTTTCTATATCCAAGTCTTGGAGACAGCCAAGAAACTTAAGGTCCATGCTGCATCACATTTATGTCCTTATTTTGATATTGTTTCAAACCTTTTACTCTTTATATTAAACTTTTTGAAAGGCTGAGATTCTTGTTCTCTATCCTGAAAGGCATTCCCAGACTCAGCACACATTCATATTCACATACCTTATCCTGGCCATGTTTTTTTTTTACCATTTAACTCAGTCATACTGCGCTTCCCCTAGCTTTCATGGATATTTTCCTTTTAACATAATGACTCAGTGATTGTCAGCAGTATAAAGAGCTTGCTAATGATGAGAAATGACATGAAATGAATGACACAGCATGTCACAAATGGCTCATTCCTGCTATTGGTACAACAGCCTGTGATTTCTCTAATAGCCTGTAATTTCTCCCGCGTAGCAAGCTGGGGTCGAGAGAACAGGCAGGACCTGCGACCGGCCTATTTATAGTGCGCATGTGTGTCTGTGTTTGTATGTGTTTCTAATGAGAGCCAGTCTGTAGCCTGAGATGCTTCAGCTGGGTGGGATGACTCTCTTTCGCCATTAGTGAAAATGTCAACACTGAGGTAAAGATCCTGAATAATTTACTGCTACCAGTATAGATGGAACACTCTTCCAGTCACACCACCTCTCTGTGCCCACATTTTCACTACACTGCATGCACAATATGGTTGACAGAAAACCTCCCTTATGTTTTCTGTTCATGTTATAGACAGCTCTAAAGCTAAATTGGCTTTCAGGCTGAAGTAGAAACATGTCATTCTTCTCGGTGAGGGGTGACACATCTCATCTCTAATTAGATGTCTCGAAGAGATGAGAGCGTTACAACCCGCTGTTACTGCTGTGACCGCGGTTCATCAGAGCCTGCAGCCAATCCAAGATGGCATTCTGTTCACAGCGCAGCCTCTGGTCCTGAATCAAATTGTTTTTGGGTGGTCAGTTGGGATTGTTTCTAAATTTCAGCTCTGCCATGTGTCTTGGTAGTTTCTGTTGGTTTGTGTGGCCTTTTGCGTTTCTGATTTCTCTGTTTCCCCTGCCTCCCGTGTTCCTCTATCTCTGTCCTTATGTTTCTGTGTTTGTTTGCTTACTTTTTACTTTGAAGGCAAGTTTCATTATGATTTTACTTCCTGTTTTATTTCCACAAACACTTCTACCACTGTTCAGCTGTTTGTTAGTATATGATATATTAATACACGTCTCTGCATTTAATTATTATTAATCTGTGGTTCTCTTCCACAGCGTGTCTTGGTACTGTCTTCCTCCCCACCCAGCAGCAGATGGCCGCCCCTCCCCGAGCCTGGCTCTGCCAGAGGTTTCTTCCTTTTAAAAGAGAGTTTCTCCTTCCCACTGTCATCAAAGTATGTGCTCATGTGGGGTCATGTGATTGTTGGGGTTTTCTCTGTTTTTTCTGTATTAATGTAGGGTTTTTACCTTACAATATAAAGTGCTTTGAAGCACTGTTATTGTAATTTGGCTCTATATAAATTAAACTGAATTTACCTCCTGTCTGTCCCGCATGTTAGTTCCTGTCTCCTTAATGCTAACTTCCTGTTTTATCTTCACAATGACTTTCTTTGTGTATCTACGGTATTTTTGCTTTCTTTGTTCTCCCTCCTTTGTGGTTGTCCATCTTCCCTCAATCACTATAGTTTCAACTTTGACTTTTTTAATTTGTTTGTCTTCCTCTTGTTCACCATGCCCCTTCTTGTAATTTTGTTTTGGTTTTACTAGTCCACTGGACTTCATGTATCTCTTTTCTTTTTTTGTTTAGCCATTTTAAATAAAATACAACAAGCCCATTCCCGATTTCAATTTAACCTTAATGAAAATTTTTAAAAAAAGATCACTTAAAATGCATTCACTCTAATTAATATAAATACTTGTGCTCTGGTTGTGTCTCTTGGACACAAACAACAGGGACATTATGTCGAGTGTATATTCACAGCAGGGCCACAGAGCATGTATGTATGTGACTGGGAGGTGGGCAGGTTTGGGAATCATGCCAGCAAGACTACTACAAATGAGGTCTTAAAAACACTTTCTCCGTACTACATCTTTTGAGACTCACCATCCACTGAAGCAAGGACAGGACTGTGACAGTGAGGCTGAACTCTCATTAGTGTGCGACCAGTAGACGTGTCTGAGATGATGAGCGCTGACATGAAAGATTCCTGGATACATTTTCAAGCTTGTTAGAGTCTTGTGACTTTCAGCCAACCATCTCAGAAGGACTTTGAATTAAACAAGACTGGGTGTTTGCCTCGAGCGTGGATCCCTGTCAGCTGCTGCCAAAATTTTGGGTCTTCCTGTATCACGGTTTGTTACTGACAACAGCGGAGTGTCCATCACACACGGGGAGCAACAGCAAAATGTGATGCATCCACTGAGGCACAGAGGCCTGCAGGCTATGTATCATTATGACAACAAGGCTTCCTTCAAAGATAGTTTCTCCAAGTGGACCTCTTGCTAAGATGAAGAACACACTGTGTGATTGCAGTTTGTTTGAAACCACAGCAGCCACAGCCGTACGGCGCCTCAAGGAAGCTAGGCTACTGTGACAGTGAGGCTGCCTTCATAAATATAATTTCTAGTCAAGCCTCACAGGTCCCACATATAAAGACAAAAAGGCTGCATGAATCTGTGGAGCCCTCTGGATGCAAACAGATTGGATGATGTATTGCAAAAAGTTCTGACATTTGGACTTGCAGCAGAATTAATCAGATAATGGATAATGGTGCACTGCTGCTGCTGGAATAACACTGAAGGAAACAATCAAAGGGGACAAAACCATGGAACCAAGTTCTACTCTGGGAAGAATAGAGAGACAAAAGGCAATAAACAACTCTTTCTCTCTTAGTTTGCCCTTAGAAATGACCTCTTTCATATGCACATGTAGATATGTGCCCCACTGTACCCCCACAGTCTGCTGACACGTGAGTTAAGTGAGCGTGCATCTCCTTAAAAAGTGATTTAAATTGTCAGAGCTAAATGCTTTAGAGGTCCAGGAAATTACAGGACTTCACAGCAGACTGGAGCACAGACGTTTGAATCTCAGGAGGATCGGGGTTTTACATCAGAGTGCAGCCCAGAAAACAGACTGTCCAGAGGGATGTAAAATGGAAACTAGGCGGAAAGGAAAAGAAACCACTCAGATTACAGAGACTGCAGCAAGCACCTCATATACGCTGGATATAATAGATTTATCCTGTAACTGGGTAACCCGACTCTGAGCTTAATGTTAAGGCAAAAGGAGGGATTTGCACATGTTATTGGTAAAAATACAGCAAATATTTTTAGCATGCACCATTATTATCTCACATATTAACCGAAATTCAGCCAATATTACCCACTTCTATTGTCAGCTTACATTCAAGTAGTAAAATATGATTGCCACAAAATCATGAAAATTGACCTTGATGCTGCAGAGGGGACCATAAGGACAGCTGAAAAAAAGTCACTGGCTGCTCTCTTCCTTGCTTTGATATAACATCGCTAGCTTCTGATGCCTCTTGAGAGCAAAGAGGATCATCAGTGACCATTCCCATCCTGGCCATCATCTCATTAGCCTGCTGCCGGGACCAGCAGACTGAAAAACAGCTTTTTTCCATGGGGCATCGGGGTTACTCAGTACCCACAATAACTTTAAGCAGTCACATGCTGAACACTGATTATTCCTGTGAAATATCCACCTGAAGTGTAAAAGTGGGAAAGACCTCTTATATCCTTTTATTCCACTGCTTATGCCACTGTTAGGATTATTAAGATTCTATTTTATTTATTGTTTATTTATAGAATAAAATAGGGTATACTTTTATCAGTGGAAGGACTTTTGGTGTGCACCAAGTATAGCAGTGCTTCCAGTTTTGTTGAATGCTTGAGTTTTTTTTTCAGCTTATTTAAAATGTTCAAAAATAAAGTGTAGGATGAACCTTCTACTATAGCAGAGCTCAAAGGATGTCAGTGCGTGTACATGTCACTAGTGGGTGGGTTTTTGGTGTGTGTGCATGCGTGCATGTGCGTGTCCATGCTACAGTGTCATGGTGTTTTGGAGGCTGGTGCTTGCATGTACATTTAATGGGCCCACATTTACTGACCTTTTGGTATCCACAGGAGTGCTGTGTGCCTGCAGTGATGAAGAGCAGAGAAGGAAGGAGCAAAAAAAAAAAAAAAATGAAAAAGAAAAAATGAAAAAGAGACATCAGCCAGATAATGATGGAAAGACAGGGGAAGTTGGGAAAATGGGAGAAGACACAGAAAATAACATAGGGAAGAAAATACTGTAGAAAAATGGTAAGATGGAGTTTGCAAAACTTTTTTTTTAAAGAAGAAAATCTGTAAACTATTTAAAAATAATGAGGAACGTTTCAGTGGCGATGACTCATATCGGGAAGAGAAGTCTGCCCTCTACTTGAGCTAGTAAGCTTTAGAGAATAGAGATAAAATGTGTGGCACATACCTGAGAAAAGTTATCAGTGACAGTTAATGGATGCATTTCTGAAAACCTAAGTCGGTCTGATCCGGAGAAGGTATTATTAAATCGTGTAATGTTCCTCATGTGATCTCATAGCTTGGGAGTGTTACTGACAGTATTAGTGCCAATGTGTAAAAGGTTCTGAAACTTCCTCCAGTGGAGGACATCTCATTTAGAAAGGCCCTGTCTTCAAACACTAGCAGTGTAATACAACACTGAGAGGATAGTAAATGGTGTGGTTTGGCTGATGAACGTGACTGCAGCCAGCTGTGAGCGTGATTCATAGCGACATAAAATGCAATCTGCTGCAATGCTGGTTCACTCAGGAGCCATGGATGATTTTTAAATACAGAAAGTGAGTAAAACCCCGGTGATGAAAGTGATATAAGTGTCTATATAAATGTTGGAATTCTTTTGTCTTGCTACTAAATAAAAATAAAAATTCTCCTTTAACTATGAAAGTGACAAAAACTGAGTGTAATTAAGAACTACCATTTTTGTTTAATGCAGTGACACCATAAAGTTCCTCTTCCTTAATGTCCGAGGAGACGATAATGACATACAACTTGCTGCAGTTTTACTGAAGTGAGGAAACAATAAAAATGTTTAAATATGTCAGTAAGAAATTATTACCAGTTTTAAAGAAATGTTTCATACTGACTGAGAAGAAATTTTAAATAATGCACAACGCACAGAAATCACCTTTATCGGCCCATTTGTACTGATGAAAGCCAAAAATTCTTCAGTGATGGAGGTAAAGAAAGGCCATAGGCTTCAATAAAAAGCCTTTTGATATGTTTTTAGCCCTTATGAACTGATGGATTAAATAATGGATTAACCGTGCAGGGGATAATTTTTGAACCCCTCACATAAAGAGAAATGGCCAGTCTCTAGCTTTTATGTTAGTTTTATTTTAATGGAGAGATACAAAATATAAACCAGAAAAATACAAATTACGCAAAAGTTATAAACAGATTTGCATGTCACTGAGTGAAATAAGTATTTGATCCCCAAGCAAAACGTGACTTGGTGGAGAAACCGTTGTTGACAAGCACAGTGGTAACCATTTCTTATAGTTGGTCACCAGGTTTGCACACATCTCACATTTTGGCCCACTCCTCTTTACAGAAAATCCTTCTGGTTTTTTGGCTGCCGCTTTAAAACTCAAACCTTAAGCTCCATCCACAGATTTTCTATGGGACTGAGTTGTGGATACAGGCTAGGCCTTAATGTGCTTCTTTAGCCACTTGCTTTGGGTCATTGTCATGTTGGAAGACACATCCGTTACCCATCTTCAATGTTCTGTCTGGAGGAAGGAAAGTTGAGCACCTTCCGAGGTTTTACAATTCATAGCACAGCCCATTAGCCCCTCAATGTGATCAATTTGTCCTGTACCCTTGGCAGAAAAACAGTCCTGAAGCATAATGTTTCCACCTACGTGCTGGACTGAGGTTGGTGTTCTTTGAGTCAAACTGAGTAGTTCTCTTCTTCCAAACACAGAAGATCAAGTTGATACCAAAAGCTCGATTTTGGTTGGACTTTCCCCCAAGCCTTCTCTGAATCATTTAGATGTTCACTGACAAACTTAAGACTGTATGTGTGCCTTCACGAGGAGGGAGTCCTTGCAGGCGCTGCAAGATCAATCCATTACACTGTAGTGTGTTACCAGTTGTGTCCTTATGACTGTGGACTCAACTTCTTTCAGGTCATTAACAAGCTCATCTTGTGTAGTTTCAGGCTGACCTACCACCTGTGATCACCCTCACCCTATGAGGGACCATCTTGCATGGACCTCAATGGTCATTTTATATATCTTCAATTTCTGAATAACCACACCAACAGTTGCTACCTTCTCACCAAGCTCCTTGCTGATGCATTTCAGCCTTGTGCAGCTCTACAATCATTTTCCCTGATGTTCTTTCACAGTTCTTTGGTCTTGCCCATCATGTTGGAGAGGTTAGAATGGAAGAAATTGATTCTGAAGACAGGTGTGCTTTATACAAAAAAACGATATAAGACCAGGACTATCTGTAATTGATCAATCAATTGATTGATTCTATTCTTTCTGCCACATGTATGCATTGTATATACCTGTCAGACATTTTACTAAAAGGTGAAACGTAAAACGCTACAGCTTTCTCCGTTTAACTTGTAAATAATTAATTCAGCAAGACTTTAACATGAGTCCATCCAGGAGATCCCTTTCAGATAATTAACATCAGCTAATGTTTTGACTGGATGCAGTGGGTGGTCAATGAGATCCAGTGAGGGAATCCCACAGCGAGGGATAAAGGGTAGCATATGATCTTCACTCCTGCTCATTAGATGACCTTTCAAACAATTGGCTTGATTAACAAAGTCACATGTTTCCAGTGGAGCTGCTCAGTAAGGCAGGAAATTACCCTCAGGGATGAAGCAGCAAGCTTCCTGAAATACACTCAGATCATTTTAGATGACTCATACATTTTCTGCCAGTAAACAAAAAAAAGATTCTCTCATAAACACTCAGAATTTATGTGTATTTCATGAGGACAACAGCGTACGATAACATTTAAGGTCAAATTGGGTCAATTTAAGGATACAAGAATTGATTTAGCCTTGATAAGAAAAGTTTTGCATTATTACCTATGTTATTACTGGAAATCTAACAGTGCAGTATTCTCTGACTCTCTTAAATAGTTTAATATTTAACAGTAAAGAGCATAATTTACAGCTTCTTTAGCTATATAAAAAAACTTCACCCTCATTTTTTTTTTATTAAAACAGATTCCCGTTTGAACCATGGACATGTTCAGCAATGTCAAAATAGATTTTAAGCAAAAACAGTAACTTAGAACTAAGTTATTTAGATTTGTGGACCGTGAAAAGAGCCTTTATAAATATTTCTTCCAGCTACACTACATGGGGCCTGCAGTACATGTAGGGAGTGAGGTAAAGACCTCCCATTTGGCAGAAAACATCATATCCCTTCCAAAAATCCCTAATAGTACTACGTGTAAGCCTTTTTATTGTATGCTGCAAACAAAATCTTCAATTCTGATGTTGAATTAAAAAAAAGGAGCCACTGACCGCTGAGTAAATCAGGTATAGGATATAAAATAAACAATAAAAAAAAGTTTGCTTTTTTCCTTCCTTTGTCTTATTGGCTTGTGGATATTTAACTGATTTTGCTTCTTGATGGAAAAAAAACTCTTTTAAATATGATGCACCGAGATAAATAAATAAACAATGTTTTCTCACTCTCTCTCTCTCTCTAGCTGAGTGGCAGGCAGGTTGTGAACACAGATGGAGAAGTAAAACATGAAGCAAGCCTTCACACACATGGAGATACAAGAATTTTGGGGAACACGCATGGACCACACAGCAAAGGGCAGGAGGGAGACTCAAACAATATATATACTTAATGAGGCTAGGTGAAACAGGTGGGACACAGAGCAGGAAGAAATCAGGGCGTCATGTCTGTGAAGGCAGATGGCGTGGAGTGAAGTGAATATGGACCCAAATGCAGACACTGAAGCTGGAGGTGGATGCTAACAAAAAACTGGGAAAGCTAAACACAAAACACTACATAAAACTAGGAACCTGGAAACACGAGGAAAGAGAAGCAGACATACCAACAACAGACAGAGGAAGACAGAGGACTAAATACACAAAGGGGTCATGAGGGAATGAGAACCAGGAGGGAAACACAGCTGGGACTAATCACACACACGAGACAGGGAGGAAGAAAAACAGAATACTCTAAGACAGGACACGGGACTGTCAAAGTAAAACAGGAAATACACCAACATAGAGACAAGGATGACTAGAGATAACACAACGAACAAAGGGGAGGTACAGTAACAAAACCTAAAGACTAGAAATCACCAAAAGACTAAAGAATGAGTAAGGGAGCTAGAAACACAAAAGACTAAACTAAGAAAAACCACTAAATCACAGAATATTAATAATCAAACACATAAACACTGGGACACCAAACCCAGGACCATGGCACAGGGATAATGAGACAATGGAAGCAGAACTCAATAAAAAACACAGGTGAGCAAAAACTACAAAAGTAAAACAGGAAGTGAGTAACAAAAGAACACCTTATACAAAAACGGAGACTTAATATGAGACACAAGGAAGGCAATGATGGACTGAAAGTCCAGAAACAAAACAAACTACAAACCGAAACAGGAATTGAACCACCAAAAGTGAATATTCACAGACAGTTTGTGCTTTTATGCAACATTTCAGACTTTTTATGAGTTTGGAAGTTGAATTCTGGATGATAGAAATACCCTTTCAGCCTCTTATGACTGAGAGTTAAAAACTCAGGGAGCACATTCTCCAACAATTCAGCAATTTTTGAAAAAAGAAAATAACTCCTGATCTGAGATTTAATACTTTCTTCCTCTGCCCACATCATCTCTCTATGAAGTTTCATTAAATTTAACTTAGTTGTTTTCTGATGAGCACACAGACAAAAAAACCGTGATTATATTTCTTTGCCTAAAGGACAGGAAAAAGAGAGCAGAAATGAAGCTAGTCTTAGCGAGGAGTCCATTGGGACTACAAAGGAAATAAACTGACAAGGCACAAAACAAAGCATAAAAATAAGTTTTAACATTATTACATGGAGTTATTATGCAGCAAGTTTTATTTTTGATAAGTTTAGAAACACAAAATTCAGATTATCCATCTGTATCACTAATTTTCTCATCTATGGATGGTCTCTTGCAGGTCCATCTTTCCGTCACTGCAGCCCTGAAGGGCTCATACTGTATTTGAACTTATATTTAACCCTCACAGTGCTGCTTGTGGACCTAAATCATCTTAATATCTCCAGGAACTAATTCCCCTCAAGTCAGGTTAAAAAAGGCAAACTGTGTTGTGATATAGTATGTCTAGGCTTTTGGGAGTAGTTTGTCACCATTAGCTGAGATGCTAAAAGACGTGCTCCATCCACTTACCCACAGGAGAAACATTTTCTGTCAGCAGGAAATGATTCAGTTTCTGCCACGTAGGCAGAAAAAGAAGTTGTTCATTCATTATATCCAATATACTTCACTTATTGGGGTACTCGGGGGTTTCAAACACAATGCAATTAGGCCGAGGAATTCCCACCTTACCTTACTTTCTGACAGTTTGAAGCTCTCCATTGCCTGACGTGTGACTTTTTGCATCTATCTCCACTTCCCTCTCTGTTGGTTCCTCAAAATTCAGCTACCAGGAGTTGCAAGGCTTCCCATGGTGCAATGCATTATTCAGAGGCACCAGATTTATCCTTTGATCTAGTCTAAGCAGGTTTTGGCATCTGCAAAGTTTTATCCAGAGGCCATTTGTCACAATACCCACAGAGCAAAGCTATTGCAAGCTTCTAAGGACCTGAGTCTGAAAAGTAAAAAGGCAGAAAAAAGTTTTGCAATGAAGTGTTGACTGAAAGATTTGGATGTTGACAAAAGGACAACATAATGAGATAGAACTACACTTCATTTCCAGGCAATTTTAGTAGCCGGTTCTGCTGTCTGCTGTAATCACAGCATCCATCTCACATAAAGAGACCTGCTCTCACAGCTGTCACCTTAAAGGCAGACATAGGATGCACCACAGCCAAATGAGCACTTTAATTACTGACTGCCAGTCTGCCTATAGTACAAGCTTCAGGTCACACACACACACATTCATGTACAGGCATTCCCACGCATAAACCTTAATGACACCCTCTTATTATGTCGATTACAAGACTTCCCTGACTAAAACTTCTTTTAGCAAGAGAGAAATTTTACTTCCACAGAGAATTTTTACTTTGATTTGCTCTGCATGTATTTAGGAAAACAAACCTGATCCATGATGTCACTGTTTTTAACTAAAACCTTTACTGCCTCCATTTTGCATTGGCTTGCCATTACATTCATAGAGCTGCTTTTCTGAGTTTTAGTAGTATTAAATAATACATCATAATTGTTGTGGTTTACAACTACCTGCTGTTTGTTGGTCTTCAGGTATGCAGACTACTAAAGAGAATAAAAAACTTTCACAGCATTTTTTAACACTCCTTTCTAGTAATTTGCTTCTTCCATGCACTATGTAGTGCATTTATCTCTTCCCAGCAATAAAAGCTGTAATTTTTTCCAACTTCTCTGCATCTGTCAACTGTCCAAGCTGTCAGATGTAGTCATGGAATCCACAAGGAAACCCAGGGACATTTTAGGAACACTGGGTGTTAGGAATTGTGGGAACAGAAACTAGGATATGGGAGGTACAGGACTACTGAATTAGTAGCAGCAGTAGACAGTATCCAGAGGAGAAACAGAATGCATAGTAACAGGATGACACAACAAAGAACTTCTCTTCTTCTTCTTTCTGTTTAACGGCGGTTGGCCACCAACTTAAAGGAGCCCACAACAAAGAACTAAACTGAAACAAAGGTTATAAACTCACATAAGGCAATTAGGAAGATGGGAAACATCAGTGAACACAGCTGGAACTAATCAGGGAAACAAGACCGGGGAAAATAAAACTAAATTCTAAATACACAAGACGAAGGTCACACACTGTACAAAGGAACATCAAGGAAGCAGAGAACTATCACTAAGAAAACTTAAAGACTAAACTCAGGGTAAGAGCAACAACACATGTAATGGGGGTAAATATGAGGGAAAAATGTACTCCACTGGTGGAGTTCGGTGGGTTATCAGCCTTAAGTGTGGCAGAGACTGATTGGGAACCTTATGTGTTTTTTGTGTGTGTGTTGGGTCTTTTGAACATCATTCACATGGTACATGGTGGCAGCTGTGTGCTCTTCTATATCCCAAGGCTTCATGTACATCAGTTTATCTTGCAACCTCATCTCACAGGCAAAAAAAAGAAGGAAGTTATCAACAAAATCACTTATCAGCCCCAAACCAGGAAGCTGCAGAGGCTTGATGATGTGGAACGTAGTTTAAAAAAGAAAAAAGGTCACAACATTTTTCATTGTCAAATATGGTGCTGACTCTTGTTTTGTTGCTTTTGTATGATCCAAGTAGATCACATTATATTCATACTTACTGTGCTAATTAAGAACTAATAGATTTGGGTCTGTTATAGCAATGCAATGCCAATTTACCTTATGTAACAGTTGAACTGCATTAAGAATGCCTTTCCACCCTTTGAGCAGGCTTAATGCCAAGGTGCATTGAAGCTGCAGTTGCAAACACATTTTCATTGAGTTTTTCACATTTCAATGGACTGGTCCTGTAGCGAATTTTATGAAGTGCGGGAATTCATTCTTTCATTGTGAAGTCAAGAGTGGGCACTTATTCTGTCACTTGCTCTTCACTCACATATAATACACAGCTATAATATACAGCTTTGTGTCTTTTTCATGCTAGCTGAAGTCCGGGACAAACTGTGTTCCTTTTCACCTCAATACGAAACGAAAATATTACGAAACGCGTAATATTTTCTCTGAATACGGAACAATTCCGTTTTTTACAGGATGGTTGGCAACTCTAATAATTAACCTTATGAACAATATAAAGTTCACTATCAGTAACATCATAGCACCCACCCAGCTGTATAGAAACTCCATCATACTAGCGAGTACGCAGTACGAGTTATTGTAACTGACTTTAAAAAGTCAACACAACAAAAATAAACTCCACCTAAACTTGATTTATATCTGACCCAGATAGACTGCAGGTCATAACTTCTTACCTGAAGTTCAGTTCAGCGGCCGCTTCGGGTCTCTCCTCCTCCTGCGTCCCCTTTTCCCTCATCCACCTGAAAGCCTCCACCACTTGCTAATGTTACTGAATCTGTGGAAGCTCCATGACAGCCACCACACGAAGTAACGAATAACGACCCTATCTAAATCCCAGTAACGATTAACGCGTTCCTGATTTTGGCATAATAACTAGTTACAGTGCTCGTTACAGTAACGTTACTTAATGACGCATTAGTCCCAACAGAGAGGCTGCACAGAGGGTAATTAACACCATCCCAAAAAATCATTGGCTGCCCTATGGCACCCTGGAGGCCATTGCCAGATCCTCCTGTCTCAAGTGAACCAGGGCCATCACAGGTGACCATTGCACCCCGCCTGCCACCCGTTTGACCCCTCAGGTCAGCACCTCAGGCCAATCAGGTCCCACACCTCCATACAGTGACACAGGTTTTCTAAGGTCTCATTCGCTTCAGTAGCACGGATACTGAAAAAGCACAATGTATAGTCCAAATTGTTTTGGCTCTGCTCCCTGCATCCTAATCTCACTGGGGGCAATTTGCCTTGTTTGTGTTTACATTAATATTTACCAGGCACTATTACATTTTTTAAGGAAGCAAGCACTAAGACAGCAACAGAGGGAGCTTCCCAAAGATCGTTTACATGTTCTGTCAGTGCTTAAAGTTACTGTCATTACACAGACAAGAAAAAAAAAATCAATACTTCATCAGAGCTGTTTGGACCGTGACTGCAAGAAGCAGCGAGCATGCAGAATTTCAACCAGATCTTTTATTTATTTATAAACCTGTATACCTTCCAGTCTCCCTCAGGACCAAACAACACACGTTGGCTATACAACTGTGATATTGATCATTGCCTTGGGACTCAATTTGGATACGAGTTGATATGCAGTAATAAATCTTAGTCAGTTAATAATAATTCATTATTTGTGTGTGAATAACATTTGTTTAGGTACTGCATGACTAGAACTACAAATACTCAGTTTTAAAACATACATCTCTGCAGCGTTGAAGCTTCTGCTGATTATTTTTTTCTTCATGCATGTAAATGGTTTTCAAATTGTCTCTTTTGTCACTTAAGTTCTCTATAGAATCATTAGATTTTATGATATATATATTTATTACTGTATATATAAAACAATACATATGGGGATATATATAATATATACATATGTATTTCATATGAACCAAGAATACACAAAATAGCATTTACAGCCTAAGCTAATTTGCAGTGCCTGTCCTGTGACAGATTTATTTTGGAAAAGAAAAGAAACCAACAACCCCCTCCTTCGTGCTTTTCTTGCCACCCCAGGCAAGTGGAGACTGTATACCATCACTATTTTCTATCAAATACTTACTTCATTGCCCCAGTTTCCCAAAATATTACGATCTGATGTAGAGACACATGGGAGATATGTACGCCATGTGCTGCCTTTGTTCCCTGCTCAGCACAGACACCGCAGGGAGCTTAAATCTCCCACGCAGAAATCTTCATCCCACTAGTAATCAGAGACATTACCCTGTAGATAACATATGCAGACATACAATCCATATACTCTGCCACATAGTGTACTTGAAAACTGAAGACTGGGACATCTGATTGAGAAAAGGAGATTTTCATTCTTGTGAGGGCTCCAACTGTCATTTGGTTAAGCTGATTGTGTTGTATTCACATCTGAAAAACATGAAAAGCTAAAGTGGGAGAAGAAAATAGAGAAAACAAGAGCGAAAACCCACACAAACAAAAATTCCACTGATGCAGACGCATTGCAGATGCAATCTCAGAACTGCAGCACTGGGGCTCCAAACCCCCAAGAATGAATCTTTTTCTGTGCATAACTTTTAAACTATTCCCTCTGACTAGTGTCGTACTACTCGCCTACTGTGTCTCAGGGTAGTGTTTCTTTTTCTAGTGCAGGAGGTGATGATGCACTGCAGAGGATCTCCTTCCACAGCGTAAAGGCTGAAGTGCTGGAAGCACCGGTTCCTTATCTGGAGGTGTTCAAGGCAGCTTCAAAGGACTCCGAATCAAAATAAGAGTTCAAGGCATGATTAGCATCGATCAGCATCACTAAACCTGTGAAACTCCCCTTTCTTTCAGTCTGAAGAAGCTTAACTACCAATTTAATCAGTGAGACATCTTAATATAAGAAAAGGTGCAATTTCAAAGGTACGTCTCAGATCTCAGATTTCTTTGATAAAGAAATGCTGCTGTAGGAAATGGAAGAAATCTGTTGGCATGACTCTTTGGGGTTAAACTGTAAGAAATAAACATACTGCAGACCAGTTGTTTAAAAACAAAACTAGAATTTTAAATAATGGTAACAAAACAGTAACTTTTTTGTCATTATTACCTAATTACTTTGGTGTAGAATGAAAGACTTGGTTATGAAAAACTTAAAAGGCCAAAATTTCCTTCCAAAGTCTTCCAGTGGGCGAAATTGAAATCTCTGGCAGGCTGATTCTGGACCCCAGGCCTCATGTTTGACACCCCTGTTGAGTAATGAAACCAATGAGATTCACAGCTCAACCTTGTCCAGTGTCTATTCCTCCCAAGTTAAAGTTTATTTCACAACAGAAGGGCTGAAAAATGAAGCCAATGCAGAAGTTCCTTTTACTCTTGCGGCTGGCTCAAAAATAAAGTGAATCCCAACAGGGTTGAATTTTCAGATTTTAAAGCACTGATTTGGATAGTTCACCTCTTCAAAACAATGGCATCTATTAAGCCTCAACCTTTAAGTTGCTAAACTGGACTTTGCCACCGTGTTAGTGGTGCTGGTGCCATTTTCAGATGAATTAACTGACAAATAACATGACTTGCTGTGTGCTTAACTGTACCAACATACCATCCAAGAAGTCAATGCTCCAATTTTGGTGATTGAAATCTTCAGAAATCTTACTTCGGTGTCACTTGGCACTAACTCGGATATCTGTATCTTAGTAATTCAGCCATATAGTCTATGAATATAGCCTGCCAACAAAGCAAGCTTGTATCCAAATATGCTCAGTTCTGGCTCTAAAAACCCTGCATTGCAGCAACTGAAGAGCTAGTACTGCAGTTTTAAAATGTGGAGTCCAAACCTGGTGGGTGACCTAGCTACGTCTATCAATTATATAATTTACGCCTAAACCATAACTTTACCGTGCAACATTTTTAATTTTCACTGAATGTAGTCAAAATTGTTCAGTAGTCATACATCTCTCTGCCACCATAGTCGGTGTAACTCACAACTACTAAAATAGTGCATACAAATCGTGGCGGACACAGAATCTAAATGGTGGGCTTTGCAGTGACAAAGGTCTGAGCTTATTTCAATCTTTAAAACTCATTAGGGATTATGATGAATGATTAGTCATATGCATTGACTCGTTTTTTGTCAAACTAATGGGAGGGAAATGGCAGTTTTGAACAGCCGGGGATTTGCTGCTCTCAGAGTGTGGAAAAAAACATGACAATAATGGTGCAGAGAAGCAAGTAGGACCATTCAATACAGATTATGAAGAATTGGCACTAATCACATATTGTAGCTTGTGTCAAATGCTGTGCTGACCTTATTGTTGTTATGCCAATACTTTTTCGATTAATTCTTCAAACCTGAGCGAAAAGATTTATTTGCCATAAAGAAATCGAAATGAGGCTTACAGGAAGGAAGGCACCACACGGTGTTTTTAAACACACACATTTTCCACAGTTAACTTTTTTATTAGAAACTTTAGACACTAAAAATGATTGAAGGGTGATTTTTTTTCACATTAAACAAACATGCTCGCTTCTCAAAGTGTACAGATGGAACACTTTTGATGCTTTATGCTGTGACAAGAATATGGGCAGCTTTCTGTTTTGGGAAGTGACAGCAATCTGTCCTGGGGATTATTGGATGATTTATTCTGCACTGAAATGTGAAACTTGAAGTGCCTAAGTGGTGCCTCAGCTTGAGAGGGAAGGGGCCACCAAGAGAAGAGTGGCTGCAGCGAGTGTGATTTATTTTAAGCATCTTTATGTTTACAGGCTGCTTCATCGGCTGCTGAGATTTATGGGTTTCTTACTCTCACTTGAGGAGAAGCCAAATAACTTGGAGATAGTTTGGAGTCAAATAAGCCCGGAAGCTTTCAGCAAAAGGCGATAAGAATAATAGAACATTGGATGGAAGTTCAATAGGAGCTTTTGAACGCGGTTGCTGCAAACAAGAATTTATAGCTTCTTCTGAATGTTTGTCAGGAAGAAAAAAGACGTACTCTATAAAAAACAATAGTGTATTAAGAAGTCACTGCCCCAACTGAAATTTCCAAGGAGATGGATCCACTTATCAGCATGTAAAGTGCTGGAAATTGTGGTGCAAATAATTTAAGAAGTCTCTCTACCTCGGAGCAAAGAAAGTACTGGTTAGGAATTCTTACATGAGGTCTCTCCTTTTATATTGGAAAGTTCCCAAAAGAGCCGAGCTAATTTCTTTGCTCTGCAACATGATGAGTGGAACTTATTCCTCTCTCCAGTGCACACCTCCACCTCTCCAGGCTCTCTTCCACCTGCCTCTTCCATCTGCAATCATCATAGTTCACTGAGACCCTTGCCTGATCTCATCTGTCAGCCTGTCCAACACCATCACAAACAGGACAGATCCCTGATAAAATACAAACCCCACCTTAATCTCATCTGTTGCACCTACCTGAAAACTGTGTTGGTGTAATACTTGTCCTGCACCACCCTCACATACTTCTCTGCCACTCCTGACTTCCTCATGCAGTGCCACAGTTCCTCTCTTGGCACCCTGTTATCTGCTTTCTCTGATCCACAAAGACACAGTGAAACTCCTGACTGCTTCTATGTTTCTCCATAAACAGAGCAAACGCCACATTTGTACCACACAATACTCTCTCCCATATTTTTATGGATTTTCTGTCACAATACAGTATAAATAACATAATGACCAATGTGGACTTCAGTGGTCCTGAGCAAGAGCTTCTGTTAAAGTTCCATGTGCTCTGTACGCCTGATTAATAAGATTTCCTGCAGGGCAATGCGGCAGTTTAAATGATCTGCTATCTAATTAAACGCATGTTAAATGTGAGCCACAGTCATTACTCACACTGCAATGAAATTTCGCTTGCTTTGAAACTGTTTTGCATGTGCTAAAATTGTGTGCCGGCTTGGTGTGGAAAACTTTATCATCATGCAAAAACTGTCACAGAATTCAAAAAACTGAAAGTTTTCTCTCCAAAACGCATCTAGCCATTAGGAACGAGCCAAGTGTGCAGGTGTAATAGGCAACAACAGATTTTAAGACTATTGCCATTTTGCTAGAGTACTAATTAGAATGCAAATCAGAGGATGTACTGCCAGCAAAATGTTCTGTCACCACATCCTGCAGACAAAGAATGCACTTTTTCAGTCGTTATGGCTCCAATCAGCTGCAGAGTTGATGAGGAATGAAACAACATTAGAAATGGAAAGAAGACTTTCTTTATAACAGCGTGGGCTCAGAGATGAAATGGAGTTGGATAACTCCATGGCACGAATGTCTATGAAATCTAAATATAAGTTATTTGATTATACATTGTTTAATTCTATATTTAAATCGTCTTAAAAAATTGTGTATAAAAGGCACTCTATGACACCCTCATGTACAAATATTAAATATTTCAAAGTCTCTAAAATAAAGGAAGCATTAATTACTAAGGTGTAAGAAACATGAGCTCTGGAAGTGGAAATGTTTTTCTTTCCCAGGCTACAAAAAGCGTAACATCTGGCTGAGATAATATGCTGCCGGCTTCTTTCTCTCAACTCCAACCCTCGTTGTGAGTCGTGACAAGAGGACTGATTAATAAGCAAGACAAACAATATCACACAACTGTCGCTGTGCAGTTAAAATCGCAATCACACTGTCATTTCACATTTATCCTGTTGTTCTGAAATGTAAATGTTTCGCCATCTTATCTTCTTTCCATTCATCACAAATAACTTGAACTGATCCAAACAAAACAAATCTGCTCTGCTGTAATGTAATTGAATACTCAGTAATGAAATGTAATCTAATTTTTCATTGGTATGGCATGAGTCTTCCTGTTATTGTCGTAATGACAGGGCTGCGATCACCGCGAAGCATTTAATCTCATCTCATTTTGTCTTATTATAGGATTGTGTGACGTCAAGCTTTGTGCCTTTGTCATGATGACAGAGCAGCGCTCCAGTTGGACCGTGCTATGTAAGCACGGAGGTTGAAAATGACAGAATACCATTAAAGTCAAAAGGTCACATATTCAAACCCTTGTATCCCAGGCAGGTGACGCTTTTTATTGCCTTTCCTTGAATGTGTGACCATTTAATTGAGTGCTTCTGTTTACAGCAAATAATGTAGGATGTGTCTGCTAGAGTTGGATGTCCCTTTTACGTGGTTTTGGTCTTGTCTTGGTCTCGACGGACTTTGGTCTTGGTCTTGTCTTGGTCTCAGATCCCTTGTTGCTGTTGCTGTCTCAGATTGACATAGTGGTCGGGAGATTTGGAGTCAACAGTATCCATGACACACAATGTAACGTTCGATAATGTGTCATGTGCAAAAGCATCAGCTCTAAGAGCCGTGCTTTAATGGATTGCATTTATATAGCGCTTTTCAAGACACTCAAAGCACTTTACAATTCCACTATTCATTCAGTCTCACATTCACACACTGATGGAGGCAAGCTACAGGTGCAGCCACAGCTGCCCTGGGGCAGACTGACAGAAGCGAGGCTGCCACATCGCGCCATCGGCCCCTCTGGCCAATACCAGTAGGCGATAAGTGAAGTGTCTTGCCCAAGGACACAGCGACCAAGACAGACAGAGCAGGGGATCGAACCGGTAACCTTCCGGTTACAAGATGAGCTTCCCAACCCCCAGTGCTTTGTAGTGAATCAGAAGAGTTGACTCCTATTGAGTGAGAGCCGGCTCCTCACTTAATTTCCTTTCTCTGCTCAGCTCACAGTGGCTCAGCTATACTCCAATCCCTCCATATTGTGGCCAATCACATGCAAGGATATAGGATAATAGCATTATGCGAAAAACAGAGAGGGTGAGAGACGCGACAGTCAAGTGGAGCGTGCGTCTGTCCTCTCAGTAGACAGCAGTGAGGAGGGCTGTGCGAGTGCATCGCAAAAACACATAAACACATGCCTGACACCCGTAAAGCAACTGGCTGCAGTTTAAAGACTTTTTTGTCTCGGTCTGTCTTGGTCTCGATACCCTCTGATCTTGGTATTGTCTTGGTCTTGGTTTAGGCAGTCTTGACCACAAGTCTAGAGTCTGCCAGGAAAAGCCTTTTCTGAGAAATTTTGATCTAACTGTAACAGCAGCAGTCGTGGTGAAGAGAGAGCTGAGTATAAAAGCGAAGCTCTCAATTTACCGGTCGATCTACGTCCTTATCCTCACCTATGGTCACGAGCTGTGGGTAGTAACCGAAAGAACGAGATCGCAGATACAAGCGATTATGAGCATCCTCTGAAGGGTGGCTGGCCTCTCCCATCAAAAGGAGCCGGCTGAGGTGGTTCAAGCATCTGACAAGGATGCCTTCTGGGCGCCTCCTGGGTGAGGTGTTCCGGGCATGTCCCACCGGGATGAGGCCCCGGGGCAGACCCAGGACACACTGGAGAGATTATATCTCTCGGCTGGCCTGGATGGATGGATGTAACAGCAACAGCAGTTACTTTCCAGAGGTTGGGTGTCTAGCAGCAACTGGCAAGTTCTCATGCAGAGCTCAGCTACCTTTGGAGGAAGCTCATTTTTGCTGCTCGTATCTGTGATCTTCTTCCTTCCATCGCTACCCAAAGCTTGTGGCAATAGGCGAGGGCAGGAACACAGATCGACAGGTAAACTGACGACTCCTTTTTTACACTCAGCTCTCTCTTCACCAAAGCAGATCGGTACAGCATCCACATCACTGGTGACACCACATCGATCTGATGTAGTTTTAAGAGAATTATGCATTTAAAACACATAATAGTCAGTGTACTGAGATGCTGTGTGACATTTTTCACATGAATGTTAAAGAGGTGTGCATTGGGTCAGTATTGAGGAATGCTGACCCAATGCACACTGAACTGATGTACCATGATAACCAGGGTTAATTGGGACCATGCCTGTGTGACATCAACCTCCTTTGAAATAGGATTTTCCCCTTTACTTTTTCCCTCCTGTATGTGTTTATCAGAATGTGAACGCAGCAAATGTCTCCATTATCAGTAAACAAAATATGTCCATTAGCAAAACACATAACCTACCTGCTGACTCATTACAAGCTCCTCACAGAGCACTGCAGGTGATTTTAATTTTGTACCTCTGCTTTATCTCTCACAGACACTTGTTTTGGCTATTTGCAAAGCATTTCTAGTAAATACTTTAACATAATGTTAAATTGCCCAGGAGCATTGTCATTAAGCGCTTCCATAAAAAACTAACATGTAATTTAATGACACACATGTGAATGACTGAATGAAGATGGTACTAATTATGGGATTTACTCAATACAATTTCAGCAAAATATAGAGTAAGCTGTTTCTTTCATACAGAATTTATTGACCAAAGTTTCACTGTTTTCACTGACACATAAAAGCTGTGTCTCCAATCCGATACGGATCGGGTGAAATCCAGACTGTTTAGTAATTGTTTTGGACCGAAACCCATCCCAGCATGTTGTCAATTTTGCTCCCTGAGCCCCACAGAGAATTAAACAATTAGCAGGTAAATTCCTGCCATGGCCACCACTGTCATAAACAACAAATGATCACAAGGTAAGGCCATACTGGCAAGGTAAAGACATGAAATCTCACGTTGAGCTGGAATAGTAAAAGTACTCATCATTTGTCGCGATGTCTGTTCTCTGTTAGCCGCTAGCCAGTAAGTGCTGAGTCGGTATTGATCAGCAACATAATCAAGGTTTTACAGCCACACTTCCCTCATTTTCTACAACAGTATGTAAAAATAAAAAGTTGACTTGTAACTTTTATGCTAAAAGAATAAGAATTAATTGAAGCCGACATGTGAAGTGTTGGATATATACGTGCACTCACACATCCATTATTTTATTCTTTTGTTACCATGGCAACGTGTCTTGTTATGTAAACCACCTTCGTAATACAGGAAACCAAGGATTAAGCCTGAAGTTATCAGAACCTAACCTGCCATATAGTATGGGCCTCTGGTTGGAGTCATACTGAGGTTTAGCTTGAACTTTTGGGACCCCTGTAATCTTGATTACACCAAAGCCGTCTGTCAGCAAAAGATTCGACTAAGATTACCTCCAATACTGGGAGGATACGGATTTTAATGTAACATTAAGAACCACGAGAGTATGAATTCAGGTTGTAGATGTGGCAAAAACAAAAACAAAAGAAAAAGGGGAATGAACTGCAGTTACCATTAAAAACAGATGACAAATACACAGAGTTGGCAGTATATCTAAACTAGTTTGATTAACTTCAATCAAATCTGAGACCAGACCTTCATAGAGTGGTGCCACTATCTTCTTTCCATCCCCACCCCATAGAGGAGATCTTTTCCTCTCAGAGGTGAAACGCTCATGACCATCAGTGGCGTGATGAGGTGTCCCTCATGGATACAGTGAGTGCTTGAATTGTAGACATGTCTGCAAAAAGGTTGCCAGGATTTATCGGACGGATAAAAACCTTCTACCCAGAGTAAGATATAAGGTGTGAGGGCAACATGTGGTCAAATGCAGGCAACAAAATAGACTAACACTCTTGTAGTGCTGTATTCTAGTGACTGTGCCTATTCTGAACAAGTGTATACCATAAATACTGGCATCTTTAAATGAAATGCCTTTAGTTTTATTCTGTTCACTTAGAAATACTAAGCACATCAATGAAAAAGCACTATGATGCATATTGCTACATTTCTGATTAAATTATGGATGTTAGCATCATGGAAGGTTCAGGAACTGCCCAACATGAAACCGAAATCCTTTTCAGAAATGTGGAAACCAAACCAGAATCCAAAGCAGGGATGAGGAGTCAAAAAAAAGCCCAAAACAAAAACAAAAATAAAAATAAACCAGTAGATTTCTGAACACAAGAGGCAGCACAATAAAAAGATAACACAGACGAACCTACAAAGAAAAAAAACCCTGCAGACTAACTGAGGATTAGAAACAGGAGAGGAGGGAGACAGGTTCATCTCATCAACACAGCTGATTGTTATTGTTATGATTGTTATGGCTGGTTTTTCTCTGTTTTACTGTTTTCTACTCACTTGATGCTTCCTGGTTTTCCATGCTTCAGCCTGAACACCTGTTGTTGACTATTCTGGTGGACAGTTGCTGTTGCGTGTGTTCCTTAGGCTACAGATGTGTTTTTATGTGATCCTTAGAAACCAAACCAAGCAACTCTGTGGAAAACGTACCTGTTTGCTCCCAGCTTACCCACCTTTTTCAGCTCAATAATCGCCACCAGAGGATCCTTGACCAGTTCCTTCCCCCACAGCTCTTGCCTTGAGCCACACAAATTAGCACCAAATCCTATTCTGATCCAAGTTCTCACTCTCCTAAACTGTCCTGGCTAATGTCCCTCTCCTATCTGGCAGACCAGTTGTGAAGACCTCCAGTGTTTCTCTGGCTGCGAATCCCAGCTGTTTTCCTTTGAGAAAATGCCAGTAAACTTCAAAGCTGTCATTGTAGAGGTTTAGTCAGGAGATTTAGACTCCTGACATTAGATTTGCCTGATTTGGCTATGAGAACAATGTTAAGAAAAATCCCCTAAGAGCAAGCACTGAACAGCATTAAAAGACAAACCCCAAAGACAGAGACAAGAAGGGACACAAACAAGAAGACAGAAACAGGGCAACAGACACCAAGACAGAACAGAGGACCTGACAGGGAAACACTGGGGAGACTAGAATAATAAAATCAAACAGGAACCAAAGGTTCTACCAACTAAAACTCAACATCATACAAAAAACTCAGGACCATGACAGGTGACTGTCATGGTTTGTCACAAGATTTCTGGGCAGCTTTCTTTAAAAGAAAAAAAAAAAATCAACTCTGTTATCAACAAGTTAACATGAATTTTAACTGAGTGACAGAAAAAATCTGAAATGTCTTCACATAGTTCTTTTTGACATGTCTTTCACTTCTGCGATGAAATGTCATCGCCAATTTTGAAAGCAAAAGAGCGGCATGTTTGAGGAGTGTCGGACCTGCCCATGGCACAGAGTTCAGCATGCTCGACTCAAAAATCTCTGAATTCTTGAACTGACAGCGCACAGCAAGTGACAAGAGTTTGCTGCCTGCTGCCATTACAGGAATACCGGTTTCCTACTTTCAACAGAATGGATGCGAAATCACCAATAACAGTACAGTTATAGGAAACGCTGTCAGTTTTGTGACTTCTATCCTACAAAATCGACAAATTAACATAGTGTATGATTGCATTCTGCTCTGGTATAAATAAGTCTACATGTGTGTCTTTAACAGCTCTCATACTTGCATTTTATGGTGCTAGATTTGAATCCACCTCAAATGCTATAGAATGAAAATAAATCCTTAGAACAGAAATCCTTGAGAGAATTCTGTAACGAAGATGGCAGACGATGTGTTCCTCCCACCAACGAGGCAAACAGGGAAACATAAGTGAAAAGTGCTGCAGCACTGATGCAAATGCACAGTTAGAGTTAGGAATAGTCTCGACTGTGTGGTCACAAACATATGTTCTTGTTAGTGTAGGGAAGATGGAAGTGGGTGTACTTCATTTTATTCATAACGTAAATTCACATGACTTTATTTAAGAGTGTTGGTGAAGTAGGTCTGAGGTGTTGACTGTATCGACATATTTTGTGAGCTGCATGAAGCAGTAATGTTCTCTAAGTTCGCACATGTGCAATATGCGCTGCAGGCTGGTCAGATTACCCATGTGCAGTGTTGGTCAAGTTACTTGAAAAAAGTAAGCAGTAACTAATTACAGATTACTTCCCCAAAAAAGTATATCCCGTTACTTTACTGATTACTTATTTTCAAAAGTAATTAATTACTTAGTTACTTAGTTACTTTTTAAAAACACAATTTACAACCTGAATAGGTGATAAAGCGATAGATCTTTCAGCCCAATTCTACTTTTTCTGCATAATCCATCATACAAAATGTAATCAAATGGAAAAGTCTCTTTTTAAAACTTGTTTTATTAGTTTTAACCTTTTAACTTTATGCATCAAGCAAAAATTTAATTATATGCAACATTCTCTGAGTGGAAGAAATTTGTTTAACATTTAAACTTGTTTTCTGCACATTCCAGCACATAAAATATATTTTTTTGTGTGTTTACACTCAGTCTTTCAAATAGATGCAAGTAAAACACAGCAGAAAATAAATAACATCAAAGACTAGCGGTCCTGTTGCTCTATTTTCACCTGTAAAGCAGGAGTGCCGTAGGCGGAGGTTTACCCTGGTGCAGGTGTGCCGCAGCAGTCAGTGGAAGAATCCGTGAGTTTCTCTGTGAATTTCCCATTACGTGGTAGCGCACTCGGTGCTTGTTTAGGGGTTTTTTTTTTCACTGTAAATAGAAGTTTTCTTCCCACGCACAACGGACACTAATGTTTTTGTCACTTTTTATGGAATCAAACTTAAAGTAAGGTCAGTACTTCCACGCTTTAAATGCTGCACGCTCATACTCTCTGTTTCAATTCAATTCAATTCAATTTTATTTATATAGCGCCAAATCACAACAAATGTCGCCTCAAGGCGCTTCATGTTTCCATGCTTTTCAGCATCTACTTTTATTAACACAATTGCTGTTCCAACAATGGCTGCAGCTTTGCAGCTTGCAGCTACACATACACACCTACAACAACACAATTTCAGGACCCAGTACAGATTTTTAAAGCCGGCGAGGCCTGATTGCGGATGCTGTGCAGGTGCGTCCGCTTCCCCTGCAGCGGCACCACAGATGACGCCCCACCACACACATTCACTTCCCCTTACATTCATGAGCTCTTTACAGTAAAACAGGATACTTGTAAAAATGAAGGCTAGGCTATGCCAACACATAAGAAATCGTGTTTGCTTACAAACAATCCATATTCATATGTTTTATGTTGATAACAATGCTGATATTTGTAAATTTAAAATTTAAAATACATTTATCAATGATGTAAATTTCATGCATGACATCCCCCAAATTTAACCAGTCCAAAGTTTAAATGCTGAACATCAAAGTGAGATCCAAGTTGGGTCATAATTGGAGGTGCAAAGTGTGGACCTAGTTTGGACGTTGTATAGATGTCCAAAATTGGTCATGGACTGACAGACCCAATTCTGGACATCTGCACATCTATCCAATGTCCAGTGTTTAATAGGAAAATGATATAATAGGTATAATTTAGTAGTCTGTATTTTACCTGCCCTTTTCTCCTGTCCATTGCTGATGTTAGTAGTCTCTCCCAGAGTCAGCTAGTTAGTGAATATGTTACTTCCAAAATGAATGAAACAGGCATGGCAGAGGAAACTGGAAAAACTAGGGATGCCCTAGTACCTTTTTTTCTTTCTTTCTTTTCTTTCTTTTTTTTTTTTTTAACAGTCAATTCAGGATGAAATCATTCCCATTATTTTATTGAGATTTTCAGCGAGATGACATGCAAGCTAATCCAGAAGTTAGCTTTAGCAGTAGCTCACAGTTGGAGTGGATTAATGACCTGAGCCAGGGTGCCTTCACCAGTGGAGGGCCTTCTGCACCTCACAACTGAAGAACCAATATCCATGTAATAGTTCAGTTTTACTTGCATTATTATTATTATTATTATTATTATTATTATTATTATTTATTTTATTTTTTTTTATTACACTTTTTCATCAAAGAAAAAACTGTTGATTACATTTCTAAATGGTCACCTCTTAAAAGTGCTCTTCCTGTTAAGCTTACAGAGCTATACTTCATTATGGTTTTAACACTTTTAACACACTGTGATACTGTGCTGCTGGCTAAAGGCACTGAAAGGATGGAAAGGAAGAGGGGATCACCAGGACAACAGACAGAGAGAGAATGACAGAGGAAGAAGACAACAACAGATGAGCACACATGAAAGTTTTTAGCAGTAAAAAATGTGATGAAAATTATTTGCTTTCTTTCATAAATTTAAATAAACTTGTAACAGGACTTGGCAAGACCGCTGCTGAGTGGCAACATTTAACGAGTGACTCCATAAAATGGGTTAGAAATCTTGTATGGGACTAAATACCCATGTTGTAGTGTTAAAGCAAACTGCTTAATGCAAAGTATATTTTCCATACAAATGACCATAATATAGGGTAGCTTGTTGTGAAATGTGGAGGGTAAAGTGTAGCAAAAGCACTCTGATATAAACTTTGCTTGCAGGCAGTGGGGCGGACAAACAGTTTAATGATGACTCAGCCCTTAATGAAGCCAACTAAATCGGTCTAGCTCCCTGCTCATGGTCTGGGAACAGTTTTAAAAAAGCTCACACCCACTGGGCCAGCCCCCTCCTAGTGGAGGTTGAGGTAACATACACACAATAAAATAAGGCAGTGTTCCTAATGAAAACAGCCACACTAATGAGAGCATACATGTCCTTCATCCTTCTTCCTTTCCAGAGTTAGATGGTGCTTTAGCTGTCAAGATCTTCTGTGTGGAAAATGGTTGTGTTTGCAGACCCCACAGAAGTACGCAGGACATCAAGGTTAATGTAAAGTGAGGATTTAATAAAGAAGTGACGAGAGGGAAACAGTCCAAAAAGAGAAGCTGAAAACCAGGAATCATGAAGAATAACTACAACACTGGGGAGAACAGGGAAAGCACAGCAATGTGAGGTGACTTGACAAAGGGCAAGTGACTGAGATAATAATAACAAGAGGTATCAATAAACACTGTAAGAGCTCACTGACTTTTAGGGGAATAGTATTTTTTTCATTTTTATTTTTACTATAAGAATCTTTCTGTTATCTGTAACTTGATGATTCGGGAATGTCTGCCAAGTCCAGGCAGGAGAGTGACTATGTGATTATATGAAGCACGACAAATCTATACAATGGGACCCTCCTGCTGTTTGTGCACAGACATCTGAGGATTCTTCCAGGAATGTTGATGCCATTTTCCAGAGAATTGATCGGTCAGTAGGTGGTGATTTCATACCCACTGATCTCTAACCAGGCTATATTAAAGTTACCACAGCCTTATACCCCGGGAAGAAGTGAAGCACTTCTGAAACACCCTAAATTACCAAGATAAAATTAAATCCTGCTTCATATTACAGGACTGTGGTCACATATGCATACAAGCACACATGCACCGATTATTAAAAAGCAAAAGTTTAAACAACAGAGAGTCAGTCTTTAAAATAATAACCAAAAGACATGCACAGAAACTAAAATACTCACAGTCTGATTCAGAAAGATAAAGGGAGGGACCAAGAGGGGAACATTGAGGGAACTACAACTATTGCTATTAAAACAAGAGAAAAGACATGAACAAAGCACAGCAAGAGCAGAACCAAAGTGAAAACAGTTTACAAAGACTTAATATCGCCAGAAATAAAACTCACAATTATTTACTAAAGTAATAAATTAAAACAGGAATCCAGAAATTCAGAAACAAAAATAAGGACCAAACTCAAAGATTAGATTATTTATTGAAACCAGTGATGTCAGACTTCAGTGTCTGCTCAGCTACAAACAGTGCAAAATAAATGATGACTTCAAATCTTCATGAGGTTTAAAACTCATGGCTGCCCAAACATTCAGATCAGAGGAGACACTGGTGAGTGTGCAACAGAATGATGGCAGACACTAAAAAGCTTCTAGTTTAAGACACATCAATACTGTATTGACTCTGGGCATTTTTCTTTCCAGCAAAATTGAATTTGACATCTTTCGAGCTGGTTACAGTGAATCATTTGATATTACACCAATGCCAAACACCAATGTTTCAGAAATTCCTAACAGATTGGAGCACATAAAAAAGCACGACTTTCAAAATTGCTGTACGATAGAAGGGTAATGACACTTTTTATTGTTGAGATTTATTGCGCCGGGGTAATATTCCTCAAAATGATTTGTTGTGATATAAACCAGCTCAGCACTCCAGAAAAGGAAGTGGTACTGGACAAAGAAATGCCCGTCAATGTCCACAGCTTCTCATGTTTCATCTCATATGCAAACTATCTCATACGCAAAGAAAACAAGTTCATGAGGAAGAGAGATGGGTGTTACTCATTCCTCTGTCTTTGCAGTATCTCCGATGTCATAACGTGAACCTTTTAAAATGGATTTTCTTATCTCTTTAGGTGAGGTAATATGATATGTAATCATTCGAGTGTGGCTTGTGCCACATGGGGCACAGGGCTGATGGAGACGTTGCTCATGTGCAAACATGATTCAACCTGCAGTTATCACAATGCTCCAGTCCTTCCTGTTCCTTGTTTCATTCAGAGCACATCCAGTCAACCAAAAATATATTCTGACTCTGTGTTATGTCTTTGCAGAGGCTATTTTCTATTCTTAGTTGCATAAATAAAGTATAATTTTGCATAAATACACACGAATCTGAGTATTTCAGTCCAAGGATTCCAAAATATTAAATGTGTATCTGTATTTTAACCTCACATTTTGGGTTATTTAGACCAAAATACTGAATTTTGCTCTACAAGGGCCTGATATCCACTTATAAGGACATTACACTGCTACTGTTCTATCAAAATTTTAAATGAATATCCTCATATGTGGCTCTCATTTTTCTTAGATATAAAAATTAGGAAAAAAAAATCTGGTAATTCTTAGTTTTTACATTCATCAGGTCCCAATCAGCTCAAATATCAAAGAGAAATTAAAAATGCATGATGTGGAAGAGTTCGGGTCTTAGGAGGTTAATGTTCTTTGAAAAAAGGGGTAAATGGAATGGCATTCATATTCCACTGTTTGGTGTTATCTGTCACATCTGCCATAGCAGACATGTAGACTGGAGAGAGATTGTGGACCCGAATGAAGACACAGACGATGACTGACTTAAAGCAAAAGTGATCATTTATTTCAGCAGAGCAAAATGCAAACAAAAGCAAATTGCGACCGTCTTCATGCCTGCACCATCATCCAGGTAAGTAAATCCCAAAAGATTGATTCTGAAAATGCTACGTCCAAATCAACAGAATCAACTTTTTGGTGCAAAAGGCGACCATCACTAAAGTAGCAAAACCTAAACTGGGAAAAACCTAAAAATAAGTACAAATAAACAAAAGACCTGAGAACCCGAGACGTGGAACATGGGAAATGCAGTGGGTGATACACAGATGACCAGCAACAAACAGAGGAGGACAAGGGGCTTAAATACACAGAGGGATGACGAGGGAATGAGACACAGGAGGAAAGCACAGCTGGGAGTAATCACACACAACAAAACCGAGAGGAAGCAAAATTACAAACACTAACCTAGGACGCGAGACTGTCAAAGTAAAACAGGAAAGAAGAGACATTCACAAAGACACAGACTTGACACTGAGACCTGGAGACATGACATGAAATGTGGAACACGGGAAGCCATAATAACAGAACCCTAAAGAATCCTAACAGAACAATAAGAAGAACCAAACCCATGAATAACACTAATAATCAACAAACACACCAAACACAAAACACTGGGTCACAGACCCAGTACCGTGACATTATTGATCCCTCAGACAGTCGTTTTCAATAAGGATGACATCACAGTGGTTTAAAATGACAATGCACAAATCTGTGATACATACATTTTTTCACACCTGAATTTGTTCATACTTTATGTACTGCTACTATTACTAAAACTAGGTGATATGACTACTACTGCTCGTTATACCATTATTGCTATTTTTAATATTATTTCCTTTAGTTGAGTATTTAAAGTTTACAAAGACAAATGTTGGGTTAAAAGAAATAACAAAGAACTGCATGAAAATTTGTAAGCTTTAATCTTCTGTTTTAAATATTTTCACATCACATCACGTCATCATTAACTGTCTAATTTCCTGGCTTTCTATTAGATGTGGGAGAATCTTGATGTTTTTTATCGCAGTGAGTGAACTGAACTTGGGCTTAAGACCGAGATGAGCACAGAAGCTCCGTATGCTTCTTTTAAAGTTTGTAGTCTATTTAAAATGATTTCCCAAACTGTTAATTCAGTCCCCTGCGGAAACAGTTTAGAAAGGTTCCACTTTTTTGAATCCCTCCTCTTACCCTGTTGTTCGAGTTTCTTTCTTTCTCACAACATTGTCTCGAGGTAAAAAGCGTTTCCATATTTTATTGATTTGGAATGATTCTGACTCACTAACATACAGTCAGGTACTCCTGTTTCATAAACGCAATGGTAAGTTTGCATTTCTATCCACATAATGAACCTTAGTGAGGCGAGCACTTTATTGACATTAATTCTATCCAAGAGAAAAACTATAAGATGTGGTAAAACAGGAGACTGACTAATCTGCAGAAATCATGAGATGCAATCATGTTGCCAGGGTTTCAGAATTGCAAATGAATATTTTCATTATCTCAATGATTCCAAACACCATTTTCAGCTAATTGGAGAGCAAAGGCTGACCATTCAAAGTTTTATATGGTCCTCCTAATAAAGCGCCTACCAAGTTTATAACATTTAATGAAGTTAAACACCATCCAAATATCATTACATTAGCATGAAATTAAAACTGACCACTATTAACTTCTCTTATTTCATCACTTGGCTGCTGGCTTGTATTAATTTCCCATCTCTGCCTGTATTACTGCGGCTGACCTGAGTGGATCTAATCTCTTTGAGGGCTGCATTCTGCGACTTTAGTGTCTATTTTATGGGGAGGAGAAAGAAGCTTGGGGGCCAAAGGAGATAAGGGGAATACATTCTGATTCATTTTTTCTGATGGAAGCATAATTGAGTCCATTCGAGGCTTTTAGGGGCTCAGATATAACCACAAAGCCTGCAGACGTCTATGTAATATTACATTAGCCCGAAAGAGGCACCACTGCTGCTCTTTCCTCAGACAGGGAGAGTGAATTAGCATTTGCATAATAACAATATTCACTTTTTTGACTTGCTCTGACAACTAAATGTTTCAGGTTTACCACATTAGCAAAAACACTTTTGTTGTGCAAATTTTGAGTTGTGTTCCCAAGTGTGTTTCCAGTGGTAGGAAAATAAAATACTGTGGAAAACATTTTAATCCAACGAAAGCTGGATATTTGTCTTTGGTTTATTTTGCAGGAACATAATCAGGGATATAAATATGCAAACATAAATATTATATTTAAAATCTGCCCACTTCAAAAATGTTTAAATCTTTGTGTAATCATCCACACAGTCACATAGTACCTGCAGATACCCTGCATAAAGAAAATAAATGCTCTTACCTAGATTATTTAAAACCTAACGATTGTCATTTACCAATCAAAAAACAGAATAAATAACTTTCCAGAGAAGTTTAGTTAAAAGGAAGAGAGTATAACAGGAGCATGTTAACACGAATTGAGAAGGCTGAACTCTAAAGTAGAGAATTTCAGGTCAAAGCCAGCTGGCAGATTTCTACCCAGTCACTGGCTGTCTGCCCAAAACATATAAACCTTTTCTATGGGGATATGCTGAGGTCTAGGAACAAGCCAAGGTCAAAAAAATAGACAGCCTGGTTGTTAAGCATGCGGAGGGGAAAAAAAGGCTTGGTCACTTGAGACAAGGCAACAAACACAAATTGACATGAGACTGGAGTAACCAGGTGGTAAACCTGCAGAGCTGGATAATGAGGGACCGGTCGGCATGGAAGAGAAGGGTCCAGTGACTGGAAAAAAGTGTGAGGATGTTGAAGGACAAGGGGTGTGTGGGTGGGTGTTAAGATGGTTGTTTAACAAGCCTGTACTGCTCTGATAACACAGAAGTAACTTATATTCAAATTATATTCTGTTAAAGTCCAGGTATGATGCGTGGGTAGTCTATAGGTGCTACGCAGATTTGCATTTTATATTTATATGTCATCTGCTGTCACCTGAGGTCAGTGTCAAAAATATGTCAAGCGTTTGATAATGTGGGCTACTCTTATGCTTTTGGCATGTATCCTCCACACAGGAGAAGACAAGAAACACATAAAAAGAGCTTTTCAGTGCATGCACACCTTGAAAAACAGTGTTTCCATATAAGCAAAGGGGATTTTGCAGTAGAAGCTGAATGTGTGTGCTCACTCAGTCTTTTTGTTTACAGTTCTGAAATTTCTTTTCACTGAAGAAAAAACTGCTTTTGATGTGGAAATGAAAGAAGTAGTGAAATCCGAATTGGTAGCACAGCTGAATTTCCATCTTGTTAGGATGCCTATCTCATTTATAACTCTACCGCTCTCAGAGAGATCGCTGAGTAGTGTCTGCACAACCATAATTTAACATTTTCAGTCTGAGAAATATTACGTTTATTCTCTCTATAGAAAATAACCAATTCATCACTCAGAAGTTTACAAGATGATACCCACCCAAATGGTAACTCAGAATAACAAGTTTGCAAATCAGTGTCGAGGATCCAACAGGCTAAAAGATGGCAGGAACAGAAGGATGTATGTTATCATGTGTGCAAGTGTATATATACCTACAAACATTGCACAAAATATACTGGCATCAAAATTTTGTAAAGTAAAGCTGCATCTCAGTCTGGATGTTGAATGTCGCTCCCACAGGATGTGCAAGGTTTTAAGCAGGCATACAAAGCGTTTTATTACATTTTCTGAGGTTATATCAGGTATGTGGTTGTTATGTGTTGGGAAAGCAGGGAAAATGATTCCAGACAAACCAGGTAGTCAAGAAGATATTTAGATGGTTTAATAACAAATGCAAAAAACAGCCTTACAGACTTGATAAAGTGGAATTTTATTATTATAAAGAAAAACTTGGGAACTTACTGAAACCTGAACAACTTAATTTACTGAAATAAACACACTGTTGAACAAAGTAGCTCAGACAGATAAAATAGAGAAGTAAAGTAAAGGAATGGACTTAAAGAAAAAAAAATATAACAAGTGAGCGAGGTCATTCCATAAATCAAAACTTAAAAATAATAAAATAATACAAAAATGAATGCTTGTATTCTGGTATGGATTGGTAAATGTTTTTGTTTTTTTTTAATATCTGAGCTTTCTTTAGTGAATCGGATACAGATGTTTGAGAAAGTGTTCAGCTGGTTATCCAGTAAGAAACACAGAGGTTAGTCAGGATCCATTAATTATTCATAGCCATTCGCCACAGCCACCGTCATTCGGATGACCTCTGATGGAGGTTGCCAAACTGAATGTTTGATTCAATCAGCAACAGCAATGATGAATTCCCCGAGGAAGTAACATGGATGCATTCCAACATCCAGTGGCTCAATATTCAGGCTACAAAAACTCGTTCAGTCCATCTCTACCATTGCCCAACACCTCACACTCCGCATGATGATTGCTGGAATAGCACAAAGCTCTGAAAACAAGTTGTTACCTCCTCAGATCCTCTGGGATTACAGGCTTCTGCCCAGGCAGCAGAGCTGTCTGTGTAATCAGCTGGTGAAGAGTGAAGAGTGTAATGCAAAGAAAAACCACTAACAAACTTATTAAACTTGACTTTAAGAGATGAGACTTACAACTTCACTCATCTTCCAATCAGAATGAGCAACAAAAATAAACTTGATCATCAGGTTATTATTAAACCATAAGTTAAACTCAACACTAAATCAGGAAAGAAAGATACGTGAAAAAAGAAAAACAGGGCTGCATTGTGACAGTCATACAGATGTGTAAAAACATGACCTCCTTATCTCTTCCGTTTAAATCTTAAAATTAAAGATATGCACTTTTGTTTAGCTGCATCTGTTTCTTGAACCGTTTTAAGCCTAAACCCTGGAATAATATCCAGAAAATGTTTGTTTTTTTGGGGAATTTTTTGTTTGTTTAATTTACCCTCTCCTTTTAAAGCTTCTGACAATTTTAAAAAATAAGTGTAAATTTGCATATGAGTTTAAACTTGTATCATACCATATTTGCTACACCAGGCATTTTTTGGAATGTAATGCTTAAAATATATTGTGCAATTTATTTATTATTTAGTACAATTAGAATTAATTAATCAAGGAGTTCTGTAGTGCAGAGGAATCCAATCCAATTCTTAGGAGGACCAAGTTGGTTTTCATTCGATTCATTGACAATGAATGGACTTACCAGCATTTTTTTTTTACCTTGTTTATGACTTTAAGGTATCAAAAAACATAACATGAGCAGGATCACAGGATCACTTCTTTTTTTTTTAAACAATGCAATTTGGATATATTTGGTTAGATGAGAAGGTGAAGTTAAAAAGCAACTGTGTGATAGCTAAGCTCATTATAATTCAGCAGGTTAACTAATTAATCCCCTGTATCAAATGACACATCCAATGCACAGTGTCTTAAAAAGCTTCAGTATTTGCAGCCTTTTTATGTGGCTTTGTGTGCTTTCGGGTTTGTTGTTTTATTTCATCTGGTCTCCTGCTTTTCATTTCTCTGCTAATGGCATGCATTAGTCGGTCTGACAAAGCAAGCTTTTCAGTTCTGTCATACTGTAAAGAACATTAAAATGCTCTACAGAATGCCCTGTCAACACTCAGCACAGGTACGATTACCTTTTATCTGCTAAGAAATAATATATGAAAAACACTTCAACCAATACACTGTAAATAACTTAAAAATGAAAGAGCCTGGACAGCTCCTAACACCGATTCTGTATTAATCATGGCGAAGCAAAAGCAGATTTTCGTATCTGTCCTTGAAAGTGGTGTGACAATTAATCACTTTTCCTCAACCCGCATCTCTCTCACTTATTTCAGTGTGTGCTCTGGTAATGACAGCGACCTTCACAATAAGCCGGGAGTCACAGTGAGTGAGCTTTGCCCTCATTAGCCGCCTGTACTCGCTGTCAGTTGGCTGACTCACTGGGGAAAAACGAGCAGAGGAAGGAGGTGGCTCGGGTGAGAGCGTCCCTGTACACTTTTGCTGTCCCCAACCTTGTCCTTACTTCTGAAGCCTGAGCAGGGACAAGAATGTCACCAAAACAAGGTTCCAGACTGGCCCTCAACATTGTCATGTGTTGTGGTGCTGTTGGTGCTATTCTCTGCTCATTAGGAGATATAACAAGATTTCACCCTTCTGCCCAAATCACCTAAAGCCTGCGTGATGATGGCCTCTGTGACCTTTAGACTCCTAATGAATTTAATGAGGAAGAATATTTGCCTCCGCCCGTTGCAGTGTGTGCGTCAGACACTATTTTTATTGTCTCAGAATAGAGAAACATTGAAAATTACTGTGTACTTTGGATCTTAACGTACCAATGATTCAGACTACAAGCTCACGAAGACAACTGCAAATCATGCAAAACAGTGAGCTGGGACACAGTTAAAGTTTTTTACTGCTTGTTAAATGTAGGTTTGCAGTCAGCTGGAGCTTACCTAACATCATAGTACAGAAGGGCGCAGGCTAACACACAGGAAAAGACCATCACACACTCGCACGTCTATACTTAAAGCCAGTTCAAATCAGCAGCCAAACTAACAATTTGGACTGTGGTAGAAAACTCGAGTAAAGGCCAACCAGGAGATTCAAGTAAAGAAGCTTCTTGCTGTGAGGTGCAGTGTTGGGAAGGTTACTTTTAAAATGTATTCCATTACAGATTACAGAATACATGCCCCAAAATGTATTCTGTAACGTATTCCGTTACGTTACTCAATGAGAGTAACGTATTCTGAATACTTTGGATTACTTAATATATTATCATGCTGTTTACAACTACATGAATGTACTATTGCTGTGATTTATTACTGTTACTGAAGGTCCGCGGCTCCGAACTGTAGTAAAGGGACCTCTGGCTAATACGGTGGGTTCTGTGTTGGGCTCGTAGCCGAAAACTAGCTTTACTTTGTTGTCTGGGTCAACTTTGCTAGCGAGAGACAGAGAGAGGCGTTGAAAGGCTGCTCCAACAGAACTTATTGTTTTCAGAGGAAAACACGAACACGGTGTACAGTCGAGTCTTAATAGCTTACTTACAACTGGGCTCGTCAGGCACTCTTCTTGGCTGCAGTGGTTATTATTATATTTACATGCTTCCAGCTCCCGTTTTTGCTCGATGACAGCTCGTACTTTTCCTTTTTCTCCCTCCTCGCGCTCACAGACACATAACGGGTATGGCAGTCCATTCTCCCTGCAGCACGGACTACACTGCCCATGATGCTATATTCTTTAGAGCTATACCTGTAGCATTCTGCCTATTAGCTTAGCACAACAACAACAAAAATGCCTCTCTCACCCAGGAAACACGCAGAGAGAGAGCGTCACCCTGTAACCATGGCAACCGTAACGCTGCCGCCTGGAACAACAGAACGTAGCTGTCAAACAAAACCCAAACAGGCCTGACCCGCCACAATATGAAACAGGGAAGTACCGCCATGTAATCCATTTATTTCAACAAAGTAACTGTATTCTAAATACCACCTTTTTAAATGGTAACTGTAACGGAATACAGTTACTCATATTTTGTATTTTAAATACGTAACGGAGGTACATGTATTCCGTTACTCCCCAACACTGGTGAGGTGGCAGCATCACACCTCTAACTGTTTCGTTATCTGATATCAGTTATCAGAATCACAGACAGACTAGGACTACTTGTGAAGTGACCCAGAGGTATCGTTCCATGTTTTTATTACCGTTCAGCTTCCATGATTGTATTCTTTGTGTTTTAGTTTCATTTTTTATTTTCCTAGTTTGCATTTCTTCCTTGTGGACTGTTTTCTAGCCTTTTGCCTGCTCCTCACCTGATAAGTGTGCTTACTCTGCCTGACAATTTAAGATTAGGATTTTGAATTTTACTCTGGCTCCAGGCGTCTTCTTAGGTCATCTTTTAACTGAACTATTACAGTAACAAGTCAGCAAGCAAAATAATTAAGAAGTGTTTCTGACAAAGGTGCTTAGTCATGTTTGTCGGACATTTTAGTACATGTTTGTGGATCAGTCTGGATCCAGTACAAACTGTCCTCCTACCTCTGTTTTTAGCATTTTCAAACGGAGACATCAATACAGCTGTTTAACGGACTCTTGTTCCATTTCATTGTCTTCACCGGGTAGTCTTGGGCTTCATCTAATGTTTGCAATGTTTGAAAGTTGATAACAACCATCGTGACTCTTTTTATCTCTGACTTGGGCTTTAGGTTTCGTCAAACCAGCTAAACAAAGAAAGCCTGGTTATGTTGAACCTCCTCCACATTATACTCCTCAGAAAGCTGCCACCTAAAAATGATAATTTGCTCATTTAGCTTTTGGCTTTTTCCATTGTAATTAATTATTTGGTTATAGAAAAATTAATAAATTATAATTAATCTGTGAACTGGAAGTGGTAACCAGTCTTAAGGGCTTAAAGGACATTTTTCTTTCATATAGATGGATTTGCTTTAACTCATGTCTGAGTTAAGCTGTTTAATTTAATCACATTTTAATTTATTTAACAGTCAAATAACTGATAGTTAATCTCAAATGTAACATTACATTTTGTCAAGTATACAAAACCACCTTAAAAAATACGCCAATAATGAAAGATGTGAAATTTGTCTTGGTGAAAGCCATTTCTAAGAAAGTATTTCTAAGGAAATGCTCTTTGCTGATCCTTGTCCAGTATTTTTCATATCCCTGCTTACTTTCAGCCTTGAGATAAAATGATGTGCCCATTTACTGTCTGCACATTGTGTTTCCAGTCTTCCATTTTGTCTGCCTGGATGTTTTGCTCGGTGAGGTGGATCTGACAAGTGCAACAAATAAGAATTGAAAGTCAAAGTGTACGAAATTATCGCCATCCGCAAGGTGATGCTGTGAGCACTGCACTCTTCATCAGATGTCTGCACTTTAAAATGTCAAGCTTACAGGTGTTAATGCATTTGAACACCTTTGAAACACGATGCAGTGTTCGCTTCTAGTCAGTAATTATTGCATATTTTATATGTTTGGGCCCGAAAAAATGATGTTGTGCATTTTGGCCTCAGATTCTTCTGACTTCAGTTTGATCGATTTAGGATTCTCATCTAAATGTTTTGGACATTTTCCCATTAATCAAGTGGTAAATTGAACTGTGTCCTAAAACAGCAGCTTAAGGCTGTGGTTTAAACAGACCAAACAACATTTTCAACAGCATTTGATGATCTTTGTGTAACGGCCGAGAGGCCCAGGCTGTGGGTGTGGACTCAAATGCAGACACAGAGGGAGGCAAAACGGGCGTGAACACAGTGCTTTATTTACAGTGCCTAGTTAACTTACAAAGCAGGAAACTACGAATGCTATGAACTGTGGAAGCTATGAACTGAGAACTATGAGGCCAAACTATGAACATGAAACTGAGTGCTATGACTAGGTGCTAGATTTCATGGATGGATCCTGGGAATGGAAAAAGGGGCAGCGGCTTGGATGGAGGTACGCAGTCACTATAATGAGAGGAGACAAGTAGTCAGTGGCAGTCTAGTGAATCACAGCTGAAGGATTAGACTATGGTGGTTAGGGCTTACGTGTTGCAGGTTAAAGTGTCATGCGAGGAGGGGGTGTCCAAGGAGTTCTGGGTGAGGAGTGTCCAGAGAGGATCCAGAATATACTTGGAGTGAGGCACTTGGCAGGGAGGCAGGCAGGTGTAGTCCAATGATGGAAAGGAAGCAACCAGATGACAGAACCAGCGTCCAGGTGAGTAGTTTAGCTTGGGAAGTGTGACTGCCAGGTGGGTCGTGAGTTAGCAGAAGATCTGGCAGAAGTCTGTTGTGAATGCTGGTCTTATATGCTGGTGACTTGATTGGAACCAGGTGTGGAAGCTGACTGGCGTCTCTGCCTGAAGGTGGAGCCCGTACTCACCTGGACCATGACACTTTGAGAACTTTTCCCTCCTTCGTGATGTATTGAAATAATAAATACAGCACTTATAACTTTCTCTTGTACACCTGTGCCTCGCACAAGTTCCCTGAAAACCCACACAGACCTTCATTAAATATTGATCATTTCTATTAATACCAAATGAGAGCATAGCAGGGAAAGGCAAACCTGCACTGTGTTCCACATTGATCACTTTTATTTTTGCTTGGGGGGAAAAAGTCATCATGGTGTAACTCTGTGGTAAACAGTCTTGGCTACTCTCTGTGTTGATCTTAAGCTTTTATCACAAGGCTTTTACTCCTTTATACCACACACTGGTAACTAAAATTATATATTTCAAATTAAATAATAAATAAGTTATACATTTTTACATTTTAAGTCCTCTGACAATACGTTAAATGCTTAAAATTCTGCCTTGTTATTTTCTCATTTAGCCCTTTTTCTTGGGCACCAGGTCTAGTTCTGTCGTCTTCTGGGAATCAGCCAGAATGAGTCAGCTCTGGTCAAACATTTTATTTTTACCACCATTGGCCCCCTATCCCACTGAGACTGACTGCAGTGCAGCAACAGCCTCTTTGCTTTCACACTGGCATGCAAGGGGAGTTGTGGAAGGTTTCCTATAATCAAGAAGTTAAAAAAAAGAAAGAAACAGAAACTGTAGCCTCCTCGGAGCTCTGATCCAGGGTCTGGATTACATTTGAGCACTTTTATTCAGCTGCTAAAATCTACAGTCTGCTATTAGGACTTCTTCGGCTTCTCAGACATGTACAAACCAACACAGGAGCTGTAGAAGATAATGTGGATTCATGATTGCACAGTATTGCATCTGAAACTGTGATGCCATCCTTTCGTTATATCCAGTCTGTGCTGTAAGTATTGTTTATTAGTTTGAGATCGTCTGGGAGTAAAAAAGTTAAAGATGCATGTATAGATGTATTGAGTGTTCTCATGCACATACGTTTAAATTTGGAAATCTTCCCTCCAAGGTCATCTTCTTGTGCACCTCCGGACTGCTTTCATCACAGGTGCCTGTGATTCCTGTTATTCCAGCACATTAATTATTCTAACTCATGCAACAGTAAGCACTAACAGTGCTGTCAGTTGCCTAGCAAGTGGTTTAACAGATATAGTAACACAGAAAAAAGTCAAATAGTAAGTTAAGGTAAGTTAAATGTTAGAAGGTAAATTTTAAACTCAAGCTGCTGTGAAGTGAAAGGATCCACCAAGAGCTGCATTTTTATTTTCATCTGCGATGAAACATTTGTATAGTAATGGTACCATAACTCTTCCACAGACAAATCACAGTGAATGGATGATGGAAATAAAACACTGAAGTAAGGTAGGTCGTAAGAAGATATTATGTTCCCTTTAGCACACACGCAAAAACAGCTGTGGCAACCAGGGATACACAGTTCTTATTATTTTATTTTCTAGTGTGGAGTTTGCTTATGCTACAGTCAGCAGGGAAAACAGTGGTTTGAAGAAGACTACGTGCAATGAACTTACAATGTAATTCCTTTGAAATGATTGCTTCAACAATGTGTACCAGATGCTATCTTCGAAGTGACTTTGATACATTACAACAGCAAGAAGAGAGTCAGTCTCAGTATCTGATTGAATTGGCTCAAGTTGGTAATTACCAGCATTCTCTTTGTGTTTATACAATGAACACTAACGCTAGTGTTCATTGTATAAACACATTTACAATTGACATAAATCTTTGAAATCACAAATCTGTTGCCATTTACACACATAGAACTGAGTCTGACCAGAACCTCAAAGAAATTAAGATCTTTTTAAAAACTTGATGTCCACACTAAAGGCACAGTAAAGGTGCTCTAGCAGCCAGCGATAGCAACCCTGAATACAACACTCCATGTTGATTCCTCCCTTTATTGTATTATACTTAAGGAGGAAGCTACATATAACTGTTAGTGCCATGAATAAAATTTCTTCTTCAAAAAATCTTAGAATGAAACAAATGTTTGCAGAACCTTTAATAAAACTTGGTAAAGCAAACATTTCATTTCAAGCTAGTCTGAGAAATCAGACTCTTTATTTTCTTCTCCTCTGTCTGAGTGTCACTGTCACTGTAGTTCTTGCCCTGCAGAAGACGAGGTATCTGATCTATCATGATGCAGCAGCATTGTCTTTGTGAACTTAGTCTGAACCTGTAGCTGGAAATCTTCAGCAGCATCTCAAATATGAAAAGGAAATTTAGTAACTGGAAAGAAAGTTGAAAAATGTTCTTTTGTCTGCAATAGCAGAGATATAATCAAGTTAAAATCTGAAAAGCAAGCAGATTTCAGAGGTCAGAGACAGGCCAAAGTAAACTGTGGGTCATTAAGGTTATATAACTGCTCTAGTAAAGATTTATATTACAATCAACCAGTAATAATGAGTGCAAATGCCAAAGCTGAAGTGCTTATTGGCCTTTTTGTGCAATGGCAATGGAAAATACTCCTTCCTTCTGGCAGGCAGACAAAAGATTTCAACCCAAAAACATTTGCAAAAATGTAAAAAATAACATGAAGAATCTTGATCTCTTTGAATATGAGACACTTAAATACTGATGCTCAAGTCAGCTTAATCTAGACTTTGATCAAAGCTTATTTTAGGGAATAAATAATAACAGATTTTGATCATAAGCCATCACACATTATTTTTAATGAAACACTTCCTTTTAAATCTTCAACTGCAGTTACAACAAATGTAATGCTACACAAATTATGCCACATCCATTTTAGTTATAGTATGGCTTGGTGCCCTCTTTGGTAAATGTAAGATGTATGAAACAGGTTAAATGCTGTTAAAATATGTTTTTAATTACATTTATTGATTTTCAACCTTTCATTTCTAGAAAAAATCCCAGTGATTGCAGTGTAGTGATTAAACGAGTTCCCAGTGTCTTTATAGTAATCAGCCATTCAGGTCTTCAAAAAACTTACAGAAGTTCAGTTGCTTTCTTTCCAAGCTCCTTGGAGTTCAAGATGAAAGCTAGAAGAGATGTTTATCTTCTTCTTTAGCTCCTCTTTAGAGGTCACCACAGTGGGTTTACCTGCTCCCACCTCACCCTATTCCTAACATCGTCTTCTGTCACACCAACCCTCTGCATGTCCTTCTTCACTACATGCATGAATCTTCTCTGAGGTCTTCCTCTTTTCCTCCTGCCTGATAGATATATCTTCAATATCCCTTGTCCAGTATATCCACTATGCCTCCTCTGCACATGTCCAAACCAAACCATTGCGGTTCTCCTTCTGTCACAAATCACCCTCGACCCTTGTCTCTACCCTGCCTGCACTCTTTTCTTCACCTCTTTTGTGCACTCTCCATTGCTTTGGATGGTTAACCTCAGGTTTTTAAACTCATCTCAAACTTCACCTTCTCTACTTCTTGCATGTTCACCTTCCCGCCTGTTTTTCTCTCATTCACACACATTATCCTGTCTTGCTTCTACTGACCTTAATTCCTCTTCTCTTCAATGGATTTCTGCACCTTTCCAGGCTCTCTTTCATCTGCTTTTCCACTCTTGACTGATTCATTAACTTTCCTCCATCTTTCCTCTTCTCTCTATCTCATTTTTTGCATTCAAAGTCAACTGGGAAAAATAAAATGAAATGAAAATCGAGAGGAAATATAATTAGTTTTAGTGTTGGTTAGTCTGGTAAATAATTTTATCAAAACATGCCTTGTGAGCCTTTGACACATGAATTAATTGAAACATTTGATGTCTACAAGACAACTACTGAGTCAACTGCTTTTTAAACGCTCTGTGGTTTTGTTGTAATACCTGTACTGTTTTTTTCTTAATCTTGCCTCTGATATATGCCGCCCATACAATAATAATTACTAAAGACTAAAACTAAGACCAAAACTAACAAAAAAAAAAAAATGAAAACAAACATTTTCAAAAAACTAAAAACTGAAATGAACAGTTTAGTTTTAGTAACTGAATTAAAACTAAAAAGTCAAAATAAAATTATAATAAAAACCAATTAGAAAATACAAAAGTGCAATAGCTCCGATCCTTATGTTTCTTTACATACATTTCACTATTTAGCTAACTGTTAGCTAGTCCGTCTTTCTTGTTCAGCCTGTCAACTCACTATAAGCCTTTTCCTTTGCTTCCTCTCTCCTTCTGTATGCTGTTAGTCACCCAGTATTCCTGTACACATTCATCATTTTTCATCACCATCTTGAATACTTTCCTGTACTTCCTCATTCTACCACTAAGACTCTTTGTCTTCTTACCTCTGTCCAGCCGTTGTCGTTTCTGAATGACTGGATCCTACCATCCAGAGCCTGTTTCAACCTCCTTGCTGAACTCTGTGTGACATTCTTCTTTCTTTAACTTCCACAATTTAATCTTTGGCTTGGTCATTACTTTCTCTTCTTGATTTTCAAAGTCATCCTACAGAATATCATCTGATGCTTGCTATCTACAATCTCCCGTGACGCCACCTTGCAGTGTTCTGTCTCCTTTAGATTGGACCTTCTGCTTAAGATGTAGTCCACCTGCGTGCACCTTCCTCTACTTTTCTGTGTCGCTCTATGCTCCACCCTCTTCTTGAAGTACACCACAGCCATTTCAATGCTCTTTGCAGAGCCCACTGCGATCCATCCTTTTCCATTTCTTTGCCTACACAACACCTCATCGTCATCTCTGGAATGGACCGGTACTTATATAGCGCCTTTCATAATTAGTTAATTTAAGCTCTCAAAGCACTTTCTCACACACATTCAGACAGTGCTTTTATGTATGCTTAAGTGCTTTTTTAGCTAACACACACACACACACACACACACACACACACACACACACACACACACACACACACACACACCCATCCATAGATGCTTCAGGGACAACACTGGAGTTCAGTATCTGGCCCAAAGATATTCTGACACATGGACTGGAGGAGCCAGGGATCGACCAGCCTTCTGATTGGTAGACAACCTGCTCTAACACCTGAGCCACATCCTCTCCATAGAGCCACTGAAGTCTGCTCCAATCACTACTCTCTCCCCTCTGGGAATGCTCTCCATTATTTCAGCCAGCTCACTGCAGAGCTGGTCTTTCTCTTCTGACATCCAACCTGTGGGGTATGCAGACTGACAACATTCAACATCACATCTCATGATCCTGTCTGTCACTCTGTACACATCCACAACACTGTTCACATCCTCTTCCTTCAAGATTACCCCAACACACCTCCACAGTCTTGCCTTTGTTCTCTCCCCATTTATTTGGGGAGAGTTGGACCGGCATCAGGACACGCTGGCTTGTATTCGTAGTGTTGGATTTCTCCATTCTTTTGCTCCTGTCGAATTTTCTGAGGGGAAAAAAAGTAAGAAAGTAACATTTAACCACAAATCATGTTGGAGAATTTAACTTTGATTTGGTATTTGGTTCATTACTGCCTTTCAAACCTTGCTTGCATGCTTACTCTATATACTCTAATAGTCTATAATACTTTGGTATGGTATTTAAATAAAACCTATGGCCTTTTTAATTTTATATATAGCTTTGCCTTCTTGTATACATGTGTGAAATTGAGAAATTAACTTAATGCTTCTTTGCTCTATAAAGTCTAACAGTTCCAAAGGAGCAGACTTTGGGCCCAGGCCCCTTTTGGCAAACTAACAGAATGAGATTTATTTTCTATTTTAATCAGCTCGTGCCATTTTCTGTCATAATACAAACACACCTCCTAGCCAGAGGGTGGTTCAGATAGAAATGTTTCAAACATCACCCTATATATATACATATATATATATATATATATATATATATATATATGTATATATATATATATATATATATATATATATATATATATATATGTAACATTATTTGCCCTGAAGACCTTTTATTGACTCTGAGCCCTTACCTGGGACCAGTCTACCTTGAGAGAAAGATTGCAGACTGAAAATACAAAAGAGGCAATGCACATCTCATTAGGCCTGGTAATTACTCTGGATCCACCTCAGAATGTGCAGGGCATGGTTAGCTGAATAAAATTTGCACTTTCTGGCTAAACCTTCTTCCATCATGACTCAGACCTGCATGGTGGGGTGCATTATTAACACTGACAAGTGATACTAAAGAGATTCAGTTTACCCCTCCTCTTCAGCCTGTAAGCAAACAGGGTGTGGAAACTCCCTGCAGAAATGAATCTTCTGCGGCCTACGATGACTAGTCATTGTTCTAACAAAAGAACCTATTCACAGACTCCCACAAGAGTATTAGATTTTAACCAAACTGTTGCACTTCAAGACAAAAAGCCAATTATGCATGCTTCATACACTTTGAAAAAACATTCCCCTTTTGCCACACTTCAAGGTAAAATAAATGGCTATCACATTGCTCTCATATCTGTGGATGTTTGAAGGTAAAAGGAAAAGGATATAGAGGGAAATGAGGAAGAAGAGGGGAGTAAGTGTATTTTTCCCAGTGGTCCAGAGAAAGATCAATATAATCATGCAACTATGATTGTGTTACCACACTTTTCTTCTTGCAGACCTGGTATCAAAATCATTTGTGAAATATGCTCAACAGAAGTGAAAAAAATACTTGTTTACTTCTAATAAAGAAGTTGGAGAAGGAGAACCAGAGAGTAGTTTGAAAAACCAGAGCTGTAGAAAACATATTTCTTTCTAAAAGCTGAGGAACATGATCACAGTGGTGTGCACAGAGTCTTGGTGGGGGTGGACTACCCATGATGCTTCTCCCACTGGGTCTCCAAGTGCCCTTTTCTAACCTCTGAAACCACACAAACAGACCAGTGGAGCTTCCATCACTCCAAAGGCATGCTGTGCAGCCAAAATTGTTTAAAATCAGCAGAAGCCCAAAACTTTTCGAAAGAAAGTAGAAAATAGTTTTTCACTGGAACTTGGAAAGAATAGTATATTGAGTCTAGACATTTAATAGTCTCATGTTAAATATACTGTTACAACTGTGGAAGAAGATTATTTCTCTTTCTTTAACAAAGGAGGAAAAATTGCTAACTAACTAACTATTCTGTCAAGTTTTAACTGAAGTCCATTAAAAAAAACTGAACTGACCCCTAATGTGACCACATGACTAATGGACATAAACCAAACTTCATATTCCTTTTTAAAAGTTTCATAGGTCCATTGTGTGTCCATTAAATCATACAATGGCTCAAGAGCAGGACCAAAAAATCCCCAAATACAGGTTTTCAGTCTTTATTCTGAACAGGGAAGTGGCAGCAGTGGGAGCACGGATCGGGACACAGTTGTTATTTTCCAGGTCTGAGGAGATTCACTGGAAGAGAGAGGAGACAGAGGTTAATCCACATGGTCCAGATTTTCCCACAAAGGTATTTATGAGATAAATTGAGAGAAGGGAATGAGCGCACTGGTTTGTTCTTGGGAGGATGGCTGTCGCTGGAGGGTGAGCAGTCAGGTGAGAGGAGAGTATCCACAGGTGGCCTTGAGAAAACAGTCAGTTTACAGGAAAGAGTAGGTAATGGAGATGAGGCCTGGGTTCTTCAGCAAATGAGGGCTACCCATTTAGGAGGCAGACAATCTGGCGGAGACTGGATGCAAAAGCTGGCCCTTACATACTGTGGCGGATGAGGATGATGATGAACAGATGGTCTGGCTGTCGAGTGGGAAACTTCAGAACTCCACTCCAAAGGGAGTTCAGGCTTAGAGGACAGAAATTCAAAACAAACCAGTGCTGACTGTGACACTTGTAGCTCTTTGGGTGGAAGAAGAAGGTGTTCCCCATATGGAAAAGAAATAGTAAAAACTTATATGATTTACTCATGAAAGTGGCCACTTTCTCATTACTTTCATATATTGTTTTAGTAAGTATACAAAACATACAAGTTTCATTATATAATTTTTCAAGGGATCTTATATCTGTTTTCACTCTTGTATGCTTTTCATACAAGTTTCACACAAGACAGATACAAACTTTGTAAGATTTATATATATCTTTTCAGTATGGGTCCCAAGGCAGCCAAGAAATATAATCTCTCAAGCATATCCTGAGTATCACCCAGCGTCTCTTCTTAGTTAGGACATGTCCAGAACACCTCACTTAGGAGGGGAGGCTGATTCCCAAACCACCTCAACTTGCTCTCTTCTGCTGGTTTTTAAGGTTCTTAACGGTACTGCACCTCCTTACCTGGCAGAGCTTCTTAGCATTTACCGCCCCAGGAGATCTTTGAGGTCAGCAGACCTGATGCTTTTAGATGTTCCCAGGTACAGATTAAAGACTAGGGGAGAGAGGGCTTTTGCTGTGGCTGCACCCAGACTGTGGAATAGTTTACCTCCTCACATCAGATTCTCCACAAGCCTAGGAACTTTTAAAACTGCTCTTAAAACTCACCTCTTCTCATTGGCTTTTAGCAAGGTTTAACTTACTGTTTTAACTTATTGTTTTTATCAGTGAGGTGTTTTATGTACTTGTGTTTTATTGTATTTTATATTTGTATTTTATTGTACAGCACTTTGGTCAGCCTTGGTTGTTTTTAAATGTGCTTTATAAATAAACTTGACTTGACTTGACTTGACTCTTCAGTGTGGAGGAGTAACACACACCTGGTAGCCAGCCCTCTGCCCATCCAGGCTCAGGCTGCAGCTGTAGTGCTGTGGAGACCCTGGCTGACTGACCCCCAGTTGCCAAATCTGGTTACAGACACCGAGAATACACTGAGAACTGAATAATCAGGTGCAGCCAAAACCTGAAATGTCAGCAAACATATAAATAGGTAAGTAGCTAGTGTGGAAAATAAGTAAAAAGAAAGAGAGAGAGAGGTAGGAAAGAGTAGATGACAGGGGAAAGGACAGCACTTAGAAACACAGGGGATAAACAAAAGGAAAACTATGGGAACAGCCCGTACCAAGACAGTATTAGAGTGCTTAATTAACTTCATTGCTACATCCTCTTACCAAAACGATGCTTAATTAGAGTTTGGGAAGTGCTGCTAAATCTCCGAAACAGTTATTTATTATGGCCATAAGTGATTTATAAGTGGGAAAATAGTTAATCTTTCATAGTCACTGCTCAAAATGGAGCAAATTGTACTAGCAGAACCCTGAAAGCCTGGACTCGTACATAAGTGCATTCTGAGGCTGTACCCTTTGATTTTAGCTGTCAGTTTTCCTCTCTTTAGAGATACATCACATCTGCTGTCCTTTCACATGTGAATTATAGACACCATCCAGTCGCTGAACCAATTTAGGAGCATAACCACAATTCATTTCAGCAGCTCATTTTCTTTCACAGAACATTATTACCTGTGATCCATTTCCTAATCATCAAGAGCTGAAATGCTGGGACCAAACAGGAAAAAAAAAGATAATGATTGGAAAAAATGAGTAAACACATATGTAGGCACGCATCTGTCTGCAAATGATTGTCTGATACTTTAATATCCCCCGTAAAATCTGAATCAGTCTAAAAATATAATATGGCTATATAATAAAAAAATATATATATATGCAAGCGTAAAGAATTTGATTGATGTAAAAATAATAAAGTAGACATGAGGAGAGATGGATGTGGGTGAAAAAAGAATGTAGCAGATGATGTTGAGTAATAGGAAATTTCAGCATCACTCTGCTCCTTTGCTCAAGATGATGACCTCCTCTAACAAGGTTCAGAGGAAGATAAATTTGTTAATAAAGTATAAAAATATGCCAATTTGCACCCAAAGACTAAAGCAAAACCCTGGAAAACACTGCAGGAATATATTCCAAGATATATAATAGTCTGGGGGTTGCTGCGGTTCTGACTGAAACATGAGTGACACACAATCCAGCCCTCTGGGTGTTTTCAATTATGTCCTTATCAGTGCATGTGGCATCTCCATAGGAATAAATGCTGAGGATTTCCTGCTTGACACCAGAGCTGAGAGGAGAGAGAGAGAGATTTACTGATTAATCATCTGCACTCTGTGGTAGCTGTTAAAATATTCAGCTTTTCACTTTTTGTCAGAAAGTGAGTCTGTAGCTGGTACATGGACTTTGAAATCTAATGAAATTTCAAACATAGCTTCTTTTGCCAAAACAGAGTTTGGGGTTTGAAGCATATCAAATTGTATACTTGTATACTACTTTGTTACATGTCTTCAACTGCTTCTTAATTCAAAAGTGTAATTAGCCAATCCCATGTTAGCGGTTCAATGCATGTAGGCATTTAGACATAGTGAAGACAGCCTTCTCAAGCTCAAGCAGAGCAGCAGAATGGGGATGGATGGTTGTTGGTGCCAGATGGGCTGGTCTTACAAGTTCAGAACCAGCTGGGATTTTCCAACACAACCAACTCTAGGCTTTACAAAGAATATTCAGACAAAGAGAAAATATCCAGTGAGCAGCAGTTGAAAATGCTCTGTTTATGCTGGACATCAAAGGAGAATGGCCCAGCTGCTCTGAGTTAATTGGAAATCAAAGGTAACTCAAATAATCACTTGTTACAACAAAGGTAACAATAGCCAAAGAATTCAATTCAATTCAATTTTACTGACATGGCAAAACAACACATCAAAACAACAGTTGCCTCAAGTCACTTTATATTGTAAGGCAAAGACCCTACAATAGCTAATTATGATTATACCTTCCAACACTGAACCTTGAAGCAGCACACCAGCTACCACTACTGTCAACTAACAACAGGCTACAATCTGCATGGGCTGACTGAAAATTGGACAAGAGAAGACTGGAAAAATGTTTTCCGGTCTGACAAACCTTGATTTCTGCTGTAACGTTCAGAAGGTAGGGTCACAATTGGGCATAAACAGCATGAAAGCATGTATCCATCCTGCCTCGTATCAATGATTCAGGCTGCTGTTGGTGGTGTAATGGTGGCAGCTATTTATTTTGACACACTTTCAGTCCTTTAACACCAACCAACCATCATTTCCACTACCTACCTGAGCATCGTTGCTAACCATGCCCATTCCTTTATAACCACAGTGTACCCATCGTCTGGGGTGGATTGCCCTGTTTGTTGAACATGACAGTAAGTTTACTGCACTCAGATGGCCTCCACAGTAATGAGATCCCAATCCCTTTGGGATTTGGAGAGCTGAGGCAACTGTGTGACTCTACCATGTCAATATGGAACAAAATCCATGAGGAATGTTTCCAGCAACTTGCTGAATCCATGTTACAAAAACCAGAGACAATTATGAAGGCAAAAAAATAATAACGTAAATATGAGTGTATAGTTTAGTTAAAAACTGAAAACACTTGTGGGTGGATAGCATACGTACCTATATGAATGTGGTACATTTTTTTTTACAGCTTTTACAGACACTCAACTACAAAAGAAAGAAGAAGAAAAATTACATGTGACTGCAGAAACTCTTCCTTCTTCAGAGAGCTTCCTTCATCAACGGACTGAAGCAGAAAAATCAGGAATTTAACAGTCCATGACAAAATGCCAAGAAATCTTGATTGAAACCACTGGAAAGACAACCCTTTTATGTGCAATTGCCGCTCTGCACAATTATCCAAAATCTATGTTTCTTCTTGCACAACAACATTTTGACTAATGTTCTGTATGATATATGGATGCAATGCATGCTCAGTATTGCAGGCATCTGCTATAAAGCTTTTCAGTCTACTGGATCTAATAAAAACTCTAATAAAAAGGAAGTCATACCTCAGTCCAGGGGCTCAAGGAGGATTTGGACAGTGGAGGAACCCTAAGATTGATGTAGAAGTGCAATGGGGACCAGAAATTACCCTCAAAATACACATTAAGGATTTCCTTTGATATTGAGACATATAGTTCACACAGCAAGTCGAACATTTGCATTTGCATTTGCAACATTTGAAGATAAGCACTTTATTTTGATTGACATCTACAAGCATGAATGTGTTACAGGAATGAAAATGTGTTGAATATAGGAAGCAGGATCATTAGGTAACTTTAGTTTGTGATTTTTTTAAGCAAACATTTGAGTGCTTTAACTTGTATGAGACTTCGGAAAGCACCACACAAAATATGAATCACTATGCATTAGGGGTGGGCGATATAAACGATATACGATAGAAACAATATAAATTTGGCCAACGATAGAGATTTTGACTATATCGCTCTATCGCGATAGCGCATGTTGATGATGTCATCAAGCTGCGCCTGTTTTGGTCGAAAGCGTCGCAGCGGCTAAAACCATTATCATCTGCAAATTATGCCGACAGTCATAGCAAAGAGATGAAGCACTTTTGAAATATGGGGAAAGCCAAAAACTGCGCTTCCTCCACTTCCGTAACATTGATTCATTAATGTTGAATTCTCTTGCAGCTGCTCTATTCCCATGTTGTTGCAGTATATTAATAACTAACCTCGTATTGTGGATGAATAATCTCAGTTGTTCTCCTGACTGAAGTTTGGCCCGTGTATAGCATCCTGCTATGCGATTGCATTTGTCCCTAACCACCAGAATCCCTCACGTTAACTTTTATTTAGTGGAAAAAAAGTTGGTGTTCATCCTCCAGCTTCACTGTGCTAATGTTATGCTAACATAGCTGTGTCGCTAGCAATCACGTAGCACAACATTATATACCAGGTAGTCCAACTTCAGTAACCCTGCGAACGCCACTGCTGTTTAGTTTCCTGTCTTCATTTATGTTGGAAGTGGTAGCAGAGCTGTACGTTTTAATTAGTTTCATAAATCTCTCAGTCAGAACATGGTATGTCATGTTTAGTTGCTTCAAATTATATTGCGATATGGATTTTAGGCCATATCGCCTAGCCCTACTATGCATGAAACTGGAAGTCATATTTATTTATATTCGCAATTTTCAGTTTTTAAGATCTCATGATGGAGTTTCCACTCTGTTGCAACAATTGTTCTCAAAACAATCCCACAAAAAAGTCATTTGATCCCAGTGAAATGACTGGGTATGTATCAACTCACTGCAAAAGAGCTGTGAGTGTATTTGTCTCTGCGTCTGTGTACCTCCCTCTGGCTGTAGTGAGCTGTCAGAGGAAAGGTGATGGAGTACAAACTTCTACAGCGTAGATTCTAACTCAGATTTCAGTAGCTGTACTTGCTGCAGTTGACTTATACACTCCCGTGTCAGGCTGGTTTACTGCTGCAGTCCTCTTGTGCATGAGCAACAAAAACGTACTCGGTGGTAAAGAAAACCAAATAATGCTGTCAGAGCAACAATAGTTTTAAAGTTTTCCATCCCCTTCTCTTTCATTTACATTCGATCAGGATATCAAAGGACCACTCGGTCGCCTAGACTGTAAATCCATTTTTTGACACTTTTTGATATACAAGGTTTAAACCTTCATCTGCTTTTTCCTCCCCAGTCAATATCAGACTTTCATGCTGCTCAAGTAAAGAGCAGCATTAATAACATCGTCCTGGATTAGTCCACTAGAATAAGGCCTTTGGGTGGTATTCAGAGGCACAGCTCAAGCATTTATTTTAGAATGAGTAAAGTGCAAAACTCCACAGTAGTACTTAATTGTGAGCAATTTAATCATGCAAGTGCAGCCACTGTGAATGCATATTAATAAAACATTAATTTCTCCAGGTCAATCAACAATAAAAAAGAAACAACACCACAGGGGAAAGACAGAGCAGGGAGTCTGTAAACTGAATATTGGCTTCGCTGACAGATTCCAACTTGCAGATATACAGTGGGGCAAAAAAAGTATTTAGTCAGCCACCGATTGTGCAAGTTCCCCCACTTAAAATGATGACAGAGGTCAGTAATTTGCACCAGAGGTACACTTCAACTGTGAGAGACAGAATGTGAAAAAAAAATCCATGAATTCACATGGTAGGATTTGTAAAGAATTTATTTGTAAATCAGGGTGGAAAATAAGTATTTGGTCACCTCAAACAAGGAAAATCCCTGGCTCTCACAGACCTGTAACGTCTTCTGTAAGAAGCTTTTCTGTCCCCCACTCGTTACCTGTATGAATGGCACCTGTTTGACCTCATCATCTGTATAAAAGACACCTGTCCACAGCCTCAACCAGTCAGACTCCAAACTCCGCCATGGCCAAGACCAAAGAGCTTTCGAAGGACACCAGGAAAAGAATTGTAGACCTGCACCAGACTGGGAAGAGTGAATCTACAATAGGCAAGCAGCTTGGTGTGAAAAAATCAACTGTGGGAGCAATCATCAGAAAATGGAAGACATACAAGACCACTGATAATCTCCCTCGATCTGGAGCTCCACGCAAGATCTCATCCCGTGGGGTCAAAATGATCATGAGAACGGTGAGCAAAGATCCCAGAACCACACGGGGGGACCTGGTGAATGACCTGCAGAGAGCTGGGACCAAAGTAACAAAGGTCACCATCAGTAACACACTACAACGGCAGGGAATCAAATCCCGCAGTGCCAGACGTGTTCCGCTGCTGAAGCCAGTGCATGTCCAGGCCCGTCTGAAGTTTGCCAGAGAGCACATGGATGATACAGCAGAGGATTGGGAGAATGTCATGTGGTCAGATGAAACCAAAGTAGAACTTTTTGGTATAAACTCAACTCGTCGTGTTTGGAGGAAGAAGAATACTGAGTTGCATCCCAAGAACACCATACCTACTGTGAAGCATGGGGGTGGAAACATCATGCTATGGGGCTGTTTTTCTGCCAAGGGGACAGGACGACTGATCCGTGTTAAGGACAGAATGAATGGGGCCAAGTATCGTGAGATTTTGAGCCAAAACCTCCTTCCATCAGTGAGAACTTTGAAGATGATGATTTTTTGCCACTGTCACCAATAGCTTGCTCAGAGGGAGTCGTCTGATTGTTTGGGTTTTCTTTGTATTATTGTATGATTTTTACCTTACAGCATAAAATGTCTTGAGGCACCTGTTGTTGTGATTTAGTGCCAAATGAAATCAAACAGAATCAAATTGAACTGAACTAACCTAATTAAATAACTTATAAAGCGGGTTTATTTTTCAACAGTAATTTGAAAACATTTTATGAAGGAACAGATAAATGATGTTGTTTTCCAATAAACTGTATTATTTACAGAGTATTTTGTTGTTTGATATGATATAGACATAGACATAGAAAGTTTGTGTAATATATATTTTTGGTGCCAATCACTGTATTTGATGAGGCTTTTCTGTTCTGGGGAGACTTGAAAGGTCACGCCCAGTGGAGTCTGTTGGATAATGGTGACCAGTGTTTCATTTGCCCCTCAGCAGAGACATACTTATGTTGAAAGTAGCTGTAGAAGGGAGTAAATGAAACTCTGTGTGAGATTAGCACTTGGAACATGTTCATCTCTCTCGTCCTTGATATCAAGCACCTTCCATTATAAAAATGATAAAAGTTTATATTACTCACCGGCATCTCCTGAACAAGACAAACCTGGTTTCATCATAATTTCCATAACAAGCCATGATGAACGACATGTCGACCTAAGATAATTTACACATTATAAAGCTGTTTTCAAATCAAATATGGTCTACACGTTATCTTTATGAAGGATAATACTATATATGCAAGATTACATAAAACAACTAATAATCCTCATTTCAAAGCAGATTGCCTGATTTCTCTGCTTGTGAGTGTATTTAGTGAGGACAAACACACAAGAAGCAAGCCGACATTACAAGTAACAAGCGTTTGCCCTCATACTCCAGTCTACAGGTCACACAACACGTCCTCTGGGGAAATTTGTGAGCTGAGCACATATCAGCAGCCACACAGGGGAAATAATACAGTGCTTCAGTGGTGTCTTGCTGGCTTCCCATGTTGATCTGCAGGCCACCTTCCTGCTTAAACGCATAAATGAAGTTTGGCAGGTCAATGGGTATCCTCTGATTTCAGCCACACTTTCTGTGTGTGTGCATGTGTGTGTGAGTGTGTCACTAGTAGATATACAGTGAGAGGGGAAAAGATAGGAGGATCTAGTATCTAAGAGTGGGCCTGAGCTGCATTAACAAGACGTCAGGGGAGTACAGCATGTGTGCAAGAGAGGAGAGTGTACATGTGAGTGTGTGTTGTGCCTTTTTGTACTCCTTGTGCACCGAGGAAAAGTGAACTTATCGTGTTGTTGCTCCTTTGACAGAGTTCCCAAGGTTATTACATCAGGTTAGGTTTAAAGCACAGAGTAGAACTCGGATCTGGAATAACAGCTAGATTTGGACTATCCGTCACTTTAATCTGATCAAACGCTCTGCAGATTTGGAAGGTATCAATGGTAAAACTCTGCTTCTCCATGGATGAAGACAGAATATTTAGTATATACTGCACAATACCTCTGACATTGAAGGGATGTCCACACAGGAAGTTGCTCATCACTGGTGATGGGTGGCTGCTAGTGGACATTAATAATAATAATGGATTTGATTTATATAGCGCTTTTCAAGGCACCCAAAGCGCTTTACAATGCTACTATTCATTCACACACAGGTGGAGGCAAGCTACAGTTGTAGCCACAGCTGCCCTGGGGCAGACTGACAGAAGCGAGGCTGCCCAACACCAGTAGGCAGTAGAGCAAAGTGTCTTGCCCAAGGACACAACAACCAGGACAGAGAGCCCGGGGATCGAACCGGTGACCTTCCGGTTACAGATGCGCTTCCCAACCCCCTGAGCCACGGTGTTCCCCATTCAAGCCTCTGGTTGTCTAGGTAACCCTTTAATGCATTTTCCACCCTGTCACGTGTCAGTCAAAGCAGTCCCTTGTTTCAGTCTCTCACTTTGAAGTTGAGAAAGGTTTGATCTCAGGACCTGCTCTTTTTAAGATAAGATAAGATAAGATAAGATAACTCTTTATTGTCATTGCACAGTCATACATAGTACAATAGTACAATGAAATTGGAAAACTGTCCTACGTCGGCACTACATATAACACAACACGACCCGATACGACACATCACAAAGCAACACAAACAACACAACACAGTATAATAACTTAGTAATAAAAAAGAAGAATAAGTGTATTTGTATTGCACACTGTTATTATTGCACATTAATTGTTATTGCACCTTGTTATAAATATAAATATTATTATTGTTACTGTTTTTACCGTTGTTACCTCCCCCCCAAAAAAGTCCAGGTAGGTAGACAGTCAGGTCAGCTGTTTGCTTTGATCAGGGCTTTTGCCCTGTTGTAAAAGCTGTCCTTGAGTCTGTTTGTCTGGGACCTCAGCAGCCTGAACCTCCTGCCAGATGGCAGCAGCTTAAACACCCGGTGTCCTGGGTGTGTACCATCCCGTAGGATGCTGCGTGCCCTCTTGAGACAGCGAGTGCTGTACAGGTCCTTCAGGGAGGGAAGACGATGTCCAATGATTTTTTGGGCCATACTAATGACCCTCTAGAGTGCCTATTTGTGTGCTGTGGTGCAGCTGGAGAACCACACACCGATGCAATATGTCAGCACACTTTCAATGGAGCAGCATTAGAAGACGGTCAGCAGCTCCTTCTTCAGGTCCATTTTTCTGAGGATTCTCAGAAAGTGGAGACCCTGTTTGGCCTTCTTTAAAACCGCAGAGGTCTTAGAGCTCCATTGGAGGTCTGTGTCTATGTGCACACCCAGAAACTTGAAACTGGAGACCCTTTCCACACACTCGCCATTGATGCTGACAGGCTGCAGCTCAGACTTCCTCCTTCTGAAGTCAACTACCAGTTCTTTTGTCTTGTTGGTATTGAGGTCCAGGTTGTTATCTACACACCAATCTGACAGCCTCTGAACTTCAGCTCTTTACGCCGTCTCATCTCCCCCAGAGATGAGCCCCACCACGGTGGTATCATCTGCAAACTTGATGACTGTGTTGTCTGGGTGGGTACTAACACAGTCATGTGTGTACAGAGTGTACAGTAGGGAACTCAGTACACAGCCTTGTGGAGAGCCGGTGTTGAGGCTGAGGGCTGAGGAAAGATGAGGCCCCACTCTAACTCTCTGTACACAATCTGAGAGGAAGTCTCTGATCCAGCGGCAGGTGGTAGAAGGAAGTCCAATTTCCAGCAGTTTAACTATTAGTCTGTCCGGGAGTATCGTTTTGAAAGCAGAGGTAAAGTCAACAAAGAGCAGCCTGGCGTAACGGCCCTGCACTTCCAGGTGAGAGATGGTGGTGTGGAGCGTTGTAGCAATGGCATCTTCAGTTGATCTGTTAGCTCTGTATGCGAACTGGAGCGGGTCAAGTGTGGGTGGCAGGCAGGACATGATGTGACGTCGGACCAGTTTCTCGAAGCACTTCATTATAACAGGTGTTAGAGCAACTTGTCTGTAGTCGTTGAAGCTGCTAATGTTAGTACGCTTTGGCAGTGGGACAATTGTGGCTGACTTTAGGCACGGCGGGATGCAGGACTGGGACAGTGAAGTGTTGAAGATCTTAGTGAAGTGCACACTCTTTTAGGACCCTTGCGGTTACCCCATCTGGTCCGGCGGCCTTCCTGGGGTTCACTGCCCTCAGTGTGCGCCTCACCTCATATTCCTGCACAATGAGGCTTGGGCTGCTGCTGCTGCTGCTGTCCGATGTTTTTGCTGCTGCTGCCTCTGGTCCCTTCACCTCAAAGCGTGCGAAGAAGTGGTTCAGCTCCTCCGCAAGCAACGTGTTACCCTCAGTCAATGTGGTATTTTGTGTCATCATGTCGTTGAGTTTCTACAGTTTCTAGCTGTGTTCTGTGTGGACAGATGTGAACAGTCTATTTAACTCTGCAATTTTTAAAGGTACTCATTACTTATCTTCGTTTTCCTCCCGTCCATCATCTTTTTCTTTTTTTTTTGGGTGATCCTTTTAAGGATTGCCACACTGCATCATCCGCCTCCAGCACACCCTATCCATAGCATCCCCCTCTATCACACAAACCCTCTGCATGTCCTCCTTCACTACATCCATGAATCTTCTCACTGAGCTGTACCCGGCAGCTCATATTCCACATCTTTTGTCAAATATATCCACTATCCCTCCTTTGTCCAAATCCCCTCAGCCTTGCCTCTCTTTGTCTCCAAACTGCTCAGCCTGAGCTGTCCCTCTGAGGTACTTGTTTCTTATTCTGTCCATTCTGGTGAATCCCAATGAAAATCTTAAATTCCTTAGCTCGCCCTCCTGTCTTTTTGGCAGCACCAGTGGCTCCAAATATAAAAACACTGGTATCATCAAATGAAAAGGGCTTTAGTCAGCGTGTAAAACTTCCAAATACTTGGGCTTTGAAAAATAATAAACCAAAAGGTACATACGCCTTAATAATCTGATTAATTACTTCAAGTAAAAAAAAAAAGTTAAAATACATATGCTGCAAAAAACAGCATTCTAGCAGTGACCATTTCAACGATTTATTAAAGTAGCTGTTTTCTAAAACACACATTATGCTTTTTCAGTTATCTTACTGTAAACAGGATAATAATTATTTGCAAAATGGACATAATGTCATAATAAATAATGTTTTAATAAAAAGGACTTAAAAATTGTGACTCAACCCCAAAACAGCATTCACTGGGGTCATAAATCCAATCAGCTATGAGGGCATTATTTTTGTGCACTTATATATAATCTGACTTCTTTTTGCAACGAGAGGAGTCGCCCCCTGCTGATCTATAGAAAGAATGCAGGATTTTGGCCCGGAGGCTACATCCATTTATCCATCTGTTATAGCCAACCAAAACACATTATCTACTCTCACTGGATACATTACTTCTAGGTTAGAGCCCCAGAAGTAAAAACAAATATCGGAATGCCTTTAAAAATGTAAAAATATTAAATATTAAGTTTCACATTAAAAATATAAAACTTCACATGCCTTTTGATTTGACCTTAATTTTTGTTTAATAGATTGCTCAAGGATTCGGGGTTGTGTTTAGTGCCCAGATACAACAAGTGCTATGAATATTTACAGCTCTATAATTGATCAGTACAGTTGATCAAGTGGCTGAATAATGATCAAACAAATCCCCATCAGCTCTGTGTTAACAAATCACTTCACGTGAATTACGACTGCACTGGATGGAAGGCACAGATGGAGGTTTATAGGTGGACTCGTGCTTTGACTCGAAGGCATCCTGGAGGGCAGCCTGTGTCAAGTGCAGAACTCAAATTTGTTACTGTATATTTTTAGTGTCTGGGTGTATTTATTTTATTTGTATCTCTTATCCACTTTATTTGTGCAACATATTTACTATTTCCAAAGATCTGTATGCCATTTTATGCCTTACAAGCTCATTTTACATCTCTTTCACTATAAATATCAATCCAAGCTTTAGTCATGCTGTGCTGTGGTGGAAAGACATGTTCTCTAAAAACATATACAGAGAAACTGGATAAAAAAGAAAAAAAAAACAGTAAATAGAAAATAGAGAGTCTGCATGAAAATAGCACTCAGTGCAAAATGAAAAGGAGAGGTCACTTTGAAGTTTAAGGACTTACAGAAATCCTGTAAGGTGACGTTAGCAAGACATGCAGAATCTAGCCTTGCTATTCTTCCCAGTGGCTCTTTGATTGCGTATGTCAAGAAGGAGCCAAAGGGATTAGGAAAGGTTCAGCAGTGGTGAATTCTGCTCTTCCTGCAAGGAATCGTTTTTTAGAAACTCTATACCTCACATTTAAGTTTAAGTTCACCTCCTGACCAAATGAGTTCAAAACTACAAAAATGTATTCATAATTTCTCTGTATATATACAACACCTGTTATAAAACTAAAAGACAGGGTTTACATACTCTTTCCTTTATGCTGAAGCCTCTCCAAGGACAGCCAAATGCATTCTATGTAATACTTTAACCCAAGGAAAAGCTTTGGACACAATATTCCTTCCAGTTTGCTGTGATATCTTTTCACTGGCAGTGACTTCTGTGAAAACCAAGCTTCATGTATATGCAGTTAAACACATAACCTTGAAAATTGGTAGAATTTTCACCCATCTGAGTACAGTATTCGTGAAAACTGAGGAAGCCTAATTACCTGAGTTTGGCAGACTGCTCAACCTTTTGTTACTGAGAATCCTCAAATAGGTGAGCAAGTAAGATAAAACGAAAGCGGGGATTAAAATTCTCTACATGAAGCCTAATTCCAGGAAACATGTCAAGTCCCTGCAATACAGCTGAATGGTGAAGGGCCTCATATTGGCATGATTTTACATACAAATCATGCAAACCAAAGAGCAAGTTGAATGCTGAATGGGATGCTAAATGAGGAACAGCTGAAAGCATGTAAGACGTGGAAGTTTTAGTGTCAGAGCTTTGCATAAATTTGCAGAGCACACCATCTATCAGGATAAAATTTAATACTGTATTATGTTGGGAGATACGCCTAGCAGGTTAAACCTCCCTGAAAGCAAGATCCTGATAAGAAAAAATGTTATGAACTGGGAACAAAAAGGGCTCAAGTGGCATTATGGACTGAAGCAAGCTCAATTAAAATCATATAACGTCTGCCAGGCTTCAAGCTCGCTCGGTAGACAGAGGTAGCGTTACATCTAACGTGTACTGAACACAATGTTAAAATTTCATATACAAATGTTCTAAATGTATAAAATGATACATGTGACTTCTAATTACAAGTTGGGGAAACAGGTGGATACAGATGGGCGACGAATTAAAGCAAATTGCACACATGCCGAAGACCTTCAGTGAGAGAATCTGTTGGGTTTTTGTATTGGTATGGGGGTATGTTGCCAGCACAGTTTTGGTACTGTCACTGCCATTACATTTCTCTGAGAGATAATCCTGATGCGTGATGGGAGTAATCAAGCTTGATCCACAGGACAAAAAAGTTTACTGAATGGTTTGATGAGTGTGAAGGTGAAGAATCGTGGTCACAAATAAAATACAAGAACATAATCAGGACATAATAAAGAATAATGTGCATCTCAGGATGTCTTAAAATTATTTAAACAAAACCTCAGATGAACTACAAAATACATCATATGCGCCATGTAATTATGATTTTGTAAAAAATAAGACAAAATGAAGAAACATTGTTTGAAAAAATCAAATACATCCTTACTGCTTCAAAACGAAAAGCATAAATAGTAGCCAGGTGCTGTTAATCAAATACACTTGATTAACTGATCATCAGTGAGTGTGAGCACCGCTATGAAAGCAGACGTTTTGCAGTTTTCTTATCTGGAGCATTCAGGTGTGTGTTAACATGATGACAGGGAGGAAAGACATCTGCAATGGGCTTAAAGAAGCAATTGCTGCCACCTGTCAGTATGAGAAGTGTCGTAAGGCCATTTCCAAATAATCTGCAGTTCATTCTTCAGCATGAAGGATCACTGACAAGTGAGAAACATTCAAGACGGCTGCCAGTCTTCTAAGGAATAGATGTCCCTGCGAATCTATCCTAAGGTCAGACTGTGCGATGCTCAGAGAAACTGCAAAAAAACCAAGAGCTACATCTCAGTTCTACAGGCCTCGGTCAGCATGTCAAATGCTAAAGACACAGCAATCAATAAAAAAAATAGCTGAAGGTAGATTTCTCTCTTTAAACAGAGCTTAAACTAATTTTATGGGTGAAATTTAGGGTCTGACATGAGTTAAGAGAAGAAAAGGAAAAAAAATGTAAAATTGATTTTAAGAGAGAGAAAATATATGCTTGTGTCATCAGTGACTGACATATTGTGAACAAAATGATGTGCAAATCAGTGGAGGCTTATTATTTTCCCATCAAACAGAGCAATAAGAAAAGCTGAATATAATTCAGTAGAATGAAGCTGAATGAAAGAGTCCCATTCACTACACAGGTGGATACATAGTTATAAAATCAAAGCAACAAAAACAATACAACAATGTTCATTTAATCATCTTTATTCGCAAGACAAATAAACCAGGCTTTATTAACTGGTGTATGTTTGCCTTCACACTAGAGTAGACCTTAAATCCGGTGAAGATCTGATTTTAGTTGCATCTATTTTTAAAAAAGCTTTGAGAGGTCAGAGCGGTGTGGTTGTGACTTTCTTCACATTAACACGATCCTTTTTTGAACCCCTGGTTTTATGTTGCAGGGTTCTTTCCAAAATCTTCCTGAAATGCACAAAGAAACAGGCTGTAAAATACCAAAATTACTAGTCAACCGATGGATGCTGAAAAACAGCTAAAGGAGAAAACAAGATAAGTCCAAGTAAAGTTCAAGCAAGGCACCCAAAATATTGGAAAACAAAGAGGTTGAAAGAGCGGGTGAAATGCTGACCTGAAAACACACAAGAGAAACACAAACATTCAAGACACACAAAATAAAGTTTCTGGATATAAATCAGGCAAAAAATATGCAGAGCACTTCATGCAAATTGACACAGGGAAAAAGTAAACGCTAATGAACACAAGACAGGTGATTTAAAAAAATAAAAAGAGAAATACCCAGCATTTTGAGTTTGTTTTGTATTTTTGATTCTTTCTTTGTATTATAATGATTATTTAAGCTCTATACAGCTTAGTCTTCAGTTTAGTTCTTTAGTTCAGTTCTTCTACTGTCCCTGAGTTTGGGGTTTTTTGGTTCATATTGGGTTCCTTTTGTATCTTTGTCTCATCCCTGTGTCTCCAGTAAGAATCTGTCATGTCCTCTGTTTTCATGTGTCTTTCCCCAGTAATGTCTCTGTTTGCCCCCTCTCTCTCTCGCTGTGTATATCGCTCACCCTTCCTGTGTCTAAGTCATGCCTTTGTGTTTCGTCTCCTGACCTGTTTCCTAGTGTTTCCTCCTTCTCTCCTCAGCCTGTCATGTCTTCCACTGTTTGCTGTCCCCATCCTAGTGTCAGCTCACGTATACGTGTCACTTCCTGTTTTATTTTGACAGTACCTCATCTCATGTGTGTTATATTCAGTTTTGCTACCCCTGTTTGTGTCTAATTTGTTCCAGCTTCGTTTCCCTGCTGTCTCCACTCTCCTAAACACCTGCATTGTGTGTCCCAGTCTCCCCTTGCTTTTTGTCAGATCGTCAGTTCTCCCTCCATGTTTCCCTGCCACGATCCAAGTTCTTAGTGTTAGTTTACTGTTAGTAAGGGTCTTATTCTTGCCTTCGTTTTGTATTTTTGTGCAGCCTTAATAAACGACTAGCTTCTGCTAATTGAAAACTCCTGCAATTCAAAAAACCATTGGTAAATAGCAAGAGACAACTTTACAAAAAAATGTCAAAATCAAGGCTCCTGAGGCCAAGAGAGCTTGTCTATCATTTCTATGTGTAAAGTTCTAATAGAATTTGGATTATTTTTCAGAAGATGAATTGCTCTCAAGCTAGAATAGGCTCCACACCCCTGTGACCTGGATAAGAAGAAGAGAATGCATGGATGGAACTGCTATCAAAGTCCTTAAATTCCTTACAGCATTATAAAATCTGTACATTATGCCTAACATATTCTCAAAGGTCCCCCAGACCTGCAGGAGACATGCGTTTACTTTTCACTTGCTGTGAAAAGTAAACATCATTAAATCAGCATAGTCTTCTTCTTCTTCCTCCTCCTCCGTGTAGCTGTCACCACAGCAGATAATCAGTGTCAAGGTCGCCCTGGTCATGCCATTCTCCTCTGCTGCACCAACCTTTCATCACTACATCCATAAATCTTTAAACTAATCCTATATGATTAAAGTTTCAATCAGCATTTGATTTCCAATAAAGATGAAATATAAACATTTGTTTCCATGCAGATGAAAAAAAAAGCAAAAAAGCATCAATCTTTCTATTTAGTAGACCAGATGTTGGTGAAAGTCTTTCCTGAATGAGAAATTCAATATAAAACAAACTCTACAACACTGTCATGGTTTTTGTAATTATCCCTGGTAATTTTTGCTTACCTCATTCTTTGCTGAGTGTTTTCCTTTTTCGTGTTGCGTCCCCGTGTCTGTGTGTCTCTGCTTTTTGCATGACTTGGTCTTTCTTTCATTTTACTTCCCGCTTTACTTCAAAGCCTAATTCTTTGTGAGGCACTCCTTTTCTTTCCCGCCTGCACACTTATGCCTTATTGCCCCTTTGTTGTTTATGTTCATTTAGTTTGTGTGTCGTCTCTGAGTCTCTTTCAGGTCAGTTTTTACTCTTTTTGTTATCAATTTTATTGACGCTGTGCAACCGACACCTTCATTTTTCATGCATGTCTGCAATTTATTTTCCTGCCAAGTACATCCCACACTAACACAAAGCTAGTGTTTATGTAATCAAAGTCAAATTAAAGGTAAGAGTAGAAAATCTATTTGTGTGCAGGGTAGTATTACAGTGACACACACCACTCTCTTGGACATAAAGGAACTGTTTCTGTTTTGACTTTTGTTTTTTTGTTTTTTTGCATATCCTTAAATACTGGAGCCCCCCCGCCGCGATCCACAGCATGAATGAATGTAAAACAGCAGAGGTGCCTTCTTCCCCCTTAGGTCCGTGTCCCTTACAGAGTGTGTGCACGACACTGACGCTGTTTAAAGAGAGAAGTGGATATAATTTAAAAGGAAGGAACGAACAGTTGGATACAGAGAATTCCAACATAGTGGTAGCGAGCCATCTGGAACATGATGTGATTCCCCCCCCCCCCCCCCCCCCCCACACACACACACACACACACACATGGGGACACCTGAATGCAAACCAAATGTGGGTCACCTCAAACAACGACACCTCCAAACCAAGAAGCGAGAAATGTTGTGTCTTAACACCCCCAGCCTATAGCTGATATTCTGCACCACCGTTTTAAGAACACACAGAGTCCCCCTTCTCGTTTCAGAGATGGGAGGGCGGGCTGTAGGACCGAGCAGCCAGCCAGCGTCAGGGCTGAATAATTGATCTCTCTCTATCGGTCAGGGGGACGTTAGTGGGACGTTTCTCTCTCCATCCCTCCATGTGATTCATACCCTGCTTCCCATCACAGTGTTAACGGCAGCTGCTTCACCCTCCGCAAACCGCCACCCCCTCCACTCCTCCTCCTTCTCTCTACGTGTGAGTGTGAGTGAGTGAGTGAGTGCAGGAAGACGAAGCGGCAAGCAGGAGGAAGCACCAAGGACGTCCTTTTTCCAGCCCCGGGAGACGGAGATGCAAGGAACGAGCAGTTAGATTAGCCCGTGCTGCTGTTGCCTGCTGCAGGATAAGTTCGTTCCGGAGGGTACTGCAGCTGAAGCTCTGCTCCTCGATCCGTGCTCGGTGTGTGAGTGTGCCAGGAGAATTTCATTCAGGCGCCGGACGGAGGTAAATCGACGCTTGATGCGGCTGCTTCAACACAAGCCAACGGTTTAGGGAGCTATCCACTCGCCGTGGTGCTGAAACCAGGCTCGTAGCTACTAGGAAGTGCATGTGTGCCTCTCCTTTCACACAATCCCAGCACATGCATGCATAAAAGGGGGGTCATTTTGAACATATGTTACAATTGCAATTTCAGCTGTAGACATGCGTGCTGAGCTCGATATTTCTGCTTCATTAACGTGCGAGTAGCTTTTTCTTTTTTCTAATGTTGAAGCGGGATGGCTGAGTCCACGTCCCTCCAATGGAGGATGGAAAGTTTTACCACATGATCAGGAAAAATACACAGGAGTGGTTTAGTCCGGGATTCACATGCGTGACAGCAGACCGTCCTGCCAGACTGAGGGTCTTTCACGGTGCACTTTCTCAGAAGTGCTCTGACTGCAGGCAAAGCTCAGCCGCACACGGTTTGAACGACCGTCAGCTGTCCTGGAAAATATTTTAAAACAAAACGTTCGCAGATAAACCGCGAGCAGTAGTTTCTGAGCCGGTCAGTAGTTGTGACATGTTTGGCGCTTTTGTGTTGAACCATTGACCTCGGTGCCCTTCAGTTGGCGCATCGAAGAAATGTGTTTTACACGCAAAAGCACCTCCTGCAAACATTTCAGAAATCACCGTTTCATATTTCAGCTTAACAAATGTAGTATAAAGAGCGTCGACTGTAGTCTAAACTGAACACACGTCTCCGTGCTTAACGTGCTTGTCGTTTTAATTTGCAGATCTGGCAACAAAGGACTTCTCATCTTCCGCAACTATTGAATGTAACATCGCTCGGATAAGGAAGGCAGGGAATTTAAAGCCATCATCATGAATTTCGTTATGAAACAAGCGCTGGGAGGTAAGTTCTTCCCTTTTTATCCGCTGTAACGACGGATGTGATGAGTGTGGGTCCGCCGATGTTTCTGCTTCTTGTAGAGGTTTAATTACTCTCCAAAGTGATTACTTTTGTATCCAACACCCTCCTTTTCCACACAAACATTATTGGATTGTCATATCTCAAGAATTTATGTCTTTTTCTTTCCTGTTTTGCGCTTTGGTGCTTTTTTGCGCATTTCTCCCACATCTGCTGGTGGCTCTTTGCGCGCGTGGCGCAGTTGGCCCCTGTGGCGCATACTTCGGTGAGCTCATGATTTCTAACGCGGATTAAACCAGTGAGGCCAAAGGGGCATTTTATGTTCGAAGAAGTTCAAACTTTTCACCAAGACGAGTTAAAAACGTTTTTATCGTTTTTCAGTCTTACCCATCAAAAACACAGATGCCTTTTGACCGGGACTCTGCAGCGACTCCTTATCACGAGATGCTGAATGCACATTTTCCACCTGAGGGAGAAAAGATAATCAAGGCACAATCTAATCTTAAATAATTTCATTCCCGCGTGCAGGCACGGGGGTGATTTTCTAATGGCTTGTGCTGCAGTGACTCCCTGAATATGTGAATACTAGAACAGAGTAATTGATTTTGAAGGAGTATGAACTTGTTATGAATGTGCAGACAGTGCAGTGGAAGGTGAAATGACGGAGATGGGTTTCACAAAGCAGCGGATGGTTCGTGATGATTCGTCGGACAGTTCAAAGAATGAAAGTGGTCCACCTTCCCCCTGAACAGCAAAGGTACCGAAAGGCTGTTTGACTTTTCAAGCGCATGTAAGCTGCGTTTGCGGAGGTCGCTTTGTGATCAGAGCAGTTAATCTCTCCAACTGCGTGTCTGTTTTCACCGTTACGCAAAAAAAAAAATAAAAAAAAAAATCCAAAAAAAAAAATCGTAAAACTCGATGACGATGTGAATTATTTTATCGAGGGAGGATCCAACATATTTTAATATGAATCACAGTAAATTTCTTTGAAACGTAATGTAGTGCATAATGTATGGTGGGGAATGTATTTTCTGATTGTCTTTATTCATGAATATATAACAGAATGGCGACATTTTCGCTGGATGCTGGATTTAAAATGATGCTTCTGGTATCTGGTGTCATTCAGTGAACTTGTCATTTTGCCAGTTGGACATTTTTTTATTTAATTTTATTTTTTGTCAGTGGTTCATTAATATGATGACTATGCTACAATGGCTTCTTCTTCTTCTTCCATGCACTATTTAGCCTTTACATTGCTATAGGAGACACAAACCTGCCTACTCCACTTTTCTACAAGGAGGTCTCTCCAAATAAATAAATAAATAAAAACATTTGGATGGAAACTACTAATTAATCATTTACAGAGTAGTCAAGCGAAAGCTTTAGTTATTTATTTTAAACATCACAATTCTTTGACGAGCAGGTATTTGTTATTAAAATGTTACATTTGGGGATTGAATTTCATTTCTTGCAAAATGTCTTTTTAAGGCCATACAGTTTTACAGCTGGATACCCCCACATGTTTGAATTGTGATTCATTTTTACACCACTGTAAGACTCAGAAATCCCACCCTGGCAACCCTCCACTGCCCACCATATGGACAGCTACACATGCATGTTTTTAACAAGTTAAAAGATTTGGAGAGCTAGTCGCTGGTCAAACGCAGTGAAACTGTGAAATGCAATGCTAGTGTATTACAGTAAGACAAAGCAAGCATGCTAATATTACTTTTCCCACAGCAAAAAGATCAGCTCATTGTCTGTCTCGCAGACTTTTGTTTCATGAAGCTCTAAAAAAAACCAAACTAAAAGCCAGTTTGAAAATTACTGTTACTGGACCTCCTGCTTGCCACCTTTCCCCCGATTCTTCTTCCGCCATGATCTCCAGATCCTTAGCTAACATCTTCTTAGAGGTAGCTGAAGATCACAGTTGGGTTGCAGTTTGACGTAGTGCCCTAAAGGCTGCTGTAACCAATCATCCCAAGTTACATCATGCAAAAACAGGAGCAGCATAATGCTCCCTGTTACTAGTCAGGGTAGCATCAAAGCAATCTGGAGGCATTTACTGAATAATCAAGTGAAATGCAAGGTGAAATGGGTGCGTAATCTTCTTTTAAACCTTGAATGCACAGCTTTTGTTTCCCACGTCTGGCATCGATCATCATCAGAGGCACAATGACAGGTGCAGATGACAAAGACTTTTTAAAAAATATACTTTAATCGCTCCTCTGAACAGCAAATTTCTTTTAATCTCAAATACCCGAAACTTTTTTGGGGATCTTCCTATTGCTGTTGCTTCTCTCTTCAGCGATGTAAAAGCAACCATCACTGATGTAAAACACACAGCTACTTTTGTTCCAGTCTATACGATCCTAGACAAATTCGTTAAGAAATTGTTATGATTCAGGCAAAGAAAAACCCATTGAATACTTATAATTCGATGGCACTGATGATTAATATGACATCGAAAAGTCTACACATGTAAAATATTTATTATTTGTACTTACGAAGCTTCCTGTTTTATGTTTTTGACAGGTTCCGTAGCAATGTGTTCATCATGTGTTCAAACATTTGGCTGTTAAGTTAGTGGGTGTCCTGGGAGCTGCAGGTGCCCACTGCCAGGCTGGTACAAAGCTCCCCGTCAATAAAAACGAGTCAAATCTGCTGAACCGCACATAAAAGAAACTGCACACATGAGGAAAATCAGGCAGGCTGTGCCAAGGTCTTCACCTTGAGCAGAGTATTTCTTTCCATCTCGGGGAGCAAGTTTTTTGTTTCCTTCTTAAGAAGTAATGAGTTTTTAGTGTGCAGTGGATTAGCTGTGAGCTATTATCTCACTTCTCGTTCTCTCTGCGCACTCTTAGGAGAAACTCACACTCCATCTGCTCCCATCTAGGCACCGATCTGTGCTCTGTCTGTTTCATACGCTGAAGAGAAAGGTCGCTCGCAAGGTGTACTCATCTGCCATCCGCGAGCCTTTCATCCTTTGAAATGCAAGTCATAGATCAGGAGGTCTCAAAAATGTTTTCATGTCAAGGATCCATGCAGAGAAGACTTTGAAAAAGATGTGAGAACAAATACGCTGGTTTGTGTTTGCGTGTTTACTCTGTCAATCAAAGTTTGTGTGTACTGATAGAGTAATGATGCTAACCAGTGGTAACTACATACTCCATCCTCAACCCCTCATCCTCCATTTTGGTGTATTTTGACATATAACTCTGTACAACACTGAGCTGTGAGGCAGGAGACACCCAGAGAGGCAAAAACAGTAGAAGTTATCACAAAACATCCTCACTGTTGCACCTGTATCCACTTCTACCCAAGTCCCCTGCTACCATAGAGAGTATAAAAGATGTGATGTCACTCACTGGTGACTAAAGTCCTGTTATGAAGCCTTAAGCTGTGTTTTTTCACCTTCACCATCTTGTTTGCTGGACACGGCAAGGGAGTGGTGGATCTGTGTCACGCCGGGGAGTGCCGGTGTGTTTGTTAAAGTGGACCCAAAAGCAGACACTGGAGGCAAGGAGCTGGTTTGCAAACAGAAGGCGAGCCTTTATTTCGGCTGAAAACATGAAACTATGAAACACCAAGCATAACTATGAAAAACTATGACAAACCTATTACTGATAACAAAAGGTTATCATGATCAGACGCCCTGACAATGAACAGTAAGAGACAAAGGACTTAAATACACACATGAGGTGATCAGGGGAAGTGGAGACACACGAGGAAACAGCTGACTAGGATGAACATAATGATGCACAGGAAATGTAAACTAAAACACAACGACATGAAAACTGGACTTTCAAAATAAACAGGAAAATATGACAAGACACAGGCATGACAGCATTAACTAGGCAGACCAGAAACATGACACATAAGACACAATAAACAACAATGGGAACTTTAACACATGGGAAGACGACTAAACATACTAAACAATGAATAATAACTACAACTAAGGAACCTAGGACCTAATGCCAAAAGGACTAACTATAAACAATGAATATCAAAATACAAGAAAACACAAGGCGCTGGGTCATACGACCCAGGACTGTGACAATCTGACTGTGAATTTAAGAACACTGCACCCGGATCGGTTAAAGACTTGCAATTCAGAAGTTGTCGACTACCCTGGATGATCCTCCATTCTGACTGTTAGACTGACTAAAACTTACAAAATTAACTTCACACTTTAATCAAAATAACCTGAAACTAACATCAGAGTCCTTAAAGTCATCAGGAAAATATTTACTGAGGTCAGAGAGTGAGGGAGGTGCTCCACAACACCCTAAACCAGCGGTCCCCAACCCCCGGGCCTCGGACCGGTACCGGTCCGTGAGTTTTTTGGTACCCGGCCGCGAGAGTTGAGGTTCAAGTGTGAAATGTATGGTTTTCAGGGTTTTTATTGGTTTTCAGCATTATTTTGTTATAGTTTTTATCGTTAACTCGGTTTTCCTGGGTCTTTTCATGTGTGTTATGAATAAATCTTCTTTTTTTCGGTACCGGTACTTGTTTTATTTTGTTGTATTTATCCGTGACACCTTAAAGGCCGGTCCATGAAAATATTGTCGGGCATAAACCGGTCCGTGGTGCAAAAAAGGTTGGGGACCGCTGCCCTAAACTATTCAGATCAGTTTCCCAAATGCGAATTTAATCATTTATTATTCATTTATTTCTTGATTATTAACTGGATGGTGAAACTTAGTATGTCAGCTAGCTCGGAGAACATGACTAAATAATCCTGCCATGCCCAGTGGCTGGGTGTTAGCTTTCTGTGGTAGCGTAACAGTTCATTCCTCTGACTAGTCAATATGCCACCTAAGTGCACCATAGTGCTGCAGTGGCTCTTTCTAGTGTGGTCTATATTGAACAGATCAAGGTAGCATAATTAACTGCCTTCTGCTGTTTCTAGTCACTTTTCACAAATATATAATTTTAAACTCACCTAAGACAGCTAATCCAGCTATGAAATGATTAATAGTCATTCATGTGCTTTCTTTCATTTGGCCTCCTTGGCCTAAGGAGGCCAAATGCTTTCTTTCATTTGGCTTCCTTAGGCTAATTTCAAGATTGTGCATATCAGTTTTTAAGTGTCAAAAATAATTGCTTTTCTTAATTTTGCAGGATTTGTTTTAAGTGTTTATATGGGGGATTTTATGCTTGTTAAAATATTTGAAACTAATGCTGAGAGTAACCACAGTCAGATGTGTATAGCAGAACAAACAGTGTTTGCAATAACCAAATTAAATCTGCTAAAATAGATTCTTAATTTGTGCTTCACAGACAATCTGGCAACTCACGTGATTTGTGACAAACACACTAAACGTATGGACTTGTATTTTCACAGTGAAGGTCCATCGTCATGCTAATTACAGAGAAACAGTAAAAAGGGTGAGGACACAACGAGTGTGACGAAGAGTTTGACTGTGTGAGTGTATACAGTCTGCGCTCGATTGACATCACATCACCCTATCATTAGCTGTCATGTACCAGTGTGGGTGAAGCAAATTCATCATTATTATTATTAAAACATGTAATCCCGAACACAGCTGAACCCAGATTCAAACTTTTATCGAGCCAGAATAAAAACAGCGTGAGAAAGAAATGAAAAAGAGAAAGAAGGTTATGAAAGTGAGACCTTCTTCCTAAGCATGCAATCCTTCTGTGTGTTTGGCTTTGTTTACATCAGGTGTAGCTCTCTAACCTTCACTTCTCCAAGGACATATTTCAAAACGTGCTTCAAACAGTTATGTGTGGTGGAAATATGACACAAAATAAAAGGTTTCTTATACACATATTACAACGTACAACTTGTATGCAGACTAGACATTTTATTGGGATGAATCCCACCCTGAACTTCCTGGATCTGTGTTTTATAACTGCTTGATACAGCTCATTAGTGTCACATAGGGAGAAAAAAATCAGGACAAATGAGGAATTGATTTGATCTCCATTGCCGTTAAAGCAATGTGTGCATGTTTGTGTGTGCATGAAGAGCTCTTATCTCAAAAACGGGAATCGATGCCAAGGGACAGAGGGAAGGATTTATTCCAAATGACATCATCAAAAGTGCTCGTAAAGAGAAGTCAGCTCTCTCACTCTCACCTCTTTCTCACAATAAGGCTGCAGTTCCATCTCCTTCCTCCTCCCCCCTTCTCTTCTGGCCTCCTCCTGCCCTCAGCCTTGGAAGTAAATGAGGTGTAGGAAGAGATGAAAAGTGACAAATTGATCTTTAAAACTTGGTGTTTTATCATCGGCCGCTGACGGCAGATGTTGTAAAGTCACGCTGCACTGTGGACCGGCAGAAGCTGTAATCTCTCTTTAATTTGAGTTGTTTTCTGTCCTCAGCAGCCTCTGAGTCTCTCTCTCTCTCTCGCCTTCCAGCCAGACCTCAACACAGAAATGACAATAGCAGCTGATTTCTTTTTTTTTTTTTTGAAGGAAGTTAAAATGACTGGTGCACATGCATGTGTACATAAGTGCATGTAAAATGTCTGACCTTTGTAGAAAGGCGACAGAAGTGGTGGAGAAACTCATTGCAGCAGGAAGTTTGGACCAGTCAGCCTCATATGAGAAACTATAAGCCACTGAGTTTGCAGCTATGGATGCTGTTCAAATGTGATGAGATGGATGGTTCCCCAGTCCTTTTTTATTGAAAGTGACTTTTTTCAGTTTTTCATTCACTAGCGGCTTGCTAGCTTTCAAAGCTCATCATTCTCCAATTTCTGTTTTTTTTTCTTCTTTGCCATGGCATCATCTGATTCATCTGATTAGCTGAAGTTGTGGTAAAATGTCATAGAAAAATGATTTATACAATTTTATGATTTTTAAAATGTGTATTTATTGGAAGTTTCAAATCATACTTAAAGGTACATTTTGTAATTACCCTTTCACCACCAGGGGGCAGCACTTTACCTCTGAGTGTGTTGATGTTGTTTGATGTGTGCTGCTGTTTCACTTTTGATATTTTTTGGTTTTGCCCGGCTGCCACTGAAAGGTATTCATGTGCCTGGTTAAATTAAAGTTACACTAACTCAGTGTACCATCTTGTGGTGCAGAGTGGTATTACGCCATCACTCACACAAACTGGAACAGAACGTTCACCTCCAAAGTAAAGGTTGTGGCTTATTTCTCCAACCAACATGCTTCAAAATGTGCAACTTTTACTTTGAAGGTAAACAGTCTCTGTTTTCTGTACTCTGTACTCAATTTCACCACTGCTAGCAACCAACCAAGGTTTTGGTTGCATCACTGTATCGCTCTTTGAGACCAAACCTTTACTCCACCTCGTGTCACTACCTCTCTCACTTCCACATCACCCCCTCCACCCACCCTCTCAGAATGGCTCCCTAAGCCTCTCTTATGTTACTGCATCACTCATTTTATCCCTTCTTTGCTCTCCCATCCTTCAATTTAACTTTCCATCTATTTCTTTCCTGCCATCCTCCTTCACCGATTACAGTAAATCTAAAGGGCGAGGCAAAGAAACCTCAATCAGGCAGCCACAGGGGAAAGAAGGATATGTTTGTCTGAATATGTGTGTAGGTGTGTGTGCATGTGTGTGTTTCTTAGTGTGTTTTTTGTGCGTGGTGACAGAGGGATAGAGAGGGAGTGAGCTAGAGGGAGAGAGTGACAAAGTCTGTGACAAACAGAGAGACTAGGGTGGACCTTAGTAGTTGGCTTTAGCTGGCATTAGATGATAAGGTAGGTGTGTGTGTGTGTGTGTGTGTGTGTGTGTGTGTGTGTGTGTGTGTGTGTGTAGGTGTGTTTCTGGGGTGTTTTTTTGCCTTTCCAAGTAAGACTGCAACAGAAATGACAAACACACAAACACGCACAAACAACATGAAACTGGCAAACAACAGATGCATGAACATGGATACACACAACCAAGAGAAAAACATCACATTCAAAGTTAGTGACATGATAAACAAACCGAGGATCATACATACAGACACACACACACACACACACACACACACACACACACACACACACACACACACACACATACACACACACACACACACACACACTCGGGGGCCATAATCAGTGGGATGCGACAGGCCTCGTGCCCCCAGCTATAAACCACAGGAGGGCAAACAGCACCACAACAGTGCAGATACAGCAGCCTGCAGCTTCACATATCCACTTGGCAAACATGTAAACATTCTCTAGACAAACTTCTGTGTCAACAGTTAATAACACTAGATAACACTGTTGCATATAATGCTATTATGCCAGGCATTTGGGGGGAATGCCAATACCAATATACACATTCGAGGGACGTAAAAGAACGCCCACAATACTGTAAGTTTTCAGCTCCAGCTCTTCTCTGTGACACGTTTCTTATCTCATAGGTTACTTGTGATTTACCAGCAGTATATGATTTAAAAGAGAAAATGAATTGTACGTGCACATTTTGTGTACAATTGCTGTCAAACATAGCGACTACCTCTGACAATAACTTGTGCTTTCAGTGTCCAGAGTACAAGTGCTTATGGACTGAAGGTAGTCCTCAAGAGTAGTTCAGCTGTGGTAACGAAGGTCTGAGACGTGAACCAAGAGCGCACAGTATCAGGTACGGAGAGGAAGAATATTCTAACATTCAGGCATCCAGTGATTTCCAAAGGGATTTCCATAAAAACTGGAAAACAAACAGACCTAATCTTTTATCTGCTTTTATCAGAATTTCCGACTGATCATAGTTATGTCATATCTCATTGCATCCCTCTGATTCTCAGCGGTTTACCTAAAAATAATGTTCAGTACTCATAAACACATCTGTATATTTGTACTGACTACTTCTACTGCGACTTCACCAGGCCTGCTGAGAAAAAGAGAAAAATGTGCAAATTATTTTATGGCCAAGCTAAACTTTTATGACTATGTGCAATATTACAGTCAGTATAAGCACTAAACATCTGACGAGTGGAGGGACACATAAGCCAATCTGACGGTTCCGTCATAAGCTCATCTGTAGTCGTCACACATAAAAAGCTTTGAACCACTGCTGAAAATAACAGCATCGCTACATTTAGTCGCACAAATACTCACATAAAGTGCGTATGTTAAGCTAACGTGGGTGCCATGTTTGTGTGAAAATACAGTCCACATAGAGTTGTGCAAAAAAAAAATGCATTAATTTGAAGTGTCATGACTAATAGTGACAGTGTTACTGTGGCTGTGCGATTACATAGGTGATAAAACACAATTATCCTAAAGGATTAATTAGGATTAGCTGGAGCACCCTGGAGCATGTATGTCTGTATGAAGATATATAACTCCCACATGACCTCACTCACCCGCTGATGCTGTTTGCTCGTTCAGACAGCACCATGAGTTTCTGTATTGTACATACAGTAATTACTTTTGTGCTTTCAAATCACACTTTTCTTAGCACTAATGTGGATTTCCTTTCCTTCAAAGAATCCTTAAACAATCCTACATTTGTAAATTAATGGCTTTTCCGTGCCCTCTACTCCATGCTTTTACTCTTTGCTTGTCCTCATAGAGTTCTGCCTTTCGTCTTCCACCCCACTCATCCTCACGCTCTGTCCACTCTCACTAATGAGCCTTAGAGCTACAGGCATGACCTCCATCCTCTTACTGTCCTTAAACAGAGCAGCCTTTGCACTGATAATAGAGAGTCAGTTTAAAAACTGTAAAGGCACAATTTTCTTTTTTTTTTAGTTATTCTTTCATTTAAACTATTGAAAAACAGGAAACTGAAGTGCGATCGTAAAGCAGCTGAAGTCCTGCCGGCATGCTTGTGTTATTGCAACAAGCTATTTTGGTCCCTCAGGCCTGTAATGAAAAAAAAATCATCCGTTTTAAAACATAACTTATTTTATTTAGAAGAGCTGACTATTAAACCACAAGCTTAGATAACACAACATGTAATTTCAACATGACACACTTCCTGCTGGATTTCATGTAAAACCTCCGTGCCCGAGTGTGCAGTCGCCGTGAACAATTCAGATGAGTTTCTTCACACTTAAATGGCTTTCAGCTGACTTGGCATATAAAGAATAATGTTTTATGGTGGATATTAACCAATTTTAAGTGAATTCAAAGAAATGAGGCAAGAAGGAAGGCAATGTAATGCTGAAAAATTGAGCTGCGGTAATGATATCTGCCATTTTTAGACACCTCCGCTGCAGCAGTTTTTATCATGCATGGTGCAGAGACGTTTTTTTTTAAGAGTGCACATCTCTGAATACACAATTCAGCTCCTTTAAACCACAATGTGACCAACTGCTGTATTCTGGCAGGCTTTATAAATGCATGTTTTATTTATTTATTGTTTTACATATCCCCTTGAAGATGAATTGAATAACTGGAAGAAAATGCATGGATCAATGGATCAATCTTTACACGAGAAAAATAAATCCCAAATTGCTCATTGTGTCTGGAAACATTTTAAACTGAGTAATTCTGATATATCTTAATCAGATTCCATCAAAATTAGCTAACTTAGAAACATCAACGGTAACATGGTTCTGAACTACATTATTGTGTAATGGGATTTAAATGTAATGTACTAGAAGGCGAAAAGGATACATTAGCACCTTCAAATGAAATGTAATATATTTCTATCAGGAGCTGACAGATGTTAGACAAACGCTAGATGCTAACTGCATATTTGTGTACTCGGCTCTAAAGTTATACTTAAGAAAAACTTTCAAAGCCGCCATGAAAAAGGAAGAATGTCCACACAAAAGATTTTTTCCCTCCACCTGGCTGAACTGAAAGGGCCAATTTAAAAAAATGCCTGCCTGAAGATGATTGATGTATGGATGTTTTACTTGTCATCATGGTCCAGCAAGTCACCCTGAAGGCCTTCATGTCACACTGTGTTTTTGTCTGGGCGATGATCACAGAGCAAGTGACAGGGACTAACCTGGGGGAATTTTCTGAAACTCAAGTTACAGCCCAGTGGTTTCAAAATGGTGTGCAGAGCGACACTGGTGTGCCGTGACACAAGTCCAGGTGTGGCATGGGATTTAATGACATCAGATACACAAAAAGTGAATTTATTGGGTCAGCTTTGTGTGCACTTATGTCCCCTTCTGTCTGTTGTGATGAGTCACTATCTCACAAGTTATGTGAGTGAAGAAGAACAACAATTGCATTCTTCTGTAGGCAAAACCAAAACTAACTAACAATTCAGATGACCACTTAAAAAACATCACAAAGGCTACCAGCCAGTGTTACAGCTGCAGCTGGACCAGAAATGTAAGCAGGGCTTTCCTGTCACCTGTCAGGGGAAGTTGGCCAAAGCACTTACTCATATGGTATGATTGTTGGCATTTTCTCTGTTTTCTTATTATTATTGTAGGGTCTACCTTACAATATAAAGTCCTTGAATTGAATTGAACTGAATTAAATTCTGATTTGGGCACTGGCCATTCTTTTTAACAAATCATCTATCATAGGTTTTGAAGCAAATTGAGGTGTATACACACAAGGATACTGTTATAATTTAAAAAGGAAAATTATCTTCCCTTAACCTTGAATAATTCTGAGTCTAACTGGGGTACACAAATAGTCGCGAATCAGAGAAAATGCCATATTTTTGCACTGTATATCTTTAAGTGAACAAAAAACAAACATCTGAGCCGAAGCAGCTTATCGTGATACATAATAAAATCTCCACTTATTGGCAAAAAGTGTTAAAAAAGAAAAGCAGCAGTTGACTTGGTGTTTGAGTCAATACAAGTTTGTGAAAATCTGACATCAAACATCAGCGATGCAAAGACAAAAACAAGGTTTTAGTGTGAATCAAAGCACAAGTTTCTCAGGTTACGGGAGCTACAACCTACCATATGCTCTTTGCAAAGTGTTATATAGTTATATTCCTTATATAGTAACAACAATAGACTGACATTCAGAAGTCTGTGGGGGTTTTCTGCCCTGCAACAACTTGCCGTGAGTGGGCAGCCCATCAACTGCAAAGGGAGTCCCCATGTGACCAACACGTCTGTCAATCTAAACTTTTCACTTTCAGCAGGGAAATTCCCTCAGGCTTCTATTGTGAGTGAAGACATGAAAGAAATAACCAGCATACAGGCATAAACGCACACCTATTCTGGACACCAAAACAAACATTCTTGTTTAAATGTAGTTAAATGAGGAGCTACAGATCAGGAATATCAATAAGCATCACATAAGAAAAGTGTTTTTTGTGCTGGTTTTCTTTAGATTTTTAGACTCATTTCCCCCACATTAATCCTGTAGCAGTGTATAAGCAACTAACTGTGTGTATCTGCATGTAGATCAGCGATGTTATCACACACGTAATTAGTGAAAATCTTTCTGCTCTCTTTCTAACATGTCTCATCAGCCTCAGAAACAAAGTTCACTGATAGAGGCATCCATTTAGTCTTTGTGCTCAGCTGAATATACATTTATCCTTGGTTTGATTATTGCCCTTCACCTTCTCATTTGAAGAGGTGAGCAAATCCATGTCTCTCGCTAATTAACTGAGTGAATCCATATTTACTGAATAATGCAAATGGCATTACTAGGACTGCCATCGGCATGACAAATAAGCAAAAACACGCACAGTTTCACCACGTGGCAGTTCCGCTCAGTGAGCCGTGCAGACAAATGAGCCTTTCTGAACCTAAACATACAAACACCACAGTTCTCTTGCTTCTCGGTGCTAATTACAGCTCCAAATGGATATTTTTTTGTGCGTGTGTGTGTGTGTGATCTTGGCGAGGAGTTCAGGGAATCAAAACACTCCTACCTGCCTCGCCAGAGAGCTGAGAGACACTGTTCTGTGTGAGAGCCACTGATGCTTATTACTGATTCACGCTTTGACCTAGAAAGCAGTTAATAGTGTACGCCGAGCCGGCATGGCACTTAACTATACGCTAGTGAGAGGGATGACTGGATAGCGCGCATTAATGTTATGGAGCACCTACGTGATTGAGTTTGTGCGTGCAGTGTTATACAGTATATCAGCATTATCTGGTAGGAACGGTGCCAACATCTGCAGTTGACTCACCTCTTATTTTTTATGGACAGGTTTGTGGCTCTCGAGTGCTTTCAAATGTAATGTAAAATATAACTGTATAGAAATATTAATGTTGTGCTTTTGACAGCTTCTGTACATGTACATAACGGCTTCACTGCTTAATGTAGAATATGATATCGTTTTGTTGGCTGATTGCTGACATTTCATACACGTTTGATACTGTTGTCAAATATTTAGTGTAACACCAGCATGGCAGGCTAGATTTGACAGAGAAGTAGTCCTGTACTTGAAAACATTTTCATAATTTTGGATATAAAATTCCATCCGTTCCAAAAACTGCTTCTGTTGTTCTTATATCTCAGAAATTAAAATGGTGAACAAAGATTAGTGTAGCTGAAATGTCAGTTATAAGATCAGTTGGTATGGTGCCATTTTACACCAAACATCTTTAATTTTAACACGTGGTTTTGTGGCGAAAGTTTGAAAACTACAGTAAACATGCTCGGTAACTGCAAAACTGCAAAACATAAATAAGATAGAAAACGTTTTACCCCATCTGCAAAATCATTTTTTCCTATTGCTCGAGCTTCATCATCCTTTATCTAAACCATCTCAGCCTTCCATTTTCCGATGCACTCATTTTTAATTCATCCATCCTGGTCACTCCCATCAAAAATCTTCAATTTTTCCACCTTCAGCTTTGCCTCCTATCTTTTTGTTCCTTCAAATTTATTCAATAAATCTTAAGAAATATATTGTAAGTCAATTATAATTTCTTTAACATAATCTGCTCATTGGTTTTATGCATCACCAGTCAGCGTTCCTGACATTTAATCAGACGAAAACTAATCGTGTATGATTTCCTGGCAGTAGGAGGACTTTTCCCAGCTCTGCACAGTGGTACAGTGCACGAATGTAAAAGTGAAGCTAAAGGGCTTCCTGCTGGGGCTGCTCTCACCCCAGACACACATAATGGAAGGCATCTTATATACTATAATGCTTTGTCCATGCGGCTATAGAAGGCTGTAAAAGGCTTGTTGTATATCGAGGATAGACTTAAATGTAATGTTATGATGGCAAGCACCAAAAGAAATGAATTATGTCACAGTTCCAATTTAGTTAATTCCAATCTATAGAGAGTATTGTAGGATAAAGACCATAAAATATCCAGTGTTACATACTGGCTGGCTGTAAAAATGAAAGTAAAAGTGCAATGTAAGGAAATGTGTTTATTAATACATTTTTAGAGATTCAAGTTATCCAAAGCCTTAAAATTTGCCATTTTAAGTCTGGTAAGGTTAGTTGGGTTAATTTAGATTCTTTCTTTAGCACTTTACTTGGTCCCTATGGACCCCAAAGCGCTTTACACTACATTTACTCATCAACCCATTCACACACTGATGATGGCAAGCTACATTGTAGCCACAGCTGCCCTGGGGCGCACTGACAGAGGCGAGGCTGCTGGACACTGGCGCCACCAGGCCCTCTGACCACCAGTAGTGGGCAACGAGTGAAGTGTCTTGGCCAAGGACACAACGGCCAAGACTGTTGGAGCCTGGGCTTGAACCGGCAACCTTTCCGATTACAAGACAAACTGCCAACTCTTGAGCCATGATCGTCACCTTCAGCCGCGATCGCCACGTATTGTCAGTAGTGGTCCTGTATTTATTTGGTATTGGATCAATACCAAATTCTGCAGTATCGCACAGCAGGAAGAGGCGGCGGAGACCACGGTTAATGGGAGCTTTGTTTTTCCACTTTGCCCTCACTCAATCTTTAATTTTCCTTTGCATTTTAGATTTACTCAGTTTTAGCAACCAAAATGTAATTAATTAGGTCATAATGCACAGAATTACAACATTAAGCTTGACTGTCCAAAAATGGCAGAACTACTGTCTTTAAATAAGACACCAGAGTTCCTTTACAGCTAAATGATGGACCTGTATCATTGTTGCCATAACCTAGTGCTCAACATGGCTCAGACACTTTGTTCATCAAGTGTGAGACACCAGGGGTTTTGACAAAATCCCAGTGCAATACTTGAAGCCCTGGAAATCGGAAAAGGCTGCTTATAAATTAGCACGTAGTTTGCATCTCAGGCTTTGCACAGTGCACAGAGAGAAGAATTGGCCAGGACATCCTGTCAGAAGCCCAGCAGCATCCAGAACTTTCTGCAGGGTTCAGCAGCTGTACATTTGGCAAACACACACACACACTGGCAGCGGCAGGGCTGTCTGAACCAAGGGCAGAAGGAATCAGTGATGTGTTGTGGCCCGCTGTGCCACCCGTAGGATCCTGATGCAAAGAGACACCGCCTGCCACTGTGACACATGCACTCACCAAGGGGTGAGAAGTTATCAATGGCTGCTGCAGGAGTGTTAGATATTGCAGTTTGTTTTCCTTTGCACAAGTTGGGTTGTGAAGTGGATTTTCATGCATGTGGCCAAGAAGTGGCTGAGTCATTCTGTAACCTTATAAAAACCCCTGCAGATGTAGTGAAGCCAGTTCAATCCATCAAGTGGCAACGGCATTAAAACATACACTCATAAACATATGAATGTCTACCAAGAGTAACATATACACAAAAAAATAAATATGCTCATGAATAAATTTGCCTATAAATGGGAGTCGTGTTACTTCCACACACACAGTACAAATATACAACACTTACAAACACAAACATGCCAAACTGGGACCGATTCATGTGTGCATATTTGCATGCATGAAGGCGCTAGATGCAGAAATAAACACATACGCTAACACTCGCATGTAACAGTGTGCAGAAACATACATCGCAGCACGTTAGCCGCTCATATGCACACCACAGATGGGCTCGCTCGCTACCTCGGCAGTGGTTGAACTGTGAGGACACGAGTCATCTGTTTGTCCTGGATATTTGCACCTACATTATGCATGGAACACTGTGCCGGCCTCCACCGTCCACTTAATGGCGATTTAACATCAAGCAACACTGCTTTAGTATGAGTCAGGGGACTCGAGGAGATTAAGAAGCGCCTCTGCAATAACTTTGGGGGAAAATTTTGAATATAAAGAGAGGAAAAAAAATGTACACAGTGTAGTTAATCAGTTCTGCCGCTAAAAGGCTCTTATTCATAGCAGGAAACTCTTCAGTGAATTGGCCCCATTCACAGCAGCCATTCTGACCTGTCTTAGCAGGGTAAATACAGGTGTAATTTATAACATTAATTATAGTTCCATTCTGTTTGCTGTGTGTTCCAGTAAGTCAGTAGATACCCTGGCCCTGGAAGCGTATCGGTTTATCTATCCATTTACTTTATACTGTTTATCCAGTAGACATGAGCAGGCTTTCCTGTCCTGTATCTTTATCTGAAAGATACCACGAGTTCCCAAACCAGCAGCTCTACGCTCAACTAAATGTAATGATCATATTTATTTTAATTACCTGCACCTGTGTTAATCCTTGCAACAACCAGTGTTGGTCAAGTTACTTGAAAAAAGTAATCAGTAACTAATTACTGATTACTTCCCCCAAAAAGTAATCCCATTACTTTACTGATTACTTATTTTCAAAAGTAATTAATTACTTAGTTACTTAGTTACTTTTTAAAAACACGATTTACAACCTGAATAGGTGATAAAGTGATAGATCTTTCAGCCCAATTCTACTTTTTCTACATAATCCATCATACAAAATGTAATCAAATGGAAAAGTCCCTTTTTAAAACTTGTTTTATTAGTTTTAATCTTTTAACTTTATGCATCAAGCAAAAATTTAATTATATGCAACATTCTCTGACTGGAAGAAATTTGTTTAATATTTAAACCTATTTTCTGCACATTCCAGCACATAAAATAAAATATTTTTTGTGTTTACACTCACTCTTTCAAATAGATGCAAGTAAAACACAGCAGAAAATAAATAAAGTCAAAGACTCAGCGGTCCTTTTGCTCTATTTTCACCTGTAAAGCAGGTGGGTGGAGGTTTACCTTGGTGCAGGTGTGCCGCAGCGGTCAGTGGAAGAATCCGCGAGTTTCTCTGTGACTTTCCCATTACGTCATAGCGCACTCGGCGTTTGCACGGAAGTTTAGGGGTTTTTTTCGCTGTAAAAATAAGTTTTCTTCCCACGCACAACGGACACTAATTTTTATGTCACTTTTTATGGAATCAAACTCAAAGTAAGGTCAGTACTTCCACGCTTTAAACGCTGCACGCTCATACTCTCTCCCGCACTCGATATATTATCCATTGTTGCTCTGTACACAGCTGTTGTCACGAACGTCGCACTTGCTTACGTCACTGTCATGAGACATTCTCACAAAAAATCATGGTTTTAGTAACGCAGTAACGCAGCGTTCCTACGGGAAAGTAACGGTAATCCAATTACCGTTTTTGCAATAGTAATCCCTTACTTTACTCGTTACTTGAAAAAAGTAATCGGATTACAGTAATGCGTTACAAGTACCGCGTTACTGCCCATCTCTGGCAACAACATGTCAAAATTGCTGCTTTGTGTTGTGTGATGTTGGTCAAATTGCTTTAAACACAATATTGGCGCCATGGAGAGGAAGACCATCAGATGTTTGAATAAAGGACACCTTGTTATTGTAAAGTACAGCACAAAGACAGCCGAGTCATCCAGAACTAGTCTGAAGTATAAAATTAAAGTGTACTATTATTAACTATTTACCCAAGCTAATAGGTACTACATCTGTAACAAAGGAGATCCTTTTTAAGGCTGTTGCTTAAGGATTTTGTGGCATCCCAACGCTTGGAAATGCACAAACTACCAGTTTTACTTCTGGAAAAACTTCTGTTTTGTGATTGAGGATCAAGTTTTGTGAAATAAGAATAAGATTAAGATACTTAAGAGACTCTTTATAAAATATAAAAAGAAATAAAAAATAGGAATAAAAAGAGCTATACACAAAACAACAGGGATATATAAAAAATTCTTGTGTTTTTATGGTAATATATGATAATTATGTATAAATATAGTTTTCTGCTTCAATGAGAATCTTTAAAGTGTTGATAGCTACAGGCTGCTTAAAGCTGCAGACTATGAAGGCAAGAACAGAATCTTTTTTTAAATTTTGTTTTAATGGATAACAGTGTTTAAAAAAAAGCTTGTGATAAGAAGACTCTTTGAATTTAATGCAAAATCTGTGGCTGATTATGTAAAGGAAACACTGTTGCCTAAAATATCTATTGTGACGTTTCCCTACTTAGATAATCACTAATTTTCCACTTGGCTCTCTGCTGCAGCACACTGTGCAGCTCTTTCCAATGAGAACAATGTGTAATTCTCTGGCGAAGGCAAAAAGCAACAGCTGACCTTCTCTACACCTTCCTGACCAGCATCCAAAATGGCCGCCCCCTTCAATATGTCATCTTGGCATGGCATTGCTCTCCGCTCCATTGCTGAGGAACATGGGATTTGGGGTGTTTCCCCTTTACGTTGCACGGTGTATCCACAAACATATGGATGCACGCTCTGAGCACACACACTTTTCTCATGGAAAACAAACAGGACCGTCAGTTGTATCTACCGCAGGCTGAGCTGCTGTGGGTCCATTAAACTGTTCAGCTGCATTTGTTCTGCTATATCATTAATCACAACACTTCTAACGCCTGCTGCAAACATTGCAAGTGTGCGTTTCTTAACCCTGCACACAGGCATTCATCCAGACATGTTTAGTGCTGTTGTTGTGAGCCCGAAGGATTCACACTGGTGATTTTGTCTGAGATGGAATGAAAGGTGGAGCTGAAAGCCAGCAGATCAAAGAGACACAGCAGAACACCCACTGAGACTTCCATGAAGGTTAAAAGGAGATTTTCAGCCAGGAAGCAGAACAATTATGATTCTGCTCATCTCAACTCTGCCGGTGGAACAAATAGTCAATACCTAGAGGACAGCCATTATCTAAAATATGTGTTCTTTCTTTTAAAGTCAGTGAACAGCAGCTACACCATCTTTAGCTTCCATCACTTGGGTTTTATTTTCTGACTCAAATGAAATAAGGCGGGTGTACTTAAAGGAGGGAAGTAATTTAATCCTTTAGATCACTGAAGAGAGCTTTGTAAGGTATAGTGGACTTTTGGCCTCCTCCAGCATCTCCCTCATCCATATTATATCCATACAGAGCGAAGCATACAGAGAGACATGCTTCCATATTCGATATGGATATATTCACATGAAGACCATGAGAGGATACGTGTGGTTTGATATGATGGATAGGACAAGTTAGTCAACTCTAGTCAAATGTAAGTGCATCTGTACATCATTGAGTTCAACATGAATCATGAGGAATCTTTTCCTTTTTTTGGATAAACAGATTTTTTGGGCAAATATTTATTTTATAAATACTAAAACTGGACACAGATGTGCACATGCTTCAGACATTTTTGGTAAAGGTAGAGCAACATAAGTCTGTCAGACTAGTGTCAGATTTGAGCACACCACAAGTCTAGCATGTCACGAAAATGTAAAAAAACATTGAACTGTGTTCACAGAATACAAACAAGTGGAGAAAAATTCTGTCTGTATTGATACTTTTTTTGGTCATGACAATTGTTCAGATGTTTTTACGTGATTTTAAACGGCATGTTAGATTCTTGCTATCCAAAATAAACTAAAAACAAACAAACTCATTAGTTTATCTTAATACATCTAACTCTGAATAGGCCCACCTGGCATATAAAGCAGCCATGATCATATGCACTAGTTTAGGTCTAAATACCTTAAGCTAAATCTTTTCCTCTGTTTAATCGTGGGCAGTTCTTTCCTCTGTATTTTACAGATATGACTACTGCTGGTTTTTCTTCTTAGTTAATTGGTGTTAACAGAATTCACATGGCTTCCCAGGTGTAGATTAGTCCCTGATTAGCTGGCAGGAATAAAAGCCAACAGGACTTTGGATCCAAAGGACTGCGAGCAGGAACTTTTGTTTTCATCGACAACGCTGTGAAGTCCAGTTCAAACAGAACTGAAACAGGAAGTCATGCATTAATAAAAATTCAAATTCTGCTCTTTATGTCACTCTTCCAGCTTATCCCATCCATCTAGATGTTTTCTAGAAGCGTAACTATGAACATTATCTTTTTACAGTCTGTACAGGACAAGCTTTATAGCCTGCTGGTTGTCGTATGCCGAGTGTCCTCAACAGTCCTTGGTCTCAAGCACTGCCAAGGTTTCTGTGGTTCGAATCCTGCTGGAACAAGCCAAGTGGAAAATGTATACACTCACGATATAGTATGGTACTGGGGATTAATAGCTTGTGGTATTTGGCCTGGTAGCAGTGAACTTGCTGGAGAACGGGACATGAAGATGAGAACAGGATGATGGCGAGCGCCCAATGCTGCCCTGACTATGCTGCCAAGCTCAGGACCACGTTAGCCTCCGTATATTTCGGGGAAGTTTGTACAGACAGAAGTGAAGTACAGGGAGGTAGAAGCACGTTACAGTAGAATTATATTTTTTCCACATGCTCTACTGTTGTTTAAAACAGTAGATAAGATGTTTAACTCATTTTTGTTTGTCCTGTTCTGATTTTAAGGTAAGTTCATCCAGAAAGTCAGGCAAGTGTTCATTACCGAATGTCCTTTTATTTATTTTTATATTGATTTTAAGAAGGAAATGCTGTAAAAAAAAAAAAATAGCACAGCTGATTGAGTATCATGGTTTGTCTCTTACTGACCTGAAATCCTTCAGAGGGTGGAATTCCTTTTTTATTTATTCCTACTTGAGCACTGAGTCATAACATGATTCATGCATCCTCCAGCAAACTCCTGACATCAGGTGATGATTGTGGGGAATAAACTCACCAATCCTGAAGCTGATTAAGGATTTTCTGGTTTTCATACAGCTCTGCAGTAGTTCCAATAGCAACTACTGCTTTGTAGCAGCAAGGAAGCAATTTGCTTCCTTGATTTACTTTTTGAACAGTTTCTTCATTAAAAAAAAAAATTCTGTGAAATGACACAAATCTAAGCTATTCTGCCAAATTAAAAGATAACATGATTTATTTTTCAATTTTGCTAAAGTTCAATATTTTACAGATATTGGTTAAAAAAATACTCATCTGGAGGGAGACCTGTGTGACAACAGAAACACTGCACAACAGATTTCAGAAAGAAACTTCATAATAGATTTTTAGCCGTTTTGACCTTGTTTTTCATCAGTTCTTCCCCCTATAGTACTAAAGGCAAAGTGCTAAAGAGATTGCTTGGGATGCCTTCATATTGTGAACATTTGTGAAGCTACATGCAGTATGAGTGTGGAGAAAAAGCAGTTGGGTTGCTGTGAGTGGGGGCGTTAACTTCTACTGACTGCTAAAAGGTTTTATGAAGCTACCTGGATTATTCCACCTAAAGAGCAGTAGGTGGGATTCAAGAAACTGGATCAAACCATCATTGTTGGCAGAAGGGACCTGAGATTAGCTGTTTTTAACTAGTAATGGAAAATTGTGTTTAGCAGCAAGATTGAGACCATAAGTCACCTGACACTGGTCTTTCATCCAGTCATGACCAAGAGGGTGAGAGTCCCCTTCATCAACTAGGTCCCTCCTTCAGCTCTGGGCTGTCTCATTGAACTAGTTCGCTGCAGGCATAACTGTTGGCTCCTGGTGTAGGCATATATGTTCAGGACCTTTAAGCTTCCAGCCAGTGCACTTGAAGCACACTATGCATGCCTCACTGACTCTCACTGACCATTGCCCACAAGGGAAGCAGCTTTTGAGTCACGTGTCTGTGCCATGGGGATGAATAAAAAGAACAAATCTCTGCAGAAACCGGAGTAAAACTTATAGGAACTACACTCTGTATTCAACAGACTATCAGGTGGCTTTTCTCCTTTACTATTTCTATCCAAAAAAAGCCCTATTTTGATATATTTGCTTTTTTATCTGCATAATCTGACATATTTGGTCTTTGCGATAGTAGCATTTTCTCAGCTAAACATGTCCACGTTCTGTGCAGTGTTTAACTGAAGGCTAGTTTAAAGAACTGAGCAAATACATCCTCTGTAAGATGCCAAACCACCAAGAAGAGAGAAACTCTAGGGGAAAAAAACAGGAATAAAAAAGAAGCCAACTGCCACAATGCAGCGCTAATTAGGTTGCAGATGTGAATTGGATGGCAAGTGCCTCAATTTTGGGGACAGTTAAATGTGTCACTGGCAGGAAAAGAGAGAGGCATCAAATTAGTGTGCCTCGCTTATATCCCTCCCAGCTGAATAATGAATCACTGAGGACATCGGGAAAGTATTAAGGTGCGATTTGAACATAAGCGTCACATTAACAAATACCTCCCAACAAAACTAGGACCTCAAGCCACAACAACAGACGCACTAAACTATCAGATTCTGGGTATGTGTGGTGAACATTTAAGAGATATAACGATGTGTTTAGATGGGAGAAATAATAAGCAAGTTGAAAGGCAATTTGTTGTTTACATGATTTATTTGTGCATACCTTGATGCAAATAGTCTTAGGTGAGCCTGCCTCTCAGATTTAAGGGTCAGAAATGAGGTGAATGAAAAAGTAGCTCCTGTCAGACATTTATGAGCACGCTGCCCAAGGATGCAGACATGAATAGATTTCATAAGTCTCTAAAAGAGAAGTAGAGATGCACTTTGCTGTGAAGGTCACTCTCTCTATAGGCATTCAGACTATCACTGACTCAAAGCTACATATATTTTTAGTGTAATCGTGTCACCTTCCTGACTACTGACGGAAAAAACAAGAAATCGACAACAGCCCGAGGGCCATGCTGCTCTTTCTATTGCCACTGTGATCGTGACAGAGAATTGACAGCTTTGTTATCAGGGTAGTGCACAGTTTGCACGCCAATGCTGGTTTTTGTCCTCCAAGACAATAGAGAAGATATCTTCTAAATCCATATCTATAGAGCTACAAAGAGACTTGTCCCACATGCCAAACGAGCAGCATAAAAACCTCGACCTGTCAGAGCAGATAAGAAACAGGACAGCAGCTGTTCAGGAGGAAAAAAGAGTTTATGCACTCGCATGCTTCAGAGGTAACAATTTTAGGCAATAAAGTGTGTCTTCTTTAAAGTAGTGCACAAGGATAGGGCTGTTATTTTGAGAAAATATTTACAACTGCTGAGATTAAAGTCATTAAAGTCAAAATGGGTGCATAAAAAAGTATAAAAGTATTAAAAAAAGTATAAAGTCATACATTTGCCAGAAAAAATAGTTATAAATATATAAGAAAAGCTCAGAAATTCTCCTGAACTGAAGTTACACATTCATCAGAAACGCATTAACTGGCTTTACGTGGCACATTTATCACACCACAGACGTGAAATGCCACACAGTCACTTCAGTGTGGAGGTGCATCTGTGTGAGTTATGTAACTAGCAGCATCTTTGCATCTGCCCATTGCCTTGTAGGTGTTGTTAAACAGAACCCATCAGAGCATCCAAACAAGTTTGTTCTTTTGTCCTGCGAAAGATCCAGTACACACAAATGTCTCCTCAGGGGAATTTCTGCCTTCCAGGCTTCTGAGTAGTAGGCTTTAATTTGATTGTGTCGTCTACTGCAGGCATAACAGTAAGCTTGCTGTCTGCGCTGTGATGAGGTTGATTCAACCTTTTAAACTGAAATCTTATAGTTACTTGACAAGAAACTATATGTTTATCTCTCAAATCTATCACCGACATTCTCAGTGAACACATACTGCTTGTTATTTTGTATTCACCTCTGTTATTTTAATGTATGTACTCATGAAAACTTAAACACTGCATGTTGATTACCAGCTATTTGTAAAAAAAAAAAATGTGTGAAATGCCGGTGGTGGAAAGTGATTTTTGTGTTTTTAAAATGTACTTTTTTAGCTGGTCTTTAAAATTAAACAAGAAGAAATGCTTTAAAATGTTTTAACAATAATGAATTTATGTCACAACCTCAAACCTATATTGCATCAGTTACGTTGTTTCCGTATACACATATATTTTCGCTGTCTCACAGCTATGTCGCTAATGAATGACAATCTCTGATATTTGTACCTCTTAACAGTTCGCTGAGCAGCCTGTAAAAGCAGCAAACTGCCATTTTACCTCCAGAGTTACAGAAGGAAAAACAGGTTTGAGATTTCAGGCCTTTGAGTTTATTTCCACGTTAAGATTTAAGATGCACCGGCAGAAAACAAAGCACTGGGGAGTACAATAAAGGTTTCATTAGAGCTATTCATTTATCAGCTAATGCATACATGCCAGCAACCATAGTCCATTAGGCTGAAAAATGTATGTGCGCTCACTCCCCATATAGGCTCACTCTGCATCAATCACATTAGTTTATATCTTTACTAAACTTTTACTTCATTTATCTTCAATGCAGATATCGTTAACATTTCCAGGGGCATCAAAGACTCACATTAGGCAACATTTACAAAAAGGAAACAGAAGAAATCCTAACAGGAGGTTACACTTGAAGGCTGTTGTGTGTTCTTGTGCTTGTCAAGCTCAGCTCAAAGCTGAGAAAAACACAATGAGACTCAGAAGACGTGATGAAGAGCATGCAAATGAGAGAGGGAGAGAGTGATTTGCAAAGCAGCACTGATGGCATGCTAATGTAAAGCTGCTAATTAATGAGGGTTCGAGCTGGTGTGAAAAATGAGATGATACTGAGTCACGTGACATAAGAAGTTTTGATTAATTAGTTTTCTTTTGTTTTCGCTGTCAGGGGGCAACACTGGAATAACGACAGAAACGCCAAAGTGGCAATACGTCAAAGAGGCCTCATGTTGTACTTTGAAGGTCCTTTTGCACTCAGGCTACTATAAGCTATATGCACTTACTCACAAAAGTGAGTGCACCCCTTACATTTATGAAAATATTCTATTATATATTTTCATGGGACAACATTGAAGATATGACACTTTGATACAATGTAAAGTAGTCAGTGTACAGCTTGTATAACAGTGTAAATTTGATGTCACCTCAAAATAACTCAACATGCAGCCATCATTTGTCTAAACCACTGGCAACAAAAGGGAGTACACCCCTAAGTGAAAATGTCTGAATTGCGCCTAAAATTTCAATATTTTGTGTGGCAACCATTATTTTCCAACACTTGATTGGCCAGTCAAGTACCTTTACCCTCAGTTTATTAAGCAAGGCACTGGTCTTTTTGGAGGTGTGTTTAGGGTCATTATCACATTGGAATACTGCCCCATGACCCATTATCTGAAGGGAGGGGATCATGCTCTGCTTCAGTATATCACAGTACATGTTGGCATTCATGGTTCCCTCAATTAACTGTAGTTCCCCAGTGCCAGCAGCACGCATGCAGCCCCAAACCGTAACACTCTCATCGCCATGCTTGACTGCAGGCAAGACACACTTGTCTTTGTACTCCTCACCTGGTTGCCGCCAAACATTCTTGACACTATCTGAACCAAATAAGTTCATCTTGGTCTCATCAGGCCACAGGTAATCCATGTCCTGAGTCTGCTTGTCTTCAGTAAACTGTTTGCAGGCTTTCTTGTGCATTATCTTTAGAGGAGGATTCTTTCTGGGAAGACAGCCATTTGATGCAGTGTGCAGGTATGGTCTGAACACTGACAATCAATCAATCAATCAATCAAGGCTTTATTCGCCACGTGCAGGTTGCCCTGCAGTGAAATAGGACCCCCCGACCTTACACACACAACACAGACATCACATGGGGATACAGGTCGGAGATCGGTAGTGTTACAGAAAACAAACACTGAAATATACACTACAATGGGAAAGTACAAGAGGAAAAAAAGAGACCTGTACTCATGCTGGGCTCCTGGGAGGACAGCATGAGAACAGGAAACAAAAGAGCTCCTCTGCACAAAAAAGCACATAAATGTCCACAGCACAACAGTATGGAACATGTGACAAGCCACATGGTCGGGTGGGGGGTGAGGAGTATTCCGAAGCAAACACAGCAGCCATCCTACCCAGCACTACCATTCCAGCGCGGGCTCAGACCCGCCGTGTTCCCAGGAGGGAACAAGCATCGAAGGCATTTGGAAAGGGAGGGGGGATGAGTGTCTGCATATCAGTGTATGTTTGTGTCTGCGTGTCCAGAGTTCAGCTGAGACAGTGTCCTTCGCCCTGCTAGGCTAAGTAAACAGTCTTCAAGCCAATCCAGGTGGCCTTGAATGGGAAGGAACAGACTAAACACAGTCGTTATCAGGGTGTTTTTGTTCGGCTCCAACCTTGCGACCGCAGCTGGCGCCGAAAGGGTATCCGCATGAAGTGATGGTGCTTTTTACTTTACTGCGAACAGCTCATATGAATTTCAAAGATGTTCTAACAGTCCAACACTGGTCTCTCAATCTCCCGTTGGAGAGCCGTGAGCTTCTCCATGATGTTATCAATGATGTTGTTGTTGTGATGTTGTCATTCTTGTGCTCAAAGAGACGATTCTGAGAACTCACGACCGCAGTGAGCCTCCCCAAGATGTGATCCAATTTGTGCTCAGAGGTCTTGTTCTGAGTATTCACAGCAGCCGTAAGCTTCTCCAAGATCTTATCCATGCTGCACTCAATGAGCCCATTTTGAGAAACTCACACCTCTTCCCATCGTTTCAATCCCAGCAGGCAGCCTTGTGGGGGTTTGAACAGCCGGTTCCGCTTTCTTAATTCTTCGATAAGTCAGGGCCAAGCCAGCTCCGATCAGCAAGAACCCTGTTATCATGGTTCCGAATAGGTAGATATCTTCAGCACTCAGGCTCACCCAAGCCCAGACTTCTCATTAAAGGGGTGTCAATTGCATTTAGGGACCAGTTGATCAAATCCATAATTCCTCTTTTAGGTTTTAGAGAACAGACTGTGAGAGAGTGTTCCAGGGAGAAGTAATACAAAAGACACGAGACTAGGCAAGGACATAAGAGGCTAAGCAGGGAAACTAAGGGAGAGGAGGAGAGGAGAAAAGTGCGATTGCCTTCGTCAAGAGCAAGAGCAGAAAAAAAAAACAGGGTGACCCTCAATGCCTTCAAACTCTGCAGCAGTGTTGGCAGCACTCATATGTCTATTTTCAAAAGACAACCTCTGATTATGATGCTAAGCATGTGCACTCCATTTCTTTTGTCGACTGTGGCGAGGTTTGTTTTTCTGAGTGGAAACCTGTCATGTTAAACTGTTCTGTGGTCTTGGCCATGCTGCAGCTCAGTTTCAGGGTATTGGCAATATTCTTATAGCCTAGGCCATCTTTATGTAGAATAAAAATTATTTTTTACAGATCCTCAGAGAATTCTTTGCTATGATGTGCCATGTTGAACTTCCAGTGACCAGTATGAGAGAGTGTGAGAGCAATAGCACCAAATTCAACACACTTTCACCTCATTTGCACCTGAGACCTAACGAATCACACGACATCAGGAAGGGAAAATGTCTAATTGGGTACAATTTGGACATTTTATTTTAGTGTTTACTCACTTTTGTTGCCAGTCGTTTAGACAAATGATGGCTGTATGCTGAGTTATTTTGAGGTGACTTCAAATTTACACTGTTATACAAGCTGTACACTGACTACTTTACATTGTATCAAAGTGTCAATGTTGCCCTGATGGGTTCTGTTTAACATTTACAAAAATGTGAGGGTCGTACTCACTTTTGTGAGATACTGTACATATATTATAAATTGAGAGATTTCAGTCTCCGATTTTATGATGTAAGTACTCACGCTCTTATTTTGACAGTGTGGTGTTCCTGCCAAGCTTCAGGCAGCTGAGTGATCTAAGTTGGTCTGACATCAGTTTACTCCACATCTGACATCTTCCAGGTCCATTTAGCCTCCTAAAACCTGATAAACACAAGCTTCTCCTCCCGGGTTGAACATGGCCAGCCACCGCCATTCAACCCTAAGGAAAAAAGGTTAATTTTCCGACTGAGCTGCTCCTGTCACTTGCATTAACATGCTAATTCATAAACTGTGTAGTGGCTCTGCGTTGATATGTATACAACTCCAGGCAGAGAGTGTATCTCGCCCTGACTCGTGACCTTGTGTGACTCATTGTGATTCTTGGACATCGAGACTGTCAGAAGGTTTCAGTGAGCTCTGGCATGACCGGTACTGCTGTCCAGCTCAGACACAGGAAGAACAAAAAAAAGCTGAATATGAGTGGTGAGTGGTTTCATATTGTGTGTGTGTGTGTGTGTGTGTGACACTTTGGATCAGTCCCACAAAGACAGATTTCTGCTATATCTGGATAAAATTACTCACTGAAACCCAGTACTCATCATAACTGATGCTTAATACCTTCAATACCTGGAAACATCAAATCTGCTATTTAGCAACTTACACATTTTAATATTTTCTAGTAACTTAATATATTCAATAATTTGTCTATGAGTATCTACAATATATTTACCTCCCCTAAGGAGTTTGTTTTTTTGGTAGCTGTGACAGGTAAGAGGCACAACAGGACCATGGTTTTGGACCATGGTTTCAGCAGGTTTTATTTACACACGCACACAACAACCCTCAATACAGGACCCGGTACAGCTTTTAAGGTGGTGAGGCATGACTGTAGATGCCACACTGGTGCGTCCATCTCACCTGCAGTGGAGTCGCAAACCACTTGCTGCCACAGTAGCATTTGCATCGTGTTTGTTATTCTATCTGTAAATATGGCAGCTTGAAAAGTTTTAAATAAATTCTGATAAAAACTTTTTAGGAGTGCAGAGCGCGGTCATGTTAACAATTCATTAAAATCTTGCTTACATCCACCGAGGTCTCCAAGGGTGTAGACAAGTGTCAGGGATGATTTGTGACAGAAGGATAGCAGCGGGACTTAAAGGGGAGGTTTACAAGATGATAAACCTGCTATGAGAGGGTGGTGCTGACAAAAAGACAGCAGGTTGAGTGGAAGAGTTTTTGTTGGGAGATACCAGGATGCACAGAATTAGAAATGACTTTGTCAGAAGACAGGTGAAGTTTATTGGTTTGGAAACAAAGAGAGAAAAGGCTGAGAGGGTTTGGACATGAGGATTGGAGAAATTTATTGGACTAGTGATGTTGAATATGGGGCTGCCAGGCAGGAGAAAAAGAGGAAAACCTCAGAGGAGATTCATGGATGTAATGAAGGACATGCAGAGAGTTGATGTGAGAGAGGAGGAGGATGGAAATAGGATGAGGTGAAGGCAGATGAGCCACTGTATATCTATATCATCATATATATATAATCATATATATGATTACAAGCATCAAGCAGCGATCAAGCAGCTGCTCCTTTATTCTTTCTCCTTTCAGCTCTTTTTGGCTCTCCAACATCTCCTAAAGCCTCTTTAGCAGCTAAATGTTGCACTTGCTCATGTCTATTTCCTAAATTTGCTTGCCATTTACTGGTGGGTAGTGGTGGTATTATCACTGAAAACAGCTTGTTTGCTGGGATGGGAAGCAAGAGTTAGTCTAAGAGCTGAGGCTGAACCAAAATTAGTCAAGTTGTGGGCTGCAACACAAAAACGGTGATTTAAAAGATGCCTAAATGTTTCTTTGCTGTAGGAGGCAGAAGAATTGTGTTATACTTGTTTCAGATTACACCTAGGATTACCAATACAAGGATACTAAAATTCAGTTTTACTTTGTGGTTAAAAAAACAAACGACCACCTCAAAAATTGCTGTGCTTTGTGGTTATGCAAGTGAATGTTGTTATACTTTTTTCAGATTTATATAAAAGGGTAAAGGGCACAGCTTAATGTTCAGTTCATAAGATTATATACAGATGTAGTGAAAGAAAGTAACGGGGACTACTGATGCTAATGAAGACTCCCAGCAAACAAAGATTCATGAATATTTCCTTCAGCTTCCTGTTTGCCAAATAATCTGTTGCTGCTTGAAGAATTTTGTGGCACTCTGCGTGATCTGTTTTATTGTACGTGTTTAATTCATGTTCCATGTTCCATGTTCTGCTGTTTAAAGCAAACCAACACCCTGCTACAGTGATAATCCTCTGCGCAACTCAAAGGATCAGCACACATGAAAACAGAGTACTGTAAGAGGTCTTGGAAATGCTTTCGCTTCTGCTTTGAGTACTTGATATAATGCACACCTGAGGGAAGTTGTTTCAGGGAGGAAAAGCTGTATGAGCTGACGCGTGACAGCCTGAACACAGATACAAGAAAGATGTGCATCAGTGATGTTGCTTTAAAATACATTTTTTATTCATGCTTTCTCTTTGGATTGTATGTTAAATACATTTATATATATAATAATGTCAGAACAAAAAACATGCACAAAATATATTATACATCAGACACAGTATCTGGCAATAATGTTCAAAGAAATGGCAAGCAGCTACTCCGTTATTTACCAGCAAAGCCTACAATGATCTAATCTATTAATGATACGACACAGAGTTTGCAGGCAAAGCAAGCTGCATTGGATCATTAAGCGACAGTTAATAATGTGCTAATGTGCATATACGCCGACTGTATGGTGGCAGAGAGTTAAAAAAATGGTTGTATCCATTTACTAGCTTCATAAATATTACCTTCTGCTTTCTTGCATCCAAAGAGTTAGCAAGGTACAGGTAAGTTACCTGTGAACTGTAGTTGCTGCTGTGAGCTGCTGATAATCTAGTTTTGCTCTCTTTGATGGATCCATGAGGAAATACTAAATTTTGTCTTTGCTGTTGCTCCTGTTTGGAAGATTTGTGGTGACCACGCCATAGATCAACTGTTAAACACTTAGGCTAAAATGATTAATATTATAATTAAAATATCATAGCGCTCTGTAATAGAAGGGAAAAAATCAAATGAAAACTCATTTGTTGATTTATTTTGTCATCGTGAACATGCAAGTCCTCCATCATTCACCAGGGGGTGATGCAGCACCCTCAGCACCCCGAAGTCCTCCAACTTTGGGAGAATACTGTCTTTTTATGGTTTGTGTGCATTCCTGTGTTGTGTGGTATTCCATGCTTATTCGAGGACATTGTAATTATCCAAAGACAGTGAAATGCATGCCCTCTGTATGCACTCTCCCACTGGGACTAGGTGGGCTCACTAAAGAACATAATTACCTTTTCATGTGGGAAATCCTTTTATGTAATTTTATCAATGTTTGTAATAAAGACACCATAAACTAACACTAATGATTTTCCCTCAGAGTTCCAGTACAGAACATCCATCTCTGTTCTGCCTGTCCTCGCTGACCTTACCTCCACAGCGTCCCATAATACATCAGCACACCGGCAGATCATTTATAGTCAAGCGGCTTTGAAATGTGTTTTGATACAGCTCTGCTCTTAGAGGTCAGAAAATTCTCAATAGACTCCCTGACTTCATCAGATTTAATTGAATTTGTTTGACATGATGAATCCAAAGCAATAGAAGTAAGAAACAAAAATATATTTATTATTAAATGCTGGTTTTTCTGCCCTTCCTCCGTTCTGAGGTCACACATCAGAGAAACAGCAGCAGGTCTGCAGCTGGAGGTGATTGCGTATCTCACAGAGGAGCACTTTTATCAGGAGTGACACTCACCAACACCACTCCCTTCACACATATAATGTACCTGAAGTGTGGTCTTTTAAAGGGCTGAGTCCACCCACTGCTCAAATAATTGAACTAAATATATTATTGGTTGAAACCAAGCCATGAGACATGAAAAAGCCAGTTTTTCACTAAAAATCCCTTACGTTTAACTTGCTGTTTATTTAGCTAGCAAACAAGATTTTAGCATGTCAAAGCAGGAGTATACTGCATTTGTTTAATAGAGGGGACAACCGCCTCTGTACTACAGTCAGGGGTCAAAGTGGAGTTAAAGTGTGTAGCGCTGTAGCAAGGCGAGAAGAATCACTTTGAAATAAGTTGCCTAATAAAATGTTACAGGCTGGGATCAGCTGACCTGCACTGCTGCCCTTTGTTTAGCTAACTAAATTCAACAAGATAGATGCAGATGTATCACAATCTTTTTTTTACCTTCTTGACATGATAAAGCTAGTATAAAAGGATTCAGTGAGTGAATCTAATCAACATCATCAGCTGGAATATAAACTAATATCTGCTACCCTTGATGTAATACTTGATGTACATACATACGCAAGCTAACCGAGTCTGTCCGCACTAAATGGCGTAGTACAGTACTTTCATGCAACCTTTGAATAACACAATATCTGATTTCAAAACTGTAAAATGACTGAGGACATTACTTATATGATTTAAAACTCTAGTTGATCTAATCTCGTGAGCCGAGCAGTCCTTATCTTTGAAAATAATCTCATCTTCTTCTCCATCTCTGCGTCACATATTTATTTATCACACAGTAGTTGTACATTTAGCTAGCAGTCACATTTGTCAGCCAATGTGTCTGCTAGCTAAATGTTCATATTTCTTTTATTTGTTGAGATGTTTAAGAACTTGCATTTAAGTTACCACTAACAAAAAAGGGTCACTCCATTTAGTACCATGACAAAAAAAAATCCCAAACAAAACATTTGCACAATGAACACATCACAGCAATAAGAAGGAAAGCAGGCAGTGAGATGATTTTCTTATTTTTCTTGTTACTGAGCAAGTGTCTCTATGCTGTCAGTGGATTCCCAGTTGTACCACCCAATGAATTAACTCATTAGTACAGCTAGTTCATCAACAGACCTCCTAAAACAAAGCCAACTGTGGTTATGTTTGAATGTAACCAAAAACATTGTTAGAAAACTCCTCAATTGTCAGATTTGTCAGGTTTTAACATGTAAAGTATGACCCATTTCCTTCTACTCTATATCCAAGGGGAAAACATTGATATTCTGTGCTGCTCCTCTTCCTCTGCCAGCCAAGGTCACCGATATGGATGAGTCAGCATCGCAAGCCCTGTTGTCACACTCTACTTCCTTTTTCTCCCCAGGAGAAAAAGGATGTTTCTCGACCTCTTTCTTTTTCTCTTGATTTTTTTTGGTTCCCTGGTTTCCTTTTGTCTGCTGCTCCAATCTCTCTTTGATTCTCTCCTTTTTTCACCTTCACCCTCTCCTATTACTCCATTTTCTATGACGTAGATATTAAATTTCTTGAAAGGGCGACAGAAAAATTGAGGGTATATCAGGCTTCCGAAAGTGTGCTGACCCGAATTCTGAGTTTGATTCTTACAATTTCCTTGTCCTCTTTTTTGCTGAGAAGAACTTCAAAGAGCTGTGGGTTAGGCAGGGGACCAGTCACCCGGTGAACATCAGAGGACCTCTAGAAATACTCAAGCACCAAGCAAGCCTGAAAGCGTGCCAGAGCATGGGGCACGATTAAGATTCAGTCAAGACGAAAGGCATGATGGGATTTTTATGCTGCAGACAGTTCCACTTTTCACACCTAACTTAGTGGATGTGTCACAGCAGAGGTTGTCAAACTGAAGGTCAAGCCAGGCTTTAAGAGGGGAAAAAAAACGTCATTTAATGGAAGTTCTTTTCATTTATGAAAAGCCATTTGCAGCCACATGACTTCCTTTGGATTAATAGTGAAAGTGAAATAAAGTAAATGTGTGCTGTGCAGAGATAACCTTTCGGCTTGTTTTTAGTTGGATCGCTGTCAGCTACACCTACTTACCGTACCGCTCTCACAGTGGGTGACAAGTAGGAGTCGTCTATTTGGAGAAAGGTGCGAGCCAAAAACAATGTTTACATATGTGTGAGCTTTTTAAGTTATCGTTGTCCTCTGTAGCATACAAATAATAAAACTTTTCATTTTCACATTATCACCTCATCTTTTTTTTTTTTTGAAAGGTGTTTTTTTTTTAAGATCCATGGGAGAAAAATCTAAATAGAGGACACATGAGGATGAATAACAACAAAAAATGAGCTTTAAAAAAATGCTCGACCAACTACACAAAACCCACAGATAAACAAACTAGAAATCAAAGAAACTCAAAATACAGAAAGGAGCATGAAGAAGGGAGAAGGTGATGCAAACAGGACCGACTGACGGGGAGAGGGCTGAGTGAGGAACAAGACACAGGTGGAAACAATCAAGCCAGTGCAGAACATCGAGAACAAAGACAGTAACACTCGTGGGGGGAAAATAACCTTCAAAGAGTGCATATCTGGGAAACATGAAGCCATAAATAGGAAAACACAGAAACTAGAAAACCATTAAATATGTGGACCATAAGAAATTTTAAGACTTGACCTAGCCTTCCCGTTGTGTTCGGGTCAATTACAACTTAAAACACTCATAAATATTGTGTTTTACATCTGAAGGCCTTATGATATCCTCCACACTATGCACTTGAACATATAAAAGTGACGATCACCTCTTTCACTAAATTTTGAGTGTTTTAATCGACCTTGTTACACCTATTGTCATGACTGCGTGCAGGCAGGCAGGAAAAGGACCCAATATGCAGACTCACGGAGGTGGAAAGTGAACTGAAAAACAGCTTTATTGCTGTACACAAACTGAACTTAACTGAGAATACAAACTAAGTATGCAGGCAGGCAGATAGACAGACAGAACACACAGCTGGTTGAGGGTACGACGTGACAACGAGCAGACACTAAATACAAAAGGGAAACAGGGCAAAGAGCAAACACCTTGGAGATGCAGCTGACATGAACTACAATGATGAGACGGAGGACAGAAAAAAACAGAACCTGACGCACACAGACTGAAGACTACCAAAGTAAAACAGGAAGTGTACGGACATGGGCTTCACACAGGGACATGACTGGCTTGAACACAGACGGAACAAATGAGACCAGAACCAAAGCCAAAACACAGACAGTAATAACCCCGCAAATAAACAATAAACAAATCAAAACACTGGGTCACAGGCCCAGGACCGTGACACCTATGGTGTTCCCGGTCAAAAGTGACAGCCATAGGAAATTAATGGGAATCCACTCACTTACTCACTGAATGGCCCACTGAACGACCCCCACCGAACTGAATTTGGTGCCGAAAAATGTTTGTTGTGCTAATTTAAGAGCTGTTAAAACATACCGGTCAAATTCGACTGGGAACACGGGGCGGGAGGTGAACGCGACAGGAGGGCTAGTGTTATAGGTTAAGCACAAACGCTAAAAACAGCTCTATTGGGAGATGAGTGCCTGCCTACCAGCACATGTAAAGCTCACTAAATAAGAAGTTCTGTTGTTATTTGTTTATGAATTAGTATACTTAAAGACAGTAATGTATGCACACTGTCTAATCAGGTATAATGACAAGAGTATTTTGCAGGTAAGATAGAAATGCAAAGCGAGAAATCAAAATGGCGAGCAGCTACAGAGCAAAAGCCGAACTGAGGCTCATAATAAAGCTACTAATGCGTTTCATGAAGTGTAAAGCAATGGTATAAATCCAAATGCATCTTCAGCAAATTCATGAGTCTGATAATTAATAAGGCCACCCTTTATGATGGGGTACAGGAAACGTTTTATTGCATAATATCCAGTGTTGGGGAATAATACGTTCTGTTGTTCCAGGCGGCAGCGTTACGGTTGCCATGGTTACATGGTGACGCTCTCTTTGCGACTGTCTGTTTCCTGGGTGAGAGAGCGCCTTTTTGTTGTTGTTGTTGTGCTAAGCTAAAAGGCAGAGTGTTACAGACATAGCCCTAAAGAATGTAGCCTCATGGGCAGTGTAGTCAGTGTTGCCAACTTAGCGACTTTGTCGCTATATTTAGCGAGTTTTCAGACCCCCTTAGCGACTTTTTTTCTAAAAAGCGACTAGCGACAAATCTGGCGACTTTTTCTGGTATTACTGGAGACTTATTTATGACGACTTTTTGACGTGAAAACACGTATCGCTCTTACTCTTAACAAGCAGCGGTGCTGCCTTGGGCACCTCACCCGTGCCAAAGCGCAGTCAGTTCTTTTACTGTTATGCTGTTTGTGGATCACAAGGTTTAGAACTACTTATAAGCAAACACTCTCACACACAAAGTAACTCCACCAGAGTGCCAATTTCGGGTCACTTTTGCCGGTCCAGGCCCGGATAAAAGAGCAGGGTTGGAATTGTGACATTAAAAAACAATAATTGCTAAAAGAAATTTAATTTGTAGTGCTAAACAAATTCTAACTGCATTTAGGACATTTTTTACTCACTTTATGTGTCTTCCACGATGTTATTTCTCTCTCCAACAACATAGGTTACAATTACATTAGCATGATCAATTATGCAAATTAGGCGATGACATCATTTGGCGACTACTAGCGACTTTTAGGACAGCCAATAGTGATTTTCCTTACTGAGGAGTTGGCAACACTGAGTGTAGTCCGTGCTGCAGGGAGAATGGACTGCCATACCCGTTATGTGTCTGTGAGCGCGAGGTGGTAGAAAAAGGAGAGTGGAAAAGTACGAGTTGTCATTGAGCAGAAACGGGAGCTGGAAGCATGTAAATATAATAATAACCACTGCAGCCAAGAAGAGTGCCTGACGAGCCCAGTTGTAAGTAAGCTATTAAGACTCGACTATACACTGTGTTTGTGTTTTCCTCCGAAACAATAAGTTCTGTTGCAGCAGCCTTTCAGCGCCTCTCTCTGTCTCTCGCTAGCAAACTTGACCCAGACAACAAAGTAAAGCTAGTTTTCGGCTATGAGCCCAACACGGAACCCGACGTATTAGCCAGAGGTCCCTTTACTACGGTTCGGAGCCGCGGACCTTCAGTAACAGTAATAAATCACATTCATGTAGTTGTAAACAGCATGATAATATATTAAATAATACAAAGTATTCAGAATGCGTTACTCTCATTGAGTAATGTAACGCAATACGTTACAAAATACGCTTTGGGGCATGTATTCTGTAATTTGTAGTGGAATACATTTTAAAAGTAACCGTCCCAACACTGATAATATCACATTACATATCATTTCAGTAGAAGATTCTATGGAGCTGAAGACAAAGAGAGAGGCCATAATTATTCAACAGGTTTTGATTCACAGTATGAATCAGTTCGGCTGTATCCCATTACCAACTGTCGCTTTACTTCCAGACAGGATGATAAGTCAGAATAATTCAGGAGTGGAAAGTCAGAGTTTCTATTACTCTCGGTGCCAAGAGTTAAAATATATTTTAGCATTTGTATTCATCTCTTTCTCCGCCAGTCAGACTTGTTCATTGAGGCCAGGTTGACTTCGAAGTGTCACTTTTTTTTTTACGTTGTTTTGCACTCACCCAGTTCCCAAGTCTGAATGTATAAACTATGAAGAGCACCTGGTCTCTCTGTAGAAGTGTAATCATAGGAAACGATATCACCCCATTGGGATTTTAAAATTTAGAATTCACTCTTTGAACCTTCACTAATGAGAGACAGAGAGACTTTTTAATCTTCGAAACAGAAGCAGTAATTTGTGTATAAGGATGCAGATTGTTACTGCAAATATTTATAGGTATTTTCCCGTTACACTTTTAAATGTAGTTTTAAAATTTTTTGCTCCTTCATAAAACGTTTGTTCCTCTTATCCGGGTCCAGATTGTAGCAGTTTAAAACGAGTTGCCCAGACCTCCCTCTCCCTGGTGCCCTCCTCCAAGTTTTCTGCAGGATCACTGAGGTGTAATCAATCCATCGTGTCCAGGTTCTGCCCCAAGACCTCCTTCCACACCTGACCCTAAGAGGTGCCCCACAGGCATCCTGGTCAGATGCCTGAACCTCTTCAACCCAAGCTCATTTCCGCTCGCTCTACCCATGTTCTTATTCTTTCCATCACTGCTCACAGCTCATGACCATAGGTGAGAGTAGGAATATGTAAATTGACAGCACATGTAATCCCTGAGACAGCTTAATATATGACAAAGAAGTGCAGTTCCAACAGTCCCAAATTTTCACTATATAGAAATGCTGCTGTAATAAATAAAATACATTTTTGAAGAAATAAATGTGTAAAATTACAGAAACAAATCTGGCATCACATGACCAGACTGTCCTGTAATTATGGAATAGAAAGTTTATGTTAATTTTAAAAAAGGCCTCTTTGTGGAGGCAGATTTCTTTAGTCATTTAATTGTTTATCTGTTACTTAATTAGTGTGGTGTAGTATGAATGGCCATGTGGGAGTCCTTTATCACCAGAAAAAGATGTAAAAGGTATTAAAAAAACATTTAAAAGTCCAAAAATTTATGCTTTCCTTCACATTCACAAGTGATCCGGATTGAGTCCCTGGTCTTATTTTCGACACCCAGGTTTGAGGTGGTTTACGTGGTCTTATTTTTTTGGTGCTTGTATCAACCTAAAAAACATGTTTATAAAATTTCTCTGTTATCTAAGGTTTTAATGATTGTCAGCTATATTTTAGTATTTAGTGGTAAGTCAGAAAGCTGGTTCTCAAGTCAAAATACTTAATGAGGAGAACTATTGTTAATCAGGTTAAAGCTTCTATGTGATGGAAAATGTGCTGTAATGAGACTGATCAATGCTGGCTCCCAGTCAGTTTAAATTAGTGGCTATTAACATACTGGTGTTAGGGACAACAGGGAAATCGTGTGCACTCCAAGCCTCAGGGGGTCATGGCTGTTATGGTGGCACATAAAGGAGCAGCAGCAAAATTGTTCTGTCAGCAAAGTACAGTGTGCCTTCATCCATTAATTAGTCTATAATAGAAATATTTAAACTACAACTACCTCAAAATGACATGAGTTGAACATTGAACTGCAGACAAGCATAGTTCAGCAGATTAAATAAAATAAAGTGGCAGTTGTTGTTTTTCCACACTTGTAGCTGCAGATTTATAAATTGCAACCTCATCTGAGTCATGCAGAGCTCCACAGTCCAGCTCTGTATGCACGCACTGTCTTCGCCCCTGCATGACCACTCATGCTGTGCGAGGGATTGGTATGAATTGCATTTTCATATTTCACACACTCAAAATGCTCCAAAGCTGCACAAATCCAAAGCACGGGTGACGGCGTGGAGGTCGGCGCGATCTCATGTTTGAGTAATGGTGTTAGGTTATCATTGAAATCAGATTTCCCTCACGTGATCGATGAGTATACTCAGGGAGTGGCAGGGGAAGATGAGACTAGAGTGATAACGCATAGCAGGATACCATGAATCCATCTAGCTAATTCCCAAACCGAAGCTCTCCAAAGCTGTCAGGAGGCACAGAGGATTGAATCACAGCCCCTGATATTAGAGGCAGGAGGCAAAACTGGAGCTAAAAAGCTAAAAGAATATTAGGGGAGGGTGAAAGGCAAGCAAAGCCTAGGGTCTTAGGGATCAATATGCATGTGCATAATACTGACAACACATACCCGAGGAGGATCTCAGTGAGCTCGGTTCCATTGGCTTTTTCATAATTCCTGTTTCAGGAGGCGACAGCAGCTTCACGCTGCTCTCTAAGGAGCTGCAGGATTTGAAAAGATGACTTTCCAAAAAGGTCATTCCACAATTTGGGATTTAGACTCTGTTTACCTTGGCTTATGTAGATTGAATTTTTGAATATCAATTTATAAAGTCAGCTTTTCATTAATGTCAATGCAGCAGAGAACTGACTCTTTGAGATGCCCCAATTCCTTACTAATAATGTAAACAAGCTGGCTTATAAAAAAAAGTTTGACCCACTTGAAGAAGTCTGTTAAACTGTAAACATCTAGCTTTTTCTCTCTTTAATCATCTTGCTGGGATTTGAATGCTGCAGGCTTAGATTCTTAATCTCACTGGTTGGTTTAAAACGTCTAGTTGTATTTATTCCTGTATTTTAAATGATCATGAGGATCTTTTACTTTAATGTTAGCCTTTAGATGTGATGGGCTGTTCAGGCAGATCGGGATGTCATTATGGCAGTGATTGGATGATTGGTTTTTAGATGACAGATGCAGAAATGGGTTAAAGTGAAAGTCATGTTGGAAAAGGCTGTTGTCCATAACATCAAAGAGTCTGTCTGCTGAATAGCTGATGGGGAATTTTATCGCAGAGCTGACGAGGGAGTTGCATTAGCATCTTTAACCATGTGGGAAATACTAATTCTAAATGTAAATGTATGAATGCTGGATTCTCCTAAACATAGCCCCTGGTTGCCTGGTTATTGCTAATGAATATTATAAAGCATGAGAGTTTGTTCACCTGAGCTGTAATAAGGGAAAATGAAGGAATTTGTTAATCAACCTGTTAATTAGCTCTGGTATGAATTCTGATGTGTTAGAAGTCACATCTCACATATGTAGAAAAAAAAACATGTATAAATAGGACACGAAAATAAAGCGAATGTATTCAGGAATTTGTGAGGAAGGAATAATTTACATCTACAGGTTTGTACAGCTTGTTTTTAAAACACTTTTAATGAATCAGCCCTGAAAGTGACTCATTGGCAGTTTACACTTTTACAGTTTAAGACATGAGGACATTTTAAATGTAGCAACTGCTGTGAAACCATGTTTTTAACATTAAAGTGGCTGAAATATGTAAAAATCAAATCGTAGATTCTATAGGATATTAAAATTGTGCAACACTCATTTTAGTTTATATGGACATACAGTCACAGGTCTTCATGTTAATAAAATATTTGTCCACAAAAAACAAATTTCTCCGTTTACTATCTCAAAGCAAATCTCTTGCATGGCTCCTTGGGTTAACTTGTCTTTCATTGCTGTGTTGTAGCATGTCCTTGATAATATTCTTGTCAATAAGAGAGCTACAGAGCTGACAGTGAATCAGATTTTTCATTCAGACAAAATTTGGAAAATCACCTGATCCATCTAAAAACATTTTAATACACATGTATTTATATTACATTTGTAATTTGTGAGCTAACTGGTTGTTAGCTTCAGCGAAATGCCCTTAAAATGTGCTGAACTACCCCAGCATACTGAAAAAAACTATGTTTAGTACACTCCCATTGTTCATTCATAGAAAAGCAATAAAAGATTTAATCAATGAACATTTCATTTAAATGTGATTGTAGAGCTGATTACCTGCTCACTTTTCCCCTGTCACATAACAGCGTCTTCACAGAGCTAATTAGCTTGCTAGTCAACATTTGTGTCTGAACTGCAGTGGAGAGCTGAAGTGAAATATGAATGGAGTGAATGTGTGGATAAGTAGTAGAGCAGTAACTAATGCTAAAATAACTTTTTAGGCTTAAAGCTGCAGTGCTTTCTTTAATAATTCCTTAAAATGAGGACAGTAAACCAGAGGAATGTCTGAATTTTTCAGAACACGTCCCCCAGGTGAGCTCTCACACGTCACTGTGGCTTTATGCAACTAAAACGCCACCTCAGATCGTCCTATAGCAGAGTGCAGAGTGCATGTTATCTTGACGGCAAGGATCAAAAATGGATGTAAAGCCTTGCTTCATTCTCTTCCAGGTGGCCTTCAGCTGACAGCTGCTGTTTGTTTTGTGTGTGGTGCAGATGAAACAGGTGCTTTTTAATTTTCATCAGTAAATGACTGAACATGTACAATGAACAATCCAAGACTTGAAAAGCACCAAGGATAAGAACGACTCAGTAACACTCTACACATTTTAACACACAAAAATGTATAGATACATGCAGTCAAATGTTTCTGAGCATAAGTGCACCAAAATGAAACAGATTTGTAGAGGATACTTCTCCACAGTGTTTCTTCAGACTGATGCAAAAGGAGTTACTTCTGGGGTTATTCACCTTCTGGCTTGATGCAGCCCATTGAACTGTCTAAACAGTTCAATGGGCTGAGAAGATTTGAACTGGAAGGGGAAATGACAGGTCAGTAGAGGTAGCTCCCACTTTTCATCTACTTTTTTGTAACTAAAACTTAAAATCTGACCTGAAGATTACTGTAAATTTGGCCTTCAGTGCACAAAGGTTCTTTATTTTATTTAAAAGGCCAACTTTTATACTTCATCTCTCGCTGCTTTAATGAGCTGTCTTGCTGGCTGTGTTTGGATATTTTCTTTAATGCGAGCACATGCAACGTTCAGAAACTCAGACATAGCAATAAAAGAGCCGTGGTATAAGATTATGCCTTCAAAGCACTGTCTGATACCTTATTGATCTCTCATCCCCTGTCGACAGGTCAGAGTCTGCCATAACAGATCTGTGGTTTTTAGAGCAGGGCCCTTGAAGCAGTCAAATATGCAGTAATTTGCTGAAGAACTCTTCAGCAGTGCTATGATAGAGGTTGAAACCTTGAATTGATGACTTAACCTCCACACAGCCATGCAGTTTCATAAATTGTGGAGACTGCCCTCCCCCAGTAAATGATCCGATAGGTCATTTGTGTAAGTTGCTATTATAACCTGCACTGTAGCTATATTTAACAGGCGCTTAAACACCGGCTTGTTTGATTACATTTTTAGATTGTTTTTCAGATGGAGTTGGAAACCTACACAGTGGGGGTTCCAATAATAGTAAGGGCAGATACCAAACACAAGTGAACAGGAAGTGAAATCAAGACCTAAAAATTGGTCCCAGCTGAAAGTTAATTTGTCTCCCAATTGAAGCAGATGTGTTTGTAAAAAGCTCCTATATGTGTTTTTATGGACGCTTTCATGGTCGTATATGTTGACTGTGCAAGTTTGGGGACAGTCAATGAATAACTTTTAGAAGAAGCCAAATTTTTAATGCTTAAACAACAGATGGCATAGGAGACAATGAGGTTTTTATGATACCACACTTTTTCCTCAACTAATTGGAAAATTTACTATGACAGAATGTTGAAATCTTTATTACCAAGGCCACCCACAGTCACCAAAAGCTTAGTGTCATATAATGAATTAATTTCATGTATTCAGTTAAATTCAATTTTATTTATATAGCACCAAATCACAACAACAGTCGCCTCAAGGTGCTTTATATTGTAAGTTAGACCCAACAATAATACATACAGAGAAAAACCCAACAATCATATGACCCCCTATGAGCACCACTTTGGTGACAGCGGGAAGGAAAAACTCCCTTTTAACAGGAAGAAACCTCCGGCAGAACCAGGCTCAGGGAGGGGCGTCCATCTGCTGCGACCGGTTGAGGTGAGAGAAGGAAGTTGTTGATTTAGGATGAGAAATTTCTGTACATGAAATCTACATCACATGTTCATCAGCTATTCATTCTGTAAAACTAGACTTGCTGTTGTCAGTTAACTGAAGTACTCGAATACTATCATTAAATCTTATAGTAAAGGTTGCTAAATAAAAAAAGAGTCCTGCAGTAAAGTTATTTTTTAAACCAGTAAACTGCCTTTTGGTGTCTTCTTTGTCCCCTTGGACAGCAAAACAACAGCTGAAACAATGTAGAAACCAAATATTTGATCAATGAAACTAGAATCTAATTATCTATCGAGGATATTCTGATGCCAAAATGTTTGCTGTCCATCATCCTAAAGTACTCCTACATTGTTTTCAAGTTCAGTTATGTGACTTTTGCTTAAAGGTTACTGTGCAGGGCATGGCTGAGAACACCAGCACAGTGTGTGTGTGTGTGTGTGTGTGTGTGTGCTTCTTTCAACGTAATCTGTTTTTTGGGATTTTCCCATTTAAAACTTTGATATTTGATCTTTATTTTCTTGCTGTTTTCTTGCTCCTCTTCTTCCAATGGGGGCAGTATCTTTGGTGCTGCTGGTGGAGTTTCAGCCTGCTGCTGTGTCCCCTCCTATGACTCATTACTGCAGTGACTCCAGAGTAACTGCTTATGAAGTTCTGCTATTGCTCTCAGTGATCTGTGGCACGCGACCAAACGTGACACCCTGAGCTGTGGGGGGGGTTGGGTGAACACGCTCTAACGCTGATAGTCCTTATTGGAAGAGGCAGAAAAGGAAATCAGACCTAGATTCCATATACAAAGCCAGTTATCATAATGAGGCCTGGATGTCATGATGAAAGTGGCTCCTAGAGTGGTATTACCCTGGAGATAACTGTGGCAGAAATTATTACATTTAGGGTTATTTGGGCTTTTTTTATGTAATCTTAGAAGGAAATGATCCCTGACTTGATTTTGTTCAAGGCTTACTTGGATTTGCCTTTTTTCCCCTAGATAGATAAAGTTCTTATAAAATGTTCGTCTTGCATAATATGATGCGATAATACAGCTGTTTTGATTTTCAATTCAACACTTTGATTTGTTTTTGTTTGTGTAAATGTGTAGGTATGTGTTCCCTGTATTAGTAATGTTTGGTTTGGGTAGAGATTGAGTTAGAGTCTTTAGGAAACTGATTTAAGTTAATGTCTCCTCAAGTTACTGATACACAACTCTGCGTGTGGTGTGTGTTTAAGAGGATGGATGGATTGCCTCGTGCTTGGTGCCATCCTCAGAGGTGATGAATGTGCTCTGTCGCTGCTTGCACATCTCCAAGGCCAACCTCTGCGAGGCTGTCTTCCAATGATACTGGTTGCAAATGGGTGATAAAGCACAGGAATGATGTAGCTCAAGCCTCCGTTTCCCTTGTGCCCCAGAGATTTACTGAGGTATTCAGTGAATCTGGAAAAATAAGGCCACTTTACCCCCATCGTGCATTATCAGTTTTTACTTGCTGGAACACTGGGATGTCCACATCATTCAATAAATACTTTTCTAATCTAGTTCTTCAAATTGGTTTTAAATAACATTTATTCCTAAAGTAAAATTAAAGAAAAATACTCAACCAAAATCCTCTAGATTGATTGTCATCATAAATCAAATTTTGTAACCAAATGGGGCAGTAAACATTGTTTTTCCTCTGAATTTGCAGATGGTGACAATATGGCCTCATTCACACTTCTTTATTTCATGTATCTTTTTCTGTATTGCATCTCTTCAGTAAATCTGAACTCATCCATCTGGGATTTCCTGAGATGGATACAAATCAGGGCCAGTCACACTCCACTTTAGAGGGCTGTCATATTCCCGATCCTCTCAAGCAATCACTAAAAATACCACAGGAAGTTGAAAACAACACTCTCTAGTGTTACTTTAATATCACTGGAACTGCTTGGCTGTGTGTGGCTGACAGGGAAGGAGAGCAGTTTAATGTGTCCTGTTCAGATCAAAAAGGACATCCAAATTTTACTTTAGCATCCGTGTGTGTGGAGTTTGCATGTTCTCCCTGTGGCTGTGCAGGTGTCCTGATTATAAATTGGTCAGAGCTGTGAATGTCTTTCTGTCTGTCAGTACTGGCCCTGGAAAAGACTGCTGAGCTTACCTTTGTCATACTGCCTTTTAACCTATAACAGCAAGGACAGACTCAGTTCCCAACGCGTCATCGCATTGTTTCACTCTTCCAAAACTTATTTAACACAATGGGGTAGGGTTGGCTTCATGTTACTTTGGTTTTGACTTTAACTTTTCTGTCACTTTGGTTACATTTACAGAGAATAATGGCTTTAATGGCTTTAAAAACATGCTTAATGACAAACACATTGCATGGCTTTTCCTTGGTTACCATAATTAGGCATTAGGTTGGTATTACACCAGTCTTTTCTCTCAGTGTCATAGCATCTGTATTGGACTACTGTGTACACTCAAAAAATCTGGAGCTTTATAGTTTTCATAGATGTGATAGTCAGAATGCTCGGTGTTTCTTTTATGCCTCATTTACATAGTATTTTTATTTCTGCTAGCCATGTCCCCCGTGAAGGCTACATGGTGTCTTTTATGTAATTCTTTTAAATAAAACTGATCCTTATTGGCTTGTTGTAATGATATGCTATAATGCAAAGTGTTAATGAAGAAACAATGGGATCCCTATACAAACTTGTACAGTGAATCTGTTTTCTATCCACCAATATGCCATCCGTTTTTCCTTATTATTGTCGTAGCGTAATGCTTTCATTTTAGTGAGTTAATGCTTTCAATTACCTTGGTAGAAGAAAAGTGTTATACATAAGGCCACTTAAAGGCCACTCTCTTATCCATAAGAATGTACAAGGAATGAAAAGGAGATGGTTCTGTCTCTCGCTCAAGGACAGAGAAGATTTAACTTGGCGCAGTTGCATTATAAAATCTTTCCCTGGTCAGCCTGTCACTCATAGCAATAGAGAAGTAATCTTCTGTACTGAATGGGGCTTTCTCCTTTTCTCCAACACTAAGTGTGGCTAGAGCTCTCCAAGGACAGCTGTGTTCCAAAAACCAGACTAGTCTCAGAGAACGAGTCAATAGTTAGGACTGGAACAGACAGCTCAGTGTGAAAAGTGACTCAGTGCTGCTTCAACAAAAGATCTTTTCAAGGTCTGACACTGATAAAACTTTGTGTAGGAGTTGAAACACAGCCACGGATCTAAAGCATCACGATGCAACCACAACTTCTATGGCACCTCTAAAAAGTTGGCAAGAAATTTTGACACTTTATAAACACCTACGCTGACGCCCCATTGGTTCCTTGACATCCGCATGACTGTTTTAATCCAGTCAAGGAAAAATGCATGTGAGGTAATTATTGAATCCAATTAAAAAATGGTCAGCAATTTTGTCACATAGTTATTTTATATTATTTAAATCTAAAATCGTATTTAGACTATTTAAATCTAAAATCGTGAAAAACTGGAGCATCCTTTTTAATCTATCAGTAAATGTAAAAGCTTTGTGCTTACTTTACTTTGGTTTTTGATGAGTCATGGTACATAATACCTCCTCTGATGTTCGTCATGCCCATTCATTGATCTAAATAACTCAATTTAGATTTCCAAGACATGCTTGTTAACTTAACTGGCGTGGATGTGATTGTTTCTCTCTGTGCTCGCCCTGTGATGGGCTGCTGACCTTTCCAGGATGTGCCCCACCTTTTTTTTTTGCCCATCATAAATTAAAACCACATTTCACCTCTTATCAGCAATACTGTGAATTTCCTCCTCTGTAACATTACACCATTCTGAGGTTTTAAAAATATATTTTATATATTATTTTGTCTGGCAATTTGAGGGAACGAGTCATAGCTTCTAAAAGATGTGGGATCCCACTTGTGGAAGGCACTGAAAGAGAATGCAGCCATGCATGGTGTCTTTAGTATTTTTCCCACTGGGATTATGGACCATCCAGGTTGGGGTGGGAGGCTGATGAAGACGGTCCGACCCACTGGAGTCAAGACGGGGAGGGGGACCTGTCAGTAGGCAGCTATGGGACTGCTGAGGAGTAGTGACAGATGGGAGAGCAGGAACACAGAGTCCTTGAGCTGGTCCCGCTGTTTTCCTCTCTTATGCTATCACTTTTTTTCTGCAGCAGCAATCTCATTCTCACAGTGCACTAAATAATTTTTGAGAAATCTTTTGTCATTTAGGAATATGTTCATTATTCTTTTGTTCTCCCACCTAACTTCATTTATCATTCAGTCATCATTCTCTGTGCTTTTCCTTTGTTACCAGTCACTGCCCTGTCTTTCTGCTTATGTCTTTTCTCCTAACTGAATACACAAAAGTTTCTTTTCTTCTCTTGATTTCTTTTTAATTGTTGTTGTTTTTTTTTGGTTGTCATTGTTTTTAGCTCTTTAACTTATCTCGGATATACTGTTTTCTTCTAAATCTTCTGAACTGCCAGTTTTTATTTCAACCTCTAATTTGCTTGCGCACACTTTACATGTTACCTTGTTTATTTGGTTTTTTTTTCTTTCCCTTTTCCCTTCTTTTGACTTTGCTCCCATTTCCCTTTCTGTCCTTGAGATGTGTTGTGCTCCACAGGGGACACATCTCGTGATCTCACCGAGTCTATCAGGATGAAACACGCTACTGTAGCTCACGCACTTACTCAGAGGAAATGCTCTTGGAGCTCAAATGCACCTGGAGGACATGCACTCAATCTTACTTTAATAGCACAATGGAGACCTGTACATTTTGTTTTCATTTTCCAGTGTTTCATCCATGCACACATGCAGAGTACCACTGATGCTTCCACATTTTTCCAAATCCAATGCCAGCTTTTATGTAACTCTGCACAGTTTAATCCGTCCCTAGACTCAACCATCCACAACTTTCCAACTTCTTCCTTATCCCCTTTTAAATTTTCGCCCTTATTCTCACCAAGTCTTTTCTTCCTTTAAAATCAGCCCCTATGTCTCAGCTGAACTAAAAAAAAAAAGGCCCCTAAAAGCCGTGATGAGACGACACGCATAAATACAGCTTACTGTATTTATAGAAGTGATGTGATTATTAGCATTGATAGTGTGCTTCTGGTGTATTGCAGTGACTGAAAAAAATGGTTTTAGACACTCAAGCGTTATAATTTATGAAATGGCAACATCTGTCTGTCAGGTATTGAATGAGTTCAGCCAGTCAGTCAATTGCACTGAAATTTGGTTTTGCCTTTCATGGTACCCTGAAAGAGATTTTTGCTCACCAACCCTAAGGTTGACATTTTTTATAATTAGATGTCTTAACGAGTATTGAATGGATTGCCATGAACTTTGCTACAGAACTCAGTGGTCCTGTTGTTATATTTTCCTCCAGCAATATCAGCAGTTTTATATTTGTGGCTCAGATTGAAATGTTCAGATTGGTGGCTCAATTGCAATGTCAGATTTAGGGTCTTTTTTCCCCGTGTTCAAATCTCAAGTGTTTAATCAGTCCAAAAATTTCATTATATACTGAAATTAAAAGTTTGGTTTTCCTCAGTATACGTTTTGTATGTGTTAGCATGCAGACAGACATAATTGTCTTGTTTTATGTCATGTTTCAAGTCATTGCACCGTAGCGTGCATCATTCTGAATAAATGAAAATACATTCTGAGTTTAAGATAAAGAAGTCAACTTTTTTAAATATGTGTGGAATGAAATGTATATTATGTGTGGATTTATTCACAGTCTGAGGTAATATATATATATATATATATATATATATATATATATATATATATATATATATATATATTTATTTATTTATTTTTTTTTTTTTTTCAAATAGTACAACAAATAGTCTTGAGACTTTGGAGGCTTTTTCTATCCCATGTTTAAGATTATTATTTTTATTGTTCATTGTTTCCTGGCTGATTGCTGACCATGTTGCAGTTTGGATCTGGTATCCTCATACAGTCTGGGATTGCTTTGATATATATTTGATATTAGTTATTTCAACAGTGTTTTCTTACTTAACAGACATTATAAGATACCATGAAGAACCGCTCTCTTTCTCTTTGCATTAAAAAGGAGCCATGGGTATGATGAAAGGTTTATAATATAATGTTTTTTGGATACATTAACCGGGTTGACTTAGATGATGTGTCTTTGATCTTGAACATTACAGATCATATCTCCTTGTGCATGAGCTTGATTGGCTTGGTTAAATAATCTCTAAGGGCAGGTAATGTAGCAACCCACTAAAAACCTTATGGTCTTAACATAAAAAAACCAACAACAACAAGTCATCTTATAAATCTGTAAAAGACTGATTTTGTGGTGCATTGTGTCTTCTAATGGAGTACTCTAAACCATCTTATGATGTTTTTCTAACCATAACTGAGGCTCTTAGCTCTTCCTCTAGGGCTTTCTCACTGTACTACTTCAAGACTTCATAGCTGGCATCTTTTGATGATACCAAGGCTTTGGGGAACAATAAATGTCTCATAGTTTTACACAACAACTTTGTCACAATCAGATGAGCTAATTAGGCTTGAGCATTGAGATTAGTCATGCAGAGGTTTGGGAGAAGCGAGCGTAGAATAACAGCAACATGGGAACTGACAAAAAATCAGGAAGAAAAAGTTATATCAGCCACAGACGATATATCAGTCTGATGTTACAGCTTCTTTCTATTGAAAAATGCCTAAATATAACACAGCTTATTCATCTGAACAATTAGAAATATCTCCGTTAACTGGAAAAGAAGAATATGATTCACTTTGAAAACCTATTTATATGAGACAATACTGATGAGTACAATTTAATCAAACAAAAATCAAACACCCTTCAAAACCTCCTTTATATATGACTTTAATTTGGGGTAGAAATACATTTTCTGCATAGTGTGATCCAATTTTGCTAGCATAAATTTACATTTCAGTATCAGTGGAAGTGCAAATGAGATGGTGAGAATAGCTCATGATGACAGGAATGTAGGAATATATATCTAATAAAGTATAAACCCAGACAAGGTAACAGTATCTGTCGTGCTGCATTTTAATTTGTGTCTGCAGACTCTAACGTATAATAACTACTTTGAGTTTTAAAAGTTTCTCTGTTCAGCTTGGCCAAAGAAGACTGTATTAGCCCTAAGTGATTAAGGGTATCTTCTTTGTAGAGTCTACTCAGCTTCTGCGGCGATTGCTGCTCATACAAGATTTGGAAAATCTCCTCAAGCTACCAACAAAGTCACAGGAAAGCAAAGTTTAATTCAGCACTTCAACCCGAGGCAAGGCACAGACAAAAATAAATAATCTCTAGGCTACACATATTCTGTGTTATACCAAAAAAGTAGCCTAAAACAAATCTGAATTCTTTAGAAATGCATAGAAAATGTTTTAAATAATTAAACCCCAGAGTTCCTTGGTGCCTGCAAGGAAAACATGTGATTGCACAGAAAGCAAGAGGATCATAACAGCAGATGAAAACAGCATCGTAATCCTGATCAATTAACTAATATTATGAAATGGAAATAAACTATGGCATCTATAGCAAATATGAGAGAGACTAAACTATAATGACAGCTAGCAGCTATTTCTTTCTACCCGCAGAGACAATGAAAACTGACAACAAATACAATCTTTATTGTAAAAATTGTAGTTGTAAGTAACCAGCCATCCTCCTCCACCTCGTCCCATCTTTAGTTTTCCTACCTGCAGGTTAGGAAGGCCACTGTTGTCATGGCATCTCCAGAGATTCTCTTCTTTCTATGATTTCATGATTTCAGTTAGAAGCAGCAGTCTTTTGTTGCAAGTTGTAGGGATACTCCCACCAGAAACTGCACTTGTAGAAAGGCTACTATGCCAAGCTCCCCAAGGCTGGAGAGCAGAACAAGAACAAGTTGCCCAAGATGGCATAGAGAGTCTGTCTGTGGTCACTGAGAGACGAGGAGACTTACTGAAGAGGCAGCTGGATGACACTGAGGACTATCAAAAGCAATGTGCCACCTGGTTAGCAGTGATAAAACTATCAAAATAAGACTTTACATAGACTGCTATTAAAGGGCTCACGTTTGCTCACTGTGCAAGCAGATGTTTGACATGTATATCATAAAATCTTACAGATATCAATGATGATGCACAACCTTCTCAATATGACAGCATGCCACGTGTGAGAGCCATTAAAGAGTTACCGTGAAGAAACATTAATTAGCAATCGCCCTGCGCTTTGTGAGTAACGACTGGGGCTTGTACTGGTATGTCAAAATGGCAAGCTCAAACTACAGCCAAGAACCTTAAGGTCATCGCTGTCTCATCAATTTCACCGCCTAAACAGATGGCTCAGTCTTTGAGTGTTTCCTCCAGAGAACCAGTGAAGCTCAGCTTTACAGTCAAGCCCAGAGCGGTGGAGGAAGCAAAAGCCCTAACAGTGAAAGCAAGTACGCTGGGCCAAGGGCAGAGGGAGAACCGAGTGTATTTCAAATTTACCCATGTCCAAAGGTCCAGTTCTCATTAAAATCAATTCCCTTCTTTCAAGTTGGAAGTGAGCAGAGAGTCATGGGTTCAAGATTCGTCAGACCACAGTTAGAGTGCTGGCTTGCTTCCAGCCAGCGAGCTGGAAAGAAGAGCTAATGCCTCTGGAGTTTGCACATACAGGCTGGGCTCCGTGTTAAGCCAGTGTGCAAAAGCACCTCGGGAGCAGTTCAACATGCAGACTGACAGTCAGGATTAGCCTGGGTAACTTCCTGATTTGATCTTTGGCTTTTCAAGTGATTGTCACTTTAAGGATGTTAGCGGGGGGTTTTCACTTAAACCAACATTCTTGTTGCTCTGAGTGTATTGAATAAAACTGTGGGACACTCATCCCGAAGGACACTAAAAGGGTCGTGAACTGGTTAGCTGAACTGCTTAACATTGAAATGACACCGGGCACCATTTTAAGCATAAAGCATCAATACCTGTGAGTGTTATGTTTTCCTGGATGGATTTCTATCTTAGGCCAGTAATCATACCTTTTAAAACACAATAAAATGGAAAACAAACAAAATATTTCCTCTCAGGGGCAAAGATCTGTGTGGAAGATATTTTTATTTGATTAATTTCCAGCGCAGTATTTGGCTTACTTTGAGCTCTGACAGCTTTGACAGTGTGGAGCCGGCATGTTTAATGCATTTTTTTTTCCAAAGCCGATGTTTTAATATTCTTTCTTCCTATAAAAAGTTCACGGTTGCCGTGTGTGATTAATGTTCAGACCCTTACATCCCGTGTATTTCTACAAAGGCAGGCGTGTTCCTTGGCTGAAGCTTGATGTAAATTACAGAATGATTCCAAGAGGCGCTGGGGTGGAAATAAACACACTGGCCATATAGTGACGTATGAGGAATGTCAATTGACGCCTGCAGCACACACACCAGATAATCCACTAACACACACACACACACATACACAAAAGAAGTGGTCCAGATAGAGCAGTATGACAGTGCCTGCTGCAGCTTTGCTAGCACCAGCAGGACTTTCGATAATCCAGCCTTCATCAAGAGAGCGCCCCATTAAAAAGACTTTCTGGCATCTCTCTCTCCCTATTCTTTTTTACACTTCCCGAAATTAAGAATCAGGTGTTTCATTAATGCCACGTAAACATCGCTGACAAACATTCACATTTAAGATTCAGATCAGTGATAGAATGTTTAATTTCCAAGATAAGCAGCATTTAAATTGAACAGATAAGACACACATTGGTTAAACCTTCAGCAGCCAGCTGTGAAGCACAGAAGATATGATCTTTTTACCACATTCTCCATCCTCAGTTTTTACATATTTAATAAGTTCAGACGTCAGTAGCAGAATGAGCCCCTGTGTCTGATTGTTATTGTCCCTTCAAAAGCTCCCCATGCCCTTTGTTCTCTGGTCTTAACCCATGGTCCGAGTGGGCGCTTGTATCTAAATTGCTCTTGGAGATAGTAAAGGGCCAAAATGAGCAGCACAAAGGCAGTCAAGAGAATTGCTAATAATTTATTACAGTGTCTTTTATCTCAGCTCTCTTCGTGCTGCTCACCTCTTGTTCTCTCTATTGTCAGACCCTTTTGTCTTCGGTTCAGTCAAGTGCTGCTCTCTCACTGGCCTGAGAGAGGATTTAAATACAAAGCAGTATCTATTGAATTATCCAGATTTCAGATGTACTGCTGGGCACATCAAATGTTGAAAACCAGCCCAATAGCTGTGATCTATTATGTGCAATCGCTATGAACTGCCAGTGTCACTCCATAAAAGAAATGATTGAATTTCTTTTATTCCACAATTTCTTTCTGTCTATTACCAACAACAGGGGCCACCAAAGACATGGGCAAGATGCTTGGTGGAGAGGAGGAGAAGGATCCTGATGCTCAGAAAAAAGAAGAGGAAAGGCAAGAAGCGCTGAGGCAACAGGAAGAGGAGAGGAAGGCCAAATATGCAAGAATGGAGGCAGAGAGAGAAAACATCCGACAGGGCATCAGGGATAAGGTAAACTTCAATACTAATAGAGCCTCACGAGTTAATCATGGTCGAAGAGCTCTCATTGTTCTTAAACTGTTATCCAGTCCACGGACTAAACAAACTGCTGTTCAGCTGTTATACAGGGTTACAAACAGGTCTGTTTAGTAGAAATATGCAATGTAAACTTGGGCAGCATGGTTACAGCCTCACAGCAAGAAGGTCGTGAAGTTGTGAGTTCTGCCACCTGTCCGGGGCCTTTCTGTGTGGAGATTGTGTCATTTCTCCGGGTACTCCCCCAGCTTTCTCTCCCAGTCCAAACACATGCAAGTTGTAGGGTTAGGTTAACTGGTGATTCTAAATAGACGTTAGCTGTGAATGTGAGTGTGAACGCTTGCCCGTTCCAGCCTCCGACTGACCCTAAATTGGACAAGGAGAGAATAGAAACAGTGTAAAAAAACAAATATAACTTCTGTAAAACAAAGTGGGATTGGCTTTAGTCGTAGAGAGATGCTGCTTTTGCTTCTCGTATAGTTTTGCTAACATGTCTATAAACCAAGCAGCAAACTCAACATCCCAAAAACTGCATTTCCTCAGGCTTCCTTAAAAACTAGTTGGAGTCGCTGATCTGGACCTTTCTGCTCATTTTATGCTGCTTGAGCTTTTGTAATGAAATTATTTGAGAAATATTTGTTTTTTGTGATGAGGTACAGACTGTCCAGAAGTTTGTGCTTCAGTTTTGGTTTTACTAGTTTGTTAGCTAAAGTCGTCAGTGATATATGTGTCTGTGTTCAGCCCACACAGGGCCATGAATCCAGGCTGCAAACCAGTCTAGGTGGTATTGGCTAATAACTCAACAGTTACCCTTTCTGATCCAAAAACTGCAACATCTGACAGAAAAACATAGTGATAAACATACTGAGGCTTCAAACTGCAGGGTCAGAACCAGAGGGTGAAGTCATGGTGGTTACATCCATCTTTTATACACTGACTGCAATAAATTCAATCTGCTCTAAAAAAAAACCATCTCTTGCATTTTGGTGACTGCTGTTCGAGATCGATCAGCTTCAGGCCCGTCATAAACAGCTCAGCTTCACTCATGGTCACAAAACAGTGCAGCGAGACCATTGCACAAATATAATCAACAGCATCAGCCTCTCTGGCATGGCTCTATAAGGATTCAGCAAGTACTATAAATCAAGCTTTATACTGCAAATTGCACTTTCAAATGAATTAGCTAATGGAGAATGGAGGTTTAAAAAACTGGACTATATATTAGTCCTTCTGTTTTGATTTAAAACTCTGCACTCTTAATTTTATTTTATTTTTTTTAATTACTGCATATAGGTCCTTAAACATATTCCCTTCTGGAGTTCATTTTCAAAGTTCAATAGAAATTCTTGACTTAGTGGCCCTTTTTATGTCAGCAAGATAATTCTGGCTTTGATAATGTATAAATTAATATTTGATTAAGCTGTAATAAGATATGATGATCAAAGTGTCTGCAGCTTGCCGGGAAGGGTTACCATTGACACTGCTAATAATGCATTAGATATTTGACTTGAATGCCCTGAGAGAGACTGAAACTTTTCTATGTGTAGCTCTTATAAAACTATGTTTGGAGTTTGGGGATCAACTCTAAACTCTGCTGAGCCGCAGCACTTTTTCTTCTAGCTCTCTCTGTCTTTTTTGTTTTTTGAAACAATGGTAGAAAAGAGGCAAAAAAGAACAATATGACAGCATATCTTTGGGAAGCGTTTGATTATAGCAAGGTGAGAGGGGCTGACTAAGCACTAAGGGGCTGTTCGTTTCAACTGATGCAAGTCTTTGTCACTGTGGAACAAGTCTAAAAAAGAGAGAGAGACTGAGTGGAAACAGAGGGAGTTATAGAAGAGAGCTACATCAACCAATTACACCAATGTTTGTTTTATTTCTGTCGGAAATTCAGAAGAAATATTTCTTAGGTACTGAAGTAAGATACACCCCTCCACCCAGTCAAAAAATATTTAGTTTCTCGATCTTGCTGAACTTAAACTTTTCTTCATAGTCACATCTTTAAAATAGTCATTGTTGAAGGTATGTATATGAGGATTCCCACATTTTCCAACTGCAGCAGCTTGAGTTGTCACGTCCGGTGTGGCAGACGTGTGGAATTGGAGATAGGACCCAAAATGCGGCAGCTCTGGTGCAGATGAGTGTTTATTTAACAAAAGAAAATACAAACAGCAATGGCGTGGGTGAAGGTGAAACAGGAAAACCTAAACTGGGTAAAACTAACAAAACAAACCAGAAACGAAGATGCAGGGAGGTCCGGGGAAATACATACGGGGAGACCGAGGGGAAACAACACAGACGAACCAGCACGAGGATGAGGTAACACACCCTATAAATACACACGGCAGGAATCAGGGGATGGGAAACAGGAGGGGAACACACCTGGAATACATGACAACTGACGAGGCAGGGGAAACGTAAACAGAACACGCTGGCATAAGACACAGCCCTTCAAAGTAAAACAGGAAACATATACACGTAATGACACAGACTCAGAGACGCGGACTAAACACAGAGACCTACTACACTAAGGAGGGAAGACACCAACCAGAGGGAACACCACTAAACCCTAGAAAATACAAAACCATCAAAAGTACATAACCAAAAACACTGGGTCACCGACCCAGGACCATGACAGGAGTGTTAATATAATTTTGGTATTGAAAGATTTGTGACAGTTTATGAATTGTTACCCGTATATAAAATGTTGTCAGTAAAGCAGTCGACACCGTAAGAGATATCTATGCTCATGTGTACTACTGGGGACACAGGAAAGCATCAGTGCTGAGAGATTACGTCATTCTTTAAAATGGCAACAACATCCACCAACCACTCAACCTCTGACAGTCCGTTTGCAGCCTGGAGGGGCTGAGTGAGTCAAATGTTTGCTAGGAACTGCAGTTTGTGTCCTATATGGAAGTTTCATGTCTTTGTTTTGCTTAATTTTCACTAGGTTTTCTTTTTTCTTTTTGTTTTTAAGACACCTCTTAGTTTAGGACACCAAAAGCATTTAGTTAGGTTTTGGAAAAGATGTTAACTTAACATTAACATTGCATATTACCCAGTGTATGTATGCAAGGGATTGTTTACAAGCAAACACACCTGATGAGCTGTCAGTTTGACCCACCTAAAGATACACAAACATTGTCCTTTAGCATTGATGTCATTCCTCACCATTTGATGGTTAAGGCTGAGATGTGACAAAACATCAGTATTTGATGCCGTTTCTGAAAATCAGTGGATTTAACTGAACCGAGGAGGAAATGAAAACCTACAATCCAACAGTTCTGAAGGATTCTTCTGTTGGCCTGATCTGAGCCAGTCTAGCCTAAAATAATTTATTGTAATAAAACACAATTTAGTATGCGCTATAATTGAAAAATAATGTCTAAAATCATTGTTGGCTAATCCAAATCAGCCATAAATGTGACTTATAGTCTGTCGCTGCGTTAGTACTGTGATAGACTGTTGGCCTGTCCAGGGTCGACTCCCACTCTTTCCTTATGATACCTGATTTAGGCCTAAAATTGTCAAAATGTAATAAAGCCCTGGAACATCTTGTAGGTAGCCAGTATTTTTAGACAAAGACATTCTGAGGATAGAGACCAGATCATGTTAGATATAATCTCTGTCATGACTGGCTCCAGAATAACTGCTTCAAGTAAAATAATGAGAAACCAGAAATAACAAGTGCTTTGTCAGTGTGTCCAACTCCGTTGATTCAGCTCTTTGATACATATTTATTTCCAAGATTGTCTTTTCATTTTTTAAACTGTAATCAAGTCTTTGAGGCTCAAACCTCAAAGAGAAAAAAACACAAGATCTTGACAAAAGAGTGGTTTAGTCATGAAGGCAAAAAACAAAAAATATTTAAAGCAACAGTTTTTTTTCAGCTGTTGTTCTCTCAAACAGTCGTACAGCTTCACTCCACAGACATACCCACATTGTTCCTCTCTGCAGTGGAAATGCAACTCCTCCTTTAAGATATTTATTGCCACAGAATCACATTAGTGTGTGCCTGGCAAAGCAGTCAAGAGGTCATGGAGGAGTGCAGCTCATTTTCCCCTTCCCTGCCTCAAGATCAACTATCAATCGGCCCGCTGACCTCCCCGTGCACTGCAACCTTTTCCTTGCAGTCCTCCCGTATTGATTTTTCTCAATCTATGACCACAAATGCACAAAATACACCAAACTGGACACAGATCCTCAGGTTTAATGCAGAAATTGAGGTCAGGATCCTAGTTTCCGTATGGCAACAAATTTAATCTATCCATCTATTCTGAATTCATAAAAGATTCAGGTTCAATTGTGGTGCTTGAACTAACGTGTTGAAATAACGATGAATTATTTCAGCCTGTCTGGACGTGTTTGTTTCATGTTTCATGTCATATTGTCACAGTGTTTGGTTAGTTATGGGGTATATCATAAAATACAAAATCACTTCCATACTATCTTCCATGCAGTTCTTCACAGACATTACAGTATGGCTGTGTCAGTGGACTTACTAGTGGAATGCATTTCCCAGCTGATGTCTTTAATGTTTTAACAAGCTTGTTGTTCTCCAAACATACTCTTGATTTAGTAGTAGTCTTAATAATGGGCTTTTTAAAAGCAAACCTTGTCCAGGACACCTGCCAAGTGCTTCTGTAATTGCTACATAAAATATCCAGGAAGGTTAAATTAGAGCTAGCAGCAGTTCAAGCCTCCATATACACCCACAAAAACATAACCAAAAATAAAACAAGAACCTGAACTTCTTTCTGCATCTAATTGCAGAAATCAGTTGCAACAGGACCTAAAGGTTGCTGTATACATTGTGTTTAACTTAATTTGCGTGTAGCCTCAAGCTAAACCATGCAAATTAAGAAATCTGTTACTTTATAAGAATACTTATTGCTTTCCAATTAACCAGTCACCACCTCCTGGAATTGCTTGAAATATTCATGTCTTTATGTTCCTATATTTAAAAGAAACTGATATTTTAAAGTGAATCCTAGTTTTCTCTGCAAGCTTCGTGACCAGCATTAAAGCAAAAAACAAAAACAAAACAAACAAAAAAGCAATTAACTAGCTTAAGGCCCTGTGTCTACAAATATAATAAATACGTTTTTGGACAGACGCAAATATACTGCTTAATGAAATGTAACAATAAAATTTATTACTCATTCATATTTCTATCCCTAAGTTCTTGACAAAATTAGTTGATCATAATTGGTGAAGAATTTTGGCCTTAACTATGCAGGTTGGTTGGTGAATATTTAATACAAATTTAATAAAACTGCATATTCTAATCCCTTGTCATCAGATACAGCTTTGCTGTCAGATCTTGCTGTCATAGCAGCGATAGATACAAGGTGTCTTTTGAACCCTTCATACTAATATCAGATGCTGAGTGATTTTAGAGCTCCTTCATCGGGTAACAAAGAACAGCACAAATTAGGTAAATAGGATTTGAGGGGGTTGTGGTAGGGAAAGGCTTAAGTTTGTCAGTCAGGACACTGTTCTGTTTAGAAATTTTGGTCATTGCTTTGTTATGTTTAGGCAACACAACTCAACAACAAAGGACACTTTGTGTATCTTGTGAGACTCAAGCAGGTTTGACACATAGTGGAAGTATGTGAATGAGAATGGGGTGTTGTTTCATGCATGAAGCATAGCCCAGGTGCAGGCTGTGTAAAGATGCCCCTGAGACAATCCAGCACATAACAGCAGGGTGCAAGATGCTAGCTGGCAGGGCATACATGGAACGCCATAACCAAGTCGCTGGTATAGTATACAGAAACATCTGTGCCAAGTATGGCCTGGAGGTCAAAATGGGAGACGCCCCTAATGGTGGTGGAGAATGACAGAGCAAGGAATCTGTAGGACTTCCAAATACAGACAGACAAAATGGTGGTGGCTAACCAACCAGACATAGTGGTGGTAGACAAACAGAAAAAGACGGCCGTAGCGATAGATGTAACGGTTCCAAATGACAGCAACATCTGGAAGAAGGAACACGAGAAACTCGAGAAAATCCAAGGGCTCAGAGAACAGCTGGAGAAGATGTGGAGGGTGAAGGTAACAGTGGACCCAGTGGTAATCGGAGCACTAGGTGCAGTGACTCCCAAGCTAGGCGAGTGGCTCCAGCACATCCTGGGAACAACATCGGGAGATCTCTGTCCAGTAGAGCGCAGTCCTAGGAACAGCTAAGATACTGCGCAAGACCCTCAAGCTCCCAGGCCTCTGGTAGAGGATCCAAGCTTGAAGGATAGACTTTATTCAACTGAAAGAACCATTTTCATCATTGTAACAAAACTGACTATATGAACTTAAAGGAATTATGCTAAAATTCAATTTTTAGTCAACTCATCCATCTAGCCTACCTGTACAGAATTGGTGGTTTTATGGTAACATCCTGCAGGCTTCTGTCTTTGCTTCTGTCTTGATTGCAACATCTAAACTGTGTTCATTTTCTAACTATTTTTTGTTTTTACCCGTTTTCCCTTTTACCGTGCAGTATGGCATCAAGAAGAAGGAGGAGAAGGAAGCCGAGGCAGCAGCTGCTATGGAGCAGGCCTCCGAGGGCAGCCTCACCCGCCCGAAAAAAGCAGTTCCTGCTGGCTGCGGCGATGAGGAGGAAGAAGAGAGCATCGTGGATACGGTCATGAAATTCATCCCTGCACCACTCATGGATATGTTCAATAAAAAGTAACAGCGTTCTGGCAGAAAAATGGTTAACTTCTTACAACGTCCATCTAATCAATGCTGTACCACCCTGCCCCACCTCCAGCTGCAGCCACACCTTTCTTCACCTCCCTCCCACCCAGTCAACTCAACTTCTAAGTGTCCTGGAATTACACAACACGCTGTGATTTTGCCCTTAAGTTAAACTTTCTGATCTCACGGTGAGTCATACTTTTTAATATCTCTGACAGAGATCTTTCTTGATAACCTGTGATTATTATCGTGTTTTAAAAAGTATGCAACACCTACAGAGATCGAATGTCTTTACTTAAGGCAAACTGATGGCATGTTTTCAAAATGCCCAGCACTTAGAATACGACCAGATATCACCCATCATCCACCCTTTTTGTTTGTAAATAGCCTCGGTTATATAAAAAGAGTACTATATATCAGTGAAATATGACGTATAACAAGATAACTAAGAGTATAAGCCATATTTTTAACTTGTAAGAAATGATCCAAATCATATCAAATTTAATTGAATCGTCCTGTTATGTTCTTGCTAATATTTGATACATACAGTGTATATATATATACTTGCATTTTTATTGGTTCTCCTTGGTTAGGATCAGTCCCACAAATTGTCCCATATGTTCTCACTGTTTTAATGTAAACGTGTAGTACGAACACTGGCAGAGCCAATATATCTGTAAACTCAAAAGTGAAGGAATTCAGTTGAAATGAAACTTTTTTTTTTTGCTTTGTTTTGTTTACTTTTTTAAGCATGCAGTAAAGTTGTGAAGTACATATATGGATACCATTTCCTTTGTTATGATGAAGCAAAATACACTGAAAATTTGAGGCAATAACTGGTTTTCCATTTTTATTTAGTTAACGTCTCATCCACCACCGTGTACAGTAAGCGATAATTGACTTTGTGTCTAAAATGTTCTTCCATGGAGGAAATTATAAATGTTCTCCATAAAGTTTGTCTTAAAAAGAGTAAGATGAAATCCTTAAATTCTATAAAGTCACTGGCTATACATGTTTGAGGCTTAAAAAAAAACAAAGTTCTTTTCCTTCTGTGGTGTTGCGCACTCAGCTTTTTGTAATAGGAAATGTAAACATTTGGCCAGGCTTGTTAATTTTGAATCGTGCTAACACTTTCATCATTTTACTTTTTAAAAAGACACTTCCCAAACACAACTATGTTGTGAATACACTATATGTGAACAGACAGTGACAATAGTGCAATATATTGTTCAAAATGAAGTTGTCTCGTGTCCGTTGGTTTAACTGATGGGAGTCGCGTCCCAAATCAGCAATAACAGACAATCTTCATTGTTGTGTGTTTGAAGTTAATCCTTAATGTTAGTCGATGTTAAAGACGCGAGGGTGGCTACTTACTGTAGCGAGACTTAAGCCTTCATTGGTCAGAGGTATTTACTTAAAACAAGGAAGAGAGAAAGTGGGATGATTCGTTTAATGTTGTGAGAAGTGTTCATCCACATGACATATGGCATCCAGGGTTTGTGTTCAAAGTTACAAACTGCAGGTTTTTACAAGCAGACATTAACAAATCAAAGTCATCCTTGGCATCATGAAAAAATAACATTTACCTGCTGTTTATAGCTTACAGTTTACTCTGCCTTGCAGGTAACTGTAATAGCACAAATTTAAAAACAAATGAGGATGGAATAAATATATTCTCCTCATGCCTTTTCTTTAAATTTCTCCATCATTCCCAGTGTCTTGTTAAACATTCCAGATATTTCAGACATTCCACCAGACTCGAGCTGGTAACACGCAAACTTAGATTTACACTACACCTCAGTAAATGCCTTTTCAGCCTACAAGTACATCACAATGAATAACTTAAATTTGATGCTGTAACCGCAAAATTAATGGCACTAAAATGTTGCTGCGGAGAGGTTATATTAGCTGCCATTTAGGAAAAGTCCCGCATGAAGTCTAGGGGAAATCATAAATGTGCTTTTTGCAGTGATCAGTTAAATTTTGTGACAAATTTTGTTGGAAAATACTTTTGTGATCCACTTGTGCACAGTAGCCATAGGTAGGTGTTAAATTAGGGTTTTCAAAACCAGCTGTTTCGCCACATTATGACTGTTTTTATTAAGCTAGCTAACCATGAAATGACACTAATTCTGATCTTGTGTATTTCTGTGGCGTAGAGAAAGGGAAATTTAGCTTCTCTCTGTGTTTTGTGAGCTCTGTAATCATGGTGAATATATACATATATACCCTGAATATGTTAAAACAAAATCAAATGGCACAGTGTGGTAAGATCATCTGTAGAGCACATTTATTGAACTTCCTGTGATTTTATAGTACCTGTAAACTGCCTTTGCCAGCCTCTGTTCCTACAGTGTGTTAGCAGCTAGCTAGAAGCCAGTAGATGTTTCATGCACTCAAATCCATCATCACAGCAGTTATTCAGTCAAACCAAAGAATAGTGCTGGTAGTATTAGACCTAGTCAAGGGGTGTCATTCCCATTTAGTTCCTGCATATCTGATTTATTTTAAAATTCTCAGGTATTCTAGTAATGTTTTCATAGACGTTAAACATAATTAGCCTTCACTTAGAGTTTCATTGGGTTCTCGGCTAAAGTATTTTATATTTTCATTGCTAGCAGATTAGCAAGCTTATAGCTACGCTCTTTCTTTATGAGTGAAATATCTCTTTTTTTGGCCCAGATAATAATCTAGAAAGCTACAATTACTGCCCCTGCAAAGGACGACAACACCTTAGCAAACGTCATTAGCGCGTGCATTCCTTCAGGCTATGAGTGAGTGTGCTCTGAAATCAGATCAAGCTTTGCTTCTCATCCACTGACATCATCATGGACTCATTCATCATCATCATCATCATCATCATCTTGTAAATGTCGGTTGATTGCGCTCCAAATGGCTTTTTGATCACTGCCTAAACAAACTGCCCAAGTCATGCGTAATCAATATCCTGTTGTCCAGTAGACTGTGTCGGACACCCAGTCAGTCATTTGTGCCGCTCATACAGCCATTGATAGAATTTAAAAAGCTGCCTGAAAAACATGGCACAAAAAAGGGAAAAAAAAATTCTTTTGATGTGACTTGAATGTAACTGTCTGACGTTTCTCTCTTCTTGCATCTGTCTCTCTCTTTTCTGTACTTGTTGAGAAGATATTTAGTCTGGTGCAGTATGTTTTTCTTTCTTGTCTGTAGCCGGTCCTGTCCTCTGGTGGTTGATATTTTGAGAGAAGAAAAAAAAAAACATGTTCATTTAGTGTATTCTTTTGTACTGCAAAATCTTCTCATCCTCCTCCTCTCTCTTTCTCTCTTTCTCTGTAGCTCCCTATTTGTTGACCAACATGTATGCATGCTTATGGTGTGCGATGTAGGCAAGGTTGTTGATATAATCGTTCTGTGTCCTCTCTGTGTTTCAAAGCTCCACCTGTTAGCCTCAATGCATGCCATTTTAGACTAATATTTCGGTCTGTAACTTTCCTGCAAAAATGGAATCACCGCACACTGAGAATAAAGTGATTTCATATGATTTTTCATCGTCTTGTGTTTCTGCATTCAAACAGTACAGCAGCAAGTCTTTGGCTACCTGTGTGTACAAGAGAAAAAAAAGAAAACAATATATGGAAGGAGTGGTAGAGTGATGTAGTGTGTTTCTGGGAGGCGGGATCATCCCCGCTTTGTGACTCTGAGACGTGGCCTGCCGTCATGGATCATATCCCATTGCATGGCATTCGTTGAGGAAGTATGTGCAAAGACCTTTAATGTATTTCACATGTTACTGTTTGTGTCAGTCAAACCTGTTTTTCATCTCAACATGACTGTTGTGCATTTTTTACTTTTTTTTTTTTTCTCAGAAGGAATTTCAACATCTATTCAATAAAAGCGAAAAGGGCTGTAAACAGAATGCAGTTTGTCGTTCAAATCGTGATTGGAGGCAGACCTGACTTGTGATCGTGTCACAGTGAGTACATAGACATCAAAGAGATGCAAATGGCATATCTCTCATAGCAAACTGGTTGCCATAAGTGCATCTGTCATAATGGGTTTACGAGTAACGGCAGACCTTTAACATCAAACAAATCCACTGAAAAGATAATGGAGGAATGCCGAGGAGGGATTAGGGATGGTGCCCGACTTTTGCGCTGGTTTTAATTTGGGAACAGAAAGCAGGCAGAAAGTAAAACCAAATTATTCAATTAATGTGTTTTGACATTTCTGAGTTTACTCCTTATCTCACTATTTTGGATTTCTAATGTTGCTTGCCCACAAGGTTGCAAGCATCACATTTTAGCATTTACTGTTCAAGGCTTGTCATTTATGTACCTCCCACTCATGCATCAGCAAGTTCCACTTGGTAAAGGTATGCTGACATTCTTCATTCTTCTCTGCAGTGCTGCCGTGCGTTTTCAGAAATACACAGCTTTTTTACAAGAATAACAAACACGTTAATGTATCCATAAATAATAGTATTTTCACTTGTGTGATAAATCAGGCAATTTGGATGCATTCTGTTGCACTTCAGAAACCACATGTGGTTTCCAGTGCACATGGGGAAAAATCTTTCTTACTGTCTGTTCCACCAGATGCTGAGCAATTTATGCTCTTCCGGCTCTTCACGCATAGATACCCCCATCACTTGACAGGTTGTTATTATTAGTATTTAAAATGGCATTAACAGCAATATATTAAGATTAACGACTAAATACAACCTTCATATTTTTGAATAAAAAATGGACTAAATGTCTTTTCTAAAGTTACCTGGAGTCATTCACAACACCAAATGAAGCAAAGATGTATTCAAAGCATTTCCTCAAGCTTAACTCAGAGAAACAAGGCTTATGTCAGTTGTGTTTGTACATGAACCCATATATTCTTCTATTTTCACCTGAGTCGAGGCTGCGAAATTACTACTACGCTAACTGAGATCGCTGTTAAAGAAAAGACGGGACAGATTTTCTCTTTCACTTTACATACGATTTAAAAAGTTTTCAAAATAAATTAAAACACACCCCAAACCACCAACATCTGTCTCTGTGTGTGCCACTATATTCTCACAGTCATTTCCCCAGTGGATTTTCATAACAGCTCTGGACTCTTTAAATCTTGATTGTAGTTGCCTCCTACGATTTCAACCTCCTCACACTTTTGAGCACACAGAAGGGTCTTGGTTCCCCCTCTGCAATAAAAGTCCACAAGTCTCCCTGCAGGAAATGGAGGTATAAATCAATTCCATTAGCATTCATGCACTGAGGCAGCTTTTTCACACCCAGCAGCCTTTGTGCTCTCTGAGCAGCACTTAGGCAGCAGGAGAGCCACAGCTCTATTGGTGTCCTATAGACATGCAACAGTCGATGTCAATTAACTGCTCTCTACTGGGCACTGACTCCTGGCTTTACACCATTCACACTGAAACGGGAATCAGTGTTTTTTTCTCTTTTATAAAAAACTTAATGGGAACATGGACAGAACTGCTGTCGCACTGTTGTGATATAATATATAACTCTATTAACAATAAATCTAAATGACAATAATAGCCAGATAACCTGAGTAATAACCTGAGGCTATCCAAACCTACTTGTCTATATGTGAAAAAGTAAATGTCCAACTAAAGCTAGCATGACTTGATGCTTTTTGTGGTTAACCACAGTTAATTCATGATCTAACAATCCAGGTTTTATAGCTTTTTTCATAATCCCACAATACTGAATGAAGCAAATGAAAAATACTCAGCCATACTGCATTTAGTTCTTTACGTAATATTTATTTACCGTATAGATGCTAAAGCAAATTCTCCCTCCCCTCCCCACCAGCTGGTCACGGCTGATGGCCGCCCCTCCCTGAATCTGGTTCTGTTTCTTCTGGTAAAAGGGAGTTTTTCCTTCACACTGTTGCCGAGTGCGTGCTGACAGGCGGTGCCCGGTTTCTGGGGTTTTCTCAGTGTTATTGTAGGGTCTTTACAAGTATTTTAAGGCACCTGCTGTGGTAATTTGGCACTTTGAATAAAGTTGAAGTGAATTCAGTTTGATTCAGCTGAAATGATTTCATGGAGTGTGACTCTCCAATCTCTGTGGACATAAATCAGAGCTCCAACATTAAAGTGGATTTGTTGTCATTTTACATTTATCAGACCATTAAAAAGTCATCAACAGTTGTTACAGCTCTTTGCCGATCACACGTGTGAGAATAATAACTCTTCAAGATGGATCCTCAGGTCTTCACTGAATGGAAGGAGCATTATACATGCAGTATGTGCATGTTTGCTGAAAAACTCTGTAGGCTATTGTGAATGGACAGGTCATTTTCCTGGACTGTTTACCAAGAGACTTGTGCCTCGTAATGTCAGAAGAGTGTTTTCAGACTTTAGTTTGTGAGGTTTTACTCATCTTATCTTTATCTTTATCTTTTTAAGTTATTGTTTGGTTAGGTTACAGCAACAGAACTACTTCAGGTTTCTTCTGAAAAGATCTAAGTTTGGTTATATTTACCAGAGAAGAAGCTTTTTAATAACAAGGTGAGGCAACATGTGACACTAACAATATCAGTGCATATTTTATGTGCTCTTACTGACCTGCTATTCTGCGTGACGGGGATGCTGGAGGGAATCGTTTTCTGAATCAGATGCCAAAACACATCTGACAGATGAAATGAATAGGTTTTTATTGCATAATTACACAATCTGTACGGTACAGTCAGTTGTAATAAGCATATTGGAACAAATCATGCTGGGAATACATGAAGCGCTATCCTAAATTGCAACTTACAGGCTTAAAGGATCAGCAGCTGAAGTCCTTGTATGATATCCCAAAGGCCATCAGCTCAGAGATCCTGTAGTCGATGCTTTTGGCAGCAACCAAAATACCAGCAGAATGTTCACCGTTCTTAATTCTCTGGCTCATTGCATAATTTCAAACCCACAATCATTTGATTAACAGCAAGTTGGTGAACCCGTTCCACACACTGACGCCTTACTTTTAAAGAAGCTCTATCTCCTGTAAGTTTAAGTTTATTCTTATAGGTCTGCGAACAACAACAGTACACATGTGTGTGCTTGTGTAGTTTTACAGTGAAACATACAGTAGGACCAACAGTGTGCGTTCAGTGTGGTCATATTTCTACAGAGCAAAACCAAAACACAGAAACAGGAAATCACTCTGAAAAAGGTTTGTGTGTTTTCTCATTCAACTAAATCCAAAATGGACACACTGCTCCAAACAGATAAGCCTGCTGACTCCTCTGATTAGCATATGGTGATTATGTATATGCAAATTAACTCTTGGGAAGTAAATGTGATTCAAGTCTGTGAAAACACCTCACTCTCCATTTTCAGCCCTGTATCCACTGGACTCAGATAGGTATCAGCAGCATCCTGGGGACCCTGTGATTGACAAGTCCACTGACATAAGATTGCAGCAGCCGGCAAAGCTCAGGTGAAGCTATAATAGGTCCATTTAATGAAAAAGTAGCTCAGAGACCTTCCCCACACATATCAGCAACAGACAAGGGAGCTGCGGTTTTTTATCCACCTTGGTGACAAGAGGTCGGACGTATTATAAGGCGTTTAATTTAAGCAGAGGACTCCCAGGGAACAATCTTCCATTTCACTGTGTTAAAAGGAGCAGACAAATGGGCAGAAAAGGATTTAAAAAGTTCAGTTAAAGAGCACTGCTGACCTCAATTAACGAGCATTTCTCCTCCGAGTATGAAGTGCTACATAGCTGACATGCGATGATGCGCAGTCTTTGTCACTGTTCCTCGAAACCTTAAGCGAGTTGACCTGCATTATCTATAAAACTCCCTCCATCTAAAAACAGAAGAGGGAGACTGGGAATATGAATACTGCATGAACCCCCCAATCAGGATTTGAAGGAGGTAAACAGGATGTTTTCCTCCTTCTATAAATACCACAGCGCTTCAGTAACGTCTCCTTCTGGGAATCTGTCAGTCGGAAGTGCTGCTTCTTCTGTCTCCCAAAAGAAAAATAAAATAAATCAACCAGCATTCACACTGGGATAGCAGCTGTGCTATAGATTCAGCTGATGTGGCTCAGGATTCTCAAACTTTTCTGTTATTCTGTTTTCAGAGCTAAATAAATGTGGTACTACCTGACATAAATTTTTATTAGTGTCAGAGTGTGTAACTGTTTCGCCCTGCCCTTTTTTCTACAATAGAGACACTGTGATGACAGTCCTGCAGGCTTTGACCTTGACTAGGCTGAATATAAAAGATGGACATACTGCAGCCTGCAGCATGATGACAATCATTGGTTTGAGAAGTACTATTATGAAGCCTCTCTTGTTTTTTTTTTGCATTTTGGCAACCTCCATAATGATTTTTTGGATCTATAAGTGAACATGTGTATATACTCAGTAACATCCAAATTGATTCCTAGACTTTTCTCACTAAACCCAGAGTGCAGACTTCCTCAATGATCTGTACAAAAGCACGCAGCAAGTTATATATTTTTTAAATTATTAATCCTTTATTTCTCCAGGTAAAAATCTCATTTCCAAGAGAGACCTGGCATCATGGCAGCAAAAGTCAAACGGCTTTAGAATAGTTTTTTTTTTTACCTTGACGATCGTGGCTCAAGAGTTGGCAGTTCGTCTTGTAATCGGAAGGTTGCCGGTTTGAGCCCCGGCTCAGACAGTCTCGGTCATTGTGTCCTTGGGCAAGACACTTTACCCGTTGCCTACTGGTGGTGGTCAGAGGGCCCGGTGGCGCCAGTGTCCGGCAGCCTCGCCTCTGTCAGTGCGCCCCAGAGCAGCTGTGGCTACAATGTAGCTTGCCATCACCAGAGTGTGAATGACTGAATGTGTAAAGCGCTTTGGGGTCCTTAGGGACTAAATAAAGCGCTATACAAATACAGGCAATTTACCATTCGATTATTTTTCCACCCCGATGAAAAAATGTAAGCAGCTGAGTTGTCAATTTTTTCCAACCTGTTCTTATTTTTCTAAGGTTAAGATGTCCTTAGATACTAACACATGTATGTTTTGTCACGTGTGTCTCACGTCCTTCACATTTTACTCCGTTATTACAGCTAAAAGTCGGAACTGAAAGAGTTGGGTTTATGTGATCTGGAGATGGTTTCTGATGAGCAGGCTGGGAGGACTGCTGTTTCTAATTAAAACTGGAACTACGTTACACTGATTGAGCATGGAAATTATGGCCCATTGCCTCAGAGACATCAACAGTCTTTAGAGACTGACTGACGCCGCTTTTTAAAACACATTAGGAAAAATCATCTGTGCGGATTTCATTCATTGATTGCATTAACTTCATTTTAGGCATCTTCACTTGCCTTCTCCGTTTACATTTTTATGCTGTTTCTAGTGGACAAGGGAGATCATAAATGTTCCCTTTTACACTTAAAAAGATTTCCTGCATTGTTCTCTTGGTGTCTGTTAAAAATATATGACACACTTTGTCACCAAAATTATTTCTTAGTTATTGATCCCACACAGTACATTACATGTTATGGTCATAAAAAAGGCCGCCTTGTATCTCACAACATCAGAGTCTTGGTCTAGCTTCCTCAGTGTACTCTTACTTACTTTCAAACGTGATGCATGAACTATAACAGTACATTTAGCCGAGCTCAATCTGAAGCCTTACTTCCCAGAAAGTGCTCTTTTGGAATAAGCTCTGCTGAGCTGCAAAATTGAACTGCCAGTCGTCTATGGAAATTTGATAACAGAGGGTAATGCTCTGAGCCTGATGTCTGAATTCTCACTCTGAAGTAGCTGTGGCAGAGAGCGCTATAAGGTAAATCACCCTCTATATGGCTATCAGTGGGCTGGCAATGTAGTAAAGGTGGAAAAAACAAAAAGAGGAAATCAGACTATGAGGTAAAGATTGCACCGGTCCCCAGTCAAAAACTGTAATATCTTATTAGTATTTTATTTGTTGAACCATCTGGAACTTCTCAGTCCATGTTCCCCCTTGTTGCATCTTTGAATCCACCCACATTTCCTCTTATCCAAGCCTTAGCTGGCACTGTGATCCATCCAGAAAACCAATTACATATAGCAGACGGCCTAATTGACTCAAATTTAATTTAAGTCGTTCATTTGTTCCACTGTCAAGAGATGGGCAGCAATTTATGCAGAAGAGATGCTGTGTTGCTTTGAACAAATGGGAAGCTTTGAAATTGAAATGCTGGCTTTTGTATAAGAGGAACCAGTGGGCAGCTTGTGATCTTCAATCTGAAGCCAGTGACTTAAAGAGCAGGTCGTTTAATTTGAGATCCCTGTCAGTGCAGTGTGTTTTAGGAGATTTATGTGCTTAAAATGCAGATTCCCAATTACGTTAAGCAGCAGAGCTCTGCTTTATACTGTTAATCCAAAATTTAACACTGAAATACAAAATTTAATTTTAATGCTCTGTGACTGGAAGTTACCTTTGCTTAAAGAATCGCTGCCTCAGTGAAGACAATGTTTCACCTTGCTGACGGCTAGTTTAGGCCTGTTGGATCCAGGTGCAGATGGCGTCAGCTACTGCCTTCAAATACTGATTGTGGCGCCATGCATCTCTTTACTTTACCAAGGCTTTGAGGTAGCAGCTCAAAACATGCTCAAGGAAACATCCTGCCTGGAACAGTGGGTATGCTAGGTGCAAGAACCCAACAATGCAAGTTAGAAGGGTTTGGCAGAACATCATACATCGACTGGATCAGAAATCGGAGTGTTGTTGGTTCCCAGGTCCAGTTCCCTGTCTAGGTAATCTCCCATGCCGATGCCTGTAAGATTTCTGACCTGATTTTTCTCATGGGCTCCTCTTTTGAAGTCTTTAAAATTAGATGTCGGATTATAAACTAGAAAGTCATCTTGCAATCACTAAAAATTTCCCATTTAGAGATGAAAATAGATCACCCATATTTTTGTTTTTTATTGTGGCACATTCCTTATCTCTGTATCCATATGGATGTTCAGCTTCAGCAAGAATAAACTGAAAATGTAGGTTGTGTTGATATTAGGGATAGGTGGATTTTCTGACCTAGCAATCATAGAGCTGATAAAATGGTGACAATGTGAGTCTAAAATAGTCTGTTAACAGATCTACAACACACAGCATCTAAAGTCATGCTAATGTTAATGATTGTTCGGAACAAATAAATCCAAACAAAATGATTTTCTTCAATCAAAATAAGTTAGAAAAGCGACATGCATTTTCATTAAACACATTCGACTTGCATCCAGTATTATTAGAAGCTCCAGATAAGACTGCTCATTAAGCCAGGCACAGCATGCGATTGCTTGAGTGCACCTAAAACACATGCAATTTTCTCTGCGGAGAATTCAACAGTAGAGATTCTCGCAGCTTTAATTGGAACTAAAAATAGAAACAGACCTTGAAGGACACCGGGTGAGCACAGTACCAAATTATTTAGTGAACCTCCATGTCTATAGTATGACGTAGGACTACTGAGAACAAACATGATCTACTTGCATGTCATTATAATTGGAAAAAAGAAGAGCATGGGTCACTCGAACACTTTGGTCCCCACAATCATTTGGGAGCATCAGCTAGCCCACATACTTCAACTCCAGGTAATAAATAGTGTTTTTAACCATTCCCTATCCAATAATGTGAATGGCTAGTTCTTTTAATACCTGCAATATTTCAACAAGAAATTGTCAGATTTTTAGAGCACCAAAGAGTCAAATTGAGAATTTCATCTACTTCTACAATCACTTTGAATAAGTTTTGCCTTTCTTCACAAGTTTTAGGAGCTTCCCTCATTTCAGGTTTTATGTTTTCTTGCATTATTTAGAATTTCCTTGCATCACTTCTCTCTGATGAGGTGTACCTTCAACTGTGGGTGCTCAGGAGCGATCAGCTAGATGGGTAACTGCAGGAGCTAATTCACTCAGCTTTCTTATTCGTTGCTGCTGCGGTGGATTAAGACAGGATTTAGGATTCATCTGTGATTATGACCTCATGTTCTTTTTATTTAAGGTAAATCAGATAACAGCACCACAGGCCTGTGTTTCTGAGCAAGGCTTTCTCTGCTAATGTTAACATTTGGAGCAGAAGAAGTAGTTTGTACTCGATATCTGCAGTGGTTACTTAAACTTTTAAAGGACTGAACTAACATGATATTTCTATGGTGAAGACTTGCACATGATTTTGTTTTAAAGAAATACTGGATTTATAATAGGGGTGGGCGGTATAAACGGTATACAGTAGAAACTATATAAATTTGGCCAACGGTAGAGACTTTGACTATACCGCTCTATTTTGCTGATGGCGTCATCAAGCTGTGCCTGTTTTGGTCGAAAGCATTGCAGCGGCTGCAAACAACATCATCTGCAAATTACACCGGGCGACAGTAATAGCAAAGAGTCGAAGCACTTTTGGAATATGGGGAAAGCCAAAAACTGCACTTCCTCCACTTCCCTACCATTAATTAATTAATGTTGAATTCTCTCGCAGCTGCTCTATTCCCATGTTGTTGCAGTATAATAATGACTAACCTCATATCGTGGATGGATTATCTCAGTTGTTTTCCTGACTGAAGTTTGGTCCGTTTATAGCATCCTACCATGCAATTGCATTTGTCCCTGACTACCATTTTTATCGAGTGGAAAAAAGTTAGCGTCATCCCCCAGCTTCACTGTGCTAATGTTATGCTAACATAGCTGTTTTGCTAGCAATCATGTAGGACATCATTATATACCAGCTAGCCCAACTTTAGTAACCCTACAAAAGTCACTGCTGTTTAGTCTTCATTTATGTTGGAAGTGATAGCAGAGCTGTACGTTTAAATTTTTTCAGAAATCTCTCAGTCAGAACATGCTATATCATGCTTAGGTGGAAACTAGCGAGCTGACTTCTAACTCTGTTGAATTTAATAAATTCTTTTTTCATAGATGTCTGGATGTTAAACTTAATAGTTACACCTGGTAAAGCAGCAACGCTGATCATTTTATTAAAGATGAAAGAATTTAGACAGTTTTTAACTCTCAGTGATGCCGCACTGTTCGTTTGACTTTGGGACCTGAAGCTGACGGAGTTTGGACCCAGATTACTCTGCAAGGCTCCTGATTACGGTAGCCGTAATGCTCCGACAATCCATCAAGCGGTGCGGCTTCATAGCTTACCAAAGTCGCACTAAAACATTTTTTGACAGATTTCTGCACACCGTGTACCACATAAAATCGGTTCGAGGACAGTAAGCACAGCCAGAATTCATACATAAAGCACACTGTCAATTTTTGAGAAAATTAAAGGATTTTAAGTGTGCCTTATAGTGTGTAAAATCTGTTATACAGAAGAAAAGAATATATCACAATATATATATCGTTACCACACATGCTTCAACTTATACTGTGATATGGATTTTAGGCCATATCGCCCAGCCCTAATTTATAATAAAGATCAAATAACATGTAAAGTCAATAGAGTTTTTGAGACATAGCTCTCACACTGCTTGTATTTATTAGTGACCAGGGAGATACTTATTTGAATCCTTTTTTAAAAAAAAACATTAGTAGAAAGGTACACATTTTACGATCACATTAATACCTATACAGATCACAGATCACCGACTAGGCCATTTTAGACTGTGTTTCGATGGGCATGATGGATGCTGAATAATTTGTGGCTGGCTGGAGCATAGCATGGTTTCAAGGTTTAATTTCCTCTTTTCACAACATGAGCCAGTAAAAGCAGAAATGTTCTTGGTGCAAAGTTTCTCCTGTTGTTTACTTTAATTGTGGCTACTACTGTGGTCTTAACGTTTCCCTTCTGTCACCTCAAAGAAAGATGGCAAAGTGACCCCTGGAAAACAATCAGAGCAGAGAAACAAAGAGTCTTCATATCAGACAGACTCCACATTTCCCCTGAACAAAAGGAAATGCTGACTTTTATAATAGCCACAGCAACCAGGCTTTATTTCCCCAGGTGTCATGGTGATTTGTTTCTCTTGTACAGAAGCTATGTACAATAAAAGATGCCCAGTAATGTATGACTCTTTAGTTGTGGCCTTTTAATTGGATTTCTTTGAGAGATCAGATTAACCTCAAGGGGCCTCTGCCTCTGATTGTAGCCTGACACCCAGTTTCCCCCCGCCTCGCTGTGAGGCTGTTTAATTCACTTTGTGTTGGTAAGGGCTGCCATTTATCATGTCAGGACTTGCTTTTGATTGATTCTCAGTGTTTTTGTAAACACGATCTGCTGAGGGGTCCCAGGGGATTTGTCCTAAGATAATTTATCTCTTCCTGCAATAGATATTCATGCAAAAATTACAACTTATGATTCAAAACACTGCTGTAAAGCATGAATGAAGATATGCAGCTGTCTTTTACAAAGAGTCACATCACTGAATAAAATCTGGTGATTATTTGCAAAGAATTTTCCAGGTCCAGCAGACTTTGCAGCTTCAATTAGAAATAAAGACAAGTGTGGCACTTTTCAAAGAATCATGTGCCCTCTTAGATATTTAATTAGACCAGTCATTTAAATTTCATTTGGTACTTGCTTAACACCATTATCTTCACATGACCTATTCTTAGGCCTTATAAATATTCAGTTCATTCATAATGATCTTGATTATAACCAAGTGTTTAACAATTATGTGTAATTAAATGCAGGAAGGGTTGCAAAATCCTCTCTCTTATTCATAATGTAGTTACTGTATCCTATCAGACTCAAGAAGGGAGAGTTACAATGTAAAATGTACAGAAAATTGTACTGATAAAAATATTCCTGTAGCTGTTAATGACAATGGGAGCTACTGATCTTTGCAATGGAGGATTTATATTTCCATGTTCAAGACAATCTTAAGGACTTTTTATTCATGTTGTTCTAAATATTGTGGTGAAATTTGATTGTTGATACTAGAAATAGTGTTAGGCAAAAATAACAATATTTTACAATCTCTAAAAAAATCAATCTGTTGATGAATTGAATTAACAGGTGATCGTTTGTATTTTTTAATTAGTTTTTTAATAAGGCTCATGAGGATCTGTTTAATAAAAGTCTTACTCTAGCTGCTGAACTGCGAGAGGTCGTGTTTGATTAAATAAATGTTTCTGTGTGTAAACAGTTCAGCAGAAAACACAATCCTTTCTTCACCCCTGCTTTGGATCCATACACTGTGTTTGTTGGTGGCCTACAGCAAAAAGAGCAGTGCTCTCGTTTCTGTGGGGACCAGTGGAGTGAACAGACCCTGAAACATTGATGTGGAGGGCACACATGTACTCGTCCCCTGGCACTACACAGAGTCCCAGTCACCTCCAGGAAACACTTACATAGTAGAATCTTCTAAATAACTCAAACCACTTTCTTCACTGTCCTGTTATAGTAAAAAGGGAAGACATATGTTAGGGAATAAAATTAGAGCAGCAGCTCATTTAGCAAAGCAGTTTTGCTTGATATTTCAGAAACTAATGACAAACTGTCATCCTGTGGTGTGCTATAGTTAGCTATTAATTCAGGAATAACAAGATTTATCACCAAGGATCCCCAGTGAGGGCACCGAACCACTCCAAGTCCAGCTGTGACAACACTGCGATGGTATACTGAGAAAATCTTATTAATTTTCTCTCACAGAACCCTGACGATGTGTGACATCTGACAAATATTTTCGCTTTTAACTTGCAGATGAAGAGTGGAGAATTTTTATTCTGTAAGAGGGAGAAAACTCACATATTGATCCAAGTGACGACAAGTCTGTGTTACATGTCAGGTTAAGTTTCATTATTACTGATATAAAAGCTACTTGTGGACGCTCGTTTGTCACAAGAAGTCATGACATCAGGTGACAGATCGCTAGTGACAGAGTTTGGCAGTTTTTAATTTTCACACCAGATCCCCTCACGATGCAGCCACACAATGGCATTAGATATGAATCTTGATACTTAGATATGAATCTTGCATAACAAAGTCTGCCCTTATAACCTCACCATTGTTGAACTTTGGAAGTAAGTAAGGTTTATTTATTAGACAGGCAGTCACAAAGCGCTATACACAAATGTTAAAATAAGGAAAATGTTAAGTAAAATAAAATAGATATAACAATTCAAAAACGTTGATTAAAAGAAGGCCTGTTTAAACAAAAAAGCTTTTTAACTGCTTTTTAAAGGATTTCACAGAGTCAACCAAACGTAGTTGTGGTGGTAGAGTGTTCCACAGCCGTGGTGCCAAAGACTGAAAGGCTCTCTCCCCTTTCGTCTTCGCCATTTAGTGCTCTATATGTTGAAACAAGAATTTGAAAACGAATTCTAAAATCTATTGGGAGCCAATGTAAAGAATATAAAATGGGAGCAATGGGAGCACGCTTACTAGAACGTGTTAGTAGCCTGGCCGCTGCCTTTTGTATCGTTTGGAGGCGAGAAAGAGATGATTTGCCCGAGCTGGTAAACAGGGCATTACAATAATCTAAACGTGATGACACAAATGCATGAACATTTTTTTCTAATTCAGCTAAGGAAACCATATGTTGGAGTTTAGAGATGTTCCTTAAATGAAAGAAACAGGGACGAAACAAAGACTTTACATGTGAGTCAAGGCCCAGAGAAGTATATATAACTCCATGATTTTGAATATTTGAGTTGTGGTTATTTTTGTGTTACCTGCAGCAAAGTTTGCAATCTGCTCAACACAAGCAGCAACAGCAAGCATTTCGTTTGAATTCAAATATAGAAATAGTAACCTTGAGCAAATTTAAAGTTAGTTTATTAAATTGTAAGATATACTATTGTTAAAGTCCATGATTCAAGTCCATGACTCAAGAGTGGGGAGAAAGAAAGTCGTTTTTAACAGGAAGAAATCTACAAATGAACCATAGGCTCAGGGAAGGTGGCCACATTTATTATTAAGGGGATAAAAAATCCAAACCTCCATGGGCCCTAAACTTCCTAAACCTAATAACTGGTTGGGCCACCCTTAGCAGCCACAATTGCAATCAGATATTTGTGATAACTGGCAAAGAGTCTTTTACCACACTGTGGAGAAATTTTGGCCCACTCAACTTTGCAGACTTGTTGTAGTTCACTCTCAAGTATTCATTTTGTTTTTCTTAAGCCATTCAGAGGTGGACTTGCTGGTGTGTTTTGGATCATTGCCCTGCTGCAGACCCAAGTATGCTTCAGCTTGAGGTCATGAACAGATGGCCGGACGTTCTCCTTCAGGATGTTTTGGTAGACAGCAGAATCCATGGTTCCATTTGCCACAGCAGGTCCAGTTTTTCACTCAGGGCCATGTAGCTTTGGGTTTTACTTCCCCTTATTAAATAACACTTTCATTTAGAAACTGCATGTTGCGTTTACTTGTGATATCTATATCCAATATTTAAATTCTTTTGCTGATCTGAAACATTGAAAGGTGAAAAACATACAAAACATTTGGAAATCAGGAAGGGGGCAAACACTTTTTCATACCACTGTGTGCAGTAGTGATACGTATGAGTGAAAGGGGATATTTTTAATATCCAGATATGTGATTTGAGTTTTCTTGTAGGAGAGTTAATTATAACAACTGCCCACCCATCAACAGTTCATAACCCCTTGCACTTCATTCATTTAAAAACCTTTTAAAAAGACGTCCTAATATCATAGCTGACACTGATAGTACACCATATTAATTTTTTACATTACAAATTGATTCGTGGCATTATAAATCTGTTACACGCCATTCTCTTTGTGTTTTGAATGATATTATAAGGGCAAAACAGCCATAAGGATGTTAGCGGCTGCGGAACAGGTTAGGATATTAGGATAATTAAGATTATTTTTAAATATAAAAAAACCCCACACATTATGCGAGAAAAGTAAAAACAAACCACAATAATCATCTTCTTTTTCTAAATTACAAGAGCAAGGAAATTATAATTAAAGCATATTTCTGTCACATATTTCTCTGTCACATATGTTTCCTTGGAGATGACTACCTTCCAGTTTGTGATCATTGCTGGTTTTTACTTGATCTGGATTTTTTTCTCCCCTGATCTGCCATCTGAACTGAAAATTACTGCCAGACCAGATTTTTGCTGGCTTTTGTGATCTGAGATCAAAACACAGACTAGACTTGGCATCAAAGCCACAATTGTAGAGCTGAAAGGAAGCTGGTTAATATCCAGTGCTATCAAATTGCACAGAATTACCATGGGGAAGCAGAAGAGGGGTTTCACAACATGTTGACCTACATACACTTAAGCTACCACACAAGAGATGGCAAATAAATTATTCACAAAGTCACTGAAGTGGTTGAAAGGACATATATGTTGTTGTCTGTCAACAAAAAAATCTATACACTGTATTATAAAACCCAAGTACCTCATGACCCTGTATTATCCACTATGTCAATATGCAGTAGGTGTGGAAAAGATTAGAAAATTTAAAATGATGGATTGGTGCAGTGCAGCTTGTGAGCCCCTCACTGACCAACACCCACTGGTCCTCTCTTATCGATCGGCCCCTTTCAACAGCCTGTATAGCCTATGATAGCTTTTAACGCTGTTCACTGTGCTTTTACCACCTTAAGTGTGCAACATCGTTTTTGCATTACAGTGTAAATGAGATTGTTTTAAATTAGTCACATTTGTGAAGATTTTGCTCATACAAAAGGCTGCATGGTCACAAGTATGTTTTCCTCAAGGTCACTGATAAGAGTACTGCAAGATGAAATCAAGGTGTACAGGTGGGTTTGTGTGTCAGCAGCACTGAGAGGTAGGGGATAATACAAATGAAAACAACAGTTCATAAAGGTTATGAAAGAACATAGCATTGTCTTGCCAGATATATTGCACTTTAACTGCTTTAAACTGTGTTGTATCCCTGTTTTATTTTTCTTCCTGTAGGCATGTACCATGTTCCAGTTCTGCTTTTCCTTCATGCTGTGCCTTATTGAGTTGCCACCCCAGCCACATGGTCCAATCAGGGTGCCCCAGCTCACTATCTCACCTACCTAAAGAAACAGCTAAGCTGTTAGCTATGGTGGCTGTGATTTTATTTTAGCACCTTGTTGCTGCTCTCTATTTTTAATTAGAGGTCTGTACCTTGTTTTACATTTGCTGCAGTGGTATTCTTTTTTTGTGAGTCATTAACGAAGCACACTTGTAGGTGTGGGCTGAAATCCTTGACTCCCACCTTTTATGTGCTGGTTTGCTTTACAGACTGAAAGGTTCTTTCTTGTACCTGTGAAGAGCCTCTCTGGCCAAGCCTCAAGCTTAGATTACACCTTCCACCATACCATGGATCCTGAAGGTTTGTCTAATTAGACACATTTAGGTTGTAGGAGTGCTGCCTTAAGTGCTTTTGGTTTGTCACTGTAGTTTAGGTAAGTTACCTTGTTTGTTGGTTGTTGTTAAATCCCAGATAAAGCAGACAGGAACCTGCAAAGAACTCAAAGTCAGTTAAAAAAAAATTACGTTTTATTTATTTATTTAATAATTTTTTGTAAAACTTTGTTTGCATATAATACTTGTGAATAATTTAGTAATTGTGAATGGTTTGTGTGTTGGGAAGCAATTTTCTAGGGTTTTATTAAAAGTCTTATTTCATTGTATTTACTAATAGGTAGAACCGTTCTGTTTACTTGGCCTGCACCACTACACTAGCTCGAGTGTCTGCCCCCCTTCCTTCTTGCACATCATGGTATGTTCCTAGTCTGTCTTTGCATATCACTGGCTACATGGTGTGCTTATGAAAATGAAGTCCCGCCCTGGCTTACATGGTTTTCCAGCAGGGCAGAAAATAGCTGTTTGCTACAACGAATTGGCACTTGGCGCTAGCTTGTTCACGAACAACACATCACTAATTTGTTCTGGAGTTTGGACTCGTTTGTTGACTGATGTTTTGGTTCCTGTCTCAGTTTCCTCATTCCAAGTATACTGCGAGTCTGTCTTGAGTTTTACTGTCACCCTGCGATGTTATTGATTGTTTACACCTGTGTCTCATTTCCCAGATGTTTTCACTTCCCTGATCAGCCATGTGTTTATAAATTGTCCTGTCTTCCCCTCATCCTTTGTCACAGAGCCTGTTATGGTTGTATTTTGTTGGTTTCCCCATTTGTGGTCATCTGTAATAGCCAATCTTTCGTTAGTCTCATTAATGAAATTCATCTTTTTCACATTTTGTAGTTTTGTTGTGGACTCTGTTCTTCCAGTCTAACAAATGCCAAGTCTGCCTCCAGGCTTCTGCATTTGGGTCCAAACTTTGCACTTGTATGGTATGTTATGGCTGTTTGTTTTAGATAAACGCATCTGTCCACTCACTGCAGTGGGCCAAAATCTGAAAAATGAATGCGTACTTCTGAGGCTGAAAACCCTTGAAAACATTAGTAGGGTTTCTTTTGATCAAGATTCACTCGGATCACCATCCTTGTATCATTTTGAACAGCAGTGGCAATTTATAAGAATTAGTAATGATACAGATAAGAGGGAAAGTTCAGATCTAAGTCTCATTCTTTTCTGCTTGCTTCACCCATGACAACCCATAATACCTAAAATTGAAGAGCTGACTCTTCACTTAGAGACATCTTTTGATTACACTGACAATATTGAATTTTCAATTATTTATTTGAATTATAACAGCATAATGAAGAGGAGAACAATTAATGATAAGGACCACCTTTAGCTCAGAATATCAATTTGCTTGCATGCATAATTAAATCAATTCCCTATAGAGCATTCTCACTCTATACAGAGGCACGAAGATATGATTGAAGGGAAAATGGGAAATGAATGTAGCAAGACTCTGAAAATGCATGTTGTCACCTCAGAAGGGTCCACAGTGGCGCTGTGTAATATTTTGTCGTCTTTAATGAAAGTCACCGCTTGTCGATGAAATGGCAGAAATGGGACAAAGTCATTGACTTTGTGAGTGATGAGTCATATATGCTAAGACTGGAGAGAATTTATTTAATTGAAGGAAATATTCAGTGAGGTCACAGTTCGCAGCTGGGTTTTTTGTGTTGTTTTGTTTTTTAGTTGCAGATGTGTATTTGACTGTGTCAAACAGGATTTTGCTATAGGATAACTGGACAAACTTCAGTCAGATATAGTCAGATATTTTCATATTTCAATTTTTTCTTCATTTTTGTTTTTATTTTACGAAACCAGCCTAGATGCTGGTTAAAAATTAAATAAAAATACTTTTGTCATCATTATATAGTTATACACAAAAATTCCTTGATTCTTTGAAAATGATTATTTGGAATAACATACTGCGTCATAAAGGTTTCTCATACTGACTGCAGTATCAAACATGTTCTGTTCTAAATGTTGAGGAATAATAATTATGCCAGCTACCCTAATAACAAGCAACTACTACTGCTACTACCACTTCTAGTGGGTTCTCTCAACATAAAATAAAAACATATATTAGATATTGAGGACTTTTGATGATGTCCTACCTAAACGGAGAAGATGTTGGAGATTTATTTTGAGACTGTCCTTGTCGTAAAATCACTGATGTTTCTTTAGATACTTTTAGTCCAGTTTCATTAATGTCACATGATAAAGGGAACTACATTTTCTTTCAAAAAGAATATGTACACAAGATCTGACTTAAAGGGAGACATACGATGAGACAGAGTGAGGAGGTGGAGGAGCCAGGAAAGTAACAGGAAGAAAACATGCCAGCTGACTGCATCAGTTAAGCTCATGTGGTCAGACCTAAAGAGCATGTAAGATGGTTCATAGCATAACGTGTAACATCTTGACTTCAATAATGAAGCAGTCTGTCTTTTCATAAATTAAATGTCCTTTCATCATCTTGTTTTTGTATTTTTTTTTAATTGAGAATTTTCTTTGGATACAGTAGACTACATAACTTTTTTTTTTCATGTGAGATCCATTCAACCAGCGAGAAAGATCATTTGAAAAATAACATTCAATTAACAATTAAATTCTTTGTCGAAGGGCACCCTGATGGTAGCTATTCACTGAAAAATTCTCTTTTAATTTCGACACGTCACTAGAATTTTGTTACAAGAGCCTAAAATCTCAAGGCTGTTGCTCAAAAAAAAGAAAAGAAAAGGGAAACTATATCAAAAAACACTGTATGGAAAAGCATATGTGTGCCCTAAATCAGTCAGTTACCAGAACATTAATGCAGTCATCAGAGGGACAAAGAAACTCAATAGTGAATATTTAAAAGCTGTGTGCAGGTGCTCTGTGGTCCAGCTCGGAGTTTGATTGGCAGGATTATTACTCAGGTGTGTGAGTCAGTGATACATGAAGGACAGCAAAGCCTCAGTCTTACGCTCCTTTGATGTGCACAGCAAAAGGCTCATTAACTTCAGTCACATACCGCCAAAGCTGTGATGATTAGCATGATGCTATTATCCACACCTGAGTCCCAGATGGCTAAAAAGTGTCAAACTTTCTCGCTTCCAACTCTTGACCTCCTCATCAGCATTCTCAAAGCTTGCCGGTGTTCTCTCTTCCCCCGCCACTTCCTAACAGACAACCCTGGAAGGTCACCCAAGAAGTTCATGTTCATCATCTGTTTATGTGATAAAGGTTAATAAAAAAATAAAAAATAAAAATGTGCTACTACGAAGGCATTCAGGTTGAGCTGGCTCTCTTGGGGCTCTCTTAAGGCACTTTAATTTTCTTTGGAATGACATTCAACTTTGTGTTTTCACTTTCAAACTACCAATTAGTTGAGCCATGTTTGATGTAGGGAGCACGGAGGTATCTCGAAGACTAATTTATGTGCGACAGATTTGCTCTATCAGCTGACATTACTGGTCATGGATGACAACTCCAGTTAATTGAATATTTGGATGTGACAGTCAGGAAAAGAGCATGCGCGGTAAAAATGACACTGCATTTCAGACCGGACCAGAGTCTGTGTATCCTCCTTTCACTGGCAACTTCATTGGGTATACCTGTTTAACTGTTTGTTAACACATAATGAACCAATCACATTGCGGCAACCCATTTTGGCATGTAGACATGGTCACGAACTAACAGAGCATCAAAATGGGGAAGAAAGGCATGGTTGTTTGTACCAGACAGGCAGGTGTGAGTGTTTCAGAAACTGGTGACCTACTGTGATTTTCTGCACAAAATACACATCGAGCTTAATTCTTTTTGTGGAAATGCATTGTTGATGTCAGAGGTTAGAGAAGAATGCCCAGACTGCTGCGTGCTGACAAAAAGGGCAGCAGTACTGCAAAGACTATGACTTTGAATCTTGATTGTCAAGTCATCCATTTCCATCCCTTAAAGAGATGAGTCACATAGGGATGAGTCATGCATAGAAAAATGAGTTCAGTGTAGTCTAATGGCCTTCATAGTCACCAGATCTCAATCCAATGGAGTCTCATGGATGTGCAACCAAAAACTCTGCAGCAACTGTTTGATGCTATTGTTTCAATGTGAACCAAAATCTCTCAGGAGCGCTTTTGTTGTTTCACCTTTCTGAATTGATTCTATGAAGATGCATTTCACATGGGTTCTTCCAACCCAGGACTATCAACCTGTAATTGATGAATTGGCCAGTGAAGCTGTATCAAAAAAGATTTGCATCTGCCTAAGCTGTTGTGAAAATAGACTCTACAAATAAAGTGCATCTGGAAAGTATTCACTGCTTCACTTGTTCAAAGACAAATTTAATGCCCCAATGAGCACAGTGGCCTAAATTTTGGAACCATCAGAACTGTTCCGAGATCTGGGCGCCCAGATCTCAGAAATCTCAGCAATTGCATTAGAGTGGGCCTTTGTCAGGGTGGTGACCAAAAACTCGATGATCATTCTGTCAGAGCTTCAGGATTGCTTTACGAAGAGATGAACCTCCCAGAAGGACAACCATTTCTGTTTCTTTTCTTCAGACTAGAAAATTTAGTCGATCGAACTCTTTAGCCTTAATGCCAATCATCATGTCTGGAGAAAACCAGGCACCTGGCCAATAACATCCATACAGTGAAACATGGTAGTGACAGCACAATCCTGTGGGGATGTTTTCAGCAGCAAACCTGGGAGACTAGTCGGGGTCAAGGAAAAGTTGAATGCAGCAACATATAGAGACATCCTTGATGATAACCTGCTCCAGAGTGCTTTGGATCTCAGACTGCAGTTAAGGTTCATCTTCCTATAGGACAGCAACCCTGAGCACAGGCCAGGATAACAAAGGAGCAACTTTGGGAGCAAACTCTTAATGTCCTTAAATGGCTTAGACAGAGCTCATAGTTTGAACCCAATTGAACATCTCTGGCTGTGCCTCAACACTCTCCATCCAACCTGATTGAGGTAGAGAAGTTCTGCAAAGGGAGAATCTGCTCAAAATAGGTGTCCCACGCTTGCAGTAACATACAGTGGGATGCAAAAGTTTGGGCAACCTTGTTAATAGTCATTATTTTCCTGTATAAATCATTGGTTGTTACAATAAAAAATATCAGTTAAATATATCATATAGGAGACACACACAGTGATATTTGAGAGGTGAAATGAAGTTTATTGGATTTACAGAAAGTGTGCAATAATTGTTTAAACAAAATCAGGCAGGTGCATAAATTTGGGCACCACAAAAAAAAGAAATGAAATCAATATTTAGTAGATCTGCCTTTTGCAGAAATTACAGCCTCTAAACGCTTCCTGTAGGTTCCAATGAGAGTCTGGTTGGTCTGTGGTTGAAGGTATTTTGGACCATTCCTCTTTACAAAACATCTCTAGTTCATTCAGGTTTGATGGCTTCCGAGCATGGACAGCTCTCTTTAACTCACACCACAGATTTTCAATAATATTCAGGTCTGAGATGGCCGTTCCAGAGCGTTGTACTTGTTCCTCTGCATGAATGCCTTAGTGGATTTTGAGCAGTGTTTCGGGCCGTTGTCTTGTTGAAAGATCCAGCCCCGGCGCAGCTTCGGCTTTGTCACTGATTCCTGGACATTGGTCTCCAGAATCTGCTGATACTGAGTGGAATCCATGTGTCCCTCAACTTTGACAAGATTCCCAGTCCCTGCACTGGCCACACCGCCCCACAGCATGATGGAACCACCACCACATTTTACTGTAGGTAACAGGTGTTCTTCTTGGAATGCTGTGTTCTTTTTCCTCCATGCATAACGCCCCTTGTTATGCCCAAATAATTCAATTTCAGTTTCATCAGTCCACAGCACCTTATGAAGCTGGCTTGTCTAAATGTGCTTTAGCAAACCTCAAGCGGCTCTGTCTGTGCTGTGGGCAGAAAAAAGGCTTCCTCTGCATCACTCTCGCATACAGCATCTCCTTGTGTAAAGTGTGCCGAATGGTTTAACGATGCACAGTGACTGCTGCAAGATGATGTTGTAGGTCTTTGGTGCTGGTCTGTGGGTTGACTCTGACTGTTCTCTCCATTCGTCACTTCTGTCTATCCGAGATTTTTCTTGGTCTGCCACTTCAAGCCTTAACTTGAACTGAGCCTGTGGTCTTCCATTTTCTCAATATGTTCCTAACTGTGGAAACAGACAGCTTAAATCTCTTAAACAGATTTCTGTATCCTTCCCCCAAACCATGATGGTGAACAATCTTTGTCTTCAGGTCATTTGAGAGTTGTTTTGAGACCCCCATGTTACTATTCTTCAGAGAAAATTAAAAGAGGGAAACTTACAATTGACCCCCTTACATACTCTCTTCTCATTATTGGATTCACCTGTGTATGTAGGTCAGGGGTCACTGAGCTTACCAAGCCAATTTGAGTTCCAATAATTAGTTCTACAGGTTTTGGAATCAATAAAATAGCATAGCATAACATAGCATCTTTATTTATAATGCACTTTACATCCAACAATGTTGACCAAAGTGCTACAAATATAAAACAGAGAGGAAACAGTTTAAATTACATATAAAATATCTTAAAATTAAAAATAATATAATTAATAAGAAAATATATTAAGAGACATCAAATCCTGCTGTGCTAAAAGCCAAGGTAAATAAATATGTTTTAAGACATGATTTAAAAACAGATAAGGAAGGTGCCTGTCTAACATGTAAAGGCAACTCATTCCACAATTTTGGTGCTGCCACAGAAAACGCCCGATCCCCTCTGAGCTTACAATTAGTCCTGGGCACACTCAGGAGGAGCTGGTCTGCCGACCTGAGGGACCGGGAAGGTATGTATGGATGAAGAAGCTCAGAGAGGTACAGAGGGGCAGCATTGGACAAACATTTAAAAACAAATAAAAGCAGTTTAAAATGGATCCTAAAATGCACGGGCAGCCAATGAAGTGAATATAAAACTGGGGTGATATGCTCGTATCTACGAGTGCCAGTTAAAAGGCGTGCAGCAGCATTCTGGACTAGCTGCAGTCAAAAAACAGAAGATCGACTCACCCCAAAATAAAGAGAATTACAGTAATCCAGCCGAACGGTTACAAAAGCGTGGATTACTGTTTCAAATTGCTGTCTCATAAGAAAGTGCTTAATTTTGGCCAGTTGCCTCAGATGAAAGAAACTAGACCTTACAACCGACCCGATCTGGCTTTCAAGCTTAAGTTCAGGATCCATTTTAAAACCCAGATTAACAATCTCTGGTTTACAGAATGATTTCAGGGATTGCAGATCAACACACAGAACAGCAGTGGAGGCAGGTCTAAACACCATTAGTTCAGTTTTAGAATCGTTAAAACAAAGAAAGTTTAGCGCCAACCACGACTTGACGTCCTCCAGACATGTTTGCAAACGATTTACAGATGACCCATCTTTCTTTTTAAGAGGAACATAAATCTGGCAGTCATCTGCATAACAGTGAAAAGAGAGTCTGTGCTTTCTAAGAATTGAGCCCAATGGAAGTAAATTAAGTGAAAACAGGATAGGGCCCAGAATGGAACCCTGTGGTACTCCATGAGACAACGGAGCACGGGAAGACTCACAGTTTCCTAAGCGAACTGAAAAGGTTCGATTTGTTAAGTAAGACCTGAACCATTTCAGAGCCACACCTGTTATACCGACACACTGCTCCAAACACGAGATTAAAATTTCATGGTCTACAGTGTCAAATGCAGCAGTTAAATCGAGTAAAATAAGAATGACACTTTCACCAGAATCACATGATAAAAATATATCATTAAAAATTCTTAAAAGTGCTGATTCAGTGCTATGCATTGCTTTAAAACCAGATTGAAAAATCTCCTGAACATTTTGTGCATTCAAGTATGAGATCAATTGGTCATATACATTTTTTTTCCAAGACTTTAGATAAAAAGGGCAGCTTAGATATTGGTCTAAAGTTTTCAACAGCGTTTGTATCTAGCCCAGATTTCTTAAGAAGTGGTTACACAATTGCATCTTTGAAATTCTTTGGAACCATACCTGAAGTAAGGCTGCTATTTAAAATGGTTAAAATGGTTAGACCTATGGTAGAAAAAGGGGAGGGATAGGATCATAAGGTGAGCCTTAAAATGACAACAGTGCCCAAATTTATGCACCTGCCTGATTTTGTTTAAACAATTATTCCACACTTTCTGTAAATCCAATAAGCTTCATTTCACTTCTCAAATATCACTGTGTGTGTCTCCTATATGATATATTTAACTGACATTTTTTTATTGTAGTAACCAACGATTTATACCGGAAAATAATGACTATTAACAAGGTTAACTGTTAAACTGTTTTGTTTTTTTTCTTGAGAAATTCTAGTGTCCATTACAGTAACTGCACATTATGGCGCAAGTTAATATCAGCAGTCCCCTAATAATTCTGTAACACAGCCCAGACAAGTAAGAGTCTCATTTTATTATATTTTTTTTCATTATCTGTCATGTGAAAATATCAGATTTCCACACACATAAATAAGGAGTATGCCATTGAAAAAATTCCAGTCCATCACCGAGCATCTCTCTTGCTGGGCTGCAAAAAGCACTGTTAACTGAAGAGTAAACCTCTCATGAGAACAGCGAGGGAGGTTCTGACAGCATCCTGCTTCACTAACATTCAGCACCAGAGCTGCGAGCACTGAAGCACAAACAGGGAAGCGTCACAGTTTTGTGCACTGACGCCCTGCACTGCATTTCTATCCCCCCCTTACTCTTCAAGTTACACTTTGTTTTACATCTAGGTTCTTTAAAGTCAGTTTGTCAAACTTCACAGCTGCCATGTTGTGCTCCTGTATTAAGTGGTAAGCCATTATCTCAAATCTGCAGATTGTTCTAATGCCATGTTTCAGCACTGTACAGGAAGTTGTGTGTCTCTACTGTTTATAAATCCAAACAGCCATATTTCCTCCATTAATGATGGAGTTACTCAAAGTATTGCATAACATTAATTTGTGCAGTACATAATTACTCACAGGATAAAGTATAGTAATTACACTACTTGTTTTATTACCTTTGCATAACTCACCTAGCATGACCTAAAATGCATTGTGACATAATTATCAGTTAACAGTTAAACTGTAGTGCTGTGTTGAAAGCTAAATGTTAATATTAATGTAAACTTTACTTAAATTAGTAAAAGGTAAGTTAAGCTGAGCCGTTATAGTCAGGATCTTCAAGCATGGCAGCTTTCTGTTTTTGTTTCTATTCATAGTTCTTATGGTGTCATTAAAGCATGGCTCCCTAGCTGTGGCATCTTGTTTGCTCATCAATAAAATTATTTCTTGAACTTTGAAGATCTGGACCATGATCTCAAATAGTTATATACAGTGTATATTTTTACCCACCAGTGGTGTAAAATAATCATGAATAAAGCAGTTATAATGGCTGTTTAGGAGGATCTACATTTAGCAAATACAGGCATGTTTTTCTCCTAGTTATATCAATGCTAAATGTCCAAATAAAGAAAAAAGATTTTTAAAAATATGATTTTAACTTCTCTCCTTTTAATTAAGCTTTCATAGCAAATGATGAATATTTGGGCAATCACATGTTTCTGTATTTAATTTAATGCTTCGCAAGTTTTAATAGTCTAATATAAAGACGCAATGATGGCACTGGGACACTGGACTTTGGATCAATACTCTGGTGCCAGCGGAAAACTTAATGGGGATCTCAAACTGAGGCCAGAATTTCATTTTACATCTCAGAGACTTTTCTCATGAATTTTTTGTAATTGCAAATATACTCATACAACAGCTTTATTTTAGTTTTTTTTTTTTCTTAATTAGAGCTAGTGTCTCTGGTGAGGGAGACAAACAACAAATCAAAATTCCGACATTTCTATTCCACCTTAAATTCAACACTAACTGTGCCTGGCATGGTACACGCTGCTGTCAGCTTGAGCCCTGAGCTTCATGGGTAATGTGAGTGTGTGGCTCCAGGAAAGCTGGAGCTGGAAAGCTGCTGAGTTAGGTGGTCTTCACTCACCAAGACATTTTAGAAACTCTTCTTTGTGCCTTCACTGTTTCCTGAATCCCCACTTGTCATCGCCTCAAAGATAAGCTGTACGTTTTGGGTTTTTTTCTCTATTCTTTTGGACATTTTGGTCTTCCCATCAAACTGTGATACAAAAGAAGGAAAGGAGGCATCTCTGCCTCAGGGCACAGAAGTATAAAAATGTAATGAGGTGTGCCTAAGTTTTTCTGGAAGACTAGTCCAACACTGCTGTCCTCCAAATAATGCTCAAAAGTGGATTTGAACCAGAAGTTACAGCACATCAGTAGTCACAGTGCCTGTCAGCCATCACAAAGCCTGGGGGGAAGGGCAATACCTGAGTAAGAAGAGCTGAGCTATTTCGAGCCTTAATTTACACACATTTTTTTTTTTGTTAAAAAGCATTTTAACATAGAAAAAAGTGCTTGTATGCTTGTGAATCAGATATGTTGGAAAAAAGTGCTTTGACTGTTCGGAGTAGAAAAGTGCTGCGTAAGATCCAGTCCATTAACCAGTTTACATAATGATGATGATGATTCATGTAATCAATCATGACACATTGCATAACCTGCCTTTAAAGGTTAAAGGTATCAACAATACTATTTACTTAGTACAGGATTGAAACCAAAATTTGCAGAATTGCTCACCACTACCCTAAATTAATATTTGCAAACTAAGCTGAAAGCAGGACTACCTGTTCTGTTTGAGCTCTGAACATAATAATAAAAAAAAAACCAACAAAAACAACTGAGGAATAATGTCGATGCTGATGGAGGCAATGGAGACAGTGTGCTGGAAGATGCACAATAAAGACACAAAACTATCATTGAAATGCCACATAAGGTGAAGAACAATGTCTCCCAGCCAACCAAAAAACAATTTTTTTCTTTAAAAAATTTAATTATGATGTTAATAGCTAACACATTAGCTATTATTTTGCGTTATGCATTTGATGGAATCACAGCAAATGAATGTGGCCAGTTTATTTCACATCAATCTCTGCTCTCTGGCATTCTATCCATAGTGTGAGAGGTCCTGTGTTCAAATCCCGCTCACAGCTCCCCCAAATATATTACTCTTCCTAAATCCCTAACTCAAAGAAACATAACATAAGATGCCACAATGCTGTTGCAGTTAAACACTTTTAATAGTAGAAATATAATTACTACTAAAGAACAACATAAGGAAGGCAGATGGGAGCCCTAACAAAAAAATAAATAAAAATGAAACGGGTGAGGAAGAACTTGGACTAACCATTCAATGGCCAACAGTTTCACACTTAGTAAATCTAAACTAACAGAACTAAAACCCAAAATAATATTTCTGGTAACTCCCTGAAGTTAGGATTATATATTTTTAAAAGCAGGGAGATATTTAATCAAACATAAACTAGAATTTCTTTATCAAATGGCCAGAAATTACAATAAAATGCATAGACCACTGCTAACAAAAATAACAGTCTCCCCAAATGCTTTTTTTTTTTTTAACAGAGCAGGTGATTTTCAGTATAGCATTTCTAACCAAAGTAGTTTTGTTCCGTTTTCCAATATTTCCAATAATTACGAATATTATCAGCCCCCTGAAAAGCTGACATTTTTATTGAGCCATAGCACAAACAACAATGATGTTCTTTAACTTTAACGAACCAAAGAACAGCATCCCCCACAGTAACGGTGGTGGTGGGAGTATTTTACTGTGGGTGACTTCAGTAAGTCTGGAACTGGAAATCTCGTCAAGATGGAAAGAATCATGAAGAAAAGACGTAAAGATTTTGAAAGAAAACTTCAAGCAGTGAGCAGCAAAACTGGGTCTAGGTGATTACGTTGTCTTCCAAAACAACGATGATGCCAAAAATATGTTGCTTCTGGTGAAGAACTACCTCCAAAGGTCCAAAGTGAACATTACTGACTGGCACGCACAAAGCCCTGAATTGAATCCTCTGAAAATCTGTGGGCTGAACTAAAGACCAAGGTCCATATTAGAAGACCATCAAATCTCAGAATCAGAAAGACTTTATTTATCCCCAAAGGGGCAATTAAGATACAACAGAGCAGCATGACGTTGAAGATAAGGACAGGGCATAAACAGGCCTGAGGAGCCTGAGACATTCCAAAAGAAAAATAGGCTGCAATTTCTAAGGAGATGTACATGACACTATTACTATCAGGGGAGCTAATATTTATGCACACAGAACACAATTTTTCACAAAAACCAAAAAATACCAGGGTCAAAGTAAAAAAAAAAAAAAAAAAAATGTAAGCTTTGAAAATAAAAATCAAGGATGTTTAAACAGTTTGGAAAAGCTCTTAAAAATCCCAGAGGCTCTGTGTTGTAAAAAATGGGGAAAACCCTTTCAGAATGTGAAGAATTTTGTTTTTCAATTTAAAATGACTCATGAAGATTTAAATGGGGAAAATACGTATTTGACTAGATATCGTTTACCAGGTCAGGGCCTGCTACACATGAGATCTAAAGACATGCAATTTGTCAGGTCTTATTTCTTCAAATGTGCTGTCAGCTACAGCTTGTGGAAGAATAATCATATCTCCTTAAGATGGCAAGCTGGCTCGTATCCTTGTGTGATAGGCTCATAGTGAGTTGATGTATTGGTTCTCTTCAGTTGCAGCTTGCGTCTATGTTTGTATCAATGACGCTGCTGGAATTGCTGTCTGTTTTATTGCTCTCTGACAGATGTGCTTGTGGTTGTGTTTGTATCTGCTGGCTGCTGTGGGAAAAGAAGATGAAGAAACATAGCACGTAGTTACAGAAGGTAACAACAGTACAAGATTATTCACTTCCTGTGGATGAAACTTTATCACACGAGCTGGTTAATTGGATTTTTCTGTTTGTACTATAAACTCTTCAGTAGACAGGAAGATGACAAATCAAACCTATGAGATGTGTAGAAGCATAAGAAAAGACTCACAAATTGCTAATTTTCCCCTTGTTTCTATAAATCTTTTTTTTTTTTTTTTTTTTTAGAGGTGACCTTTTTCAGGTAAATTTAGCATCAACCCAGGAACATCTGGGAGAAGGTATTGTTACATACTAACACAGTTTATCTGTCCAGGGAAAACTGCACTAAACATCTGAGATATGTGCTCCACTGCTTCAGGTCAGCAGCTTTTTTTTATGCCTGTGCCTGCATGCTTGGCCCTGGAGGCAAAGGCTACCTAACCTTTCCAGCATGGGACTCACATGGGATTTGTAGTCTGTTGCCCTGAGGCCTAGATACAAAGATAAGAAAAGTATACTTGTCTTGACTAGGGATGCCTTGGAACACATTTTTCTTGTTTCCAGTGCATTAAATTTGTATCCTGTTTTACATCTATATGCTTATTTAGTGTAATCACAGCCTGAAGAATAAACACCATCCACAGGCTCCTGAAGGGATATTTTGTTGTTTTATTGCAGTGGATAGCTCAGCATGTTCTTTCTGTTTTTGGGAGAAGGATATGACAAGAGTCACCTACAGCTATAAGGAATGTAAAAATATTTCATTGTAGTTAGTCCTAATTGTATCTTGCTGTTGTCCCTTTTGTGATCTGTGTCTCATAACAACAAACGCGTGTCATGATTGCGAGTTTTTGATTTTCCCATGTTTGGTGAATGAAGCGCCTCTGTGTACTGGGTCAGTGCAATCACAGATGACTGATGAATGAGCTGCTTTAAAAACAGTACCTGATTCTCTTGGAGATGGGGCACTGGTGCTGCTGTAATGTGATTAAACTTCCAAAATGTCTTCATCTGGATGTGGAAGCTTACTCCCTTCTTGAATATTGACTCTAAAATATTTTATTCTGTGAGAGCTTCTGTCATTTTCTTTGCTCCAGACTCCAGGCCACATGAAAACTATTGAATTGTCCTCATGCCTTTGTCCTCATCCAACCAAGTTAGCATTGTTACTACTGTGTGCTGTGAAAGCATTGTCTTGGGGCAAACACCCTAGTGAATTGATTTATGGGCCTCTGCTTCTCAATTCTCGTCCAGCTGTCAGGAGGAGTGAAGCAGAAATTACACCCAGTGATGGAAATTAGCTTTTATTTATCTTGCTCTCTCCCCCAGAAGTTATCTTCACCAAGCAGAGGCTGTAGGAGGCTCAGCCTGAGTGAATGACTTGTTAAAGCCATCAGCAACACTTTACAAGAACTATCTTAGATGAATTGGTAATTAGACTTAAGTAAAGAGTGTTCCTATACTGCGTCATATCCATGACATACAATGCTGTGCATAATTAATGAATTAAGAACCTCTCCCAAAATAAAAGAAATTAAGACGGTATACATTTAACAGCATGTGTGCCGTAACCTGGGATTCATGTAGGCAAAGCAGCAGTCGATCCTGGAAATCTGAGTTGGAGTAGGGCATGAGTATGGTTAAGGAACAAATAAAAAGGTACCTCAGAGGGGATATTGGTCCTATTTTCATCTGTTTTAAGCTCCCAGACCCAAGATTAAGTTTTCACTGGTGGTTAGGTGTGCTGTGAGCTTCTGACTGGAATCAAAAATAGGGTCTTGTCCTAAACATTAAGCATAACCCTTAACACTAAGCGTCACATTGACACAGTAAAATACTTCAATTTCTATGGCCTAATCTGTCGGCAGGGGTCTACAATATCCAACTCAGTCTACCTTTGGAAAATCAAGACAGTCAGTCACACCACCAGTCTGCACTTAATGCCCCAGTTCAAGCAAAGAGAGTCTAGGTTCCACCTCTCACACGCCCATTTAAAGCTATTACAAATCTCAAAGCATTTTCTAATTATAGATTGTGTTGTACTCCAAATGTATTTAGAATACAATAGAAACAGTGGAGGATCTATTACCACTGGCCTGTGAAAATAAGACAGAAACAAGAACAACTCAAAAAGGAAAAAGAAAAATTCTCATTTTTGGAATGGAAGATTCAACCTGCTAAAATTTACAGAAACATTTATTTCACCGCACAACAAGAATCTTGAAAACCAATTTTGATCCAATTTTATTTATTTATTTTTTCCTGGAGATGTTTTTATATTTGCCTAATGCTGAACCACCAACAAAAAACAAAGTACAAAGAAAGAGCTATGCTTTCCTTTCAAACTTTAATTACATGTTGAAGTGATTCATTGAATATTTTTCATTATTCATAGAATATATAAATATGTTTTCAAACCTAAGGGCAAATGAATGATTTGCTGCTACATTTGTGAATTTCTGCAGTTTCAAAGATGAAACTGCGAGGCTAAACACTTAGCTGTTACAATGAGTAGGAGAAGCTCCATATGCAAATTTATACAGTGAACAAGTGACTGGGGAGGGACCGTGTTTATCAGTTTCTCACATCTACTTCCCAAGGCAATATGTGGCGTGCCGGTGGCTTGTAGAAACATAATTACGGCCCTGATGCACGTGCTTAAATGCTCCTCCTCCTCCAACTTCACAAGTTCAGCCTTACAGGACTGCAACTAATTTGAACAGAGCCAATCATACTGGTGCAACATTCATCTCCAATAGTTTTTTTTTCTCCCTGAAATGTAATTAACAGCTTTACGCAATTCACTCCCCCTATTGCTCATGCATACAAATGAAGCACGTGCCACGGTCATTCACCAACTAAACCAACAGCGCTCACTTTTCACTGCCTTTGTTGAAAGAACTGTGCATAAACATAACTTTTTTATGATCATGATGATTAAAATAATGATGTTATGGTCTCAGGGTTCTGTGGCGTGTTTGAGTTTGGATTCTTGTTTCAGCATGATGATTAAGGCTACTCTTTTATTTTGGTCTACTTTATCAAGTCTTGATTGACACTGTCTTTGAGAATCTCATCAGGGATTTCTACAGGAATAGTCACTTAGCTCCTGACCAACTTAAAGGTCAGCTGTACTGTAAAGGTAGCATAAAAAGGGTTGTAACTGGAACCACTACGGTTTGAATCCTTGGATGAACTGATACGTGCAGAAGCTGTGAGTCACTCTCCCGAGAGAGTAAAGCTCTGGATGCTCACTAAAAGAGATGAGAAAACCAAACCTTTGTTCTGTCTCTTGTTTGTTTGAAAGCTAGTCATTTTTTTTTCATGTCAGTGGGATTCCCAGTCTTGCAATTTATGACATTAAGATTCAAAGTGCTCTTTCAAGCAATTGCCATTTCAAAAGCATGTTTGCCAGACAAACTGGCAATCTAAACATGGATCTTACAAATGACAGAACAATATACTGATGGCAGTGCCTGTGTTAAATACGTTGGTCGTCATATAAAGTAAATCTCCTGTGACACTCCTGATGCCTGGCACAGCATTCTGCTCATCACTCTTGCTCTGCAAATTTAAACGGTGTGTTTGGGTTTCGACCGCTGTGTGATTGGCACAGTTAAAAAAGACAAATACACTCATTTACATTAGCATTCAGCTGATAAATGATTCAGTGCATGTACGTTCAGCCTTCCTGCTAAGCAAAAAACCACTATCGGTGTAATGAAATGCAAAACGTGGTGCCATATGGGGACCTAATGCTATGTAAATACAAAAGAACTGACGCAAATAGGTTTGTCCAAGTAAAGACGATACTTTGCATGCATGCTTTTGAAGTAGAGAACTGTGAGGCTTTGAATAAATGGCCCGAAGGTGCACCTATAATAAATCCACCATACATAGTAAACAAGTAAAATCTTTAAACTAAGTAATCAGAAAAATGTGAGCCAGAGGCTACAGATGGGATAGCAGAGGCAGGATACAAGTGTTCACGCTAATAATTCTACCACCAAGCTTCTAGGATAGCATTACATTTGTGCACAGAGATGCTTTTGTCTCAGCCATAATAGGTGAATATGTTGCATTTGAGGTTTGAGAGAGCATGCAATATTTTCTATGCTTGGGCCCTTTTTTTAGAGTCTGCACACCTGGTAGGGAACTCTCTCTGATGACGCCACAAACCTTTGAAGTCCGATGTTTGATGCAACAGTAGCCCAAAGCTTACTGAACCACAACAAGAGGTCCACTGTGCTTACCCTGAGAGCTGTATCATGGTAGACTCCATTCTGTCCTTCTAGTAAAAGACACAGACACCACAGTAATTGGGGCAGAAATAGGTTTCCTGGTATGTGCTTTACAGCTCGCTTCTCATTTCCCCATGCTGAAAAAAAAAACTCACTGCAGAGGCAACCAAAATAATCCAATCAAGTCTTTTCCATGGATTTCATTTGCTGTTAATTGCCTTGCTTGCGCTTAGAGGTCACTCGCCACATTGCAGAGCTGGTCAAGGTGGCTGTCGCCTACATCTCTATAATAGCCACAATTCCCTACAGGATTACCAGCGGCGGTACGGTCAGATTCTATGCACTGCTGAAGCCATTACCCTCAGTCGACCAACCGATCCCTGCAGCATGTCAAATGTTATTATTGCGCTATGCTGCAGCCATTTAGCAGCACTCGTGTGTGCTATTGGTGTTTGAGCACGCATCTATGTTTGCTGACTGCTGCCAAACCGTAACCTTTTTCTTTTTTTGACCTATTTTAGCCTAACAAGAGAAAGATCCATGGTTCAAGACAAATCCCCTTTGGAGTTGTCAGGAAGGCCATCAGGGAAAAAAACCCACTGCCAAATCAAAAATGTGGAGCTATCCACTGTGGAGACGCCTTGTATACAAGGCAAAGTAGCTTATTTAAGCTTCTGACAAGCAAAGAGCTGAGACAGTTTTACATAAGCTTTTACTTTTAAGGTCTTCTGTTTGGATGCATTTAGCGGTGAAGCGATGAAAGCATTTTTAAATTTCACAATTAAAGGTTAATCAGCAGCAACAGCACTGATAGTTCCCCCTCCTAAAGAGTTGTTCCTTTTTCTTCATCATTCAACCACCTCCCTGTTTTTTCCTCAGTGTGTAGGTCTTGTTTGAAGCCACAGCTGCTTTTATAGATTCTCCTCAGCAGGGGAATGAAAAAAGTGGGGCAACAAGGAGTGGAAATTGTACTGAATGGGGTGCGCTGTCTGTGCTGTATGCAGATGAAAGTAGCAGCTCAGGAGGAGTATATTCATGAAGAAGCCTTGAATGAAAAACCCCTAAAAAGAAACAAGAGTGCAGAGAGAGAGCTTCAGAGCAGCAGATGGTGTACCTCCGTGTATTTACATATGAAGACCGCATTCATTCCAAAACGTATTATGTTGTAAAATAGCTGAAATCCTACCTTGAACTCTCTGTTCTGTATTAAGAGTGTTACAACATCTTATTATGTATTGATTTCTACATTTACCAAGCTTGAGGTTTTACTTTAACCAAAGTGTCTTGAAATTTTAAATAAGTGCTATTGGATTCAGCCTGTTTTAAATGTTCATATCAAATAAGATACAAACCCTGACATTGGCTGAAAATCACTAATATTTAAGCTTTTTTTTCTCTAGTGGAAAACCTTCACATGGAATTAAGTCTACAAATTATTTCAGTTCATCTTTTTGGATAATTTCAGGAAAGATAGTATAGCAGACCTTTTTGTTTTCTCTAATTTTTTGTCTAAATGTTTAAAAATGTGGGTCAGACCAGGTTTGGGAGGATGAGCATGTATGTATATTTTTGTGCTTCATGTCAAGTAGAGGAGAAGGCTCCAAAGTGTAGTGATTTACACATCTGCCAAATTTGAAGAGGGATATTTGCCAACCCTGCCAAATCAAACATGCAGAGCAACCTCCTGTGGTGATACCTTATGAAAAAAGGAGCCATCAAAAGTTACTTTATCATAGCAGACTAGATCAGCAGCAGGCTTAACATCCCCTTTTCATGGTTTACGTTTCCACACAGCGCCTACATGCACTTTCTCCTGCAGGAAAGAGCATTTAGTGTTGTTTTACACAACAAACAAGCAGCTAGCAAAGCTCAGGTCTTCCTACAAATGGCTAAATGGGTAAAGGCTCTATCAACCCTCCTCAAAATAGCAACAATATGTGTGTGTGTGTGTGTGTGTGTGTGTGTGTGTGTGTGTGTGTGTGTGTGTGTGTGTGTATGTGTGTATAAGCTCTGAAAAGACATTTTGGTGTTGAACAGTGATATTGAAATATGTTTCCACTGCCTCGTGTGATGTATTCAGAAAAAAAATTGGACTAAAATTATTTTATTTTCCAGTACATACCTAAAAGCTGCTCCACTGGTAGCCGAGGACCATGAAGCATAGACCCAGACACATTATGTTCTTGCCAAACAGTGTTCTGCCTTTTGGCCACCTCCATGCTGAGAGTGTTCTTCTCCGCAGAGCTGCCTGCTTCTGCCCACAACATGTAAGTGGGACAACAACCACGCTGCTAGATGATGCTGTTTTAATTTGGTGAGGATGTAAATATAGAGTTACAGAAACAAAACTGTTACACTTTTATGTGGGTACAATTAAGGCACATCAAATTACATTTTAAATTCCAAATCACTAAATCAGGATTGTAAAGAAAGAGCTTTTTTTTTTTTTTTTACATGATCCTGAAACACCTACAGCACTGGACTTTAATCTAGTCTCTGTTTAGTTGCTACTCTTATTTCTTTGAGGTAAAGGAGGGGATAACTCTTCCTAATGAATGAATAAGAAATGTAGGGAATATGTCGCAAGAAACTATTTCAAACACTGTGTGATGCTTATAGTACAAATGCTCACAAATCAATAGGCTTCGCTGTCTGTTATTTGATGGAAATAACAGCAGATATTAATTATTAGGTAGGAAACTGCTGATGGATGAGTGACGACAAAAACAATGAGAACAAAACGGCTCATTTTCAAAGACAAAAGACCAAGAAAAATGAGACTTTGTACCAACACTGAACACACATACACAAACCACAACTTAAACAAGGCCTGCCTAGCATTGTATAGGTCCCTCTGGCAAAAACACCTCCAGCACAGCAGAGGCGTGGTTAGCCAGCAGGGTAATAGGACCCCCGGGATGTCCTCTGGTGCCTGGCAGAGTCTGTACACTCAGGGATGTGATGATTTTGGAGGCTGCGTAACGTCTTGGGCCATTTGTCATGTTCTTTGAACTAAACTTCAGCCTATTTTAATTTTCTTATGCACTGTGATGTTGTACATTGCAGAATAAACTAGCTAATCCTCTTGGCGGAGGTTGTCCCTATGTGAGGTGTGTTTGGATGAGTGGTACACATCAATCTAATACCCAGATAGATCACAGTATCCAGTGTGTTCCAGCAGAAACTTGCACCGGAATGAAGTAATCAGTGCTATTTACGTCACCCATCTGTGGTTTTATTGGTTGGTGTATTCAAATCAAAATATCCACCTGCTTTTATTTTGCACATATTGCAGTATTTCCCCAGAGTCACACAAAAACGTAATTCTCAGAGGGGGAGTTGGTTCTAAGACCACGACGAGGGATCATCTGCAACCCCACAAATTTCCCAGGGGGCTTCAGCTGAATCTAAGACATGATTGATTGACTGTTTAGGGTCATGAATTCACTGAGGAACAGAACTGGTATGCATGTTTGTGCTATTTATTTATGGATTTTTTTCCCACTGTGACACTGGGGATATGTTTATGATGTTACCTGAACCACTGAAGCGTGAGCTGCATTACAATGATGACTTAAAGTTTTAAATTTACTACTAAATCTTTAAAAAATGTTAAGATGCTGTTTTCTGGGTAACATTTTTAAGAAATTGGTTTAAGATAATAAAGTCTTGTTTTATCGTAAATTGACTGAAAAAAGAATTTCTGCAATTTTTTTTCAGGCTGCCTAATGAGCTCCTTGAGAGCGTCCACATGTGTGCATCGCAGTCCACTGTTTTTAGTGTAACAAAGCCATATAGCTATGAAAGATCACAGAGGAAGAGTGATGATACCAGGATGAGTTTGTGACGGCAGGTTTTTCACCTTTCCTCTGTGTGGCAATTATTAACAGGTACAAACACATTTATCTTCAGAAAGGGAAAAGCTGAAACACTTTTTCTCCCATGATATTGACCTCCTTGGCCTCAAGGAAATATCTCAGAGTCAGTTCAGTTTTTCATTATTAGTAAGAGTGCTTTAAGAGTTTGCCTGACTTTCTTTCCACACAACTTGGGAAAGAAGCCAAAATCTTTTTCTTCCAGTAGGTGGGGAATTTCTGAACTAATCTAACATTTCCCAAGTTCACATTTTAAGAAAACAGGCCCAATCCGGTTGATAAGTGATGACGTGACGAATCCTACTTCTGGGCCTAAAGTAGTCACTGTTGACCTCCCCCGGCTTTTATTACCGCTAATCATTTATTTAAGCTCAGTTTTTAAAACCTTAGGATGTAACTACAGCAGAGCTCATGCAGCAGTATATGAATGACTAACCTCGTATTGTGGAGGGATTATCTCAGTTGTTCTCCTGGCTGAAGTTTGGTCCTTTTACAGCATCCTGCCATGCAATTACATTTGTTCCTGACCACCGAGAACACTCACGTTAACTTTTATCGAGTGGAAAAAAATTAGCTTGTTTATATTATGCTAACATAGCTGTGTCGCTAGCGGTCACGTAGCACATCATTATATACCAGCTAGCCAAACTTCAGTAACCCTACAAACGTCACTGCTGTTTCGTTTTCTGTCTTCATTTATGTTGGAAGTGATAACAGAGCTGTACGTTTTAATTTGTTTCTAAATCCCCGCAGTCAGGACATGCTATATTGTATTTAGATAGAAGCTAGCGAGCTAACTTCCTGCTAACTTCTAACTCCGTTAAATGTCATAAATTCCTTTTTCATGAATGCCTGGATGTTAAACTCAATTGTTACACCTGGTAGAGCAGAACGCTGATCATTTTATTAAAGATGAAAGACTTTAGACAGTTTTTCAACTCTCAGTAATGCCATAGTGATCGTTTGATATATGGACCTGCAGCAGAGTTTAGGCCCAGACACGGCTAGTGACGTCAGACTTAACGACTGGATTAGAAGGCCCCTATGAATAATTTATTAGAATTTTTCTGCTTGTGTTTGTAATACTTAAGTTTCAAGTAATATATCTAATTGAGGGGCATTTTAACCTGTCTTTTCATGTATCCCAGATGTCAGTTCTCCAGCCATTTTCTCAGCACTTGGGGTCTCTAAGATGGGAGACAGGGAGAAAACATCAAAGACCACAAGCCAGGCTGCCTTTGGGGCTTTCCCAAAGAAAAGGCCCACCATCTTCAAGAAGAGAGCAGGAAGAGGGAGATGAAAGAAGTGCCGGGGTGTGCGGAGCCATTTTAACTTTTGACTTTGTAGCCAGGAGGGAGGGACATTACCTGAGAGGAGGAAGTGTTGTCACAGTGTTTTAAGTGTTTTGGTTTAGCAGAGCACACATATGTGCAGGTAAAACTAAGCAACCACCTACAGAAAAAGTACCTTAAGGATGGGACATGCCATGAACTGCTTAAGCAAAGTATCATCAGCTGTGAAGCAGCAAATCAAAAACTGAGTGCTCTGCTTCCTTTTGAACAACAGGGAGAGAGTCAATGTTGACACAGAGATTAGTACAAAATTTGACATTCCTCAGCAGGAAACAAAGGAGCTGATTCTGAAATATTCATGTCATGTCAGATAGAAAGGTACATGTGGGAAGAATTGCCCCAGATATGATTTATCACACATTTTAGTAGATATTTTAGACGCTGCCCTAAAAACACTGATGACTGATGATCACTGTCATATCCAAAAGTCAAATTTCAACATTTCATAAACCCATGTGATGTATTACTCAAAATGTATGTTAAAGTAGCTTGACATACTTACAGCAGGAATCGGTTATGCCTCAGAGGGCAAAGATGCGATGAATTGTTCAAAATAAATAAAGGTGAGAGACAATGAGCGCTGCTATATGAGTGTGCATTTGTTGAGGTATGAAGCTTTACTCCAGGTTATAATTGAGTGGAGTTTTTTTTATCAACAATAACGCATTTTTATTATTTTGAGTACAGGGTCAACCATCATGTCTGAGAGAACGGGGTGAGAAAAAATTTCTCATTCATTTCACTTCCTGCATTGTAAAGAGAAATGTTTTTGTCTCTGGGAGATTTTCAGTTTGACTCTAATTTGAAGACCTCTGTCGCCTGAGACAAATTAAACGAGTGCTACTCCAAAACTGTTCCAAAGCTTCTGCAACATTTAGCCTGGATATTTCTAATGAAGCCTGTGCCACTGGTTGCTTTATTGATCCATTCGGTGCACCTTGACTGCTCAATATTAACGATAACAGTGCAGCGTTTGAGTTATTTCACAGCCTCACTCAAATGGAACATTTAAAGAACTTGCACTATTCCAACTCATGGGTGATTTCAGGAAAACTTAAGGACTTCTAACAAGTGCACTTCTCTCCAAGGTAACCTCTTACGCATTCGCTGTAGATAAAAGATTCTGTCAGCAGCGTTGAATACGGCTCGCTCATTCTCTGAAAATTCTCGTCTCCAAAGCCTCACATGCTCTTCAAGTGGCTTTTTGGGAACGTGTTAATGGATTTGTCTTGATGTACGCTCAATCATCCAGGCAAGGAAATCCTAAAAATTTAATTCTGCTCATCTGGATGTAAAGTTTTCAGTGGAAGAAACGTTTCGTCACTCATCCAAGTGACTTCTTCAGTCTCAGTCTGATGAGTTTTTGGATTCATCAAACTAAAGAGGAGAAGCAGTATTGTGTAACAGAACCTGGGCTACATTTATAACACACATCTTCAGGTTTAAATGCAGACTGTCTCAAATCATGACTGAACCAAGCCCTAATTTATGTCCTATTTTAGACTGAAATCTTGTTGTGTGACAGTTAGGAGACATTTTTTTCCTTGCACTATTTTTCTGTTGTTCTCTTTTTTACCCAAGAGTTTAGTGGTGACAGCAGAATGGGAAGTAAAATACTAGATATGATAAGGTGTCAGGGTTGGTTGAAGTAGGACCCAAACGCAGAACTTTCTGGATGAAGACAGTGTGGTATTTACAACGAAAAAAACATAAAACAGTGCCAACAATCCACAGTGTGTGAGTGCTCCGTGCACCAATTTCCAATCCCCATGCAGTGATTCTCCTCCTTGATTCGTTGTAAGTGTTGTGTCCTCCTCGGTGCCTGTGTACATCAGTGTTCTGCTCCCTCCACATGTTTCCACAATCCTCTATAACACTGCCATGCAGTCTGCTGCTCCACTACTCTCTTAAGTAGGGCTTCCTGATCAGCAACAGGTGAGTGATTACTCCCAGGTGTGGAATGCTCAAAGGTGAGACGACTCTCCATACCTAGTGTGGCAGCAAAACTCACACACCACAGCACACACACACTCAAACGTGTACACAGGGAAACGAGAGACCAGGAGCAGATCACACCCACAAACAACAATAAACAATCAGATAGTCTAATAAGACTTATCATATTCAGTACTCCCAAAAATAACACATGAGCCCTGGGTCCACCCAGGCCCATGACAAGGAGCATTATGCTTCAGTCACACAAACTGCAAAATTCACTTCACAGGCAGTCATTTCTGTGCCTGTTGCAAATTATTTAAAGCAAAAAACATGTCATATTTTAAGTAAAAGCCTAAAAAGTTGATGAGCTTTAAACTGACAAAATTTCTCTTATTTGAAGGAGTACGTGTTTATGTGGCCTAGTAAATTTATTCGAGCTGAGAAATATTCGCATGTTTGACTCTGCTGTCTGACAGTGCTTGAATTAAAACTGTGCTTTGATCAAATAACACTACATCCTGAAAACTTGAGTGTAATTACCCTGAATAACAGACTTTTAGTGGCATGAGACAGACAAATATTTGATCTTTGAGGGTCTGTGTTAAGTTCCAAGTCAGCTGCATTGGAGATTCCCAGTTGTGTGTATTGATGTGAGCAGTAATTGAAGATCAGAACAAAATAAATTAATAAGCTGGGGTCTCACGTTCTCTCCACACATACAGTTGGTGCCAATCACTGTTCTCAGAGGGACAGGTACTTACAATTTGTTCATGTGGAGCACTGTTTTGCTGCTTTCTATAAGACTTCCTTCAACTCTAACATGCTAGTAGGAGGAGTTAAGATGTAAATGGTAACTGGCCTGTATTTGTATAGCGCTTTACTTAGTCCCTATGAACCCCAAAGCGCTTTAAAGTACATTCAGTCATCCACCCATTCACACACTGGTGATGGCAAGCTACATTGTGGCCACAGCTGCCCTGGGGCGCACTGACAGAGGCGAGGCTGCCGGACACTGGCGCCACCGGGCCCTCTGACCACCACCAGTAGGCAACGGGTGAAGTGTCTTGCCCAAAGACACAATGACCGAGACTGTCGGAGCCGGGGCTCGAACCAGCAACCTTCCGATTACAAGACAAACTGCCAACTCTCGAGCCATGATCGCCCCAGTAGCACTCAAAGCACCCACACATATGGTGCACCTGCATTCGACCCCAGTGGAAGGATCTGTTGAAGTAGTGGTGTGTCCATAATTGTCACTCCAGAGAATTTTGATGATCATTTTTGGTAAAGGTGTAGCTGTAGGAAATGTTTACACCTACACCTGAAATTGCTGAATCTCCTCTGTTCTCAAATTTGCCATCCCTCCCTCAGTGAGGCCAAATTTGTCCCACTCTGTCCTAAGTTTGTTAAAGCTGTTAATTTGTCATTCGTGGCTACTGAGGATGAAAATGAGTTTTACCATCATTTGCAGGTGCTTTCTACGTTTGAGCAGACCACTGTGCAGGCGTCGTTGACTGAATGCGTGAAAGGGTGTAGTTTTCCCTCTGCGATGGGGTTGGGTGGGCTGCCCTGTGCTCCGTGGGGCTCTGTGGTGCTCCATGGAGCAAAAGCAATGAGCCCTGGGCTAGATTTTGGGCAACAGAGGTGCCTATTGTGGTCTGTTACGCAGAGAGGTGTGGTGAGGGAAACATCAGTCTTCCAAATTCCAGGAATGGGCTTATTTCAGCACACTGTGTTGCCCTTTGGTCTTCATGGGGCACCTGCAACTTTTCAAAGGTTGATGGACATTATCCTTAATGGTTGTTCCATGTTTGCAGCTTGCCTACCTGGATGATGTGGTGATTTACAGTGAGTCTTGGGAGGAACACCTGCAGCATCTAAAGGTTGTGATGGCAAAGATCCAGAAGGCTGGTTTGACTGTGAGCAAGTGTGCCTGGGCACAAGAAGAAGTGAAGTATCTAGGATACATTGTTGGTTATGGACAAATAAAGCCACAAGTTGAAAAAGTAAAGTCTATACAAACAATCTCCAGACTCAAAACCAAGAAGCAATTGAGGTAATTTCTGGGCTTCGTTGGCTGGTATCGGAGGTTTATTCCCCATTTCTCAACCTTGGCAGCCCCTCTTACAGATCTCACGAGGAAACACACTTCCAAAGTGATGTGGAATGATGACTGTGAACATGCCTTCCAATCTTTAAAGAGACAGATTTCTGAAGCCCCTAATTTGCAAAGCCCTGATTTTTCCAAACCATTTGTTGTACAAGTCGATGCCTCTAATGTTGGACTTGGAGCAGTACTGGCTCAGGGAGAAGCTGGTGAAGAAAAACCTGTGCTTTTCTTAAGTAAAAAGCTGTTTGACAGGGAGAAAAAATATTCTACAGTAGAAAAAGAAGGACTGGCAATTAAGTGGGCAATTGATTTGTTGAAATATTATCTCCTTGGAAGAGAATTTATTCTTCAGACAGATCACAGACCCCTGGTGTGGATGCACTCCAAGCAAAATCCAAATGCGAGGATACTGCGCTGGTGCCTAGCCCTCCAGCCATACCAGTTCACCAGCATTGTCCGGGTAAGAAGAATCTTATTGCTGACTATCTTTCCTGTTTGCCGGATATGTGTCGACCAGAAAGGGGGGGAAGGGGGGGGGGGGGGGGGTAGTGAGTAATGTTGGGAAGCACTAATGTAGCAGGTTACCTCTGTGGCAGCCATCTTGTTTTCCCAGTAAAGAGGAGGCCTGCCTCAACTGCAGCTCTTTTATAGGCCAGTCTGAATTGAGAAGGCGTGGTCTTTAGAGTATTTAAAGTGGGCAGGAAATGGATTGGGGGCCATTTTGACAAGATGCTGTCTGTATGTGCATGATATTGGCGAGAGATAATAAAGCAATTACTTCAGTTAAGATAGAGTGAAGACTGATGTTTCCCTCACCACACCTCTCTGCGTAACAGCGGTATTGTGCCCAGCTGGTCCTTTCCTCCCCATCCCTAATTACATCCCTCCTCTCGTTCCATCAACCCACTCATGCAGGACCTTGGGATGCAGGTGCATCACTGAGGTGCAGGGGAGGTCCTCCTTCTCTCTGCCCCCATGGCCGTCTGTGTCTCAATTTTACTTCACAACTTAGGCACTCTCATTCATTACATTCTCAATACACATACATATAGGGTCTTAGGGGTGGACACACTGAACGACATCCAGAGGGGGATGTATTCATTCAGCCTCACCTCTGGAGCCGCTGTGCGCTGGTCAATTTTAAATTGCATGTGGACATTGAGGGTTCTGGACAGGGGCCATCTGCGTGTCTCTCTGTTGTTTGTCTTCATGTTGGGTGTGTATGTGTGCATGAGGGTGGGAATGCATGCTTGTGACTATGTGTGTGTGCTTGTTTGTCTCCCCACTGGGTTGATGCTCTGTTGTGTGCTGGCTCACTCCCAGGAGCTGCTTGGCTGCTCAGCCCCCTGGCTCTGTCAGATCCCTGCTGGGGGCTAAGGTGTTCTTGGGTCTTGGGTCTTTGGATGACTGTGGTCCGGGTCTCCTCCATGCCTGCTTCAGGTTCTAGGAGGCGGGGCTGTGGCGCCCCACACCCACTATGAGACACTACATGGAGAAACCTTACGAACATAAGCACGCTCACACACACACACACCCACACAGACGTGTACACAAGTGTTCACATAGGTGTACACACAGGTACCCACAGACACACACTATCTTGGAGTACTACTGCCTGTAAAAATATCTTGTATTATCAATACTGTGTGATTTTTATTAACATTGTCATTGTTATTTATGCATATGTTTGCAATTGCTGTGCTGTTCTAATAAAATATATCACTATCTAGTGGACTATTATAGCGAATAATGTTTTTATCTTGCAATATAAAGAGCCTTGAGGCAACTGCTGTTGTGATTTGGTGTTTTATAACAAAAATTAATTTAAACTGAATAAAAGTGAACGGAAACTTGTTGAAAATGCTCAGCAGAATGTCTGCAAGGATGCGGGCCCTGTGCCAAAAATTAAGACAAGGGAATGAAAAATAAATGAATGAATAAAAAGTGCAGAGAGAAAGGCTGTTTTATAGGAAAGTATTGTTGTTAGCTTAGATTTGTTTTACGACTGACTGTGATTTAGTGACTCATCTAACAATTTTGATTAGTTTATTGAAGCCCTTTGTTTGGTCCTTTGATTTGCCAGTTTTGCTCTTCCTTTTAAACTTAAGCTTAACACTGATCGATTTGGTGTAAGTCATGCTTTTCCACTAGACTACCAGGGTATAGATTAGCCTGTAACCAATCACCTGCTTTTCATTAAATTGGCTTTATTCTTGAATTAAACATTGCAGTAAGATGCTTAATTTGGGGGTAAAGTGGTGTTTTCTCCTTTTGTGCAAAGGTCTGCCAATATTGAGTTCAAAGATTTTGGCTCCAACCTGATGACCACACCATACATAAGGAACCAGCTCCCAACCAGCAACACAAGTGGTTTTCTGCAACTTCTGCTGTGAGCTTTGTGCTCAAACTTAAAGCAGGCATAGGCCTTTTTATTTTGGTAAGGTAAGCCTTCATGTTTTAGTTGGTTTATCTTGTTTGGGACTTGTGGACTGATTTGTTATTCTGGCCCTAACTTACCCCAACACTAATTTAATCTCCTATGTTTGTAAAAGTGTTGATTAATAAATAAAACCTTTATTCATCATTAGTTAGCTGTTCATGAGGCTGCTCTGGGAAAATGGATGCTTTTCATTTTGCATCTCAGCCCCCTTAAACCGGGCATAAGAAACCTACTGAAAATATTTTAGAGACAAAGCTGTACCAGCCACAGCAGATCTACCTACTAATCACAGTACCTTTTAGACCCTTAAAAAAAAAGAAGCTCACATAAAGCAGTTATTTTCCCGTGCCACACGTAGTCCTTTTTGTATGAGGCCCAATGCTGCCAAATCACACGCGTGACGGACATCTGCACCGCGTTTATGTAAATAACTCCTTTTGTTCTGCTGCAGGACATGCTACAGCCAGAAAATACACAAAGCCTGGCATTTCTGCTTTGTGTATGACATTTACAAAGGGACAGCTAAACACTGAGGCTGTGTAACCCATCGGAGACTCCAAAGACCGCGTGCCGATTGAACTGTCATTGTGCCACAGTAAACCCCATTTTACTTTTTTTTCCTGTTTGATTTCCACCGCCTCACTTTGCTGCCACATTTTCTGTCGACCAGCTCATGGACAGGCGATGTGATGCGCAGCCAATGACGGGAGGTGATACCACAGCCATGATGCACCTGTGCTGCTTATAACAGGATGAAAACCCATGGATGTCACCAGCTTTTATGGTTCATTCCCTGCAAATGTGGCTTCACTCTTGGGGGGAGAAGGACGGGTATCTTTCTTTTATCCAAAATGACTGCTGGCATGAAATATAAGGCCTATAAACAATCTCTGACATTTATATTTTTTTTACTTTGAATTGCTGATTAAAACAAGAAGCTGTTTTATTTTTGTTCAGCTTCATTGCCTCCAGTTATTTTGACAGAAATGTGTGTGCTTGGAAATGGTCTTCAAAACAATATTTTTGTTATCATTTGTCAGGTATGCAGACACAGGAAATTTGCTTGTCTGTACAGTGAGAGGAAGGACTTTATTGGACTCCTGGCAGCCATTGTGTAGTCTTCCAGTACATTTTCCCCCATTAAAGCTGCAAATTTGGCTCCAAGTTGTAACATCAAACGTTACAAAAACCTCCATCAGAGGAAAGTACAACAGCAGTTATTCCCTGTTGTAAGCAGAAAAGCATAACTAGAACCATGAATACATTTGCATAACATTTTTAAATAAATGTTGCACTAAACAATCTCTGACCTTTTTCAGCCCTATAGCTAAAACCAATTACTGCAGTTATTTCAGTCAGTGCATTGTGTTTATTTCCAGGTGTTATTTTGTTTAGTAGAGGAAATGTTTTTAAGAAGAGAGCAAAAGCTGTGGAGAGAGAGCTTTAATTGGCTAACTGCAGGTCACCGAACAAACCCTTCCAACCTACAAAGCAGCACAAAATCCATGATCATCTTCATCAGTATGTTTAGATGTTTGTTTTTTTTCTTTTGATGATTTGAAAGCCCATAGGCTGTAGGTCATGGACTCTCCCACTGTGTCACCAAATCTGTTTATAATTTCTATGAACTGGAGCGGGTTGCAGCTGAGCATGAAGCATCTCCCAGTCCTCACAGATGGGAATTTACTTATTTTGGTTTTCTTCATGAGTGAGGTGAGAGTGGAGCAGTCACAATCTAGTGACCAAAAGAATATACAGAAGATACAAGCAATAGGAATGAAGGTCTTGATGCATTCTCAATCATCCAGGAAAATAAATCTCCAAAAGTTGATTCTGTTCATCTGGATGTAGCGTTTTCTGGGAGAAACGTTTCGTCACTCATCCAAGTGAGTCTGAAGAAGTCACTTGGATGAGTGACGAAACGTTTCTCCCAGAAAACGCTACGTCCAGATGAACAGAATCAACTTTTGAAGAACAAGAATGAAGGTTTTTTGTAGGTTGTCTGAGCTTCTCCCAAACAAACGAGCTCCTTCTTGAGCCCAGAGTAGAGCTGCTACTCCTCCACATTGAAAGAAGGCAGTAAAGGTGGTTTAAGCGTCTGACCGGGATGCCTCCGTTTGGGGTATGTCCTACTGGGAGGAGGCTGGAGAGGTTACATCTCTTGGCTGGTCTGAGAATTCCTCGGTGTCCCACTGGGGGAGTTGGAGGAAGTGGCCGGCAGAGGGAGGTCTGGTCATGTCTAAATGAAGACCAAGATGTGAGGTTGATATGGAAAATTCCTAGGCTCATTACATTGATGCCACTAAAGCATCTTTTTTACTCCAAGGATTCACGTTTACATGCAAATGAGGCCATAACATTGGCCTGTTATTAAAGGTGCTTCCAGATTAGTTAAGACTGATGTGTACTATGTGGAATCATCCAAGCACTACCAATACACACGTGTTCTGGTTTTGGTATGGCTACTGTTCCACTTTTAACACCAGATCACATCTTTGTATGCCTGAGCTGGATCCAGCTCTGCCTTCATCAAACTGACTCTGGCGTAGCAAGTGTCATTCAATTCAAAATTCAATGTGATCTGCCAGACTTGGTTAGTTTTGAATAAAAGTACTTTAACTAACTTATGTCCAGGTCTCAATTTTGTGACTTTGTATAGAATTGGACATTGCATATTTCAACATCAATATCAATGAAATGTATTTCTATAGCTTTCTATAGCTATTTGAAACCAAAATATTTGCATGAATCCCAGTGCACAAAAAACTTCCTATTGAGTTTAGAAACATGTAAATAATTATATTAATAAAGAAGCAGAGTATACTGAAAGGCTCCGTACTCATAAGATGTGTAGTAAACCGGAAGCCTTTTGTATTTTAATCAATTATAGTACCACTGGATGTGTATTAGCTCCTCTGGGTCAGTAATAATGATCTGAATCACCACACCATATGCAGACTAAGTCCACCAATGTGGTTTAGTAAATTTGTACTGGCTGACAGCTGCTTCGGGGCTTAGAAAAACTTCAATGGAAGCAGAAATGAAACCCAGCAGCAGTTCAGTGCCTCTTGTCTTATAGAAAATGACAGATACTATCAACTTGAAGCGTCACACAGAATGTGTTTTCATCAGCATAGGCAAACCTGAGTGGGCGTGTGGCAAGCCTATTGTCGAACACTTACATCAGTGACTTTGAATGAATACGCCTGCCAAAAAAAGTATTTAACTGTCTTTACTTAGCAGGGGTTTTACTCACCCTTTGTTCCATTAAAAATACATTTAACTGGGAAAACATGAAACAGTGCGGCTCAAGAAAAACATCTTTCAGGTCATTTCAGAGCCAGACTAAATAATTCGTAAGAATTCTGAGGCAACAGGGCAGCCAGCTTTGTCAACTTTTAAATCTTGGCTTTCCATTCACAGTAAAACTTTGCTCACTGTCAAAAAATGGCCTGCAACAAATTTAAAAATGTATTAATATATAATAACTGTTCAGACTGTTCTGTCAGAAGAGGTTTAATACAAGTCCTGCTCCAGAAACTTAGTACATTTGTATTTTCTTTTCAATGTGAAATTTTTAATATTTCGATAATAAGTTGAATGGTTATATACTAATTGAGAGCAAAAATGAACTTTCACTCTGACCCTCCAGTCTTCAGAGCTGTTTAAACATTTCAGGGAGATGCCGGAAAGCTTCCTTTGTGCCAAGATAACACCCCAGCACCACCATCAGCAGCCCAAACTGTTGGTACATAACCCTACCATGTGAATGTGGCAACAGATCTGTTCAACTCTACTGAACGTCAGCAGGTTGTCTTGACCATGCGTACATGGTAGAATGCATTGAGTTACTGCCATGTGATTGGCTGATTAGGTATTTGTGCAGGTTGCCACTTGTTTTGAATAATCCTGAAACAGTTTTATATGGTAACAAATATCATTTCTGGCCGGTACGGAGACTATATTAACTGAAGCAGAATATGTGAATGTATCTGGGTGGATGGCACATAAACAGAGCCCAGGATTTACAGGCATTAAGTTTAGGCGTCAATGGCACACTAGTTACAGTGAGAGGAAAAAGAAAGTTAACAGAAAAATTAATAAGTTACAGTTTGTTTTTAGTACACTTACACCTCATTTCTGTTTATTTTATTTCGCTTGATGCATGGATTTTGTTTCTGGATGGTTCTTCTGTTGGTGTAGCTGTTATTCACGTCCACTCACCTGTACTGTAAGTCTTCTATTCTTTAACCTCTTAAACCCCAAGCCTAACTGATCTCCTGCCTTTTGCCCCCATATCAGGGGGCGTTGGGGCTTAAGAGGTTAATAGATCATGGATATGCACAGTGGTAGTATCACTCAGGTGCCTGTAAGGACTTTGTAGGTACTTTGTTCCTTGTTTTCTCTGGAATTCTCTGGAGTCTCTGCCTTCCAATTCTTAACCCTCGTTACCTTACGGTCCATTTCCTTATGGGGCCGTTTTTCCTAGTGAGTTTGTTTTATTAAGAATATATTACATTTTGGAGTCCTGCATTAGAGTCAACACTTGTACCTTATCATGATTTGGCTTCACCCAGCGGTAGTTCTATAGTCACCATGAAAACATTTATAGTCTAACATAATATTTTCAATTTAAGCCATGAGTGTTGTCCAATCAAATTCACACATTTACTAATTTTGGGGGGATGTTTTAATACAGATTATACAAAAATCATAAGCACAATGTTCATTTTGTCGAGCAAAATTAAACAGCACTTCAAATTAAGCGAACAATCACTATGTTACAACAGTTATTATGCTCAAGATTGGCTGTGTGCCACTGATGGCAGGGTATTTTCAGATGTCCTGTGGATCATTGATGAGCTCGTATGACTCATAGATGAGCATCAAAACAATAGTTTGCTGATGAAGTGTTCAGAAACTGAGATTCCCTTCTAGTTACACAACAAAACCTATAAAAAGAAGTGTGTCCTCTGTCCTCTGCCTACCCCCATTTTGCTTTGTTATTTTGCGTTTTCCCCCTCCAGTGCTGGTAAGTAGGCCATGTTAATTTAAAAATACAATCTCTGAATAATAATGGTTACAGAATCAATGATCCCATCTTCCCCCAAACTCACAGCAAGTAGCCTACAGTGATGGCTATACATAGCTCATAATGAGAGCAGGTCGGGATCTGATTTGGAATAACTGTGCTTTTGTTGTTCCCTTAAAATGTCAGTCTTTTCCTTTGGACCTTCAGTTGTGGATTAGATTACTTACACTGTACACGTTAGGCTGTAATCTGGTGTTACTGCTGTGTGTTCTACACAAAGATGTGTTCACCTCTCTGAGTAGAATCTGTTGTCAAGGGGCACAATCATCTTCTCAGGAAAACCTTCTGGTTTCCACTTGAAATCTGCTCATTACTCATATTTGCAAATTAAACAATAAGTTCCCAGAATCAAATACAGTTCAATAGCCAGTAATATTTTCATATACCTTCTTTCTTGACACTTAGGCTGACAGGTGAAAATTTATCAAAGGAAACTGCCTCTTAAAACCTTTCTTAGCTAGCACAACAAAGCTATGACACATTAGCATCTAACTTTACGGCAACATCGGAACAAATTACTGCACATCCATAAATTAACAATGTGAAAGTAAATATAGGTCACCTAACTGAGGTCAGAACCAAAACCAACAAAAAAAAAAACAAACAACTCACATTTATTGCTTTGCAATTTGAGTGTGAGGTGATTCCTTCACCATGTAATTCACTAGCTTGTTTACTGCTGGGGGTTCCCAGTCCCTTAATGCACAGGATATCTCTTGCAGTTCATCAAAATAAAACACGAGAAGAACACATAATCTAGTGTAAACAGTGGTTCCAGTAACATTTGCTGTTGCAAAGGTTGTATAAAATCTAGTTGCTGCTAAAGGGCTGTTTTTTTATTTAAAAATCTCCCTGATGTAAAATGTCAATTTCAACCCAATTCTATTGATCCATAAGCGTCAAGCTATATAAATAAATATATAAGTTAATGTATAATGCCCATCACATTTAATATTAAGATCTAAAGATCGGGCACATTTCTGAATTTACCTGAGCATATCAGTGACACACTAAGACCCAGGCTACAGTTAGCAGATCTGTTGGCTATAAGTACATAAGCGCAGGTTGTTCCAGGTTACAGCCACATCTGGAAGGGAAGAGATTCCCCATCCCTGTGGGAAATATGCGTAGACACTCAGGCAGCCACTGATAAACATCAAAGCAAAGCCTCCCTTTAATGATTCATGCTTGCTCTGTGTGCTGTGGATCAGCACCAGCGGGACCTTCAGTGTGTCCCAAATCCCTGCAACACAAAACAATTTTGTAACATTTGGCTAAGCATCAATGCAGACAAATCTGGATGCAAATACCACATTTATAATGGTTAAAAATTCAAAAAAGGATCAGAAATTAGTATTATTTGGAGTTGTGAGTGATTTGAATGGGGGGATTTATACAAATGGCAAGTTTAAATCGTTCTGAAGTGTTACGAGGGTGCAGCACTACTTTCTCAGAGAGCCAGAAGAAGTGCATGATTGCATTAGCATATTACATCTGGGCTTTCTGTGGGAAACTGAGGTCTCAAGGCGAGCAGACGTCTGTTTGTTTCTAAATAAAGCAACTTGCCAATGAACTCATTCTGCAAGGTGCAGGAAAAAAACTCAGAATACATGCCTGTTTGTTCTTTTTCCACTTCAAAACCACACAAAGCCGGTGCCATTTCAAAGAAGCTCTGTTAAAATGAGGTTCTTGCATCACCACAGCTCTGCGGGACTGAACTTCAAGCTGAATTCATCTCGTTTGTTCTAACTTGTTCTAACATTTGCCTGGAAATATACAGGAAGTTTGCTGCTCAATATTTCTCAAGTTCTCATTGTAAGGCGATTTAAGTTGAGAGTAAAACATACAGAAGACGACACGCTGTCTGAGCCTTTTGCACTGGGAATGTCTCACCAAGCAGCTTCTGAAAAGTAACTGCAAATATTTTGGAAAATCTCTTCCAACTGTGTTATATTTTATTAAAATCTGATGACACAACGTGTTTATTTTACCATTTGTCACTCCTATTATTTATACAATCGCCAGTAATACTTTCTAATTACAGAGACTGCTAAAGCCTTATAACATTGAATGCACAACAGTAAATTGTTTTACCTTTTACTCACTTTCACTTTCTGTGCATGTTCTTTTTGTGCCATTTTCAGTTTCAAAACATCTTTCTGAAGTTGCTCTTCGAGATACCATGAGGTTAAAAGTACATCATCCATTGTGGTCATAAACTCCACGCAAAAACTATCAGATGTTAAACACTCTAGCTGAAAAATGACTATTTAATTCATTTCAATGCAAATCAGTATTTATATTGTGCCAATTCACAACAAAAGTACCCTCAAGATGTTCTATTTCCTCTAATATAAAGATATTACAATAGAGAATCCCCAACAATCAGGAGATCCCTTTAAAATAAAACAAAACACTTGGCCAAAGTAGGAAGAAAGAAATTTTTAACCCTTAGATGCAGACGTGGGGTCAAAAATGACCCCATGGGTTATTTTTCTTCAAAATCTTTAAAATGAAAAGTTGTAATATATTCATATTCCAGGTATTCCTCATAAAATATGTTTGTAACATGAGTCCATTTGCATTTTTATTTATTTTTTCATTAATTAAAAAAAAATGCAGTTTTTGTGTCACTACCCCACTCTTCCACAAGTGGGGTCAAAAATGACCCCAAGCAGTTCCTATGGGATCTTCTATGAAACTTTCATTCTTAGCAACTCTGACTGTCCCACTTACACTTCTAAAGGATCAGGAATTAATTTTTACACAGTAACATACATGTTTTATAGTCAGGGCTGCACATAAGTGGTCCGCAAGTGTGCATTCGCTGTCAAAATAAAATTATTCCCGGAAATTCAGAGAATACACGCTTCTTTTGCGGTGGAGGAACACCAAAGTAATTGCTTACAGAGCTTGCTTCTTCAACATCTTTAAGAATTCTGAACAAATATCTGTCCTCCTCCAGAACATCTAATGTACGCAAACGAGCGTTCCAACTTCTTATCTGGTATGCATCTTTTATTTTGACAGCAAATGCGCACCTGCGGACCATTTATGTGCAGCCCTGTTTTAGTCCTTTCTGATTTTTTTTTTAAATATTTAAAGTAACATGGCTGCTATGAGGCCAGCTAGGATCCCTGTGGACCTTGCCCTGTAAATGATCCCGGACGGATGGGATGAAGAGTCAGGCACTGACTCAAAATCTGACATCTTAGATATAGAGGACCCAGACATGTTTTATGAGGAATACCTCAAATATGAAAATATTACAACTCTTTGTTTTAAAGATTTTGAAGAATAACAACCGAGTTTATAGCAAAATGCATTGATTTTAATTGGGATCATTTTTGACCCCACTCGTGGAAGAGTGTAGGTATTGGTAGGTTGTGCATCCAAGGGTTAAAAAGTTTTATTTGTTTGTGTGGGGAAAAAATGGACTCACATTTAACCCAAGTACCAAACCCTTCTGCTGTGCTGTGGTGAATGTTGCCTTGTGTTCATTGTTTTCTGGTAAAAGTGACTTTAAAAGTTACCTGGAAGGCAGCTGGTGCAGCCGGTGCGGCAGTCTGCAGCGTTGTGACAGTTCTTTGTCATTTTAATTGACTGTGAATAAGAGATAAGGTCCTAATTGAATTTGGCTGATCAGCACAGACTGCTGTTCAAACACAACCTCGACACTAAACAAGATGCATGAAGGTAACATCAGATATTTCTTCTTCGTTTTATAATGGCTCATTCTGTCAAACCACATCCAGTCCTGTAATTATGAGATTATGATGATGGTTTTACCATTGTTATTGATGCTATATACATGATTTACCTTCAAAGATATACCAAGCAATTTTTAACTAATTTCCCACGACTATAGAGGTTTTAGGGTCATAGACACAAACCATAATAAATACATAAACACCCATAAAGCAATTAATTACAGTGTGGAGAAAAATGAGTCACGAGTCATGAATTCAAGCTGTCAAGTAGCTTACTTAATCTTTTTGCATCCTGAATATTTATGAATCTGTCAAGTTCAACGCCAAGATAAAGAATACCACTTCCATGGAGATTTAAAAGCTGTTTAGCACATGGATGAATACTGAACCACTTTAAATGCTGACAGCAAAGGTTCTAACCATTTTTCTTTGAAACAGCCAATTTAATTATTTTTCCTGTGAGAGACTGACACCTCCTTAACCTCCATCTAGCTTTACTTCATCTGTTAAGGTACAACCAGCTTACATCTTTTTGTTCTCGTAAGGTTTGACCTAACTGCCAACAGAAAGCCATAGAAACAACACTGGTACCTTAAAATTTAACTGTATCATAACAAATTTCAAAAAAGGTCTCAGTTCAACTTCTGCCAAACATCTTTAACCCTGGAGAACCCATGGGGTCAGAGCCGACCCCATTGGTTTTCTAGGGAAACCATGGGGTCAAATTTGACCCCATGGTTTCTCCAGGGTTAAAGTCACATTTTAACCCAAAACAAGCTATATTGTTAGTTTTTGCTCCCAAATCTAAGCAAATAACCAATATAAACTTCTTATTGAGGCACTGGTTGAAATAAATACATGGGTGTGCAGGGCCTCAAATTGAAGATAGAAGCCATTAGAAGCACCAATAATATGGACCATTTCTCTCTTTGTGGGATGCAGCAGCTTGCAAAATCTAAAGACAGTGTTAGAATGTCGTTAAATACCCATGTGTGCTAGCTGTAGTAAATCACTCTCTGGAGCTAGAATTAAGCATTTCTGTTATTCTTTTATCATGTCAGTGCATTGTGTTCTCTTTTATGTTATCTGATTCAATTAAATGTCAATCAAAAGTCATCTAATGGACTCCCTGAGCTCTTCTTTTCTCTTTCCTTTAGTTTTCCTGCTGAATAGTCCAAGAGAAGAGAGTTTTTTGTACTTTAAGAAACCAAGAGAAAATCATTAACATATTATCACTAAAACAAACTGCATGTATCACAGATGATATTTTCATAGGTGTATGTAGTCAAAACTCAAATGTAAAAAAAAATAAAGTGGAAGAATCTTGTAGGTGCTCCAGTGCCAGAGGCCTAGAATTTTGTATTTTGACGTCCTTTGTGACTTTCTAGAATGCCTGGATAGAAATAAGTGTTGTTAATGCGACAGTCACACCAGGACAAAAAGTGGCTGGAGACTGCGGCATAACCAAAACTGTTTCCACCGCGTGCACCGTGAACAATCCTCGCTTTTGAAACCGACAGGGAACAGGTCGTCTTGTTCAAAGCAACTTTGGTACGACAATACAGTGTTGAAACAGCAATGAGATGGAGTCATCTGCTTTCAGTTGTCAGTTTGCATTTGAATGGAGTCAAGTTGGCATTTACATACAATGTGTTTGTAATAATACAGCAAGATCTGTTGCCATTCAATTTAAATTTGGAAGTTAGCCGCCACAACAAGCAAAGCAACTCAAGTTATTTTGGGCCTTACAGGGATTGTTATGCAACTGAATAAAGCAGGTGCAACTATAGAGGCTGGATACAAGTAGAAATAACTGAGAAATTGCATTTTGGTATTTTTAGTAATCACGTTAGCCTGCACATCTCTGTCTGAAAAGCCAAATTAACCAAAAATCTAGTGATCATTAAAAATGTATTTAAAAAATGAATCTTGTTCGTAAAAGTCTAAACATTTTGTATGTCTACTTATGCAAGAATATTAAACCAAGACAGTAATAAATAATACAAGTTTTCTTTAACTATCAGAAGATTCACTTAATTAACATTCTACTAGAAGGTTTTCATGTCTCCTAGCAACAGTAGTTCAGATAAAACTGTCTGTACATACCACACCCCGCCACCACCTCCTACACTATACAAACACACACACACTGAAGCATCCTGCAAAGGACTGAAGTGTCATCTCAGTGATGAGCTGCAGTCGAAGTGGTGTCACTCTGTCACGACAGTATTTCCTTCGTGACAAAGAAAAATACTGCGGCATTTTCCTCCTCGAGATAAACAAAAACATTTGGGAGGGCCGCCTGAGTGATGACAGATGTCTGTGAGTGACCAGGGATACAAAGAGAGGCCGGACAAAAAGATCTCTACGATCTGCTTCAGTTAAAAGGATATTTATCTGTGCATGGAGCCAGTACCTGCAGTTTAAGTGTTGTATAAAGCGCATTAATAAAAAGGCAGTAGCTCATATTTTCATTTTACTGTAAAGTATCAAGCATGTCTAATCAGGTTACTAAACTACAACAAACTGAATTTTCTAAATTGATGTTTCCAGTTGTGAAAGGGGCAGAGAGTTCAGATAAAGATTTATGTGATCAATTTATGCAACCATCGTGTTTTTCAAAGGTCACTGCACAGAGCTGGCTGTTATTCACAGTTCAACAATTGGAGTGGTGTGGATGAAACCTGCAAGCATGATCTAAATACACAAAATAGTTCTCAGCAGACATTTTAATTTGGTACAAGTAGCACACAATGATAATGATGTATTACAGGTAACTGTCAGTCCTGGTCTTTTAAATACTGCTGCTTGTGTCTCCTTACCTGTACCTCCTCCCTTATGGCAATATTCAATTCAATTCAATTCAACTTTATTTATATAGCGCCAAATCACAACAAATGTCGCCTCAAGGCGCTTCATAGATACAGAGAAAAGCCCAACAATCATATGACCCCCTATGAGCAAGTACTTTGGCGACAGTGGGAAGGAAAAACTCCCTTTTAACAGGAAGAAACCTCCGGCAGAACCAGGCTCAGGGAGGGGGCGGCCATCTGCTGCGACCGGTTGGGGTGAGAGAAGGAAGACAGGATAAAAGACATGCTGTGGAAGAGAGACAGAGATTAATAACAGATACGATTCAATACAGAGAGGTCTGTTAACACATAGTGAGTGAGAAAGGTGACTGGAAAGAAAAAACTCAATGCATCATGGGAATCCCCCGGCAGCTTACATCTATTGCAGCATAACTAAGGGAGGATTCAGGGTCACCTGGTCCAGCCCTAACTATATGCTTTAGCAAAAAGGAAAGTTTTAAGCCTAATCTTAAAAGTATTATATGTAGTAATATCTCTCCTGATATATGCATGTTTGTTTGTGAATGACTGGCACCATATTTAAACACAGCAGTGACTCATCAACATGCAGTCTACACAATATTGAAGAGGAATATTTTAACTCAAACCAAAATCTTTGCAGGATTTGATCGTTTAGGTTCCCAGCGTAAGTAAAATAACAGGTAATCAAGTGACTTAAGGAGGTTAAACACAGTTAAAGTGTAGCATTGATGTCCGATCAGAGACACTGACATAACAATAAAAATAAGTGATCTGTAGGAGTCCAACAAAGTGCATCCTTCTATTTCTAACCCTTTATATCAGTATAGATGTCCTGCATGCCTTTTTTTCACCTCCTTGAGCTCTGATGTTCCTCAGTGTTCCTTTAATTTTTTGAGCTGCGTATCTTCATATCAGCACTGGATTTGGGCTCAAAAATGACAAGAATCAAGTCACATTTTTCAGTTATTCTTGACAAAGGGTATAATGTGGAATGTAAAAGTCTTATGGCATGTGCTTTGATGTCTTACATTTGCTGGTATTTTATGTAAACTCCACTGCATTATTGTTACTGTGTTGCTTTTCACACTATGTTGGTGGCAATCAAATTTAAAATTAAATAAATTAAATAAAAATAAAAACTGCACTTTATTACACAATGATTAATGTCCAGCCATATTAATTAGTCACTACCCCTTACCTAATGAGTAACGATGTGTCGGGATCTGTTCACGGGACGCGGAGCCCGTTACTAGCTGCTACCTAATAACAAAGTCAACCTGTCACAAGGGTTCTGGACTTCACCCATGGGTGCTGTTGGCTGTGTGAAGCCAGTGAGCAGGGCCGTTCATCTTATCCTGTGCAGTGCCCGGAGGCCAGCGTGGGCAGCTGGAGCCCAGATCATTGTTTCTGAATTATTACCACTAATTATGCAACTCCGCCACATGATGGGAGCGCTATCAAATGGGCTTAATTGACATTCATGATCTTGGATGGACGCGTTGCACCATAGTGAGAGCTTAGTGTGTCTGTACCTGGTGCCAAATGAAACTGCACTTTCTTGCGCGCTTAGAATTACCACAAAAATCCTATTTACTTATATAACTGCTAATATAAATTATAAATCTGTATAAAAGAATCTGGCATTTTGTATAAACAGATATTTAATGGAAGACTGACGATTCATCTGTGACCTTGGAAACAGCAGTGACAAAGCAACATGAACATGGTTCAGTTATTTGGTTAATTGTTTCTAAATCAGTAAACCATCTGCCCCATACAACACAGGGGCATTTGGGTTGTTTAAAGAAATATTTTATAGCTATTCCCTATTCCCATGGCGAACGGGAAACAGCTCCTCAGGGAATATGAAATGGCCCTAAAGGGGACACTGAGGGAATAGGGAAAGTTGGAGAAGCTAACATTTCCTTCCTTTTCAGGTTTTATATCTATTTTCCTTCCTTCAGATTAAACATATTCCTGTTAACCACAAATATTAGTAATAATCTCCTAGCTTATAAACCAGTGTGCTTGCTAGCTTTGTCTGCTTTGCCGTGTCTATGGCAAATATAGAATTTTCCGCTCTGACAGACTATGTCACGAAAAGACTAAATGATGAAGAGGCTCAGTCAGGAGGGAGGAGACTGTGCTGACTGTGCTGCAATTCCTGCTGTTTTGATCAATCCGAAGAGCCTTTAAAACAGAGCTCTTATTTTCTGCAGTAGTATGGGGGGCGGGGGGCGGGGGGGACTGCTGTTTGGGTTGGATAGTTTTGTATTGAGTTGCCGCTCGAAACCATTTGGGAATAAATGTACGAAGTGCATATTAAATACATTTGTTTCTTTCATGCTGGATGATCTGCATTAAACATTATTACAAATAGTTATTATTCTTTTTCCAGCCTTTAATTTTATGAGCGTAGACCTGCTGAGTGTGCTCTTCTCATCTCTTTTATAATCCTGCTGTACATCTATGTAATTAAACTCACAGGAAGCTGCCCAGAACACAACTCCCATCTTCACAGGTGCACCTTAACAGCTGTGGTCTTGTAGCAGAAACCAAAGAAAGTTGTTCAATTAGGTTAGTTCACAGTGAAGAAGTTGCAGAACATTTTCTGGTGGCTATACAGATCACGGGTGCGGTGGATGCTTGTAACTCCTCCAAGTCAAAAGTTTATGAGATCTTACCAAACAAATATTATCTGATCCAGCTGTCTGCATTTGAGAGAAAATTTTAAAAATGGCTGTTTATGCATAGAAAAGAATTAATGGTTCGTACACTGGAGAACTCCCCTTTCCTTATTTATTGCATCTAATAAATAAGGAATGACCAATGCCAATAATATTCAATCATTACCTCATTTTCTGTAGGATAAACAGCTGTAAAATACTTGCAAGCGATACATATTATCATAAACTAGATGCAATAAATAAGAACATTGGAATTCTAGCCTGCACTGCCTCACATGGTGCTGAGGATATGCATGGATTTTTTTCCCTGTGTTATGGAGGCTATTTATACACATTTCTATTAAAGCCCAGAAATCTAACAGCTCAAAGCTCACCAGCTGTGGGGTCTCAACAAAACTGAGGAGCTTTCCGATTTGTGAAAATGTAAATATAAGATAAAGATGCATGAGAGCATAATTCACCCAGTTTATCTGGCTTGTTTCCATCTGAAAACTGAATTTCATTTAATAAAACTCCTTAAAATTAAAATTAAGATGCAAGTCCAAACTGAACCAGAATGGGATGTGTGCATATAGTAACTGACTAATTTGTGTACCGGTATTGTGGAAAAAGGAGACAAAAAGCTATCACAACCCAAGGAGAGAATATAAATTAGATGCACAACACCAGCCATGTATGTAAGCTTAAAAGCATGTGACAGAGAAAGAGGCTGCTGCTTTGACTCTGTATGTGTGAACACAGCATTAGTGTCTCTTAGACGAAGTTCAGCAAAAACAGTGGTTGTTTGTATAACCCTGGAGGCTGTTTCACTGCTGTTATTGGACGTTTTGCCACACTTTTTATTATTCCTCCATCATCATGGCTGCATGACTCTTGTAACTACTTGAAGCCACTCTGCACATATTAAATGCCAAGTCTCTATTAAAAATTAGGCTGTAAGTACATTATGCCCATAATATCCTCATATTAATAAGAGAGCTGTGACCGAAGGCACTCCCACTGATTGTGCAAACCAGGATTCACAAAAATAAATGCAAACATGGAAGTGCATTAATCATGTGCTCCCACTCTGATGTAAAAACATGATATTGGCTTCATAATCATAACTGAATTGGCTTATTTTCAAGATTCCTGACATGGCAATGTATCATATTTTGGGAGCTTAGTTCCACTTGAAGGGTTCACTCTCTCACTGAGCTCTTGAGAGCTGTTTTCAAACCTTCCCTGTCGGTCGCCTTTGGTATCAGGGACTCGAAGAACCACATTGTCCACACTGAGCTGCACTCCAAGCCTTTTTGGGCTCGTCTTTAAATAACTAACCCAGTACACAATAATATGAACGATTAGCGCATTAACTATTACCATCAGATAATATCAAGGACTAATGGTGATAAATCACGGCTGTTTATACACGTGCCTTGAACCAATCTGAATCCTCTCTATTATATTGCAGACAAATTTTGACTGCAAAACTCTGCCAAATGGATAAAATCTCATCCTGACACCAAACAGGGAGAACGCTCATCTTTCAGCAACCTCCTCCTAAACAAATTTCTTATCAGCTGACAGTCTGACATGTTATCCAGCTCAGAGCAATTGCTTTCTTTGTCATGTGGACAGCCCTAGAGCTATCTTTGTGTCATTTTGAACATGCAGGGAAATTTCCATAACAATTTATGCATCTATTAACTTGCTGTGTGCATGTGCACAGCACAGAAAATGCCTCTCTGAACTGCATGTGCATGTGATTGATTGTCTGTGTGCTGCTCTGCACCAAGCATGCATCATCTGGAGTCAGTGACCAGCTGCTAGAGCGGCTGTGTGTTCAGGAGGTTATTAAGCGTCTAGAATGGGTAATAGGAATGCTCTTCTGTTGACCTTTTGTGTGTAGCACGGTCCAGTCAGTCACACAGCTACACACACTTGCAGCAACAAGCCCCACAGTTGAGACTTTTCTTTCACTGAAGCACCATCGATGTATATGTCACCTACTTTGCAAATACTTACCAAACCATGGATGTGAGGCTCAACTATCTGTCACTCCAACAGGATAACAAACCACCAGTCACACTCACATTAGACCTACTGCCAGTTTAGAATCACCAGTTACCCAAATGTGTTTGCATGCATGTGTTTGGAAGTGGAAGGAGGCTGGAGTACCTGAAGAGAACCCAGGCAGGCACAAAGAGAACATACAAAATCCTCAAAGGAAGCCAGAACCAGCTGCTGGATTCAAACCCGAGACCCAAGACGATAGTCTTACTTTCCAGTGTAGTAATGCAGAGCTTTAGTTCTTCTTGTAATGCTTGAGTTCTGGTTACTGTTGTAACAGTCGGAGTGTTTTTGGTTCCAGTTTGGATTACTTTACTGTTCTTGTCTGCGCATCAATGTTTTGTCTCTACTCCTGCCTCAGTCATGTTTCGTGTTTCTTCCTTTGTTATTTCTTTTTTATTCTGGTTAATCTCAAGTGTCTTGTTTCAGTTTTGTTTGCTGTCTGTCTGAATGTCTCACTTGTGTTAAATAAGTGCACGTTTCTCATTTCCTTCCTGTTTCTAATCTAATCTCCCATCAGCCCTCGGTCTATAAACATTCCAGACTCTGTTTTTAAGATGCTCTGATCTGTTTGTTTTATGGTGGTGTCACATGCTGCTCCTCATCTCTGGACTATTTTGTCTTTCGATATTTTAACCTCAATATTTTAATCTCAGTTGGGGGTTTTCGTTTTGTTTTTATTTTGTCTGCAAGTGTGATGCGTTTGGGGCCTTTTTACAACACAATGTGACAGAGAGGTTTGATTTTAAAACACTGCAATTATTGTGCAAAAATCTAAACGGGTCTGAACTGAACTACACTCACACAGTTATGATGAAGTGAAGAAGATGTGACACATCGTGCTTTACAAAAGGTTACAGTCACTCACACAGGAGCTGAAATCTAAATAAACAAAATGAGTTCAAATGGTTTCTCACTCACCTTTACTTTTTTTTTCCATGTTAACAACTCTCAAGCAGCAGTGAGAGCGTGTGAAGTGCTAAGATAAATATATGTACCAGTTAACTTTAAGTGAGCTCACGCACAGCCTGCAGCTGAAAGCCTGGGTTAACATTAGCAAAGAGACAAAGAAAGGTGGGCAGCTGAAGCAGAATATGGTCCAGAGACATATTAAATTGATTGCAGTGTCGCAGGGTTCATGTTAATCTGCAACCCTCCAGTACTGAACCTTTTTACCAGAATAATCATCTTTAGTTTTCACAGTACATACCAGTACATGCTAACCATAGCCAACTAGATAGATTTACAGCTGTGCAGGGTAAGAAAAGGTCTGGAATTGTGATAATCTTAAGTTTAGTTACAGCATGGGAAACAGTCGGATGAGTCACGGACTAGTTGTCTTTAAAAGGGTGTCCACTCAGGAAGCAGTTGACTTGTACTGGTCTCTACTGGACACTTTAGGCTCCCATTCCCTGAGTAAGTTTTTTTTAGCACCCAGTCACATGTCAGTAACTGGTATGCTCCACTTTCCTTGGTAGTTGCTTCAATCACTTGATTTGAAATGAGAAGTTTAACTGGGTTGGCTCATCGCTGTGATTCACTTCCTGTGAATCCTCCTTTGTATTAGGTGGATGTGGTGTGGTTTATCTTAGCTGGATTTGATTTTTTTAAACACTTGAACCCCTGACACAGTCATAAATCAATGACAATCTCCACTGTAATTCATCCTAAAGGTGTTCTGTCATGGTTAGGGCAACCAAGTTCTTCCACATCAAACTCACTCGTCTATGCCTTTATGGACCTTGCTTTGTTCACTCATCAGTAGTCATGTTGGAACAAGGCCATCTCCAAAGTGTTCTTACAAAGTTGGGAGCATGAAATTCAAACTGTCTTGGTATGGTGGAGCGTTAAGAGTTCCTTCTACTGCAGGGGTATCGAACTCCAGGTCTCGAGGGCCGGTGTCCTGCAGGTTTTAGATGTCACCCTGGGTCAACATCTGAATCAAATGATTAGTTCATTACCAGGCCTCTGGAGAACTTCAAGACATGTTGAGGTGGTACTTTAGCCATTTAAATCAGCTGTGTGGGATTAAGGACACATCTAAAACCTGCAGGACACCGGCCCTCGAGGCCTGGAGTTGCCCACCTGTGTTCTAGAATTAGAGGCCGAGCCCAACTCCTGAAAATCATAACCCCCCTCCACCAACTCTACTCCATTCTCCTGACAACCAACAAACCCAGACTCAATCATCAGATCGGCAGATGGAAAAACATGACTCCAGAGAACACGGCTGCACGGCTCTAGAGTCCAGTGACGGTGTGCTTTATACCACTGCATACAAAGCTTTGCACTAACAGTTGACTGTGAAATATTTAGTAGCAGAGAAATTTCACAACTGGACTTATGGGCAGTGTTGGGAAGGTTACTTTTAAAATGTATTCCACTACAGATTACAGATTACAGATTACATGCCCCAAAATGTATTTTGTAACGTATTCCGTTACGTTACTCAATGAGAGTAACGTATTCTGAATACTTTGGATTACTTAATATATTATAATGCTTTTTACAACTACATGAATGTACTATTGCTGTGTGATTTATTACTATTACTGAAGGTTACTCGCCATACCAATACCAACTAGATTTTCAATTTTTAATATAAAATGAGTAACAGTATGTTGGACATTAGGTAAGGCTGCACTTTTTGCAGCGATCTCATATAGAAAACTATTCTGCGGGTATATAAAACAGGTCCGCGGCTCTGAACCGTAGTAAAGGGACCTCTGACTAATATGTCAGGTACCATGTCGGGCTTGTAGCCAAAAACTTTTTGGCTGCAGTGGTTATTATTATATTTACATGCTTCCATCTCCAGTTTCTGGTCGGTGACAACTCCTACTTTTCGACTCTCGTTTTTCTCCCTCCCTCGCGCTCAAAGACACATAACGGGCAGTCAATTCTCCCTCTAGCACGGACTACACTGCCCATGAGGCTACATTCTTTAAGGCAATGCCTGTAACACCTGCCTATTGCCTATTATGCATATTAAATAATTTTTTGAATAATAATTGTTAAAAAATATTTCTTTACATCATTATGCGGCAGCAAGTAGAGGTGACATGGGCCGTGAGATGGAGACACAAACATTTGAGCCTCTTAATGCGTGTTTTGTTTGGGTTTCCACCAGCGTGGAATTACCAAAAATAGAGAGGGCATAGCCGAACATATGAAACAGGAAAAGACCGCCGTGTAATCCCTTTATTTCAACAAAGTAACTGTATTCTGAATACCACCTTTTTAAACGGTAACTGTAACGGAATACAGTTACTCATATTTTGTATTTTAAACACGTACTGCCGGTACATGTATTCCTTTACTCCCCAACACTGCTTACTGCATAGGTGCCACGCTGGAATTCACTGAGCACCTGAGAGTGAACCATTCTTTCACAAATGTTTGTAGAAGTAGAAGTCTGCATGCGTATGTGCTTGATTTTTTTACGCCTGTGGCCATGGAAGTGATTGGAACACCTAAATTCAGGATGGGTGAGTAAATACTTTTGGAAATATTCTGTCCGGGTAATCAGGCTTCTTCCCACAGACCAAAGATATGCAATTAATGGGGTTAGGTTAACTGGTGATTCTAATCATAGCTGTGAATGGTTTTCTGTCTCTATGTGTTAGATTGGCCACCTGTCAAGGGTGTATCCTGCCTCTGGCCCTATAGTAGCTGGGATAGGCTCCAGCCCCACTGTGACCCTGATAAGGATAAGCAGAAGAGAATGGATGGATGGGTCTCAGTCCTACTGTTCCCCATTAACAATATGCATGCACAATAACCGAAGCATATGGTAATTTAAGTCAAAACCTCAAATCAAGAGTGCTATCTGTAGAAAGCACAGGTGGAAGCAATACAGGATCAAAAAATATCAGAAACCTTCTGTTGTAATAAAACAACATAGGATAGATTTAGGTTTTAGGTTAACTATAAAAAATAGCTTAGTTTCCCTAATGTAGGTTACTCAAAGAACCAAAAAAAACTACATATGCAGCTGAGAAAGACTGGGCTCTGCTAAAACTGCCTGCACAGTTATTTGGGGGATTTATACGAATGAGTCTACACCAGATGTGAGCTGAGGACACGACTACTGTCTGAGGCAACGGCGGTAGCAGTTGTACTGTCAGGTCGTATCAACCTGCAGATTTGATGTCAGCGTCACTCAAATGGAGCAGACCGAGCTCAGAGAACTTAACAGTTCGTTCAGAATAGTATCAGCCTTTGGGAATAGAGTTTAGCTACTTTGCTGCATCGGTAACAAAACACATAATTTGTTCAGCTTTTTAAGTGCTGCAGTGACTTTCACAGTTTGGAAATCATCTTTAAACTCAAAATAATGAAAAACCGGACCACGTGCTTTTTTTTTAGGTATCAAAATAGAATATTTACTACACACCAATACATGGTGACCACACAATACAAACAACTGAAGAAACATGCTCAGTTCATCATGAAAGGACTGGTCTTATTAGCAGAAGGGCTCATTTGTTCCATAATCAAGACCAAATCAAAGCCACTGATGCACCTTTAGGATGAGAAAAAAGAAATCTATTGTTCAGACTAAAAATGTTTTCATACTTGTGGATTTTTTATCTGTTGGCAAGAGGACAGAGAACAAAGAAATCATATCTCATACCTCTCCATTAAGACAATACTGTCTAAGTGCATGTCTGCTTCTACATAACCAACTTCATAACATAAGAAGCAGTTTATAAAAGTTAAAAAGAGTATTTTGTATCAGAAATTACTGTATTTGTGTTTTCACTACTTTTGCAATACATTTTACTGCATTTGCTTAATACTAAAGCAAGTACATTTTAAGATGACAAACATTTGCTCCCCTTTTTTAACTTTTTGTAATATACTATACTTTATATTATCACAAAGAGCAGGTCGTTAAATAATCAGAATATCAGTGATTCGATCCAGGATCCTTAGTTCCTCCAACTTCCATGTATCCTTGGGTAAGATGCTGACATCAGACTTTCCCAATGTATCCATCAGAGAGAGAGAGAGAGAGAGAGAGAGAGAGAGAGAGAGAGAGAGTGAGTGAGTGAGTGTGTACATTAATTTAAAAGCTTTAAAAAAGGCATAGAAAAAAAACACTTGTATGAATCTGTGAATGAGTAGGAAACCGCTTTGAGTGTTCAAATTGAGTAGAAAAGGGTACCAGTCTTTAAATTAATAACATAGACATTAATGACTTTGTTAACACACACACAACAAGCACACAGGAAGTTATAACTTTCCTTTCACATATGATTTACAGGCTTTTTGCTTTTTTCTAAACGATGGTGGTGATGGGGACAGACCCAGACGAGCAGAAGTGTGGAGGTCTTCAAAGCCGAGTGTAAACATGCCACAAATGGGTTGTGAGCCCAGTTGGAGAGCCGGGCTGAGCTTCTGATTGCTTCCATTATTTTGTCTCAAATCAAAATGTCAAACAGCATGAAGAATGCAGTCCCACTGTGTTCGCTGATAATTAGAGGATCAGGTTTCCTGTTTCACACCAATCCAGCTCTCTGGAGCCTAGGCAAGAAAATTCCTGCTTGTGTTTCATTTTGTTGGCTTTTCTTAAACAGGACATCCATCTAATCATAAAGATGAATGATTACTGAAAGGCAGAAGACAATGAATCAATTTTTTAAAAAAAGAATACATTGAATCTTGTAGTTTTGTAACCTTGAGTTTTAAAACCTGGAAATTCTGACTACAAAAGTCCATCAGTCCATCCATCCATGGTCAGCTTTGAAAATCTAAGCTTTGCCACAACAAGAACTGTAGAAGAAAATATATGTAGTTTTCATAGGACTCTGTGTAGCCATGTGAAAATATATTAAACCCATGTTTCATGCTTATCCAACCACCTTTAATGGCAAAAACTTTGCTGTTGTGATTATGATCATTTTCCAGGTTGGGTCAAGCTTTAGCTGTAAGACTGATGGCCTCACGTTTGCTCATGGTTGACTCGATGACCGCAAGATGCCCAAATCATCACCCCTCCACCACAGTGCTGACATTTATTATGAGGTATTTGTGCGCTCGCTACGTGCTGCCTGTTCATTGTGGGCTCCCCCCCGGCCCTTGCACCTGCAAGAAATCACTCACCTGTGGTTCATCACCCTGCTTATCACTACTTGAGGCAGTGGCTGTGAGCATCTCGTTGCTGGACTGTTGAGTAACCCTCGTTAGTAAAATTCCGGATTGTATTATTCAGAGTATTCCTTCGTGTTTTCTTAGTATTAATATCTCGTCTTTGCATATAGATTCACCCCGTGCTCCTGAGCCTGTACGTGGGTTTGCCTGATTAGTGTGCATGGAGGAAGATCCCCCATGAGGAGCGAATGGAACGAGTGCGAGGAGCTGTGTGCGAGAGTGGAGACCCCGTTTCCCCTTCCTGTGAACCTTGGAACCCCTGGACACCCTCTCCCCCCACTTGTATATAGAGCACCTGTTGTTGTGTGAATAAAGAACTCTAATTTGTGATTCGCAGTCTGCACGTGAGTCTGTCCTGCCCCTCGTGACAGTGTTGGTTTTCTCCAAACATGGTGCTGTGCTACAGACAAACACCCCCACTTTAGTCTCGTCTGTCCAAAATGACATTGCTCCAGAGCCGTAGTTGTTTAGATGCAACTTTGGAAAGCTAATCAGTGCCGTCATGTTTGTTTTAGAGAGAGGGAGAGACTTTCTCCTTTAAAATAATCCACACTTGTTCAGTCATTTTCTAATTCTACTGTCATTAACTTTAGCATTTAACATGCTAACTGGCAACTTCTCTGAGCAGTGCACAGTCTGACCTTCAAGAGGAATTTGCTTGGTTGTCCACTCGTGGGAAAATTGCATCATTATGTTAACACACATCTTGATGTCTTGCCCAAGGATACTAACACAACCATGTGACACTTAGAATATGTTTTATAGAGTTTTGCACATCTGCAGAGTCTGTTTTGTAATAATTACACAAGCTTTAGAGCTCTAGATGAGTGTTGTTGCTCCAGTGATTTATTTACTTGCCGGGATAAATTAGCAACACTGACTGCTGCATCCTAGCAATGAGTAACATAAATATGTTAAACTCTGAATGGAGCTCTTAAGTCAGTTTTACATATTTACACAACCAGATGAGATGGAGCACTGTTATAGCCATCTTTTTATCAGCTGAAAAAATAATCACTTTGTCAGTAGAGTAGTCTACAGGAGTCTTAGGATCGTTTTTAATTAGTACACCATCATTAAGTTAATATCCTGTTACATGCAGATAAATGACCTTTTTAAAAAGAAACCTGAAAAAAATCATTATCACCTTTGAGTCCTCGGCTGTAAGCTATCAAGGAAGATGCTTCTACAGGCTTAAGTCACTTGAGGGTTATTGTTTAGCATTGTGCCTAATCAGCACACCTTGGGGTTGAACAAAAGTTGAAGAAAATAATCATCGTTAGTAATCATTTTTAATGCAAAGCAGCCAGCATGAAACACACAGATGTATTTAACGTGCGCCTCATGTGCTTATTGCCTATCGCTCTCGCAAACTGTGATGTAGCTGCACAGCCAACAAATATGTGGTTGTTCTCCCTCAGGCTGCTGCTGTATATCCAGTATGGATCTGTTTTTAAGGGGCTTTGGGTGAACTGTGTGCTCTATTGGACCAGCAGGGCCTACTATAGCATCATTAGTGCAGCAGAGTAGTCTCCTACACAAGCTAATTGAAGCAGAGATGCAACAGAAGGACTTAATGAAGAGGGCATTTTTCATTTTTCCTAAATGCAGGGATAGTACAACTGTTTTGTTATATCTCCTGCATACTACTGTCCTCTTGTTGTTGAGTAGATTTTTAAAACTGTATATAACTGAGTTATGAGCTTCTTATTGCAGGAAATTTCTTCTGATTTGCCAGAAACATTTAAAGTTATTTAGTCTTTGACAGTCAAAGCTAATCATATCCTCAATGATTTATAGTGTTTCTGACAAAGGTTAATTTATATCCTAAAGGTCTGAAATGCAATATCACAAAATTGTTTGATCTTCTGCATCTTCTGTGTTATCAGGTTAAATCTCTTTGCTTTTGTGTGAATGTGTGTTTTAGAATTTCTTTGAAAATGCTTTTTAAATCTGCAGATCTGTAAATCTTAAGGCCGCAGCAGTCTCAAAGCTCAGCTGACCACACAGAAAACACATCCACGGGAGCTTACTGTACAAGCTGGGATTTTATATAAAGAGAATTATTTCTCCCAACTGCACCACTGTACCAGGATCTCCCACCTGATTAATCCTTCTTTAACCCCAATAAGACAATCACAACATTTTGTTGTTTGTTTGTTTTTTATTCCCATATTAATTTTATTTTTATAACACTAAAGCACAACAACAGTAGCCTCAAGGCACTTTATAATGTAAGGCAAAGACCCTGGAATAAGAGAAAACTTCAACAATCAGATAACCACCTATAAGCAAGTCTTTGGTGGGAAGGAAAAACTTAACAGGAAAAACCTCCAGCAGAACCAGGCTCAGGGAGGGGTGGCCATCTGCCCTGACTGGTTGGGGGTGAGGGGAGGAAGACAGCACAAAGAAATACTGTGGAAGAGAGCCAGAGAAAGGAAGGTTTTAAACTTACCCTTAAAAGTAAAGCTTCCGCAGAGCTGGTTCTGCGGAAGAGGCGCCTAAAAGCTGCCTCCCATTCTACTTTTCAAACCACAAGTAAACCGTCAGTCTGAGAGCAAAGAGCTCTAATGGGGTGATATAAGGGGGTATTATATAAGGTCAGAAAAGATGGGGCCTGATTATTCAAGACCTTGTATGTGATGAGAAAAATTTAAATTCAATTCTGGATTTAACAGGGAGCCAGTGAAGAGAAGGGGAAATCTGCTCTCTCTTTCTAGTCCCTGTCAGTATTCTGGCTGCAGCATTTTGAATCAACTGACAGTGTTTCAGGGCGTTTCTAGGCCATCCTGATAATAATGAATTACAGTAGTCCAGACTAGAAGAAATATGCATGAATTAGTTTTTAAGCATCCGTCTGAGACAGGATGTTTCTAGTTTTAGAGATATAGCACAAATGACAGAAGACAGACATGTTTGTTTAATATGAACAAAAAATGACTTCAAGTGTTACCGGAGAGCAAGGTATTGCCATCCAGGGCAAATATCTGGTTAGACACCATGTTTCTAACATTTTTATCTTGAGAGAGACAAAACCATGATATTTGATACCTTTCTAAATAAGTTAACCTGTATTATGTTCAAATTCTCAAGGATTCTTCTAATTATTTTTGCATTATTCCGTGAAATATTTTCTGTGCTCTTTTTATTACTGCATGACTTTAAATATGTTTCTTTTAAGGAAGTTTCTCAGAACTCATTGCACAATTTTCACTGGTATGAAACTGAGCTGGTAGTCCTGGAACAAGACATTTTTGTTCCAAGAAAAAAAATTCAGATCTCTTTACCTCAAGTGCAGGTTCATGTGAATATTTCATGCTTAGGCTTCACAGAGCTCTGGTTTTAAAAGTGTGGTACAAAACTCTAGAAAGGACTTTTCTCACAGGACGACAGGAAACAGCAGCTGTTATGCTGTGTTATCTAAGACACTGTGAGATGCAGCATTCAGAATTGCTCCTTTTTTGTCCTTGTGCAGGGAAAAACCAATTTGGCCCCAACTCATAAACACGGCACTAGTGGTGAGAACTTGATTATGACAGCACATTAGCACTATAGGGACAGTGCCCAAAACTCATTATATTCAATTAAGCATTGATCAGCCGATGAAAGTGTGGTGAAGGGCGTGTTGAGGACAGATATTTGGCATAGAATGAATATTTCTGATGCTCAAAGTTATTGGTGACGCGATTTACCATCTCCCCATAAAGCTTCTTAATTCTTACACATACATTCTGAAATATTCTCTAAGATCTAATTAGACCCAAAATGTTTATGTAAAAGTGTATGTAACTCGCTAACAATGTTAGAATTCTCTGGTTAATTATCCCGCTATTTTGGACTCCTCGGAGATTAAATATACTCATATAATAAGCTCTGTGTTTTTTCAATTTCTAATTTTTATAGCTCTAAGGGTAAGAAAAATGCTTTTTGCATATTCTTCAGCAACTCTTCAGAGAAACAAGCCAGTATCTAAAAATCTTTATGTAATCATTTTTAAATGATCTTTCTTTATTGTTTGTCTGATTATACCAGTCCCACGTGGTGCAGTAAGTAGGACCATGAAAGAAAGGGAGGGGGAAAAAAAGCTTTTATCTAGTTTATGGTAATAACTTCAGTGAAATCCAGACAAATGGCTTAAATGGATTAGAAAGATGGTGATGTCTCTATTCTGTACAGTATCTCTCCTGGAGACTGAGGGATTGCTAGAGATTAAAGTTTTATTCACTTTAATTTTTAATGAAGAAAATATGGATTCAACAGTCTAATAGAACACACGCTAGAATGACAACACTGCCACTTTTAGATCGATCATTTTCTTCTCAAAACTGCTGTATGTCTGGCACGATAAGGCCTCAGTCGTGCACCTAAGCAGGAAGACGATGAAGTTCTCGTTTTGCAAGGCAGGCATAGGTTAGATGATGGAACAACTAAATTCTCAGCTGTCGAAGGAGGCAGAGTGATAGAAACTGAATGCCAGTCTGTATAAACCTCAGAACGGCGTTCACTCTATCGAGAGAGCTCTGTGAATTGTGAACTTCCAAAAACAGAGTTGGCATCATCTCCAGGACAAACGGGGCCACTTGTGATATCGCTAAGCACTCCACACTTGGTGAAATCATCCTAATGTACCATTAATTTGATAATGAAGAGGTGGAACAATGGAGGTGTTAGGGATAGTCAGACATCTGCTCTTTGTTTTTGAAGTAATTTTTGCAGAGCTAATAATGCCTGGAGCTTTTGAAATGTAGCCATGTTCATCCTGGGTCCTGCTCTATTGGATGCTCCCAGGCAATCCTGTGCTACAAACAAGGTATCACGTTCTGCTTCCAAGGTGCGCTATACAGACATCCTGTCACCCCAGTAGAGGGGTCCTGTTTAGCCTCAACATTAAAGTGCTGCTATTAGCTTGTCCAACAACTCAACAGTGCAAAATTGTAATCAATGCAAGCAACAGACCTCGCTCATCACGGTCTCATCGTGGTGCGTCACAGCACCACTTGTGCTTAATTTGGAAGCACAAACACCCGGGGAATAAAAAACAAGCCACTGAATCACATGTTGCATGTTTATGTGAATATCAGCTGCAGTTGAAAATATCATGATTTGTGGACATTTATGTTATTCACTGGTTATTACCCAACATGTGACGGAGAGAAGTGGATTGAGAGAAATGTAAATTTAAAAAAATAATAATAAATGATATGACAAATGTCGAAATAGATATTAACTGCAGCAGACATCAGCAGTAAAAGCCTCACTATAATCAGTCTGTAACAATATGGATATTGGATATACGCTTAGAATGAAAGCATATATGTCACCACGCATCTTATAAAAGTCAGTCAATAAGATGAAGAACCAGTATTATTAGTATCTTTGTGTTGAATATCCTTATGTTTTTAATCTGCCTGTAACTTTTATACCTCCTCTTATATCTCTGTGTTCACTCCCAGCCTTCAGAGATCCACTGAGGTCTTATTCGAACTCTTCAAATCGGCTTTATGCTGAATCAAAAACCACCGGTGTGACTCAAATGAGATCTACTCTGCTGGAGCAACAAGCCTAACATCTATGACATCCAGGAGATAAGAGTGTGCGAAATCTCCGTAAAGAGATCAGTGTTCCCTGTGTGGACAGAGTCAGTTGCGAAGGCTGGCTGCCTTTATTGTTGTTTTCCATGCGGGGAACCTCATGGGGTCAGACGTAATTCTCCAGCACAGCGTGAATGGAGATGAATCACTGCTATGGCAGGAATCTTAAAGCAGATGGCACCTTTTCAGCTCTATTCAGGAGTTTCAGTTCCTCCAACCTGTTGTCGGAGAGGAGCACGGTGTAGAAATTGTGATGTATTTTTGTGCTTTGCATGCTGCACACCTTTTATTGTTTTGCTTGCTCAGCTTTTTCTGTACCTGTGGAAAAGTTCACATGCCCTTTGAAAGGATCTAAGCTGACTTCCTGTTTGCTGCTCTGCTTTTCTGCACTGAAATAATTTGATGTCATTCTCGACTCACCAAATCTCATGGCAGCTTATTCTGTAAAAGTCATTCCTCGTTCATCACACCTCTGCTGCTCCTACTACAGCAAAGTATGCCTGCAATTCTTAGTGATTGCTCCCTTTTACATTTTAAAATAATGCGGATGACAAGCCTTGACAGAGACACAGGTGCACAGATAGCAGTCTAACTCATATATTTGCAAGGGAGCAATCAGGCCGTGGGCTCCTTGGCTGCGATTTCACACACGTTTGGCAGCAGACGTTCACTCAGTGACATAATGACTTGTTGTTTTCCAAGAGCATCCAGTCTGATTTTTGCCTGCATGTCCAGCTGTAGACTGTAGATCCAAAATTGTATAAATGAAAGGCCATTAACATCTGTCACACGCAATTATGTTTAGCATCCTTGTCTCTAATTCCATTCTGCCCAGCAACACATTGCCAGGAGATGTTTCCCTTCATTTTTTAGACTGCCCAGCTTGCGAATCACTGATCTTTGCACAGTTGCACTGATGATCGCTTCCGACAGAAGACTGGGAACAAAACACCAGGCGTGTAAACTGTCCACTGACGGACTCAGACTCACCCACTAAAAATAATGCAAGGAAAAAGCTTTTTTCAGTGTTGATTGCAGCATGTTAATATTAAAGTCTACAGCATGTTTGACCTAAAAAGGCAGTCTATCACCAATACTTATTTACAACAGAAAGCACACTGAGAATTTGAAGCAGTTAACCTGTTTTAATGAAAAGTTTCAACATCTACTGACCGAGCTGCCAGCTTCTGTGAATGATTTGATACAAGCAAAAAGATCCCCGTCATCCTAAAACGTTTGGACTCTGTGGCCACACTAAGGAAAAGTGGCTAGTGTCTTTTTTGTGTATTAAGGATTTCTTTCGGTTTTGAGATGTGATTTATGTTCAAGCTTTATATTATTGACAGTAGGGATGCACCGATACCGATACTGGTATCGGGTATCGGGACCGATACTGTAAAATGTGTGTGTACTCATACTTGTAAAAGTTAACCGATACCATGAACCGATACTAACTTATTTTATTAGTCAGAGGGTGGCTGGTCATTTCTGTTGTAGTTTTTTAGATTGGTCACTAGGGGGACATCCCGCGCTAAACAGGCACAGGGTTAGACGAGTCAGACTGGCAGCTCCAGATAAAAAAAGAGAAACTGGAGGCTGCTGTAGCTAGGCTAAACAAAATGTCAGCAGTGTGGACCCGAACAGCCAACTTTAACTCAGGTTTTGGAAAAGCGATGAAAAATGTCAACAGAAAATCCACTGGCAGTTAAAATAACAGAGGCTCTGACTCATTTTATTTCTCTGGATGACCAGCCAATGCCGGTCGTGGAAAGCATAGGATTGAACCGTCTTCTCAGCATACTCAAGCCGCGATATGAAATTGGACACTCTGCAATAATTTAAACGTTTATTTTATTCTCAAACCTAATTTGTATTTATTTTATTGCAAACAGAAGTGTTTATTTATTATTCCGAAAGCTCGAGACAGTGCCAATAGTTCAGTGATATTTTGTTAAATTACAATGTGAATACTCCGCAATAATTTAATAGAAGTGCTAATTTTTCACTTGAAATTTTTTTTGTGGTCATTTTAATTAAGATTTTATTTTTTATCGGCAGAGAATAAAATAAAACCTGTCTTCCAATTCATTGCATTTGTGTGTGTGTGTGTGTGTGTGTGTGTGTGTGTGTGTGTGTGTGGTAGAAGTATCGGTTTTTGTACTCAGTATCGGCAAGTACTCAGATCCAAGTATCGGTATCGTATCGGTTTGAAAAAATTGGTATCGTTGCATCCCTAATTGACAGTCTTCTCTTAATATTCTTACTTTGTATTTTCTTATGCTTGTGAGTTTTTGTTATCTGTGCTTTAGTTGTTTGTTTAGCTTTGGAAGACTTCAGGTTTGTTATTAGTTCCCTTATGTGTTCCCATAAAACAAATCCACTCACTAAAGCCTGTTTAAACTGAGTCCTTTGACCAGGTTACATGGAGGCAGATGGTACAAGAGTGTGTACAAACGGCAGTACCGGGGCATGTACCCATCTAACACTGAACATCGTTAAAGCAGGCCAAAGTTCACGACACAACATCCCTTATGGACTCCCGAGCACACGCGGCATGGATGAGTCATTAATGGTGTTATGCAGCACTGACCTGCTGACCAGCTCCAAGGATGCCAAAGATAAGTGGCTCCATGATATCCTCACAAGCTTTCAGTACAATTCATAACTTTTCATGAATCACTGTACAAATGCACATCAGATTTCCTGTAAAAAAAATTTTACATAGATAGTTTTTAAATAGATTACTATTGCATGCTTTTGGCCCTAGATATAAAGCAGTGAGAGCAAAAGAAGTACAAAACCTATATTTTAAGTCTCGGCTCAACTGAGACAAGCACTGAAGTTCAATAAACCTTGAAACCAGTGGAAACCTTTTTCTTATAGCTCAAAGCAATCCACAGACACATGTGGGAATTTCTGACCATGGGAACAATTGCTCTTACTTGAAGCACAATATATTTTCTCAGCTTCTTTTCTCTGGGCTTAAAAATCTCAAAGCATCAAAGAACACAGAGCCGTTTGTTGTGGGGATTTCTTCAAAAGCTCCTCACCTTTTGGACGGCAAAGAAGGTGCAAAGACTGTGCACAGAGACTTAAAAAAAGTATGTACGAATGCTGTTTTCAAGCTACTCACCATCTATGAAGGGTCTGACATAGTTTTTAATGTGATGTCTGGGGCAGCTGGTCACTTAAGGAGCAACTGTAAAACTGGCTCTGACAATATCACACGAGTGTGTCCATAGAGCAGATCGATTCCCTGAAGAACATCGAGATTCAAAGCCACGCAGACCTTTGGAGAGTCTCAGCTTTGGCTTTAACGCTCTCTAGAGCAGCGACATGAATCTTTAATATACAGCTGAGAAATATCTTCTAGTTTCCATAGAAACTTTTCAAGCCTTTCCTGCTCTTGCAGTATTATCAGCACCCTTTTACTGATTTCCTGTGAAAATTTACAGCTCTCATGAAGACCTGGGAACTTGGTGGGAGTGAAACCTCGCCAACACATCAGCTCCAAATAGCCCACATCGGATTCCCGAAGGCTCCCCTGCCATCTGCAACTCCACACACCCACCAGCAGCCAATACACTTGCTAACGGTGGTGGGGGTTAATTAATGGAGCCCTTGCTCAGAAACAGCAACCGTATGCATTAATCATCTCATCTATATTTAATATTCAACGCTTTGCTAATCCTTGATGTAGTCCAACAAAATCAGGTTTTGTTTTTTAGCAAGAATTGGAGCAGAACAGAGGAGTAAACCTTGAATATTAATGATTACGTTCCTGCTGCCTTGTCAGTGAAGTCGGAGAAATGACCACATGGATACACAGATGTGTTTCGCTGCAGTGCTGCTGTGTTTAGCCAAGTTGGCAGCCAGCAAAGGCTCTCATTCTCCCTTTCCTGTCAGCTCATCCCCCATCTTTCTCTCAGATTTTTTGGACGACCTGATGCAGGGACAGATGGATCAGACCAGGCACCCTTGTTCCCTTCTGGGATTCAGAATAACAAGCCAAATGCACTGCAAAGTTACTTTGAACTTGATTACAGCTCTTATTACAGGGTGCTTTGTCAGCTCACAAGCTGCTGACTCATTCATCAAGCCGTATTGTCTGCTGCAAAAAGCGTTTCACCTACTGCTGCTTGATGAGTTAAATAGCTGTTGGTGGTGATGCACAATAGTTTGTGATTTTGCAATACATTAACTGTCACTGTAGTCCTCACTGCTGTTTGTGCTTTTTGCTTCCCTTCAGAGAGATGGCCTTTAAATCTGATAGCGTGGGCAGCACAAAACGCCACAGCTGGGAAACACAGACAAAAATACTCACTGAGATGGGTGAAAGAAAATATTTTATGATAAAATAAAAATGTAAAAAAGCTTCAGTGAGGTTTAAATGACTTCACTAGTACGACACCGTATTTATAGTTGACCAGTAATATGCATATCTTATATACTGGCATATCTTAAAGCAAATTTATGGTACAGCAAACATGTCCATTTCCATAGGTATTCACCCACACAGAGGGTTTTACCACCTGCATGCTTGTGTGCAGTCCTTGATAAAACAAAAAGCGCATAGCTCGAGGTGGATGAGGTTAAATGCTGATTAGTTAAAAAGTGGGACAGAACAGACAAACAGTCGAGTCCATCATAAACAGGAGAAGCACAAAAACCATCAAAGACCAATGGTGTGCGACACAGTCTGTGGAGTGGAAAGTGATGGACCCAAATACAGATGAACGAAACTTGGAAACGGAACTTGATTATAACAAAGTGGAGGCCAAAAAAACTAAACATGAACCAAACACAAAAAAACATAAATGAGAAATATAGACACACAAAACCTAAACTGGGAAAACTATTCATTCATTCATTCGCTTCCGTTTATTATTTTCAGGGTTGCGGGGGGCGCTGGAGCCTATCCCAGCTGTCATAGGGCGAGAGGTGGGGTACACCCAGGACAGGTCGCCAGTCTGTCGCAGGGCCAACACACAGGGACAGACAACCATTCGCACTCACATTCACACCTAGTGGCAATTTGGATTATCCAATTAATCCCCACAAGCTGCACGTCTTTGGACGTGGGAGGAAGCCGGAGTACCCGGAGGGAACCCACGCAAACACGGGGAGAACATGCAAACTCCACACAGAAAGACCCCGGCCTGATGGTGGAATTGAACTCAGGACCTTCTTGCTGAACGGCAACAGTGCTAAACACCGTGCCACCGTGCTGCCAAAACTAAATACACGAAAACCAGGAACACTAGGAAATACATGAACACCTGAGACATGGGAGGTTAGCAATAGATGACAAGCAGACAATCTGGCAACAAAAAGAGGAACACAAAGGGCTTAAATACACAGAGGGATAATGAGGGAATGAGACACAGGAAGAGAGCACAACTGGGAGTAGTCACACACAACGAGACCGGGAGGAAGCAAAACTGAAAACAATAACATAGGACATGAGACCGTCAAAGTAAAACAGGAAACATGAGACAGGCACAGAGACACGGACTTGACGTTGAAACAATGAGAAGCACAGACATAAAAACATAACTTGACTAAATGTGACACAAGGAGACAGAACCTAAAGATCAGGAACTATAAATAACATAAGCAGAAAACAATAAAGAGAATCAAAACCATGAAAAACAACAGAGAACATAACTTAATCAGACCCAGTACCGTGACATAAATCATGTTCTGTCAAACCTAAAGTCAAATGTAATCGATATATTTGATACAACCCATATTTGTTTATTTTTTATCTTTATTTTAATGTCACTAGTTTGGGCTCATTTTATAGTTTGCAGTGGAGCATATGAAAATAGATAGATGGCAAAAAACTAGGCAAAGCTGTGGTTTTTGGAGTTTCACCATCACTGTGTCTTGACAATCCCTTTTTCTTCTTTACTGACAAGAGTTTAATGGATGATTTCAGCATAACTCACTCTAACTCTGGTGATACAAAAGAATAATAATCAGTTCTTGTTTCTATTCTTGTTGTTTACAGGTGCAATGAAACAGATGAGAATTATCAACTAGATTTTCATTTTGGAGCCAAGATGCCATCGCACTCACTTGTTTATAATCTTCCCACACTGAGCTGAATGCTAAATTACAGATTCAGCTCATACAGGTGCATTGCTTTTCATAGCTAGAGGTCACAGCTGCTTCACACCAGCCTGTATTTTTCATGTCACATTATCACCCCAATGCTTCTCATGGCAGCATTGCCAGTGTTGCTCTGCTTCAGAGGCTGTGAATGTGAAAACCTCTGAGTTGTGTGATTACTGAGCTTTGTCACCTCACAGATCGGTGCATGTTGATCAAAGTAGAAAAGTATAATTGCACATGCACCTTTTCTATATGCTATGCTCTTTATCATGCTGTAATTGCTGCCTTGGCATAAAGATAGGTTGCCAAGGCGGAATAATAGTTCTCTGTAACTTTGCAGGACCAACTGGTAAGCATTTATCTACATTGTTAAATATGCAAGCCAGACACATGTCATTGTTGAGTTCTTTTGGATGCAGCACAAACTTTAGCAAAGACCAAGAATAAAATTTAAAAAAACAACCTTCCTTCACACTCAACATTTTTGAGAAGGTTTTGAGAAAGTGTAAGTTCGAGCTGTTCGGCATTCTTACATTTTCTTCTGACTTGCTAATCCAACATATTTAATTGAAATGTAATGCAATGCCAGCCATGACAATCCTCATTTTAAAGCACACCATGACCCACGGGACAGAAGTGATACAAAACAAACAAAACTAGAGTTTACAGCCATGTTAGCACCAGTAATTACAATTAAGTGCCAGAGATCAGGTGAAACTGGCCAATAGGGACCAATTTCTTTTTTTGCTTTTCATAAACATTCAAAAATTATTCATTCTACAAGTCTTTGGTGTCTCATGTGGATTTCAAATATGGAAATTACTGCAAAATGCAAACTGAAGATAGTAAATTCAGCCAATGAGAATCTTCCAATCTAATTCAGGAAGGGTAAGAAAAAGGCCAAAATTCCTCCACAGTCGTGTCAAAGGCTCATCGCCACAGATTTTTTCACAACTTCTTTGGATAGTTTGGATAGATTTTTCCCCTTAACAAATGAAATCATTATTTAGGGTATTTTTGTATAACTTGTATAATAATAAAATCAGTTTGATTATCCGAAACATTTAAATGTAAACGAAGAAATTGGAAAAGGGACAAAGCACTCTCTTTATGGCTCTGTCTCTTATATGATGATGATGATGATGAATGCTTATCCTTTGTTTAATTATATAGAAGATATGACTTTGGTGGGCAAACAATGCTTCAAATATGTTATTGTTTAATACATTAATAAAGCACTTTTGAAAAAAAAATATGTTGGATCAATTTGTTTGATATCTTCCAGTGAACAATTGGAATTGTTACTGACAGTAACTGGATATAGCCCACCTGAAAAGTGTTCATTAGCAGTCGCTACCATGGTAAACCAGTTTTTTCAAATAACTGACACTTTTTCATGTAAATCAAGTGTTTACAAATTGAAACGTTAGCCTAATGGTGACACTGTATGCGTGGTTGTCAAACTGTGAATGGGCCACAGCGTCTTGCTTAAATATGTCTTTTGTTGGGCAAATGCACAGCTTGTTGCTCCTATCCTGGTAACACAAATTCAACTTGGTTCATTTTTGTTAAAAGAAAATATCCAAAGTAGAAAAAACAAAGTTTGAGAGCCACTGTTCTAGATGAATAATGAGGGGATCATTAGTTTGTTATGTCAGTCAGGGAACATTAATACCAGCACCGAGTTTCATTAAAGTAAAACTATATTTCATGGAGATACTTTACACAGACATCAACATCATGCTAACACTTCACAATAAGTCATTAAGATCAAATAAACTAAATGCCCGAGTGCATTTAAGTCACTCATATTCAACTAATTATTGTTACATAAAATGATTTTTTAGGCACAGTGTTAGCAACACTCTAGGCTGAAATAAAGCTTCTGGCACCAAGAGATAATCTATAACAAGGCTGGATATTGATAGCAACAAAATCCCCTGCATTTCAGTCTCACCAGCAGCATCTAATAAGTTCATTTATGAGATTTTTACTGCAGGAAGGTGTTACCGGTGGTTTGGACCTCCTTGTTAATCTCTCTTGTCAAAGGAAAAACATTAAGAGGATTTAGGAATTATATCCACTACATGTGGTGAAGCTAGTCCTTTACATTGAGACAAATGTATCACATTTCATCATAATTGCATGAAAATTCATTGCACCACATACAAGACTGTATCTGAAGAAAACGTCATTAAGTCACTCCTTCAGGATTTCCTCATGGGGAGTGGAGTGGAAAAAAATGAGACAGCTGGCCGATAGGAATGTGCTGTTATATGTCCTTTGGTTCATATGTGGTACAAAAGTATAGCCATTAAGAATTCATAAGTACTATCTCCCCACAACACCTTATATTCACACATGTGCTGCAATGCTTTTGCTTTAAAAAAAAAGTCTCCTTCAACAGAATATGTGTTTGTAATAACATTTCCCTGTGCATAATTTCCAATTTTCTCCACTGTAATGTTAAACTGATGACAATTTTATACTCTCTGCAATTACATTGTAAAAAAGGAAGAACATGCATTATTCATTTTTCTACACTGATTCTAATGTGTCGGTGTCGTCTGGTAGATGCTCCTCGGAAATAACACGAAGGCCATGAATTCAAAACTAATGCTGTGAAGGTAAGGACCAGATTAATGAGATCATTACATGCATTATGTGAGAAAATTGGAGCCAAGTGTGGGAACTGTGCTTGTTCAGTGGTACCCAAGAGCCTGAAACAGCTCTTATTTTCAGAAGATAAACAAATTAGGAAACATATACAACCATTTAAATAAAATAGTATAAATTGGATGAAAATGTCCACATTCGCTGTCATTGATTTAAGGGGAGATATAACACGTTATTAGGGTTATGAAAACAAGTTAGAGTCACCAGGAAAATCCACCAATGATTACTTTGAGACAGTTAATTTATTATTTGCATATGTAAAACAGAAGAAAGTATGTCAAATATGCACTAATAAGCATAAATGCCAATCTACTGAAGTAAAGCTAAATTAAATTTTCCTTTTACTCTGAAACAAAATTTCAAATTTGAACATGCACATTTTTCCATGTAGTGAGTCTGATTCTCTCGATTTTTTTATGTGAAATCCTGTGAGGGGATTGTTGGTACGTGGTGTTCAAAGCAAGTGAATCATCTGGCACTTATTGACCCTTTTCTCTGATTTTATGTGACAATAATGTGTTGAATCATAAATGCAGCAAAATATATGAAGAGTTCAGATGCAAAAGCCTCTAAATGCCACCTCAGTAAAAAAAAAATGAGACAATGCTATCAAGTGAAAGCTCTCAGTGTGTAGTATGCCATAATCAAACGCTTTTTGTTGGAAGCCCGGCTAAATCCCACGTTGAGCCTCTTAACACTTGTTTCCTCTTAACCTCCCAATGTCAGCAGACTGTACTCTGTCATCAGCACCACCAATCAGAAGACACAAATCCGATCATGTGACAAACAGGTCAAGGTCCCAGTTATCAGTTTGTCTTCATAAGGTTTGCCAACTTTGTATCTTTACACAGGTTCATACTTTACTTTTCACTACAGTAACTAGAGAGGCATAAAGTGGATCAGCCAATGTCTGCTTTGAGATTGTTGATGGAGAAGCACAGAGAAGGTCAGAAGGAGCCTCTCTGTGTTTTTGTGAATCAGAAATCATATAATTGGTTGCCGAGAGTGAACTGTGGCACTGCATGAGGAAGTTAGGAGAGGCAAAGAAGCATGCAAGGGTGGTGCAGGACATAAGAATATACAGAGACAGTGGTCAGGTGTGTGGTAGGAGTGGAATATGGGTTCAAGGTGGGGGTGGGATACATCAGGGATCTGCAGAGTCCCTTCTTGGTTGTGATGGTGATGGACAGGGTGACGGAGTATGCAGATGACACTGTGATCTGCAGAGAGAGTAGAGAGCAGGTGTTAGAGAGCATCAAGAGGTGAAGGTGTGCTCGAGATAGAAGAGGAATGAAAGTTATTGTGAAGCTGAACGCACGGCTGATTGTTGGGAAAAGATGCAACTTCTGGTGATTTTGCAAACGTACTGTTTATAAGGTTGGAAAAACCTGCAGTCAGCTGAGACTGAAGAAGTCGGTTGAAGGATGTCTCCCACTGAAAACACGACAACCAGATGAAAATAATGAACTTTCTGGGATTTCCTTACCTGGACAAATGAGTCACTGCATCAAGACAGGCAGATGAATTTAAACACCTGTGGTCATCTACCCAAAACAAAGGCAGGGTTGAGCGGGTGGAGACGAGTGTCAAGAGTGACTTGTAGCAGAAGAATAAGAGTGAAAGGGAAGGTTTACAAGATGCTAAAGACATCTGCTGGTGGTTTGGAGATGGTGGTGTTAACAAAAAGACACGAGGCCAAGCTGAAGACAATAAGACTTTAGTTGGGAGAAACCAAAATGGAGAAGATTAGAAATGAATACATCAGAGGGAAGTTTGGAGACAGAGTTAGAGGCAAGGCTGAGATGGTTTAGATGTGTGTAGCAGAGGGATAGCAGACATGCTGGACAAAGAACGGTGAAATTAGAGCTGCCAGGCATGAGGAAAAGAGGAAGACCTCAAAGAAGATTCATGGATGTAGTGAAGGAGGACATGCAGAGGGTTTATTAACCCCTATATGATTGAAACTGTCAAAACCTGAAATCATAATATACAGAGACGCTGAGAACACCAGATTACACAGACAAACCCACGAGGATCAGAGGTAGATGCACACTATAAGTACAGACACAAGGTAATCAGGAAACGACACACAGGAGGAACACACAGCTGAACCTAATGGGCATAACGAGACACAGAACTTCAAAGTAAAACAGGAAATCACAAACTGTTTTACAAACAAACTCAGGAACACAAACGCCACACCGGGAAAGCACACAGGCAGGAATAACAAAACACTAAGAACCAAAACCTAAGAACTGTTGAAGAAAATACCAAAATCAGAATAAACTAGAACACAGGATAATAATAGGAACAGTAAACACAAAACGCTGGGTCTAATGACCCAGGACCATGACAGAAACCCTGTCCAGGATGAAGATAGTACCCACTTTCCCGTTATTTATTTCTGGTTATATTTCTAATTTATTTTTAAACATCATAATATTTTTATATGAATTTAATTTGCATCCGCATTGATTTTGACCACAGTGTATGGTCTAGTTATTTTGGAACCTCTTCTCTTTATTCTTCTGTTATTGTTTAGCTATGAAGTGCGCTGTCATTTTGGTGTCATTGTAAGTGGTTGTACTGTGTAATTATTGCTGATCACTTTGTTCAGTGTGTCACAGCTAATTCTGCATGTAAAGTGTCCAGTTACATCTTCGAGTCCATCTCTTTGCTTATTATGGTTGCAAAAAAATCAAAAAAGTTTCTGCAAAAAGAAAAACAAACGCACAAGGACGTTGAAGGTTTGCAGCAAAAGATAATCAAATTTGTGACTTCAATTACATTTTTAGAAAATAAGACATTAAATTTGTTGTATAAATTACCTTTACATTACAATTAAAGTGAACCTACTGTTAGATGGAAGTTTTTTGCACCCAACTCTTCTTATATTAAGGTTTAAGGCAAAAGTAATATTTGCCAAGTGCTCTAAAGATTCTCCTTTATTCAGCAGCTTTGGCAAGCATAAGATTTGTGCATTAAGTTTCATTGGAAGCCTTTGGGTAACTTCGGTTTTTGAGTTTTAGAGTTTTGGAGACTTCCTGAAACAGGCATACCAGAATGATATTTATAAGTTAAGTGTAAGAATGACAATAACAGCTGCTGCAATACTAAATCATCACCTGCAGTACGTGTGTCAATCTGATCTGATGCAGTCTGTGAGAAATATTCCAATACACTTGAAATATTCTGGTGAAAATTACAGTTTTAAAAGATAGACACTGTTATTCAAAGAAAGTGTCTCTACCCCTCGTTTTTATTGTTTTTACAGTGATGTCTTTATCAATCATTATCATCCTTTCAAAATCAGCTAAAGTCACTTTTTCACTGACAGACAACTGAATCTTTCATCTTGTCTGGGGTGATTATTCTTTATTCATTTCAAATTATAGCTTCATAATGTAATGGGGTCACAGGGAGAAGTCATAGAAGGCCGATAATGTTTCCTCCACAATCCCACACTCACGATGAGGTGGTGTTTCTCATACAGAGCGCCATTCATCATTCGGCTCTCAGCTCTCCATCCAAGTATTACTCATTAAAGTAAAAGAAACTGTATTTCTTGCCTTTACACATATCCCACAGAGGAGAGAGGGAACTTTAATTAATTTGCCTTTGCTCCTGCTTGTCAGTGGGCAGAAGTAAAAGAAAAAGATTTAACAAGGAGTGTGGTCCTGTCCTTTGTGAGCAACACGTAAGGCTATGTCCCTATAGGGTCTCAGGATCCTGTGGGAATGACTGAAACCTTTACAAAATAGGACCCCTTTGATTAAAGCTGCCAGGTATTTAAATTTCACTTCAGTTAAAGTTCCCGTGTGTCCCATAATCGCAAAACTTCATTAAAATATCATTAGGATGTCACTAGCTGAGTCGCGATAGTGTTGCCGGTGTTTCAGTCCTGCTGCAGTGCAGAAGTCCTTATGCAATTAAGGAGTTCTCAACAGTAAAGAAGGCCAAGAGGGATAAGAAGGTGTGTCTTATTCACTCAAGTGAGCCCCGTTTGATTCTGACAGGAATACACCCATGGGACAGACACGGAAACCAGCGAGCATGTTGCTCTGGTCTGACTTTAATGGTTCTCTCAGGTGTACACAGGTGACTTACTCCTGCATGTTTTAAAAGATTAGTCTCTCTGGTGGATTAGAAGATCCACGTGTGGGTATTTGCACCAAAATTTTAGCAACAGATCCTGTAAGTCCTGTAAGTTGTGCAGTGGGGCCTCCATGGCTCAGGCTTGTTTGTCCAACATATTCTACAGATGCTTGATTGGATTGAGATCTGGGGAATTTAGAGGCCAAATCAACACCTCAAATTCATTGTTATGCTCATCAAATCGTTCCTAGTCCATCTTTGCTTTGTGGCTGGTGCGCTAACCTGCTAAAAAAGGACACAGCCATCAGGGAATGCCATTTCCGTGGAAGGGTGTGTACATTTTCTGGAGCAATGCTTAGGTAGGTAATATGTGTTAAAATAACATCCACATGGACAGCTGGACCCACAGTTTCAAAGAAGAACATCGCCCAAAGCATCAAACAGCCTCCACCGATTGTCCCTCTTCACATAGTGCAACCTGGTGCTGGGTGTTCCTCAGGTAAGCAATGTACATGCCACGTCCATGCCATGCAAAAAAAAAAAAAAAATGTGTTTGATCAGACCATTCCACCTTCAGTTTCTGATGTGCACATCCCCATTGTTACCCCATTGTTTATACCCCCACATGGGTATAAAAATTGCATTTTAGAAATGAGTACATCACAGGGACAGCTTAGGTCAAGCAGTTTGGAGACAAAGTTAGAGAGGCAAGGCCAAGGAGATATTGTATCTGATTGGAAGTCTTTTTCCCTTAAAAACAGTAAACAGTAACACTCCAGCAGGAAGCCAGATTGTGTGCATTCAGTAAAGATTGGACTTGTAAACATCTTATATAAAAAGGCATATGCAGCTATAAAAACAATCCTGAGCAAATTCAGTGTTTTTAGATGTGTTGGTGTGTGAAAGCAGAACCAATGAAGTGTATCCCTCCATTGTTTTACACCACAGAGGTGAGCTGACCTATTGCAAGCTAATTAGAGTTTGCAAGAACAGAGATAATGAGAGAGAAGGATGGCACATGTGAAAAATACATGACTCGCCCATTTAGGGACAAATTAGCTGATGATGTGCAATTCTGAACAACAACCGGTAAAAGGTCAAAAAGAGGCCACAGCTAGATTGATATCTTCAGGTTTTCAGCCAGTGCCTGCTTTCTCCTAAGATACCTAGTAATTCGCTCACCTCTGGGGCCTAATTATCCTTTAGTAAGAATGAAAGCGAGCAGGGAGGGGTGGGCACAGACCTAGATGTTTTTTTACTCCTCTGCCACCTCCCTTGGAGTCGGATGATAACATCGTCACCAGTGACCAGCACTCATTATAGCCCAGGCTGTGCTCCAGGACAAGAGCTGTGACAGGATTCACATCCCCCCGAGTGGAGGTAGAAGAAAGAGCTTGCTGTCATTTATTCATAGCACAAAAGTCATAATCCTTGGCTTGTGTAGGTTTCCTGAGTTCCCGTCTCAAGTCAGAGAGACCGGCGAGGCCGTGATGGGATCACGGAACTGAAAGCAAAGATTGTTCACTTCAGAAGAATTAACTGCTTTTAACAGCAAATTCCAAATTTGAGAGGGCATACTGGAAAAAAAGGAAAGTATTTATAAGGGAAACAGGCTGTGACCCTACATCTTCAGTTTTGTGTGGGCAAGATAAAAACAGAATGTCCGGGTAAAGGTTAAATTTAAAGTGAATCGGTCTCAAGTATGTTGAGCATATGTCACCTACTTCCATCTGGATAAGTGAATAAGCAGGCCTGTTAGGTAAGAAAAAAAACACTGGAGGGGAAATGCATTTGGTCAAAGTTTTACTCCTAAAAAAGACCATCAGTGTGATTCTTGTTCACGTTGTTTAAATTCACTCTGTGAAACAAGCTTGTTTCTAAGCTGCAAGTCATTATAACTGTTACCATTTACAAATCTAAGAATGAAACTGGGTTCCCAAATACTTGGTTAGACAGTGAATAGATATACATACAGGTATACAACAGTGAAAACACTGGTCTTAAAGGTTTTCTTAAAAAACCTGTTGGACACATTTGATGAAAACTTTGAGCACCAGTCTCAGGACCAGTATTATTTACACTAAGCTGGCTAAAACACATTTATTTCCCACTGATTAACGAAATACGACACCATCTAACAGGAAACCAGCTGTAACGCTTCCTGTGGCTTCCATTACTTTTTAATGTCAAGTGTTAAATCATCTACCTTTTGTAATTGTCTGTCGCACTCTTACTAATTTCACCTGTTTGTTCCCTGTGGATGAGACACCTGTTTGTGTCTCATCCACAGTATTGTACCACTCCATCTTTCTGCTACTCAGACTTCTCATGCTCCTGATTTCGATTTTTGTTTTGTTCTTCAGGTCTTTGACTTTGTGTTTTGTGTTTCTTATTCTTTTGTTTTTTGATAAATAATTCAAAACTCAACTTCAACTCAACTGTATCGACCTCAGAACAACTGGTTTAAAGTATTCTACCGTCAGGTTTGGTTGGTGAGGAAGATCCAGCTTTTGCTTTTGTTATTCCGAAGATTTCAAGTAAGCCATCGCTTCACAATGAAATGTCGTCCATACATTGTTTATGTGTTCTCACTGAGCTTCAGTTGACTTTAGTAGTCATTTGGGGTTGGAGGTGCTGGAGACATTCCTTAAAGATTTAGTTCCATATTGGCATGATAGCATCACACAGTTGCCACTGATTTGTGTGCTCCACATCCATGATGTGAATCTCCTTTTGCACCACATCCCAAAGGTGCAGATTGAGATCTGGTGACTGTGGAGGCCGTTTGAGTACAGTGAACTCAGCGTCATGTTCGAGAACAGGGCGATCGTGGCTCAAGAGTTGGGAGTTCGTCTTGTAATCAGAAGGTTGCCGGTTCGAGCCCCGGCTCGGACAGTCTCAGTCGTTGTGTCCTTGGGAAAGACACTTCACCTACCGCCTACTGGTGATGGCCAGAGGGGCCGATGGCGCGATATGGCAGCCTCGCCTCTGTCAATCTGCCCCAGGGCAGCTGTGGCTAAAACTGTAGCTTGCCATCACCAGTGTATGAATGAATAGTGGTATTGTAAAGTGCTTTGAGGGGTCCTGAAAAGCACTATATAAATGCAATCCATTATTATTAATATTATTATTATTAAGAAACCAGTTTGACATGATCTGAGCTTTGTGAAATGGTGCAGCCATCAAAGGATGGGTACACTGTGGTCATAAAGGGATGAGGATGGTTGGTAACAATACCCAGGTAGGCTGTGGTGTTTAAATGATGCTGACTTGGTACCAAAGGCTCCAAATTGTACCCAAAAATATTCCCCACACCATTACAGCACCACCAGCAACCTGAACCATTGATACAAGGCAAGATGGATCCTGATGCTTTTTATGTTTACACCAAATTCTGCTGTCTAAATGCTGCAGCAGAGACTGAGAATCATCAGACCAGAAAACACTTACTATTTTCTGTTTTTCGACCATCCCTTCTAAAACTGAGAAATGATCGAGTGGGAAAATCTCAGTAGATCAAAAGCCTATTGGGCACCTTTCTTTCCATTTTGATGCTCATCTCCAACTTCATGAGGTCACGTTGATCATGTCTACATGCCTAAATGCACTGAGTCACTGACACATAATTAAAGGATTTGAATATTGTGATTCATCCACAGAATCCAGAGTAGTTTATTTTGACCTTACAGTTTTGCAGTTCTTACTAAATTTGGGTTGGGTTTTTTTGGTAGAAATGTAAAAAAAAATAGCCTTATGTTTAAAGTGTTAATAACATAATTTATGTGAGTTAATCGCAGTGCTATTCAGAATAAATACTCTCTGATGAGGAGGAGGCCTCAAACACTCCGAGTTCTTTCTCACAGATGTGTCATGATTTATATTACCTAAACATACTGAGACCCTCTGTGGAGGCTCTCCAAAATTTTAATCCTCATCCTTTCATACACTGATAAAAACCAGCACAGTCCCATATACAGTTTACAATAAAAGGAGCTGAGTAACCCATTTATGAAAAGCAAAGGCGTTGTAGAAAAAAAAATCCTCACGATCAGCTCTCACAAGGGACCTCGATGCGGAGTGACAACTCACAAGCTGCTAATCACCCATGCCAAAGCAAAGAAAGAAACAATGCCAAGATCAAAGCTCCGCATATCAGCAGCTCTGTTACATCCTCTTCCATTCTGAAGATTACCTGAGCAGTGCAAGGTTAGCCTCCAGCCCTCCTGCTGATGAAAAAAGAAGTGCAGAACAGGCAGAAATCCACTGATTCTCCTCGAAGGGAAACCCACACAAGAGCACCATATAAATATTCTCTTTGATCCCGCCAGCCTGGCACAGGTTGACTTGGATCCAAGTAGGCATTAGACGACAAAGGGATCTGAACGAGGACAAGCCACATGCATGCCGAGCTCTGAGGAGGCCAGATGATTGCACCATCTGGCCTTCTTCAGCAGGTTTGAGCTCCTTAAAAAGAGACTCTACTGATCTGCAAGCGAGATGGGAGACTGCTGCATAACCAGAGATGCTTCTCAGACACGGATACTTTTAATGTGTTTTCAAGGATAAAACCAGCTGAAGATCAAAATTATAAGATGTATTTTTGGATACTGCTAAGAATTTAAATTTACATTTAAATTTAAATTTATGTATTGCAAAACTTGTAATTCTGTTTCATCAAGTTGCAACAATTGCTAATCTGAAAAGAAGACTGGTCAGTGGTTGAATCCTCCAAAAAGTCTGGCTTTGGCTCATTCACACAGAGAGACCCATTCATTATTCAGGAGTCAGTATAAATAGGATATTTAATCTTTTCAGTCTGAATTTTCCTTTCAGTCTGGAAAACTGTCTGAAAGACTTCCTTTTATAAAGTATGAGAAGCTATAGATTAGGCCTGCAAAAGAAGGAAACAAATACTGAACCAAGCAAGAAAAAACACTAACATGAGGCCATTACAATACAACAAAAAGATCATCTTAAATGACAGCCTTTTTTACTTGATATTTTCTTTCTTTGTGCAAAATGTAGCCTTAAATGAAATGTCCCTCCTGGACTAGATTGCTTGCAGTACCCTTCATGTCCTTGTTTCTAATTCATGTGAGCAGTAAAGCAGTGGCTGTGTCCTTCTGCATGCTGCTTTCCCTCTGTGGTTATGGTGTGACAGGTGGTTTTAATGGGCATACATGCAGCTTTTCTGGTCCAGCTTCAGAGATCCACGTTGAGAACCTGCTGTGGCAATCTGAGCTGCTGCACAGTCCATGTTATACAGTAATGTTGCTTTAAGTATTCTTGTGGCAACATGAAAATTACATACAGCAAGATAATTACTCTACTATTGAAGATAATTGCTGCCAGTGCTGCTCAGTTGGCTTCATTTTCCCGTTTGTCTGCTTTAGTTTTTTTTACTTTTTTTAAGTGCGTGTATTTTATTTTGTGGATTGCAAATCGACCTTAGCATAGCATGTCTGTGTTAAATGCTGTGCCAGCCTTTCGTGGCGCCGAATTAAATTAAATTGCTCTCCCCCAAGAAGCATTTTGTTGCATAAAGCATCAATTATAGTCGCTTGTGCTGCTGCAGCAATCCAATCAGTGGGAAGTTGGCCCTTTAATCTTGTTTTGGGGTAGTTTTTGCACTTCTTTCTTCTTACACCTTGTCAGGAATAAGTTAATTAACTAATTAATACAAGTTTTAAAAAAAGTAGGTAGAGGTAGAAAACTGCTCTTTAAGAAACATTTAACAAATTTCCAATTTGTAGTTTGCTCTCGGTCTTTTAAAGGGTCAGTCCAATTGAAATCTAAGCTAAAGATTTGAATTATGGGGGTCATTTGTGTAACTATACCAAAAAGCCAAAGGTTAATTGCAGATGTGGGACATTCTGAAGTTTGGAATATATGAATGTGGTTGTATAATCCTTGGACTGAGGATTTCTGGCCAAGATGATATCATAGCTTTTTTCAGCCAATCTCTTATTTCAGTGGCGATATTAGTCATATATTAGTTGTTTGGATTTTCCTGAGGTATAGAGTGAGGTCCAGACTTTCAGCAGGTCAATCTCATTTTAAGAGTTCGGGTTTTATTGTGAAGAAGTTCACACTGTGGTTGATAGAGCTGCACTTTGATGGGGATTGATTTATAAAGCGAAACCTCACGACACCTGCTGCTGTTTTACCCTCCTAGATCCTTTCTCTGAGTTTTGTTTAGGTCATTGTGTTTCACATTATCTGAAAAGTAACATGTTATATTCTCCAAAGGGACACGTAGTTCTCCTCTTTTATTTTATGGTCGTAAGAAAACTGTGCAGCTGACTGTAAGACAGCACATTAGTGCGCATTCCTTGTGTAGTCTTAGTTTTTTCCACATTTGCCACGCACAAATGTTTCAATAATCAAACACATTTCAATGTTAGACAAAGATAACGGGAGTAAACACAAGATGCAGTTTTTAAATGATGGTGATTAATTTCTTACGGGAAAAAAGCTATCCGAGTCTACCTCGCCCTGTGTGAGAAAGTAATTACCCTCCAAGCCTAATATTTGGTTGTGCCACCCATGGCAACAAGAACTGCAATCAAGCATTTGTGATAACTGGCAGTGAGTCTATCACATCACTGTGGAGGATTTTGGCCCGCTCTTCTTTGCAGAATTGTTTTAACTCAGCCACATTGGAGGGTTTTTGAGCATGAACGGCCTGTTTAAGGTCACACCAAAGCATTACAATCTGAGTCCAGACGTTGAAAAGGTCACTCCAAAAGCTTCATTATTTTTTTCTTTCTTGAGGCATTCAGAGGTGCACTTGCAGGTGTGGTTCAGATCATTCTCCTGCTCCATAAATCAAACATGCTGGAACATCAGGGAACCGACTAATATTCTCCTGCAGGATTTCTTTGGTAGGGAGCAGAATTCATGCTTTAATCAAATACGGCAAGTTATCCAGCAAACAAGCCCCAGAACATCACACCACTGTGTTTCTTGGAATGATGTCCTTTTTATGAAATGCTGTGTTAGTTAATGAGCCTTTCCTCCTTCCCGCTGAAAGTCAGATATGGAGCTGAAATTTCTTTATTCCTGGATGTAACAAAACCATCTTCAATCCATCTCCATCTGGTATTTAAACATAGTGGATTAATACAGGGTTTCTGATTTTGTTACATGTTTAGGATTTTTGTTGCTTTTGTTTTCACTCGTTCAGTTTGATACATTAGCGTGTCCCGTACAGCCTAGCACCATTGCCAGATTCATAATTTTGATACACTGAAACAACCACATCAATCATGGCTGAGATGATTGATGTTCTAAACACTGCTTTTATTAAAATTAAGGCCAGAAACAAGTTATCTTAAACTTCTTCACTAATTAGGGCAATGTCACAACTGGAAAAACTAATGACTTTAAGACCCTTAATTAGAACAGTTAATCAGGTTTCTAGATATGCTGTTTATCGATTATGAATTTGATACTGTTATATGATAAGTACTGGGGTACTAGGGGTATAAACACAATTACCTTTGAGAAAGAAAACGTTGAAATGACTTTAGTTTAATTTATTTATTTATGTATAGCCAGTTTAAATAATGCATCACAAGGAAATTTTGGCAGACTGTGGATGTTTGAGCCCAGCTGGATCTCTGTAATGTGAACAACATATATAACTTAAAATGCTTGTGCCACAATGATACAGAAGGGACTCTGGAATAAACTCTGTATGTTTGCCATGTAAATGGAAGTGGCAGAACATCTTTGTGAACTTCAGTCGAGAAGAAAGTAGAAACTTTACAAAGAAATTCAGCTCTGATAGATCCTCCCACCTTTAATGGCATTGCATTTTTCCCTGAGCGAGTGCAGTCCAAGGAACAGCAGTGTTATTATAGAGTTATTTTCTCCTTTTAAATGCTGCATGTGAGCCTTCCAAGTGTGGGTGTCTGCTGGAGGCGGAGTAATCCTCCCTGGTCTCACAATCCAAACAAGCCCAACATAAAAGGAAAGTGCAATTACCCAGCCTGATTCTAGATCAATTGAATGCCACCATCAATAAATGTGGAAATTTTCCTCTTTACTCTCGTTTGGTTGTCTCTTCGGTGTGAAAGCTTTTGTTTGTTTCAAGGACACTGTGGGAGGAGCATGCATACATACCAGAAGTGCACTGATTTATTTGATTGGAATGTGCAGTTTGTCTCATTCTCCCCTTAAAGCTGGACAAGTGAAGTGAGTGTCACAGACATTGAAAAACAAGGTCACAAAACAAGGTCGAATGACATCAGCATTAAATATAATGCTTCTTATTCCTCTTTTTTAAAAATGCAGATACCAAATTACAGTTTAACCTGGATGGGAGACGTGCACTAACAAAATTATTGCCCAGCTTTGCCAGTCCCTCATCTATTACCAGCATTTCTGGGTCTTTCAGCTCAGTGGTTTTAGTTTTTAGGGCCCAAAGCTTTTCAGTGTTTGAGTTCACTCTCATCAGCATTGTTTCCAGCTGCCGGAGCTGTTTTCAGCAAATGAGCTCTGTACAAATAGCAGATAGTTACAGTTAGCAACTACCCCAAGCATTTAGCTGAGAAAAAAGCTCAGCTTATTATGTATTGGTGATCCGGTTGACTTTGGCTTATTAAGTTTCCATGGGACTGCTGATGATCCAGAGATAAGCACTCTGGTGCTTATCTTTCCATTCCTTTCCCCACTACCTCCCTTTACTACCATTACTGTGTGTAGTTGCTATTGTGGTAGATATCTGTTTTGATCTATATCTTTTTCTTCTCTTTTTTAAAAATTGTTGCATAAAAGCACACAGCCATGCACATTATACACAATGTATACTCATTTATAGTAAGTTGATACTAATGGTTATATTTAATACTCGTGTTTCCATGTATTAAATACAATGAAAAATGAAAATATAAATAATTTTCATGTATTTCATGTATTGGGGCGATCGTGGCTCAAGAGTTGGCAGTTCGTCTTGTAATCGGAAAGTTTCATTCAGCTCTTTGTAGCATTGCTCTTCTTTGGGGTTGACTGACCAACAACAGCAGAGAGAAAGAGCAGTCTACACACCATTTGTGGCCCTGCCCCCTGGTGGCAGGAAATAGCTACAACAAGTTAGGTTCTGGGTGGGGCCAACACAAAACCATTTACAAGCCATTAGCTGATGAGCTCGAATTAGAGCTGGTTTCTGTTCAGTGAAGTTACCAAAACAATACAATAATCCAATAATTCTCCACCATTCACACACTTACCGAGTCCGTCTCAGTGGACATGATATAATGTGAAAGACAGTGGAAGTTGGTTTCATATAATATTATACATGGTTATGCTGAGGATATGTCGGCCAATTTCCACTGGGAATGCCTTTTGGTTAAACTGTCAGCAAGAAATTTGCATTTGCACTGTTACATTGTTATATAACTAATGCATATAAAAAAAACAGCTGCTTGTTTAAGTGAAAATACATTAATTTTTTTTTTTTTTTCTTTGCACTAATAAAGTTGTGGAGTTGTAAAGTATTTTGTCTAGTGTCAATTATATCGCCAGTTATATCGTTATCGCAAATTTTCAAATGTATATCATGATAAATATTTTTGGTCATATCGCCCTGCACTAGTGTAAACCACTACACTTTATTGCTTAGTCCCATTACCATTTTAAATTTAAAACCTGTCAGGTTGCCGTGACAGTGACGGCTCATTCATTCTGGGCTGTCACCTTTTTTCTAAATATAGTCCGAATCCCTGCCCCCAAAGCACCAGCCTGACAGGTGATGAAGGCACATCCTCTGCCACTCAATCAAAGAGACATCCGTTGACCGAGCGTCCTTTTATGAGACACACAATTCCTGCTCTCCACTAAATTTGTATTTACTTCTTTTAAAGCAATGGAAAAAAATAAGGTTGTCTATATCTGCGTGGAATTTAAACTACACCAAGGTCAACCAGGAATTTCCATAAACAGAAAAAGTGAAGAGTTTATCAGAATTATATTTTATATTTTAAGTTTTCCACTGCAGAACAAACCCCACTCTGTATTCTCCATTTCTTGCATCTGAATCTTCAAAGACATAATTTGCCTCCATCCTGCTGAGCTGACAAATCATCTCAGTGCGTGGCTTCCTACCATCCTGAGAGACCCTCAAGGCACTGAGCTACTTTCACTCTTGTTCCAGCATCAGACTTATGCTTGAATCCATCTTACTTTTAAACAGTGCTTAAACCAACACTAAATTTGTTCTCCTCAGGGGGAACTGGGATTCAGAGACCTTGGAAAGGAGCCTCGTAATTTTACTGCTGTGGTAGACAAATGAAAATGCAGCTACAAATACAAAAAAAAACCAAACAATGTATTTGATTGCAATGGCATCTGTTTCTAACTGTATATCTAAACTCAATTATAACAACATATATTAAATGAGAGTAATGCACAAGGTGTCAGAAGCAGAAGAGCTGGACAGTAACCATCCAGCAGCCATTTTTGACTTTTTGAATGACTATTTATTTCCTGTCAGCTCATTTTGGCTGATAACTTAAAGAAACGTGGAAAGATTATGACTGAAAAATGGCATCTTATACATTTAAGTCTGGACTACATCCAAGTTCAGGCACTCATAGGTTTGGAAAAGTAATAATGAGATGAAAAAATAAATGTCTGCATTGCCTGGCGGTCTGCTCGTGAACTAAGGCTGGATGTTCTTAATAAGAATTTGTAACCTGGAAGCGCTTCGGTACAAAGGTGGTGTCATTCCGATTTGTTCCAGTGTAAGAATACCTGCAGATCACAGTCCCGATCACAGTGTTGTCCAGAGTTCATGTGGGAAAATGGCCTGAACGCGTCACCGTTACTCCCGTGTTTGCTCGACAGGTACTTGATAGTGCAGCTTTAAATATCAGTGCAAGCATCAAGGCTTAATTTTCACCTTCACTGCCACAGCTCAAACTCATGAAGTGAAGCATCGATCAGTATAAATCATTTTATTCCCAACAGCCCAACAGCATTGGCGTGAGCCATGAAAACAAATATTTTATGTATTCTTAGCCAATTTAAATATTTTAAAATATTAAATTTTTCAAAGCAATGGTGCATCATAACATGCGAGCACGCATGCAAAATTATTATGAAAGCAGAGACTTACTGTGGGAGGAGACAGGCGGAACATCAAAGGCTTAGCCGGCATACATGTGCCGATCCTCCATCTTATGCTAATCATCATGCGGGGTTTTACACTTCCAGCACAAGAGCTGCATGAGAAGATGTGAGCCGAGTCATGTAGAAGTGTGGAAGGTGCAGACAGGTTTATAGGAGGCAAAAAATGTTTTATAAAAATCAACCAACATTACAGATAAAGCGAGGAGAGACCTGGTTTATTTGAAATCTAGGTAGCTGCTTTGATCAAAGATTAACACTCAAAGATGGTTTTCATGCAGGCGTTGGGCACACGAGGGAGGTGATGCAATGATAATGACTTATTGAAGCTGTTCTATATATTGTTATCGACTTTTTTAGAACACGTGAAATCATTGCTCCCAAAGGGTTTTGTCATTTGCTCATCATGGTGAAATAGTGCTCTGTCTCCTTTGGGTAAAATAGGATGGATTTGACGTTGGGCTCCATTTTTCTGGTAACTCGGATACAGCGTTTACCTCAAAAAGGAATCAGTGTTATTATGTTTTGACAGCCTTCATTTTACACCTCCCTCTTGTATTTATTTTTCTGCCAACTAATGTTTTAGCGTCATGATAAGAGTAGAGTTCAAAGACAGAGTGACAACAGATGGGGGAGAAACGCGAAGAGCCAAATAGCCGAATGGTTCGCACGTGTTCCAGAAGAACCATCTAAAAAATGTTAACCAGTAACCTTTTTAGCACATAGTATTCAGTTTCCACTCAACTTGTATTGCATTGGCTCAATGCATATTGGAAAATTCTAAAAGTAATTTAGTAGAACTCCTGCTAGATGATAAGCAGGAAGTAATGTTAGTATTTCTTGTTTTATTCTCTAGGAGGTCTTGCAGAATACTCCTAAGAAAAGTAAAAGGCTTTCTACTTCACGCTGTCTAGGCATGCACAAACATTACTATTAGAGATGGGGGTTTTTGGATTTAATATTTGCTTGTGTGAAACACGGTGAAGGATTCAAACAAGGAAAAAGAATTTGAATGGTCTTTCAGGGAAAACTACACAATCACAAAAAAGCAGAAAAGCTTTTATTTTAAATCGTTCCCCTCCTCAAAACTAACTGAAAAAGACTAATGACCAACTGTGACTGTGATAAATGCATACAGCTGTGGTCAAAAGTTTCCATCCACTCTTCATGAAAGCATGAACGACATGGTGACTTGGTGTTTTGTTTTTTTTTAATGATTTCTTTAACTGTTCTTTACCAGGACAAAGTGATTGTAGACCATGCATCTTTAATGACTGCTACAAAACCAACACCTTCAAGCTCAACTGAAATCCACAGCTGCTCACGGGGACAAGCCAAACGTTGTCTGGACAAAAGTTTTATGGTCAGGTGAGACAACGATTTAGCTGTTTGGCCATAATGACGCACAAAGATGAGTAAACTAAGAAGACTATACAAACTGTCAAGCATGGTGGTAGCATCATGCTCAGGGGCTGTTTTGCTGCCAGGGGTACTGATAGATTACACAAAGCGGATGTGATAATGACAAATTCCTCAACTTCACCTCAAATCAATACGTGGATGAAACTTGAACACAGCTGGGTGTTCCCAAGACAATGATCCCAAATACAGATCAACATTAAGCTTCTCGTGGGGCAATCGTGGCTCAAGAGTTGGGAGTTCGCCTTATAATCGGAAGGTTGCGGGTTTGAGCCCCGGCTTGGACAGTCTCAGTCTTTGTGTCCTTGGGCAAGACACTTCACCCGTTGCCTACTGGTGGTGGTCAGAGGGCCCGGTGGCGCCAGTGTCCGGCAGCCTCGCCTCGGTCAGTGCGCCCCAGGGTGGCTGTGGCTACAATGTAGCTTGCCATCACCAGTGTGTGAATGGGTGGATGACTGGTTGTGTCAAGCGCTTTGGGGTCCTTAGGGACTAGAAAAGCGCTATACAAATACAGGCCATTTATTTACCATTTCTGGAACAGTCTTCACAAAGCCCCGACCTCAGTAATGTTTAAACATTTTTGCACTTGCTTAAAAACCAGGTCTGTGCCAGAAAACTAACCAATTTGAATAAGCTGTACGAATTCAACCAAGTAGAGGTGTCAAATATCTAAGCAGAAATACACATGCCAGAAGCATGTGAACGCCTACCAAAAGCTTCAGGTTGAGGTGCAACTGCAGCTAAAGGATATTTAATCAATATTAGTAAGAGTATGTATATAACTAAACATTAATATCTACACTTTGACTCTGTGTAGATTGGAGGGAAAAAATTACAACTTTACTTTATTACTTTGTGCAGCCAGTTCTTGCTCTTTAAAGATGTATGCTTACAAATAAATAATTAAAAGCCCCAAATTACCATTAAATTCATGCACATGATGAGTGTATGTCAATTTCTGACCATAACTATTTATCCAATCGTGCATTCATATTATTCTAACAATATGAATGCACGATTGGATAACACCATGCAAGTGACCTCACGACAGATGGTAACCACATCCATCTTTAACATACAGTCTGTGGTCAAGCCTCCAAAATCTAAGACATGCACCAAAAAGCAGAAATGAAATTAGAACACAGGTGAGAGAAAACTGAAAACTGAACTCTTTTTGTGGTCCTGCTAACAGTTTGAATGCTTGTTGTCCATGTTGTGTTGCTGTATATCACATTCGGAGATGGCTCTAAGTGTCACATTAGATAAATCCGAGCAGTGACCCATTCTGAGGAGACATGGATGAGATAATTACAGTAGTACATTACACAAAATCGGTCAAGTGGAAAATCCTTAGTGTGTTTATGTCTACCTCGCTGCCTCAGGAGCTCAGACTCATTCAATCCGAATGCACGAGGTTTGATGACGATGTGCCAGGATAAACTGTAGCCTACTTTTGAGGGGGGACAAGTTCACATTAACATGTCTCTGCATATTATAGCAGTTTAGCTCATGTCATCAAGTTGTGATTGAGGGCAAATGCATTTGGCATCTTGTTACGATTGCCCTGTTTGTAGTCAGACTATCTGTGGTATCCCCTTTTTCATATATATATATATATATATATATATACAGCAACACTGGTCTTTCCCTCTTCATAAAAGACAAACAGCACTCAAAGAATCAGTAATTTACATCTCTGGGAGAATTCCCAGTAGAGTTTGTGATTTAGTTACAAGCTTTTTAAGCTAGCTGTTATATTAGCTTTCTGAGGCTAACAGAAATATCACATGGCAGCGAGTCACCGCATTTAAGCATGTTGAGGTGGTGGAGACAACCTTAAGAGACTTTGAAGAAGGCCACACAAAACATTTGAATGAGTCCCAGCAATTCTAATCCAGTGAACAAAACTAAACCCTTTTCCAGACCCTCAAACATTACATCATATCCTGTACATCTCTTTTCCATAGTACGCTTGTTAAAGAATGTAAAATTTCAATTTCATACAAACATCTGTTTTTATATACACTGCATGTCATTTTAAAGTGTTTTAAAGTGTTTTTGTGTGCAGGTCAGAGACAGTGGGTTGTAAAATGTGAGTTATGGGGATTTCTTTCAGAGACAAAACAAGGCACAGGATGAGTTTTGAAATGTTTAAAAAGATGGTAAATTAGTATGTCCAAGGTTGATTCAGTCAGTTGATCGCATACTGGAGCGTGGTTGCACTATCATGTCGATTTCTAATGTTACTTCCGCCTTCCAGATTTTAAGTGTCCAGTTTGTGGTCGTACTTTTTACTTCCTTCCATCTTAGCGCTCCGAACTCGTTACATAACGTAGACTAAAAGCTTTCCGTGTATAACCAGCGGAATTGTAGGAGTCGTGATGGCTGATTGTAGGCTCACGATGCACGGGTCAACTTGTTTTCCATTTGATTTCAAGTGGTTGCTATGCAACGACACGATCGGTGCCTGAAGACCTATAAAGTAAACAGGCTTTAGTCTGTCTTTGCGATGATAACTCTGAAATGGCACGTGGAGCCAAAAAGCTGATGAAAGCCTCAATCAATACATCAAATGCTGTTTGGTCTCCACTTATTTGCTTTGGTAGTCTACAGTAAACATCTCATGATGTCAGGAGAATCAGTTCTCAGCTGAAGGCTCTGAGTCTGTCACAATGTGATGACGCTTTTGGAGTCAAATTTAACACCCCCACCCCCCCCCTCAAAAAAGACATCCACTAAACTAATTCCATTCAAAACTCATGAATTCATAACCACTGCTCACATCAAGGTAGAATTTGAAGCAGCCCAGTTTTAGAAGGATATTCACACAATGAAAGATGACATTCACATCAGCACTTCACATATCCGAAAACTTATCTGCATATAATTACATTAAAACCCGTGCAGGAGCCGTCTTTCTGCCACTCATATAAATCAAATTGGACGTTTTAATGGAATTTCCCCTTTGAATCTCATCCATCTTTTAACTTTTCTTTTAATCCAAGTGACAAGTTGATGCATAAGCCACCACCTGGCTGCCTTTAGGCAACATTAAAAAAATCCACAAAAATAAAAATCTACAAAGCTCTACCAACAGTATGTGTGTGGGTGTGACAAATGAAAACCAGTGACACATTGCAGGTGTTGTAATATATACAGCAGTAGCAGGTGCTGCTGAACGCGTTCCATTAATAACAACAGGCAGCTAATTTCTTTGAAGCACCACTATTCACCACCTATTTCCTGTCTGTGTTGTTTTGATGAAACAGCAGAGAGGTTGTGGGATGTGCTCTGAAGCTTTCTTTACATTAGTGATCACTGTGAGGAATGGAGGACACTTCGTTTAAAGATGTCTGTTAGTGTTAAAGTTGGAGTTGACAGTAAGAGGAATAAATGATATACATGTTTTTTGAGCTTATGCTTAGTCGCTTTGTGGTTTACTGTGAAATTTGGCATGCACTCCTCTTAGTCCTCCTAGCCTGGACATGGTCTTTTGCCTGTTCCTTTCCAGCACTGATCACTCGGATGACTGATCACCTCTTGGTGACCCTTAGCTGAGATTAGAGATTTCCTGTGTGCTGCTGTGGTGTTTGTTGCTTCTTCTACTGGGCGATCGTGGCTCAAGAGTTGGGAGTTCGCCTTGTAATCGGAAGGTTGCCGGTTTGAGCCGGCTTGGACAGTCTCGGTCGTTGTGTCCTTGGGCAAGACACTTCACCCGTTGTCTACTGGTGGTGGTCAGAGGGCCCGGTGGCGCCAGTGTCCTCTGTCAGTGCGCCCCAGGGCAGCTGTGGCTACAATGTAGCTTGCCATCACCAGTGTGTGAATGGGTGGATGACTGGTTGTGTCAAGCGCTTTGGGGTCCTTAGGGACTAGTAAAGTGCTATACAAATACAGGCCATTTACCATTTGCCATTTCTCACTAAAACAACCATGAACATCCAGGTTTTGTCTCAGATGCCAGCACATTTATTTTGGGAGCACTGCAGAACCATGAAGGAATGTTTTGGATGTTCAAATTTACAGTCGTTTTGTGTTTCTGTGTTTGTTTGTTGGGATACACACACCAATACAAGTTGTAGGTAGTGAACAAAATAATGAAATTGCAGAAATTAGCTTGCTTTGGGAGCTGGCTGGGCTCTCCCTTACAGGTTGGGTGATTTGCTTGGCCATTTGGAAAGGATTTAGTTCTCCAGATTGACTAGGGTGACTACTGGATGCCTCTTTGGTGAGACATTTTGGGACAAATGGATGTGTGATTCTTTGGATTATGGAATGAAACCAGAATACCAAACTTAGAAAATGCAAACTCACAGGTCCCCAGCTACCTGAAGGTTCAGATCCAGATCTTTGTTGTTGTGCATGTGCCCAAAAATATAATAATTGTTACTTCTTTTTTTTCAGTGATTTTCGAAAACAAAAGCATTTCCCAGCCCTTCTGCCAGAGGTTTCTGGATCATGCACATAGGTGTTCCTTTGATTGTTGGGGTTTTCCACCAGAATATTTTATAAATACTATCTTTACCTTACAGACCTGAATTGCACTGAAAAAGTTCATAAATATAAGTCCACTGATTGTGACAGCCACCTTTGCTGATGCTAACGTGCCTTTGACATCACAAATGGCACTGCACTAATAATCAGTTGTGTATGGAAACTCACTGATAATTCCCCTGAATGAAAGCATTTTAATTTCACGTTTTAGTGGCTATGAATGCTCACAGGTGCAAATGAATGACTCTTGGTTGCCAGCAACAGGACTCCACTTCTCTCTGCTGCCTCAGAGTAAGAGTATCTGCCAACTGCAAGCTATTTCCTGCCCCTGCGTTAGTACTCTGCACTCTGTCAGCTGTAGCTTCCTGCATTTATCTCACATCTATATGTGGAAAGAAAAGCTGCAGGTCTGCATGCAAATAACATTTTTTAAAAGAGAAAAGGCTTTCCAGGAGATACGCACTGCTGGGTGATGAGACAATGATGGCACTCACTGTGAAAAAGGAGCCAAGTGAGGGAAACTGTGCGATGGCTGTGATAGCATGTCCATGTAAACTACAAATACAGTAGCTGTGCCAGAGAAATCTGCATACTGATCATCCATCATCCTTCAAGAAACTGTGACTGAACACTTCAGACTTTTAACTAACCGGTTAAAGGTCAATTGTCTTTAAAGCACAGATATCCCTTACAGCTTTGTACACTAAAGGTCAGCAAGTTATTGAACACTTAACCTCTTTGAAGGCTTTGGAAAACAGCAACAAGCTGTAGACAGATTATGAGATAAAGGGATCTGCATGGAAGAACAAGATTTATTAGAGAGAAAGAAGCATTTAGGTGTAGCTGACAGGAAATTCTGAAATAATAGATGCTCCAATCTGAAGTAGCCTATATTATTGTCATATACTGAAAATTACTTTCCATAAAGGAGTGCATGATATCATTCGTAAATTCAAAATGTGCGTACACGTAGAAGAATATTGAAAAAGTGAATATTGCAGAAAGATTGCTGTTTGGGTGGTTGAATTTCATGTCTGATGATTTGGAGGAATATATTGAAATAAATGCACAGTAGCTTCAGCTTTTAATTAACATAAAGCTCTTTCATATTAAAGACTCTCACATATACACATGCAACATCAGGATAGGTGTTTTTGGCTGATTTCCTAGAAGTATAGGGGTTTATACCAAAACCCAGTGCTTGACTATGAGGTGATTCTGGTAGGTGCCACTTAAAACATTTCTAAGGTTGTCAAACACTGACACAACTTTTTGTATTTTTACAGATTGATCCAATAAAAGCCAGCGTGGGGCTTGTCCTGCGCCTTGGGGGGCATATTAAGAACCACCCCTCATTTTGACAGTTTGAGAACCAGTTATTCAGTCGTGTTAACAGAAGATGGAATTATTTTAATGAGAACAAAATCAGAAATGACTCATTGGGCTACATCTGTTACATCAGTCGCTGGTGAAATACTTGTGATATCCCTACTAGAAACACTCAGATCACTGGTTCCAACTCTGGGCCCAGCAATGCTGTGGTGATGTGATGAGGGGTGCAGGCGCCAGCTGTTTGGAACTGGAACCAGGTGTGTTTTTAGTGGAATTACCTGGAACCAGGTGGACTGCATTTGTGCAAAAGGGTTCACAAACTGCCCAAAAGCCCAGACGTCCTGTAGGTTTGTATTTCCCTCCACCGGCCCTAAACCTGAGCAGGTTTATTAGACAGGTATGTGAACTGTTGCTAGGAATTAAAAACACTGATTTTCCACCAGAATAAATCTAGTAGTGCATTCCTTACAGTTTATAAAGAAACCTTAGAATTCAACGCAAAATTATATTTTTTACAATCAAAAGCAGGTCTTCAGTCTATCGCCAAAAAGGTGTAGAAACGTCTTTAAAATATTTAGGTTTAATGAACCGATAATGGATATTGTGACGTAGACAGAGCCATGCAAATATGAAAAGTATATAAGTATATTTCACTGACTGACAGTATGACGGAACAAACTGAGGCAAAGATTAGCTGTGCGTGAGTCACATTCAGAGTGTTTATCACATACAAAACAATGGAGCAAAAGTCAGAAAGTTTGGGAAAAAAACTCAAGTTTAAATGTCAAGCACAGACACGTTTTACACATTTATTGAGAAGATGTTTGTTTTGTCACTTCAAGAGTCCACTGACATTCATAAAAGTGTCGCATATGAGAGAATATGCTTTGTGTCTGAGCAAATTCTCATTAAGTCAGAAGAAGTTTGGTGTGGTGGTTTCTGGTTTGACTCTGATTAATCAGTGCTTTGAAAAGATCGTCAACTTTTCTTTAATGTCAGGTGTGTTTCCAGAACCACTGAAAACTGCTGTAATTAAACCTATACTGAAAAAGGACAATCTTGACAAGACACAAATGAACAACTACAGGCCGATCTCAAATCTCCCATTTTTAAGTAAGATCATTGAAAAAGCAGTTTCTCAACAGCTCAATTACTTCTTAAAACAGAATAACTGCTATGATGCCTTCCAGTCAGGTTTTAGACAGAACCACAGCACTGAAACTGCTCTGACCAAAGCATTTAATGACATATGTCTGAATACAGACAGTGGAAAAATGTCAGTCTTAGTTTTACTGGATCTCAGTGCAGCATTTGATACAAATGACCACAACATATTACTCAAGACTGGAGAACTGGGCAGGTCTCTTAGGAACTGTACTAAACTGGTTCAAAACATACTTAGAAAACAGGAAATACTTTGTATCAATAGGTAACTTCACATCTGAGCAGACAAGTATCACATGTGGAGTTCCCCAAGGTTCCATCCTGGGACCCCTTCTGTTTAACATTTACATGCTCCCACTGGCACAGATTATAAAGAACAACAAAATAAACTATCACAGCTATGCAGATGACACACAAGTGTATATATCACAATGTCACCAGGAGACCGAGGCCCTGTACAGGCTCTTGGTAAATGCATTGAGGAAATTAATGACTGGTTGTGGCACAATTTTCTCCAGCTAAACAAAAACAAAACTGAAATAATAGTCTTTGAAAAACGATTACAGGTCACCAGAGAACTTCAATCTATACACCTAAAAACCACAAACCAGACGAGAAATTTGGGTGTCGTGACGGACGCAGACCTAAACTTAGAAAAACACATTAAGACAATAACAAAATCAGCTTACTATCACCTCAAGAATATATCAAGGATAAAAGATCTGTTGTCTCAACAGGACCTGGAAAAACTAGTCCATGCATTCATCTTTAGTAGGCTTGATTACTGTAACAGCATATTTACAGGTCTACCTAAAAAGTCAGTCAGACAACTACAGCTCATTCAGAACTCTGCTGCTCGAGTCCTCACTAAGACCAAAACAGTGGACCACATCAGTCCAGCTCTTGGGCTGCCTGTCCGTCAGAGGATAGACTTTAAAGTTCTGATGCTGGTCTATAAAGCTCTGAATGGTTTAGGACCAAAATACATCAGTGACCTCCTGACCCAGTATGAACCTTCCAGATCCCTCAGGTCTGGTTTTTTGTATCAGTTCCCAGAGTCAGAACCAGACACAGAGAAGCTGCATTCAGCTTTTATGCTCCATATATCTGGAACAAACTCCCAGAAAGCCTCAGATCAGCTGAAACACTCAGTTTATTTAAATCCAGGTTGAAGACTCACCTGTTCTCAGCTGCATTTGAATAAAACACCAAATCCACACTTTTAAGCTTACATTTCAAAACTTACATTTTAACTACTGCTTTTATCTACTGTTCCTCTTTTTTCTCTTTTTCATTTTAAATATTGCTTTTTAATTGTTTCTGTTTTTTAATGTCTCTGCAAAGCACTTTGAATCACCTTGCTGTTGAATTGTGCTATATAAATAAACTTACCTTGCCTTTCACCTGTGATCATTAGTCTCATAGACTGCACATGGGCCCTGCCTGTCAAAGCTCTGCCGTCCGACTCTTCAGCCATGCATCTCTGACACACCACAGTGACGGTTTAAAGTTAGTCTCTAGAGCTTTGTTGTGTTAATAAAAAAAAATGCCTCCATGTGAGAATAAATCTGTGAAACAGCATCTGCTTCTGTGTCCAGCAGCATCTGGGCTCTCTCTGGGTTTTATTTTTATATTGTTCTGTCAAACTTTTTCACATCTGTGTCCCAATTTCCAGAGTAATCTCATGAAATCTACCCTAAATATTTGCTTGCAAGTCCAGTTGCATCAAATTTTTTAACATTGCCATACGTGTATCTGATATAAGTGGAGTTGAGAGAAATTCCTGATCGCAAAACACGAGTCGAACCTGTGAATACAAGAATTTGCAAATCTTACATAAGGCAAACAGTTATCCATAAAGGCTTTAGTGCTCTGTTTAGGATAATATCACTATGCAGTAGCTTATAGAAGAATGAAATACATAACAAATTGCTTGCAGCCAGCAGGACAGAAAAACATTCATGATGTTTGTCTGGTGAGAGCATTATTGATGTTTCTAATAATACTGAAAGGAAAGACAGAAGGTTCAGACTGAGTGACTTAGTTTCATAGAGATGTTTCATGGACATTTCTAGAAAGATGACAGTATTGTTAAAGAGAAGTGACTGATAATACAGCAAACTAGAGATGCAGTGGAAACAATTTACTCCTGACGTTAACTGGATGAACCAGTTTCTTCATTTTATAGTGCATCTCTGATGTTTGTGACTATATTGATTTATTTGGATTAGATCTTGAGCACATGTCACTAACAGACAGTGTTGGGGAGTAACGGAATATATGTACCGCCGTTACGTATTTAAAATACAAAATATGAGTAACTGTATTCCGTTACAGTTACCGTTTAAAAAGGTGGTATTTAGAATACAGTTACTTTGTTGAAATAAATGGATTACACGGCGGTACTTCCCTGTTTCATATTGTGGCGGGTCAGGACTGTTTGGGTTTTGTTTGACAGCTACGTTCTGTTGTTCCAGGTGGCAGCGTTACGGTTGCCATGGTTACAGGGCGACGCTCTCTCCCTGCTGTTTCCTGGGTGACAGAGCACCTTTTTGTTGTTGTTGTTGTTGTTGTTGTGCTAAGCTAATAGGCAGAATGCTACAGGTATAGCTATAAAGAATGTAGCATCATGGGCAGTGTAGTCCGTGTTGCAGGGAGAATGGACTGCCATACACGTTATGTGTCTGTGAGCGCAAGGAGGAAGAAAAAGGAAAAGTAAGAGCTGTCATCGAGCAAAAACGGGAGCTGGAAGCATGTAAATATAATAATAACCACTGCAGCCAAGAAGAGTGCCTGACGAGCCCAGCTGTAAGTAAGCTATTAAGACTCGACTGTACTCTGTGTTCGTGTTTTCCTCCGAAACAATAAGCTCTAAGCCTCAATAAGCCTTTCAACACCTCTCTGTGTCTCTCCTAGCAAAGTTGACCCAGACAACAAAGTAAAGCTAGTTTTCGGCTACGAGCCCGACGAAGAACCCGCCGTATTAGTCAGAGGTCCCTTTACTACGGTTCGGAGCCGCGGACCTTCAGTAACAGTAATAAATCACAGCAATAGTACATTCACGTAAAAAGCATGATAATATATTAAGTAATCCAAAGTATTCAGAATACGTTACTCTCATCGAGTAACGTAACGGAATACGTTACAGAATACATTTTGGGGCATGTATTCTGTATTCTGTAGTGGAATACATTTTAAAAGTAACCTTCCCAACACTGCTAACAGACACTATATGGAAAAAGGTTCACACCTGGGGGTGGGATTACATCAGAGATCAGCTTCGGGGTCCTCCATGTTTATAGTGGTTATGGACAGGATGACAGATGAGGTCCATAGATTATTCCATTTTGCAGATGACTTTAAGATCTGTGGTGAGAGTAGAAAGCCTGGAGGGGTGGCGCTAAGGACTGGAGCGAAGAGATGACCTCGCAAGGGGCTGAGGTCGTGAAGGTCAAAATACTAAATACTCAGGTAAAGCCATCCAAAGTGGACAGTGCACATGTGAGAAGAAGAGGGTGCAGGTGGGGTGGAGATGAGTGTCAGGAGGATGGCAGCAAGAGTGAAAGGGAAGGTCTACCAGATGGTAGAAAGACTTGCTGTGATGTACGGTTTGGAGACAGAGGAGGGACAGTAGGCATGTTGAACAAAGGATGATAAACATGGAGCTGAAGAATGAAGAACACAGAAGGTTCTTGAGTGGTTAAGGAGGACACGCAGGGTTTGTGAGACAAAGAAGCTGGGGATTTGGAAAAGTGGAGACACACGACCTGTCGTAGCGACTCCTAAAGGGAGAAGCTGAAAGAAGAAGCGCTAACAAACAACCACAAGTAAATGAAAGCTCATTCACCACCTGACTCCCACAAAGAATTAAATGAACAAACTCTTCTTTTTTTCTTTTGGCCTAATTACCTACTTCGTCACCTCCCAAGAAGAGCACAACATAATGAAACCAAAGCAGTGTTTATGTGTAATATGTGTAATGAGAGTTTGGAGTTCCTTGCGCTGCATATTACCACACGCCACAGGACCACACTCTCAGCTCTCTGAGGCGCTCTGAGGTTTTTTGTTTTTTTTCCTGGAAATCCCAACAGGCAGCTGCTTGACTTCACTCTGCACCTGTGTGATTAAACTGCTGCTTAATGGAGCCTCATGTGACACTGATGCAGCGTTTGGCTGTAGCAGACTCGTGTTCCACTCCTCGTTTAAGCAGGGGGAACATTTCCCAGCTCGAAATCACAGCAAGAGCGAGATTTCTTTGTTTTTCCTCTCCACTTCAGATTGTTTGTGCATCTCTGTCTCTCTCAAATTGTAGTGTGGAGGAAATTACTTCAGCTGCTTTCCAAGGAAAGCATTTCATCAAAATCTTGACTCGACATGCCAAAAAGGCCGCAGCAGGGAGAATAATAGACCTGCAGAAGCAGCTAGATGCATGAATCCACAAGGATTAGGTGATTTTTTTTTGTGAAATTTTGCCATTTGGCATGCTGAGAGCCATCACTCTTCAGACACTTCATACAGCCAGCCCCCTCCTGCTGCCTGAATTACTCAAAGGAGAAGAGTGTATACAGTTTTAAGACAAATGACATGTTAGGAGAAGGAACAAAGATTCAGTCACGTTTAAGGTACAAAGCATAATACATTTATACTCTGGCTAAAGCTCTCCAAAGGCAGCAGAGCATTGAAGTAAATGAAACCTGTGTGACAACATTTTAAGCTGGATTTTGGGAATAAAGGTGCTGAACTCAAGCTTTGTTTCAGAATTAGATTTTGCATTAAGGCCAACAAGATGACTCAGACTTCCTGAGCCCTTGTTTGGATGAAATCCATGCAGTTTCCTCGGATTTACCTTGCTCCAACTGAATTCACAGCAGTAAATAAATTATGAGACGTTAACAGAATTCTTGTCTGTGGGGGGAAAAAAGCTTAATTTGGTTATCTACTTGTAAAAGAAAGATTAAAGAAGTAGTGCTGTCTTCTTCTTCTTCTTTTACGTATTATTGGCGGTTGGCAAACAACTGCATGGTGCATTACCGCCACCACTGGTATGGAGTGTGGACAGAAAGTAGTGCTGTCAGAACTGCTCCTGAGCTAAAAACTTTCAAGTTCATGGAGGCGGTGTGCTTTAATTGGTTTAACGCAGAAGTGTGTAAGAGCCAATCAGGTGAAGTCACTGAGAGGTAGGTCGATAAAGATGTTAAGATTACACAGTCAATAAAGCAGAGCCTGATTCTTTGTATTGATGTCTTTGACTTCATGTGAACAACCTGGAGAAGCAGCCTTGGAGGGGATTATGGAGCTGAAAGGTGGTGGTTGTGTTCTTTGATGGGAAATAAAAAGTCTGTCGGCTCCCAAGAAAATATACCCAAAACTCTAAGGGCTACAAAGGTGTTTGTTTTGTTTTAATTATCTGTCTTTTTTAGGGTTAAACCTTTAACTCATTATGATAAATTACCCACTTCAATGCATTTTATGTAGATAAAATAATTGTCATGTAACCATAATGCGTATAATAATGCAAATCTTCATCCCTTCACTTTTTTCTGTAAACTAAGCTTGCTGTTGACTTCATTATGTCATTTGTTGGTGTTTTTTAATTATTTTTAAATTTGCCATGACTATTACGGAGCACAATATCTGTGTTTATATGAGCTGCAATTTTGTCACAGCCTCTCCTGATTTAGTAAACGTGATGTGAGTCATTTGATATTCAGCCAAAAGGTTTTAAATAAACAGGAGTGCCACAGAGTAGCAATGATTACAGGAAGCAAAGTGAGCGATCAGTATTCTTCCACAAACTTCTGAAGCTTGATTGGAGTCAGTTTATATTAAACAGGTGGGTGTGTGTGCGTGTGTGAGTGAGATTAGAGATTCCTAAAGTGTGGAAACGTCTGGGGGTTGATGTGTTTGTCAGTTTCATGATCTGTGGGTTTGGTTTGCTTATTTTGAGGTTTCTGTTGGGATGTCTTGCTTTTTAATTTTCTTTACTTCTATACTTTAGTAATGAATTCATGGTTGTGCTTATTGATTAGTTTGATCCCCTTACTGTTTAGTTTTTAATTTGTTACTTTTGTAATCTGCTTTTTGGGATTTAATTCCTTCTATTTTAATTTTGTGTGTTCTTGCATGTTGTCGAGTCTTCATCTCTGTTGTGCGAGTCCCTTTAGTTGAGTCTCCTTTTGTTTAGTCCTGTTAGTCTTGTCTCTTGTGCTTTGCCATTAGTTTTATTTTCTGTTGTCTTAATTAGTTTCAGCTGGTCCCGTTACCCTGGTGTTTCTCATCTTGCTGATTACTTTGTGTTTATTAAAAGCGTCAGTTAGCCTCACTTTAGTTTTGTTTTTTTTTACATCATTCTGGATTTTCTTGTGTGTGCTCTGTAGATCTATTTACCACAATTTTGATTTCCTGTTTGGAGGTTTATTAGCTGCCTTTTGGATTACTTGCTTTCACATCAGTAAAGGTTATTAGTTTTCCTTTTTTATGTATTTACTTTTGCCTAAATCTGTATTTGGGTATGCAGCCTGTATATTATGATAGTCCAGTCCGAGCCATGCAACATGTAGGCACCAGATGTCTACTTTATATTTGGATTTAGGCATGGTTAGGGGTCTCAGGGGGTTTTTTGTTTTGTTTTTGTTTCTTTTTACCTATGCAGCAGATCTGACAGAATTGCCACTCCATGCTGTCTGGGACAACTGGCCTTTCTATTATACTTAAAAGGCCAGTTTTTTTTTGTTTTTTGTTTGTGTTTTGTTTTTTTTGTTTGTTTTTTAAATGGTACCACGATTGTGTCTGTTTGTCTGCAGAAAGGGGTTTTCAATCAATGCATATGAGCTCCTATGCTAATCCACTACCACTGCTAATTTCCCATTACCCTGCAATATAGCAGCTCTGCTACCTTTTTAAGCCGGGCACTTAAGGACAAACCACATTTTGTCTTTATAATTTGAAGCTAAACAATAGTTAACACTCCACAACAATAACTCGTGCCCACATCAGAAGTGGATGTTTGGTACATAAGGGCCTCCTTTATTACAGAGGGGGGTTGCATCTTTCAGCTATAAATATCAATCAGCTCTTGGACGATTAGACCCACGACATGTGCTTATTGTAAATCGATGTGTTCTGCAGGACAACAGTATGAATAAAAGTCCAAATCATGAATTTAAGACAACTGAAAATGAAATCAACATGACTGATCCTGTGTTCTTTATACATCTGAAGGCAGTTTGCTCATCAACTTGTGTCATATCTGCAGATGGAAAAATTCCCAGCTGTTTTGCCTCAGGATGTTTGTGCAGTATTGGCCAGGATCCCGCACAAGTGCCCACTACCCATGTTTACCATCTGAGCCAGTTTTCACCATACACAACACAAATTTTTTAATGTTCTGCAATAAAAAGTGTCAAGTATTAAATCTCATAGACTATGTTTTTATTATAATTGTTGGTGGGTGGATCTGTTGCCCTTTGTTCTTTCGAGATGGGATTTATTTCTACAGGTTCTCTGTATAGAAATATTAAACCCTTTTATTTATTAAATTTTTTTCTATAACCTTTGACCTTGAAAAAACGAGACTTTGGGGGTTATTTTTGGCTTTTTAAACAGAACAGGGATGTCCATCTCCCGGCCTCAAAGGCTGGTGTCCTGCAGGTTTTATGTCAACACACCTGAATCAAATGATTAGTTCATTTCCAGACCAGGAACTTCAAGACATGTTGAGGAGGTAATTTAGCAATTTGAATCAGCTGTGTTGGATCAAGGACACATCTAAAACATCCAGGACACCGGCCCTTGAGGCCTGGAGTTGGACACCCCTGGTCTAGAATAATTTGTCGTTTAATTTCTACGTAAATGACTTTTTTAAGAATATGGTTTTTATTCTCTTAATCGAGTCCTATGAATCAGTGCCTCTCTCGATACTCTCTTACAGCACGCTGTACTAGATAAGGTTACCACTAAAAGGCTCTTAACAAAAAAAACAGCATTTGACACGCTGTGAGTGAGACTGAGGCTAATGTAGACGGGATCAGAGCAGCTCCCATGACTGGCTGCAAAACAGGAAGGTTTAAGCCACTAATAACCTGCAGTGTACACATGCTGTGTTCACTGGCTTAACAAAAGTGATTGTTTTAAAACTGTGATTACATATTATTATAATATACTACATTGTCACTGTGTCCTGCACAGGTACAGCACACTCAGTCTCACTGCATTGTGGTGAGCAGAGTTAATGAGCCCATTCGTACGAAAGAAAAAGTTTATTCAAATCTCAGGAGGCTGACGGCAGAGAAGGCTGCAGCATGTGGACTTGAGGAGCACACAGGAACGCTGCACCGCAAGTGTGTGCGCCATTTAGTTTGTCCTCCTGTCTGCCTCCAGGGGCATCGATAGACTGGAGGTTACCTCGAGACACACGGCAGTTACGGAGGTTAAAGAGTGAAATCCCAGAAGAATTGGAATGAGAAATGGCCTCGCTTCAAAAGCTCTCTGATCACCATGGAGGTTCAGTTTAAGCAGAGCCAGAACTAATGTCACTGGTTTGATTATATTCTGCTGGGCAGCTGGGCAGAGCCACATGTTCAAGACTAGCAGGAATACACTGTGTGGCAAGCTGCATGCCAGTATAGGTACTTAGAAAAACACATGCTGTGGGTAAGACTTTAAAAGCCTTAGAAGAAATTACTTTAGTGTATCAGAAGCTCTAACTTCTAGAAGTTTTGGGTTGCTTATAGCTTTAGTATCGATTGGCAAGGAAGTGTTTTTAAGTATGTTTAAAGTGAGTCTGTCAGAGTCATTAAAGACAAATGAAGCTGGGACAAAAGCCCAAATAAATCAACAAAAAAGGCAGTCTGGAATAAGTGAAAAGGGAATTTAGTCTGGGATTTTTCACAGTAATTAATTTCTCCTAATTTTTACAGCTCAAAATCTCAATTTTCAAACCAATGAAAACAAAGAATAAAACTGAGAATATTTAGTTGATATTTTTGAGACTGGTGTGCAGTGGTGCAGCAGCGTATTCCTCGATCAGCTGACGATTGGTTGTGGGTAGTCGTTGGTCAAAGTGCTGCTCCAAAAACCTGCGGTTGCTTCAATCGTTATCAAATTGTTGTCGTTACCTGTAGTTTGCATGGAAGGTGCAAATTTGTCTGCACACTGCTGCAAATTACTTGAGGTGCAATGACTTGGAAAAACTGTGACGCAAACCAAAAACAGACTTTTCACCTTCAGAGTAAGCTGTACTCTTTGCGCATGTGGTAGTTTGGAAACTAATAAAAAGAGTAATGACAAAACTGACTCTGGAAGTAGTTTGAGAACAAAAACATTTAAACTAATTAAAAGTAGAAAAGCATAACAACTCTTTCCTAATATAAAGTTCTCACCATGCTGCAGTGTAAGCTAGTATCTGCAGGTGCAGCAAATTCATGCTGTGTCTCGGTCACTCTCTCCTTGCAGTGATTGCTGCCACATGTTGGCTTTAAGATGAGCAAACAGCTCCGCAGTCATGGTGCCCATAAGTAAGCACCGTCTACATCAGTCTGGGGGGAGTTTGTAATGTTTACACCACAGCTTAGCTCCTGTGAACAACTCTGCGATGCTGCTAATTGGCACAGAGATGAATGCGTCCTTCCTGCTTCACGTGTGTGCATGCCTGAAATAACAGCCTTGAATGGCACTGGATTTGTGTGTAAAAATAAGTCTATATTTGGGGTGGAGGTTGACAGCTGTTGTCATGGGGACAGGGCTTTGGGAGATGCTCCTGAGTATCATTACTCCCAGTTCATTGTGCTGACACCATCTGTAGTCTTATATCCAGCCTACACGGATCAGTGTGCACATTTTGGGTCTGAAATCCTTAAATCATCAGCACACACAAAGCTGTTTCTTTTTCTTTTTTGCTTCTCTGAAACAAGAATAGCTGATTTCCTGAGACAGGAGCCATATGTTGTTCCGCTAATCACTGAAATAGGCTTTTTCTCATGTAGGCATTAAAGAATGCTTAAGGTGAGGTTTACTTTGGTTGATTGCAGATTATATTTGAAAGTTTTGTTCCAGAACAAGTGGCTTTTATTATAAAAATAAAGAGGCTTGAACAGTCCTGAAAGTTACTGCAGGTTTGAGTGGAATGAATTTGCATTCCTTCAAATGAAATAAGTTCAAAGCTGCACCCATTTCCAGACTGCATGAAACAAACTTATCTAATAGGTACAGCTTCTTCCTAGGATTTGTCCTCATTATGAAAGGCTTTGATTATTTACTTCAAAATAAAAAGACTTTATGGATTTGTATTAAATGTGAATTGAATGACTGTTCAGAAATTTGCAGCAGAATAATTTTACAGCACATATTTTCACTTTCAATAAAAAAACAAGGATTGGATGCACAAATGTATTTATTTATTTTGGATTTATTTTTATTTATTTTGGATTTTGACTAGTTTCTGGCATAATTTTCACAGAATTACTGGAGTTCATTTTAATTAGTTGGTTTCCTGCCAAAGACCGGCTTTTAGGCAGTCCACAAATTTTCAGTAAGGTTAAGGTCGGGGTTTTGGAAAGGCTATTCCAAAAGTTTAAGATTAAGCTGCTTTATCCATTGTTTAACATTCTTTTAACTGTCTAGATGTTTATTTTAGATGAATTTGGACAATTTTGAGGCCACCATTATCCACCATTATTCCACCTACCCTGTGTGACATATCAGTACCAGCAAAACAACCCCAGAGCATAATGTTACCACTACCATACTTGAGAGTTAGTATGATTTTCTTAGGTTTGAAATCTTCACCTTTTACTCCTCCAAACATACATTCTGTCCTATTTGCACCTATTGTGGCCAAAAAGCTCAGTCTTTGTCTCATCTGACCATGAAACCAGAAGACATTTGGCTCGTCCATGTGGGCAGCTGCAGACCTCAGTCAAGTTTGACGGTGTTGATTTTGGATCAGGGCCTTCTTTCTGGGTCGCACTGTCACAGTCTATGGTTAAGGCAGACTTGACTCTTGGTGGCTTCTTAGAAATTTCCTCTCATCTGAGGGTGACAGTTTAAGCCTCCTTCTAGACTTTGGCAAAGGGATGACACATCTGAAAAACATGTACTTATGTACAATTGTTTGAACTGATGAAGAGAAATTGCTCCAAGAGACTTTCCCAACTTTGTAAATCTACAATTCTCCTTCTTTTATTGTATCTGGCCATTTTAACAGGCGAACTGCTCCCTTTGGGAGATGGCTCTTTGTGTTGGTTTTTGGCACTTCCATATTAGCGTCATTTTTTGTTCCATAAGTTGCCCCTTGATTGATTCTCTTTTCTTAGATTTTTAAGTAGCAGATTGTTAGCATTTGAAGTTAAGTGACTTCTAGCTACTAAAATGGATCGACTGGGAGGGATAAAACTGTGTCCTAACATGCTTGATTTTTGGAAATCCTGATTGTGATTCAATCTGCTGACTCCTCGTTGAAGATTATGATGCAGATGTGGCAGCAGTGGTACAAACACAGCTAAACACTGCCAACTGTGAAAGAACTTACCGTTGGCCATCTGAGAGCACCTACTTTTAAAAACCCACAGAAATCTGGATTATTTCCAGTCCTTTAAGAGATAAAGAGAAGTACATATTAATAACAATAATGTGGCGGACCACCAGGTGGCTCCACTCACACCCAAGTTTAAGGGAAGTGTTGGGGTGGAGATTTTAGCGCTTTTTGTATGTGGAGTTCTGGTGAATCTGTTAATAAAGTTAGAGTGAGACACTGAGACCTCTCCTGTCGTCTTTACATACCTCCACAATAAAACACTTATTGTAGACAGCTTTGGTAGAACGATAAACCACAGTTTGTTTCTTCTGAGTTACCCAGTAAAGCAGTGATACAGCAGTAAGACCCTGCAAAGCTCCGTCCACATCGATCATCAGCAGATGATTATGCTAATTTTCCTGCTGGGATGTGCACTTTTACAGGATTTTGTTTTAAGAATCGCCCCCAGAGGAAAGGTCTTCAACATTTCACTGAGTTATTATGGAGGTTAATTAACAGGCTGGCCACAGCAGAAAAATGAAGGTTATTTCTGGGCAGTAACTGCTCACATTTAGAGCACATTAAAGCAAGCACTGAGTCAAACTGAATAAATATTAGTGTTGTTTAGATTTTCTATTTATGAGAAATATCTCTGCAAAATGCAACATCAGTGCAACATTCAAACATCTCTTCCTCCTGGAGTTCAGATTATTTCTGCGGTGTCAATGTTGCGTCTTGGTTGGTGAATTATTGACCTTTGCCTTCTCCACCGGTGTCTCTGGCCGTTTCGTCACAGAGCAGTAATAACCCGAAGCAACAATATTGCCAAACCCATAAATGGGCAGAATTGGAAGAAAATGAAAAGAAATAAATAATAGAAAATGAATTTATAAAAGATGGAAAGATAAAACTCCTCTAAGCCTGAGACGTTTTTCATCTTTGAGGTGCAATCATCATATAACCCCAAAGGCTCAGTTTTGTGAGTGAAGATTACAGCGAGAAACCTGACAGCAGCCGGATGAAATTTTCAACATGGTTTTTGTAATTGCGATGACCAAACCTTGTGTGTGCATTCTTTCAAAGAAGAACTCGCACACTGGGAAAGTTGAACATTAAACAGATTCACGGTAGGTGCTGCTGCTAACAGCAGGCTGTGATTTTTTTTCCATCGCGGCCAGAGAGATGGGAGGGCTGCTGTCAAAACTGAGGGGTTGCTCATGCTGTCATTCCAACCATGACTGCCTGGACACATCAAGAGAACTGCCCCGCTGGAGCTCAAACAGCTGCGCCAGTCATCGATTCCCTCACTTGCCTCCTGCTAGTGTCAAACTAGATCCTCTGTTTCCCTGATTTGTTGCAAACCCCACAACTTTCAGCATGTTCACAAGAAAATGGTCATTTAAGGATCATACCAACACGGATCACCCTTAAACCGCGAACATGCACAGCTGCACGTCTGCAGCTTTATAAGAAATCTTTCACTTTCATTATTCCACTCACTTGTACTGTGGTTTCAAATATGTACTTAAGGATGCAGTAGACCCCAGTACTGCCTTTGCATCTTTGGCAGGGGGTTCTCATGTTTACACATATGGTTCCTGCAGGAATTTAGCATAAGAAGATCATATTGAACCTCTGGAGAGGGGGTTAGCAGTAGAAAATTCAATTCAATTCAATTTTATTTATATAGCGCCAAATCACAACAAAAGTCGCCTCAAGGCGCTTCATAGATACAGAGAAAAACCCAACACTCATATGACCCCCTATGAGAAAGCACTTTGGTGACAGTGGGAAGGAAAAACTTCCTTTTAACAGGAAGAAACCTCCAGCATAACCAGGCTCAGGGAGGGGCGGCCATCTGCTGCGACCGGTTGGGGTGAGAGAAGGAAGACAGGATAAAAGACATGCTGTGGAAGAGAGACAGAGGTTAATAACAGATATGATTCAATGCAGAGAAGTCTATTAATACATAGTGAGTGAGAAAGGTGACTGGGAAGGAAAAACTCAATGCATCATGGGAATCCCCCGGCAGCCTACGTCTATTGCAGCATAACTAAGGGAGGATTCAGGGTCACCTGGTCCAGCCCTAACTATATGCTTTAGCAAAAAGGAAAGTTTTAAGCCTAATCTTAAAAGTAGAGATAGTGTCTGTCTCCTGAATCCAAACTGGAAGCTGGTTCCACAGAAGAGGGGCCTGAAAACGGAAGGCTCTCCTTCCCATTCTACTTTTAAATACTCTAGGACCCCCTAGAGTATTTAACCCCCACCCTTTTTTCCCTAAAGATGTACGTTGGTGATAGGGTTAAATCTTTTTTTATTATTTATACACATTGATGGTGTACTCAGTTTTTCATAGGGCTGCAGAGTTCTATGAAAACCTTGTTTTTAACATGACTGTGCACAGTATTCGAGTGAAAATCCCAAAGTGGTGTGCAATCTTTTACACAAAGTGACGCAACCATAAGTTGAAGCCTAAAAATATAATTAAATATTGATCGCACAGATTCAAAAAGTGCTGAAACATGACATTGCAGACTATAAGATATTTGGAAACGTTAGATGGTTTAGTCCGTGGAGACTGCAAGCATCAAAATAACATCTCTGATAACCCCAAATACTTCGAAGTGCATATGGTTATGTATTTAAAACAAACTGGCTTCCCTTGTTTAGTTATGCATCGCACTGCATTTGTGTTTGTGAAGTAAACTTATATGCAAATTCAAATGCGTGCAGCTAAAAGTGTTTAATCTATGAAGTCATAACCTTAAAGAGTGTGGATGATGTAATGCGGTGATTTCCGACATCTTTCCGGTGTTTCGTTCTGATTAACGGCTGTGATTTTGACTCCTTTGACTCTCTGTGGTAAAACAACAACCAGCAGTGGAAAACAAAAGGCAGACCCACAGTCTCCACACCACGGAATTGGTTAATGAGTCAATAATGTGGTTTTCCTCTTCTCATTTCACACATCTGAGCACTCCGCCCACACATACCGACTGAAATAGCTGCCATCTAATGGTCCCGAGAAAACAAACAACACAGCGCATCCTCTCGTCTTCGGAGAGCAATTTCTCTTCAAACTGCGTACAGCGAGTAACATCATGCCTCTCTATTTGCACCAAATGAAGTCACATTCATCATTTCAAATGGAGAATCAGTGGCCCGGGATTGGAGACAAAGCCCGAAATTTAAAAACTTATTATGAGTGAAATTTCTCCACAATTACTAAATGGATTGTCATAAAATTTGATGCAGACATTTATTCTCCCATCGGGGAAACGATGATCCTCTGTCTTTCTGGCCCATATTTATTCCCAGGATGTCAAATAGTGGAGTTTTCTCAAAGCCATCGCTGTGCCAGATTTACAAACAACGTAACTTATTTCAGTTTTATTTACCAACTACTAATACTATCTCTACTTTTAAGATTAGGCTTAAAACTTTCCTTTTTGCTAAAGCATATAGTTAGGGCTGGACCAGGTGACCCTGAATCCTCCCTTAGTTATGCTGCAATAGACGTAGGCTGCCGGGGGATTCCCATGATGCATTGAGTTTTTCCTTTCCAGTCACCTTTCTCGCTCACTATGTATTAACAGACCTCTCTGCATTGAATCATATCTGTTATTAACCTCTGTCTCTCTTCCACAGCATGTCTTTTATCCTGTCTTCCTTCTCTCACCCCAACCGGTCGCAGCAGATGGCCCCGCCCCTCCCTGAGCCTGGTTCTGCCGGAGGTTTCTTCCTGTTAAAAGGGAGTTTTTCCTTCCCACTGTCGCCAAAGTGCTTGCTCATAGGGGGTCATATGATTGTTGGGTTTTTCTCTGTATCTATGAAGCGCCTTGAGGCGACTTTTGTTGTGATTTGTTCTATATAAATAAAATTGAATTGAATTGAATTGAATTATATTATTTATATGGTGCATGAACCCTCCCTCCGCCTCCCTTTGAACAAGCACTTTGGTGACAGTGGAAAGGAAAAAATTCCCATTTAACAGAGAAACGTCGATCAGAACCAGGATCAGGGCGGGGCGGCCATCTGCTGTGACTGGTTGGGGTGAGGGGAGGAAAGCTAGTCGAAGACCTGCTGTGGAGCTCTAAGTGTATCTGATTTAAGCACACCGGGCTCTCCATCTGAAGGGTCATGTTTTAATCCAGCACAATCTTTTCTAAACATTACTATTTTCAAGTGCCCAAAAACTAGCAAAAGCAAACAAACAAAAAGTGAGCAAACACTAAATTAATCTGCAAATAAACCAAAGCACCAAGATTCAAACCGGAGTCAAACTGTGGTCTTCTGACTGAGAAACCTGTGACTCAATCAACTCTCCACTCTCAAGCTCCTTATGCTGACAGGACTGTTATGTGTGTTGAACCGCAGCGCCAAAGGGCATCTTGTGCATCAAATCATTGTGAAGATGAGCCTGGTATCAAAATATAGGTTTAAGGGTCACATCACTGTGTGGTACAGGTGATGTGACCCTTAAGTTTACCCAAGATGCACTGCAAAGGTTTTTTCTCAAGTGTGTGTGTGTGAGAGAGAGAGAGAGAGGCTTTATAATTCAGGTTTGTCTGTACATGAGTTGTATTTGTTGCATTTTACCAGGATAAATATAGGATGATGATAATAAGTGAAAATAATAATGCTCAAAGGTGGTTAGAGAAGAAACAGCTGACAAAAACAAGATTTCAGCTTTAGATTGTGACACTTGGAGTGGGTGTAAAACTAATTATTTGAAGATGTTTTTTGCTACTTCACAAATAAACATATTTACCATTTGGTTCAGTAGCTAATTAGACACAGAATATTCTCAAAGTTTTATCTTTTGATAGTTTCTGTCGTGTTATTTCAACAAGGGCAGCTAAAAAGTTGTGTATTAATGCGAGATTCTTTCCTATTTGTTGTATTTTGCAGATGGCCAATGCAAACACAGCCACCTCCAAGTCAAACGTGATGCATCTGCAGCCATTGTGGCCACCGGCTGAATGAATCTGCAGCTGCGGCATGAGCAGACGGAAACCTGAGGCTCTTCCTGAGTGTCTGACATTTAACATCTGCCACCTTGCTGTAAGGCAGCTGTTGGCGACGACTGGCCTTTTCATTGATAGTTTTGTGGGTGTTTTTTGGTAATATTTGATTTTTGTGTGTTCCACCACTGGATGAAACAGAACTTATTTATTTGTTGTGGCACTGGCACAACACAAAGCGATATGGTGTAACAAAACAGGAAATCTTACCTAAAGAGTGCTCACAGGCTGCTTTTTTCTCCCCACGGTTGTCAGGAAAGAGGTTAAAGTTGTGTCTACTTCACTATAGCGTCCCCTGGTTAAACCAGTTGCTCTCTAGCTGCTGTGAAATAACTCCTCAAAGTAATACTGTGAAATAAAAAACTCTGAGGCAGCTTTTGAAGGAAACCTGAAGAATCATATAAAAACGGATGCTCCAAGCAGAGATGGGCAGTAACGCGTAATCCGATTACTTTTTTCAAGTAACAAGTAAAGTAAGGGATTACTATTGCAAAAATGGTAATTAGATTACCGTTACATTCCCGTAGGAACGCTGCGTTACTAAAACCGTGATTTTTTTTGCGAGAATGTCTCATGACAGTGACGTAAGCGAGTGCCACGTTCGTGACAACAGCTGTGTGCAGATCAACAATGGATAATATATCGAGTGCGGGAGAGAGTATGAGCGTGCAGCGTTTAAAGCGTGGAAGTACTGACCTTACTTTGAGTTTGATTCCATAAAAAGTGACAAAAACATTAGCGTCCGTTGTGCGTGGGAAGAAAACTTCTTTTTACAGTGAAAAAAACCCCTAAACTTCCAAGCAAGCACCGAGTGCGCAACGACGTAATGGGAAATTCACAGAGAAGCTCGCGGATTCTTCCACTGACCGCTGCGGCACACCTGCGCCAGGGTAAACCTCCGCCTACCCCACTCCTGCTTTACAGGTGAAAATAGCGCAAAAGGACCGCTGAGTCTTTGACTTTATTTATTTTCTGCTGTGTTTTACTTGCATCTATTTGAAAGACTGAGTGTAAACACAAAAAAAAATAATAATAAATGTATGTGCTGGAATGTGCAGAAAATAGGTTTAAATATTAAACAAATTTCTTCCAGTCAGAGAATGTTGCATATAATTAAATTTTTGCTTGATGCATAAAGTTAAAAGATTAAAACTAATAAAACAAGTTTTAAAAAGGGACTTTTCCATTTGATTACATTTTGTATGATGGATTATGTAGAAAAAGTAGAATTGGGCTGAAAGATCTATCGCTTTATCACCTATTCAGGTTGTAAATTGTGTTTTTAAAAAGTAACTAAGTAATTATTTACTTTTGAAAATAAGTAATCAGTAAAGTAAGGGGATTACTTTTTTCAAGTAACTTGACCAACACTGGCTCCAAGCATGGATGTGAAAATCCTGAACTAAAGTACAAAGACAAAAGTTCTTGCTCTTATTTTGAATAAGTTGGGGATGGTCTTCTACTCTACTATTTTTTTAAATCTCACGTTGGCAGAAGGACTAAATAACATGCAGCCACGAACACTGAGCAACGTTCACCTTCATTTAACATTGTGGCATCCTATCACAGTACCACGCTGGAATTCACTGCGCTCTAGAGAATAACCAATTCTGGAAGTGACCTGATTTCAGTGATTTAGATGAGTGAGTAAATACTTTTGGCCATATAATGTAGCGTTACACAGTTACCCGTTCCACCACATCCATCCATTTGAGTGCAGTCAACTCGATGGCCTTAAGGGGCCCAAAGTGTGCTAAGAAAATATCCCCACACCATGACATCACGACGAGCAGCCTGAACTGTTGATACAAAGCAGGATGGTTGTTTACATTTTGACTCTACTTCCTGAATATTGCAGTAAAAATCGAGACTCGTCAAACCCGGCGGCATTTTTTTGAATCTTCTGCTGTGTAATCTTGAAGAATTTACAGAAAGCCCGAACATTAAACTGCCTACATTTACTGGTGAGTTCGAAAGCATAAATTAGGAATTCAGTGAAGGAGATATCTGGATGTTCACTTTGAAAAGTCACTTTAATATTGTTATATTTTGTTATATTTGTAACATTTGAGATGTTTTAAGTCACTGCTGTTTTGATCAGGTCTTGCTTGTAAAAGTCATCTCAATGGACTTCCTGGTAACATAACAATAGTACAAATATGCGGCGTCTTCTGCTGCTGCATGTTCACAGGTGGTTACATTTAACTATATCTTTGAACTAATCCTTCCCTTCAGCTCGAAACATCCTTCTCTGACCTCTAACATCAACAAGGTCTGATATTTTCTTTTTCAGGCCATCCTCTGGATATAGCAGACAGGCTGGTCTGCTGCGATTTTCCTGCAGAAGCATCCCTAAGGTTTACAAAACCACTTAAAATATCTACAAGCCTAAATGCATAGCGCTCGTGCCAAGTGACTGGCTGATTAGATGTGTTTGCAGGCAGCTGAAGAGGAGCACCTTACAAAGTGGCAGGTGAGTACAGATTGATCTAATGGCCTGTGTATTCTAATGTTTCCTTTTTCCATTTTTTGTCTACGTTAAATAAACAAAATCGATGGCAGCCTTCCAAATCCAAAGAAATCCAATCAACACGGCACCAGAAGCACTTTTAAAGGCATTTATTGATGAAATACACACTTAGGTTTTGACAAAAGCTTCTGTAGTTTTGTATGAAAGAAATTCCAGCCCCAAAACTCCTTGAATTAAATGACAGTGGAGATCAACTCATTACATGTGCAATAAATAACAATAATACAAAAGGAGGCAAGGAAAAGGACACCAGAATAAGTCTGTGTTAATCTGAAAGCAAACCAAAACCCAAAAAGAAAAAAAATTCTGTGGTATTTGTGACAAGAAGAGACTAAAGTAAAATCCAGTCGTTTGAATTTTGGGTGCATTAGTGTATGTTCTGAGATTCCCTGGTCACCCTCAGGACCAGAAGGCATTTAGTGACCTGAGGACCTGACTGGAAAAAGAAAAATCATTTCAAAATTAAAAAAAAAAAAAAAAAGGCTGGAACCATCTGGGAACTGTATATTGCACCTTTTCCTTGCCAGTACAATAACCACATTGCCACATTCATACCTTTTTTTTTTTTTTAATAAACTTGACCTAATGAATATGACCCATGTGTTTTGTCACACACTGCGAAGACGACACTTTATTTAATACGAAAGAGGGGGAATGAGTCATAATTTAAGCCATTTTTCCTGTACGAGTCTGCTCAGTTTCACAAAGAAAAGGGGAAAAAAAACTGCAAAATTATGAGCAAGAGCATAAATGTCAAACACTTAAAAACTACTGCAGAGGTCACTTTTTCAGCATAAATAAATATTTATACAAAACTGGACAGATCAGGTGATAACATCAGGGGAATGTCATTGTGAGATTTAGTAGATGACGACTGATTCGTTCTGAATTGCTAAAGCCGATAGTTTGGAGTCGTTCGCAACTGCTGCGCCTTTGCAAATGAGACTTTGTTGCCCTGATCGGCAGTGAACAATCACCCGAAGCGGCAAAACAATCCATAATTTAAGCAGACATTTGCTCTTCTAGCTGAACCACCTGTGGCAGCGTGACGCTGTGTGCTCGAGGGCTGCCGGCTCCAAAATGCTCTGAAGAGACACCCCAGCCAAACGAAATCTATATTTTTTGGACCGTTTCAGTTCACGTGGCTCATGTGGTTCATACGAGTGAGGTCTCAGTCTCTGCTGCACACAAAGCCAGCCTGTGAGATTGCTGCGCCTTGCAGAGAACTCAAACGAGGGAGAAAGAGAGCTGGGTAACAAAGAAAGCTACCAGACTCCCAGAGTGGACGCTTATTACAGCAGAGTAAACACAGGAGAGCCATTTGAAGTTGCCAGAAACAATTCTGCTGCCAACAAGCCTCAAATGAAAGCTGAAATGAATGCGGCTGCCGCTGAGGAGGAAAGTTTCCGAGCTCAGAAAACTGTTCAAAGCGGCCTGAATAAACTGTTTACTCGTCTTCCCGTCATGGCGGTGGAGCAAACTCGCTCTGCTCAGACTCGACGGTCCACGTGAAGCGGCTAAACTTTGGCCGGGCTTCACCGAGATCCCAGCAGGAGCTAACAAACAGGCTGACAGGAGATCAGGGTCAAAGCAGAGATGAGCCAGAGACATTTCAGAGCAGATAGCAACACCATCTGCAGCCTCCTGGAAGCCTCTTATCCTGCCTGTCAGCATAGCAGCACTGATGTCTCAATGTTAGTCCTAATAAAAAGGCAAACACTGATCTGTTCTGGCGCAAGATGTGGCCAGCGTCATCTACACACGGGTGGCGAGAAGGTCGAACCTCCTGAGAGAAACGTGTAGACGAAAACACAACCAGCTGTACACGACTTTAAATTCATGGATGTTCTAGTCTTTCAGAGCCAATTATCTGTTAGAAATTGGAGTGAGACTCAATCGAACTCGGAGGCGCAAACATCTCACCAGTGAAGCCTGTAATAAGTGCGAGTTTCTCTTTGAGGCACGAAATTGCAGCAGGTGCACCCAATTTCTCACCACTTTTATTTGTCACAGCATCAGCCCCGTCACAGTCTATGACTTATTTAAAATTCCCTCTGTTTCCTTTCCAAAGCGAGCCTAGACAAGTAGGGAAACCCAATCTGAACGTAGGGAGGGGATCGAGCGCCTTCTTTATCAGACGCCCAAGGACTGGAGCACGTACGGCGGCAGGAGAGCGAGAGCTTCGCGTCACAGTTCCTTTCTGTCTCTGAAGTTTGAAGCGAGTAGTTGTTAGCACCATAGAGAGCACCAGCAGCAGAGACGCAGCCTGACTGTCACTGCGGCGAAGATCTCGCCCTTTCCACCAGGTCACAGAACAAAACAAGCACAAGAGGGTAAACAATTCTAATTTTGACTTAAAAGCTGCGCACCATTGTCTTTGCTCTTTGTGTGACAGAAAACGCCTTGGAGTTGTTCTATTTGGGCTCATTAAATTTTATTTTTAGTTTTCATCAACACACAAATGCAACAGATCCAGAAGGTTTCATCAAGGTAAACTGCTCAAGGCTTTAGAGATGATTCAGAGTGAAACATTTGGAAAGACTCGATCGTGGCCAGGATGAGAGCACTAACGATCAAAGCAGCGAAAAAGTGAACGTTTGAAGGCGGATGTGAAACACAAGGGCGTTTCCGGAGCAGTGTCTTGCGTTATACCTTTTCCGTTTGTAGTCGTGAGTACAGTAGCACCTTGTCAAGTGTTTTACAGCTCAATCGCTGAATTACAGTAAAGAGATTTAATCAGTGACAACCAAACACGACGAGAACTCCAAACGAGTTGTGACAGCCGAACGGCAGAAAACACGATTACGATCTAGGACTGCAAACCAGAGGACTTAAAACACAGATCTCAGTGTCAGTGATAGCCCCGGGAAGCGTACTCGACACTCGTCCGAGTACTACGAAATAACCAGTATAAGCCTTTAAAACACCAAGTCTGCACTTATAAAGACATAATATCACACAGATATTACATTACGTTTGCAGGGATTAGTACAAACACAACACTCTTCCACGAGCTGAGAACATGGCCAGGCTCATTGTTTTTGGTTTTTAATCACCTTCTATGCATGCAAATTTATTGTAGCAAGACTCCGACCAAGTAAAAAAAATTAAGAAGAACAAAGGGGAGGAGAAGAAATACCTGGAGAGGTATTTCTGGACAGGCCAATTCAAATTTCACCTTTTTAAAAATAATAATAATAATAAAATAAAATACTGATTTACATAAAAACCATAAACAATGAGCACCCTACAAAAGGTAGCTGAATTAAGGTCCTTGAAACATAAAGGTTAGCACATGAATGAAGCATGCAGAAGGAGTTTTGGTAGAGCTGGTTTTGTACAGACCTGTAGGCTATAATGCATTTAATACACACGTCATAGGTCCTAACGAGTCCCTACACATTGCTTTGTCGGCCAATTTCAAATCACTCCGCCAGACTTTTGAGATCTGAAGATGCATAGGAACCCCGCACATGAGCGTACAGACAGACGGCTTGCTGTGGGGCGATACAACGCAAAAGCTGAACTGCCGTTTTTAATTACTGATAAGAGAAGTCAGTGAGGTAAGACTACTTGAGGTCTGACACGCTGCGCAGGGATCCAGTTGTGGTCAAAGACAGTTCGGTTCAGGATTTTTAGGGTTAAGACATTTTGCTTTTGACAGAACATCAGTTTTCTGCGTCACAAAGTTAAGAACGGCATGCTCCCGCATGAGGAACAATCCTCCTCAAGGTCAGAAACACACATCTATAAGCACCAAATGACCAAACAGCAGTCATTTCATTATCAAAATGTTCAAAAAAACCTCAGCCTCCTCGCTGAGAAACCTGAATTTGCACGATATTTCTTTCAAAAAGACTCATAAAATCGTCTTGTTAAGTCAACAATATTGAACACTGGCTACTCTGCAAAAAAGGGAAAAAAAAGAAAGAAGAAAAAAAAGGAAAATCCAAGTTTTATACTGATTTTCTTTAGTTTTGTGTGTGATTACGAGCCTAAAAATATTCACTTATCTTTCAGAAATGCTGTCGTATTGATGCGTTTAAAGACTTTGCACCTTTGCTCTTCAGCTGGCAGTGAGAACTAACCAAAGTATAACCCAGAAATGGAAAACAGCGATATCGCTAACCTGCACTCATGTTTGCAGAACTGGCACATCTGTGACGTTTGAATCCATCTGAAGAGACGAGCTTGAAGTTTATAATAAATGTCACTTCCCTTCCATGTTCACCATAAAAAAGAAACTAGAATAAGACCGTCACTGAGGCTGTTAAGATGAGGGAGTTTATCTGTATCTCTACATTTCTACCTTGCAGATTCGGTAGCTCTGCAGTAAAAATGGAGCTGAAGGAAATGTCTGGAAGGATGGAGGGTGCCAAAAAACATCTACAGCTAGCAGCTCAAACCAAAAGCTGTAAACATGTGGGTGGTATGGGCACACACCTGCCTGGTGCTGCTGCCACTGAAAGACTACAGAAACACAGGGACGGATATTAAAAGACTGCACGGTGGGTACCGAAAACAATGTTTAAAAAATGAAACGTCTTCCAGGCATCTACGGACATGAGTGTTTTGTGTAATGTTAAAATGTGTTAATATAACTAAAATTAACAATAAATGTGTTCCACTGAAGGAAGGTGAGATGGGAAGAATGAGGTTGGGGTGAAGCTTTCTCCTCATCGGCCCCCTAAAAGTTCGTCTATCGGGGCAAAGGAACACATTTAGACCCCACATACACATAAATGGCAGAGGATTTGATATAGCTGTTTTGTGTCTTTCTCAGACAACATAAAAATGCATTTATATAATTTGATACTGATAGTGAGTCTGTCTTTAAAAATCCTAATTTATCACCTCTGGACATTTATTGCCCAACATATAGATAGCACTTCTGGGATCCACTCTCTTTTAACAGTCTAAAGTCTCTCTTCAATCTCTTTCTCTCTCTGTAATGACATTTTATGTACAATATTGGTATATAGAACATAAATAACTACACAAAAAATTAGCCTATTCACAATTGACAATTGAGAACCCAATAGCAAATTAGACAAAGCCAACAAAATGAAATTTAAACCAAAAAAAAAAAAAAAGAAGGGAAATCAGAGACTTGATAAACAGCTTAAATTTGATGCCTGTTATATAAATTTCTCCATATACTTTCTGTGCTCCCAAGACGTGTCGAGTGCGGTGTGAAAAGAACAAAACACCTTTTTATATTAAAAAAAAAAATAATCCTGTTCTCCGCTCAGCCATCATCTCAGGAGGATGAAGTCTGCATGGAGCTGGAAAAGACGGTCACACGATTCCCGACATCTTGTTTGCGTGTAAACAGAGCACCAGTAGTGTCTTGGTTCCGTGTGTCTCTTCTGTACAAAAGTATAAATATATGCTTTTTCTCCATATTTTTTTTTCTTTTTTTTTTCGTTCACATATGTAGGATGTAGCAGACCAGGGAAAAAAATGGTTGTTTTAGTTTCTAAAAACACACGCCAGTGTTGCAGTGTCTGTGCTGGAGAGGCGGCCAGTTTGTGTCGGTTTGTCCCACTTTCCCTCCCCGTTAGATGGACGTTTGCTGGCTTGTGTTGACTTTTACCGTCGGGCGTTTGCTTGGTGTTGGTTGATCGTCTTTGCATAAATTAAAAAGGTTTCGGCACAGTCCGCGGCCACTGGGCCAGAAAGAAAAATAAAAAACAACCACTGTGTCCGTTGTAGCTACAGCAGATCCATCTTGGGTCTGTAATGGAGCAGGAGGGGGGATTTCTGCAAGGAACAAGCAAAACACAAGCTCGAGCAAAAGGCCATAAATCATTCACAATTAGCTTATTAACTGCACTGAAGCATGGATTGGCTTAGAAAATATGATGCTAATGTTTAAGTGCTATAGTTTAGGTTCTTCTACGAGAAATAACAGATTTATGACAGACTAAATGGGTTTCCACCTACAGCAGAGACATAGTTGTACTGTTACAGGTGGAGACGTGATGTATCAACACATGTCTGTGTTTACGCCACTGTTAACTGGAACACAAGTCCTTGAATTTGGGGAAGTCGCTTTAAGAACATAATTTGTCCTCATTTTCAAGAAGCCGGATGTTACACTCGATTAATTAAAAGAAGTCTAGTTTGCAGATTTGAGTACAAAAATGTGAACTTATTACTTAGTCAAAGGAGCTTGCAAAGAAAAGCGTCTGGACTTCTTTAAGTTGCTTGAAGACATTTTACCTCTCATCCGAAAAGCTTCTTCAGTTCTAAGGTCAAATGATTGGGACCCACACCCAGTTTCACACCTTGGCTCAGGCGATTAGAGGATCATCAGGGGGTCCTTTTGTCCCTCTGTGGGGGGATACTCCCACTAGGTTTAAATCTGGGACTCCCCACCATTTGACCTTAGAACTGAAGAAGCTTCTCGGATGAGAGGTGAAACGTCTTCAAGCAACTTAAAGAAGTCCAGACGCTTTTCTTTGCAAGCTCCTTTGACTACGATGACCTGGATGACTGAGAACCTTCACAAACAACTTATTACTTAATTATTTTTTATTTTAAACCAGTTTTTGACAGATTTTTACAGTCTGTGTGTTTTTGTTTTTATAATAGGTGATCTAATAAACTTACATACTGTATAACTTCCAAACAAGCTTGAAAAGCAATTGGGAAGACGTCCTTCTAGGAAGGTTTTTGTGACCTACGCTGCACAACTGAAATTTCACTGGGTACTCATAAAGGCAGGTATATGGTATAGACTCTAGACAAGAAGATTACATCAGCCAGAGAAACCAAAGGACTGCTTCACTGCTGCAGCAAACACTGTAGATATGTTGGCCAAACTCTGTGTTCAAATTCAGTTTTTCTTACAAATTGAAGCACCATCTGTGTAAATGCTATTATTGTAGGGTCTACCTTACAGTATAAAGCGCCTTGAGGTGACTGCTGTTGTAGTTTGGTGCTATATAAGTAAAACTGAATTGAATTAAATATGATATGCAGAAGGAATAACAGCAGCTAACAAGCAGCTTTGATAACTAGCTTAATCTAATGAGATGCTAACTGTTACTCATGTTGCTTGTGCTAGTTAACCAAATGGAGCTATGGCATGTGGTGAAAGCATGCTTGCCTGATGGCTGTTCAGTAAAAGTATAACCCGGAAATGCATCAGACTATTGGAGTTTACTTCTGGGGAAAAGTCGCCAATATTAACTGGTTCTATCAATGCATGAACAGTCTGTAGTCAGCTGATTGGTTTTCAGTTGATAAGTGTCCACATAGCAAAACCATTTCAGTGAAATCAATTCAACTGGATATTACTGGTAATACCAGTCTCAAACTCAATTTGTCTTTTACCTTAAATCTCCATCTTGTAACAACAACAAATTTCAAAGTGTGGTCCTTCCCCAAGATTTCCTCGTTGCATAAAATGTCCAGCTGAGAAAAGAAGCACAGAAACAAATTACTGAACGATATCTGACCCAATTTGTGCAAGAGTAGTTAGAGTAGTTAACAACATGACGTTAATATGAGCGGCGTATGCTGGAGGTCTCTGCTGTTTAGTGCGAGGACAAAGTGAAACTCTACTATTTTCCCCTCTTTCTTTCTATTCTAACATCAGTGTTTCCTGGAGATGTAGCTGGGTGGGTGGATGGGTGAGTGGGGGGCTCATTTTGACATTGAGTGGCCCCTGGCACCCGCACAGAGAATCCAAAAGTTCGATACTGAACACGATGCCGGCTCGCCAAATCTACCGCTCCCCCGTGAAGCCGGCATTGATATTCTTCTGAGCAGCTCCTCGCATCTGCATCTGCCAATCAATACTGAGAGGCACGCAGGGAGGGAGAGAAAGTGAAGGCTGGGGAGGGACACTGCCACAGCGCCACCTGCTGGCTCTCACAGAGAGCACATTTTAAGGCTGGGAGGAGTTGAAACTGTCCAGGTCTGATTGGAGGATGCAATTCAGGGGAAGAATTTCATTCTCCAATCAGGTTTTCTGTCTGACAAAACAAAACAAAAACATAAATCTAAAATTGAATTGCACAGCTAAGATGCTTTTTACCCATAAACCCTGAAGAAACTTATTAAATCATCATTATCTAAACAGAGATGCTCACAATGAAAATCAGAAAAATGAGATGCTGAATGAAAAAAATTAAAAAGCAATCTAAGAAGGAAACCAGAATCTGGCACACAAAACCAATCAAAGCAAAACTGTGATCTTCTGAATTTTGTTCTATGAGATTTTAAACTAAATGAATCATTTGTAGTGATGCTGGGAAACTTGTCCATTCATTTGCTACTTAAAGGGCTGAATTGTTGTAATTCCTTATGAGGTTGCTCTAAAACCTTCCTGACAAGCCTGAAATGTCACAGAGTATTAACAGGAATGAGTAAGAGAGTCATCCCGTCCATATTAGATTCTCTTCATTGCCTTCCTGTTAAAACCAGAATTTAATTTAAAATTCTTGAATAATCAGGTCCCATCATAACTTAAAGACCCCCAATAGAGCACTCATCCCTCTCAGAGCCCCGGGCTTGTGTTTCCCGGAGCTCCTTAAAGTAGAGCGGGAGGCAGAGCCTTCATCTTTCAGGCTCCCGTGTTCCTGTGGAACCAGTTTCCCACGTTGGATTTGGGACTTTTAAAATTAAGTTTGGCTTTTCACAAAGCTTATAGTTACAGCATGGATCAGTGATTGATTGCTGCCCGGGCCTAAGCCTGGCTGGACGTCTCTTCCTGTTTAAAGGGAGTTCTTCGTCTCCACAGCTGCCAAGTGCTTGGTTCATTTTCTGTTATTGCATTTACAGTTCAAAGCATTCTGAGGCGACTGCTGTTGTGAACTAGTTTCCACAGCTATTGAACTGAAATCACACAAAGTTTAAAAAATGGATTAAACACAGCTAAAAACAGGGACTGATTTTAGAGTGTGTAAAAAAAAAAAAAGTAATTAATGGATTTTTTTTAAAAATGCATCTCGTATATGTGAAACTTTAAGATTGGAAGATTAGCTTTTTCCAAGATATAGTCTTTTAAATGCCAAAAATGTGCTTATTCTTGTAACATTTATAATGCTTAATAATAAGAACAACATCTTTATTGTCTTTATATGGTCATCAAAGAAGACCTAACAAAATCTATTTGATTCCAGGAATCGATCCCTGATTTTCCTCCATTTTGGGCATTCCTTTTATCCTCGTTTCATCCGACGGAAACACTTCCTGCAGAGACATTCAGATGACGTGGCCACAATGATGGGTTTACAAACATGATCAATGAGTAACTGGTGTACTGCTCCCTGACAATGCTCTGCGCTCGGCTCGGCATTGAAAGCAGAAATCGTTTCAAACAACATCTTTTGATAGTCAGTAGATAGGACAACAATGGCTGGCTGGGAGAGCATCCGCCTCGCCAAAGCTGTGTTATGGAGGCCGACGATATGATGGAGCCTTCCCACTCATCTCTGTGACAGCCAGTTTAAAAAAAAAAAGAAAAAGAAAAAGAAAAAAAAGACACGGAGAAAACAGAAAAATAGACGACAAGGAGGCGACTGATGATTCAATCGAAAAATCCATCTGTCAAATTATCGCCTACTCCCCTCCACCCTCCCATCTCCCGCTGCTTATAACAGGGTGGTAACGATAATTAATAGAAAAATTAGATCTCATATGGGCTTGTTTCCTGCTAAATATAACAAACACAAAAGGCATTGTATGAGTCAGTACAGAAGAATTACAATAAAGTGACCTTTTATGCAATTTCTTGCAATTAACTAAAACTTTCTGATACGCGGGGCCCACACGGGCCAGCTGGTGCTCCGAAAACGTAAAACAAGCGCCAAGAATTAAGAGATTTGTTCCAATTTGCTACAAATCCATTTCTGGAAAAAGAAACACAATGTTTTTGTAAGAACAAGAATTAAAATGACTAAAAGCAGTAATCCGCAATCTTGATGTTTAATCACAAACTACTATAGGAATTATTGTAAAACTTCCTGGAAAGAAAGCCTGTAAGTGTCATGGTCGTGGGGTTTTGTGGAGTTTTTCAGGTTTGGATTTATAATGTTTGAAATGATGGTGTCAGGGTGCAGGCCACGCTTCTAGCTGCTGGTCAGGCTGCTTGTGATTCTCAGCTTCTAGCAGCTTTTTAGCTTTAACCCACTACTGATTCTGAACAATGTCAAAGATATTCCTAATATGACTGGGCACAGAAGCCCCACCCACTTGCTGTTCAAACTTTCTGTTTACAAAGGGGCAACTAATGACAATATAGTTGGTTTAAGGGGAGGGGGAGTAGCAAAAACAGCTCCTTTCAGACCGAGAATGGCCTTAAGGGTCTCACTGAGGCTCAGCATCAGATAAAATGAGGATTAATTTAAACTCCAAGAACAAACATATGAAGCCATTTCTGTTCCTTTGTAATTAAGGCTAGTAGAAAGCGTCAAATGTACAAGTTAAGTCTAGCTTTGAGCAATAAAAGGATCAGAGTGATGCAGACTCTCAAGGTTATCAACATGGAGATAACAAGCGCTGAGGGGGGGAGTGTTTCCTCTTGAACTGCTTCCTTTACAGCTTTAATTTTACACTAAAACTACATTTAGTTCGTGACAGACTCATTTCCCTGTCATCATTGCGTTTCCCAGGCTGGTGGAGTGTGATATTATCTGTACCTCATTAAATGATGTCAGGTTAAGCTTTTTGGCAATGAACTTCTTGAGGTGGAGAACCGTGGCTTGTGCTGAACAGCGGATCCACTTGCGCTTCAGACCGCGAAGCTTGCTGCTGTTGCACTCCAAGCAGATGCTGACCTGTTAGGAGACAGAAGATGAGGATTTAAATCCTGCGTCCACTGAAGTGTGGGTACATGATCTTATCATTTTATAAGGCCATTAAGAACTGTTTCATGTTAAAGTGCTGCAAGGGAGGGATCGCAAGGTTCCTTTTAAAGAGCAAGTAGTAGGGCAGTGCTAGAGCTAGCATCAGTGACAATGTGGAGTGTGTCCACTGCAGAGCCCTGATCTGAATGTCATCGTGAATCTAGTGTTACATGATTGACAGAGCCTATAATCTACAAAACAAACTGCCTCAAGCTGTTTCAAATGCTGCTGTTTCACAGTCAAACTGTAGTCATGTGTGTAAAGTTAAATATAAATAAATATATAAACACTTTGGTTTAGAGCAGGGGTGTCAAACTCCAGGCCTCGAGGGCCGGTGTCCTGCAGGTTTTAGATCTCACCCTGGGTCAACACACCTGAATCAAATGATTAGTTTATTACCAGCCTCTGGAGAACTTCAAGACATGTTGAGGAGGCAATTTAGCCGTTTAAATCAGCTGTGTTGGATTAAGGACACATCTAAAACTAGCAGGACACCGGCCCTCGAGGCCTGGAGTTCGACACCTGTGGTTTAAAAGAAAGTTCAGAACAACTTAGACATCTGCAGTCCTCATAAGAACCACCTTCTTACTTTGAGAAGCCCAGAAAGTTTCACCTGGCAGCACGTAAAGGTCAAAATTCCCACCTCCGCAAAGGTCAAAAACCTCATGGCAGAATTCACAAGTCCTGCAGCTGTGAACTTTTCACCCAGCAGAGCTGAATGTGAGAAAATTATCCAACTCGGCTGAAGTAGACATTAAAAAGCTTGGTACAAAGCTGAGGTTTCGTTGATTGTGCTTATAAACGTATAAAGCAGGTAACCGTCCAGTGAAGACAGAGATGGCTGACAATCGCCAAACCTGATTTATACCAACATTGTAAAAACCGCTTCAATCTTCAATGCTGCTTTTAAAGAATGACAGAAATGCTTTCAGTCTGGATAACTAAACAGCCTTTAAGCCCCATTTGTCAGTTTTTGTTGTCACTGAGGCTGTGAACAACCACAATATTTGGTTTGCCTTCCATTTATAATCCATTCAACAATTTAGTTTTGGCTGTGTAACCAGAATTGTAGCCGGTAACAAACATATTTCCACCTTTCTACAGCATCTCTTTTGCAAAGACATGAAACCAAGAAGCCCGGCCGCAGGGATCGATTCAGCTCACACGGTATGTGTGAAGAAACCGAAGACTTCAGGTGGATTTGTAGCTCGTTTCACCCACCTTCTCATAAAACCTCAACCTGAAGCTGGTGTTGATTTCCTCCTCTGCTTCCTCACAACATCTCACTGAACCTCTGCTGCTGTTTTTTTTGTTTTGTTTTGTTTATTGGCTTCTTTCACACGACCGACACTTAATGCCATTGGCCCATTCATTTGTCTCCCCACCCCCCCAAGGTAACATGGTAGGTGGTTTTTGGCAGTGGATGGTAGCGGGAGTCAGAATGCATTACTGCTACTGGGCTCCAGCGGCACATATCAAGAGACAAAGGCAGAAGCGTTGGATTTATTCATTTGTGGGTGTTCCTCTTCCTCTTTTCATCTTTCTCTTTTGAGATGGAGAGAGCTAACATTACCCTGGTTTCTGTTTAAACTTGGAAATCATCTCTGCTCTCAAGTAAACACTGGCATCGCTTCAGTGAGCAGCCTGCCCTTCAATAAGCAAAACCCAGATTCATAATATATCTGCTTTCCAGTGGTGCTGGCAATGAGGGAGGCTCATAATGTAAAATAAAACCCTTAGCAGTGATCTGGACTCCACGGCAGCTTGATAGCGGGCCGCAAGGCAGTTTCATTACATTAAAATAGATTAGTGACTCCCGCTTCAGCTAAACACACAGACGTGATGATGCAAGGGAGAGGCGTATCAAGAAAATATCGCACGAGCCTTCAGGAGTCATGAAGTGAAAGCTTTACACCATGTTGCCGAGTCCCGAATGGTTGCAGAGCGCTGATGCAACATTTCTATCTGCACCTTCTTCTGTGTGGAGTAAAAGTTTGTCTGTGTGCATTTTGAATTTGGATCTCTGATAAATTACATTTGGAGACATCAATAAATAATTCAGAGCAAAGCTTCTATCGCAAATGTCTCCAAAGTAGACTCTTTAAATCCAAGATAGCTGTAGTTTATTAAATTTACACAATCTGTTCTGACTCTATCAAAATTTGATATGAGCCTGAAGGTGACCCCATCTGGAGACTTTATACCTCGTCTAGAAACATTAACCTCAGAAACGAGCTTCATGCTTTGCTGCAAAAGTAGGCTGCTCTGATTAATTGCAGCTTTTATCGGGAATTTCGTTTCTCCCTTTTTAGATGAGCTTGTTGCAAGTTTCTTTCTCGCCTAGCAACACCCCAAGGTTATACTCTAAAAGGTCGTCCAGAAGACAGCGGGGGAGCGTTCTGGAAGTCTTCCATGCATGCTCACAACGCCTGCTGGTTGTTCTCGATTTCTGGGAGAAAATTGCTGTTCATCTTCATTCCCCCCGACTGAAACTGCTGTTTTCACTTCCATCTGCTCAGAGATGCAACATCCCGTTTTGCAGAGCCATGCCATCAAATTACTTCAACGAGAATATATATTTTTTTTTTTTTTAAGTAAAATGACCAAAACCCCCAATAAAGCTTCTTTCAGCTGCTCCTTTATCCCGAGGGTCTCAACCACAACAGTTAGCTCTGCATATTTGAGCTTTACTCTCTCCGTGCTGTCCAGAAAATCCAAACAAAAGGTAAAATTGTTTGCAAATACGGCACTGCACTGATTTACATCTTATACATCATCTCAGCATTTTTGGAACTTGGTTTGTCAATCAAAGTACATGATATTACACGAATGAAGCCTAAATATGAAGTCCTGGATACAGCAAGCACCTCCACAAACATCACTTCCATATATAGAATAAGTAGCAAACTGCAGTTTTGACAGCAGGAGTAGCCCTTTTTCACACAAAGTATAAATGACTATAAAGGTGACTTCAGAAAAACACCACTCCAGTGATAATGTGATCTGCCAGCAGCGTGTGCTTGCATTTATCCGACTGGTCAATGTATGCAGGATGACACTCTGTATTATGATTTCCTGCCACATCACTGTGTCAGCGGCCGTTCTCATCAATGCAGCAGCCTTCCTCAAATCAAGGTTGTATTTTTGAGTGAAAGGGCTTTTTCCCCCTTTTCTTCTTTTCACTCCCTGCTGGTCTAAAAGCTCCCTACTTTTAAGAGTGTGCACCATCATCATCCTCTTATTTCAGCCATTTCCTTTCTGCATGTTCTGATGAGGCTCACTTTTCCATCATCTCACATTAGACTTCCCTCCGACATAAAACCCAGAGAATCGTATTTATGATCACCTCACCCCCTGCATGGTGACCTGATATCACCTCTCTCTCCTACACTTCGTCTCTTTTCCATCTCTCATGTTATTTTCCCTTCCCACCCTTCTGAGTTACATCTGACATCACTGCATTCAGCTCACGCAGCCCACTGTATTAGCTATTCCGAGTGCATTCTGCACTGCTGCCGAGTATCCAAAGGGCAAGATCTTCACCCTCATCAGGGCGGCCTGTTTTTCCCACATGGCAGCAAAGAAGTGGTTGTTTTGTTTTTTTAAATATAAATCCAATTCTTTAGAAAAGCAACAGCTAAAACTCGAACAAGATTAATTTTTCAGCCTGTACAACAAACAGCGAGCCATTATTTCCACATGGCGTCTGTCCGGCAACAATAGTAACTCCACTCTCGCTGCATTATTAATGACACTTTTCAGGGCTTAAGAACGCGCCGGAATACAAATGGAATCAAGAAAAAGCCCATTTTCATTTTAAATATGTTCAGTGGGTAGCAGTGGTGTGTCTGTGGTGTCTGTGTGGCTCCGTGCAAATCAAACAGCCGAAAGACAAAAGAACCCAGTAATTGTGAAACAGCCTGGTAAACCACAAGGGGGCCACTTTTATAAAGGCAATAATTGATGTTCAGGCTTTTAAGGCAATTGTACAAACAATTATCACAAACAGTATTTTTATTCCTTGGTGCTTTTGTTCCTGACACAATGCTTTGTAACCCATAATTATTTTACCCGATTCACTTCCAGTATCTGCTCAAAGGAAAAAAAATATATACTTCCCTGCCTTGTGGACTTTTGTGCAAAATATAAAACATAATTAGACTGAAAACAACTCAAGTGCTGTGGTATCTAACAAAGCAGATATCTCCTTAGATCCATTTCTGTACTAATAAAGCAAAGGACAGGATTATGTTTGGGTTTTCTGTTTTTCCCGGTGCCGTAACACCATAATGTCCCCGATGGCCTGAATTATCCTCAGACTTTGCTGTCAACAGTTTTCACAAAGACTTTCTCTTCAGCAAAAAGTATCTGGAATTTAAAAAAACAGTTGACAGTGAGGTCTGAGGATTAAGATTGTGCCAGAACGGAGGCCGATATCTCAAAGCAAGGGGGGGATGTGCCTTTCTGAAATGCAACAAAGTACAAGAGAGGCTGCCACTCGAGAAGGCCCCGGAGGCAGGAAACAAGGAGCAAATGTTGCCGTCCGTCAGGCTTACCTGCTCGTCACTACGGTGATAGTCGTTGTCCTCCTCTGGTTTCTCCTCTCCTGCCTCCTTATTGGCTGTGTCTTCTGATTTGGCATCACCTGTTTAAAAGACAAACAAACAAGCAAAGAGTTAGAAAAAAAAAAGATGCTGTTTGTAGGACTCAATCCAGATTATCTCTTTATGTTTAGCAAGTTAAGAGATTTGAGGGTTACTGATGTCCACTGTGGCTGTGTTAAAAACAGCTTTGTCAGGGAAACAGGCAGGTTTGTCTCCCTGCAGTATTTAAAACAGACTGTGCCTGTTAGAGCGTGAAAACACCTCCTGCAGAAGCCCATTTGTAAACCAACTACATCTTTGAGGGTGTTAAAGCATCCTTTATATGACTTATCGTCTGTGCAGGCACGTCTCTAGCACAGGTGAACTTCTAATCAATAAAAAGCGTTCAGTTGTTCTGGCCTGCATGAGGAGTGACCTCAGCTCTGAACTTAACCTGTCTGAGTTTGCTCTTTGTTCCTTTTCTCGGATATGCTGGCTTTCAGAGAGAGCAGCACAGTCTAGTGAACATTAAGGTAAAATAGGAAGAAAAAGGCATTTCTCACAGGCTGAACACATTATCCTTCAGTAGTGCAGAGTGCTACAAGGCAGGTAAGGTACTGTTTAATAATGCATCACGCAGAGCTTTTGGTCTGGCACTGGGAGAAGTCTGAAGACCCTGGGTCAGCTATATTTGGAGTTTACACACACGCACACACACAAGCTACAGGTGAGATTTTTTTTGTAACTTAATTCTAGTAGAAAACAAGGTTACCTGCATTAATATACGAATTTCACTTGCTTTACATACAGTTTGTTACCAGAAGTAGGCAGGAAGGGATCTAACAATTACTGCAAATTTCTAAAACCAAATAAGCCAGACAAGCTACAGCAAATTTCAAATGTAGCCAAATTGGACATCAAGTTGTCTTCAACCTGCCAGCTTCCTAGTGTAAACTCTGCATGATGCCCGATTGAACGCATAGTGTTCACAGCGAGCAAGTAAACGCCTCATTTCCTGCCTCCCCCGTGTTCTATGGAGGCAGCACCCTCGCCTAAAGCAAACCATATTTCTGAAGGCGAGAATGCATTTGACCCAGGCTGGCTCCTGCTGTGTTCTACACATGACAAGGGGCAATTTCAGACAGCATCCTGAACTGATTGCCAACGTCTGTCCTGAGATAATGTTGGCGAACTGCTTTGAAAGAATACATGCTAAACCCAAGGGATGCTTATGCTATGATGCACCATTTCTGCAGCTTTTCCCATCTGAACACACAGGTCTGCATCACAAATCATGTAAAACGGCAGGCAATTTTGTTTTTACATCTGGATAACATAAAATGTATGCGTGATGCACTGATCTGCACCCATTTTCCTTCTGTTAAAGTTAACTACTTCCATTCACTAGTATATTAACTGAAATTTATTAAGACAAACAAATAACTCTGAACACATCTGCATTAACACATGGATTGTCATCAATCCAGCAGCCCACTGCGCTCATGATGTCAGAGCTTTGCTATTCTAACATCCATCAATCATGTGCTGCTGGGCAGCAGTTTTAAGCCCAGACGTCCCTCCCCTGGGTTACCTCCCACAACTTATCTAAGGGAACACCAAGGAAATGGTGATATAATATCTCCAGCACATCTTGGATTTGCCCTTGACCCTCCTCCTGGTAGGACTTGCCTAGAACACCTAACCTTTACTTGTGAACATGTGTGCATCAATCAATCACCTCCCTTCAAAGAGTGCAAAATACACAGCAATGAAACCAAAGACTCAAGCAGGAACAGAGAAACAAGCAGAAACAACAACAGACGGTGTGATGGTTCACACTGTGACAACACCCTAACTCCCATCAGGGCCACCTGAATCTCCAGAGCCTGAACACCAACACACACAGTGGTTGCGAGAATCCACACGAGCCCAGAAAACTAAAGTGGTCAAGGCAAATAGTGAAGACAGCAGTGTGCCGAACCAGAAACATACAGGAAGGTTACACCAGTGCTCAGAGCACCTCCCCTAGGACAAGACCAGAAGGCATCGTAGAAAGATGCCCAAACCACCTCAACTGTTCCTTATGGTGTGAAGGAGTAATGGCTCTACTCTGACCCCCATCCAAATGACTCCGCTTCTCCACCGCTCTCTAATGGACAGTCTAGACACCCTATTTTTGGAAGGAAGCCTATTTTTGTAGTCACCAAACATTGCCTGTTGAAGCCAAGGGAACCATATGCTCTGCCTAAAGCAGAGAACGGATCTTGAGATCTCGGAATCTGACGCCATTCATCCTTTGACTCCTTTAGAAATTCTGTCCATGAAAAGCGCTAACAAAGGACAGCCTTGGTGGAGTCCAAAACCCGAACCCTGCTCCTGACCCTAAACCTAAGTGAATCGCCAGTGACCTGGTGGATGTTAAAAGGTTAAACATTTACAGGTGTGAGGCAGAATTATGATGTTTATTTGACTTTAGGTACATCTAAAAATGAAGTCTCATTCGAAGTATTTGATTTTCAAAAATGACATGCTGTCTCGCTGTAGAGACTTTTAGATATATATCTAAATCTAACACACTTCCCGATAATTTCAAACCTCACACTGTGAAACAGATGCTCCACAGTTGTCCGGGACAGCTGAGGTTTATATATTTCTCTAGGGATTTTCTTGTTGGCTGCGATATTGTAGTAGTATTGAATTTTTAGATATGAAACTTGGTTATCAAAGTCAAAATTGCATTGTAGTGACAAAATTGCCACATGGGCAAGTACTGCTTTTCTGTAACCTTTAAAAAACAAAGAAATTCGGTCTGTTCTTCCTGGATTCAGTGGATGTAATAACTTGTGTGTGTGTGTGTGTGTGTGTGTGTGTGTGTGTGTGGACAGTTTAGTCAGACAGTAGATGCTATTGGGAGCACCCCTCTGTGACCATTTTCTGTCTGGGCTAACTGTCACCAATTCCACCAAGTATTATTGAGCTGCTCTGGTGTCTCTGTGGTGATTGTCTCCAGAGTGTGCCTCACTGATTGCTTATCACCAGGGTCTTGCTCTTATTGTTGTGCCTCACCTTCAAACAACCCCTGAGCATCTGAGTGACTCAAACATGAAGTCCTGGCTTTTGTTCGAGGTGAGGGCATCGTGTAATGGGTTGATTGCTTGGGTCTGGGGATTAGAAGTCTCTTCCAAAATTTCTTTTTGTTTCAGAAAAATCATCTACTCTCTGACAGGTTTATGATTTGTGGGAACTCTTATAAACAGTCGAATCCCAAAGGCATGTACTACAACGTTTTCGAGTGATTCTGCTGTGTAATGGCAGTGAGCTGGAGTAAACTGTGTGTTAGTGAGTGGGCGTTTATATTGTCATGAAGTAGAAAAGGGCACTCGACAGACTCATCATCGTCCCATGTCTCCCTATTTTCTTGTGTAAAGTGCTCAGAAAAGAAGGTAATTTAGAGAAATGAGTCTGCTGTATACTAGAGGAGGCCAGATTTTTAACAGTGTTTGGAAAAAAAAACTCAGCTTATGCACTTAAAAGCACAGCTAACACGGCTTAGATCTACCGTGCGAAGGCTTAAATCGTGCAGTATTATAGCTTAATGGCAGTGTTACCAGTGGTTAAAATATTGGGCCTGTTGCACATGCCACGTTTGTCTGTCTTAATGTAAGTAAACCTTCAGTTGGGAATAAAACACACTTTTTGCAAGAAAGTCCACAGAAACATCTCTAATATTGCTTTGAATGTTTAGTATATTCCAATCAATCAGCACATTACTGGCAGATAACTCAATATTGCAGTTTCTGTGAGAGACTGTGAGACTGAATGCAGAGCTTGGAGGTACTCTGTTAAGCCGCCTTGGAAAGTGTTTGGAACATATTGATAAGAGAGCTGGATTATGCATTGTCAAGGAACAAGCTGCAAATATGTCATACTTAGAGCCAACACTTAAGGAAGAAAATAGGCAGATTATGAACTGCCATTGGTCCCCTGTAATCAATAAAATGTGATTTTTTTGTTCTGTAATTGTTCATCTCTTTAGGGTATTAATGCACTGAGGGAGCATTTGGATTAAGGTCCCAACATGACTCACAATGTCCCTGATTCAGATCCACATGCAGGTCTGTACTGCATCTGTTTAATTAACAGACATTGCGTCATTTATTTCCTGAAAACACACTCTTTCTTCCAAATATTACAACCTCTGGTTGGGACTTCTGTGCTCATGGATTAGAAAGTGTCGATCCGTCTTCTATAAAGTGGAAGAGGTTAACTTTATTCAGCTGATTAGGAGGTCCTAAAAAAAGTTCCTAATTTTGAGATTCTGGGTAAATGAGCCTTTAATTAAGTGTAAAACTGCTCAGCTCTGGCAGGGACAACATTTACAGAGCGCCCACTGTCACCTGTTGTTAGTGCAGTGTGATCTCTGCGATACCATCTGTTAACTTTGGTTTGCTATTCTTAGATAGGAACCTAATGAGAAGCGTCCATTTTCTCAGGTGGGAGAGAAAGATTTCAAGTAAACAAACCGGCCTGCTCGCGGTGATGCTGGATAAACAAATTCTGACTATGACTTAATATTTTTCACCGTTTTGGGAAATCTACCCAGCTTTAAGAGCTACAAAACAAAAGAAAATAGAAATACAGTAGAGCTGCTAGAGGCCAGCAGCTGCACAATTTAAAACTAGATTTGTATTGTCTATTTTAAAATAGAGTAAAAAGTAGTTTTTTGTTGAGTAGTTTAAAACCAGAAAACCTCATTATTATTATTATTATTATTTTTCCAGTTGGGGCGAAGAATTGTTGGCATTGCCCCCCGTGTCCTGGAGTGGGACGTGGGGCATGACTCAGAGGAGCCATCGCTGCAACCGAACACCGCCTGCCTACAGAAAATCACTGCCTACTACTTTAAAGCTTTTATACCACATGTATTCAAGTCAATGCAAACAGAATCTCTGTAACTTTAATGAAAGTCCTGACAGGTCTTCAAAGAATCTGGATGCAATGTCAAATCGCTGAGTCCAGATTAAAGATGGATGCAGATTATTTACAACCTGTAAAACAAGTCAACCACAACCAGATGACTAACACATACCCAGGATGCACTTTATCGCTTTTGAGCAATGTGCGTTTTTATTTACAGTGCCTCATACTGCATTAGCCTGTATGTATAGACATATGATGGTAATATTACATACTCAGCCTAGTAGGATTTTTGCTGCCAAACCACCTCTTAAGCACCACTTTGTGATCAATCTAACCTATGTGTAATATTGTGACACTCCTCAGCTTTCTTGTCTCTCTCAAACATTTGCTGGCGTTGTCAAAACTTGTCCAACATTTTTATGCAATCTAAACCATGACTGGGGAACTGTGGCTGTATTTTTAGCTCAATTTGGGGCACTTGCAAAACTATCTAACACTAATGGTGTTGTACAACCATGGTGAGTCTTTTCAAGAGTGGCTATTTGAAAAGACCACTCACCATGGATGCATTACGGAGAACTGCACACAAGATGGTGTGCCATTAGCCGGCTACCTGACACATGGATGTTATGCACGATGCCTTTTTCTATTCAGACTTCCATTTGGCTCAACACACATGCACGAATGGATTAAATAATATAAAGTTATAACAGCTCAATAGTCTAAGATCTTTTTTTTACATTGTTGAACCAGATGGATGAAATGATAAGGGAAATGTTGTTGTGCAGTGTGACATTTTCTTTGTTGTGTTTTCAGTGATTGTATATAGAGACGAGCTTTGAGGGAGACCAGACGGTGAACCAATTACCTGAAATTCACTGGAGTTAAAAGGAATCTTTCAATTCCTTAAAAGGCTGGTAGCTTTAAAACCTTCAGAAACGCACCAAAGACAGTGAATTTCTATTTCCATAACATGCATTTGGTTTTCTATAGTTTCCTCAAGTCAAGATTATTTTTATCACCGCTCAAAGCTAGAGACATATTTGTTTGTTCAATGGTGAAATGGAGCCCAGGAGTTGCTTTGTTTCTTTTTCTGTTGGCGTCTGTGCAAATGGTCCTTAAAATGTGTTTGGGTATGAACATTTACAGGTGTGTGTGTGTGTGTGTGTGTGTGTGTGTGTGTGTGTGTGTGTGTGTGTGTGTGTGTGTGTGTGTGTGTGTGTGTGTGTGTGTGTATATTCTATAGCTAAACCTGACTTCCAGCGACAAAGCTCGAGAATGCAGAGAGCAGTTCCACTTCCATTTGAACCTTAATTACCAAAATCAGAGAGGGGGATTAAGTTAGCGATTAGGCCTGCCAGCATGACAGCCCTCTGGGCACACATCTACACCAACCCTTGGAAGCGAGCAGGTTTGGAAAAGCCACTGTGCACAAAGAGCAGGCCAGAGGCTCGTTCTGATTGGCTAAAGTGTCTTTATCTGTACCGTTTAATGGCTTCTGCTGTTACTCTTGGTTGTGCTTCTAATGTTTCTCATTACTGGCCAGAGACTTCATTCTTTACACATTATCAGCACGACATCCACACTGCAGAGGTGAAGTCTCATTTATAACAACATGACGTTAGCATAGAATAGTTTAGAATGAAACATGATAAGCAGGCTGTTCTTTAGGGATCTGTGACTGGCAGCTTTCTCAGTAAGGTTTCTACCCTTCACTTGTCACATTTATTTAAAAAAAAGCAAAACAATCATAATGCCACACTCTTAAAGACTTGGGAACAAACAAACAAACCCATCTACATCCATCACAGCTCGTCTTTTGTCCCATCTCCATCCAGTCACTTCTAACCGGTCCACAGCAGATGTTTGCCCCTCCCTGAGCCTGATTCTTGTAGAGGTTTCTTCCTGTTAAAATTGAGTTTTTCCTTCCTACTGTTGCCGAGTTCGTGCTAATAGGGGTTCGTCTAATTGTTGGGGTTTTCTCTGCATTACTGTAGGATCTTTGTCTAACAATATAAATAGTTTTGAGATGGTATGAGAAGATATGAAAAAAAAACATAACTGAGTTGAATTGAAAATTGAATTCTACTAACATACTGAGTGCAAGTTTTTAAATACAATATCTGCACGTTAGCATGCATAATTTAAGTATAATATGTGTATGTATATTGTGCATGTGTCTTAGATTGTTTAGGTTACCAACAGGTAAAATCCACCCGGACAATCAATACAACATTATTTACACAATTTTTCAAAGAGGCTGCAGGAAATATTTGTTTCCATGCCTGCAGTATTTTTTTCAGCCAGGTTGAGCCCTGGTGCTTTGGGGGACCTCCAACTCACAGCATGCATCACGTGACAAAGCCAAACAACATCCTCTCGTATGCTGCATTCACAGAGACTGTTATGTGCCACCGTTAAGGCCGTGTTGACTAAAGGTCAAATCCTTCACGTCAAACAAATAAGAGACCCGTCACAGGTGCATGTTAGGTGTTGGTTTAAATGCAGAGCCAGCTCCAGACTAGATGAAGCAATAAGAAAGATTTTCTGTGGTTCTGAAAACAGCACGAGTCTGCGAGGCTAACGTACCGTTGCGTTGATCTAGATGAGTCTTCATGTTGCAAAGTTCTCCTTTAATGTCTCCGGGCACCTCCATCCCCAACTTCTGATAGAATTCCCTTTGTTTCTTTATCTCCGCTGCACAAGAGCCAAAGAAAAAAAAAAAAGAGTTAAAAACAGAAGTCCTTTTTGCCAAGGCTGATGCTGTCATCTTTTTAACATTTAGAGAAGCATGTGTGCACTACAGGGAGCTTTATTCCTTAGGAGTTCTGAGGTTCACCCACAACAGCGAGGAAAAACAATATTAAAATGATGCATTTTTCAGTCAGTTTATCAATGCATGCATGCAAGGGAAAGCTAAAAGTTACGTTTTAAGGAAGGATCTCTTGTAGGTTGCATCCCAGTAAATAAATACACAACACTTACCCTCTTGTAGTCCCGGTACCAACTTATAGACAATGTCTTGCATTGTTCTGTCATGGCTATAAGGGACAAGAAAATAATTAGTTACTTTAACACGCAGTGAAAATTAACATTATAAAAAGGGAAAAGCAACTGAGTTTCAAACCCAGAGATTCAAAAATTCACAGCTAACAAGGTAAAGATGCACTTGTACAACTTCATAACACATTTGAATGTTTTTGTAACTCACAGCAGTGGATCCCTACCTTCAAGTCTGGACTGGAATCCACAAAAAAAAAAACTCAGTCTGAAGTCATGAGATCATTAACATGATAGGAGGGAAACAATATTCTGCTGTTTCTTTTCTTATCAAAATTCCCCTTAATTTTTTTCCTTTTCTTGTATGTAATGCTGCATAATCAGTCCGGCCTCTGCACGCAGCAGTCTGAGAGGGTGGAATAACATTTGGTTGAACTATTGAGAACCTGTAGATTTTGCGCATCCTGTTATGACATGTTGCAAATGCCCCGAGGTAAAACTAAAAGTTCTTGCCACCCTGCACTGTAAAACACTATCCTGTTAAATGACTAAAAATCTCAAGGTGATGTGCAAGAAAATAATCTCACAAAGCCCCAACTGACACCCTCAAAGGCTGATGTTCAGCATGCGCTCTGTCAGAGTGTTAAATGGTTAAATGGCCGCTTCCCCCGTGCTGGTGACATGGTGCACAGTGGGTACGCGTTATGTGTGATGGTGTGTTTTGACACCCAGTGCTGACAGCCAGCTAACAGACAAAGTGTGATGTTTGTTGCAAGGTTACGGAGGAGAAAAATGAATAAATAAAACTCTAAAAATGTGACATGTTTGTCTCCCCTGCTGTCCACTAAGGAGGAGTCATATCAGGGACCGAAATTAGCCACCTAATGCTGAGGATTGATCCCCTGCAAAAAAGCAGGGAAACACTGACCCCTGCTGGACAAAACTGATTATAGCCCTGAGATCTGTTACTGGCGTTAAAAATGTCCAAGTTGTGAGAAATGTAGACAAAAATCACAAATACTTTGTGTGTTTCTGTGTTTTTATTTCCTGATCCCGCCTGGAAGTTTCTGAATCATGAGACTTTAAAAGGTCAAATAAATATCCCATTAAAAAAATGGACAATGAGTGTGTTCATCATGCAGCCCTGTGCAAATCACCTGAGTTATCACTGATAAAGAAGCAAATAAGAGCATGAAAAACCCAACTAAAATGTGACCGTGCCAACTAAAACGACTGCAGTCTCACACGCCCACATCTGCTGCTCTGATTGAGTCTTATGAGCCACTGCATGTCTTTTCCTCCCCCATGCCACCATGTCCTTATCACATGATCTCCTTCCTGAAGAAGAGATAACCCTTGGCTCCACATGGACACTGATTTACAGGCATTGTTCTCCTCCTTTTATGGACTCTGTTGTAAAAGCCTTTAGAGTGACATGCACATTAACTCTAAATAAAATGATCCAGCAGCCCTGAACTGTCTCTAAATGTTAACACACATAGAAACCAAAATATAAATGTAACAAATATATCATTTAAATAAAGTAGTCACATGAATCAACACCATGTTTTGAAGCAAGTAAACGAGACCAAGCGGCAACAATATGTGCACATTTCCTTCCCAGAGCTACTGATTCCCAAGCTGTTTGCACGCACGTAACCGCAACAATTTAAAGTATGTGAAAACAAAATGGATTAAAACAATCAAAGAAAGCCACATTTGGCGGGCGGAGCGGCAGGATTTGTTCTGCCCAGCTGATTCTCTGAAGAGACATCTGACTGTGATTTTTAAGCCTAAATCTCAAACATCAACTTTGATCAATCTTCCCAATGAGCAGATGGGGTTTTGCTTGTCATCTGCTGGGCGTTTTGCCTTCAAATCACTTGTGATGTTTTCCATCAGCTCCAATTTCCTGCAAACAATGAAGGGAGGAAGAAAAAAAAAGGGGAAAAAAAAAAAAAACAGCTGCGCAGAGAGCTAATGCGTTTGAAATGGAGCATTTCCTGCAAAACAATGAGTCTGCAGAAAGCGCAGTTTACACAGTAATGACTAAATTGCTGGTGCACATTAGGTTTGTGTGCCACATTTATCAGACGTTAATGCGTGAGCGCTCAGAGGGGCAGACACCACGCGATGCTTCGCAGAGCAGGATTTAACCAGCTGGAGACGGCTTCCAAAAGCAATAAGATATTTACAAAAGTCAACGCACTTATCTCTACTCAATTAACAGACTTGAAGTACAACTTTCCTTTTTCATATTTAGTTATCAAGAAACAGTGGGGAACGCCGAGCTGCGATGTCACTTTGATGCAAAATCCCAGCAGCGGTTTATGATCATAGCTGCAGGATCATCTACTGTATATCTACTTTACAGCAACTGAGCCGCGCTTTATACTGCACACAGACAGTTTGTTCTTTTGAAGATTTTTGAGCGTAAGCAAATAAAACATAAAAATAAGACAATGAGCATCTTTGGATCTCAGTGGGCTACAGCTGTTTTTTTACATTTTAAACGTGCAATGTGGATAAAGGGATCTCTTTGCTTTGGTTAAGGAGAAAAATATAATTTAGCTCGTGTATTTTACTAGTTTTTAATAAGAGTAGAGGGAAACTCCACAGATCCCAAAGTTGGGTTTTTTTAAACGGGTGTTCGAAAGTATTACTGCACATCCAAAAAAGGAGAAAAACATGGGGAAATAAAAATGTAGCCGCCATCCTTCCTGGTCTGATAACATTTCAGGTGAGCAATGCAGACAAAAATAAATAAATAAATCATTGTAAAAATCATAGTAATAATTGCATCACTAACAATAACAACCTTCTGCACTGATGTTATCGTGTAAGACAGACGGGGAGAGCTGTTATCGTTCCAGCCACAGATTACAGGCAAACCTAATCAATGAAATCACACCGACTTGTGTGATTAATGTGAGAAGCTGCTCACTCTCAGCCCTCCATGTTTAAATGGTTAAAGTTTAATAATACGTTGATTGTACTAACTGTACAATGAGCATGTGTTTTCTAGACTCTTGTGCAGAAAACAGAGCTGTGAATGGGTGTGGGCTTTAAGTGTTTTTGTGAGTGGTGCAAATCTACAAAAGAAAGCAGCCAGACCACCCCGAGAGGCTTTTTGTTTCCTGCAGAAGAGCAGAAATCAAATGGAAAAGGACCGCCGGCTCTTTGGTCCTCGGCAGTTTGTTTACTGGCAGAGCACAGCTGATGGCACTCAAAGTGTGAATGAGTGAGTGTGTGTGTGCGTTTGTGTGTGTGTGTGTGTGCAGCTTTGCAGTGGTTCCTCACTCACCCGATATACTGCAGTGGATGGCTCTGATGAATAACAATCCTACACGTGGGGCACGTGTTGTTTTCCTCCAGATACTTCACAAGGCAGCTTCTGCAGACTGGAGACGCACAGCAGAAATGTACGGTTATTTTTCATCGTGCACACACACACACACACACACACACACACAGAGCATCTTTCATTCAAGGTCTTTATTTGTAGAGAAAATAATCTGCCACACATTTTTAGATTTCCCTGCTTAATACATGAAAAGCAAACCGTTTTCCTCGGCTTTTTAACACTCGAGTTTGCATTCGTTGATCTCTGTGAAGCGCTGTTGTACTTGCTGTGTACCTTTATTTTCTTTCTTTCTTCATGTACATCTACAAATGACCTGAAGGTTCAAACACACTTGGCCAATTTGATCGTTTGGTCAACCATTACACCCCGCATCAGTTAGACTCCTTAAAATGCAACTAAAACTCTCACCACCAGGAGGCAGAATTTTACCAACGGGTGTTTTTCGATGTGTGTTAGTATTCTTAAACCTTTTAATGTCTTTTCAGTCCGATCCCCATTTCTTCAAACGGCTTTGCTTTTCCAGGCCATCGGGGCGTAAAGGAGAATGTGTCCTTAGTGGTTACACTGTACTGGTGCACCAGCCTGACCCCAGTTCAACTCCAGTTGAGAACTCTTAAACACAATATAGGAAGATTTTAAAGGTAGTACTGATTTCTAACAGCTTTAGTTTATTTTTTGAAGGTGATTAAAGTCAGTCTGTCTGCAAAGTTCAGGGGCTTCGTGAAGCAGCTGGCAAACTTAACCAAGGCGAACTTTACCATCTCCAGCTGATATTTAATGGTCAAAGTGACATCAGCTTATGTAAGCAGGTGTTCGGTGACAAGATGATGTAGTTCAGAAATGATAAGCATCAGTGCTCTCTTATCTCAAATATAGCATACATTTATTTTTCCCCACTGTAAAATCTCCTCAAATCTTATGGATTTTTATGGATCTTCTCAATTTAAAAAATAATAACAACAACTCACAACTTTAAAGTCATTATAGAAGCCGATTCCCTAGCTGCACTCACTGTTGAACGATAAGAGCATTAGCTCAAACAACAACCTGCAAATGTTTCCATTAATAATCTCGTCTCCTTTTCCCAGTCAGACAGGCTGCGCCCTTATTTCCTGACCCTGCTCCTTCTCGTCGAGTTCTTATTAAATGGTTGTAAATAAAAGCATCACCCAAGGAAACACTGAAATATTTCTGCTCATTAAAACAGCTGATGAGTTTTTTAATGGCTGATTTGAGTAAGAGGTGGCTCAGGTGGCACAGCGGGTCATCTCACTAATCACAAGTCTGCATGTGAAAAAGTCTTCGCTTCAAAAAAAGCATCCATCACCGACTGTGTGTATAGCTGTAAATAAATACAGGCCACTTACCACTTAATACACGAGACAGTGAGATAATCAAGTAATCCAAGGATGCACTAATTTAAAAAAAAAGACATACTGGATCACAAACTGCGTCTAATGAATCTCATACTGCCAACAATGCCTGTGCTTAAAGAAACTGACCCCTCACCTATGGATCCCTTCATGTGTACAGCACATGTTGTGTACAACCCAGCACTGTAATTTGCAGCACGTGGTTCACCACTTTACCCATCTCAGCCACACTTTTTTTCCCTCCCGTTTCTGTGACAATAGAGCTCGATCTGTCAGAACAGCTGCAGTGGTGACGTGATGTGAATCTCTTTGTCTCCACTCTCCAATGGTGGAGCCTTTCTCCAAGTGAGAGGGAGAGTCAAAGCGTCACGTCTGGACTCAGACGCCTTAAGTGGGCAGAGGGGCTTCCATCTGTGAGTTAAGAGCTCCCTCTGGTGGGCAAGAGAGGTACTAAAATGTCTGTGGTTATCTTAACATATATTCCAGCACATGTCTGATACAGGGTTATGTTTATTTTCACTGTTCTGCTCTAATCAGTGTCTAATTTATCAAATCATTTTTAATCTCCCCAAATTCCGAGTGTGTTGTTCCTGAAATAAATGTGTCAAGTTTGATTAAGCTGCTCCACAGGGGGTGAGAGCGCCCCCCAGCTCAAAATGCTTGGACACTTTTTATTATCCTGCACTATCAGAAAATTGTGATTTCACAAAAACAGCCATCTCAATCTGCCAACACGAGCAGCTTGGTGTGGTTAGCTAGGCAATCTAAAGACTCTCATGTGAGCATTAGAGGGCACTTAAGGTTGCGGGGGGGGGGGCAAGGCCTCGACAACTTGGGGACCCCTGCGGGGATTACGAAATGTCAAATTCAAGGTTGAAAAAAAAAAAAAAGCAATAAAATGCTAAACAATGTGCAACCATTCAGCACGTGATGACTTTATTAAAAGTCAGGCTGCAGGATAAACCAGGCCTCACTCAGTATTAAGGAAGTGTTTGGTGACATGTTGGAGGAAGTGAAGCCAGACGCCCTCAAAAGGTTTAAAACCTACTGAGAACTTTATTTACTAAAAATAAAACAAAATACCCCATCGGGTGCCTAGTTATTCAAACTCAACCATCTCATTTGCTGAAAATATGAAGTCTGCACTGTTTCATTCTCTTTCAGCTTTGATTGTGGAAAAACGGACATAATGGCAGTGATGCAGGTTTTAACCCTGTAAAGACGCAGCCACCTGGCTTTACGTGTCTGGTTTGCATTTTGTATGCTCGAGTTATCTTTGTCTAATATTAAACTTGGTGTGATCAGATCTGTAACAAATCAGCAAGAAAAAAAAAAACAAAGAAATTCAGAAGGAGAGTAAACATGATTTCTTGTAAAGTTATAAAAAGCACAAAAACAACAAAAACAACATTTCCTTCGCCTTTGAGGTTTCAGCGCCTGATGTCGTCAAGCCTTTTATTTCCTCTTTGTTCTTGGTTTTTTGTTGTTTTCATTTCTTCTGCAAAGCTCCTTCTACATTAAAAACATCAGCTTCTTACTTATTGTTGCCAATACACGGAGCAACTCTCAGTTACTCGCCCACTAATCAAATCCGCGATCAAATTGGCTGCTGACCGAACTTTCAAACTCCATTAAAATGGCCTTTAATCTGTAAATTACCTCCAATGCTCCAAATGAAAGCCATTCAGTTTCATCTTGCAAGACCAGAAAACATTTTAATTTCGGAAGCGCTGCAACTGAAGCTGCACTTTAGCTTCTCTTGGCCTTTGACGAGTCCTGGATTACTTTGTTTGTTTACTTTTCAAAAGCACAATCAGCTATACGCAGTAGTTATTATGAACTCTGCAGCCGTTACGATCAGACGCTGGTGAACATACAGAATCAGACTTTCTGCATGAGCGCCGTCTGGTTTCACGCACCAGAAAGCACAAACCAACAACAACCAGTGCAACGTATCTGACTCTTTTCCTCTAAAGCAGCTCTGCCCGACTTTCCTTCTGTTTTTACATGCCAATCATGCCATTTTATTAAGTACCGCAGCAAAATACATTAAAATAGGCTCTACCTTTACGCAACTCAGTTTTCCGTGTCTAAACAGACGACTTTAAAAGGTTTAGAAGTTCCAAGAAATTTTTTAAAAAGTTTTTGATATCAGTTTTTGAATCTGATTTAACCAAAATAATTTTCAGTTGCATTTTTCCGACACGTACCTTGCATACACATGTTCTCCAATATGAACCAGTCCTCTGCAAAGACTTCTCTTTTTGGTTCCTTCTTTTAAGAAATGGCTCTTTATGTTATGCAATGTCATGACTAAGACCCCAAGTATCTTAAATGTTGACGTATTTACACAATAACAAAAACCTTACAGTCATCATCACAGGTGAACTCTGTTGCCTGATTGATTTTTTTTTGTGCACTAATGAAGTGGTCACTCTGTATTTCAGCAACAGACTGTCTAAAACCGATCCTATTATCACCAAAACTGTACTAACCAGCAGGTGGTGTAAGTGCGGCCCTTATATCTGGAGCTCATGCTAAAAACAAAAAAAACTAAATTAACATTAATTAAGGTTAAGACTTGCTAATATAAAAAAAATAAAAAGCTAAGAAAGTGTAGCCACGAGGAGCCTCTTCATGAGACAAACAAAATGTGAGCAGTCAAACTTAACGCCTTTATAATCAGTCCTTCAGACTCTGGTTAAAGAGGAAACTGGTTAGGAGTTAAAGGCAGGATCAGAATGTGTGTGTTTGGGGAGAAAAGAGGGATTAAAGTTCTGTGTTTGTGGAAAACAAGACCAATGCATGGATAAAGAACCTAAAAGTGACTTTTTGCACATTTCTATTGCACTATTGTGTTTGTGTCTGGTGTTGCAGTCTTTGTTTTTGGTTTTTTTGGTTACTTTATGCAGTCCTGTGTTGATTGTCTGTTATATTGTTTGTTGTATGTCATATTTAGCACCATGGTCTTGGAGGAATATTGTCTCATTTCACTTTGCACTGTAACGCTGCACATGGTTGGAATGACAATAAAACCACTTGACTAATCTTCAGTTTCAGATAGGGTGGGAAACATCCACAGTCCTCACAGTGATGAAAAAAATTCCTGAATGCAGATCCAGATCGAACGTCGACCCGATCATCACCTCCGGCACAATTTTCATGCAAATCATTTTATAATGATTTGCACAAACTGAACTTTTTACAAAACCTCTTTGGCTGAGTTAACATCAGTGACAGTGGCACTGACTTCGCACAGCCTGCCTTCACAAACATGTAAACGCGGTTAATTACACTGTATGAGTTGAGCTTAAACCTGCGTCCCATTGCTGCGTCCAGACTGGAAGCAGTGGGCTGCTCACGCATCGCTTTGAAGCTGGTGGCCGATCGCTTGCAACATTTCAGGCTCCAGCTAATTAGGCGATCCTCTAATGTATATACCACCAGGCCACATGTCGACTAATAGTCTTCTTCACTCTTATTGGTCTCTTCAGTTGCTCGCCTGGAAACTAAGAAAAGTTTCTCTCGGGTCCCGCCCACTTCCTGTCACCAGCGGTTATCACTATGGTCACTTCTGGTCGCGTCCAGTGTGGACACAGCTTTGATTAAGAGAGGGTTTTTCATCACTTTTACTGAAGACGCTGACTAAACTCTGTTTTTAAGGTTACGTCCTAAAAAAAACTACTTATTTTCATAGAATTTGTAAGAGAACTCTAAAGATGCTCATGGATCCAGATTTGAGTTAGAGAGTCTTTGTGTCTGGGTTAAGGCATTGGATCAGACAAGATACCGCCTCTACCTGCAGCATGAACCAGGTGTTATCACGGCGCTTTATTGAAAACACCCAGCTGATGCATAAGTTTGATATTTTTATGAGACTAATAAATGTGCAGAATACTTGGTCTGCCCTCTTGTGAGTCTTTGTACGCGCATCTACTTCATATTAAAAGCCATTTGTTGGAAAACACCAGCACAAATAAAGATAGTTTTGAGATAAAGAAAGAAGAAGAAAGAAGAAGCAACAGTAAACCTGACCAACAGACAGAGCAGGTGCGTCACAGAAACAGCAACAAGCGGTGCTGCACAGATATCAGAAGCATCGCTCTGCTTCCAGGATATTTTTCCCCGAACGGCAAAGAGCCAAGAAAAATCCTGGGAGACAAAAACAGCCTGTGTGTGTGTGTGTGTGTGTGTGTGTGTGTGTGTGTGTGTGTGTGTGTGTGTGTGTGTGTGTGTGTGTGTGTGTGTGTGTGTGAGAGAGAGAGAGAGACAAAAGAAAACTTAAAAACAGAAGCGAGCAGATGAGAAAGAAGAAGCGAGAGTACTTGAAATCACAGAGTGAGGGGTGGGGAGGACCTACAGGTGTGTAAGCACTCTGTGACGGTGGTGGCGTCAATCAGGTAGCCCTCACACAGACGACATGTGATGTGGGCGTTGATGTGACACAGCTTTATCTTCCTCGTCAGCATGTCGGGGTTCTGGAGGAGGAGACAAATTTAGCAGTTAGCCATCTTTCACACTTTCGTCACAACAGGGTTTTTAATCTTTTGATGCCTTTGAAGAAAAAGTTTTATAGCCTACTGCAGCTATTTAAACCCTGCTGTTCCCTTCAATTTACCTCCTACCTGAGACAATCCAGGTGAGTCACCAAATGCTGGCAGTAATGACTTCGAACTAACGACGAAATCGGCCGAGCCTTTAGCTGAGCGTAGCGGCGCTCTCAGACAGGCTGGCAGAACAGGCTGCGGGGGGAGCTGCTCATCTGGTGATTCATGCTTTAACAGAGCTGCACGGGAGCTATGTTGAAAGCAGTGATTTGCTAAGGAGCTGAGTTTTACGTTGAGTAACAGCATGACTAACTGTGGTTTCACTCTGCGAGGGGCATCTTTAGGGAGTCGACCGTTCTCACAGAAACTCTGCTCGGGTGTTAACGGTCAACTCACCTGTCAGACCAGAAACTTCACTTAGTGGCTGCTAAAAATGTGACTTTAAATCCTTTTAGATCTGTTTAGATTAGTACAAGTAAAATTACAAACAACACAGATCTTACTGGAAAGTTGAACATTATGTACTAAATAACTAGAGTATCATCTTTTTTTTAATAAATGCTTAAAATTAGACTGGAAAATCTCAACTGTTCCTACTCCAGTTTAACCAGTTTAAATGTGTGTCCTCTGTTAAACTACTGTAATCCAGATGAGCTCCTACAGTCGTCACATGCATAAAGCCTCAAACAGCTGTGTGCTACATGCACACTGCCCCCGCTTACACACACACACACACACACACACACACACACACACACACACACACACACACGACTGAAAAGCAACACTCACTGGTTCGTTTGCTTTGGGTGGAAACCTTAAGTTTACAGTTGACAGAGTGTCGCCTTGATAAACAGAACTGAGGCTCAATCAAAGATAAGGCGACAGACGAAAATGGCTTTTATCTTTCCTTCTGATTAAATTTTTTTTTTTTTTAAACTTAACCTATCCGTCTATTTTGATTACATCAAGCAACATTGGTGACCTCATCAGATCAACTCCACCTGATAATCTTTTTATTATCTTGTTGTTTTTTGTAGGCGTTTGTGTGTCTGTCTGTAAATAGTATAGCTCGAAGGGTTTAGAATGAATTCTGATTACACTTGGGTAGGTGTAGGTGTGTCGAATGGGGTCATTAAAATTTGGCTTACGTCCATTGTGGTCCTTAAGGTCAACTTAATCATTTATTTATAATTTTAAAAAAAGACAAAACGCCTTAAACTACAAAAAAAAAAAGAAGCACTCAAAGAGCTCGAATCTTTTAAGGAAATTAATATTTTCTATATATTCATCTTGCGTTCTTTTTAAATGTACCTGTAAGTTATAATTAACATTCCCTATATGTCAATAACAGTGTCAGTAAGAAACTCCGTAAGGCATTGTTAATTTGACCTTTAGATCAAACCCTTTACCTTGAAGAACAGGTCAAAGGTCAAGTGTGACATGAGATTTTAAGTCTTTATACGGTACTATGTATATGTTGACAAAACACCACACTTGTATAGGTCACTTTTATAGTTATAAGGCTTTTTGTGAATTTCTGATAAATAAATCATTGAGTTGACCTTGAATTTCATTTAGCTCTGTCTTGGTCTTCAGCTGAGGGAAATCCAGTCTGTCTGTTTTGCTGCCTCCACGTGCAAACAGCGAGCAAAAGGCATATTCAAAATCCATTTTTATATTCTGGTGGTTCCGACACTGTCTGGCCTTCCTCAGCGCCCTGCTTTAGTCCGTCTCATTCAGATCAAGACGGATGTACAGACTTAGTTACAACTGACTAAGTGGGAAAAACTACCTGAAAAGCTTTATTTTTGTTTTTTAAAACTCACTCTGATCTCCACTGTCACAGATCATTTTTAGAAGAGGATGTCTGAGTGGCATCTTTCTTTTTTATGTGACTGGATATAGCCCTGAGACACCCTGAGGAGACCCCACACTCTATACATGTGTTTATGGTTTAGTAAATTTACCATAAGGATCAAATGTAATTAACATGCGAAAGCTGCAATATTTCCTTCCTGACAGATAAATCAGAGACATAAAGGTTGACAACAGCAGACTGACTGCTGAGGCCAAATGATCAGATGTGCAACAACCAGTAAGGATACCTCAGATAATGGCCAGCTGCACTCAGCGAAGGAGACAGTGAGGCAGCCAACATTCATTATTTAGAGGCTCAAAGCTGCTCAGAAATCCTTCCTGACTGTCAGACCGATTCAAGAGTCTCCACACCAGGAGGGAAAACAATCAAAAATGTTCCTCAAAACATCAGGTTTTCACACAAGTTTAGAGACATTTAAAGAGTTCGCAATGAACAGCCCTTACTAATGATAGAAAAAGTTTGTGGTAAGATAATTAATAAAATATTTTTGATCAAAGGTAAATACTGAATAATTTTTTTTATAAATTTGAAACTTTATATTTTAGCTAGCATAATATTAAACTGAACATCTGTGATTTATATAATTACTTCTGGGGGGAAAAAATAAATAAGTAATAAACCAATTTTTCAGGCAAAAAAGCAGTTTGATGCAGAATCAAAGGTTTAAGTTCATTACTGAATGATAAATATGATGCTAATTTATCCATTCAAATCTTTAGCTGCCTCCCAAAATGTGATCTTTTCAAGTAAAGCACTGAAAAAACACCACCGGAGTGAAACCTTTTCAGTTTCCAAACCTGTTTCTTATTAGGCCGGAGGTTTCCAAATGCTGTGCAGTAGTTTGAACTACAGTTTTTCACAGGACTGGATAGTCAGATGAAGGCACATTTCTAGAGCTAACTGTAAATCTACTAAATAAACACCTGATTCAGGAGCTTGTTGAACCACTTTTAGCAGCAATACATTGAATTAATCGTTTTCTTTATGATTTTATCAGTTTAACACATCACTGTGGAGGAATTTTGGCTCAATCGTTTTTCCAATGTTGCTTCATTTCAGTGAGGTTTGCATTTATGCACAGCTCTCTGAATGTCCAACCACAGCAGTTCAGTCAGGCTGAGGTCTGTTCTGTTGTAGATCTGCTGCTGTGCTTGGGATCATTGCTCTGTTATACGACCCATTTTGGGCTAAGCCTTAGCTTTCAAGCAAATGGAAGATGAGCTCACATTAGACTCTAGAATACTTTGGTACACACAGGAGTTCAAATTGCCCAAATCCTCAGCCCTATCATCGTGCAGACGACTTTGTGCTGATATGCTGTCTTTGGTTTTGTGCATTATGGACAAACGTCTCCACTTTGGTCCAGAAGTCTTGTAGTTTGTTCAAATTCAGCTTTGCAAACCTAAGCCGTGCTGTCGTTTTCTTTTTAGAGAGAAGAGGCTTTCCTTTCAAACCTTCAATACTTGTTCAGACTTTTTCTAATCGTACCATCATCTGCTTCAACCTTTAGGAGGATACCAAAGCCTGTACAGTCTGAGATGTAGCTCTCTGTTTTTTTCCTAGTTTCTCTGAGCAATGCACAGTCTGAAAGGGGGGGGGGGGGGGGGGGGGGGGGAGATTTGCTGGGACATCCGCTCATGGGAAGAATTTTGCAAGTTAATTTAACATGTGCTTTTGTTAAAGTAAATGGTTGTTTTCAGCCCCTCTTCTGTGGAACCAGCTTCCAGTTTGGATTCGGGAGACAGACACTATCTCTACTTTTAAGATTAGGCTTAAAACTTTCCTTTTTGCTAAAGCATATAGTTAGGGCTGGACCAGGTGACCCTGAATCCTCCCTTAGTTATGCTGCAATAGATGTAGGCTGCCGGGGGATTCCCATGATGCATTGAGTTTTTCCTTTCCAGTCACCTTTCTCGCTCACTATGTATTAACAGACCTCTCTGTATTGAATCATATCTGTTATTAACCTCTGTCTCTCTTCCACAGCATGTCTTTTATCCTGTCTTCCTTCTCTCACCCCAACCGGTCGCAGCAGATGGCCGCCCCTCCCTGAGCCTGGTTCTGCCGGAGGTTTCTTCCTGTTAAAAGGGAGTTTTTCCTTCCCACTGTCGCCAAAGTGCTTGCTCATAGGGGGTCATATGATTGTTTGGTTTTTCTCTGTATCTATGAAGCGCCTTGAGGCGACTTTTGTTGTGATTTGGCGCTATATAAATAAAATTGAATTGAATTGAATTAAATGGACTGGTTCTTATATAGCGCTCTATCTGAACACTCAAAGCGCTTTACACAACTCGTTCATTCCCATTCACACAACCACTTTTCTACGTTTTTAGTGCTGTCTAACTAACATTCATACACACATTCACACTCTGATGGATGCATCGGAGAGCAACCTGGGGTTAGAGGTCACACTCGCTGACGATGACTTAATCAAACTTATTTGTCTGCTGCTTGCCTATTAGCAGTAAAGCTGTACATTTTTAAACCATACTGCTGTATATAGCTCAAAGAAGAAATTATGATATTTTAATTAAATAAAGGCTATTTTCTGTAAACATGGCAATAAGTGTCCCTTGAAATTTTGCCTCATTCTTCGGTCTCCCTTGGACATAAAATGTTTGAAAACCACTCAAATGCTCAACAATTATTTCACCATTGTTATGAATCATAACACCAAAACAGAACGTTTTTAGAGGACAGTTAATATCACAGGTTATACATAAACAGAAACTGAAAAGATGAAAGGGAAAGATGTTTCCTGTTATTGAGAAAACATTCTAACTTCTTCAAGCACCGATAAACCTCACAGAGCGATTCTTACCCCTAATACCGCCATGCGTCAACTGTGGGTGGTGCAGCAGCCACGTCTCTTCCTGTGGTTGTGCGGCAGTCAGTGTTAGCTGCTCATCATGAAGAGCCTCTTATCAAAGCCTACAAACACAGAAAGAAGCAGATTTAATATTGTAAAATAATTAGTAATTATAGCAACAGGGCCTTGCTTTAATATCTGTGAATCAATTCACCTGATTTTGATGGTTTAAAAGATCATCAGTGTCTTATACATGAAAAAGCTGTGAATCAAATATCAACCATCTACCAGCACGGCTGTGGTTCCTACAGGTCTCTAAATCTGCTGTCAGATTTTAAGCATCCATCCTTCTGTTAACTTGAGCTGCTCTGCATAATCATAGAGCCAGAGTACCAGATATTTAGCTTAATAATTATTTAGATTTTTAATTAATAAAATCACAGCTTTATATTTGGTTGTGTTTTACTGAAAAACCAAAGAAAGAAAGCCACCCACAGTCAAAACACTCTGGAAAACTACACATCTCAGTACCACCCACACGCCACAACGACTGCTCGGCCAGAGGGAACACACAGACACACACTGACACACACACACACACACACACACACAAAAAGCAGGATTGACTGAAACCCCGCTTTAGTTTAACATTGCACAGCGTTCGTGAACGTCACCGTCGTCCTCCACACAAGGAAAGCGGCCACGCTGCAGTGACTGGCTCTGCCGCCGCTGTGTGATTCATCGCCTAATTGTAGGAGTCCAACCACACCAGTCACGATGGGCAAACACACACCACCCCTAACGCTCCTTCAAACACACACATACACACTCACAGCTTCAAAAGAAACTGCCTTCAACGGTGAGTCTGCCATCCTGCCAGCCTTCCTCTGTCTGCTCATCAGACCATGAAATTAGCCCAGTTAGTCGACAGAGATGACATGCGGAGACGGTTGCTGAGGACACACACACACACACACACACTGTACGGCGGCCTGTTACAGATCGGCTGCACGCCGATGAGATTCACACACATGTTACAGTCACATGACATCCAGCAACCTTTCTGTGATGTAATCTTTGATATTTCTTCAGACGTGAGGTTGAGTTCAGAGTTTCCAAAGCCTGAGATGACCCCCACCGGGAATACACATAAAAATAGCTTAAAATAAATGAGCTTAAAAAAGGAACCAGCATGAAACATCATTTTACCCTAGCCTCATCATTTGCCACAATATGTGGATGACTTTTAAATGTAAAAACCACAGTGCCTCGTGTATCTACTCCTGTGGTGGATGCTCAGACTTAATAGTTAGGTCAGTATAGGTACAGATAAACTCTGTGAGCCAAAAGCTTAAACTTCAGACTGCTGTAAACACCATGTTCATGACATTTTGTTCTTCTTCTTTGTTCGTCTATTACGTCAGAGTGGAGATATCCTTCATATGGTTTTCCCAGGAAAATTGCTGCTGCTTCAAGTTCAAGGGCAGCCAATTAGGAGAATGATGGCTTAAAGGCAGGTGTGGGTTATAGTTATATTGGGACTCAACTATACTCTGTTGCAGACCCGAGGGCCTAGTAGTCCTTCCTGTAATACTATACATGCCTATAGAGACAGGCATGCAAACATCTGACGATGAAATTTGCATCCCACGGTCCCTACTGCTCCATGGATACGGAAATTATAATCCTGGCCTTGCCGGCACCAACTTATGAAGAGATGTATATTAAGCAGAATTGAGTTCAGATTATTGGTGGAGCCCTAGTCCTAGTTTCTCATGCAGCCTCTGGGAAAATTCATTGCCCAACGCTGATTTAAAGGGATGCAGTAGGGAGCTAAAACAAATTGTTCAACAGAAAGACTGACTGAGTGGCTCCATCACACAACATTATCAGGTAAACGAGGCTTATTTGTCCCATTTTGAGTCCAATAATAAACACATAGGAATAAAACTCTCCTTGAAGCATGTCAGCTGCTTTGAAATACACATTTGTATACCTGAACTTTACATTTCAACATAAGAGACCCTCACTTTAATGTAATGTTATATAACATTATAGGCTTCCTGCCAGTTTTCATGTTCCCAGAGGTGTTGGATGTAGTGTTGGTCAGTTCTTTCACACAAGCCTGATAAAAACGGCTTCTTTGTAGCCAAATGCACACTGCTGATACTTTCTAAAATTTGTCATTTCTTGCTTTACCTCAAGTGACTAATTAGGTATTTAAAACTTGACAATTATTGGCCCATAGCAGCTCTAGTATGCTGAAGCATCAAGACATAACTGACTAAAAACAGAAGAGGAAGTGTCCACAAACTTCTGGCACTGCAGCGTGCATGTGAGATTAGTTTGCAACCTCTAAACAAAACAATTACAAACCTGTAGCAAAGTCAGTCTTCCACATCGTATTGGATTTCATCTTTATCACATGCACTGCATCTGTATTTTTTATGAACACGCTGTTCTGAGATCACTTCATTATTTGGACAGCATAGGGAAAAAAATGCCTTCAGGCTGTCAGAGCTTTGCTTTCAAATCATATTTGACCATCTATGTCTGTCTGTGGGATGGAGTAGAGATGAAATATACAGTATATATAAAGCGTACCACATAACAAACCACAACTGAGCTCAGCTCAGTTCAGTGCCAACTTGAGGCCGCTGCATTCAGGGTCATTTAAGGATACCAGCTATTTAAAAGCTGCAGAAAGCAGCTTCTACCATTATATTAGAGACACTTCCACCATTGTCAACTATCAGATAAAAGCAGCATCCTGGAGGACAAGTGGGTAAGACACACAGCTTTTAATTGCAACTACCATTATCAAATTCATGAAAGGTCTCTGATGCATTTCAGCCTCCTCTGTGTCTCAGCTCATTTCCTGCCCGTCTCACCTGTCAGCAGCAGAGGTGGGAATCACAGTGACTTACAATCTGATACCATCATTTCACATTGCCCGCTGAATTATGCATTTATTCACCGCGTCATTGTTTCAGTGTGTGCACCAGTGGTGTTCAGTTTGAACGAAGCATCAGCTTTATTAATTAGTGCCACACTACAGGCATCTGGCAACACAGTAACAATCTGATACCAGGGGTAATTTGGTGAGCTGTAGGTCACATTGGGCGATACACATATGTTACACCCTGGACAGCTCGCCAGTCCATCTAGTACTCAGAGCAACAACTGCTCACCCCTGAGGCCAATTTAAAGTCACCAGTTAGGCTAATGTCTTGGACTTGGGAGGAGGCCAGAGTACCTGGAGAGAGAGAACCCACACAGGCACAAGGAGAATATGCAAAGAAATAGAAAGGTTCTACCCAGCTCCTAAATTATTCACAATATAGTTTTATTTCAGCTTTCCTGCATCTCAGTTTCACTCCAATGTGTCCTCACACATAAATCTCACGTGGAGTGAATCTGACTGGTGAAGTGAAATAATCTAAAAATCAAGCTGACATTACCACATTAAGATTACTGCAAGCACAATACAGCCCATTGTGCTTGCAATGCTTCCTAACAAGGGTTATGAGCAAATCTGCTGGGCTCCACGGGGTCTTAGTGACAAAAAATGTTGTCATCAGGTAGTGAAAGTAGGATTCTGTGCATGCCTGCCAGATTTTACTGACCACTACAGCGTACCGACCATGGCAGTCCTCAAAGAAGTATAGCAGGAATAACTCGTCTGAGTCCACAACAAACTATAAGCCCTGTTTTACAACAACCCTAAGAATAGTGAGAGCAAGAAACGCCAACACAGAAAGACTCACTATGACCACAGTTTGTGTTTAAATTTAATGAATAAATAAATATACTGCAAACATACCAAGAAAAGCTGTTGGTATCAGAGGTGTGAAATGCCTCCTAATTGCCAACTCTTTGCTGTTGGCTTCCTTCATCACTATACTCCTTTTAGCTTTTTTTAGGCATAAACAGGCGGATATGAGCCAAATATCTGCGCTGTGTATCCCTAAATGATGCTCTGAAAGCTTTTCCTTACTGCTTGACATTCAACCCTTAACCTGTATTGAAAAAGAAGAAACTTCACTTCTTTTTTCTTCACCCTCATTATTCTGAAGTCATAAAGTAGTGATTCAGAGCGGTAATTTGTTCAAAGTGTAGAAAAGTCTGCTTCAACACATTCACAGTAGATATAAACACAAATAATAACAGCTTCCTTTTTGCCAGGAGAAAAGTAAATAACTTTTGCTGTCCGTCATATTGAACGGCTTATTTGCACATTATATTTGCTAGAATCACAAAGAGCCACACGATATCCCACTTTTAGGCAAAACAATACAGCAACAGAGGCTACCCAGGGGGAAATTGTTCCTTTGGCAGCATTTTATCTACAAACTTCATTTCCTGAAGTCTGTAATTGTTCTTGTGATTTGCCACATCAAAGTTCCTGCTGCCTTTTCACAAAAAGATGTGAAAATAACTTCCAATATTGCACTTTTTGCTCTCACCCACTTTTATTTTCTCCTGCTGTCAGTCAAACGACCCCACATGCAATTTGCAAGAGGCTGTGGTGCACAGATGTCTCAGCCCAGCAACAAAAAGTGCTTCACCAGACAAGATCAGGTACACAGTTTAAGACTTCAAATGTTTTGGCACTTTAAATTTAACACATCAGGGCTCAAAAAGTTGTTTTTTTATAAATGTATCGGCTCATACAGCATCTCAGAATACTAAAAATGAAATCTCTTACACCAATCACCCAATCTAGTTCTGCCTGAGTTTCTTCCTCTCAAAAGGGAATTTTTCCTTCCCGCTATTACCAAAGTGCTTGCTCATAGGGGTCATATAATTGTTGGGTTTTTCTCTCTATTATTGTAGGGTCTACCTTACAATATAAAGCACCTTGAGGCAACTGTTTTTGTGATTTGGCCCTCTATAAATAAAACTGAATTGAATAGATCCATTACAATTCAGTACCACATGATGCCCGCCCCATGACGTCATTTGTATGGGACACAAACAAAACACAACAATGGAGGTGGTATACCTGCTGCTCGGTGCACGGCTTTTTGTCAGACTCGGCGACCATAATGTTGGTTTTTGGCCAAATTCAAATACGACAGTATTGATTTTTCATGAAGGAGTCGCCCTTATGACTCATCAATTGGTGGCATGAAATCTGCTGGTGTCACTTTTTCAGATCACCTCAGATTGCTTGGAACCCTGTCTGAGTAGGTATTAAAAAGTACCTGGTACCAGGTGCTACCACCTAATGGAAAACCCTAAAACTAAAAGTACTCGTGGAAAAGGCCTGCTTGTCTAATTTATTTTAGAAACAGGTTAAAAAAAAAAAAAAACATCAATCAAAGAAACATCAATCACATCTGAAAAAGTTCATCTTTAAAAAACAAAAAAATGACTGAAACAACTAAAATGATAGATGATAGTTAGTCTAAATCTTTATGTAGAAATCCCTTCTGTTACTTAAAGAAACTCTGATACTGAGTAAGAACGTGAGATGAAAGTAAAAGTAGCAAATTATGTGGCTCCGTTCCCACTCTTATTTTCTTTTTGGAGTGATTCACGGTGAGACCATCAACATCATCACAGCCTCCCACTCAAACCTGTCCAACAGAAACTTTTTGCCACAAGAAACTCACATTCCCGCCAACAGCACTCTCCTGAAACCAGTCGCTCTGGTTTTTCATTAGCCACAGAAACGACCACATGAGGCTGATCACAGCGCTGTTTTCCCCCCTTGAAAACAAACGTCAAGGCAACAGTTTTAATTTGTGCTGGTGATATTCATCTATAGCTTAAATAAAAAGGTATTGTTGCGATTAAGGCACTTGGTATGTTCACTTCCAGTCTTTATCAGAGATCAATTTTAAATGATCTCTGATGATAAATCTCAAACATGTAAGAACATCTCCTGTGAGGAGGCAAACAAAGATTTATTCAAAGAAAGTCCACACTCCCAGAGGTCTTTACACTGCAAGGTAAACCTACCCTGAGGGACAGCGAAGCTGAAGGGGAGGCAAGGAGAGCGTTATGAGACAAAGGTGAAAAGTGAGGTGAAAGATTTTGAGCCTGTCTGAAAAGCATGTTTAGCTCACCACAGAGACATTACTGTCAAAATATAGTTTCATTGCCTATAATTCATGTCAAAACATATTTTTTAAAGCTCATTAAAGTTAAATTTGTTCCTCTAAGCGAAATACAGTCAATTCAAAACATTTCAGGGAGTCACTTCATATTTTTGGAGCTGTTGTGTAACAGCTTGTAAGCAAAGCCAGCTGCCTCAAAAGGGCAGAAATAGCAATGCAGGTGAAATTTCAGTGTGCCGACTTTCGGTGAAGGTCAAAGGTTTCTTTTGACCCTCTTGACCCTTGAGAGAAACAAACTGAGCCGACCAAATGACATTTCACTGCAGCAGGTTACTTGTTACAGTCTGCCAAGTGCCACCTTTATGTCACGTGGTGAATGAATAACTTGAGCAGAGTCAGGAGGAAGACGACCATCATAAATGATCCAAACTAAACATGTTTTTAGAACGATTTCAAAAATATACACAGATATATGGAACTATTTTCTTGTTTGCATTCATTCACTTTAGTGATATTACTGTTGCCAGGCATTATAAATCATATAAATCATGTGCACCTCTTTCCTAAAAACCCAGACTCACTCACACTAGTCAAAAATGCAAGTAGATTGAGTCAAGCTCTTAAAGGTTGCCTGGAGCTGTTGTTTCTAGATCACCTGCCTGCTTTGGCTTTTGTTTGGCTTCAGCTCTCCATCCTTCTCCCTGTGGAGAAGCCCTCATGTCGCTCAGGTTGCACCACGAGACATCTCGCAGTGGACTTGTACCCTTGTGAGATGGGTTTCGCAGTCAAAAACACCCCATAGTCAATTCCTAAGGTAATGAAAGCAAGTTCCAAGATTTTAACCTTACATCTAAACCTGAGCAGAAACCACTGCAAACGCTTAAAGAAAAAAAAAAAAAGGGTGATAAGAGAAAGTTTGAGAGTTAAAAATCTTACATTTTGGACAAATTGAAGGAGATTACTTGATGCTCTAGACCAGGGGTGTCAAACTCCAGGCCTCAAGGGCCGGTGTCCTGCAGGCTTTAGAGGTCACCCTGGGTCAACACACCTGAATCACATGATTCGTTCATTACCAGGCCTCTGGAGAACTTAAAACATGTTGAGGATGTCTTTTAGCCATTTAAATCAGCTGTGTTGGATTAGGACACATCTAAAACCTGCAGGACACCGGCCCTCGAGGCCTGGAGTTCGACACCAGTGCTCTAGACAGACAAGAAAATAGTGCATTACAATAACTTAAGTGGGAAGAGATGAAGACATGATGGGCATCCAGTTCGCTCTTTGAGACAACTGCCTGCAATTTTGCAATTGCAATTTTTATTTATTTTTTTTTTTTTTAAATTGTATAAAATGAGAACAGGTCAGATTTAATGTGAGCATAAATATTATCAGACACACTGCTATTTACTATCTAACCGTTAACTAACCATTATCCAGTTTGGGTTTATAGAGCGGTACAGTACATGTCGTCGACATACAGATCATAAGAAATGGTTTTAAAACTCATAATGTGACCTACTGGGAGACTATTCAATAAAATAATAAGTAAAATTAATAAATAAGTAACAAGGCACTTAAACCACATCTTTCTGGAAACCTGCATAGTGATACAGCCAACATCTGGCCAAAAACTACCCAAAAGCCAGGAATTAAGTGAACCACTCCAAACACACCAGAACAACAGGCCAGACAGGTCGGTCAACTGGTTGCTAGGCCCATTAAGGCCTTGATGATTTCAGTGGCTGCATGCAAGTAATGTGAAGAGGGGATTAGCAGTGAAAATAGAACTTTTAGCAAAGAAAGGGGTATTTCTTTCCTTTGACAGCATTATTTTGGACATTAAAATATGTTTACTACCAGCAAATCTTCAATTCTTACTCAGTAAAAGTAACAAATCAGATCTGACCATCAAATTAAAAGAGTCAAAGGTTGAGAAATATTTTTCCTGTTACTTTTGACCAACCTCTAGAGCACAGAGAAAAGCTGTGTTATGACTAGGGCTGCCACAAACGATTATTTTGATAGTTGACTAGTCACCGATTATTTTTGCGATTAGTCGACTAATCAGATCATGCATCCATTAGACGTACAGCTTATTGCACCAGCATGCATCTGCTCTTATACAACTATCATTAGCTTACAGCTTCAAGTGTTTAAGGTATGTGCTAACTAAAAATAAAGACAAGATGATAGTTTATTAAATTTTAATGAAATTTGCAGATTGTTTCGGTGAAGTTTAATAAACTCCTTGCTATCTAAAATATAACAGGACACCGGAGTATATTCTCAAGCATCTCACACTTCTGATAATCAGCTGTCTGCTTGATGTTTATTCAGCTGTGTAAAAACTATAACTTTAATCTCAGCCAAACCGATTTACTCAGGAACAAATAAAATACTAAAAAAAAGCCAAACAATTACATTTTTAAGTTATCTAAGTGACTTATATATCATGTTTAACCTGAGTAGCGAAAGTCCACGGTGGGTTTGAAAACAATTTGCCGGGAGTCCGGTGTTCTCACGGCTCTAGTGAGCCTTGCCCCCGACTCGCTATCGAGCTGGTGGGTAACAGACGTCTCCGAAAACGTCGGAGTGCTTTTGAAAACATGTGGTGTCTTGATAAACTGAGCAGATATTTGAGGTTTACACAGCTACATTCTCGCCTAAAAATATGTTAAACGTTTATTTTGTGACTCAGAAAGAATAATAAGAGTAATATTAAAACTAACTAGCTGCCGCCATTGTTGGAAACTGATCTGGGCTGCGCTTTTAATTCTGGGACACAGCTTCTTCTTCGGGGTTTAACGGCAGCTGGCATCCTTGTACATGCAGTGCTGCCATCTTCTGTTTCAGTCCGTTATTACACTCTTAAATTCTACTACTTATTCCTGCGTCTTTTGCGATCTTACAAAGCTTCACTATTAAATCAGTCGTCGACGATTTTGATAGTCGACGTAATCGTGACTAGTCGACTAATCGTGGCAGCCCTAGTTATGACACAGCATTTCAAATTCGAGTGGCGTTGGTTGTGACCACAATGACAATGGGTAATCCTCAGTCTACTGCTGCATCGCTGTTTCCAAAAGCTTAGTGTAATATCTGCAGAGGGTTTCAGAAACAACACACCAACTGCTTATGTGGAACCAGGTTATAAGGAGAACAATTTTCTTTCAGATTGCAAACCATGACTCTAAATACTTCGATGAATTATCTGAGTGGGACAAAGACAATTCCCAAACACTACAGTAAATGGTGGGGGGGAAAAGATAAGCTAGGTTTTCTAAGGCAAGTAAAGAAACAAAACAAACAAAACAAAGCTCATCTAAATAAAAAAGAGAAACAAAAAGAAAGAAGGAAAGAAAGAAAAAGAGAGATCTAGGCACCAGTGAAGTGTGGGGCTGTCTGCATGGCAACTATTGGACAAGTCACAGAAAGCCCAACAACCAATAGTCCCCAAGTGAAAAACCCAAAAGACTCAGAGAGATCATGCAGCGGGCATGCAGTAAAGTCTATGAAAAATCTCATGATTTTACTTCCTCCAGATATTTCTTGTTCAACAAAAGCTCTTTTTATGTCATCCTGGATTCAACTGAACTAAGCAGCAAGTTAGCTTGAGCTTCAGGGAGGTCTTCTAGGGAAAGGGGAGCACTTGATCTGAGTAGTAATAAAAAGTTAAAAGGATAATCATTTTATCCCGATTATTTTGTTTTCAAGATTACTGGAAGCGAAAAATCCTAACTGAAAATAAAATCTGAATAATCACCCAGCCCAGCTGATGAGTATTAGTGGATGCAGTTTTAAAACCAGTTGCTCTGGGCAGATGGGATAAACTAGCTGCTTCAATAAGGTAATTAATAATCATCGCTGCAAACTTGATGAATCTATTTGACTTTAATGGCTTTCCTTAACAAAGTCACTAGTAAAAAAAAATGTAATTTTATCCTCTCTTTGGGATAAATCATTGTTTTCTTATCTAAACACGGGGATTTTTTTTTTGTTGCTGTCGTTGTTGTTTTTTTGTTGTCGTTGTTTTAAATTGCAATGAGACATTTCTTCCTCCCCACAGCAGCTTTACAGCTTCCAGCGCACTCATTGATTTTGAGCCACTATTATAATGCAATTCACACTTTAAGCAATGCAGCCAAGACTTAAGATTAACAACGTTTGCAGTCAATCATGAGCCGAACAACTGGCTTAGTAGCTGATAAGTACACAGAGAGACACACACACTCTCTCACACACACTCTGGCATCACAAAGAGCCCCTGTTGGCCTGCCTGTGGGTATTGGAGTGTTTGGCCTCGGTATAAATTGGCTGCCAGCTGGTGCGACGGACACTGAAGGCCTGCATCAGTGGACGGAGCCAGGAGGAGAGGCCTCTGCTTGTTGTGGAAGCTCGGGCTTCATTTCAATACACACACATAGACACAAACACATACACAGAGACTAAAATCCACACAAACTACACAAAAATGGAAAAGCACTCTTGCCTGAGTATTCACACACATCCACCGTCACACGCACACTTATTGTCTCCTCTTAATTCTGTTTGATGGCCCTCAATCCTCCAGCCAGTACTCGGTGCCTGGGGAAATCAGTCAGACAATAGACGGGATCCAAAGAGAAGCAGACTGCAGCAGGCCAGGAGGCTATACGCGCTGCCAGGAAGCAGCAACACTTGAATAATTGAGCTCTGAGTTGAGGTTGTGAGGGCCAGAGGTGGAGTTATTGAAGCTAATGTGCAATTTGCCCCACAGGTCAGACACAAAACAGAACAGATCCTAAGAACAGAAATAGCTGGTGCTCGAGTATTTTGAAACAGTTACTGAAAGTTTTAAGAAATTTTACGTTTATGCTTTTAAAGATGCGGTTGTTCTGAATTTCCTAAGCACAGAGAAGATTCTTCCTTTTTACTTCAGACTGGAAAGAGCGAGGAGGGAGATGTGGGGGGCTGAGTACACGGAGTCTCTCCCAGAGGCAACGTGGAAAAGAAACTGATATTCACATGTCTGATCGCGGTTACAGCATCAGAAAACAACCCGCTTCTTTTAAGCAGGTCTGGCACAATCATTCACTTTGCCATGGAGATGATATTTCTCCCCTTGCTTTCTAAAATGTTCCTGGACACGACCTACACACCAACTTGAATTAACTTATATCTAATGAATATTGATCAAACTGGTGATTATCTCACGAGTAAAAAAACTAACAAAAAGATACTTAGTATGGGTTTTAATGCAACATTACACATTTCAACTTTTCTTTTTAACATTGGAAAAGCTAATAGTGGAGTAACTTCAAAAGAATCTCCTTTATAAATGACATAAACAATTCACATTATTAAAAAAGCTGCAAATTATTACGCAGACCTACTGATCCAGATCTCCTAGTTGCAGTTGTAGGAGTTACCATAACTAAAACAGTTCTGTTAGCCTTTCACATGCAGATCAGTTCTGCTCAACTGAAAACAAGTTAGCACTATGTGAAATCTAGCAACCTTTTACCGATTAATTTAATGAAAACATTAAAACGAGACTAATTACTCAGACCGATGAAATATTAAAAAGGGGGAGAATAGCGAGGAGAGAGTTGTTGTGTATTTACCTCCTACTCCCTTCTTAGTAGCTCATGAGCCAGTAAATTTGATTTTTATGCAAAACCCAAGTAGTTTAGGATTAGAAACTCAACCGATGTTTAAAAAGCCAGAAGGAACCTCAAGTTATTGTTTTTGGGAAACAAAATTCATAACTTCTGGAATAAAATCTGAAACGAGCTGACTCGACCTCTCAGTGTTTCTATACAAGTGAGGCCTGAGAGAAAGTGCTGAAAAAAAGCGCTTTTGTCGTATGGTTTACAAATTGTGTGGGGTTCCTCTCTAAGCCATCTTCAAAATAAACATTTCAATCTGATCTTTTTTATGGGCCATCTTTGACTTTAGAAACCAGTTTTTAACCAAAGTTGGGGTGTCTGTCTGGGATTAGTTGGAAAACCAATGAACTGTATATAAACGATGGACTTTCCAGGTCTGAAAAACAAAAAACAATTTAAAAGTACGCTAAATTTGCATGCTCTTTATTGACCAGCAGGGGGTAACTACTCGGGAAACAAAAATAGGTCTGACAGGATTGAAGTATGTGGGAAAATCAGCTCCCTCTGTAAAAACTGGTGAGTTTGTCCTAGTTTGTCTTTAGTCTTACTGAATAAACCATGTTCTTTTTAAAAAAAAAAAAAAAAAAAAAAAAAAAAAAAAAAATTGTGATCTTCAATTCTTCAATTGATAGCCAACCGAGGCGATAGCAGCAAACTCCCCGCACATCGTTTTCACCCCACCCCACCCCCCGCGGTCTTTCGCTACTCAGGTTAAACATGATATATAAGTCACTTAGATAATTTAATGTTATTGTTTGGCTTTTTTCAGTGTTTTATTTGTTCGTGAGTAAATCGGTTTGGCTGAGATTAAAGTTATAGTTTTCACACAGCTGAATAAACGCCAAACAGAGAACTGATTAAACAGAAGTGTGAGATGACGCCGGTGTCCTGTTATATTTTGGATAGAAAGGAGCAGACGGCTGAGTTTATTAAACTCCACCGAGACAGCAGTGATGCAAAACTGAAGGCTAGACTGTCCAATTTCACAGCCGCTCACTTCCGGCCTACCCGATCTTTGGAGGACCTGGCCCACGCAGACCGCGAAGGCCGGGTCCTCAGGAGGATGCAGCCTATGAATTTGTACACCCCTATTCTTGTTATGAGTCTAAGGTTTCTGCAATGATGCAAAACATCCTTTTCTTGTTTTTTTCTTTAAAAAACAAAAACAAAACAAAAACCTCCTTTGCTTGAGGAACTGTCTGAGAAGGTCAGAGTGATACAGCTATTGATCGTAGGACCTGATGCTTTCCGCTGAGAGGGCAAGCGAAACAATCGCTAAGCCAAACATAGAGCTCCTCTGTACTTACACGAAGGACCTCACATGGTTTCTGCAAAATTCAATATCAGGGAGAGACAAACCACCCAAAAATCAGTGTCAGGGCATGCTTTGGAAAAGATTTAGATGCAGTAGTTTCATGTGTGGAGATAAACAACTATTTCTTGTGTGGACTCACAGTATTTTAATGGCATACAACAGTTGTAATTGGGATCCTAGAATGAGAAATAAGTAGATTACAGTAGCAGCATTAACTGGACTGGTGGTTGGGTTTTTTTATGACTCTAGCTCCATTGGAAGAAGAAAGACCAATGACTAAGGGTTTGCACAAACCAAAGTATACTAATGCCCCTGCAGGGAGCTTCTGAAGAATGTTTAAACGATTTAACTTTGCCAAATGGGTTCATTATCTAGCTTCTTGAAGTAATCAAACACACGCGCTACTGGGGAGCATGCAGTGATCCCGCTGTGTAGACAGAGACACAGACACAGACACTGGCCTACATAAGGAGACGATTTCAAAGAGTAAACAGTCTTAATATCCAGAGGCTGAGGACACACAGCCCACCCCGGCGGCACCGAGACAAAACAGATAAGCTTCAAGTGAGGCTTTAGAAATCATGCTTTCCACTCCCTGCTTCTGTCTGTCCCATTTGCTTAGAAAAAAATATAGTTCTTGTGTTTACATCATCTTACATCAGATAATGTCAAGAGAATTACCTGTTCAGTTGGGTTATTTAAGATGCTGACTTTAATTATGGATGTTCCTGGCACATAATTTACTATGCGTTTAAAGTGTGTGTGTGTTTTATACAAACCCAAAGATAATTTCTTTGACGTACAAAGAGCAACAGTTTATAATTATTGAACTTTTTTATGTTTTTATTTGCTTTGACAGGTTTTTGTGCTGCACATTGCAATTTCACATATTTTGACAATGATTTAAATATGTGGTGTGCTTTCAGGGCGCTCACACATTCAATAATTACTGCTGCTGGTTTTGTACACAGACGAGAACTTCTTTTTAGCTCAAAGCTAATAGCATAAATTTAAGAATTGTGGGGGGGAGGGGGGGGGTATGATTATCAAGTAATCTAAAAGTCAAAATGAAACAGAATTGAGTCTAAAAGGATGAGGTTAAACACTGTGCAAACCTAGCACCTGACCTTTAAGCGCATTCTTTAAAATCATATTTTAAATTACACCAAAATGTGCAGCCACGCATATTTGCCGACATAATGCGCGCAGCGACTAATATTAGCAGTGCTAGCAGCAGGTTCAGATCCACAGCAGTGATCTGCCAGTGCACTCTCTCAGAACCATCATGCACTCACATGCATTTATGCTTTTTCCCCAAAAAGTCTTAAGTTTGCAAACTGTTGCTCTCTGTATCTCTCCGAGTTTCTGTACTGGATTATCATGAAATATCATTAAAATTGTCGAAAATTGTCGTGCACACGATCGCACGTTGGTGTGATTTTGCTTACGCATCACAAACACAGTGGTACACACTGTAGGATATGATATCAAACTCTGCGCATGGTGAGCATAAAAACACCATAAAGCTCGATGTAGACTTCTGCTGGAAATCTAGATCCTAACTGGCGTAGTAACTGGAAATTCATCCCTACACTGCAACCTTCCACATCATTCGAGTTGTTGTGGTATGTGTCGACCAGATGTGTTGCTACATTACTCCAGAGGTGGAACGGATGGGTTGCTTATTTGCACGGCTGTCTCCTTCCTTGTTTGAATCTTCCTGTCAGGTGCAGCCATCGTCTTTCAGCAGCTAGCTGCTGGTCTGGTGTTACAGTGGCTTGCAAAAAATTGAACTTTTCCACATTTTGTTACATTACAGCCACAAACATGAATCAATCTTATTGGAATTCCACGTGAAAGACCAATACAAAGTGGTGTACATGTGAGAAGTGGAACGAAAATCAGACATGATTCCAAACATTTTTTACAAATAAATAACTGCAAAGTGGGGTGTGCGTAATTATTCTGCCCCCTGAGTCAATACTTTGTAGAACCACCTTTTGCTGCAATTACAGCTGCCAGTCTTTTATGGTCTGTCTCTACCAGCTTTGCACATCTAGAGACTGAAATCTTCTTCTTTGCAAAACAGCTCCAGCTCAGTCAGATTAGATGGACAGCGTTCGTGAACAGCAGTTTTCAGATCTTGCCACAGATTCTCGATTGGATTTAGATCTGGACTTTGACTGGGCCAGTCTAACACATGGATATGTTTTGTTTTAAACCATTCCATTGTTGCTCTGGCTTTATGTTTAGGATCGTTGTCCTGCTGGAAGGTGAACCTCCGCCCCAGTCTCAAGTCTTTTGCAGACTCCAAGAGGTTTTCTTCCAAGATTGCCCTGTATTTGGTTCCATCCATTTTCCCATCAACTCTGACCAGCTTCCCTGTCCCTGCTGAAGAGAAGCACCCCCAGAGCATGATCCTGCCACCACCACATTTGACAGTGGGGATGGTGTGTTCAGAGTGATGTGCAGTGTTAGTTTTCCTCCACACATAGCGTTTTGCATTTTGGCCAAAAAGTTCCATTTTGGTCTCATCTGACCAGAGCACCTTCTTCCACATGTTTGCTGTGTCCCCCACATGGCTTGTGGCAAACTGAAAACGGGACTTCTTATGGTTTTCTGTTAACAATGGCTTTCTTCTTGCCACTCTTCCATAAAGGCCAACTTTGTGCAGTGCACGACTAATAGTTGTCCTATGGACAGATTCCCCCACCTGAGCTGTAGATCTCTGCAGCTCGTCCAGAGTCACCATGGGCCTCTAGGCTGCATTTCTGATTAGCCCTCTCCTTGTTCGGCCTGTGAGTTTAGGTGGACGGCCTTGTCTTTGTAGGTTTACAGTTGTGCCATACTCCTTCCATTTCTGAATTATTGCTTGAGCAGTGCTCCATGGGATGTTCGAGGCTTGGGAAATCTTTTTGTAGCCTAAGCCTGCTTTAAATTTCTCAATAACTTTATCCCTGACCTGTCTGGTGTGTTCTTTGGACTTCATGGTGTTGTTGCTCCCAATATTCTCTTAGACAACCTCTGAGGCCGTCACAGAGCAGCTGTATTTATACTGACATTAGATTACACACAGGTGCACTCTATTTAGTCATTAGCACTCATCAGGCAATGTCTATGGGCAACTGACTGCCACTCTTTGTGGCTGTAATGTGACAAAATGTGGGAAAGTTCAAGATGGCCGAATACTTTTGCAAGCCACAGTATAAACATCACAGAACCAAAGCAGCAAGGTCTGATAGGGACTAGCTGACAATTATTTGTACCTTTAATATAACTAAATCTCTGGAGACCACTGATTTTAGATGCAATGCACGCTTTACACACACAAATAAAGAAATATCACATGACCAGTGTTGGGAAGGTTACTTTTAAAATGTATTCCATTACAGAATACAGAATACATGCCCCAAAATGTATTCTGTAACGTATTCCGTTACGTTACTCAATGAGAGTAACGTATTCTGAATACTTTGGATTACTTAATATATTATCATGCTGTTTACAACTACATGAATGTACTATTGCTGTGATTTATTACTGTTACTGAAGGTCCGCGGCTCCGAACCGTAGTAAAGGGACCTCTGGCTAATACGGTGGGTTCTGTGTCGGCTCGTAGCCGAAAACTAGCTTTACTTTGTTGTCTGGGTCAACTTTGCTAGCGAGAGACAGAGAGAGGCGTTGAAAGGCTGCTCCAACGGAACTTATTGTTTTTGGAGGAGAACACGGTGTACAGTCGAGTCTTAATAGCTTACTTACAACTGGGCTCGTCAGGCACTCTTCTTGGCTGCAGTGGTTATTATTATATTTACATGCGTCCAGCTCCCGTTTTTGCTCGATAACAGCTCGTACTTTTCCTTTTTCTCCCTCCCTCGCTCACAGACACATAACGGGTATGGCAGTCCATTCTCCCTGCAGCACGGACTACACTACCCATGATGCTACATTCTTTAGAGCTATACCGGTAGCATTCTGCCTATTAGCTTAGCACAACAAAAAGGCCTCTCTCACCCAGGAAACACGCAGAGAGAGAGCGTCACCCTGTAACCATGGCGACCGTATCGCTGCCGCCTGGAACAACAGAACGTAGCTGTCAAACAAAACCCAAACAGTCCTGACCCGCCACAATATGAAACAGGGAAGTACCGCGTGTAATCCATTTATTTCAACAAAGTAACTGTATTCTAAATACCACCTTTTTAAACGGTAACTGTAACGGAATACAGTTACTCATATTTTGTATTTTAAATACGTAACGGCGGTACATGTATTCCGTTACTCCCCAACACTGCACATGACTGAGATTCCTTAACATGTGCAGCTACAATATTGGCAAATAGTTTGTGTGCACTGTTGGTACAGACCAAAGCAGATCAAAAACATTGCAGTTACATTCATCAGATGGTCAGAAACATGACTATAAATGACTGTTTTTTTCTAGCTTAATAACCTAATTCATTAAAGTCAGGCGTGCCTCAAGGCTGTATCAATAAAAACATGCATTTCTTTTCATGTGCACATGTAAGATAATTAAGACTTTCTCCAGTGGTTCAAAATGGCAAACTGTTGCTCATTAGACTTCACCACACTGTGAAGCCCTAGATAACAGCAGAGCTCTGCATCAACCACACCTTTTGGCTGAAACCATTCTTGGCTGCAAACCCTGATAACCTCTGCTGAACTTCTGCACTGTGGTTTGAGACTGAAGACAGCGGTCTAAGTTTCTGGCTGTGAGAAACTTTTACTCCAAGAAATTCTGAAGATCGACAAAGTCATAAATACAACTAATGAGGTAAATCAAAGGACAGCAGCTAAAGCAGCTGTTAAAAAAAGTACATAAATATTTTCTATTCATATAAAGTATTCAATAAAAAGCGCTCAGTGCAGCTCAATTTTCCTCAAGTACAAGAGCATAACAGGCTTAATGAACTCAGATGTCAGATAACATTGTACTTGTCTTGTGATGATTTGTAGCAAAAATATGAAAATCCGATATGTAGCATTATCTTCCAAAAAGCCGGGAAACATCAATGATTTTAAGACAAAAATCCATAATTGTCCTCTTGACAGCCAATTGTGAGGAGTGGATTAATTAGAAAGGTTATTAGGAGAATGAGTGCGCATGAGAAATACACACTGGGATAACAGTGTAACCTTAGCTACATGCTGTGAATCCTGAGGACCGCCAGCAGCCAACTAAACATTTTGGGGTTTTTGGGGGGGTTGGCAAAAATATGACCAAATATACAGCTGCAAGTATTCAGCTCTCTTGCATTTAAGATGAACATCTCTGAATTTTATGTTTCAATAAAATGTACAAAACAATTCTGTTTGCCTGTCTTCGCTTGACTTTTCTGAATAAAAAGAACTTATATCCATCCATGTTCTGCATCTGGCACACTCAAACCTCCCTTGCAAATTCTTTGTGGGGATAGAGAAAGAGGTTTCCAAAGTAGCTGAGATATATAATCTTTCCAGTGTGACCCGGGGCCCCTGAAGGGCTAAACATGCCCTAATCAACTCACAAAAGAGGCATCCTATTCAAATGCCTGAACCACCTCAGTAGGTCATTCTGTTGCAGGAGAACAGCAGCTCTACTCTGAGTCATTCCTGGATGGCTGGGCATAGACACCCTTCACAGGAAGCTCGTTTCCATTGCTTGTATCCACAATTTTCTTTTTCACCTTCTGCACTGTTCCACCTGTCAATCTTCCTTGACTCATGAAAAATGAAGCGGTGCTTGAACTTTTCTACTTGACCCAAAAACTCATCCCAAACCCAGAGCAGGCAATTCAGCCTTTTCTAGCTGACAGCTATGACCTCAGAATTGGAAGTGCCAATTCTCACAGCTTTTTAACTGTAAATAATATATAATTATAAGTTACGTATGGTTATCGTACGCAAGAAAATTACGTCCACATTAAGATGCAAATTGTACACTTAACGCTGGGTGGCTTAGACTGCCTCTAATGTACGAAAAGGAGTAGGTTCTGCTAATTGCAGCAGCTCTGACTCGAGCCGTGCAGACAAAGAGAGGAAGCACTCATAGCTGGAGCCTCTTACAGACAAGTTTGAGGCAGGAGATGATCATTTTCAATGCATGACAAGAAGCTGGGGGAAGGAAAGAAGTGATATCACACACCAGTCAGTTCTGACTGCACATTTCCCATTTGTCAGTTCACTTCTGCTTCCTTTTGCTGCTTAGGAAATATGCGAAAGTCCCTTTATGAAATACGGAGGTCTTAAACCCTGACAACAACCTATCCATCACAGTTATCATATTAAAGACCTTACATGGGTTAACAGGGACCCACTACCTCATTTCAAGCTCCCCATTTTCCATTCTAGGACTAAATAGAGCAGCTTTGTCTTATCTTATACTGTGGCTTCATACAGCCACTGTCTTTAACTTTTTTCTTATCGTCTTCCCCTAAAACCAAAAAGGTTTAAATACCAGGTCCACATAATCACAGCTGTGTGTCCGATATGCCCGTATTAGTTACATCCTCTCTTTATGACATCATAGAGAGGCAATACTAGAAGAAAAACTGTCCAAAACAAAACATTTAGGGCAGGCAAAGTCTGAGCTTTTGGCTCATATGGATTACTTGTAGATAAAAGGTACATGGGCTGGTTCTTATGTGGTACTTTTCTACTCTACTCGAGCACTCAAACCATTTTAATTAACGTGTCTCATTCACAAAAACATACAAGCACTTTTTTGTCTACATTAAAGTGATTTCTAGCCAACATTCACACTCTAATGAATCCACCGGGAGCAACTCAGCGTTCAACATCTTGCTCACGATACTTTTGGCACGGAGTCTGGAGAAGCCAGGAATCGAAACTGCTTTACCGCCTGGACCACAGCCACATAATGAGCATCCACTGCAAGACTGTATATGAATAAATAACATAAAAAGTCTTCTTTAAGCTCTAAAACCTTAATTAGCTGTTATCTCTTCTAACCCCAATGAAATTACATTTGCATGCTCACAAGTCGGCATCGATTCTACAGCTTGTGTGTAGTCTGGTGTAATTTTCCACTCTAAAATAATCCGGCTGTATTAGAGATGTTGACCTTTGATAAGGAGTTTTTAAACTGTAAATCTTGAACACAAATACAGAACTACGCACAATTTGCCCCATTTAGGTTAAGTTATTAACATTATTTACATTCTTTACACTGCTTATTTTTACTCTGTTCAGCCTGAACTTTTGGAATGTTTTCGAGGTCTATACTAACACGAGTGGACAATTATATTTATCTTTAGTGATTTGTGTGACATATTATAACTAAGTCAAAATAGGCTTAGCATTTCAACTACTGAGTGAGGGTTTTTTTTTAATGAGACAAAAATCAGGATCTTTCCGAGGTAGCACAGCAGATGACTGATGGATCAATCCATCAGTCATCTGCTAAAATAAAGTTATTAATCAGAACAATGTCATAGAACAGTTGTGCTGTTAGAAAAAGTAGAGATAAACAACCCAGTTGCTTAGTTTGATTATCACCAGCTGGTCCTGAAGACGCAGAATAAGAAGTTGGCAGATTACAGTACAGGATTAACATGGCATCACATTAAATAAAGATTTTGTTTATGATAATGGCTGCAAAAATACCAAAACACTATTAACCCAGACTGTATTAGCAGGGTGCCTTCAGACTGTCGGTTGCTGGGTAAACATTTACTGCTACATAAACATGCTCACTTAAATTAACTGCCTGCCACAAGTTTGAGTTTTACATGGCACCCTCGTTCTGTGACAGAGTCCTTGGCTCTGAGCACCCACCGCCCTCTGCCCCGCTCAAAATAATCTGTATGAAAGCACAATTAGGACCGAAACAGGCATTCGTCTGGTAGATAAGATCAAAGGATTAGCTTTCATCGCATAAAACTGAGTTCAGATGCAGTTTCAACAAAGAGCAAAAGCCACACATGTTTCACTTAAGACTGAATAATATCATAACGCTATTACACCACAGAGGCAAGTGTGATTCTTTTTGTGGCACCAAAAAGACAGCAGATGTAATTTATTAATAGCAGCAGGTGCATGGTCAGCACTAAACTGCAGCTGAATTTACTCACAGCAGGGACTGTCAATCTTTTTTCCCTCTTAAATAAATATATTTAAATCAGCTGATTTAGCTCTTTCTGCCCTCTCTACTCTGTGGTCTAGAGCCATGGCCTTCCAGAAGAACTACCTGATTGGTTACTCATCAGGAGTAAAAGTTCATCAGCAATTAGCAAGCACAGACAGGCACATTTACACACTACTCAAATACTCAATTACCCAAAAGTAAGGCATCCGATATCACTGTGGCTGAAATAAACATCATCAACCTTTTCGCTTAAGTTATTAGCTAGCGTAGTTCCAGTGCCGAATAATGTGCTTTGTTACAGAGACATTATCGTCATCATCATTAGGGCTGGGCCATATCATATCGTTCACGGTAATACCGGTATAATGTTGGGCAACGATAAGAAAATGAAATGTCGCGATAGAATATGGGTAAAACGTGAATGCGCGGTGCCTTTGTTTTCACACGCACATGGCGGAAAAAGCATGGCGGCGACGGAGAATAAGAAGGGCGAAAGCGGATCGTTGAATGAAACGGATGAACCAGAATTGGTTTGTAAAAATGCTGCAACTTCAGTGGTGTGGAACTGGTTTAGCTTTACTGTCAGATACACAACAAAGCACTGTTTTTGGTAGAGCATGCTAGCGGGCCGTCATTATTACTGATAACCTCTTTTTAAGTTTTGTGGATATTCAACATGGTTATGCTGAGGATATGTCGGCCAATTTCCACTGGAAATGTCTTTTGGTTAAACTGTCAGCAAGGAATTTGCATTTGCACTGTAAAATTTTTATATAACTTTAAATCACATAAAACAACTGCTTGTTAAAGTGAAAATACATGGATGTTTTTGGGGTTTTTTGCACTAATAAAGTTGTGAAGTTGTAAAGTATTTTGTCTAGTGCCAATTATATCGTCAGTTATATCATTATCGCAAATTTTCAAATGTATATCGTGCTAAATATTTTTGGTCATATGGCCCTGCTCTAATCATCATCATCATTTATTTGTATAGCACTTTAAAAACACACCAGGCAGACCAAAGTGCTGAACAACATAGATCAAAACAACTAACAAAATTTAAAATACAATAGAATTATTAATGAACAGGTCAATGAACAGGTCAATAAGCCGCATTAAGCGAAACAAAACAGTCAGATAAGTCAAACTTTACTCAAGTCATTCTTCTTGCTTCCTCCACTTCTGTACCATTGATTCATTAATGCTGAATTCTCTTGCAGCTGCTCTATTCCCATGTTGTTACAGTATATTAATGACTAATGATTAATGACAGAGCTGTACATTTTAACTTTTTCAAAAATCTCTCAGTCAGAACATGGTATCATGTTTAGGTAAAAACTAGCGAGCTAACTTCCTGCTAATGTCTAACTCTGTTACATTGTTACACCTGATTGTTACACCTGGTAAAGCAGCAACGCTGATCATTTTGTTAAAGATGAAAGAATTTAGACAGTTTTTAACTCTTGGTGATCCTGCAGTGTTCATTTGACTTTGGGACCTGAACCAGACGGAGTTTTGGACCCAGATTACAGATTTTTGAGCGCCATGCACCACATAAAATTTAGTTCGAGGTCTGTAAGCACAACCAGAATTCATACATAAGGCGCACTGTTGATTTTTGATCAAATTAAAGGATTTTAAAGATACCTTATAATGCGGAAAATACGGTGTATAGTGCAAAATCACAAACAACAGTTGCCTCAAGGTGCTTTATATTACAAGTTAAAGAACCTACAATAGTTTCATCTACAATCCCTGACACAGTAAGGGTTTATGTAAAAAAGAAGAAAAAAGTGATAACCACAGAAAAACAGAATACCACAACAATGCATGCATCTAAAAACAGTAAAGAAAGCACCCAAAAGCACATTTACATGGACAAATAATCCAGATTACGACAGTATGAACACATTATAAAAGATACATTTTAGGAATTGAGTAACATCATTTGAAGGAGAGCTTTCTTCCCATAACTTGGTGTTTTAGTCAAAATTGACTTCAATGTTTTATTCTTTTGCTGGAAACCAGTTCCAAGTATCAGTTATGTCTCCTTCATTACTAATAACCACTGATGGTCAAGTTACTTGAAAAAAGTAATCAGTAACTAATTACTGATTACTTTCCCAAAAAAGTAATCTGTTACTTTACTGATTACTTATTTTCAAAAGTAATTAGTTACTTAATTACTTTTTACAAACATGATTTACAACCTGAATAGGTGATAAAGCGATAGATCTTTCAGCCCAATTCTACTTTCTGCCTAATCCATCATATAAAGTGTAATCAAATAGAAAAGTCTCTTTAAAATGTGTTTTATTAGTTTTAATCTTTTAACTTTATGCATCAAGCAAACATTTAATTATATGCAACATTGTCTGACTGGAAGACATTTGTTTAACATTTAAACCTATTTTCTGCACATTCCAGCACATAAAATAAAATATTTTTTGTGTTTACACTCAGTCTGTCAAATAGATGCAAGTAAAACACAGCAGAAAATAAATAAAATCAAAGACTAGTGGTCCTGTTGCTCTATTTTCAACTGTATAGCACGAGTGGGGCAGGCGGAGGTTTGCCCCGGTGCAGGTGTGCAGCGGTCAGTGGAAGAATCCGCGAGTTTGTCTGTGAATTGCCCATTCCCTGGTAGCATACTCGGTGCTTCCTCGGAAGTTAAGGGGTTTTTCTTCGCTGTAAAAGGAAGTTTTCTTCCCACGCAGTGGTCAGCGGACGCAAATGTTTTTGTCACTTTTTACAGAATCAAACTCAAAGTAAGGTCAGTACTTCCACGCTTTAAACGCTGCATGCTCATAATCTCTCCCGCACTCGATATATTATCCATTGTTGATCTGCACACAGCTGTTGCCACGAACGTCGCACTCGCTTACGTCACTGTCATGAGACACTCACAAAAGAATCACGGTTTTAGTAACGCAGTAACGCAGCGTGCTTACGGGAAAGTAACGGTAATCTAATTACCTTTTTTGCAATAGTAATCGCCCATCTCTGCTAATAACTGGTACTGGCCATCAAAAGATAATTGATATACAGACATGAGATATCTCCAAGTTTAATGCTGTGAGAATTAAACCTGTGATATATATTTTCCCAGTTAGCCAGCTTATTTGTCTTTGGATAAAATAAAACAATTAGCTCTTAAGTGTTGTAATTACCTTACACCAGTCTCTTTTCTAAAGGACTCAAGTGTCAAAATTCACTTAACTCACTCCGTCCGACTTCAGGCCCCCGTCAGAAATGCCACTGCTCCAACAAGCCAACACAGTGCAGGAGTCCTCCACCTACCACTTATCCTGACAATGCCTCAGTGATATACTGCATTTTAAACCTTTATTTACCCAGGGAGGGTTTGCTGAACATGTATTTTCTTTCTTCATAATTTTGCTTCATATTTTCAGTTACACCCAGTTAAGCCACAGTCACCTGCAATTTGCAACTTAACAGCACCACTGGTGTGACTGGGAGTGGCCTACTTTGCTTAAGGCCACATTAACAGCAGCACTGTTTGTCCAGGTCTCCGCTTCCATTGTTACACCAGCAATTATAAACGCGTCTTACAGCTTGAATCGATAACCCTGAGCACTTTAAGCCATTTCCTCTGCTTGCTGAGTTTTATGCTCTTCAAATTACGAATGCATTTCTTCCGGTAGTAAAGAAGATGGGGGCCTTCTTAATCTGCCTTTTTGCAGCAGCAGAAATTGAATGTAACGGCCCCCATCATACTGAGAAACTTCAACCGTTCAATAAGACTACTGAGATGGAATAAAGTGAAATAGAGCTACAAGGAAGGGTTATTTTTATTATCAATTTACCTTTTGATTATTTCTTAAGAAAGCCTAGAACCAATCAATCAATATTTAATTTGCTGTCATAAAGAAAAAACTTGCATTTTATACGCCAAATAATGAGACTGAGCTTCATACAGGTTTTCTCATCATTGACTAAAAAAAATAAATTGATCTTTTCGGGTCTAAACTAAACGGACTGCTGTTACGAGCTGCAAATCAAACCGTCACAGATCCAACTGGTCCAAATTATCTCCAACAAACTGCTAGTTTTGGTTGAGTTAGGCCCAAAGAAGTGGAGTGCATCTGTATGTTAAAACTGCATGTGTGTAGGTAAGCTTTTTGCTTTAATCATTACGTAGTAAATGCTAAATGAACAGTGACATGATTACATCTGATTTCCTGTAAGTCTCTGTGTAACTTTGCACATCCGTCTGCCAGTGAAGCCTCATAACCACAACAGGACGAGGGTCACCATCAAACGCTCTGTGTAGCTGAAAAACTGGACGGTGAAACAGCCACAATAAATGTAAAAACTTGACCCAGCAAAAGAAAAGAGAAGGTACAGAAGGCGAAAGGAGAGACTGGCAGAAACTGAAAGCCCAGTCGACCGTTCACGCCATAGAGAGAGATAACGATTTGGGTTATTTACATTACCTTAAAGCAACAAATTTGTTTACTTACTCAAGTCAATCTGAGTGGTTTTGGGTTTCTTATTTTATCCAAGCAACAATCCAAAACCAATAGAAAAAGAGTCCAAAAACCAGAGTTTGCATGAAAAATGACAGAAACTATGGGGAATTTTATATACATATTAGAGATGACACGATACCACTTTTTTATGTCCGATACCATAAATTTGGATATCGGCCGATACCGATATGAATCCAATATAGTAGAGCTGGGCGATAGAACGATAACGATATGTATTGCGAAATAACTTTTTCTCGATAGAAAAATTTAACTATTGCGATAGGCCTCACCGCTCTTGTCCTCTTAAAAAAAAAAAAAAAAAAAAGAGAACAGCCAATCCAAATTAAGTAGTGCAGAGCCGAACCAATCACAGCCGCAGCGGCACGTCACGTGACTTGTTACGTACAGCACAAGTGCCAAGCCGCACATGTGTATTTGTTTTGGGAAGCAGCCAGCCACCGTGTCGCCGGGTAATGGAGGAAATGAGTGCGCCGACTAGAGAAAAATCAACCAAGAGCGTGACCGAAGGTTACCGAAGAGAAAACAGATGATGGTTCCAATCTCTTCCAACGGAGAGATTGTCGAACGGAAGAGCCACAGAAGTTCCGTAGTGTGAAGGTATTTCGACTATTTCAAGTCTGACAAAAAACAGTAGCGCGCACTGTAAATTGTACCGAAAGCAAGTCTGGAAATACAATAAACCGGTGCATGCTCAATCTCTGACTGGAAGCGCTAATTCGTCATTCGGCTTTTGTCAGACTAAAGTAACTGTTAAAACTGTTTGAAAAGCTAAGCTATACAACAAGGAGAGATTGAGAATTTCCTTTTAGTTCTCAGTTTATTTGATATTGACAAAAGTTAGTCAATTTTGTCTGTTCTTCTGTAAAACAAACTAAGATTTATTTTTAGAATTAATATTTTGTTTCTAAGTGGAATTGACAATTTAGTAGTCTGTTTTGTTTGTTCTATTTTGAAACTTAAACGCTTTAGCGGTTGCGTTTTGTGTAGTTTGCAATATTTGCCTTTATTTATCTGAAAAAGTCTCATGTTTCTTAAGTACATCTACCCTGTTGAACTTATTATGGGAAATAAATATTTAAATCAAAACAACCTGCTGATTATTTCACATTTTACTTGTGAACAACGGCACATTTAAATCTTACAAATATAGTTATTTGGCTTATATCGTGATATATATCGTTATCGCCTGAAATGAAAATAAAAATCGTGATATGAAAAAATCTCATATCGCCCAGCTCTACGATATAGTGTGTTTTTTAATCAATAAAACTATTTTTTTTAATATCTTGCTGCATTTTGTATAAGTTCAAACTCAAGTTTAAAAAAAAAACAAAACACTAAAGCTATTCTGTTATACCTGTATGCAAAAAATACACTGCACCCAAAATATTTCATAGTTCAGCAATACTGATCAAATAAACTTAAACCTTCTCCATCCTCCCTATTCTGGTATTTTAAAGAGTAAGCAACCTAACTAATAGGGTTGCAAACTCCCAGCAAAAAAAAAAACAAAAAAAAAAAACCCCTCCACCTCATGATGCTAAATCGACGTAATCAACTTCAATTTGATACAGTGTGAAAAAAATACACAGGAATCAATTATCTCTCAAGAATAATTAAATAGATTCAACATCTTTCTAAAACAGAACTGCAGACTACACAGATGGTACCTTCCCAAAGGAAAAAGTACTAGCTTACTATATTAGACTTAATAGTTACTATATACAGTAATGGACTTCTATACATTTTACATCAGATTAAAACTTTGGGTGTGAGATTCAGATAATTAATTATTAAAAGCTAGACATTTTAAATGAGAATAAGAAAGAAAAGTATGTCTTTGTGCCCCCCTTTTCCCTGTTCATGCCCTATCGGCCCCCCTGGTTAAACTTTGCTAGATCCGCCTCTGCACAGTTACAGCCGTCAGCTGCGTAGAAAAGGATCCTGGTGTAGAAAGTAACATTAAATAAATTCTAACAACAGCTTATCAAGCTTAAACGTGCTTCTGTTGTTCAGCCGCTGGTTTCCTCTTTCTGGCACGAAGTGGGCGACAAACAAGAGAGACGGACTCGCGACAGAAAAGCCGATCAGCTGATCATTGATCAGTTTCACGATTGAAGTAGCAGGAGAGAGAGAGAGAGAAGAGGCAGTCGCTCCATATATCGGTTGTTGAGCTTAACGCTGGAATGCTTTACAAACATTCAGAGATGAACTTACACACTTGCTTTACTTCTCTCTGGGATAACTTTCTCGGAGATGAAATGGCGGTTTGGTAGCGAGGCTCCAAATACACAACCAGACCGCTGACAGGTCTCGCACGCCACAGCCGCTCTATCACGTGATGCATACTGCTCCGATGTGCTACTGTTATGAGCCGAGTTATGCCATGTCGCAAGTTTTGTGAGGTGCATTTTTGATATTTAATGGATCGGATTACATTTTTTATTTCTCTCCGATATCCGATCCAGTAATTTAGGTCAGTATCGGACCGATACCGATATGTAATATCGGATCAGTCCATCTCTAATACATATCTTCCTAAAGCTCTAACTTTGATGGTTTCACAGGCTATTAACCCTTATCACCAATTAACAAGACCTAAAACTGTCATTTCTGTCTTATACCTTTACACCTGAAAATAAACATCCACACCCTACTGACAAAAAGGTCTCCAGGTCAAAGAGGTGCCTCTTCTGATGGTGTTAGGGGAAGGAGACAACCAACCTTTACTGAGACATCGGTGCGGGCCACTTCACTTTAAATGGTTGAAGGCAAGGTATAAGTGGCAAAACAAAATTATTTTGAATTCCAGAGCTTTTACAACTGACTGACAGCAAGATAAATAAAGTCGATTCAGGAGATCTGTGTCTGAATGTTTTCTATCCAGCCATGCTTGTCGTTAGCACTTTAACCTAAAAAAGTCCGGCTGACTTAAGACTAAAAGGAGTGCTACTACTTTTAATCTCTACTTTTAACAAAGGGAATAATAAAGGAAAACTGAAGGACTTTAACCAAAGAGTAGCATCAATGCAATAGACGTATGTTTGTGTAGTTTGACGTGATTGGTGACGGACTGTGAAGTCACAACTTCACAAAGCACAAATTTATATCTTTAAAGTCCTTACATTTGTCAAACAGTTCAAACAATACAAAGCAACAAGACGAAGCAAAATGAAAGCAACCCATGTAAGGCACAAACTATAAACTACAACGTACTTACACATAAAACCCACCGACACCATTAAAGCATAATTAAACCCAAACAATATGCCCGCTTGTAGGCACGCTGCAGTCTTTACAGGAAGGATGGAGAATCACAGCTTCACACTGTTAATTTTCACACCCATATACTTAAAACTTCCTGTTTTAGTTTCATAAATTAAAATATTCAAATGCACCAGTCAGTGTGTGGTGGAGAAGAAGCTTGCTGCAACAGGAAGAATGCAATGAGCCATTACATGGGTTTGCTGGTTAACAGGCTGGCAGAATTGTAGTCCCGTCTTGCTTTTCTCAGTTTTAACCACAAACTGTGGGCTAGCGGCCGCGGGAAAAAGACAGGGCGCGTCACACACAGATCCTGAGATGAGAGTTATTATCCGAGCTCTGTACGAGCTGGGCCAAAGTACAAGGCAAGCAAGTAATTAATAGCTCATTTGGCGTGTCGACGTTCACTTAGAAAAGGCTTTCTGGGCTTGTTAAAAGGACAGAGATGCTAAACAGTAATGTCACTTGTGCCACGCTTCTTTTTGGACTTCAAGGAGAAGTCAGACCTTGGCTGACCCTTGACCGCATTTTATCAAACAGCTGACAACTAAATAAAAGTTGACCTGTTAGATTGTCTGTCTGCAGCTTAGTTTGAGGGGAGAAAATCAAAACAGGCAAGACAACAGTGGTGATTCGATGTGGTCACAACCTTTTTCAAACACATCCTTGAGTAACTTTATGCATCATAACTTTATGGATCCTTCGACTGAAAGCTGGGCGGCAAGTCTAAAAAACACAAAACTAACTGAAAGTTTTGTTCATGTGTTACTTTAAAACTCACGTGGTCTATGACGAGCTAACAAGTCACATGTTCAGCACTGGATTAACCGCCTTTGTCCTTAGGGCATGGCGACAGGTTACTACATAAAAGACTGCAATACAACTGACAGCTTGGGAAGTTACACAATTGAATTTTGGTGATTTTACAGCCTTTGCAGTTAAATCACAAACTTGCTGCAGGTTAATAAAATCTGCTCTCCCACAGAACACACATAAAAACAGCACATTGTTGTGAATGTGGATTCAGCTGTTTAGCAGCATTAGATTTTTTATTTTGGCTGACAGCGTATAAGAGACAATATCTTTGACTAGAAAGTGCTATTAAAATTTTAAAAAACACCAAAACAGGGATTAAGACTAGTTGTTCTGTGAAGGTCTTAATCTTTCGGTCTGGAACTGGCTTATGCTGCATTCCAGATTACGTCAGAAGCCTGCGTGCTAATGTGGGACGCCCGTTCAGCTCGTACTACTTCGAAAGTCAGAGCAGCCCAGCAGAGTTAGCAATCTAAGATGGTGGTGGTGAACATAAAGAGTAGAAAAACTGGACAATTTTTAATCAGTGCTGTCACTGGTGTTTGCTTGAGACTCGCCAAATAAGCTACATGCAGAGCACTGACGAGACTCTTTTCATGAATGTGCTTGGATTTTGTATATTTCAGCTGCATTTTGCTCAGTGGGTGAGCAGGCGACCATATGCCGAATGGCCAGAGAGCAGTCGGCCCCAATTAGAGTCTGACCACGACCCTTTGCTGCACGTCTTCTCCTCTCTCTCCCCACTTTCCTGTCTATCTACACGAGGGGTGTCAAACTCAGTCCTCAAGGGCCACCATCCTGCTAGTTTTTGAGATATCCCTGCCATGCCTGCTGCTGATTACCTGAATCAGGTGTGCTTTGGCATTAAGAAGCTACAAGGGCAGGTTAGTTGGAAAACAAGCAGGACAGCGGCCCTCAAGGCCTGGAGTTCGACACCTGTGATCTAAACCATCTCAATCCAATAAAGGCTAAAAGGCCAAAAAAAAAAAAATTATAGCTTCACCTTTGAGAATGGGGAAACTTTTGAGTGCATGTAGTCAGTGTTTGCAATGTGTCTGTTAAAGAAGCTGTGGTTTTTGCAGTTAACTGTCACCTTTGTACCTTTATTTTAGCATCGCTTGATACCATCTGTAATGTTAATGTTAGAAAGTCTCATCAAGCTTGCCAACCACACAAAACGTTACCAAGTCCCACCACTGGCCCCCAGGGCATACTTTGAGAACCTGTATTTTATCTATACAGATATCGCTGCTCTGAATATTTTGGTGTATATTAAGAAATATCTGTGTTCAAGGTTACTTGGCAAGACCAATGATTGCATTTTTCCCAATCATAACTTTATGGCACACAGCTACGAGGAGTTTAAATAATGAGCCTCTGGACTCCAGAGGATAATGACCATAATGATTTACGGCTGCACCTTTAGATAAAAGTTGGGTTTGTGAACCAGAAAGCTGCATCGCCATCTTTATATTTTAACCATAAAAAGTCCTGTTCGGTGTGGAGCAAGCATCTCAAATATTGATCTTGGTTGGATATAATGTTTAGCATTTTTTGGCTGCCTAACCTTGCAAACCACTTGCTAGTTACTCCTAACTTTGAGCCACAAGCCTGCATCCAAAATGAACTCGATCTCAATACAAAGTCTGCACTCTAAGTGCTAAAATATCATTTACAAGTGAAAACAAGTGCAGCAGTTTTACCAAATATTCTGAAAACCAGTCAGCTGCAGCTGGAGAGCTGCAGTATGGTTGCCAGAGGGAAGGTGACATCAACTGAAAGCACAGAAAGAGAAACCTTTCCAGAGCAGCTCTGTGCATCCGAGCTGTTAACGTACACCGTCTTCCTGCCTTCATTAAACTGGCTGAACTAACAAGTGAGTCTGGAAGCGACGCTGTGCTTGTTTATTACCCTGTCACTATGCTACATGCATCCTGAAATACTACAAACGACTTAACCAATTATTCTAACACAAACAAACTTGTGGTCGTGTCCTCTACATTTAAGCAGATAACTAAAGACAAAAAGGAGAATGAGGACGTGAAACACAGGCGCCCCGTCTTTTGTTTGCCGTTTCATCCACCTGAATGCAGCACTTATCATGTCAGGGAATGTTTTTAATGTCAACACAAAGGCAAAGCAAACCATTTAAATTCACACCACCTGTTGACAACCAGCTATTTGAGATGTTGACATAAAACAGATAGGATCTGCGAAAGCCTGAGCACAGCCATGAATCTTATCAGCAGAGCCAGCGCAGACCGAGCTGCCTCAAAAACATTCACTGCAAGTCTGTACTGATTTTAAGTGTCTCCTTCTGTCCTCTGGCCTTATGGCTGCTTCAGATAACCCACTGTGTTTATGCAATAAATGAAAAAGTCTGCCAGAAAGTCTGCTGAGATTTTTTATGTGCCCTTACGTAAATAACAACACAGGAAAAAAAACTACTTTCTAAATTGTGTTGCAAAATAGATAATTCCACCTGGTTCCACCCTGGGTTTGTTGGAAATGTTAAATTTTCTTCAAAGAATCTGGCTGCTGTTTGCATTGGCTAACGTTATCTATGGAGAATAACATGGGAATGTCAGACGCTGCGTCCCATTCTGTTGCTACAATAAAGCTGCTTTCAGACTTGAAATCTGGACAAGGTCAGGAGAACATAGCCAGGTTATTGGTCACAGCTGACTTTTCTCACATGTAGCACAGGAAACAAGACTGTCTCACTACTGAAAAGCTCATTAGGTTTACTTGAGGCTTCTGCTGGGAAGAGTATCCAGGAGACAAGACATGTGGATTCAAAACTACTATTCTCATTCCTCATGTCCAATTTTCAGCAGGAACTGTACATCGTACCCTGACGTGCACCTCCCAAGAAGCCCACAGCAATTATGATTGGCCTGTTCAGCACCATCGATTCTTCCTGTTGGTTTCGCGTTACATTTTTGTCTCAGCTTTTTTAGTTTATTAGTGAAAGAATAACAATGATCGCCTCAGTATAAGGAGTAAAAATAAATAAATCATAGCATTGATATAAGTACTCACAAATATCAGCAGATTCCTGGCAGGAGATTGTTGATGTGTGTGATGTGTGTGTGTCTCCTCTTCATGTGTGAAAACAGCTTGTAATCACTCTAAGATCTGATCACACTAGAAAAAGATGCTGTTAGTGATTAAGTGACAACAACAGCTCCTGTTGTCTGAAATGACCTATGCAAGACTTTTTAAAAAGCAATAAAAGAAGAGAAAAATAAAACCCTTAGCTGAAGAATATAAAGCAGTTGAAGCACAAACACACCCTCAACTTTCATCTTGAGTTTCGATCTCATTTGGTTTCATTTTTTGTGTCTAGACATTGGTTTTGACTTGTGGTCAAAGAAATCCTGGTTTAAAGCTAAATGTACTGTTTTTCAATATTAAACAGAAACTAGAAAACTCAATTTTCTGGAGCCATTTGCACACATGCGCTGCAGCCCTGAGTCTTTCCAGGAATTAATGACTGGAGTGGTTGTGAAAGCGCAGATGTTCAGTGCAGTCGGGTTGGACATTAGCTGGTATCTAACCTGCCAGCTTCCTTCTACATAGTCCATATTGGGATGAGTCAGTGTGCAAAAAGCACAGCTAATAGACCGGCACATTCACCACTAGCAAGCGGGTGAAAAGTAAGCAGTCTCCTGCATGCTCTATCCAGGCTCCTCCCCTCACCTAAACCACATGGAGCATGGAGCATGGAGCATGGCTGAAGTGGATTATTTCCTGCGTACTACATGTGATACTGGGAAAAGCATCCCAACCTGATTCCTGGAAAAAAGCCCAAAGCTGATGAGTAAAAACTTCTCAGGTTAGACCTGTCCCAAATTCCACTCTACTACAAGGAGGCAGCGCTACTTTAAAACATAATTATAGGCCATAATAACAACCTCAAGTTTACATTTGGCTGCCTTTGCTAGTAGGCACCAAAAATATCAGTCAGTTAAATAATTGATTCTTGTTTCATTAATGTACAACACCAGTTAGACAGCTGCACCAGTCTTTGTCTCTTGGAAAATGACAGTGCTACATTAATGAGCTGCCAGAAACATCCTGAGCCAACAGGTCAACCAGCTTGTTTCCCTAAAGAGCAAAATCGCCAGTTGGTACTACAATCAAGAAGACTTCAGCGTGGCTCCAATGTGCATGTTAACCACAGCAGAATGTGACAAATTCATAAGGATTTCATGGACTACATCAGCGTTCTCTCAACTTAAAAATTAGGAAGTTCTTTTGCAGGTTTAAATGGTGACATGACCGTGCCTTCAGGCCACATCAGACTGACAACTGCTGCATTATAAAAAGACAGCTCCCCTCCCAGCGATCATTAATTTCAATGACACCTCTTCCTTGACACAGAGGCATCCATGAAGCACACAGCTCCAGCTAAAAAGGAGGTGCTGTCCTGTAAAGAATGTAAGCTTCCCTCAACTTCTGCTACTTCAAAAATCACCAACTAATCACACAATCCTGTTTTGCACCTATCTGACACCTCTAATTTCATTTTTCCTGAAATTCCAACAGTATCACATCATCTTATCAGTATCTGTGGAACCTTGCACACACACACACACACACGCGCACGCGCTATTAGGACTGCTGCCGGTATATGACCTGTAAAGATGGGCAAGGACTGAACCAAAGGGGTGATACTGTGTCCATTTCCCATTACTGAATGTTCAAAGAAACCGTGTGAAGGAGGAAAAAGCGAAAGTAGCGCTGAAGCGGGTGGGATCAGCCTCGCTGAGCTGCAGCATGATTTGCAGGCGAGGGATTCTCCACGGTCGTTCAGCAGCTCATTTAGAGAGCTGCCCGAGATCATTTCCTGTCCAAGGAAAGAGACAAATGCTATATCTACCGGAGCTTCACTTACTATTGAGTTTTCTCATTATCAAGAAGCGCTATGCTTTAAGAGGTCGTATACTGCTCGCCTGTCCTGCAGGGCGGACAGTTTTATCAGACTGCCCAGAGGGACCATTAACATTGTTAAAACAGTGCAGAGATGCATGTTTCGGGGTAAAGAGGTCAGGCTTCGTGTTCTTTTGGCCATTTGTATCCATTAACCACTGATGAAAATGCAGAAATCTCACTGTAACGTTAGAAAACCTCGTTAGGTGTCATTGAATCCAGGTCAGAGGTCGGCGCTAAAGAAAAGCTGCAGGTAATTTAGGGTTCCGCTGCAAAGTCAGCAGAAACCTGATATGAAAGTAGACACTAAGAGGATATGTGGAGTGCTATGAAGCAACTATACCATGTGGTAAATGCAAGAACAGTTTGAGAGGCTCAGTGAAGTTAATTTAAAGTGAATCAAAGTGTTTTACAACCTAAATTAAAAGCTGGAGCTGTGACAGACAATAGCAGCAACTCACTTTAAACTGAAGTGCAGAAGAAAAAAAAAAGAGTGAGTGAAAGCCCCATCAAGGAGAACCTGGCCTTGCCAAATGCTGCATCTCTTTCCTCTGTGATGATGTAAAGCATCAGAAAGCAGCTCAGCTGTTTAAACACAAGCGCGCTGTCAAAGCTATCGAGACTCCGAAAAGCAGCGAAATTATTCACCCATTCAACATCAGGCAACGTTTTGAATCAAATGGCGTCAGTGAGGTTATGGAGGTCGACTTTCTGTTGCTGTAAGGTGCAGCTTGAATTCATCACTGGCATGATGAGCACCCTGGTTTCCGTGCAACAAAAGTCTGCTCAGTCTGACGGCCTGTGGTTTACAGTGAGCATGAGCATTGATTTGGTGAACTGCAGATCAAAAGATGTCTAGACATCGATGCAAGAGGGAGGCTGAATTTGTTTTTTGGCTTTTGTTTGTTTAGTGTTTTTAAAAATATGCCGCTGTGTGTAACAGTGGTTTCTGTGATGACCTTATTCCACTGTGAGACAGCGACTTCACATTTAAACGTGAACTACAAAACTCTCCGTCTGACTGCTGTACAGGATTGTTTACACCATTTACAGAAATGAACAAATATTCAGTCTTTCATAACTTCTGTTTTAAAAAGAAGTTAAATGACCTTCTCAGAATTTAATATAAACAATTTCTCCCATTCTAGACTTTATACACTACATTACACTTAGCCATAGGATGCATATTGGACCAAGACAGCCTTCATCTGTTCTTAAAGAGGCAAAATCCTGCTTTTCAATTCAGATTTAAAGTAAGAAAGGAGAAAGTTTGCCCTCCAGCAGATGAAGACGACAACAGGCTTGTGCACATAAAGCTCTTCGTGTGAACAGCAAGTGAGGAGTGGGTTTTTTGACAGTAGAGTGGCTCCAATGCAGACAAAACGAAGGCATGATTTCACAGACTTTTGAACCTTTTTTTGACCCTTATCTAAACTGTGAATGTGCACGTGCATTTCTGCTCAAACATCCGAACCATGAGCAGATTTCTCAAAATGAATTTGCCACCCTGGGGCTCCTCTGTCAGTGCACCCAGGGTGGCTGTGGCTACAATGTAGCTTGCCATCACCAGTGTGTGAATGTGTGTGTGAATGGGTGGATGACTGGATGTGTAAAGCGCTTTGGGGTCCTTAGGGATTAGTAAAGCGCTGTACAAATACAGGCCATTTACCATTCTTTTTAAATCCTAACCAAACTTTTTACTGTAACTTAATATGGCATATGTATGTAAGAAAATGTGATCGTACTTTTTGATTTTTCAACCAAATTCTGACAACAGGCATGTGCACATAAATCTCACTGCTAGCATCCAATTTAAGAGCACATTTTCCGACAATAAGATGGTTGGTTACACATAAAAACGGCTTGATTTGACAGGTTTTGACACAAAAACTTTGTCTGTGACCGTGCATATTAATTCCTAACAAAACTGGACCCACTTCTCACCTAGACACAACCTGCAATCACCCACAGCATGCTTCCCAGGCTGCAGATTCCCCTCGTGGTGTAAAGTTAAGGGAAACCCTCGCATCTAAACCTGGATTCAGTCCAACTGACTCCACCATACTAAAAGGCTTGTGTAAAGCTGATCTTTATCCGCATCTCCCCCTACACACACATACACATATGTACGTACAAATAAAAGAGCTGCACAGACTTGTTGGCTGCACGCCTTCCCCCTCACAATGTCACCCAGGGTTTACTGCAGCAGGAGCAGGAGGAGCAGGGTTGTGAGGGGCGACATCCACCCAGAGGGAAAAGAAAAGGCATCAACTTTGTGTCTCCATTTAATCCGAACCTCACACAGATCCTCCTCTGAACTTTGGACAGCAACAACAGCAGGAGGAGAAGGAGAGGGAGGAGGTGTTGGAGGTGGTGAGCCTAATGGTGGACCATGAGCTGTTTCCTTCAAGAACATTCCAGTTCACTGGGAAGCAAAAACTGGTGTTTGGTTTAGAAGAACAACAGCATTTAAACATGACGAGACAGGCAGACAGGCTGCTGCCAGAGCCTCCTCTCCGGGACGGCTAACCGTGTGCATCCCGGATAGCATTAAAGCCACCTTTACGGCACACTTTACCCCCTCAAAAATAACCCCCATCCCCGGTCTGCAACTGCAGGGCCCGGTCATACACCACCACCACTACCACACACACACGCACACACAGGCACATAACACAACACGTATAGCGTGCCCCGTAGCACCAAGCGGAAAGAGACAAGCGAAAAATGTAGAGGAGGGGGTGCAAACCGGGACCGTAAACCGGCCACACACCCGCCGAGCACGGACATATGAGGAGGAGAAGTGCAGGTAGACGAACTAACCTGTTTGGGAGCAGCACGGTCCGTTGGATGTTAGGTTGAATCCGAGTTAAATCCACTATCAGTAAAACAAAGAGGCGAAAATGACCGAGCGGTCGCGGAACAGGCCGAAACTGTTCTCTCGAAGCGGCAGAACGCATGCGCAGAGCGGGCAAGCGACCGAGCCGGAGGCGGTAGAGTCGGGGGAGGGGGGAAGAGGGGCGCGAGTTGAACGAGGGCGGCAAATTTCTGAAAATCGATCCGCTGATTCTGTTATTGATTATCGAGTTGGCACCATTTTCTTTATTATGGGTTTATAAGCTGTAAATACTTTATTTATTTGAATTCTTTCATATTAATCAATAAAAATTTATAGCAACACCAGGTTGCACTTCATAGGTGTCAAACATAAGGACCCGGGACCAGAATCGGTCCGTCAAAGACTACAGGCGGTTTTACACTACCTGCTTTAGAAATTTCAGTTTAAAAAACAGGAACATTTCCCTTGACTTACCTAACTTCATGGTTTATAAATACAAGATAGTCTGGTCAATGAGCTACCAGAACGTTTTCTGTAACTGACACATTTATCATGTAGAAAAACTGAGACCTGCTGTTGAAACACTTCTTTTTTCTTATCATAAGAAATCACGGGGATTAAATGTATAGTTTAATGTCTTTACATTGACAGAAAGCAGAGTTTCAATAATAAAAGTGATAAAAGATAAAAGTGGGAATAGTTTTGAATTTTGTATATGTTCACTTTGTTTTATTTATTATTTTTAATGTTATTTTTATTTAAGAAGTCAGCAGTGCAGTAAAAACAAGTGCAAAGTCCAAGCTTTTGTTATCTGACGCGCTGAAATCCATTTTAATATACTTTAAATCATTTATGTCGTAGCACAAACATCACATTCATTTAATTATTTAGTAATGACTATCAAGTGACAAAAGTCTTTAGGTCACAGTTTTGGGTATTTTCTAAAACTTTCCACTCATTCAGGAAAATTATGCGTGTATTAAAAATGTTATGTATTTAAACAATTATAACCTGTTACTGTAATGTAAATAACAAATTATAATAAAATAACATAATCTTTATCTTCCTCATATAGCATTCTCTGTTGTCAGCACAAACAAGATCAGTGAGAAAGATAAATAGCTCCATGTAGCATTATTATCATTATTATCACTTTGACCATCAGGTGAATTCTTGACCTTTAAGGAGAGGTCAGAAGTCATGTGATATTTTAAATCTTCATATATGTATTTCTATGTATTGTTGATGCACATTGCGCTTCTAAGAATCATAGTTTATAAGTTATAAGAGGTTTTTGACCAATAAATCATTAAGTTGAATTTGAAGATTTTGTTTGCCTCCAGCTCGTTTGGAAGGACACCAGGACATTAACTAAACCAGCTGAGAGACATATTCTCTCCAGCGTATTCTGGTTCAGCTTGGGGGCCTCCTCCTGCTAGGATATGTCCAAATTACCTCACCATGTAGGCATCATCAACAAACTGAAAAATGGTTCCTTTTGGATTGTCACCTTATTGCATCAGAGGGGTTTGTGATATTTGACAGTTCCCATGAGCTGTGTTGTCAAAAGCAATTTGTCTCTGGTAGGCTCTCCTAAGGGAAACTCCACCAGGACTTCATGTGGTCTTAAGTGAAGCACAGGAGCCCATCTTTATGGGGGGCCCTCTTCCCACAGAAGGTTAGGTGCTATGTGGATCAGACAATGGCCCTCACCCTGTGTTCTCCAGCATCCAAAACTGGTTCCAGGGCAGCAAACCATCAATTTTTCCAATTGTTCTTGGTAAATTTACTTTTGAATCTTCCTTTATTTTGGGTTCTATATAAAATAGTCTAATCAGTTCTCAGTAGAAAATCTGTTGAGGTTGTAAAATTGTGCTTTAATTTCTCTATGTAAACAAATAAACCTCCATCATATTAAAATTTAATAGACAATTCTTTAAAATATTGTATGGTTTTAATTTTTTTCTGTCTGTTGATTAACGTAGGGTTGTCTTCTTCTTGCACAGAAATGATGAAGCTGGAAGCCAAAAGGGACCCTGCACATTTCTCTAAAAAGAGGCTAATCCAGCCATGGAAATAAGACAGTAATAAGAATAAGTTTTGGGGATGCCAAATTGTGGAAAATCCTTCTTCTTTACAGCCCTTTTGTTTTTAAATTCATAAGTGCGACCACCTGCAGTGCACTCTTAGACACCTACCAGAAATCTGGATCAAAATCTGTTTGTCAAATTGCTTGAGATTTACAACAGCAGACTTCAACGATGATCTGTACAAGATCATAAATGGCTGTTTATTATTTATAAAAAACACTTGTTATTGGTTCACCAACATTTTTAACTGCATTTCATTTTGGTCATGAAAACAGCTGATCAAAACTGTCCCTGAACTTACAAATGTCTTCAGGTAAATGGATAACATAACACCTCTGCAATTTACACCAGGGGAAATAAATGAAAGCAGAACTGATCTGATCTGATTTCTCACTTTCTTTCCACGCGACTTTCCTGCGAATCAGAGCTGCAGAACTGCCACACTGAGTCACAGAGGGTTAAAGAGAGGGCGGAGCCTGTGGTCATGTGCCGTCAATAAGGACAAAAGAGTGAAGAGTTCTCACTCTGCTCCTGCTAAAAGAAAAAAGTTCCAGTAGTGCAATGGTGAGTCACGTGGACTGATTCGCTGACGCAAAGACATTCCTGGGCACACAAACTTGTTACAGCACAGCACATTTATTTTGTGCATGCAAAACAAAACCGAAATTACAAATTTATATATAAAACTGCTTTACACCTTCATTTAGACACGTAAATGGCAAAGACTCCAAGACAACCATACATTTTACAACACTTTTGATTAGTTTGATTAGTCTAATTCACTTCATCAACATACAAAAGACAATAACTTGTATCTCAAGACTGAGTTAAATACATTATAATTTCAGTGCTATGATTTTAAAATGTTTTCAGTGAATGGAAGTCTTTTCATTGTGTGTTGTTTGATTTTTACATCAGTTTTCAGAATAAATAGTTTAAAAAAAAAACAGTCTTTGTCACTTTGAATAACATATTAGGGTACTACATCTTAGTTCTGCATCCATTTTTTTCTGTCATGTTAGTCATATTTCTGATTACTCATTAATAAAATAATAAAATAACATAATTTGCATGTCAGCGCTGCTTTTTGATGGCAAGTGTTACACATTCCGCAGGTGCAATGTGAACGACACTTGAAGCCTGAAGAAGTGACCTTTGCCAGTTTATGCTGTGGTGCAATATGTGGAATCATTGTGTGCATGCTCATTTTTTAATCTTGTTGACACAAATTTAACTGTCACCACTTAATAGTCCCCACCCCACCCCACCCCCACCCCGGCTACAAACTTAGTGTGGTTCATGTAGACTGGTCACATCTGCCAAGCTGATCAAGTCAAGTGGGTAAGACCAGCAAAACTATTGCATGCACATGTATGCTAAAATGTATGAATTACAGAGGATGGAGAAAATCCCTCAAAACCCTCAACAATAACGAACAACATCATTACTTCCTTATGATTCAACCTTAGATCTGGAAATATCTTAAATTTACATATATTTTAACACCGATGCAGGGTGCAATTTAGCACTATTTTATCACAGCAAAAACAACTTCCTGGTTTAAACCACCTGGCCACTTGGGGCCTTTCGGAGTTAGTTTGCATGCTCTCCTTGTGGCTGCACGCGTTTCCTTATACTGTCCAAACATACATGCAGATTAACTGTCTCTAGTTGGGTTTTTGAGAGTGTATAATTATCTGTCTCTCTGTATTAGCCCTGTGATGAACTGCTTACCTGCCCAAGGTGCACCCCACCTTTTGCCCTATGTCATCTAGAACAGGCTCCTCCTGCAACCCCTAACTGCACAAGTATTTAAGAAGAAGGGTGGGTGGATGGATGGATGTGGAATGCTAGTACACCCCACAGCAAAAGTAACACTGCATTGAGTTATTAATGACTTCTCTGCAATTTGGAAATTTTGCAAAGCCACTTGGTGAGCTGGGTTGGCCCCTTTGGCAGGCCAATCTTGGCCTTTGACACCCTTGGTCTAGTCTATTACACCAGCACACATTAACGTTTAATTTATCTGTGTTTATTCTTTATTAAATGATAAAGTCCAAAATTTTGCTTAATTTAATCTTTTAGATGTTTTCTAGACTTGAAATGTATTGAGAAAAAAACACACAGATCAATGTTTTGGAAATTATTAGAAGTGATTTATTATTTATTTATCGTTTATGAAGGCAAGACTCATTCAGTTTGAAGAACCTTTTTTTAAGTTCTGCATGCTGACAGCGCTTTTCTTCAGGGCGGAGTGGCTCATCCTCTCAGTCGAAGATCTTTGTAGCTCCCTGATTAATGTTCAGACGATTGCTGACTTTTTCCAGGCTTCTAACTGAGTTACCGGCTTCTGTGTGAGACACAAAATGTCCTTACAGTCCGTCGGGAGACAGCAGGATGGATTTATATCTTGTTTACTTTAGTAGACATACACTATTTCTCAGGTTTCTGGGATTTTTTAACCAAAAGCGACCGAAACTTCGGTGTTTGTTCAACTTCTGGGATCTAAGCAGCTGTTTGGCTTAACCGGTTGACTTGTCATAATACTAGTAATAATAATAATAATGGATAATAGCGGCGAAGTCTCCAACGACATTCGGACTGTTTACGCTGCTGTTTCCAGAGAACCAAACTCTGACCTGAAGAATGGACAGCTTTTCAAACTTTACAAGAGGAGGTGGTTTGTGCTGCTGGTGTTGTGTCTCCTAAACTGCTCCAACGCAACGGTGAGTCTGTGAAAGGTGAAACCAGGTGTGTTTATGAATACAGGTAGACACGGGACATGTGGTGTTCCCCCTATATGTTTGTTTGACTTGGTATAACTCCCCGGTGGTGATGTTAGTGTTAAACAGGGTGTGCTGAGCTCCTCCCGCAATCGTTCTCCTACTTCCTGCTTCCACGGGACTCCTCTTCCCTATGGGAGCTATTGTTCTGAGGAACAGGTGTCCCCACTTCCCGTTTAAGGCCCTCAGGCCATAAAGAGTCATTCCGTGGCTGATAAATAAGGCTGATAAGCAAACAAGATGTAAATCTGTGCAACAGGGCTGACAAGTACAGTGTGCCAGAGGCGGAGCTAAAAGGGACACATGGGGTGGCACTGACATCCTTTTGTACCCCCACCCCAACCACACGTCAATGCAACCATGGATAAAGGACTAATCAGATGCCCAAACCACTTCAACGGCTTCATTTAGTCTTGCACGGTAATTAAAGGGGAGTTTGAAAATGTTAATCATGTTTTCAGTAATTAAATGTTGCATAAAGCATTTTTCCTTTAATATAAGCATCCACATATCTGTGCAGAGTGCACACCTGAAACTTACTTTACAGACCCTGACCAGTGCATTTATATGTGTTAGAAAAATGTTCCCATCTTTCTATTTTCATTATATCATGTTTTCCCTATATGATGACAGTGACCATGAGAATTGATGATATGTTGTGGTATCTATAGAAAATCTGATAAAATGAAATGAAACTAGGAATCCTAATATTCCCTAACATTATTTATTTCATTTTCTTAACTTTATTAATTAATTATTGTCCCTAATAAGACAAATAATAAAGAAAAGAACAGCAAAAAACTAGAGAAGGAGCCTGTGAGTCAAGGTGCAGGGTGCGATATCACAGTCTTGTTTTTAAAGTAGAGAAGATGGAAAATCTGTAATTGCATTAAGAATTGATTTTACAACCTTGTCTGGTGTTTTATTCCACAACATAACAACAGCTGTGACTCAGACTACCTTAGTAGGTTTATTGTGGGAAGTGAGTTTTTACTCAGTGTGTCAGCGAAGTTTCCACAGTGACGGAAAAGTGAAAGCTGTTAGCGGTTGTTGTCTTCCTGCAGTCATTCATAAAGTGTGCACATAACCTGTGGCTTCTCTAAAGCAGGTACTGAAAGAGAAGTGATCTGTAAGCCTGACGGAGCTGCTGTTGGAGTCTTTACAGAGTTAACAGGTGAACATTTCTGCCCACGGTGTCATGACAAAGAACACATATTGTTGCCTAAGAGCTTACTAGAATGATCTATCAAAGTGCTGGGCCTATAAAGTAAGTCCCTCTTAAGTTAAAGTTCAAATTATATTAATAATGATACTTAGAAAACAGAAGGTCATAAACCAGTTCTTCTAATGCAGTTTATTTCTGTTTGTTAGTTTATTCTAACAGACCTTAAAAGGTGCTACAAAGATGGAAAAACATAATCCCAAGTTATGAATAATCACAAATCTAAACAATTTTATTTCGTCATCTAACAGTTTTTACAATTTGCAGATAAAAAAATTGTTGACATATTTAAATTAAAACATTTTAAATATTGAAATTAAAGTTTCACTTGTGACAAGATTGCATTAACTGTAATCTCTGCAGATAATTTAGGATTTTTCATTTTTAGCGTGTTAGCATCGCATGTTGCCTACAGTTATACTGCACGCCTTGATGCTTTTTAGGTGTCCGAGTCTGCATGAAATCTAAATTTAGCACAGTTTGAAACATGGAAGCATGTGGGATTGAGAGGAAGCGATACTCTGATCTGATACGACCTGTGAAATAACAAAACAGGGGCATGTGTGAAAACCGTTTCTAGAAGCATTCCTCCCTGCTGGGGACAAGACTGACATTGTGTGTCCAAATCAGCTGACCAGCTCCCACCAGCTCGGCATGAATTAGGATTTCTTCACCGTCCACACAATAGAGGACAGGACTGGTACTGCCTTTGTGGTCTCGGTGTAGAGTTTACAGGTCAAATTATTCAGTTTGTTTGCATATCAGGCCAAAAATACACATATACACATGTGCTGCCTGTTTCCAGGTGAATTATAGGTTATATGTGTAGTAAAAAAAAATCCTGGATACGTTCCTTTTTAAACATGTTTAAATAAGCGTGACATTAGATTCTGTCTGAAAAGGTGTTACACACACGGATAATTTAAACCAAGCAATAGAAGTATAAACATGTCCTGGCGTGTCCTGAGAAGCTACAATTATTAAGTATTTTATATGTTTGTCATGAAAATAGGACTTCTTTATACAAATTCACATTAGATTCGAGATATTTCAGCTATTTTTAGTGCACTTTTTAGTTGCTCTACACGAAAATCACACAGTGATTAAATTACAGTAACAACATGGTGATGTTTATCAGGTACAATTCTTATCATGTAACACGGTGTAGTCTCAGCGGGAGTGTGGGTAGCTCCTACTGCTTAGTACGTGTGCACATTAAAGTTTCAGCTTGTTCTTCTTCTGCAGATAAATTCACATTCAAGACTTTTCAAAGTAAAGCCCTACTATAAAAAAAAAGTCTGGAGGAGTTTATTAGCAGAGAAATGCAATCGCAGCAGCAATTTTAAATAATCAAAGATGTCATCATGTGAATACATACAGTTCCTACATTTACAATGAGTTTATTTATTACATTGGTTTACTGTCTAGCAGGAGAGCAGCTGTTGTTTCCTTTTTGTCAGCACAGCATGTGGTTTTAGTCGTAGCTTATAACCGGCTTACACAACCGCAGCTCTTTTTGAAGTATTTTTCATCCATGAGGATTTTCCCACTCATGTCTCCGCTTTTGATCGACAGCAAAACTACAAAGACTAATATAATTTACCTACTTTACATCCAACTAGAAGTTGCAAACCTCAGGTCTTCACTCAGTTCCTTGGACTTTCCCATTGTTCTGAGTGTTGGTCAATCCCATAAGTGTTGTCAAAAAAGTAGAGAAAGTAGAAACTACCAGTTGAAGTCAATTGTTAAGTTCAAGTTAAAAGAAATTGTAAAACCTTCAGCACCACTTATTAAAAGATTTGAGTGAGTATAAGTGTGTATGTGAGCCTGTGTAGATTAGAGAACATCCTAAATAAATTCAAACTTGTGCACCAAGTTCATATTTTTTTAAAGCCATCAAATATTTATGCTGTAGAATCATTTCATCCTGGAAAAAGAACAGTTCAGAGAAATCACTGACAGCCCAAAATGAACATGACATTCATGCCCATGATGGGTGACCTTCTCACCACAAATGTAAGTGCTTCAAAATTGTTCTTGAATAAATGTTGTAGGCCTCTATTGATAAACTCACTCTTATTCATCCACAATCAAGGTGAAATATGAGAGAATTTTCTAAAGGCTTTTTGTTGAACATGTCTTTTCACCAGCTCAGCACAGCATTGTATGAGTATGATGAAAGTGTCCTATTATTTCCTGTCTCATGCATGCTAAGTAGTGTCATGTGAGGGCAGACACATGACACTAGGAACATAAACAATAGAAATCATCTCCTTCTCATGTGAGATGAGCATGTCTTGTCACTTCCTTTCTTTTTCTAAAGTTGTGTCCAGATCACAAGACTAAAACAGGCTCCAGGAATCTGATCACTAAAGTGCGCCTGCTTGAGGAGGAGTGACCACTAAGATGATGTACTGAAATAGGGATGCTTTGTTTATGTCATGTAATCGATGATGTCTAACAGAGTGGTTGTTAAATATCCACCCAAATGATTTGTACCTGACTGGCACTGTGATAAAGCACTTTAGTGTAATTATTGTCCACCTGCACAAAACTAAGCTGACAGCACTGAATGGAAAGCAGCTTCTGAAATATCCATGTTGGCACGCTGCTGAAGTAAACCTTCGGTTTTACCTTCTTTGACATAGCTGACATTTTAAATTGCTGGCTGGAGTCACTGCAAACCTTTACACAATGCAGATTTACAAAAAGTTGTTCAGGCTTTGCCCCGTCTGCTGTGGTTTTTCTACGATGGATCTAAACACGCAGCCTGGTCTCGTATGCCATACTTATCATATATGAATATATAGAAATGCACTGATCATATTTATATCAGGAATACAGCCAGATCTATCAGGTCTAATGTATTGTCAGTTATATTTACTCCTTAATTTCTTTAAATATATATGTATTTTTATACACTTCTCTTATTTAATGATTTTGTTTCTTTGTATTGCTGTCCTCACACAAACACACACACACACACACACACATACATACATACATATATATATATATATATATATATATATATATATATATATATATATATATATATATATATATATATATATATATATATATATATATATATATATATATATCCCTGAAATGTTGCCCTGCCACATTTAGTTTGTACACTTTGTATAAACTTCAGCCATTATCATGCATTTTTTTGTCCTTTTAATATTTTGTACAAAACCTGAATGAGTGATAATCTTCATAAAAGTAATTCATTGGACCTCCCGCACGCTCACTTATATATATGTAGCTTTCCATACTTTAAAAAAAAATATTGGTGTCTCCTCAGACATGGCTTACCTTTGCACCAGTGGCGAACCAGTCTGCCCAGTATCTGAAAGTTACTCTGGACGAGATCAACTGGCTATCACTGGTCTACATGGTGGTGGCCATACCGCTCAGCTTTGCAACCACTTGGATGCTGGATACTCTTGGACTCAGGATAACGGTACCAACTGCCTGGTTTTTTGGGTTTTTTTGGGGGGTTTTTTTGGGGTTTTTTTTTTTTTTTTTTAAATATTATATATATTTTTTTTCAATATATTTTTATTGATTTTATAATTGAGCAGTATACAGATATTATACGTTTTAGTATGAGACGGTTAACCTCAGAGCACAGTGTGAGGTTTATTCTAAACTCTGGAACACAAAGTTTTAAGTGAGCAGTGAATGATTTTAAAAGAGAGAAGAAACCGTCCAGGGGAGGATTTTAATAGTTTAGAGCTAGTGCTGTATGCGTGCATATAAACATAGGCTTGATGGAAATGGGTACAAGTTAAAAATGAATGAAGCCTGAGATATGGCCATTATATGCTCCTTTCATCCTGGAGTCATCTCCCAGGAAAAATGCTGTACAGGATATTGTCCTGCAAATTTGATTTGTTTAAAGTAAACAGAAGATGAAGTGAACTGATAAACGCAGCAGTCAGACTGGAGTCAGCTTCCCAATAACCAGTTCAACCAGCCATAGGAGAGGGAGAGGAGGCGGATGACTGCTGAGTCAGGAAAAATGGATCACTACCTCCAATAAGGACGCAGGCCATTGGCAGCGGTAATGTTTGTTAGCATGTCTGATAACGAGATTATGCAGAAACTACAGGAAACTTTGGAGACGAGGTGTTCATGAAGGAATTTATTCTTTTTGTCTGAATCTAGTGACACATAATACAGAGTAGGTGAGCTGCAACTGAGCGCCAGTGAGTGCAATGACTCTGACACCTGTTAGTTATAGTGGCATGATTAATAAAAGTATGAGTAATTGAAAATGTTGTGGACTGCTGTTTTTAGCCCAGAAGGCATGCTAACCCCTACCATTTATATTTGTCACTTCACCCACATGACATCCTGTCCCACTTGCTTCTGACCACACCATGTAAGCTAGTTTTACTTCGTGAATCTGAGATTAATTGCACCTTTTTAAAGATGAAGACCTCCCACTGTCTTGGACTGATCTTTGAGAAGACCTTCTGAAACTGTCTGACAGTTATTTCACTCCCAGATATGAAGGATTTTCTCCTAAACTTTCACCCTTCTGCCCTCTGACTGTCACAGCTGATCCTGGGTGCCTGGCTGAACATGCTCGGAGCCGTGCTGCGGTTCCTCGGCACGCTTCCGGGTGAGAGTTTTAAAATCCAGTACCCGATAGTGATGTTGGGACAGACCCTCGGCGCCTTGGCTCAGCCCCTCATCGTTTTCGCTCCCACCAAGCTGGCAGCCCTGTGGTTCCCCGACCATCAGCGGGCCACAGCTAACATGATCGCCTCGATGGGTGAGTGATTTTACCTTTCACACCTTCAGTACAGCATCTACAAACCTGTGCAGATGTTCTGCTGTGTGTTAGTCATGTGCATGTTAAACAACAAAGGAGCGATACTCTTTTTATTTTATTTTTATGCCAAAAAAAATCTGTTATGGCCATTTTAATTAAGGAGTTCACAGAATTTGGCTTTTGAAGCATTTTTAAGTTTATACTTTCAGGCAAATTCCCAAAAAATATAATTTTTTTTTTCAAATATTTTTGAATTTGATAAATAAATGTAGACTTTTTTCCAAAGTTAGTTTGAAATTCTAGAGTGTAAATAAAGCCAGTGAAAAGGAAACAGACAGAGATATAAGGTATAGAAATATAAAGGATAATAGTCTGTACAAAGATGGAGGTTTAATTAGAAACCACTTTAACTTCATGTTTCTCTCCACGTTGGTTTTCTGGAATAAAAATGACCAGTTTTGATGATGGATCGGCATAAATTGAATGACTGCATCAAACTGATAAATACCTGTTAAAAATGCGGAGTAACAATCTAATCTAATCTTCTTGGATGCTTAAAATAACTACCAAAAAACGCATCAATCAAAGCAGCCAAACACCAAACTTTGAGCCTTTTTGAACCAAACCCTGTCTACAGCTGTTATGAAGCTGGAAGTTATCTATGAAGGTCAGATCTTTAACACTGGTGTCTGTGGGCACTGAGATGCGGCTCCTGATTGTGGTGGTTCTCGTGTTCTCGTGTAACATGTGGGCAAACTATGGCCTGAGGGCCAGAATCGGGCTGTGGACATCTCAGTCTGGGCTCTAATGTTCACAAAGCAAAACTAAACAACCTCAACCCTTGTGTGTTTTCTGCAATGAGATAAATGCATTTGCTCTAGTGGTAAATACATATAAATGAAACCTTCATACAGCATTTAAATGGATTGCTTTATATTACAGCACAGCATATAGACAGAAAAAAAGTCCAGATTTCCTCATAGAAAGTTCTAGGACCTGCTCTAACTTGTTGGGTGATCATTTTTCATCATTAACACTTTTACTTTTCACATGATTTATTCCTGAGGGAATATTTTTTCCAGCTTTCATGGAATTTCTTGACAGCAGGAACAACAGAGTTAACTTTAAAATTTCTTTTTCTTTGTTGGTCACCTGCTAACTGTGCAGTTTTAGAAATGTGAAGGCTGCTGATGGTGGGTTTTTACCCCTCACCTGTAAACGGCCGATGGGGTAATGTTGTGATGCGGGCAGGACACCCAATTTTGTAACTGCGATAACTCGACATAACTCTTGTGAATGCATGAACTTGAGAACAAAGCTACGTAACATTTTAGCCACCACCACCACCATTTTTTATTTATTTTTTTAAATTTTAACATGCGATAAATAGAAAATGCACAATTAAGGACAGGGAGACTTCAAAAGTTGTCATGTTTCTTAATCCTTTTGGAGTTTTAATGGGTAAAACTACTGTAGTTAAATAAAGGCTGGTTTGATCATCATGGTCATTCTTATTTTTTGTGTTGTGCTTATGCTCCCTGAAGGTTTGCTTACAAAGCGCTTTCATTTTAGCATGTCAGCAAACTCCTGTGTGGACGCAGCTGTTACATTATTAAAATGACTACTAACAAGGTCTATTGATATGTATGCCTGTTAAAGACATTAAAATGGGAAGCTGATGTTAAAGGGTGATTAAAGGTCAGATATGTTGCTCAGATGCTGTGTTGTGAATGAAACAGGGAACAGAAAGTGATATAGGACAGCAGTAAAACTCCACTTCTCTTTTTTGTCCTCAGCTAATCCCCTGGGAATCCTCCTCGCTAACATCATCTCTCCTGTGATGGCTGAAACATCTGCACAGATCCCAAAGCTGGTGAGTTTAACAAAGAAACCTTTGGTGTTCAGAAAGCAGAGTAGTCTGTGATGCTTATAATAAATGAGAACACCAGTAATCGGAAAACCGGGTTTGGCTGGTTCATAAAAAGATTTGTGAGTGTGAAGGACCTTGGTGGTTGTGACAGATCCCCAGAATATTACAAGTATTACAATAAATATTACAATTGCTCCAATACACTGATTGGCCACAACATTCAAACCAACAGCACAATGTTTGGCCTGCCATAATGTTTGTGCATCAGGCCCAGATTCTACAGGACAAGACAATGCTGTGTTATGTGCATTACACCGAGAGACTTCTGTCCTCGGGGAGTGCTATTTTTGTTTTTTACCCAGATCTGCACTGTATATTAAAGATGATGGAAGCTCCTAGCATCCACTCAGACAGCAGAAAGTCAATGATGGCAACTTCAACTGACGATGGTTAACATAACTGCCGGCGAGTGGGCGGGTCCTGATTTACATTTTTCTCAGCTTTGAGGCGAGCAAATTGAAGTGACTACTGATATATAAGTGGCAGTTACATTAGGCAACCAGAGCATGGATTATGCACTATAGCCAGCAGGGGGCATGTCCTCTAGTCTAGCCAGGTTATTTTATAGGTTGTTATAGTTTGTAGTTACACACGGCTGTTCATTCTGTAAATTTAAGTCAAAACAGGCATTAACCCTTTAAAGCCGGTCAGAGCGGGCACGCTCCGTTTTGCGTAAATATTTTTAAATCCCGGTAGCTCTGCAACCACATAAGCTAGCGCAATAATTTTTTTTTGCATATGAAACCGGAGGAGTTGTACTTACATCTTATGCCATCAGCTTGTGCTAGGTCACGGTTTCCTTCCACATATAGCTTTGCAAAAACTGCATAAAAAGCGCTTGCAGCAACAAAAACATAATATTCCAAAAACACGCCGATCCGATCAGCTGTTCATAACACTTCCCACATCCATCAGCGCGAATTATCGCATGTCCTCCATGTCCTGCCCAAAACCGGAAGTGACGTCATTTTGCGGAAATGTAGTTTTTTACCATCAGGGCCTTATGATGCTATACTGGTGTTTTTAAAAGTTATGTTTGACTTTATGACTTTCTGTGTCGTTTCTGGGATGCTTAGGACTCAAATTGCACTGCTGGAAATAGTTTATTTTGATGCACATGCTGTTTTTTTTTTTTTGCAAATTTGCAGTATAATATTTATTTTCGTTTTTCCTGCCGTATATAAAATTGGTGTATTTCAAAAATAAAAATATAAAGACACTTAAATTAAATTTCCTGTGGTGGGAAACTACTTTGTGCAACTTTTTTGTATTTAAAGTTTTGAGGGATAAGCCTCTTAAATTTCTCTAACTAGAAATATATATGTTAAAAAAACAAAATCGATTTTCAATTTTTTTGTAGTTTATTAAACTTTTTTGCAATGTATGTAATTACTATGCACCTAATGCAGACATATTATTAAAATTTTGGCTATAATGGTTGTATTGATGTATATCAACTTGAAATGCTCCCAAAAATGGCACTACAGCATGTAAAAATATAATATAAGCTCTGGCGGACTTGGTTCTATGGTAGGTCTTAAAGGGTTAAACAGGGTAGCTTTTTTGTTGTGATTCATGAATCGTTACCATAGAAGCGTAAACCACTCTTCAGTTTCTCAGATCAAAACTCGGATGGCAACGGCTTAAACGCTCAGCTAGAGTCATCAAAAATGCGAAATGTCCATCATTTATATACAGTTTGTGTCCCAAGCATAAAATTGTATTAATAGAAAATGATTAATGTTATTCATTTCACCTGTCACTGCTTTTAATGTTGTGGCTTGTCAGTGTACATAAAACTGAAATATGGCTCTGGTCACCTCGGCTGCTAACGATGATAAATGGTGTTTGATTTAAGCTGCAGTCACCCATTTATCATCACAATATTTGTTTTTCCTTTTCTTTCGCTAACCCTTCGTGACTGGTAACTGTCTGGTATGGGTGAAATTATTAAAACCTTTAAAAAGCTCTTGTTTTGGATTCAGGTGATTGCTGCAGAGAACTATGTGACTGCACCTTCTCACCCTGCACTCTGCTTCTGATCTCCTCACCTTCTAATGATGACAAATTGTGTCAGATAAGGTGCAATCACCCATTATTCTTTACGTTATGTGTGTTTCTCTCCTCTTCCAGCTTCTAGCCTATGCAATACCGACATGCATCATCTGTGTCCTAGCAACAGTGGGGATACGCAGCAGTGCCCCCCCGACGCCGCCCTCAGCCAGCGCAGAGACCTCCAACTCAGAGCCGTTTGTACAAGGGATCAAGCTGGTAAGAAAACACAAAGCAGAAAAACACAAAACAGAGCCTGAGGTGTCTCATCGAGCCATATTTACTGATTTACTGGTTAACTGATATTTCAGTTATTCTAATCTCTGAAACTGAAGATTCATTTGGCTTTAGAGTGAATTTCAGTTCACAGTTCTGTTCAGTTCTGGCCCTCAACTTTACTGTTGTTTCACACTTTGGATCTGTTATTAGTGTGGTCAAAGCTGGTCTAGTATCATGAATAGCAAACTAAAGACCTCTGCTTCCTGTGAGCCTAACCATGGAGGGGTGTTTAAGATGTTTTTAGACATATCCTACAACTGTTAAGCTAGTCCTGCCTGTAATTATCTTACTGTTACAGTTAGTCAGTATTTAAGCAAATAAAAACAAGTCGAATTAAAGATATTAAAAAACACAATCCAGGTAAATGTTATAACTTCAGCTGCTCGGCTGATTTATTTCTGGTGAAAATGTAGCTTAGCACCCTTCATGTGAGATTTTCTTTTCTTTTTTGCTGTAAGTGATTATGAATTTTAAAAACTCAAATGTCTAAAATATTTAATTACATAACTATATAATATTCTTTCCACACACGTGTTTAGAATAGACAGTGATTATAAGTGATCATTAGCCTGTTCTGCATCTCCGTCTGATGGTTTAACCCCACCACCACTCCAGCATCCACCTGCATGCTCCTGCTGTGTAATTACTCTTATCCCCTTAATTTCTCTGCATGTCATTTTTGTACAGAGTGACGCCAAACTGGAGTTATATTATTCTTTAAGCTACTTAATTGGAAAGAAAATGTCAAAACCAATCAAACAAGCTCCTAAATGACGTGACAACAAAACCTGAAGTATCTACCTCTGTCATTACTGGTACACTTCAGCAAATGTAATGATAGACTCGGATAAAGCAAATTTTGCTTTTTTGATACCTTTTTTAAAAATTTCTATTTAATTTGATTTATATAACACCAAACACAACAACACTCGCCTCAAGGAGTAGTATGTCATAAAGTAAAGAACCTTCAGTAACAGAAAGAAAACCCAAACAATCAAACACCCCCCTTTGGGTGAACTCTTGGCAACAGTGGGAAGGAAAAACTCCCTTTTAACAGGAAGAAACCTGCAGCAGAACCAGGCTCAGGGAGGGGCGGGGCCATCTGCCGTGACTGGTTGGAGGTGATAACACAAAATAAATTAATAGAAAAACTCATAATTTAGTTGATTTTCTTAATTTATGTAGCACCAATAACAATAGCCAACAATCAGACTATTCCACATGAGCAAACACCTAGGAGCTTAGCGATAGTAGAGAGGAAGAGCCCCATTTTAACAGGAAGAGACCTTCAGCAGAAACCAGGCTTGGCATCTGCATCTAAGAGGAGCATGGAGAGACCACGATCAACAAACTCAACAAAACACAAACTGCAGGAGGGAAGACAAAAGTTAATGACCAACACTTGCGGCATCTGACATTGACATAATAATAAATGATAATGAAAATAACGATCAATTTCAAACCCCACTGACATTTCCAGCAGCAGCAGTGATTTCGCTGACAGTGACATTTGCGAGCGCTCGTCTGGCTGCACTGATGCCATTTCTTCCTGCAGCGACTGACATTTCCATCGGCAGCAGTGACGTCTCTAACAGAGGCGGCGATGAGTGTCTCTGAAGTGAGGATGTTCTCTCTGCATCCGTGACATTTCCCCCCAAACGTGCCGCTCATACTTTCCCTGCACCTGCTGTGATTATCTCTCTATACAGTGCGCAGCTTTTGTTATCAATGCGAGTTGCACAGTGCTGATTTTAGCATCTTATTCCCCAACAACACAGTTTGTGCGCTATGTCTGCAGGCTCTGCACAAATGTGTTTGCATTTCCTGTGCCAGGTGAGCGTGGAGTCGCAGACAGAGTAAACAGCAGCCAGCACGCCGTTGTTTCACCGCTTCATTTCATTTTCTTTGCACATGTTTCCCTTGTTGATGTTGCCGCAGTGCGCTTGTTTTCCCCTGAGGCTTCTCTTACAAATCGTCCGGTCTGTTTCTTCTGTAGTTACTGACGAACAGAGCCTACCTCGTCCTGCTGCTTTGCTTCGGCTCAGGGATCGCCGTTTTCACCTGCTTCTCCACGCTGCTGGATCAGATCCTGTGTGTCAAAGGATACACCAACGTAAGTATATGCCAGGAGAAAGACTCCAAATCAATGTCATCGAAGGATAAATGGGAAAAAAAAGCAACCCAGACGGTATATTTGAGATGGTTTTGATGTTAAAGCTCTCAAACTGAATAAATTAAGAAAAATGTTGATGAATGTGTAATTTCTTTGCACAGTAATCTAACATCTTATTGAACGAAGTGAAAGAAAGCTTTTCCCAGTCTTGCATAGATGCTATCTGCTGTAGAAAACATGACTTATAAAAGTTATTTACCTACTGAACCTATCAAATCTGACCACTGCAGGACTTTGCTGGGTTGTGCGGCGCCCTCTTCATTGTGTTTGGCATCATCGGCGCCGGTATTCTGGGTCTCTATGTCGACAAAACCAAGAAGTTCATGGAAGCCATAAAGATCAACATGAGCTTCTGTGCTGTGGCGTGCATCGCCTTCTCAGTGGTGAGAACATTCATTTATCACACAAAGAAAAGTAGCTGGTCTCTGACTGTTCGTCAGGCCACGAAGAAGGCTCTGCATTAAGACTTTTGATAGTTACACTCACTGAGTGACAAAGGTAGAAAGTAACGAAGTACAAATACTTCGTTACTGTACTTAAATAGAATTTTCAAGTATCTGTACTTCACACGGAGAGAAACGAGAGTGAGGTAACTTAGAGATGGAAAACGATGTAGGAGGACAGGAGAGGAAGACGAAAGGTTAGATTTAAAGGCAAGGACTGCTCAGTGGTGTTTGATAAACTGCAGATTTAAAGCTTGCGTGTGATGTCTTCATTTGAATTTTTATATAACGTGTTTTGATAAATTATCAAGTGTGTTCACACTAGTCAGTGTTTCATGATCATCCCTCCTGTCTGCTTTCCCACTGACCACTGCTAATACTACCTCTGATGATCTTGGCTTAAGTATTTCAGCTCCACCTCAGCCTCCTTCATTTTCTCTTTCATGCACAAAGCACTCTTGCAGAGCACGATGTTCTTGTTTTTAAGCATTTTGTGGCTTTATTTGTGAAGCGGGGACATGCTGTCCTCTCACATGCTGTATAGATTTGTTAATTACTTACAGTGATTTTCATGGATACAGCTGTCATTGCTTAAGAGTCCTCTTCCAGTTCATACAACTGTTCCCGGGCTCAGCATATAAACTAAACTTTGGATGCTACAGATCGGCTAATGTGAGAATGACCTAATACTGGGTACTGTTTATCCTAAAAATGTCTTGGTCCCGGATCAAATCAAGCGACTGTCAAGTTTATGAAACTATTAAGCCTTTCGTTATGATATGGAGTGTAAACTGTGACCATAAAGACGGGTGCATAGTGAGCAGGAATAATCTATGGCATAAAAACCATTGAACTGATTGATAGATCTCAAAACAGCCATTCACCACTGAAGCTGGCTCCAAAGGTGAGTCAGTCGCCAGTCTTCTGCTGTTGTTCTGAGTTTTAGAGACTGCTGCAATGGAAATCTAGGAAATTATGGATATTTTCTTTTTCTCCTCTGATTTTGATATTTAATATGAACATTAATGCTGAACTCTTTTCAGCAGGATTGTATTCATTTCACGACAGATTTTAATGATTATTTCTTAATCTAAAGTATTTTTTGTGTGCTGACACACAAACCATGCTGTCAAAAATGCGCTGCAGATTCTTGAAGTTAATTTTTTGTCTATATTAAAACTGGTAAACGCCTCTTGCAAACTAACGTACAGTTTTTTCCAGGCAGACGTTTCTATTTGCCTGAAGTGTGTGTCAGACAGAAGTTGAGGGTGCTTAAAGGAAATGGAAAGACTCGGTGTTTGATGTGCAAACACTTTGAAGAGAAGGCTTGTTTGGTCTTTTTATCAGGTTATGCTGACAGCTCTGTTATGTTAATGCAGTGTTTCAGTTATATACAGCATAAATTAAAATTCTATATCAGGTTATTGAGAGGACATCCACTACATAAAGAAAACTGTCTTCAGACGTGGGATTTATATGCAGCAGACAGTAACTCAAATAAACACAAATAATTTACTCCATATACTTTCTTAAATGCTCAAAACCCTTCTTCTCCAGTATTATGGACAAAATAATGAACTTTTAAAATGATCGTTAACTGGTATAAAAGACAAAAAAACAGTGATGTAAAGGTGAAAGTCTCACACCAACTAATGTGTGTTACATAAATTGAAAAGATAAACTTGAAAGTCAGGAAAATGTTAAGTTATGAATATAGTAGTCTGGGTTTTTTTGCCCTCCTTGGAGCTCACATTTAAAATTTTATGAAAAGGCATGTTTTCATCACGGGAAACTGAACTAACATTAGAAAAATCCACTGAGAAGTCACTTTGGTCGATCAGTAAAATGACTGGCATATGCTCTCACACATTTGCAGGTGCGAGGAAGGGAACAAGGAAATGTGTAGCTTATAAATTAAATATAAATATTTAAAAATAATAATAAATACAGCCTGTATGTAAATACATCTAAATGTACAGAGTTGGATATGCATTAAAATTTAGGTACTAGAAGACGAGCGACTGGTATGAATCATTGACTGAATTTAATCAAAGCTCTCCTATAAACACTTGAAAACAAGCTTCGAGAATCTCCGGGACTTTATTTGGGTATTTATTCTGAAGCATTAAAGATCAGTGGTCATCAAGAAGGCTGTCGTCAGTGAGAGGTGATGAAAAGTTTTAAAAAGCTTTTTCTCTCACTTAATAGAAAGAAATTAAAAAGCCGCGGGTGCCAGCGAGCCCCAAAATAAACAAGTCTGTAGTTTATTGATTGTAAACGCAGTTAAACAACCCCTGTTTAAATACACGAGGGTGGCAGAATATTAAGAACGCTCGAGAGTGACCAAATAATGCCATCCAGTATTATAGTAAACCTTCACCTGAGCTTTAAAACAAAAAGACTCAGGTGACTCTGATGTACTTTAATATGTGGAAAAAACATATATTATATTGTATCAAAGCCTAAAAGACCCCCTTTCTTTCTGGTCCCGGCCTCTCAGGTGTCTCTGATGCCGCAGCAGAAAGTCGCCGTGGCCGCCGTCTGCTCTTTCTTCGGCTTCTTCGGTTTTTCCATCTACCCGGTTGCCATGGAGCTGTCGGTGGAGTGTTCGTATCCCGTTGGAGAGGCCACGTCAGCTGGACTCGTCTTTGTATCGGGGTACTACTGTCTGAGCAACACATACATATGGTTTTATCTCATTTTTTAAAAATACTGGAGTTCTTGCAAAATTCTGCTGTAAATTATCCTGAAGATCGTAAAACCACTTCAGAGACAATAAGAGGAATGTATTTATCATCTACTTGTGTCTTAAAGTCTTATTAAAGAATGGGGGAACTAAATTTTCACTAAATCTTCAAACGATGCACAGAGTCATCTTAGAAAACTTTTGTCTAGTTTTTTCCTTTTTTTTGGCTTTAATTTTGCAGGAGATTGCTTACTGTAAAAATCAGCTGCTTAGCTGACATCATAACAAATGGCTTTGATATTTGTGCTATCACCTGCAAAAAGTTTTGGGTCACTGTTGTGGGTGTTTCAGTAAAATGTAGCCTGACTTCACCTGGAGATGCACTCAAAGGCTTTCAGCTTTTCATGACCCACTTAAAAAGTTTGTGCTGCTGTTGACAGATCATGTTTTATGTGCCTGTAGTCGACCATGTGCCTCAGAGATTAGATAGTAAATAGAAAAATGTGACGTTGCATTACTGAGACTGATGTGACCGTTTTCTTCTTCCAGACAGGTTCAGTCGGTTGTCTACATCGTCCTCCTTCAAGCTCTGACCACACGGCTCGCAGACTCTCCCCTGTCCACCTGCGGGGAAGCAGCCTTGAGCTGGAAGGGTAGGTCGCGCGACGTTACATCAAACCTCTGTCTGCTGCTGGTCGGTTTAAAGTTTATTGATGTGCATTAGTTTAATCTGAGGTCCGTGCTGGATAGAGTCGGTCCCAAAGTCTCAAACTCTTTCATGGCATGCATTTCTAATTTCTCTTTGCTATTTGGGCTGATTGGGGCCTGATGAATGTAAAAACAAAGAATTACCTGATTGTTGTTGTTGTGTTTTTGTTTTTTTGTTTTTTTTGTACCTGATTTTGGTTTCTGAGAAAAATGAGATCCACATATGAGGACATTCGCTTGAAATTTTGATAGAACAGTGACAGTATAACGTCCTTGTAAGTGGATATCAGGCCCTTGTAGAGCAAAATTTAGTATTTTGGTCTAGACAACCCAAAATGTGATGTCCACATATGTGGACACAAGATCCTAGGAGGTTAAACCAAGTTTCCAGTTTTAATATTTAGCAGATCCACCCTGCTGCAGTCACTGTTCAAAGCTGACGTCCCAGCTCATCTTTCAAATATCATGATCCAAGTCTTTTAGTCTTTTAAATGTCATTTTACTTGATCAACAATTCAAAACATTCCTAATTGGGATCAACTCATTTCTAAGAAACAAATGTATGAAATCCAGAAAATATTTTTAGTTTTTATTTCCTTTTTGTAGCTCAGAGATTATCAGGGGTATGAAGTCCATAAGACTAATCAGTTCCTGTTTAAATTAAAAAAAAAATATTGCCAGACAAGAAGAGTATTATTTTTCTCATTTGATGAGGGATTCATTTAAAAAATAAAAGAACAAGCGGAGCTGTCGGAAGAAAAATAATCAAATTAAATTTCAGTTCTATTAACATAGCGCCGATTTCACAACAGGAGTCTTCATACTCTATGATAGGGACTGCAATCTTAGAAAGACCATTCTATGAGCAAACACCCTTTTAATAGGAAGAAACCTCCGGCAGAAACTGGCTCAGGGGGAGGAGGCCATCTGCTGCAACGAATGGCGGTGAGGCGAGGAAGACGGGGCAAAAGACACGGCGTGGAAGAGAGCCAGAGATTAATGATAAGAGCAATTTAAAAAAATTGCCCGACTTTTTACATTATTAGTATTTCTACCATGATCGGAGTGGGAATTACAGCACATTAAAAAAAACACTTTACTCCAATTTTCACACATAATGCTCACATTGAACCCTTGGGTGGGCCAGTTTTGATTTTGGAGCTGTATGAACCTAGAGCCACGTACACAAGGAGCCTCCATGAAAGTGGAAATGTTTTGTAATAGACGCGTAGTGTCTTTGAGGAGAGCGTTTGGACTAAAACTCGACCTTCCTGTCGTCTCCTACCCTCAGTGCCCATGATGGTGATGGCAGGGCTGTGCACTCTGTTCACCTGCTGCTTCCTCGTCTTCTTCAACACCCGCTACAGGCGACTGGAGGCAGAAGAACAAGCGACTTACGGGACCAGAGAGAGCCAGCATCTATACAGGAATGAGCACCCTCCGTGGAGGCGTGAAGCTGCTGACAATACAGAGGAAACATGCCACTATGAGTGAGAGCAGAAAGGTACTCGAACAGATGATCTGTTTTTGTTTTGTTTTTTTTAAATAAAGATGTTTGTGTGTGGTTTGATTAAGTCACAAACTTTTAGTACATTGTTGGATGTAACAAGTAAATAATCCAAATTTTCAATCCTCAAAGAAAAGTTTAAATTATTATTTTCCAGCCACTTTGGCATGTAAATAATCTGTGTCAATACATGTAAATAATAATAATAATAATAATAATAATAATAATAATAATAATAATAATAATATTATTAATTATGAGAAGAAAAAGGAGGAAATTATTTTAATACAGGACACTGCAGACTTTTACTCACTCAGATTTAATACAAAGGTGAAGAAATGTTATCTCAAAATGAAGTTCATTGTGTACACGGGTATAAAACACCCACCCACACCTGACCAGGTACAGTAGAGTAAATGGTAATGGAAGTTCGGTGCTTTGTTACAAAACCTGCTTTTATGGATTAAGTTAAATTTCACATGTAGACCACATGTGTCAGCATTCATGTATCCACTGTCCTTCAGTGCACTCCACTTTAGTCTTACAGTCTTCCTTTGAACAGCAAACATGTAAAGGTCATAAACTGTGAGTCACATGACTCAGCACACTCGTTCGTGTGCAGATTCATTTTGACTCTCAGGGACTGACTTTGTGCCGTCAGTCAGCACTCGTGCTGCTTGAAATAAGTCCTGATGCCATCCTATTACAGTGAGAGACTTGACTTGATAGATCGTAGGAAGGAAACTTGCATACATTTTTGAAAAATCACTAAAAACCACAAATATTCTCCAGATATCATGTATTAACTTTACGTGTTAAACGGGTTTTCTGCAGGTTTCTGAAAACTGTTTTTCAAACATGACTACCTGAATGTTGTTAAAAAATAAGCATAACAATATCTTTCTACCGCTGTAAAAAATAAAATAAAATTTAGAAATAAAAAAAAAACTCCTAAAAAGTGTTTTAACCACTTTAATGCTTTTATTTTTGTAAATGTGTGGCTTTGTTAAGGACTGCAGGTGTGCAGATGTTTTAAAACCCTTGAATAATGTTGTAACCTCACAGGTGAGACATATGTGGGCTTTGTGCAATAAAAGAAAACAGTGTTTCAGCTGTGGGGCACTTTATGACAAACATGTACACAGTAAATAAGAATACTTTTCTAAATCATGTTCATTTTATTTTTTACCATTAAATTTGTTAAACTTTCCTACTTGAGTTTGTTCATGTTGTCATGCTTTCTTTGACCTAAGAGGCAACAGGACAGGATACTGATGCTTTGCCTCATTTTGTGCAAAGGTTGACAGGACTGTGCAGTACACACTATGTTTGAGTACCTTGCAGAATCCCCTGTCTCTACAATAAATTTCATTTGATTCATCCAGTTTTATGTAATTAATTCATGCAGTTCTCTTAAAGTCCTAAAACAACTTCTTATTGTTTATTCAGATTCAGCTTTGCAAAACTAAACTGCACTGCCATGTTCTTTTCAGAGACAAGAGGCTGTGTCCTCAAACTCTTCCTAACACGCAATACTTGATCACTCTTTGTCTAATTGTACTGTTATCAAATAACATGCTAACCGAGGCCTGTAGAGTCTGAGGAGTCATGAGTTTTCTGGAGTTACTGACTCGGTCTGCTTGCTCCAATCTATGGGGTGAATTGCTGCTCCTGTGATGATTGTGGAATTGTCTGAATACGCACCCGATTGCTCCAGAGCGGCAAACTGACAAAGCTTCTGCATTTATAGAGGTGCTCAAGCTTGCTGAATATAAATGAAGTGGATTCGATTAGCAGTACCTCTTAGTTCTATGAAAGCAGTAAGGCTGTACTTATGCACTTAAGCACTAGATGTTGTGTAAATGTTTACTTGTCCTTTTTAGGCATTTATAACAATATTTCAATTTTTATTTACATTGGTATGTTCAGATAACCTCAAACTGGATGCTCCCCCCCCCCCCCCCCCCCCCCCCTCAATAACACAAACGAGTGGATGGATAAAGACTCTGTAGAGCTTTAATTACTTCCCAATTCCACATAAAACAAATATAAAAAAGTAGAGCACTCTCTAGATTCAGAATCAGTCAGAACCGACCTGGAACCTCCCTTCCTATGAAGATTATTTCTCTAGCTCCGTCTTCATACAGTTTTTAAAAAGATCCATTCATAATAATACGGCCAGGAGGTAAAAATAAACTAAAGAGAAAACAAAGAAAAATACATCCAAAAAAAAAAAAAAAGGAGCGCTACCACAAATTAAAGATTTTCTCAACAGACATCCTCTGATGTGGCTGCACATGAGTGAAATGAATGGCACCAGACAGGAAAATAAAAATAAAACTGAAGAGGAGATTCTTGATGCAAGAGCTGGTTTTTCTAATGTGTCGCTTCATCACATCGGGTGAACACAAGTACACATTTCATCGGGATCGTGCGTCTCAAAGCTGCAGGGCGCAGAACTGCTGGTACACGGCCAGGATGTGGTGGTCGAGCTCGGCGGTGAACAGCAGGTTCTCCAGGGTTCCCATGTACTGCTGGATGGTCGCGTGGTGCTGCAGAACGAGGGGGAGACGTCACAATAGAGTTCAGAGTGAGTTTAGGGTAAAGCTAGCCTTGGTTTCCATATTCAGATACATTAAAGGTACAGAACTTAGCAGTGTGTGGAAAGATTTTTCTTTTTTTCCCCCAAAATGTCTCTTTTGGTAGTAAAGGGTTCCCGCCCGTTCTCTTGTTGAACTAAAAGCCAACTGGAACTGAGTGAATTACATAAAGCTGGCATGTTTATATTGGCTCATGTCCAGCACAGCAGTATTTGTCTGAATCGCTGATTTGTCTCATGTTTACAGTGCTACTCTTAGCATCTTAAAGCATGCGCCTGAGCCTGAGGTTCTGCTGGACATCTCTTCCTGTTAAAAGAGTTGTTCCTTCCCCCACTTGCCAAGTGCTGCTAGGTCCCTCAAAATGAAGGGCCATTAGTTTATAGCAGGGGTGGGCAACTCCAGGCCTCAAGGGCCGGTGTCCTGCAGGTTTTAGATGTGTCCTTGATCCAACACAGCTGATTTAAATGGCTAAATTACCTCCTCAGCATGTCTTGAAGATCTCCAGAGGCTGGTAATGAACTAATCATTTGATTCAGGTGTGTAGACCCAGGGTGAGATCTAAAACCTGCAGGACACCAGCCCTGGAGGCCTGGAGTTGCCTATAATATAAGGAACCCCTATGTTGTTAATTAAATAAGAAATTAGATAGAAGAAGACAAAAAGTAGCCTTTATAAATGAGATTCCAGCCTCTCGGCTCTATCAGATATTTTAGATTTTTAGAGTCAGAGTGGCTCACTTTGCATGTAAGCACTACTGGCCTGCATGCAGTGTGCTATGCATGCTTGAAATTACTTTTTTTTTTTTTTATGAAAATGTGGCAGACAACTTCGTCATTTATATTTTCTGATTTTTCCAAGTAGCTTTATGGATGCCGTAAGTCCCATTGAACCTAATAATGTGTGTGAAATTTGTGTTTGTCTCAAAAGTCTTAAAACTACAAAGAAAGTCAAAAATTTTTACTCATCCAAAGAAAACTAAAATCAGACTAAGTAATTAATAAAAGAAATCGAATGATGATGTGTGTGAGAGTGTTTTGTGCTTTTACCATGAGGAAGATTTGCTGCAGCCGCTCGATGCAGTTTTTGTACCAGGGCGTGCTGATGTCAACGCTGCCCGTTTCACAGCGAACCAGGTGCTCCGTCAACAGCATGATGAAACGCTAAGGATGGGGAAAAGCCTCATTTAAAAATGCTTTTATGGAGCAAGCTTTTATATCTTTGCGTTTTAATCTCTTCAGCTCGAGAAAGAAGAAAGAGTCGGCAGTGGTGACTGTCATGACGCTGGCAACCATTTTAGCCTACACGAATCCAGGAAGTTTAACAACTTTGGAGTATTCAGTTCCAGAAAAACTGATCAGTCAGCTCTGAGTGTGTTCACTCTAAGTGATCGCATTTATCTTTTAAAACATTGTCTGTTACTGTGGTCCAATATGAGCTTTGACGTTGTCTCTCTAATGAGGAAATGAAATAGTGTCAGTCAGCTGCTTTGGTGACGAGAGGAGGCCAAAACCAGAAAGTGAACCAGAGTTTAACTTCCGTTGTTGGGGAACTGAGAACTTAAAATTTTGACTCCTGGTTAACAACCACAGTTTTTACTGATTCCACTTTCTGGAACACAACCCTAGAAGAAAATCCATTCTGTTCAGAGATTTTTTTTGTCTAATCCCAGAATTTAATCCGTCCCCTCATTCTTCCTTCACCGACATTTGACTGAGCCGGAGGAGGCGGGTCAGATTCAAACCCGGCAGTTGTTTCATGTGTCTTCACTTGTGATGACATAGATCTAACCCTTTCTACAGTGCTGTTAGCACACAATGTTTACCTTCTAAGGAGCAATCGGCTGCAGTGATGTGGGGATCTGCTTAGATTTAGCACAGACACCGGCCACTTGACACAGGGCCACTAGAGGGCACTACAGAAGATTAAATCCCTTGTTTACTTCCACCTGCAGGAGTTGCATAAGTTGGAGAGCTGGCAGCAGCAGCAGCGCTGCAACCTGGAAACCGGTTAAGTAGTTAAGAACATAAACTGTAGTCTTCCGTACCTGGAAGATGACAAGGAAGAGGTTTTTCTGCTCGCTCTGAGCAGACTCCACCTTCTCCTGGAGCCTCTCGATCTGCTCCTCCAGCTGACCCTCCTCATCTTCACTGTTCTTGTCCATTTCCTCGTCGTCCCCGCTGTCGCGCTAGTAGTGAACAAAAATTTGAATTGAATTCATTTTACACAATTTGTTCATCATTTTAAGTTTAACGTTAAAATAATGATGATTGCGTATTGGGGGGGGGGGAGGGTTACCCTCTTGTGCTGCTGTTTCTCCAGTTTGTCTTTGGCCTCCTCCAGCTCCTTCTGGATCTTCTGCACATGTTTGTTCATCTTTCGGATGGTCGAGTGCAGGATCTCCCAGATGAAAAGTCTAGATGAGGCACAGAAAGTCTTTCAGATTACAGGGAAGACGCTGCGCTTGCGTCATGAGAGCTAAAACCTAAACATCTGCGTGTCCCACCTGGTGAACTCGTGGGCCATGTCCTGAGAGAAGAGCCAGTTGGCGACTGCAGCACAGTCCACAACCTGCGTCCGAATCAATTTGTCCACCAACACGGCGATCATCTGCCAATCAGCAGAGTTTACATGAACCACAAAAAAAAAAAAGAACTGGCTTCATTTACATGCTCGTGGATGTCACACTGTTTGTTGTACCTGCGGGTGGTTCCTCCACACTTCATACAACACTTTGAGGAGGTGCAGCTTTCCCTCGTCACTGTTGGCCAGAGTCTTCAGGATCTCGTGAAACCTGAAAGCAATCAGACGCAGGTGAGGCCAGCAGCTCTCCAGTCACTGCATGTGCATGAGCATAAAAAGCAACTAAATTAAATAATTTTCCTTTTATTTCAGCTCTTAACAAATAATAGCTTCTGGCACTTTGTATAACAGCAGAAAAACATCTGATGCATCTCTCTGTATCATAGCTGAAAACAATACAACATTTTGGTGGCAACAGATGTTCCTTACTTGCCGAGTGCACTGAACGAGTGGCTGAAGGATTTGGCTGCTAGGTTGAGCAGAGTCTGCAGGAACACGTCGATCTTCAGAGGATTGAAGCTCTCGCCCTCGTCTGGAGGGACCGAGAAAGAAATGTAATCAAAGAAGAGAGAAGTGTAGGAGAAAGACAGCACTGCACAAATGAACTTTTCATGCAGGATCAAGTAAAACGAAACAGGAAACAAACCATCATCATCTTCCTGGTTGGGGTTGGGGACCTCTTTGAGGACGGTGAGGATCTCTTCGTTAGATGCTCTGTTCTTGATGGCGTTACTGACGGTGATGGACATGGGGTAACCCGGTAACGAGGCTATGAAGCAGCAGAGTCCAGTATTTAGTTATCAGTCTGCTCCTTTTTGTTTTTAAGTAACAAGAAAACAAAATGTCTGGCAGTCTTACAGGCGGTGTCGTCTGGATATTTATATGTAAAGATGGGGTCAGCAGGAATGAGGGCCGAAAAGGTTGGAGGCACGATGTCCACTATCCTCTGGTGGTATGAAAGTCTGCGATTAAAGCAGCACAACAGAGAACAGCAGAGAAATGAGCAAAAACACAGACGTTCTTTCGCCTACAATTTTCTAATCCAAAGGGATTTTTAAATGTTTTCTTGTTATTGTACTCTCTTCCAGCCTTACTTCTTCCCTATAGTGGCCCTGATACACCGTCACAAACACTCAAGATAAGGAAGATAAACCCTCTCTAACTATATTACTACACCTGACTCTCGTGTCCTGATCTCCTCTACAGGACTGGAAAACTCAAAGAAAGCATAAATAGTGCCCCAATACCTCATGCACTTCTCCAGAACCTCTTTGACAAACTTGGGCTTGGGTTTCTCTAGATCCACGGTCAAGCAGTCAGACCTTTAAGACAGAGCATGATTTAGGTTATAATATTAAAAAGACAACACATATATACAGCCACTTTAAACCCAGTCAGTCACTCACCAGTCATCCCAGCTCCATCGGAACTGGAAGTTGCTCAAATGATGAGAAAACCAGTTGATTAGTCTGCAAAAATTAGCAGTGTGATCGCATTAGAGTTAAATGAGAGTCAGGAAACCTCTTTGTACTGTTAAAGTTAAGATACAGAAACATTACCGGTCTATGCAGGTGGTGTTCATGGTGTCCAGTCTCATGTAAAGCATCTCTGTGGCTTGGGCCAACTAACGGGCAGGTGTTAAGGCTCCAATAACAACTTCTAATTGTTAAACCTTTAACAATTTTCCAACTATAGTGTGTTTTCTACATATGTGCTCATTCAGACAAGTCTAATCTAATCTCCATTTGTGTCCTTTCACAGACACTTCTACTCATTAAGCTCCTTGTTGTGTTACAGTTAGTGAGTTCAAGTTAACTGAACTGCCCATATGAGTGAATGTGTGTGAAAGGTTGTCTGTCTCTCTGTTGCCAGACCTTAATAAGGCTGGCAACCTGTCCCGGGGCGTACCCCACCTCTCGCCGTATGGTAGCTGGGATAGGCTCCAGCCCCCCTGTGACCCTGACAAGGATAAGCGGATGAGAATGGATGCCCTAGAAGAATTATTCAATTTGATCGCGACATAGCAAATATGTGTTTTTGCTGGTGCATATTTTTGCTGCCTGTATTAAATGATTATGAAGAAAATGTCACAGGAACAACAGAGAGGAGAATCCAGTCACACATTTGACTCAAATGCTAACCTTTTAGGCCCACAGCCAAGGTTACCCACGATAAACTATTTCACCAAACTCTCAGTGTCTCAGTAGTGAATCCTGGGGTTTGAACATGGATTACATAAGACCAACTGCTAAAATACTTAGGCCCTGTTAATCTCTAAAACTAATCTAAATCTAAATTAAAGATGGCCACGGTTGCCTTTTGCAACAGTTTGGTGCATTTAATTCAAACAAGTGTTCAAATTTTTCAAAGGAGCAGCTAAAGGTTATTTTTTAACATAAAATAATCAAGGATACGACTTGGGGCAACGATCCGGGCTGCAGTTTGCAGAGCTCGATCAGCAGTGTGGTATACATGACATCGATGTGAGGCGGCGAGGGCAGCTGGAAAAGTTCCCCAAAGATCACCTAAAAGAAAAAAAAAGCCAAAAGGCCAGCAGATTAGACTATAACAGCTCTGCACTGTTTCTACTTTTTAATGCCAGAAACAAGAAAGAAAATATACCTCGACGATATGATAGTTGAGTGGGATCTTATTTTTCCCTGGGTAGCTGAGGAGCTGGGCAGCGCTGAGCGTTAGAAATAGAACAAGAAAAAATGAGTTTAAGCATTTTAGTAAAAAATTTATACGAGTGACTATTCATTCACACATTCAGGTTTAAACAAAAAACAAAAAGCCCTCATTACTCACCATGTTTTCCTCTCTTTCCAGTGAGTTTTGATAATGCAGTGCAGGTTTTCCTCTATAACAAATCTCTCCACAGAATGGCTGCCGGGCATAACAGGTCCCTGAACAGAAAGAGATGAATATGTAAAAAGTTGCAGAAGAAGAGTTTGACAAGCAGCGTTTTATCTGTAATGAACCTCTGGGGCGTCGGTGTAGTCAAACATGCGGAAGATGACCCGGGGCATGGGGTACTGGGCGTCGGGCATGTGGCCCGGTGGGGTGAAGGGGGGCAGGTTGTGTTGCAGGGCCTCGCAGAGCACGCTGTCAAAGGCGATGTAGGGACGAAGAATGTGACGCTCCTGCCAGCGGTCTTTCTTCAGCTTCTGAATCTGAGCCCAAAGGCAGTCCAGGTACTGGAGGAAGGAAGATACGATCCGTTTACTCAGACGAAAACAAACATTACGCGCTTTGGGGTCCCTAGGCGGGACTAGTAAAGGCGCTATACAAATACAGGCCATTTACCATTTACCATTACTGTATCCAAACAGCAAGCTCTAGTAAACATGAGGCCATAAGGAGCCACTTTTACTGTTTTGACCATTGCACATATTTGCTGTTGTTTAACCGACTGCAAGACTCTCACCTCCTCTTGTGGATGGGGTTTATCTGCAGTCCACACCTGCAGCATGGGGACATGGGTCTTTACTCTCCTCCTGAAAAATGTGGATGTAGCCAAGAATAAAAACGGCAGCAAACGATGATTGCTTAATTAAAATCTAACCAAACCGGGGAACGTACTTGAGGTAGCCTTCGATCTGGCTGAGGAGCCGGTCCATTTCCACGTCCTTCTTCTCATAGAGCTCCTTCCCGACCCAGGGCAGACAAGACAGAACGACGTACACAAACCAGTCCGACCGAACCTGACAAAAAAGAAACCAGTTAAATGACTGGATCATAATCTACCACAGTGTGGACTGTGACACAGCCATGGGCTAGTGAAAAAAGATCAAAATGTGCTCCATAATGATAAAGACTCAACAAAATTAAAAGAAAGAAAGAAAGATAAATCAAATAATTACTATTTTAATGTAAGGTCTGGCTCAAATGTGAACATCACAAATTATTTAAATTGCTTTTGGGTACCATGCAGCTTGTTTTACACCATAAACCATCTGCCTACCTGTGGCACATCTTCCTCCTGAGTAACACTGACAAAGTTTTCAAACATGGCCACCATAGAGGGAGCAGCAATCACGTGGCAGTTGACCAAATCAGACAGAAAACGCACCTAAAGAAAGAGATGTCATTATGTAAAATAAATACAATACCCTGTTAATTAGTTTAAAAGCAATCTGTAGGATTATTATAAAAGCCAGCATACCAAGTAAACAGCTTCACTGTACAAGTTGTTTTTTAATGTCTCCTTCAACTGCCTGATCATGGCCTCAACGAACTCGCCCCCAAAGTTGTAGTTCCTGGCGTTAAGGAGGCCGACTAAGGTCGTATACACGGTCAGCTTTTCGGGCAGGAGGCGGGCACTGTCAACAAATGACAACATATAATGACTGCCGCCACACAAAACACACTTGCAAAATTCATTAGAAATCAAAGGGTGAGATGTGTGAACGTACACAGCACATAAAATGCGCAGAATTTTGCTTTTGTAGTTTGGGAGGTCTGCCTCTAAGACGCCAGCGAGGCCCTCCAGGTTGCTCTCGAGGGATGATGTGCTCTGTAAGGAAATATTTTCGCACAAGAGCAATTTGTCGCTAGAAAGCAATTTAACACAAAGCAAAGAAGACCTAAAAAGAACATTCTGGCATTTACTTTTAGAAGCAAAGTTTTGCACTGAACTTGTGAGGCTCATCTCTCTAGAGTGGAAAATGAAGCTACTCATCCTGAAAATAAAAATGTGTCCTTCCTGTAGAGTCTCCTTACCTTTTCCCCAACACGACATATCAGTGACTCCAGACGGTCTTCGATCTCAATCGGCTCCGATGTTCTCCTCCTCTTATGGGCTTGACCTCCTGGAAAGGTGAAAGAGTAACACAATAATCAGAGCCAGAAGAGGCTCAACCAGCTCCTGTAGGAATTATCTGTCAGTTTCTCTTAGCTAGTGCACTCTTAAAAAGAGATTTTTAATCTCAATGAGTCTTTTCAAAGTTAGGATGATAAATTCTCCGCTGTGTTCATCAGTTACAATGTCATGTCACGTTCAGTGGTTTTCAGACAGCACAGGACTATGAATTAAACAATGGTCTGATAAAATAAAGCTATGTGAAGTTCAGAAAAGCACACTTACACTGTCATTTAAAGAATAAGAGCATTAACAAAACATGAATCCAGCAATTGAATTGAACATTTAAAGGGGACCAAATTATTTTTACATTATTTTTTTCTTTATTTTCTGTTATTTATATAAAGGTTTATTAACACTGTTAATATATTAAAAGTAAGGATGTAGTCTCAAGTGGTTGTTCATTATGTCTTATCAAACCAAACAGCACTGTATCAACAGCGTTCTCTTTCTGGGATTAATAAGTTTTTTTCCTGGTGTCGCATGCAGACTGCCACACCTAACAGAAGTTCTATACTTGTCTTAAGTGCATGGCGTAGGTACTTCATACTAGCAAACTCCTTCAAAATCTGATGACTTAACCTGATGTGCACCTTCCTGGAAAAGAAACTACACATCGCACTACACAACTCATTAAAGGGCTTCAGCCCTAAATATATATCTGAGTTGTTTTATAGATACAAACCCTAAGGTTTGCAAGATCTGGTCACCTAATACTGCTTGAATCTGAAACAAAACAGGGTAATAAAGCACTTAGCTGCAATGCTTTTAACCAGGGGTGTCAAACATGAGGCCCAGGGGCCAGAATCGGCTCAGGGGCCAGAATCGGCCCAGGGGCCAGAATCGGCCCAGGAAAGACTCCAGTCTGGCCTCCATGGGCAACTTTCAAAAGTGTGAAGGAGGGCATTAATTCTGGCTTCTTGATTGTATTTTCATAACTTTTATAAGTTTTTATACAGATAAAGAACTCCATGCCAAAGTAATTAAACAACAGGTGAACAATTAAATGACAGATATGTTTTCGTTTACTGTACAAATGTATAATTTTTAAAAGAGAGACGTGACAAAAAAAAAGGACAGGGTATTTTCTGTGAATTAACAAAAACTGTTTTATAATTCAAACTGTATGTGCCACTGTATGCGGCTGTGTGTGAGCCATGACACAAAATAATAATAATAATCTTAATCTTGTAAAGCATCTTGAATGACTGTAGTATTTGAAAAGTGCTATATTAACAAACTTGCTTTGTCCATGTACATATGCAAAGTTACCATAGTCCCAGATTAAGATAAGAGATCTGATTTAATCTTTAAACAGACCAGGTCCCATTTAATTTCAGGATCTTGCACTCTGCGGGAAAACATTTGATATGTTAGGTGATTTTCCCCGCCCGCCCATAAATCCAGATCCATAGTTAAACTTTCAATCAGATGTTAACACTAAATCTCGTGCATGTTTTGAAGTGTTTGGTTACCGCCCCCATAGTCTCTGACTACGCTGATTAACGCCAGCTAATCCTGCAGCTAGCTGCACCGGTTCATTTTGCGGCTGCATGCGACTGTTTGAGCACTTTTCTCGCTTTCAGTGCGCCACAATGTGACTGAATACTGCGGCCATTACTGGTTTTGAACTTTTTGGATCTCGCTGATAAAACCCAAACATTAAACTAGTAAAATAACCCTCCCAACAGTGCGCAGGGGACGCATGAAAAGCTCGCTAACGCCAGCTAGCCACCGCTGGTTAGCCTAACGGTGTGAATAACACACGCCGTTAACGTGCACCGACTCACCGTCGTTCTCATCGCTGTGCCGCCTCCTGGACATGTTTCACCCCGCTTCGATGTGAATGTAACAAAGCCAAATATGTGTTGAACGAGAATCAAAACAATGAGTCCGTTAAACGAGTTTATCTATGGATCATTCAGCAGCCAGCCGCTCAGAGAAAAATAAAAGCGGTCTGATTCAAGTGAAGCACATCCGGCTAACCCGGAAAGTGCACCCGTCTTTGGTGTCCGGAGTCTTGTGCTGAGTTTTCTGGTGCACGTTTGGAGGATGTGTTTGTTTGTTTCCTTAAAATAATATGTTAGAATTTATCTTTAATTCTGGTGAGACGGGTTAGTCGCTAACTATTTTAAAAGCTCTTTAAAAACACAATGGCGGCGGATGATACACCCTGCTCAGAGTTTATAAACTGGGAGGTTGACTCTTCAATTTGTAATGGATTCAAACAGGAGAAGCAACTTTCTGCCCCACAAAGGAGATACTACAGCTTCTGCAGGAGAAAGGTGAGCATCAGGACACACTGACTGGAATCCCTGTTTTATGGTTCAATTGTTGGACATATATAACGATTATTGTGAAATTTCCAGATATTTAATTTTGTTTTTCGCACATTGAAGTCTGAGGCAATGTTTGAACATTAATATCTCAAAATCTAAGAAAGATAAAAGCCTTAAATTGTCACTGGCCTCTCTAAGCATCAAAATGAATCTGATCTGTAATCTGTATTTTCTAGTTAAAATCTGAAAATACATACACATTTGAGCACACTCATGAAAAAAACTTCAAATTGCAAAAGACAATTGGTGACAGTTTACAAATTTATGAACAACAATATTTAAAAACATAGGTTTCCTCCTCGTACTTTGATATGCTCCCATGTCCTGTTTTACAGTCTGTGATGGACTGACAGATGGGGTGTGCCCCACCTACCTTCCAATGTCAGCTGGGATAGGCTCCATCTCGCCCAACCACCCTAAGTTGGATAATATAATAATAATACAATAGTAATATATTGTTAAGAAGGAAGGGTCATTATTTACCAACTTTTGAGTCATTTATTTTAGAAACGGATACAGTTTCTAAACTACTCTAGACAAATTTCAATATTATCGCATATTGGGCAACATATGCACCAAACTGTGGCATACGATCACACAGCCACTGTCTTATAATCTTAAACATCAGTTTGACCATGTTAAAGATTTAACTCTTTATTTGTTTTTTATGTTATCACATCAGTCATTTGCTGCCTTTGTGGCATCCAAGAAGGACGGTAGTCACGAGGAAGGAAGCCCTTTGTGGTGCTGCTGCGGCCAGACGTTCATCGAGCACGCCGCCATTCACAAACACGTGGCCAGAGTGCACAATGCTGAAATACAGCAGCTCGCACAGGACGAGTATGAGCGTTTGTTGAGCCAACTGGAAGAAGAGCCCGAAGCAGCGCAGGCGCAGGTGAATCAGCACAGTGGAGAAACTGTGGACGTCTCTGTGTGGATTCGCGATATCAGCCACATCTCTGAGGAGCAACTTAAAAAGTAAAGACAATCTCAATACAGTTATTTCACTATATTCTATATTTCTAATCTATATATGTAGATTATTAATGAATTAATTAATTGATTAATTTTTGAATTTGATGTTTTATTTTTGTTCTTTGTTCTCTCGTTCGCCATCAGCGGTCCAGGCAGGGTTCTGCTTTACTATCACTACTGTCGCGTCGAGGAGCCACATGTCATCTGTGCTTGGCAGAAAGCTCTGTGTGAGAAGCTCCACTTAACGGGCAAGGTGAATGAATTGTGCCATCAAGTCTCGGGTTGAGGAACACTTCTATGAAAGAGCAAAGAAAAAAGCTTTTCTCTTAATTTCAGTTAAACTGTGCCATTAAAATATATGTTGATCTTTTTCTTCAGGTGAGGGTGGCGACTGAAGGCATCAACGGAACAGTTGGTGGCACAAACTTGGCCACTGACATTTACATAGAAGCAATGCGTTCACATCCACTGTTCGAGATGGACGAGGAGGATTTTAAGGTCAGAATCAGATAATGGGACATTTTATATACTAGTGTCACCTCCCCCTCTTAATGTTGCTTCATAGGATCATAGGACTCTGTTATAGGCTCCATTATAGGTTTGTCCATAATCAGACTTTAAGCAGTTATTAATTTATTTTTGTTAATCTTTGAATATTAATGGTGCTGTTTTTGTGGGTTTGTTCAGACCAGTGACGGTGGCGCAGAGTGTTTTACAGAGTTGAAGGTTGGGGTCTACAAGGAGATTGTCCCAATGGGAGTGGACCCAGATCTTATATCTTACCAGCTGGCAGGTACTATTTGTACTGACACTGTAAGCCTACAGAAATTATTAATAATGTAAGTGACACCTGTAGCTGATTTACTAATATCATTGCCTTTATTATCATAATAAGGTGCAAAATGTCTGCTTTGATTTCTGCTCTGCAGCCATAGCTGTGCTCTTGTACCAGCTGATGAGAAACTCTATGCTGTGCTTGTATATAATGTCAGGTATGTTGTCTGTTTTGCCTCTCAGGAGTTCATCTGGAGCCCGACGAGTTTCATAAAGAAGTGGAGGCTCTTCTGACTAAAGGAGATTCATGCAATGACACCGTCCTCCTGGACTGCCGCAACTATTATGAGAGTAAAATTGTGAGTAGTAAATTTGTTTTCTTTAGGAGATTGTTGACTTCATTCGACTGTAATCTGATCATTTTGGTGGTTTCAGGGTAATGTATGATCTTGGCATACATGTGACATGCCCAGAGATTTATGGTGTAATTTTAAGTTTTTTGTGCACCATCTACACAAGCTACCATGAGCAAATAGTAAGGATGGGCAGAACACTGATATTTGTAGCTGGAAATAATGAGTCTGTATCCAAACAGAAAAGCAGGACTGGGATCAATTTCATAAGCCTCAATATTTTTTTGCCTTCAGGGGCAGTTCACTCAGTGCCTGGCGCCAAATATCCGTAAGTTCAGCTACTTCCCAGACTACGTGGACCAGAACCTTGAGCTGTTCAGAGACAAGAAGGTTCTGATGTACTGCACAGGAGGGATCCGTTGTGAGCGTGGCTCCGCCTACCTCCGCTCCAAAGTAAGCTGTTCAGTCATCAGTCTGGAAAGCTTTTAGTGGAGCTGGGTTCACTCGCTTACTTGTTGCAGGTTGCTGATTCTCCACAAGGGGGAGCCTTTTACTAGTAGTTTAGGTATTGAGAAATGCATATTTTTGAAAGGTTTGCATCCAATATTTTAAGTTCTTGTTCATATTTATCTCTTAAATCTGGTACCAGGATGTGTGTAAGGAGGTTTACCAGCTGAAAGGTGGAATTCATAAGTACCTGGAGCGTTTCCCCGAGGGGTTCTATCGTGGAAAGCTTTTTGTGTTTGATGAACGCTACGCCATCTCCTCAAACAGTGACATCATTTCAGGTTAGTGTGTAAACAGAGCCCATTCTCTGCATGTTAGAAGTACCAGAAAGCATCCATAAGCTCTAATATTCTCTTAATATACATGTATTTTTTAAATAAGATAACAGACTCTGTTTAGATTGCAGGTACTGCGGCCATCCGTGGGACCAGTACAAGCTCTGCTCCACCCAGTACTGCTGCCAGCTGGTTCTGTCCTGTCCAAGCTGCAGACAGGACGGCCACACCGCTTGCTGCCCCAAATGCCAGACCAAAGGTCAGGCTCAGTTCGAGGAGACCTCACATCACAAAGAGGAGTGCGAGTGCACTGACGTACGCCCCAGAATCCCTCAGGATGTGTAAAATGATCAGAGCTTAAAAATAACATAAAAATAGTGTAAAATGTGTGGGACAGATTTTCAAAATAGGAATTTTTATACTTATGTATGTGGGAAATTAAGTCAGATACATTTTAACTAATGAAAATCTATTGATGAAATTGAAGAAAATATCTGCTGAATCTGTTTTTATCATGTGAATATTGTGAACATTTTGTCACTAATGAAAGCTCAACTTCAACTTATTGTATGTATAAATGTTTCTGTTTCGTACTTTTAAACTGTGACATATATTTTGTCTCTTGTGTTTTCAAGCTGTTTAACAAAAAGATGCATCATTATTTAGTGCTCCATGTATAGCCAAGATATGCATGCATTACTAGGATCCATGCATGTTTGCTTTCCAAACTCTGCAAACTCTGGCTAGTGTAGCTTACTGAGACTGCAGGTGTTGTTTAAAGAAACCACAAGCAGTAGTGCATCTGTTTGCCTTGTGGCAGAATGTCCCTTTAACATATGTAATAATAGCTGCATGTCAAAAACAGCGCCAAAGTATGCAGTTACATAATAGGTTCAGCAGGTCATAGCATGAAAGTTACAGCAACAGAAGCAGTAAATGAAATAAAGCTTTTAAGAAAACGTGATATGACAGACATGAAGGAGTGGGGTACCTGCCTGTTCTGGTAGGCTAGTCAAGCTGCACAGGGCTGGGCTGTGAGGACATGTCTCATTAAAGGAGGCTGGGCCCAATTGATGCTTGGGGAATTTTTTTTCTAACAATTTGGTCAGAGACATGCAAATTAATAGCCAGATGGAGGAGGCATTCTTCACCCTGTTCCTACTCAGACAAAGGAGCAGATATCTATTCTACTGGGTATATGCCTGTATGTGGACCTGTTCAACTCTCCTCTCTATAAAGGCTCAGTATCTCAAGACTAGAACAGGATGTATCTACACTCTCAAGACTGTGCAAGGAGACATAGCATGTGTGGTTACACTATCATTCCTTTCCAAAAATAAACTAAAACCATCAGCAGGATATGCAGAAACATCCACTACAGTATAAATTTCTCTCCCACACCCCAAGCTGGAGATGATCTGAGACTATGCTTTTGTTCGGTGTAATACTAATATCTATTAGAAGGTGGTCAGGCATGTAAGAGCATGTTCTTATAATGCTATTCTGCAAAAGACAAAGTCTGTTGAAGAAATGCTGAGAAACAAAGAGAAATGTCAAACAAGTTGACATCCAAAACATCTCAACACATCCCCTGGTGGTGAAAGTGTTCAATTCTACAGTGGGAAATGACAAAAGTCTAACTTTCAAGGTCAAAGTGTGAAGACATTTTTTAAAAGATATACAGGGGTAGTGTTCATAGACATTAAGGAAGAAGATAAGACAGAATAAAGAGATGAGAACAGTTTGGTTGCAGGTGTTGACGTGTTTCTCAAAGGGGAAGAGGAAGGACGGTCTGTGTATTCAACCTCACCTCTGGTGCCGGTGCCCATCTCTCAATTTTAAATGCATGTAGACATTGAGGGTTCTCGGGAGGGGCCGTGCTGACACCTGCTGCTCTCTGGCAGGAAGCACCATGCCCTCCCGTGTTTTAAATGCACTTTAGAACAACACGCAGCAACACTGTGCATGAGCGGGAGGAGGGAGGTATGGGGTCTTCACACACCCCCGTTCTCTGTTAGCCATCGGGGCGGAGGGGCTGGTAGGAGGCGTTAGCTGTCCGTTTGGGGTCTGGGATGCGGAGCCTCCCTACTGCTGCGGAGCCGGGGGCGGTCTGCTTGCCTCAACCCCGGGGGAAAGGGTAACATCTCCTGAGTCTATGCGGTTTCCCTCTGGGGGTGAGGGTACCTGGACCTGGGGTATAGAGTATGTTTGGGGGTGTGATTGTGAGTGTACAGTGTCCATTTGTGTCTGTCTTTACGTTGGGTAAGTGCTGAGTATTTTTATGTGTGCATGAGGGTGGGAATGCACGTTTGTGTCTATATTGTCAGGTCGGGTCTTAGACTCCACCTCTCTGGGAACATTTCAGGCCCTCCAAAGTGTGGAGGCCTATCTCCCCTCACCATACTCCCTGCCGGTGGTTGATGCCCTCAGGCGTCGGTAGTTTTTTTTTTTATGTAAGTAAGGGGCTGTGCGCTCAGGTATGTACCGGCTCACTCCCGGTGGCTGCTTTGCGGGGCCTGGCGCCCGTGGCTCGGTCGGTGTGCACACGGGTGTTCACTATTCATAGACACAAACCACACCTTTCTTGGCTGCTACCTCAAAGCACATTGTGCGCTGTCGGTCCTGCATGCTGCACAACAACATTCAGTATTTAGTATTTACTTTTATTTACACTTAGCTAGATTAATGCGATGGTGTTGTGTTTATTATGCGGCTCTCTTTTTTTGTTGTTGCTTGTTTTCTCTCTTTTTTTTCTCTCAACAGGTGATCCGGGAGATTTTCTTTCTGTTTAAGTGCCCTTTCTCACTGTCCCCCTTCCCCTTTATTTTTCTGTTCTTTCATCTTTTTTTCTCCCATTTCTATCCCCCAGCCATGTCTCTCTTGTCTGTAACAGCTGAAAAAAATAAATTAATAATAATAATAATAATAACAACAACAAAGGTCGATCGAACGGACCAATACGGCAAAGCCGTGATGATCCACTTGGCAAAGTAAAACCGTTAGGTATCTTTGTTGGTGTAGCAGCACGAGGTGAGAATAAAGTAAATACTCTTCACAGTTTAAAAGACAACGCCACCCTGGGAATTTCACCCAGAGAATTCTGGAAGTAACACTAATCACCAAGAAGGCAGTTAGGTTTGTTATACTCAGTACAGAGACGAGGTTCAATGATAAAACAGTTGACAATTTATTAATTATTTAAAACAGCATATAAAAGCACAATCATAAATATAGAATAGAATAGAATAGAATTCAACTTTATTGTCATTGCACATGCACAGGTACAGGGCAACGAAATGCAGTTTGCATCCATCCAGAAGTGCTTTAGTGATATAGATATATTACAATATATATTAGCAATAATATAGATATATAGATATGTAAGTATATTACAGAAATGGGTGTATTATGGTATGTTATAATGTACACGGTATGAAGTATGTTATGAATATTCTATAACTATAAGTATGTACAGGCTGTAGTGAGTACAAGCTATGTACAGGCTATGAACAGGATATAAATATGAAATAAAAAAACTATACTGAAATCTGAGATATACAGTTATACAGAAATGTGAACTATGCAAGTTATAAACAGTTGTAGGACTAAAAATTATCGTATGTACAGAATGATTATTTACACAGAGCTATACAGTAGTGCAGTTGAGATAAGTGAGATATGTGGATAATTTCTATAGAGGTATATAAAGTGTTAGTGGTTGTGAGTGGTGGTTCAGTCCATGTTATTATTGTGTGTTTGAGGGTACAGTTGTCCATTGTGTGTCTACCAGGTTTAACAATTGAGTTTAACATCCAGGCATCCATGAAAACGGAATTTATGACATTTAACGGAGTTAGAAGTTAGCAGGAAGTTAGCTCGCTAGCTTCTATCTAAATACAATATAGCATGTCCTGACTGCGGGGTTTTGGAAACAAATTAAAACGTACAGCTCTGTTATCACTTCCAACATAAATGAAGACAGAAAACGAAACAGCAGTGACGTTTGTAGGGTTACTGAAGTTTGGCTAGCTGGTATATAATGATGTGCTACGTGACCGCTAGCGACACAGCTATGTTAGCATAATATAAACAAGCTAACTTTTTTCCCACTCTATAAAAGTTAACTGAGTGTTCTCGGTGGTCAGGAACAAATGTAATCGCATGGCAGGATGCTGTAAAAGGACCAAACTTCAGCCAGGAGAACAACTGAGATAATCCATCCACAATACGAGGTTAGTCATTCATATACTGCTGCATGGGCTGGGCTGTAGTTACATCCTAAGGTTTTAAAAACTGAGCTTAAATAAATGATTAGCGGTAATAAAAGCCGAGGGAGGTCAACAGTAGTCACTGACTGTTTTAGGAGCTTTTTGAGATTAAATAGAAGAAAATACAAAACATTAAACATGTTAACAACACAAAAGCCATATTAAGCTGGGAAGAGGGGGGAGGGGCGGTAGTTACACTCAGTAGCACAGGAACAGAGCAGGAGGGAGAGAGAGAGAAAGAGAGCCAAGGCCAACAACGTCACATTAGAAAGGTATAGTAATCATCCACAACTATTTTCAGTTGCAGATGATAAAGGATTCAGAAAGTTTATTCATGCAGGTCCATATGACAGAGAATATGCATGTTTTTTTTGTTTTCATATTATAATTTATATTTAATTGTGTTGTGGTTTGCAGTGTTTTGTGTTTTTTCACTTTAAATTTGTAAAAGGAAAAAGCTGAAAATTTAAATAGTTAAAAGTTGAAATGTGAATAGTTGATTTTTGTATTATATGATTTATTTATTACATTTTATGTGGAGTGAATAAATAAAAGTATATTTACGGTGGCCCCTACAGACAAAGCACATACAAACTTCAAATCACGTACGAACCCTGAAGCACATACAAACCCTGAAGCACGTACAAACTCCAAAACACGTAAAAACTCCAAAACACGTAAAAAACACGTACAAACTCTGAAGCACGTACAAACTCCAAAAAACATACAAACTCCAAAACACGTACAAACTCTGAAGCACGTACAAACTCCAAAACACGTACAAACCCTGAAGCACGTACAAACTCCAAAACACGTAAAAAACACGTACAAACTCTGAAGCAGTACGTACAAAAGACAACAGAAGTGCTCCAAGATGCTAGGGGCAGTGTTGAACTTTTGTTACCTAGTGGCTATACAAGCCAGCTAGTACCAACGACCGGATTTGGTGTGTGGTAATAACAGGTAAATGAACATTTTTTTTATTTTTTATTATTTGACTATATATAAATGCTTGTGTATAAATACACAAACAATACACATATGCTTTCATGCTTTCAATTGTGTAATTTAAGTGATCTAGGTAGCTCTGTTTTGGAAGTTCAGTTCATGCTAGAAATGTGTTTTGGAGTTTGTACGTGCTTTTTGGAGTTTGTACGTGTTTTGTCTCTAGGGGCAACCGCATATATTTATATATAAACATATATAAATAAAACCACTTTTTTTTTACATTAGCAATTCCTTTTGTGCATAATTTTATATTATTGTTAATAATAAATTAATTAAAGCAACAAAACAACCTGAAGAGCCGGTTCGGAAGCCGAAAAAGCCGGCTCTTTTTAGTGAGCCGAACCGAAAGAGCCGGAAATTCCATCACTATTGATAAGACGATGTCAGAGGAATTGGTGCGCAAATTATTGTCACTCACCAATCAGTGCTGTCGCTCTCTATACACAGTTTGCGTGATTGCAAAGTGAAGCAAAAAACAAGCGCAAATTCAAACGCGATTTCAATATGTCACATATTGACAGTGGCTCACCGATGCCAATGACATAATTACCCAACTACATTTCCGAAAGAATGCAAAAGCATTGACATATATTTTTCCTTCCTATGATAGCCCGACGGGCAGGGCAGAGATAGATTTTGGTAGTCCGACTGGAAAAATCGGGCTAGCGATTTTGCGAGCCCTGCTCTAGGAACAAGTAGGCCTGCAGAGCAAGAGTGAAGTGCTCTAATAGGGTGATATGGTACTACAAGGTCATTAAGATAAGATGGGGCCTGATTATTTAAGACCTTGGATGTGAGGAGCAGGATTTTGAATTCAATTCTGGATTTAACTGGAAGCCAATGAAGGGAAGCCAAAACAGGAGAAATATGCTCTCTCTTTCTAGTCCCTGTCAGTACTCTTGCTGCAGCATTTTGGATTAGCTGAAGGCTTTTCAGCGCGTTTTTTGGACATCCTGATAATAATGAAATACAGTAGTCCAGCCTGGAAGTAATAAATGCATGAACTAGTTTTTCAGCGTCACTCTGAGACAGGATATTTCTAATTTTAGAGATGTTGCGCAAATGGAAGAACGCAGTCTTACATATTTGTTTAATATGTGCGTTGAAGGACATATCCTGGTCAAAAATGACTCCAAGATTCCTCACAGCGTTACTGGAGGCCAAAGTAATGCCATCCAGAGTAAGAATCTGGTTAGATACCATATTTCTACGATTTTCAGGGCCGAGTACAATAACCTCAGTTTTATCTGAATTAAGAAGCAGAAAGTTAGCGGCCATCCAGGTCTTTATGTCTTTACGACATTCCTGCAGTTTAACTAATTGGTGTGTGTTATCTGGCTTCATGGACAGACAGAGCTGGGTGTCATCTGCATAGCAGTGAAAATGTATGCTATGTCTTCTAATGATGCTGCCTAGGGGAAGCATGTATAATGTAAACAGAATTGGTCCTAGCACTGAACCCTGTGGAACTCCATAATTAACCTCAGTGTGTGAAGAGGACTCTCCATTTACATGTACAAATTGGAGTCTATTAGATAGATATGATACAAACCACTGCAGCACAGTACCTGTAATACCTACAGCATGTTCTAATCGCTCTAATAGGATATTATGGTCAACAGTATCAAACGCTGCACAGAGGTCTAGCAGGACAAGCACAGAGATGAGTCCACTGTCAGAGGCCATAAGAAGATCATTTGTAACCTTCACTAAAGCTGTTTCTGTGCTGTGATGAGCTCTGAAACCTGACTGAAACTCTTCAAATAAGCCATTCCTCTGCAGATGATCTGTTAGCTGTTTGACAACTACTCTTTCAAGGATTTTTGATATGAAAGGAAGGTTGGAGATTGGCCTATAAATAGCTAAGACTGCTGGGTCTAGAGATGGCTTTTTGAGTAAAGGTTTAACTACAGCCACCTTGAAGGCCTGTGGTACATAGCCGATTATTAGAGATAGGTTGATCATATTTAAGATCGAAGAATTAATTAATGGCAGGACTTCTTTGAGCAGTTTTGTAGGAATGGGGTCTAAAAGACACGGAGGTTTGGAGGAAGTAATTATTGAAGTTAACTCAGAAAGATCAATTGGAGAAAAAGAGTCTAACTTAACATCAATGGTACAAAAAGTACCTGTAGATAATATTACATCTGTGGGATGATTATTGGTAATTTTTTCTCTAATGATAAAAATTTTATTTGTGAAGAAGTTCATAAAGTCATTACTAGTTAACGTTAAAGGGATGGTTGGCTCAAAAGAGCTCTGACTTTTTGTCAGCCTGGCTACAGTGCTGAAGAGAAACCTGGGGTTGTTCTTATTTTCTTCAATCAGTGACGAATAGTAAGATGTTCTGGCTTTGCGGAGGGCTTTCTTATAAAGCAACAAACTATTTCTCCAGGCTAAATGATGATCCTCTAAATTTGTGACACGCAATTTCCTCTCCAGATTACGAGTCAGCTGCTTTAGGCTACGTGTTTGAGAATTATACCACGGAGTCAGGTACTTCTGATTAGAGACCTTAGTTTTCACAGGAGCTACAGTATCCAGAGTCGTACGTAGTGAGGAGGTAAAATTATTAACAAGATAATCGACCTCTGTTGGAGTAGCATTCAGATAGCTGCTCTGCTCTATGTTGGTACAGGGCATTGAAGATGATAACAGTGGGTGGATTACATTCTTAAACATAGTTCCAGCGCTTTCAGAAAGACATCTACTTTGATAAAGTCTACTCTCCACTGCTGTGTAATCAATTATTGTAAATGTAAATGTTATCAGGAAATGATCAGACAGGAGAGGGTTTTCAGGAAACACTGTTAAATGTTCAGTTTCTATGCCATATGTTAAAACAAGATCTAGAGTGTGATTAAAGTGGTGGGTGGGTTCTTTTACATTTTGAGAGAAGCCAATTGAGTCTAATAACAGATTAAATGCCATGTTGAGGCTGTCATTTTTAGCATCTACATGGATGTTAAAATCACCCACAATAATTATTTTATCTGAGCTCAGAACTAAATTAGATATAAAGTCTGAGAAATCAGACAGAAACTCTGTGTAAGGTCCAGGTGGACGATAGATGATAACAAGTAAGACTGGTTTCTGAGTTTTACAGCTGGGGTGGACAAGGCTAAGCATCAGGCTGTCAAATGAATTAAAATTGTTAAAACTAGCAAATGAATCTATGCCTTTTAACTAGACAAAACTGTCTAAAATTTATGCTTAAATAAAGAAAATTTGACTTATTACAAGGAAAGAGACTGAATTGTTTCTTTCTTGATTGAGTTAAATATAAGAATTAAATCTCAATTCTGAGAACAATAATTAGAAAAACGTGCTGAGAATAAGACACCATCTGTTCAAAAAGCTATAAAAAAATATGGGACTTTATCTTAAAGCAAGACACCAGAAGCACTCTTATTTTTTGCACTTTTATTGACTAGCCAAGCAGCAGTAAATATGTGAAGTAAGGCAGAAGGATATACTCATCAAATAAACAGGATCATAAGAATATAAGACCACGAGCACTACAAATGTAACAGAAATATGTTGACATAAAATGGCATGTTATTTGAAATCTACACGAAACAATGACAAAACTACTTTTTTTCAATTTTTTCAATTTATTTATTTTTTTACCAATTGACCAAATTAGTCTGTGATTGGCCTTAGTGTGACAGAAATCATATTTATATACAACTAAATATGACTCAGCAAACATGTTTTAAATGGATGATTCCTCACTTGATGACGAATGATCCATTTCCATATTTGCTGAGTCTTAAATTTGATGTCAGTGAACTTATCAGTGGTTGGTGTTAAAAAAAGCCCCCAAATCCCCGATGAGCAAGCACTTGGCGACAGTGGAGAGGAAAAACTCCCTCTTAATGGGGAGAAACCTCTGACAGAACCGGGCTCAGGAAGGGGTGGCCTTCTGTCTCGACCGAGAGGGGTTCAAATGTTCACTGACAATTTAGTTGTATATAAATATGATTTTTAGGACTTGATGTTGAGACCAATTATGTGAAATTGGGGACGCACACAGTTCCGCTTCTTCTTGTTCTTCTTCTTACTTGGCGGAATCTCTGGCAGGCTCTTAACTTCACTCTCGAGTTCAGCCACCTTGACATTGAGCATTTTCTGTTTGTCTCGTAGACTTTGCAAAGATTCCTGTACAGAGAATGCAGCTGACTCTTCTTTTTCTATCTTCTGTTGTTCTGTGGTGTCTTTTTCTTTCTGAGGCTCCTGCAGAGACATTGCAGTGGATGGCAGTGAGTCCTCTTTTTCCATCTTCTCCTGTTCTCCAGTCTCGTTTTCTTTCAGAGGCTCACATTTATGCATTTCATTTGCAGCAGTGGAATTTTGTTCTTTGTGCTGCTGTGGGATTTTAAGTGAGGAAACTTTGGCCTCTTTCAGCTCTCGCTCAAGAGACTCTACCTTCAAATCATGAAGGGCCTTGTTGGGGCAGAGCTGGGATTTCAGGTCACTGATTTCCAGGTTGAGTCTCTCCTGCTCCTGCCTATGTTTAACGGCCTGCTCTTCAAGCTGATTTTGAGCTGCTAGGAGCTGTTTCTGGAGCATCTCAATCTGCTCTTGCTGAATCCTACATTTGAGCTCAAATTCAGCCTCCTTAGAGGACTTCAGTCCTACAGAGTCAGTGTGTGAAGCCTCTGTGCTTGGAGTGGCAGACTCCACACACTGCTCTGTAGTAGGGTGGCTGATTTGGTCCTGCAGGGTAGCCATCACCTCATCCAATATGACAATAGCTTCATTGTCATTTGCGAGAGTGTCTGTCTCACTGATGTCATTGGGCTTATTACTAGAAGCCTCTTCCAGCTGCTCTATGAGGTCTTTAATCGTTTCCTCATGATTTTGCTTGTTCTCGTGAATTTGTTCATGAAGTTTGTTCACCTGAAACTGGTGATAAGAGGCCCTCTTGTTTGCACCTACCATTTTCCAGTAAAGGTTGTTCTGATGGTATTGGGAGGCTTCCAGTTGGTGTCTGAGAGCAGCAATCTGGTGCCAGGGATTAAACGGGGGTCTAAGAATGGGATAGGGTATATATTTCCAATTCCATTCATTAGGCACAGGGTTTGGTCTGCTGGGGTTCTTCCCATTTCCCTCTCTCTCCATGTCCTCCTTTGTATTTGAAATGGGGAGGGATTCAGCCTTTTCTTTTTCAGAAGTGGCTTCAGTGTTTTTTTCCATTTCTTCATTTTTCGGGTTTGCTCCATCACCCGTGCTGTTTTGAGCTTCAAGAAGAGCCCGGGCATATGCCCGAGTAATTGGTCTTCTTGGTTCTTCAGCCACTCTTTTCTGTTTTTGCTTTTTTTGTTTCTTTGGTTTCACAACCATTTCCTTTGGTGGTTGTGACACAGGAGACTTTTCAGTATTTGGTTGTGCGGCTTTATCAACCTCAGGTTTTGGTCTTTCTAAGATTTTTGGTGTGATGACCATTTCTATTTTTGCTTCTGCCATTGTATATGCGTCAGCGTTTGCGTCTGCGTTTCTCTGCGTCTGCCTTGTCTTTGTTTTAACAACCAGGTTGTTTTGTGTTTCTGCCATCCGAGATCCACTAAAGTTGGTTGAATATCTCCCCTATTTAAGGGTTTTTCCAGTAGAATGTGCACCGTGACATCACAGGCTGTTCCTTTGATGTGCTGTTCCTTTGAAGTGCCATGATTGGAACAATTCAAAATAAAATGCCCACAAACCTAATGTAAAGGAAAGGCTTTTATTTTGTAGCACATACAAATGAACACTATAAAAGCTACTCTACAGGAATGGCAGTAAAAAATAAAACAAAAGCAAAATATGTTTTTTAAATGGTTGTTAAAAAAACGAACCAAAGTAGAAGACAACTGTTTAGTGGAAAGTATTCGACATTCTAGAGATTCTCAAGCATAATAACTTCTTTCATAATTTAAACAAGGACAGGTAGAAAACGTTCATATTTAGTAAAAGATATTTATTAACATTATCCAATGAGAGTTACTGACTGTCTGTAGGCAGTAAGATCTTGGTGGTTGCCGAGGCGACAGAATGTCGAGCTACATGTAAGCTACATGTAGCTACATGTGATGTCTCTGATGTGTATCTGTTTCTACCCGTGCTGATGCTAGCATGACTAAAGCTAGCCAAGCAGCAGTAAATATATGAAGTAAGGCAGAAGGATATACTCATCAAATAAACAGGATCATAAGAATATAAGACCACGAGCACTACAAATGTAACAGAAATATGTTGACATAAAATGGCATGTTATTTGAAATCTACACGAAACAATGACAAAAGTACTTTTTTTCAATTTTTTCAATTTATTTATTTTTTTACCAATTGTCCAAATTAGTCTGTGATTGGCCTTAGTGTGACAGAAATCATATTTATATACAACTAAATATGACTCAGCAAACATGTTTTAAATGGATGATTCCTCACTTGATGACGAATGATCCATTTCCATATTTGCTGAGTCTTAAATTTGATGTCAGTGAACTTATCAGTGGTTGGTGTTAAAAAAAGCCCCCAAATCCCCTATGAGCAAGCACTTGGCGACAGTGGAGAGGAAAAACTCCCTCTTAATGGGGAGAAACCTCTGACAGAACCGGGCTCAGGAAGGGGTGGCCTTCTGTCTCGACCGAGAGGGGTTCAAATGTTCACTGACAATTTAGTTGTATATAAATATGATTTTTAGGACTTGATGTTGAGACCAATTATGTGAAATTGGGGACGCACACAGTTCCGCTTCTTCTTGTTCTTCTTCTTACTTGGCGGAATCTCTGGCAGGCTCTTAACTTCACTCTCGAGTTCAGCCACCTTGACATTGAGCATTTTCTGTTTGTCTCGTAGACTTTGCAAAGATTCCTGTACAGAGAATGCAGCTGACTCTTCTTTTTCTATCTTCTGTTGTTCTGTGGTGTCTTTTTCTTTCTGAGGCTCCTGCAGAGACATTGCAGTGGATGGCAGTGAGTCCTCTTTTTCCATCTTCTCCTGTTCTCCAGTCTCGTTTTCTTTCAGAGGCTCACATTTATGCATTTCATTTGCAGCAGTGGAATTTTGTTCTTTGTGCTGCTGTGGGATTTTAAGTGAGGAAACTTTGGCCTCTTTCAGCTCTCGCTCAAGAGACTCTACCTTCAAATCATGAAGGGCCTTGTTGGGGCAGAGCTGGGATTTCAGGTCACTGATTTCCAGGTTGAGTCTCTCCTGCTCCTGCCTATGTTTAACGGCCTGCTCTTCAAGCTGATTTTGAGCTGCTAGGAGCTGTTTCTGGAGCATCTCAATCTGCTCTTGCTGAATCCTACATTTGAGCTCAAATTCAGCCTCCTTAGAGGACTTCAGTCCTACAGAGTCAGTGTGTGAAGCCTCTGTGCTTGGAGTGGCAGACTCCACACACTGCTCTGTAGTAGGGTGGCTGATTTGGTCCTGCAGGGTAGCCATCACCTCATCCAATATGACAATAGCTTCATTGTCATTTGCGAGAGTGTCTGTCTCACTGATGTCATTGGGCTTATTACTAGAAGCCTCTTCCAGCTGCTCTATGAGGTCTTTAATCGTTTCCTCATGATTTTGCTTGTTCTCGTGAATTTGTTCATGAAGTTTGTTCACCTGAAACTGGTGATAAGAGGCCCTCTTGTTTGCACCTACCATTTTCCAGTAAAGGTTGTTCTGATGGTATTGGGAGGCTTCCAGTTGGTGTCTGAGAGCAGCAATCTGGTGCCAGGGATTAAACGGGGGTCTAAGAATGGGATAGGGTATATATTGCCAATTCCATTCATTAGGCACAGGGTTTGGTCTGCTGGGGTTCTTCCCATTTCCCTCTCTCTCCATGTCCTCCTTTGTATTTGAAATGGGGAGGGATTCAGCCTTTTCTTTTTCAGAAGTGGCTTCAGTGTTTTTTTCCATTTCTTCATTTTTCGGGTTTGCTCCATCACCCGTGCTGTTTTGAGCTTCAAGAAGAGCCCGGGCATATGCCCGAGTAATTGGTCTTCTTGGTTCTTCAGCCACTCTTTTCTGTTTTTGCTTTTTTTGTTTCTTTGGTTTCACAACCATTTCCTTTGGTGGTTGTGCCACAGGAGACTTTTCAGTATTTGGTTGTGCGGCTTTATCAACCTCAGGTTTTGGTCTTTCTAAGATTTTTGGTGTGATGACCATTTCTATTTTTGCTTCTGCCATTGTATATGCGTCAGCGTTTGCGTCTGCGTTTCTCTGCGTCTGCCTTGTCTTTGTTTTAACAACCAGGTTGTTTTGTGTTTCTGCCATCCGAGATCCACTAAAGTTGGTTGAATATCTCCCCTATTTAAGGGTTTTTCCAGTAGAATGTGCACCGTGACATCACAGGCTGTTCCTTTGATGTGCTGTTCCTTTGAAGTGCCATGATTGGAACAATTCAAAATAAAATGCCCACAAACCTAATGTAAAGGAAAGGCTTTTATTTTGTAGCACATACAAATTAACACTATAAAAGCTACTCTACAGGAATGGCAGTAAAAAATAAAACAAAAGCAAAATATGTTTTTTAAATGGTTGTTAAAAAAACAAACCAAAGTAGAAGACAACTGTTTAGTGGAAAGTATTCGACATTCTAGAGATTCTCAAGCATAATAACTTCTTTCATAATTTAAACAAGGACAGGTAGAAAACGTTCATATTTAGTAAAAGATATTTATTAACATTATCCAATGAGAGTTACTGACTGTCTGTAGGCAGTAAGATCTTGGTGGTTGCCGAGGCGACAGAATGTCGAGCTACATGTAAGCTACATGTAGCTACATGTGATGTCTCTGATGTGTATCTGTTTCTACCCGTGCTGATGCTAGCATGACTAAAGCTAGCCAAGCAGCAGTAAATATATGAAGTAAGGCAGAAGGATATACTCATCAAATAAACAGGATCATAAGAATATAAGACCACGAGCACTACAAATGTAACAGAAATATGTTGACATAAAATGGCATGTTATTTGAAATCTACACGAAACAATGACAAAAGTACTTTTTTTCAATTTTTTTAATTTATTTATTTTTTTACCAATTGTCCAAATTAGTCTGTGATTGGCCTTAGTGTGACAGAAATCATATTTATATACAACTAAATATGACTCAGCAAACATGTTTTAAATGGATGATTCCTCACTTGATGACGAATGATCCATTTCCATATTTGCTGAGTCTTAAATTTGATGTCAGTGAACTTATCAGTGGTTGGTGTTAAAAAAAGCCCCCAAATCCCCTATGAGCAAGCACTTGGCGACAGTGGAGAGGAAAAACTCCCTCTTAATGGGGAGAAACCTCTGACAGAACCGGGCTCAGGAAGGGGTGGCCTTCTGTCTCGACCGAGAGGGGTTCAAATGTTCACTGACAATTTAGTTGTATATAAATATGATTTTTAGGACTTGATGTTGAGACCAATTATGTGAAATTGGGGACGCACACAGTTCCGCTTCTTCTTGTTCTTCTTCTTACTTGGCGGAATCTCTGGCAGGCTCTTAACTTCACTCTCGAGTTCAGCCACCTTGACATTGAGCATTTTCTGTTTGTCTCGTAGACTTTGCAAAGATTCCTGTACAGAGAATGCAGCTGACTCTTCTTTTTCTATCTTCTGTTGTTCTGTGGTGTCTTTTTCTTTCTGAGGCTCCTGCAGAGACATTGCAGTGGATGGCAGTGAGTCCTCTTTTTCCATCTTCTCCTGTTCTCCAGTCTCGTTTTCTTTCAGAGGCTCACATTTATGCATTTCATTTGCAGCAGTGGAATTTTGTTCTTTGTGCTGCTGTGGGATTTTAAGTGAGGAAACTTTGGCCTCTTTCAGCTCTCGCTCAAGAGACTCTACCTTCAAATCATGAAGGGCCTTGTTGGGGCAGAGCTGGGATTTCAGGTCACTGATTTCCAGGTTGAGTGTCTCCTGCTCCTGCCTATGTTTAACGGCCTGCTCTTCAAGCTGATTTTGAGCTGCTAGGAGCTGTTTCTGGAGCATCTCAATCTGCTCTTGCTGAATCCTACATTTGAGCTCAAATTCAGCCTCCTTAGAGGACTTCAGTCCTACAGAGTCAGTGTGTGAAGCCTCTGTGCTTGGAGTGGCAGACTCCACACACTGCTCTGTAGTAGGGTGGCTGATTTGGTCCTGCAGGGTAGCCATCACCTCATCCAATATGACAATAGCTTCATTGTCATTTGCGAGAGTGTCTGTCTCACTGATGTCATTGGGCTTATTACTAGAAGCCTCTTCCAGCTGCTCTATGAGGTCTTTAATCGTTTCCTCATGATTTTGCTTGTTCTCGTGAATTTGTTCATGAAGTTTGTTCACCTGAAACTGGTGATAAGAGGCCCTCTTGTTTGCACCTACCATTTTCCAGTAAAGGTTGTTCTGATGGTATTGGGAGGCTTCCAGTTGGTGTCTGAGAGCAGCAATCTGGTGCCAGGGATTAAACGGGGGTCTAAGAATGGGATAGGGTATATATTTCCAATTCCATTCATTAGGCACAGGGTTTGGTCTGCTGGGGTTCTTCCCATTTCCCTCTCTCTCCATGTCCTCCTTTGTATTTGAAATGGGGAGGGATTCAGCCTTTTCTTTTTCAGAAGTGGCTTCAGTGTTTTTTTCCATTTCTTCATTTTTCGGGTTTGCTCCATCACCCGTGCTGTTTTGAGCTTCAAGAAGAGCCCGGGCATATGCCCGAGTAATTGGTCTTCTTGGTTCTTCAGCCACTCTTTTCTGTTTTTGCTTTTTTTGTTTCTTTGGTTTCACAACCATTTCCTTTGGTGGTTGTGCCACAGGAGACTTTTCAGTATTTGGTTGTGCGGCTTTATCAACCTCAGGTTTTGGTCTTTCTAAGATTTCTGGTGTGATGACCATTTCCATTTTTGCTTCTGCCATTGTATATGCGTCAGCGTTTGCGTCTGCGTTTCTCTGCGTCTGCCTTGTCTTTGTTTTAACAACCAGGTTGTTTTGTGTTTCTGCCATCCGAGATCCACTAAAGTTGGTTGAATATCTCCCCTATTTAAGGGTTTTTCCAGTAGAATGTGCACCGTGACATCACAGGCTGTTCCTTTGATGTGCTGTTCCTTTGAAGTGCCATGATTGGAACAATTCAAAATAAAATGCCCACAAACCTAATGTAAAGGAAAGGCTTTTATTTTGTAGCACATACAAATTAACACTATAAAAGCTACTCTACAGGAATTGCAGTAAAAAATAAAACAAAAGCAAAATATGTTTTTTAAATGGTTGTTAAAAAAACGAACCAAAGTAGAAGACAACTGTTTAGTGGAAAGTATTCGACATTCTAGAGATTCTCAAGCATAATAACTTCTTTCATAATTTAAACAAGGACAGGTAGAAAACGTTCATATTTAGTAAAAGATATTTATTAACATTATCCAATGAGAGTTACTGACTGTCTGTAGGCAGTAAGATCTTGGTGGTTGCCGAGGCGACAGAATGTCGAGCTACATGTAAGCTACATGTAGCTACATGTGATGTCTCTGATGTGTATCTGTTTCTACCCGTGCTGATGCTAGCATGACTAAAGCTAGCCAAGCAGCAGTAAATATGTGAAGTAAGGCAGAAGGATATACTCATCAAATAAACAGGATCATAAGAATATAAGACCACGAGCACTACAAATGTAACAGAAATATGTTGACATAAAATGGCATGTTATTTGAAATCTACACGAAACAATGACAAAAGTACTTTTTTTCAATTTTTTCAATTTATTTATTTTTTTACCAATTGTCCAAATTAGTCTGTGATTGGCCTTAGTGTGACAGAAATCATATTTATATACAACTAAATATGACTCAGCAAACATGTTTTAAATGGATGATTCCTCACTTGATGACGAATGATCCATTTCCATATTTGCTGAGTCTTAAATTTGATGTCAGTGAACTTATCAGTGGTTGGTGTTAAAAAACGCCCCCAAATCCCCTATGAGCAAGCACTTGGCGACAGTGGAGAGGAAAAACTCCCTCTTAATGGGGAGAAACCTCTGACAGAACCGGGCTCAGGAAGGGGTGGCCTTCTGTCTCGACCGAGAGGGGTTCAAATGTTCACTGACAATTTAGTTGTATATAAATATGATTTTTAGGACTTGATGTTGAGACCAATTATGTGAAATTGGGGACGCACACAGTTCCGCTTCTTCTTGTTCTTCTTCTTACTTGGCGGAATCTCTGGCAGGCTCTTAACTTCACTCTCGAGTTCAGCCACCTTGACATTGAGCATTTTCTGTTTGTCTCGTAGACTTTGCAAAGATTCCTGTACAGAGAATGCAGCTGACTCTTCTTTTTCTATCTTCTGTTGTTCTGTGGTGTCTTTTTCTTTCTGAGGCTCCTGCAGAGACATTGCAGTGGATGGCAGTGAGTCCTCTTTTTCCATCTTCTCCTGTTCTCCAGTCTCGTTTTCTTTCAGAGGCTCACATTTATGCATTTCATTTGCAGCAGTGGAATTTTGTTCTTTGTGCTGCTGTGGGATTTTAAGTGAGGAAACTTTGGCCTCTTTCAGCTCTCGCTCAAGAGACTCTACCTTCAAATCATGAAGGGCCTTGTTGGGGCAGAGCTGGGATTTCAGGTCACTGATTTCCAGGTTGAGTGTCTCCTGCTCCTGCCTATGTTTAACGGCCTGCTCTTCAAGCTGATTTTGAGCTGCTAGGAGCTGTTTCTGGAGCATCTCAATCTGCTCTTGCTGAATCCTACATTTGAGCTCAAATTCAGCCTCCTTAGAGGACTTCAGTCCTACAGAGTCAGTGTGTGAAGCCTCTGTGCTTGGAGTGGCAGACTCCACACACTGCTCTGTGGTAGGGTGGCTGATTTGGTCCTGCAGGGTAGCCATCACCTCATCCAATATGACAATAGCTTCATTGTCATTTGCGAGAGTGTCTGTCTCACTGATGTCATTGGGCTTATTACTAGAAGCCTCTTCCAGCTGCTCTATGAGGTCTCTAATCGTTTCCTCATGATTTTGCTTGTTCTCGTGAATTTGTTCATGAAGTTTGTTCACCTGAAACTGGTGATAAGAGGCCCTCTTGTTTGCACCTACCATTTTCCAGTAAAGGTTGTTCTGATGGTATTGGGAGGCTTCCAGTTGGTGTCTGAGAGCAGCAATCTGGTGCCAGGGATTAAACGGGGGTCTAAGAATGGGATAGGGTATATATTGCCAATTCCATTCATTAGGCACAGGGTTTGGTCTGCTGGGGTTCTTCCCATTTCCCTCTCTCTCCATGTCCTCCTTTGTATTTGAAATGGGGAGGGATTCAGCCTTTTCTTTTTCAGAAGTGGCTTCAGTGTTTTTTTCCATTTCTTCATTTTTCGGGTTTGCTCCATCACCCGTGCTGTTTTGAGCTTCAAGAAGAGCCCGGGCATATGCCCGAGTAATTGGTCTTCTTGGTTCTTCAGCCACTCTTTTCTGTTTTTGCTTTTTTTGTTTCTTTGGTTTCACAACCATTTCCTTTGGTGGTTGTGCCACAGGAGACTTTTCAGTATTTGGTTGTGCGGCTTTATCAACCTCAGGTTTTGGTCTTTCTAAGATTTCTGGTGTGATGACCATTTCTATTTTTGCTTCTGCCATTGTATATGCGTCAGCGTTTGCGTCTGCGTTTCTCTGCGTCTGCCTTGTCTTTGTTTTAACAACCAGGTTGTTTTGTGTTTCTGCCATCCGAGATCCACTAAAGTTGGTTGAATGTCTCCCCTATTTAAGGGTTTTTCCAGTAGAATGTGCACCGTGACATCACAGGCTGTTCCTTTGATGTGCTGTTCCTTTGAAGTGCCATGATTGGAACAATTCAAAATAAAATGCCCACAAACCTAATGTAAAGGAAAGGCTTTTATTTTGTAGCACATACAAATGAACACTATAAAAGCTACTCTACAGGAATGGCAGTAAAAAATAAAACAAAAGCAAAATATGTTTTTTAAATGGTTGTTAAAAAAACGAACCAAAGTAGAAGACAACTGTTTAGTGGAAAGTATTCGACATTCTAGAGATTCTCAAGCATAATAACTTCTTTCATAATTTAAACAAGGACAGGTAGAAAACGTTCATATTTAGTAAAAGATATTTATTAACATTATCCAATGAGAGTTACTGACTGTCTGTAGGCAGTAAGATCTTGGTGGTTGCCGAGGCGACAGAATGTCATCTAATTTTTGTTTTAAATTCAGTTTCAATGCTGAATCTAAGAAACAACAGGCTGCAGAGGGAGACTTTAATAGAGGTTTACTAACTCTTACTATCATATCCATTGTGGAAAAATCTGTCTTTATTTAGCATAATATATTTGTTATAAGCGCTAAATATGTTTTATGATTAACTGATGAACACTAACATACCAAGCTGACAATTCTGCTCACCAGTCAGCAGCTTATATTCACAAAAAACGGATAAATCTGCGATCCATGCAACTCTAACCAGCCAACAAAAACATGTGTTTCACAAGTTTATTTTGTGAAATGTTAAAAGGCACAAAAAATAAAACAATAAAATCAAACAATATGTTTTCAAGACTTTTTCACAAGTTCCTATATCTCACTGAAATGTTACTCTGTAGCTGATTTCTCGTATTTTAAGTGTGATGAGAAATTTTGACTAGAAACAAGACCAATATACTTGATAAGATTTTGAGTTTTTGCAGTGTATATGCAGCTGATTGATTTGGTCTTTAACCAACATGGAATCATTTATGTTGGGCAGCTTTGGCTATGTGTACTAATCAGTGCTTCAGTCCCCAATGCTATCAGTCCACACATCAAAGGGCAAGATACTGAACCTTCGATTGTCCCCAATGCATTTGGGTGTGAATGAAATGTATGACTATGACTTCTAGTTCAAAAAGGGCTATTTATGTATTTAAGTCCAGTTGTTGCTCATTCACTGTTACTTTGAACGTGTCATGCTATCACCACTCTGTGTAACAGATATTTCCTATATAAGCAAATATGTTTCACACTATTTACCTACTGAAATGAATTCGTAACACCAGAAAAATGTTTAACTGTTTATTTCTGGAATAATAATAATGCATTTCTTGCATTTCTCATGGGTTCTAATGGGGGCCTTTCTTAAAATTACTGGTCCCAGTAACAAAGGCGCTTGTCGACTCAGAAATCGAGGGAAAACCAACAACACACCCGGCAGAACATTATGTTATTTACACGGGTGCACATAAGTGGTCCGCAGGTGCGCATTCGCTGTCAAAATAAAAGACGCGCACCAGATAAGAAGTTGCAAAACGCGTTTGCGTCCATATAAAAGGCACTGTTTTTGTCCGCTAGAGTGGGATTTTCACGGCACATTCTGCACCACATCTCTGTGCGTTCATCATTTGTTTGAAGCCAGCTTACCTCCTGCAACCACTTTTCAGAGAATACACGCTTCTTTTGTGGTTCGGACTCCTTCTGACATTTCTTTGGAGGTGGAGGAACACCAAAGTAATTGCTTAAAGGAGCTTCTTCGACATCTTTAAGAGTTCTAAACAAATGTCTGTCCTCCTCCAGAAAATCTTATGTACGCAAACACGCGTTGCAACTTCTTATCTTGTGCGCGTTTTTTATTTTGACAGCAAATGCTCACCTGCGGTCCACTTATGTGCACCCCTGGTTATTTAGCTTGTCATATTGCAGCCACAGAAATTCTTTTGTCCATGAAACCATAAAGCTGCACTTTCTTTTTGTTCTTTTCCGTTTTGTGGTAAGCTTTTCTTTGGCTGTCACTTCTTCACCCTGACCTGTCTTATTTGGCTGAACTAAAATATATATCCTGCTGCTTTTACACACGCACTCACGTTGTCAGCGATTCTCTGCGCGATCAACCTCTCACATGTTTAATCTTGCTGTGGGAGATTTCACTTGTCATGTTTGCTAGTGATGTGCGGATCGATTCTGAAATATCGATTCCTCCGATACCAATCATTTATGTTCTAGAATCGATTCTCACATTAAAATATCGATATTTTAGTAATTTAGGGTAAATTTGTAGTTTATCATTAACAGGAACACAGTGGAAAGAAACTATAACATTCGGATTGTCCACATTCAAAGGAACTACTTCCTCTTCCGCCTTTCATAGTCATGTGCGAAATACGGCTGTATAAATGTCTTGCAGCCCCTTGGCGTGCGCACTCACAACAATGGCTGAGCATAATCCGGTCGTTAAGTCTGACGTCACTAGCCGTGTCTGGGCCTAAACTCCGCTGCAGGTCCATATATCAAACGATCACTATGGCATTACTGAGAGTTGAAAAACTGTCTAAAGTCTTTCATCTTTAATAAAATGATCAGCGTTGTGTGTAGGTGGTTGTGGGTGTGTGTATGTCCAGTCCGACGCTGTGTCCCAATTCAGGGTCTGCACGCTTGAAGTACGCATTTTAAGTGCGGTTATGTCACCGCCACGCGACGACGGCTGTCCCAATTCGAAGTGTACTTCAAATGGGTGTGGATAATTTTGCCGCAAAATACAGCAGAAGGGAGCGGCCGAACTTTCAAAGGTAAGTACTGAATATGACGTCACTTATTTATGTGCGAATGTTTAATAACGAAGAACATTAAAACATTACTATTGGCCACATGTCGGCAAAGTTATGTGACATTAGTGATGTTTGTACTTTCAACGTTAACTTGGTTGTATATATATGTGTATATATATATATGTGTGTGTGTGTGTGTATATGTATATATGTATGTATATGCATATATCATAATAATCTGACAATACTATAATATTGGCCATATTATATTTACATTACCACAGTGAGATGATTTTAGTCTCGTGACCAACATTAGCTAATTGTTATTTACTAACTAATCTTGAAATAACTGTTCGGTACAGAAATGAAGCCCAACAATCATGTTTTACAGTCCCGTGGTCTCAGCCTCAGATACTCAACTAATCAAAGTGATGTCATGACAAAAATGAATGACCAACAAAACATTTTTCTCCTTCATTTCTGTCACACAAAGCTGTATGAAACGTTCCTCGCGGTTAGTATCATGGTTGCTAGGCAACCTGAACAGCGCGACGAAGGCTAGACCGTCCCATTTCACAAGCCTCTCACTTCCGCACTTCTCGTACTTATAGTACGCACCGTACGTAGTACGCGTAGTGCGCTTAGTGTGCGTACTTCAAGCGTGCGGTCTCTTAATTGGGACACAGCCCATGAGTTTAAGCTACATGTAGCTACATGTGATGTCTCTGATGTGTATCTGTTTCTACCCGTGCTGATGCTAGCATGACTAAAGCTAGCCAAGCAGCAGTAAATATGTGAAGTAAGGCAGAAGGATATACTCATCAAATAAACAGGATCATAAGAATATAAGACCACGAGCACTACAAATGTAACAGAAATATGTTGACATAAAATGGCATGTTATTTGAAATCTACACGAAACAATGACAAAAGTACTTTTTTTCAATTTTTTCAATTTATTTATTTTTTTACCAATTGACCAAATTAGTCTGTGATTGGCCTTAGTGTGACAGAAATCATATTTATATACAACTAAATATGACTCAGCAAACATGTTTTAAATGGATGATTCCTCACTTGATGACGAATGATCCATTTCCATATTTGCTGAGTCTTAAATTTGATGTCAGTGAACTTATCAGTGGTTGGTGTTAAAAAAAGCCCCCAAATCCCCTATGAGCAAGCACTTGGCGACAGTGGAGAGGAAAAACTCCCTCTTAATGGGGAGAAACCTCTGACAGAACCGGGCTCAGGAAGGGGTGGCCTTCTGTCTCGACCGAGAGGGGTTCAAATGTTCACTGACAATTTAGTTGTATATAAATATGATTTTTAGGACTTGATGTTGAGACCAATTATGTGAAATTGGGGACGCACACAGTTCCGCTTCTTCTTGTTCTTCTTCTTACTTGGCGGAATCTCTGGCAGGCTCTTAACTTCACTCTCGAGTTCAGCCACCTTGACATTGAGCATTTTCTGTTTGTCTCGTAGACTTTGCAAAGATTCCTGTACAGAGAATGCAGCTGACTCTTCTTTTTCTATCTTCTGTTGTTCTGTGGTGTCTTTTTCTTTCTGAGGCTCCTGCAGAGACATTGCAGTGGATGGCAGTGAGTCCTCTTTTTCCATCTTCTCCTGTTCTCCAGTCTCGTTTTCTTTCAGAGGCTCACATTTATGCATTTCATTTGCAGCAGTGGAATTTTGTTCTTTGTGCTGCTGTGGGATTTTAAGTGAGGAAACTTTGGCCTCTTTCAGCTCTCGCTCAAGAGACTCTACCTTCAAATCATGAAGGGCCTTGTTGGGGCAGAGCTGGGATTTCAGGTCACTGATTTCCAGGTTGAGTCTCTCCTGCTCCTGCCTATGTTTAACGGCCTGCTCTTCAAGCTGATTTTGAGCTGCTAGGAGCTGTTTCTGGAGCATCTCAATCTGCTCTTGCTGAATCCTACATTTGAGCTCAAATTCAGCCTCCTTAGAGGACTTCAGTCCTACAGAGTCAGTGTGTGAAGCCTCTGTGCTTGGAGTGGCAGACTCCACACACTGCTCTGTAGTAGGGTGGCTGATTTGGTCCTGCAGGGTAGCCATCACCTCATCCAATATGACAATAGCTTCATTGTCATTTGCGAGAGTGTCTGTCTCACTGATGTCATTGGGCTTATTACTAGAAGCCTCTTCCAGCTGCTCTATGAGGTCTTTAATCGTTTCCTCATGATTTTGCTTGTTCTCGTGAATTTGTTCATGAAGTTTGTTCACCTGAAACTGGTGATAAGAGGCCCTCTTGTTTGCACCTACCATTTTCCAGTAAAGGTTGTTCTGATGGTATTGGGAGGCTTCCAGTTGGTGTCTGAGAGCAGCAATCTGGTGCCAGGGATTAAACGGGGGTCTAAGAATGGGATAGGGTATATATTTCCAATTCCATTCATTAGGCACAGGGTTTGGTCTGCTGGGGTTCTTCCCATTTCCCTCTCTCTCCATGTCCTCCTTTGTATTTGAAATGGGGAGGGATTCAGCCTTTTCTTTTTCAGAAGTGGCTTCAGTGTTTTTTTCCATTTCTTCATTTTTCGGGTTTGCTCCATCACCCGTGCTGTTTTGAGCTTCAAGAAGAGCCCGGGCATATGCCCGAGTAATTGGTCTTCTTGGTTCTTCAGCCACTCTTTTCTGTTTTTGCTTTTTTTGTTTCTTTGGTTTCACAACCATTTCCTTTGGTGGTTGTGCCACAGGAGACTTTTCAGTATTTGGTTGTGCGGCTTTATCAACCTCAGGTTTTGGTCTTTCTAAGATTTCTGGTGTGATGACCATTTCTATTTTTGCTTCTGCCATTGTATATGCGTCAGCGTTTGCGTCTGCGTTTCTCTGCGTCTGCCTTGTCTTTGTTTTAACAACCAGGTTGTTTTGTGTTTCTGCCATCCGAGATCCACTAAAGTTGGATGAATGTCTCCCCTATTTAAGGGTTTTTCCAGTAGAATGTGCACCGTGACATCACAGGCTGTTCCTTTGATGTGCTGTTCCTTTGAAGTGCCATGATTGGAACAATTCAAAATAAAATGCCCACAAACCTAATGTAAAGGAAAGGCTTTTATTTTGTAGCACATACAAATTAACACTATAAAAGCTACTCTACAGGAATTGCAGTAAAAAATAAAACAAAAGCAAAATATGTTTTTTAAATGGTTGTTAAAAAAACGAACCAAAGTAGAAGACAACTGTTTAGTGGAAAGTATTCGACATTCTAGAGATTCTCAAGCATAATAACTTCTTTCATAATTTAAACAAGGACAGGTAGAAAATGTTCATATTTAGTAAAATATATTTATTAACATTATCCAATGAGAGTTACTGACTGTCTGTAGGCAGTAAGATCTTGGTGGTTGCCGAGGCGACAGAATGTCGAGCTACATGTAAGCTACATGTAGCTACATGTGATGTCTCTGATGTGTATCTGTTTCTACCTGTGCTGATGCTAGCATGACTAAAGCTAGCCAAGCAGCAGTAAATATGTGAAGTAAGGCAGAAGGATATACTCATCAAATAAACAGGATCATAAGAATATAAGACCACGAGCACTACAAATGTAACAGAAATATGTTGACATAAAATGGCATGTTATTTGAAATCTACACGAAACAATGACAAAAGTACTTTTTTTCAATTTTTTCAATTTATTTATTTTTTTACCAATTGACCAAATTAGTCTGTGATTGGCCTTAGTGTGACAGAAATCATATTTATATACAACTAAATATGACTCAGCAAACATGTTTTAAATGGATGATTCCTCACTTGATGACGAATGATCCATTTCCATATTTGCTGAGTCTTAAATTTGATGTCAGTGAACTTATCAGTGGTTGGTGTTAAAAAAAGCCCCCAAATCCCCTATGAGCAAGCACTTGGCGACAGTGGAGAGGAAAAACTCCCTCTTAATGGGGAGAAACCTCTGACAGAACCGGGCTCAGGAAGGGGTGGCCTTCTGTCTCGACCGAGAGGGGTTCAAATGTTCACTGACAATTTAGTTGTATATAAATATGATTTTTAGGACTTGATGTTGAGACCAATTATGTGAAATTGGGGACGCACACAGTTCCGCTTCTTCTTGTTCTTCTTCTTACTTGGCGGAATCTCTGGCAGGCTCTTAACTTCACTCTCGAGTTCAGCCACCTTGACATTGAGCATTTTCTGTTTGTCTCGTAGACTTTGCAAAGATTCCTGTACAGAGAATGCAGCTGACTCTTCTTTTTCTATCTTCTGTTGTTCTGTGGTGTCTTTTTCTTTCTGAGGCTCCTGCAGAGACATTGCAGTGGATGGCAGTGAGTCCTCTTTTTCCATCTTCTCCTGTTCTCCAGTCTCGTTTTCTTTCAGAGGCTCACATTTATGCATTTCATTTGCAGCAGTGGAATTTTGTTCTTTGTGCTGCTGTGGGATTTTAAGTGAGGAAACTTTGGCCTCTTTCAGCTCTCGCTCAAGAGACTCTACCTTCAAATCATGAAGGGCCTTGTTGGGGCAGAGCTGGGATTTCAGGTCACTGATTTCCAGGTTGAGTCTCTCCTGCTCCTGCCTATGTTTAACGGCCTGCTCTTCAAGCTGATTTTGAGCTGCTAGGAGCTGTTTCTGGAGCATCTCAATCTGCTCTTGCTGAATCCTACATTTGAGCTCAAATTCAGCCTCCTTAGAGGACTTCAGTCCTACAGAGTCAGTGTGTGAAGCCTCTGTGCTTGGAGTGGCAGACTCCACACACTGCTCTGTAGTAGGGTGGCTGATTTGGTCCTGCAGGGTAGCCATCACCTCATCCAATATGACAATAGCTTCATTGTCATTTGCGAGAGTGTCTGTCTCACTGATGTCATTGGGCTTATTACTAGAAGCCTCTTCCAGCTGCTCTATGAGGTCTTTAATCGTTTCCTCATGATTTTGCTTGTTCTCGTGAATTTGTTCATGAAGTTTGTTCACCTGAAACTGGTGATAAGAGGCCCTCTTGTTTGCACCTACCATTTTCCAGTAAAGGTTGTTCTGATGGTATTGGGAGGCTTCCAGTTGGTGTCTGAGAGCAGCAATCTGGTGCCAGGGATTAAACGGGGGTCTAAGAATGGGATAGGGTATATATTTCCAATTCCATTCATTAGGCACAGGGTTTGGTCTGCTGGGGTTCTTCCCATTTCCCTCTCTCTCCATGTCCTCCTTTGTATTTGAAATGGGGAGGGATTCAGCCTTTTCTTTTTCAGAAGTGGCTTCAGTGTTTTTTTCCATTTCTTCATTTTTCGGGTTTGCTCCATCACCCGTGCTGTTTTGAGCTTCAAGAAGAGCCCGGGCATATGCCCGAGTAATTGGTCTTCTTGGTTCTTCAGCCACTCTTTTCTGTTTTTGCTTTTTTTGTTTCTTTGGTTTCACAACCATTTCCTTTGGTGGTTGTGCCACAGGAGACTTTTCAGTATTTGGTTGTGCGGCTTTATCAACCTCAGGTTTTGGTCTTTCTAAGATTTCTGGTGTGATGACCATTTCTATTTTTGCTTCTGCCATTGTATATGCGTCAGCGTTTGCGTCTGCGTTTCTCTGCGTCTGCCTTGTCTTTGTTTTAACAACCAGGTTGTTTTGTGTTTCTGCCATCCGAGATCCACTAAAGTTGGATGAATGTCTCCCCTATTTAAGGGTTTTTCCAGTAGAATGTGCACCGTGACATCACAGGCTGTTCCTTTGATGTGCTGTTCCTTTGAAGTGCCATGATTGGAACAATTCAAAATAAAATGCCCACAAACCTAATGTAAAGGAAAGGCTTTTATTTTGTAGCACATACAAATTAACACTATAAAAGCTACTCTACAGGAATTGCAGTAAAAAATAAAACAAAAGCAAAATATGTTTTTTAAATGGTTGTTAAAAAAACGAACCAAAGTAGAAGACAACTGTTTAGTGGAAAGTATTCGACATTCTAGAGATTCTCAAGCATAATAACTTCTTTCATAATTTAAACAAGGACAGGTAGAAAATGTTCATATTTAGTAAAAGATATTTATTAACATTATCCAATGAGAGTTACTGACTGTCTGTAGGCAGTAAGATCTTGGTGGTTGCCGAGGCGACAGAATGTCGAGCTACATGTAAGCTACATGTAGCTACATGTGATGTCTCTGATGTGTATCTGTTTCTACCTGTGCTGATGCTAGCATGACTAAAGCTAGCCAAGCAGCAGTAAATATGTGAAGTAAGGCAGAAGGATATACTCATCAAATAAACAGGATCATAAGAATATAAGACCACGAGCACTACAAATGTAACAGAAATATGTTGACATAAAATGGCATGTTATTTGAAATCTACACGAAACAATGACAAAACTACTTTTTTTCAATTTTTTCAATTTATTTATTTTTTTACCAATTGACCAAATTAGTCTGTGATTGGCCTTAGTGTGACAGAAATCATATTTATATACAACTAAATATGACTCAGCAAACATGTTTTAAATGGATGATTCCTCACTTGATGACGAATGATCCATTTCCATATTTGCTGAGTCTTAAATTTGATGTCAGTGAACTTATCAGTGGTTGGTGTTAAAAAAAGCCCCCAAATCCCCTATGAGCAAGCACTTGGCGACAGTGGAGAGGAAAAACTCCCTCTTAATGGGGAGAAACCTCTGACAGAACCGGGCTCAGGAAGGGGTGGCCTTCTGTCTCGACCGAGAGGGGTTCAAATGTTCACTGACAATTTAGTTGTATATAAATATGATTTTTAGGACTTGATGTTGAGACCAATTATGTGAAATTGGGGACGCACACAGTTCCGCTTCTTCTTGTTCTTCTTCTTACTTGGCGGAATCTCTGGCAGGCTCTTAACTTCACTCTCGAGTTCAGCCACCTTGACATTGAGCATTTTCTGTTTGTCTCGTAGACTTTGCAAAGATTCCTGTACAGAGAATGCAGCTGACTCTTCTTTTTCTATCTTCTGTTGTTCTGTGGTGTCTTTTTCTTTCTGAGGCTCCTGCAGAGACATTGCAGTGGATGGCAGTGAGTCCTCTTTTTCCATCTTCTCCTGTTCTCCAGTCTCGTTTTCTTTCAGAGGCTCACATTTATGCATTTCATTTGCAGCAGTGGAATTTTGTTCTTTGTGCTGCTGTGGGATTTTAAGTGAGGAAACTTTGGCCTCTTTCAGCTCTCGCTCAAGAGACTCTACCTTCAAATCATGAAGGGCCTTGTTGGGGCAGAGCTGGGATTTCAGGTCACTGATTTCCAGGTTGAGTGTCTCCTGCTCCTGCCTATGTTTAACGGCCTGCTCTTCAAGCTGATTTTGAGCTGCTAGGAGCTGTTTCTGGAGCATCTCAATCTGCTCTTGCTGAATCCTACATTTGAGCTCAAATTCAGCCTCCTTAGAGGACTTCAGTCCTACAGAGTCAGTGTGTGAAGCCTCTGTGCTTGGAGTGGCAGACTCCACACACTGCTCTGTGGTAGGGTGGCTGATTTGGTCCTGCAGGGTAGCCATCACCTCATCCAATATGACAATAGCTTCATTGTCATTTGCGAGAGTGTCTGTCTCACTGATGTCATTGGGCTTATTACTAGAAGCCTCTTCCAGCTGCTCTATGAGGTCTTTAATCGTTTCCTCATGATTTTGCTTGTTCTCACGAATTTGTTCATGAAGTTTGTTCACCTGAAACTGGTGATAAGAGGCCCTCTTGTTTGCACCTACCATTTTCCAGTAAAGGTTGTTCTGATGGTATTGGGAGGCTTCCAGTTGGTGTCTGAGAGCAGCAATCTGGTGCCAGGGATTAAACGGGGGTCTAAGAATGGGATAGGGTATATATTGCCAATTCCATTCATTAGGCACAGGGTTTGGTCTGCTGGGGTTCTTCCCATTTCCCTCTCTCTCCATGTCCTCCTTTGTATTTGAAATGGGGAGGGATTCAGCCTTTTCTTTTTCAGAAGTGGCTTCAGTGTTTTTTTCCATTTCTTCATTTTTCGGTTTTGCTCCATCACCCGTGCTGTTTTGAGCTTCAAGAAGAGCCCGGGCATATGCCCGAGTAATTGGTCTTCTTGGTTCTTCAGCCACTCTTTTCTGTTTTTGCTTTTTTTGTTTCTTTGGTTTCACAACCATTTCCTTTGGTGGTTGTGCCACAGGAGACTTTTCAGTATTTGGTTGTGCGGCTTTATCAACCTCAGGTTTTGGTCTTTCTAAGATTTCTGGTGTGATGACCATTTCTATTTTTGCTTCTGCCATTGTATATGCGTCAGCGTTTGCGTCTGCGTTTCTCTGCGTCTGCCTTGTCTTTGTTTTAACAACCAGGTTGTTTTGTGTTTCTGCCATCCGAGATCCACTAAAGTTGGTTGAATGTCTCCCCTATTTAAGGGTTTTTCCAGTAGAATGTGCACTGTGACATCACAGGCTGTTCCTTTGATGTGCTGTTCCTTTGAAGTGCCATGATTGGAACAATTCAAAATAAAATGCCCACAAACCTAATGTAAAGGAAAGGCTTTTATTTTGTAGCACATACAAATTAACACTATAAAAGCTACTCTACAGGAATTGCAGTAAAAAATAAAACAAAAGCAAAATATGTTTTTTAAATGGTTGTTAAAAAAACGAACCAAAGTAGAAGACAACTGTTTAGTGGAAAGTATTCGACATTCTAGAGATTCTCAAGCATAATAACTTCTTTCATAATTTAAACAAGGACAGGTAGAAAACGTTCATATTTAGTAAAAGATATTTATTAACATTATCCAATGAGAGTTACTGACTGTCTGTAGGCAGTAAGATCTTGGTGGTTGCCGAGGCGACAGAATGTCGAGCTACATGTAAGCTACATGTAGCTACATGTGATGTCTCTGATGTGTATCTGTTTCTACCCGTGCTGATGCTAGCATGACTAAAGCTAGCCAAGCAGCAGTAAATATGTGAAGTAAGGCAGAAGGATATACTCATCAAATAAACAGGATCATAAGAATATAAGACCACGAGCACTACAAATGTAACAGAAATATGTTGACATAAAATGGCATGTTATTTGAAATCTACACGAAACAATGACAAAACTACTTTTTTTCAATTTTTTCAATTTATTTATTTTTTTACCAATTGTCCAAATTAGTCTGTGATTGGCCTTAGTGTGACAGAAATCATATTTATATACAACTAAATATGACTCAGCAAACATGTTTTAAATGGATGATTCCTCACTTGATGACGAATGATCCATTTCCATATTTGCTGAGTCTTAAATTTGATGTCAGTGAACTTATCAGTGGTTGGTGTTAAAAAAAGCCCCCAAATCCCCTATGAGCAAGCACTTGGCGACAGTGGAGAGGAAAAACTCCCTCTTAATGGGGAGAAACCTCTGACAGAACCGGGCTCAGGAAGGGGTGGCCTTCTGTCTTGACCGAGAGGGGTTCAAATGTTCACTGACAATTTAGTTGTATATAAATATGATTTTTAGGACTTGATGTTGAGACCAATTATGTGAAATTGGGGACGCACACAGTTCCGCTTCTTCTTGTTCTTCTTCTTACTTGGCGGAATCTCTGGCAGGCTCTTAACTTCACTCTCGAGTTCAGCCACCTTGACATTGAGCATTTTCTGTTTGTCTCGTAGACTTTGCAAAGATTCCTGTACAGAGAATGCAGCTGACTCTTCTTTTTCTATCTTCTGTTGTTCTGTGGTGTCTTTTTCTTTCTGAGGCTCCTGCAGAGACATTGAAGTGGATGGCAGTGAGTCCTCTTTTTCCATCTTCTCCTGTTCTCCAGTCTCGTTTTCTTTCAGAGGCTCACATTTATGCATTTCATTTGCAGCAGTGGAATTTTGTTCTTTGTGCTGCTGTGGGATTTTAAGTGAGGAAACTTTGGCCTCTTTCAGCTCTCGCTCAAGAGACTCTACCTTCAAATCATGAAGGGCCTTGTTGGGGCAGAGCTGGGATTTCAGGTCACTGATTTCCAGGTTGAGTGTCTCCTGCTCCTGCCTATGTTTAACGGCCTGCTCTTCAAGCTGATTTTGAGCTGCTAGGAGCTGTTTCTGGAGCATCTCAATCTGCTCTTGCTGAATCCTACATTTGAGCTCAAATTCAGCCTCCTTAGAGGACTTCAGTCCTACAGAGTCAGTGTGTGAAGCCTCTGTGCTTGGAGTGGCAGACTCCACACACTGCTCTGTGGTAGGGTGGCTGATTTGGTCCTGCAGGGTAGCCATCACCTCATCCAATATGACAATAGCTTCATTGTCATTTGCGAGAGTGTCTGTCTCACTGATGTCATTGGGCTTATTACTAGAAGCCTCTTCCAGCTGCTCTATGAGGTCTTTAATCGTTTCCTCATGATTTTGCTTGTTCTCGTGAATTTGTTCATGAAGTTTGTTCACCTGAAACTGGTGATAAGAGGCCCTCTTGTTTGCACCTACCATTTTCCAGTAAAGGTTGTTCTGATGGTATTGGGAGGCTTCCAGTTGGTGTCTGAGAGCAGCAATCTCATGCCAGGGATTAAACGGGGGTCTAAGAATGGGATAGGGTATATATTTCCAATTCCATTCATTAGGCACAGGGTTTGGTCTGCTGGGGTTCTTCCCATTTCCCTCTCTCTCCATGTCCTCCTTTGTATTTGAAATGGGGAGGGATTCAGCCTTTTCTTTTTCAGAAGTGGCTTCAGTGTTTTTTTCCATTTCTTCATTTTTCGGGTTTGCTCCATCACCCGTGCTGTTTTGAGCTTCAAGAAGAGCCCGGGCATATGCCCGAGTAATTGGTCTTCTTGGTTCTTCAGCCACTCTTTTCTGTTTTTGCTTTTTTTGTTTCTTTGGTTTCACAACCATTTCCTTTGGTGGTTGTGCCACAGGAGACTTTTCACTATTTGGTTGTGCGGCTTTATCAACCTCAGGTTTTGGTCTTTCTAAGATTTTTGGTGTGATGACCATTTCTATTTTTGCTTCTGCCATTGTATATGCGTCAGCGTTTGCGTCTGTGTTTCTCTGCGTCTGCCTTGTCTTTGTTTTAACAACCAGGTTGTTTTGTGTTTCTGCCATCCGAGATCCACTAAAGTTGGTTGAATATCTCCCCTATTTAAGGGTTTTTCCAGTAGAATGTGCACCGTGACATCACAGGCTGTTCCTTTGATGTGCTGTTCCTTTGAAGTGCCATGATTGGAACAATTCAAAATAAAATGCCCACAAACCTAATGTAAAGGAAAGGCTTTTATTTTGTAGCACATACAAATTAACACTATAAAAGCTACTCTACAGGAATTGCAGTAAAAAATAAAACAAAAGCAAAATATGTTTTTTAAATGGTTGTTAAAAAAACGAACCAAAGTAGAAGACAACTGTTTAGTGGAAAGTATTCGACATTCTAGAGATTCTCAAGCATAATAACTTCTTTCATAATTTAAACAAGGACAGGTAGAAAACGTTCATATTTAGTAAAAGATATTTATTAACATTATCCAATGAGAGTTACTGACTGTCTGTAGGCAGTAAGATCTTGGTGGTTGCCGAGGCGACAGAATGTCGAGCTACATGTAAGCTACATGTAGCTACATGTGATGTCTCTGATGTGTATCTGTTTCTACCCGTGCTGATGCTAGCATGACTAAAGCTAGCCAAGCAGCAGTAAATATGTGAAGTAAGGCAGAAGGATATACTCATCAAATAAACAGGATCATAAGAATATAAGACCACGAGCACTACAAATGTAACAGAAATATGTTGACATAAAATGGCATGTTATTTGAAATTTACACGAAACAATGACACAATTACTTTTTTTCAATTTTTTCAATTTATTTATTTTTTTACCAATTGTCCAAATTAGTCTGTGATTGGCCTTAGTGTGACAGAAATCATATTTATATACAACTAAATATGACTCAGCAAACATGTTTTAAATGGATGATTCCTCACTTGATGACGAATGATCCATTTCCATATTTGCTGAGTCTTAAATTTGATGTCAGTGAACTTATCAGTGGTTGGTGTTAAAAAAAGCCCCCAAATCCCCTATGAGCAAGCACTTGGCGACAGTGGAGAGGAAAAACTCCCTCTTAATGGGGAGAAACCTCTGACAGAACCGGGCTCAGGAAGGGGTGGCCTTCTGTCTCGACCGAGAGGGGTTCAAATGTTCACTGACAATTTAGTTGTATATAAATATGATTTTTAGGACTTGATGTTGAGACCAATTATGTGAAATTGGGGACGCACACAGTTCCGCTTCTTCTTGTTCTTCTTCTTACTTGGCGGAATCTCTGGCAGGCTCTTAACTTCACTCTCGAGTTCAGCCACCTTGACATTGAGCATTTTCTGTTTGTCTCGTAGACTTTGCAAAGATTCCTGTACAGAGAATGCAGCTGACTCTTCTTTTTCTATCTTCTGTTGCTCTGTGGTGTCTTTTTCTTTCTGAGGCTCCTGCAGAGACATTGCAGTGGATGGCAGTGAGTCCTCTTTTTCCATCTTCTCCTGTTCTCCAGTCTCGTTTTCTTTCAGAGGCTCACATTTATGCATTTCATTTGCAGCAGTGGAATTTTGTTCTTTGTGCTGCTGTGGGATTTTAAGTGAGGAAACTTTGGCCTCTTTCAGCTCTCGCTCAAGAGACTCTACCTTCAAATCATGAAGGGCCTTGTTGGGGCAGAGCTGGGATTTCAGGTCACTGATTTCCAGGTTGAGTGTCTCCTGCTCCTGCCTATGTTTAACGGCCTGCTCTTCAAGCTGATTTTGAGCTGCTAGGAGCTGTTTCTGGAGCATCTCAATCTGCTCTTGCTGAATCCTACATTTGAGCTCAAATTCAGCCTCCTTAGAGGACTTCAGTCCTACAGAGTCAGTGTGTGAAGCCTCTGTGCTTGGAGTGGCAGACTCCACACACTGCTCTGTGGTAGGGTGGCTGATTTGGTCCTGCAGGGTAGCCATCACCTCATCCAATATGACAATAGCTTCATTGTCATTTGCGAGAGTGTCTGTCTCACTGATGTCATTGGGCTTATTACTAGAAGCCTCTTCCAGCTGCTCTATGAGGTCTTTAATCGTTTCCTCATGATTTTGCTTGTTCTCGTGAATTTGTTCATGAAGTTTGTTCACCTGAAACTGGTGATAAGAGGCCCTCTTGTTTGCACCTACCATTTTCCAGTAAAGGTTGTTCTGATGGTATTGGGAGGCTTCCAGTTGGTGTCTGAGAGCAGCAATCTGGTGCCAGGGATTAAACGGGGGTCTAAGAATGGGATAGGGTATATATTGCCAATTCCATTCATTAGGCACAGGGTTTGGTCTGCTGGGGTTCTTCCCATTTCCCTCTCTCTCCATGTCCTCCTTTGTATTTGAAATGGGGAGGGATTCAGCCTTTTCTTTTTCAGAAGTGGCTTCAGTGTTTTTTTCCATTTCTTCATTTTTCGGGTTTGCTCCATCACCCGTGCTGTTTTGAGCTTCAAGAAGAACCCGGGCATATGCCCGAGTAATTGGTCTTCTTGGTTCTTCAGCCACTCTTTTCTGTTTTTGCTTTTTTTGTTTCTTTGGTTTCACAACCATTTCCTTTGGTGGTTGTGCCACAGGAGACTTTTCAGTATTTGGTTGTGCGGCTTTATCAACCTCAGGTTTTGGTCTTTCTAAGATTTCTGGTGTGATGACCATTTCCATTTTTGCTTCTGCCATTGTATATGCGTCAGCGTTTGCGTCTGCGTTTCTCTGCGTCTGCCTTGTCTTTGTTTTAACAACCAGGTTGTTTTGTGTTTCTGCCATCCGAGATCCACTAAAGTTGGTTGAATGTCTCCCCTATTTAAGGGTTTTTCCAGTAGAATGTGCACCGTGACATCACAGGCTGTTCCTTTGATGTGCTGTTCCTTTGAAGTGCCATGATTGGAACAATTCAAAATAAAATGCCCACAAACCTAATGTAAAGGAAAGGCTTTTATTTTGTAGCACATACAAATTAACACTATAAAAGCTACTCTACAGGAATTGCAGTAAAAAATAAAACAAAAGCAAAATATGTTTTTTAAATGGTTGTTAAAAAAACGAACCAAAGTAGAAGACAACTGTTTAGTGGAAAGTATTCGACATTCTAGAGATTCTCAAGCATAATAACTTCTTTCATAATTTAAACAAGGACAGGTAGAAAACGTTCATATTTAGTAAAAGATATTTATTAACATTATCCAATGAGAGTTACTGACTGTCTGTAGGCAGTAAGATCTTGGTGGTTGCCGAGGCGACAGAATGTCGAGCTACATGTAAGCTACATGTAGCTACATGTGATGTCTCTGATGTGTATCTGTTTCTACCCGTGCTGATGCTAGCATGACTAAAGCTAGCCAAGCAGCAGTAAATATGTGAAGTAAGGCAGAAGGATATACTCATCAAATAAACAGGATCATAAGAATATAAGACCACGAGCACTACAAATGTAACAGAAATATGTTGACATAAAATGGCATGTTATTTGAAATTTACACGAAACAATGACACAATTACTTTTTTTCAATTTTTTCAATTTATTTATTTTTTTACCAATTGTCCAAATTAGTCTGTGATTGGCCTTAGTGTGACAGAAATCATATTTATATACAACTAAATATGACTCAGCAAACATGTTTTAAATGGATGATTCCTCACTTGATGACGAATGATCCATTTCCATATTTGCTGAGTCTTAAATTTGATGTCAGTGAACTTATCAGTGGTTGGTGTTAAAAAAAGCCCCCAAATCCCCTATGAGCAAGCACTTGGCGACAGTGGAGAGGAAAAACTCCCTCTTAATGGGGAGAAACCTCTGACAGAACCGGGCTCAGGAAGGGGTGGCCTTCTGTCTCGACCGAGAGGGGTTCAAATGTTCACTGACAATTTAGTTGTATATAAATATGATTTTTAGGACTTGATGTTGAGACCAATTATGTGAAATTGGGGACGCACACAGTTCCGCTTCTTCTTGTTCTTCTTCTTACTTGGCGGAATCTCTGGCAGGCTCTTAACTTCACTCTCGAGTTCAGCCACCTTGACATTGAGCATTTTCTGTTTGTCTCGTAGACTTTGCAAAGATTCCTGTACAGAGAATGCAGCTGACTCTTCTTTTTCTATCTTCTGTTGCTCTGTGGTGTCTTTTTCTTTCTGAGGCTCCTGCAGAGACATTGCAGTGGATGGCAGTGAGTCCTCTTTTTCCATCTTCTCCTGTTCTCCAGTCTCGTTTTCTTTCAGAGGCTCACATTTATGCATTTCATTTGCAGCAGTGGAATTTTGTTCTTTGTGCTGCTGTGGGATTTTAAGTGAGGAAACTTTGGCCTCTTTCAGCTCTCGCTCAAGAGACTCTACCTTCAAATCATGAAGGGCCTTGTTGGGGCAGAGCTGGGATTTCAGGTCACTGATTTCCAGGTTGAGTGTCTCCTGCTCCTGCCTATGTTTAACGGCCTGCTCTTCAAGCTGATTTTGAGCTGCTAGGAGCTGTTTCTGGAGCATCTCAATCTGCTCTTGCTGAATCCTACATTTGAGCTCAAATTCAGCCTCCTTAGAGGACTTCAGTCCTACAGAGTCAGTGTGTGAAGCCTCTGTGCTTGGAGTGGCAGACTCCACACACTGCTCTGTGGTAGGGTGGCTGATTTGGTCCTGCAGGGTAGCCATCACCTCATCCAATATGACAATAGCTTCATTGTCATTTGCGAGAGTGTCTGTCTCACTGATGTCATTGGGCTTATTACTAGAAGCCTCTTCCAGCTGCTCTATGAGGTCTTTAATCGTTTCCTCATGATTTTGCTTGTTCTCGTGAATTTGTTCATGAAGTTTGTTCACCTGAAACTGGTGATAAGAGGCCCTCTTGTTTGCACCTACCATTTTCCAGTAAAGGTTGTTCTGATGGTATTGGGAGGCTTCCAGTTGGTGTCTGAGAGCAGCAATCTGGTGCCAGGGATTAAACGGGGGTCTAAGAATGGGATAGGGTATATATTGCCAATTCCATTCATTAGGCACAGGGTTTGGTCTGCTGGGGTTCTTCCCATTTCCCTCTCTCTCCATGTCCTCCTTTGTATTTGAAATGGGGAGGGATTCAGCCTTTTCTTTTTCAGAAGTGGCTTCAGTGTTTTTTTCCATTTCTTCATTTTTCGGGTTTGCTCCATCACCCGTGCTGTTTTGAGCTTCAAGAAGAACCCGGGCATATGCCCGAGTAATTGGTCTTCTTGGTTCTTCAGCCACTCTTTTCTGTTTTTGCTTTTTTTGTTTCTTTGGTTTCACAACCATTTCCTTTGGTGGTTGTGCCACAGGAGACTTTTCAGTATTTGGTTGTGCGGCTTTATCAACCTCAGGTTTTGGTCTTTCTAAGATTTCTGGTGTGATGACCATTTCCATTTTTGCTTCTGCCATTGTATATGCGTCAGCGTTTGCGTCTGCGTTTCTCTGCGTCTGCCTTGTCTTTGTTTTAACAACCAGGTTGTTTTGTGTTTCTGCCATCCGAGATCCACTAAAGTTGGTTGAATGTCTCCCCTATTTAAGGGTTTTTCCAGTAGAATGTGCACCGTGACATCACAGGCTGTTCCTTTGATGTGCTGTTCCTTTGAAGTGCCATGATTGGAACAATTCAAAATAAAATGCCCACAAACCTAATGTAAAGGAAAGGCTTTTATTTTGTAGCACATACAAATTAACACTATAAAAGCTACTCTACAGGAATTGCAGTAAAAAATAAAACAAAAGCAAAATATGTTTTTTAAATGGTTGTTAAAAAAACGAACCAAAGTAGAAGACAACTGTTTAGTGGAAAGTATTCGACATTCTAGAGATTCTCAAGCATAATAACTTCTTTCATAATTTAAACAAGGACAGGTAGAAAACGTTCATATTTAGTAAAAGATATTTATTAACATTATCCAATGAGAGTTACTGACTGTCTGTAGGCAGTAAGATCTTGGTGGTTGCCGAGGCGACAGAATGTCGAGCTACATGTAAGCTACATGTAGCTACATGTGATGTCTCTGATGTGTATCTGTTTCTACCCGTGCTGATGCTAGCATGACTAAAGCTAGCCAAGCAGCAGTAAATATGTGAAGTAAGGCAGAAGGATATACTCATCAAATAAACAGGATCATAAGAATATAAGACCACGAGCACTACAAATGTAACAGAAATATGTTGACATAAAATGGCATGTTATTTGAAATTTACACGAAACAATGACACAATTACTTTTTTTCAATTTTTTCAATTTATTTATTTTTTTACCAATTGTCCAAATTAGTCTGTGATTGGCCTTAGTGTGACAGAAATCATATTTATATACAACTAAATATGACTCAGCAAACATGTTTTAAATGGATGATTCCTCACTTGATGACGAATGATCCATTTCCATATTTGCTGAGTCTTAAATTTGATGTCAGTGAACTTATCAGTGGTTGGTGTTAAAAAAAGCCCCCAAATCCCCTATGAGCAAGCACTTGGCGACAGTGGAGAGGAAAAACTCCCTCTTAATGGGGAGAAACCTCTGACAGAACCGGGCTCAGGAAGGGGTGGCCTTCTGTCTCGACCGAGAGGGGTTCAAATGTTCACTGACAATTTAGTTGTATATAAAAATGATTTTTAGGACTTGATGTTGAGACCAATTATGTGAAATTGGGGACGCACACAGTTCCGCTTCTTCTTGTTCTTCTTCTTACTTGGCGGAATCTCTGGCAGGCTCTTAACTTCACTCTCGAGTTCAGCCACCTTGACATTGAGCATTTTCTGTTTGTCTCGTAGACTTTGCAAAGATTCCTGTACAGAGAATGCAGCTGACTCTTCTTTTTCTATCTTCTGTTGTTCTGTGGTGTCTTTTTCTTTCTGAGGCTCCTGCAGAGACATTGCAGTGGATGGCAGTGAGTCCTCTTTTTCCATCTTCTCCTGTTCTCCAGTCTCGTTTTCTTTCAGAGGCTCACATTTATGCATTTCATTTGCAGCAGTGGAATTTTGTTCTTTGTGCTGCTGTGGGATTTTAAGTGAGGAAACTTTGGCCTCTTTCAGCTCTCGCTCAAGAGACTCTACCTTCAAATCATGAAGGGCCTTGTTGGGGCAGAGCTGGGATTTCAGGTCACTGATTTCCAGGTTGAGTGTCTCCTGCTCCTGCCTATGTTTAACGGCCTGCTCTTCAAGCTGATTTTGAGCTGCTAGGAGCTGTTTCTGGAGCATCTCAATCTGCTCTTGCTGAATCCTACATTTGAGCTCAAATTCAGCCTCCTTAGAGGACTTCAGTCCTACAGAGTCAGTGTGTGAAGCCTCTGTGCTTGGAGTGGCAGACTCCACACACTGCTCTGTGGTAGGGTGGCTGATTTGGTCCTGCAGGGTAGCCATCACCTCATCCAATATGACAATAGCTTCATTGTCATTTGCAAGTGTGTCTGTCTCACTGATGTCATTGGGCTTATTACTAGAAGCCTCTTCCAGCTGCTCTATGAGGTCTCTAATCGTTTCCTCATAATTTTGCTTGTTCTCGTGAATTTGTTCATGAAGTTTGTTCACCTGAAACTGGTGATAAGAGGCCCTCTTGTTTGCACCTACCATTTTCCAGTAAAGGTTGTTCTGATGGTATTGGGAGGCTTCCAGTTGGTGTCTGAGAGCAGCAATCTGGTGCCAGGGATTAAACGGGGGTCTAAGAATGGGATAGGGTATATATTGCCAATTCCATTCATTAGGCACAGGGTTTGGTCTGCTGGGGTTCTTCCCATTTCCCTCTCTCTCCATGTCCTCCTTTGTATTTGAAATGGGGAGGGATTCAGCCTTTTCTTTTTCAGAAGTGGCTTCAGTGTTTTTTTCCATTTCTTCATTTTTCGGGTTTGCTCCATCACCCGTGCTGTTTTGAGCTTCAAGAAGAACCCGGGCATATGCCCGAGTAATTGGTCTTCTTGGTTCTTCAGCCACTCTTTTCTGTTTTTGCTTTTTTTGTTTCTTTGGTTTCACAACCATTTCCTTTGGTGGTTGTGCCACAGGAGACTTTTCAGTATTTGGTTGTGCGGCTTTATCAACCTCAGGTTTTGGTCTTTCTAAGATTTCTGGTGTGATGACCATTTCCATTTTTGCTTCTGCCATTGTATATGCGTCAGCGTTTGCGTCTGCGTTTCTCTGCGTCTGCCTTGTCTTTGTTTTAACAACCAGGTTGTTTTGTGTTTCTGCCATCCGAGATCCACTAAAGTTGGTTGAATGTCTCCCCTATTTAAGGGTTTTTCCAGTAGAATGTGCACCGTGACATCACAGGCTGTTCCTTTGATGTGCTGTTCCTTTGAAGTGCCATGATTGGAACAATTCAAAATAAAATGCCCACAAACCTAATGTAAAGGAAAGGCTTTTATTTTGTAGCACATACAAATGAACACTATAAAAGCTACTCTACAGGAATGGCAGTAAAAAATAAAACAAAAGCAAAATATGTTTTTTAAATGGTTGTTAAAAAAACGAACCAAAGTAGAAGACAACTGTTTAGTGGAAAGTATTCGACATTCTAGAGATTCTCAAGCATAATAACTTCTTTCATAATTTAAACAAGGACAGGTAGAAAACGTTCATATTTAGTAAAAGATATTTATTAACATTATCCAATGAGAGTTACTGACTGTCTGTAGGCAGTAAGATCTTGGTGGTTGCCGAGGCGACAGAATGTCATCTAATTTTTGTTTTAAATTCAGTTAAATGCTGAATCTAAGAAACAACAGGCTGCAGAGGGAGACTTTAATAGAGGTTTACTAACTCTTACTATCATATCCATTGTGGAAAAATCTGTCTTTATTTAGCATAATATATTTGTTATAAGCGCTAAATATGTTTTATGATTAACTGATGAACACTATCATACCAAGCTGACAATTCTGCTCACCAGTCAGCAGCTTATATTCACAAAAAACGGATAAATCTGCGATCCATGCAACTCTAACCAGCCAACAAAAACATGTGTTTCACAAGTTTTCTTTGTGAAATGTTAAAAGGCACAAAAAATAAAACAATAAAATCAAACAATATGTTTTCAAGACTTTTTCACAAGTTCCTATATCTCACTGAAATGTTACTCTGTAGCTGATTTCTCGTATTTTAAGTGTGATGAGAAATTTTGACTAGAAACAAGACCAATATACTTGATAAGATTTTGAGTTTTTGCAGTGTATATGCAGCTGATTGATTTGGTCTTTAACCAACATGGAATCATTTATGTTGGGCAACTTTGGCTATGTGTACTAATCAGTGCTTCAGTCCCCAATGCTATCAGTCCACACATCAAAGGGCAAGATACTGAACCTTCGATTGTCCCCAATGCATTTGGGTGTGAATGAAATGTATGACTATGACTTCTAGTTCAAAAAGGGCTATTTATGTATTTAAGTCCAGTTGTTGCTCATTCACTGTTACTTTGAACGTGTCATGCTGTCACCACTCTGTGTAACAGATATTTCCTATATAAGCAAATATGTTTCACACTATTTACCTACTGAAATGAATTCGTAACACCAGAAAAATGTTTAACTGTTTATTTCTGGAATAATAATAATGCATTTCTTGCATTTCTCATGGGTTCTAATGGGGGCCTTTCTTAAAATTACTGGTCCCAGTAACAAAGGCGCTTGTCGACTCAGAAATCGAGGGAAAACCAACAACACACCCGGCAGAACATTATGTTATTTACACGGGTGCACATAAGTGGTCCGCAGGTGCGCATTCGCTGTCAAAATAAAAGACGCGCACCAGATAAGAAGTTGCAAAACGCATTTGCGTCCATATAAAAGGCACTGTTTTTGTCCGCTAGAGTGGGATTTTCACGGCACATTCTGCACCACATCTCTGTGCGTTCATCATTTGTTTGAAGCCAGCTTACCTCCTGCAACCACTTTTCAGAGAATACGCGCTTCTTTTGTGGTTCGGACTCCTTCTGACATTTCTTTGGAGGTGGAGGAACACCAAAGTAATTGCTTAAAGGAGCTTGCTTCTTCGACATCTTTAAGAGTTCTAAACAAATGTCTGTCCTCCTCCAGAAAATCTTATGTACACAAACACGCGTTGCAACTTCTTATCTTGTGCGCGTTTTTTATTTTGACAGCAAATGCTCACCTGCGGTCCACTTATGTGCACCCCTGGTTATTTAGCTTGTCATATTGCAGCCACAGAAATTCTTTTGTCCATGAAACCATAAAGCTGCACTTTCTTTTTGTTCTTTTCCGTTTTGTGGTAAGCTTTTCTTTGGCTGTCACTTCTTCACCCTGACCTGTCTTATTTGGCTAAACTAAAATATATATCCTGCTGCTTTTACACACGCACTCACGTTGTCAGCGATTCTCTGCGCGATCAACCTCTCACATGTTTAAGCTTGCTGTGGGAGATTTCACTTGTCATGTTTGCTAGTGATGTGCGGATCGATTCTGAAATATCGATTCCTCCGATACCAATCATTTATGTTCTAGAATCGATTCTCACATTAAAATATCGATAATTTAGTAATTTAGGGTAAATTTGTAGTTTATCATTAACAGGAACACAGTGGAAAGAAACTATAACATTCGGATTGTCTACATTCAAAGGAACTACTTCCTCTTCCGCCTTTCATAGTCATGTGCGAAATACGGCTGTATAAATGTCTTGCAGCCCCTTGGCGTGCGCACTCACAACAATGGCTGAGCATAATCCGGTCGTTAAGTCTGACGTCACTAGCCGTGTCTGGGCCTAAACTCCGCTGCAGGTCCATATATCAAACGATCACTATGGCATTACTGAGAGTTGAAAAACTGTCTAAAGTCTTTCATCTTTAATAAAATGATCAGCGTTGTGTGTAGGTGGTTGTGGGTGTGTGTATGTCCAGTCCGACGCTGTGTCCCAATTCAGGGTCTGCACGCTTGAAGTACGCATTTTAAGTGCGATTATGTCACCGCCACGCAACGACGGCTGTCCCAATTCGAAGTGTACTTCAAATGGGTGTGGATAATTTTGCCGCAAAATACAGCAGAAGGGAGCGGCCGAACTTTCAAAGGTAAGTACTGAATATGACGTCACTTATTTATGTGCGAATGTTTAATAACGAAGAACATTAAAACATTACTATTGGCCACATGTCGGCAAAGTTATGTGACATTAGTGATGTTCGTACTTTCAACGTTAACTTGGTTGTATATATATGTGTATATATATATATATGTGTGTGTGTGTGTGTATATGTATATATGTATGTATATGCATATATCATAATAATCTGACAATACTATAATATTGGCCATATTATATTTACATTACCACAGTGAGATGATTTTAGTCTCGTGACCAACATTAGCTAATTGTTATTTACTAACTAATCTTGAAATAACTGTTCGGTACAGAAATGAAGCCCAACAATCATGTTTTACAGTCCCGTGGTCTCAGCCTCAGATACTCAACTAATCAAAGTGATGTCATGACAAAAATGAATGACCAACAAAACATTTTTCTCCTTCATTTCTGTCACACAAAGCTGTACGTAACGTTCCTCGCGGTTAGTATCATGGTTGCTAGGCAACCTGAACAGCGCGACGAAGGCTAGACCGTCCCATTTCACAAGCCTCTCACTTTCGCACTTCTCGTACTTATAGTACGCACCGTACGTAGTACACGTAGTACGCGTAGTGCGCGTAGTGTGCGTACTTCAAGCGTGCGGTCTCTTAATTGGGACACAGCCCATGAGTTTAATGTGGGTCAGATATCAGGAGGCAGAGTTCAGGAGTCTGACAGCTGTGGGGAAGAAGCTGTTCCGGTACCTGGTGGTCTTAGTCCGGAGGCTCCTGTAGCGCCTCCCAGAGGGCAGGAGGGTGAAGAGTCCATGTGATGGGTGACTGGGGTCTTTGATGATTTTCCCAGCCCTTTTCAGACACCGCTTCCTGTAGATGTCTTTTATGGCAGGAAGTGGTGCTCCGGCGATGCGCTGGGCAGTTTTCACGACCCTCTGCAACGCCTTCCGGTCCGAGGCAGAGCAGTTCCTGTTCAGGATGCTCTCGATGGTGCAGCGATAGAAGTTCACCAGGATGTCTGAGGACAGGTGGTTCTTCTTCAGAGTCCTCAAGAAGAAGAGGCGCTGGTGAGCCTTCTTGACCAGCTTGGAGCAGTTGGTCGTCCAGATGAGATCCTCGGAGATGTGGACTCCCAGGAACTTGAAGCTGCTCACATGCTTAATGTGGATGGGTGGATGTGGGTCAGCATTCCTCCAGTAGTCCACGATGAGCTCCTTGGTCTTCTCGGTGTTTCTGGTTTCTGTCGCACCACTCAGCCAGACGATCCACCTCCTCCCTGTAGGCGGCCTCATCGTTGTCACTGATGAGGCCAATCACCGTGGTGTCATCTGCAAACTTAATGATGGTGTTGGAACCATCAGCAGGTCTGCAGTCGTGGGTGAAGAGGGAGTAGAGGAAAGGGCTCATCACACAGCCTTGTGGTACACCGGTGTTCATTGTGATTGTAGATGAGCAGCGGTTATCCAGCCGGACATGTTGGGGGCGGTTGGTCAGGAAGTCAAGTAACCATTTGCAGATGAGGGAAGTGATGCCCAGGTCTGTCAGTTTCCTGATGAGTTGTGAGGGGTGGATTATTGAATGCTGAACTGAAGTCTATAAACAGCATTCTGGCGTATGTGTTGTTGTTGTCCAGGTGTGAGAGGACAGAGTGCAGTGCGATGGAGACTGCATCCTCTGTGCTCCTGTTCTGGCGGTATGCGAATTGGTGGGGGTCCAGGGTGGGGGAGAGACAGAATTTGAAGTGTGCTAGGACCAGCTGCTCTAAGCACTTAGTGATGATGGGGGTGAGTGCTACTGGGCGGTAGTCATTGAGGCAAGATGGGTTGGAGTTTTTGGGTATCGGGACGATGGAGGTGGATTTGAAGCAGGCCGGTACCACAGCGTGGGCCAAGGACAGATTGAATATGTCTGTGAGCACTCCTGCTCATCAATGTACAAATAGGCTTAAAAAGGTATTCAGAGCCGAGGCTTACCAGTGGAGGGGCAGGGATGCCACGCACAAACTCAAAAAAAAAAAAAAGAGAAAAGAAAACACACCAAGACACAAGTGCAGCACACTATCACACACTCACACTAATAAACTAAGAAAGGCACGTGTGTACACTCAAAGGATCCCACCACCAAAGCACCCTAGTCTCCTCCACGTCGGCACTCCGCATCTGAATAAAAGAAAATTTTAATATATTACAACAAAACTAATATTCACACGCTGGGGATAGCCCAACTGCAGGAAAACACTGGTGATCCGCAGCTAGAAAAAGGGCCTCCCACCAGTGGCGTAACAAAAACCCAAACTACAAATCAAACAACGGAAAAAAGAACAAACATACAGCCTAAATAAAACTTTAAAATATGGGGCAGACGGGATCGCCGTATTGCTCCAACTTGCCGTCTGCCCGACTATAAGCTAATCTTCCAAACAATATGCACGCCAGCCGACTCGCGTAGCATGCATATGGCCGTTGTCCACGCCGACGTCCACTTTAAAGGCTGGCAGCAGCAGAAAAAAGAAACCTCGCAACAGGAACAGACAGTAAAAGCAAAGCAGCAGCACTTCACTTAGCGTAGCGTTGCGTAAAACTAAGGCCCACACTTCCTGCAAAGCATAATAAGTATTTACTATAAAAGAACAATAAAAGGCAGAGATCGTAACAAAATTGAATTACGTACCGAGTAAACCGCGTCATGAAACATGAGCAGAGTGGCTCATAGGAGGCTTCTACAGCTACGACCTAAAAACAACATCTGTTTACCACCAAGTAAGGTAAATTACACACTACAATGAGTAAACACCTACCAGCCGCGATGGAGGCTTCAGAAGGGTAACCCGCAAATGATCTCTGCAACCTGTCATGAAATCAGTATCCTTAGTATCCTTATTTTCGTATTATATTGTTTTATGTACTTTAATAATGAAGGCTTGTAGAGCAAGGCCACTTTTGACTCACAAACTAAGTGCTCAGCCAGACTGAAAAACAGGAAGTTTTAGTGCACAGGCATATTAATAGATAAGACACAGAAAAGAAGAACTTTGCCATATAAGCAATGTTTGAAACTGTGTGATGTGCAAAGTACAGAAATAACACCATATAAGACATATGTGGAGCTAAAAATGTTAGAGCTCTTGCAACTGGCGTTTGGGCTGTGCAGGGGTCTCTCTCTTCCGGAAGATGATTGAATAAAAAGAAATATAAATGTTTTAACACACTATGAGTCGGTTTTCTCTGTTCTATCACGAGGACAAAAGAATCGGGGTTAATAAACCCCAAGGGAAGTCAGGTGACCAAAAAGGAGCTCACAGGTAAGCGATCCAGGAATGCTCAAATGGCCACTATTTATACTAGCATCCCCCTAATGCGCCAGGCCGAAAGTGGGTTGAACTGAGGAATAACATTCATCCTGCCACAATGGCGTCAGACAACAGTTATGATGGCTAAAGAACCAAGTGGGACAGGCGCAACCCCCCTCCCAAAACAAAACAAAACAAAACAAAAACAAAGGGGAAGAGAAAGTACACTAGCAGAGAATAGGGAGATACTGCAGCAGCAAGTTGACGACACAAATGATTCGTTGAATATGCCATTTACAAAGACTAAATTGAACCTGGGAAGGATCAGATTTGTTACACAATGATAAGTTATCTGAGAGATTCAGCTAAAGACATTTTATTGAAATTGTATAATCGAGTTTGGGAGGTAGGGAAGTTGGAAGTTAGGAAGATTTGATGCAGACGTCTTCCTTTGCATCAAAGGTGTATTTCTTTATTTCATGTTTAATTATTTTCAAATGCATGTAAATTCTTCAGTTTTCTTGAAGAGTTTTCACATCCCACCCAAGAAGCTTTTTTAGCCTCTTGGACTGTTTGCCTCTTTTGTTGTTTATTTTTTGTTTTATTTGCTTTTTTTTTTTTTTTTTTAATTTGACATGATGAAGCTTCATAAAAATGTAAACAAAATTCCCGTCACGCTCCAAGCTACTTAAAGTACTGTGACCTAAGTTGCTTCAATATAGAAGGGGAGAAGCGCTTGTGACGCGTCACGTAATCTTCGTTCCCATGGCGTAACTCTTCCCAGTATTCTTTTATATATATATTTTGAATACGCTTTATTGACAAAGCACAAAATACAGACAGAAATTAACAAAACACAATGTCAGGGGGTTTCGTAAAAAAAAAAAAAATAGATACACACTCAAAAAATTGAAATTGGGTGGTTGTTGAGTATACAAGATTCATGTAGCATCTGCATGAAATTCAGCAACTTAATTTGTTCTTGTTGAGATGACATGATACAATCTAGCAAGAGTGGTTAGTTGCCTGGACTCACAAAATTCACAAGATCACATTAGATGTTAAACTGCAGGAAAATCGCTGGAGTTTTAAGAGGCAGACAGCTACACCCACACCACGTGTATGCTATCGCTATTTATTGTGGTTTAACCTGTCAAGGACAAAAACGTACAGAAAATTCTGCATCAAGCCTTGTAATCATAGCTTTCCTAGTTTTGCTAAACCTGGATTGACAGCTTGATGGTGTGATGGTTAGTGCTGTTGCCTCACAGCAAGAAGGGCCTGGGTTCATGAAAAAAATTACAGATCTTTAGTGGAAAACTGTATGGAAGAACTGGTTCAGCGGGCTGTAAAAAAATCCGGCAACGTCATCAGTCCGGAAAGAGTGTCAGCCATTTACAACAGCCTTATCAACAACATCTGGCCTGAAATCAAAGATGAAATTGATCAAATCCCCTTAGAGAAGTTCAAAAACTTCCACAAGGTGATTTTCAAAGCCCTGTGTGAAGAGTTTGAAGATTCAGACTCAGTTCTGCTAGCCTTGGAATTAGATCAGCCAATAATCTACGATATGATTGCTGAAATTTTCATAAAGGAGGCAGCCAAACCATCGAAGGAACCGAGTCGCATGCGTCGGTTTTTCTCATTTATAGGCCAACTGTTTTGTTTTACCAGGAGACAAAATGAGGTTGATGTAATGTAGAAAGAAAATTGTGATATCAACTGAAAACATTTCTGGTATATGAGCTGGAGACTTTAAATTGGTTAGTTTTATAATATATACTCAAGATAACCCTTGGAACGGTCGCGGCAGATGGCCGCCCCTCACTGAGCCTGGTTCTGCCGGAGGTTTCTCCCTCTTAAAAGGGAGTTTTTCCTCCCCACTGTCGCCTTGTGCTTGCTCAGAGGGGTTTGTCTATTGGGGTTTTCTTTTTTAAAAACTTTTTTAAAAAGTTAACATCAATAAAAGTTTTTAAATTTTACACTCTTATTTCTGTTTGTTGTCATTGTCTGTAAGTTTCTTGTTTTGTATATATTTAAGAATCAAGAAACACCCACTACACTATGACCCTTTCTCCAAAACTCCAAGCTGGAGATGACCTTAGGCCAGGGTTCTCCAACTCCAGGCCTTGAGGGTGTCCTGCAGGTTTTGGATCTCACCCTGGGTCTACACACCTGAATCAAATGATTAGTTTATTACCAGGCCTCTGGAGAACTTCGAGACATGTTGAGGAGGTAATTTAGCTATTTGAATCAGCTGTGTTGGATCAAGGACACATCTAAAAATTGCAGGACACCGGCCCTTGAGGCCTGGAGTTGGAGACCCCTGCCTTAGGCTATGCTTTTCTTCTGTGTAATACTAATATATACCAGAAGGTGGTCAGACATGTAAGAGCATGTTCTTATAATACTATTCTGCAAGAGACAGTCTGTTTAAGAAACGCTGAGAAATGTCAAACAAGCAGACATCCAAAACATCTTAACACACCCCCTGGTGGTGGAAGTGTTAGATTCTACAGAGTGATATGATAAAAAAAAAGTGTCTTTACTTAAAGTCTAACCTGTGAAGACATTTTTTATTTATTTATTTATTTTTACAAATATACAGGGGTAGTGTTGACAGACGTTAAGGAAGAGAAAAACACAGAATATAGAGATGAGACCAGTCTGGTTGCAGGTGTTAACATGTTTAAGGTATTTATTTGTAAATAACTGTTGAAGGTGTATGTGAGATTACTAACATGTGTGGAGGTATCCATCAAAAAGAGAAGGAACAGCAGTCGGAAAATAGCTGTTTATACAGAAATTAAAGCATGTGTACTTTATTTGCCAAGATACTTGTAGAACAAAAGTGCACATTATAGAAAACGAAACATGCAAAATGAAACTCCACCAGAGGGAGCGAGAGGACAACATCCTGGAGGCTGCTAAGCTCCTCAACATCCCGACTGGAGGCTTCAGCTTTCAGCCGAACGGACCTGGCCAGGCTGCCCGGGTCTCTTCTGAGCAGTAGCAGCCTCTGAATCGCTTCTCTCGGGGAAGGCTGGGTCCGAGAAAGTGACGCTCATGTATATTCGGTCAGCTGTGTGTTCGCGGGCATAAGGACTGGAACACCGAGCGATGTCTGCGCCCGGTTTCACTAACCTGAACAGCTCCGTCAGCTACAGCCAGAACTCTGCGGCGAACGGCGGAGCAGCGCCACCCTATCAGAATGGTTCGTTAGCATGCTAACACCCCATTGGCGGGCTATTTGTCGGTCCTTCGCTTTGCTTTTTGCATTTTATACACTGGAACTGTCATTTACTGTCAGTCGCGATGCTGGCATTAGCTGTAAATTATGGGCATGAATTATTAAAAGACTGTGATGATTTTAGCTGAAGCTAAGCACTTGCTAAAGGTAGCTAACTTAAAAGCTAATGTGGGTATTGAAAACGGATGGTAACGGTAGCTAACTGTTAGCATGAAAATAGCTGTTTGACAGATTGCGCATCACCTCTCCATAGCCTCTTGTTATTATTAAATCTCCAATAACAAACGACTTAATAGAAGTTGCGTTAAAATAATTTACTTTCTATTAATAGAAGGCTGCTTATTTCAACTGAGAGCTAGCCTTTCAAGGAAGGCTGCTCAAGCGTGTTTGCAGTAAATGATAACCTGTAATCAGATTTTCATATTTAACATATATTCGTGCACGTGTATTAAGCTTCACAAGAATATCTAAACACATGTGAACAAACTAATTTGTGGAGGGTAAAGTAGGAAAGACAATAGTCTCTAATAATTGGTTCAGTTTTCAGGACAGTTTCGCAAAAATATCTCAAAAGAGAAGGAATACAACCAACTAATTTCCTTCTTAAGTAAACAAATAAGAGGGGGATAAAATCTTAAAATCAGGCTGCAGTTTGGCTCAAAATAAAGCGTGTTTTGTACTTTGTGGTCCATTATTTCTAATTTGTCGTAGCTATGAAGTAGACATTAGCCAATATTCATTTTGCATATTGGAAAAATGTGTGTGGAGGTATGTCGTAGGCTTTATACTGCATCTATAAAAAGAGATAATAGAGCTTAATTCTATTGTTGCATGTGTATTTATGTACTAAAGATGGTGGGGACAATGGGCGTGTTCTTAGAGATCATTTCTATTTTATTTTTTTTACATTTTAGTCGTCTTTAAAGTTGAATGTTCAAAAATGTGTGAGAATGCATTCATTCTGTAGCTAAATATGAATGTGAGGTGCAGTTCTGTAAGCTGTCTTTCTTTCTAGAGCCCACACTTTAATTTGTTAAATTACTACAGAGGGAGATAATTCAGTAGTTTTGTGTTTCTGAGATATTCCTTATATTCGTTCAAACTGTGATTGTGGAAGTTCAGGGGTTTGGTGCCCCAAACCTTTTTAGCCATTGAAAACAAATGTCAGAGAGAAGTTAGAATCCTCGTGGTCTTGTAGTTGACTCTTGTGCCTTGTCTTTGAAATGCCAACTTACTGGGAGGCTTAAGATCTAAAATGGTGTTTTGTGACATTAAAACCACACAATCCTGTTCTAGTTGGCCCTTCAAAATAAAAGTATGATCCTGCCTGAGCCAGATGTCAATATTTTAAAAAGCGCTGCCTGGTGAGCAAATTGGAAATGTTTCACTCGGCAAGAAGAACTCTAAAACTTAAATAGAGTTGTTCTTGTTTCGGTTTATTTTTACTCTGTAATTGGAGTATAATAGTGAGAGTCGCGAATAACAGAGAAATGCAAATGATTGACAGAATGTCGACATTTATGCTTATTAACCATGTGCTTTACTATCCTGCCCCGCCTCCTTCCAGGTCCGGTACAGAGCTACCCTTCCATGTATCCAATTACAGGCTACTATGGAGCTCCAGCTCAACAGCAACAGAGCTACCCCACCATCCCGTCCCAAGCTACCCCAGTTTCCAGCAAAGCACCCATCACGAACAGTGCCCACAGTGCTAACTACTACCAGAACAACCATCCACAGCAGCTGCAACAGCACCACCTCCCTCAGCATCATGTAGCACCTTACAGTGCTCCACTGAGCTCTGCCCCTCCTTCTCAGCCATATGCCACACATCCTTCTTCAGCACCTCCACCGTCAAATGCCCAGTACAACCTACAGCCAATCCATCATCATCAGCAGCAGCAGCAGCATCCACCCTACACCACTCCGGCATCCTACTATGGACCACAGTCATACCATGCTTCTCCAGCACAGCAGTCTCAGCAGCAGCAGCAACAACCCAGTTTGGTCCCAATGGCGGCGAGTGGGCCTGGAGGTCCTCTCTACCCCATTGTTTCATACCCGTCTGCTCCAGGAAGCAGCCAGTATGGCACTCTGAGTTCCTCCCAGAGCACCACCCAGATGGGTGCACCTTTACATCAGTACGGTGCTGAGCCTCCAGCCTCCTCAGCATCAGGGCATTCTGGGTATGGCATGGCTCCTCCCAGCCAAGTGGCACCAACAGTGAATGGTCAAGGAAGCACAGGTACTCAGTGAGGTCACACTTTAATGCTGCTAGACTCTGCAATTGTGAATTCTCTGAAAATGCAGGTGGAGTTTTATAGGCAAAGAAAATCTGGTGGATGTTGGCTGAAAATGCTTTGGTTTTTTTTGTTAGTGTTTGGTGGGCAAATTATTTTTTTTCTGCAAATTTTTTTCTGCTTAGTTTTTTTGTTGCTGTAAGTTTCCAAAAGAAAGCATCTTTTGACTGTTTGTACAGTGTATGCATTTTTATGTTTAAAGAAGGAAATAAATTAACAAGTGTTTGCATTTCTGAACCCAAAGCTATCCCTCAGTATCCTTAGAAAGCACTGTCCTTGTGCTGTTTCAGTGGCTGTTTGTTTGTTTTTTTGCAGCCCAAAACGCAGTCCATTCCCACTACAGCCAAACCAATCAGGCTTCTCTGAGCTACAACTCCTATGGTGGGGTCACTCAAAGCAGTGGTGGTGCTGAGGCAGACAGACCACCCTCAGGAACCCCTTCCGCTTCAGTCCATTCCTCACCGGGCCACCATCAAGGTAAGAATGAGAGTAAATCTTCATTATGTTTGTGTACCATATTTTTCGCACTATAAGGCACACTTAAAATTCTTAAATTTTCTCAAAAATCGACAGTGTGCCTTATAATCCGGTGCGCCTTATGTATGAAAACAGACCAGCTCATCGACCGTGCGCCTTATGTTCCAAAAAATACGGTATGTGTGGAAGCTGAAAACTGAAAATCTGTGCCTGTGCAGATAACCTGCCAAAAAATAAGATGAAAGCGTTTTGTAGTTTGAAACTCTGCATGAAATCAGTTTCCTGTTTATTTTTTCGCTGCTCGGAGAAGAAGCACCACACTGTGTACCTTACATTAAAACTGTTCTTTAAAATGTTTTGGGGTTTTTTATGATTGGAGACCTATTTTCTCCACCTGCTGCATTCGATGTTTGAACAACATTCTTATCTTGGTTTTTTCTGTACTATAGTGACTGTTTTTGTGTCTTCTGATGCAGCTTGTTTAGACGCACACTGCACGTGAATGGGTTACAGCTGCACTTTGGGAATATAGCACACATAATTAGCTGCAAACACACACGCTTTCCAATGTGCAGGTGTGGGTCTGTATACAAATTTGGGGGTTTCAGGTTTGCTTTTAGCAACGTGCTGGTGGTTTATTTTTCCTGTGAATGTTTTTCACTCTTAACTTTAGTGGCTGGTCAGGATAATTAGACTCTTTCCTGTAATGTTGATTTGGGTTGCAAAAATTTGACTCTTACTTCGACAGAATAAATTGATATAATTTTTTTTTTTTCGGCAGTAAAATATTAGCAGGACAATAAAAAGACAGGGCACACCTTTAAGATACAGGTGTACTATTGATTAATTGGTTTTAAACTAATTTAGGTAATTAAAGGTAATTATTTACATGATTTGGCAATAGTGGCCAGTCATCATGCTTATGAGGGTTTTTTGTGATTTTATTTATACTGTTTTTGTAAGCTGGCACAAAAAATGGCTGAGAAAACTTCTTTAGTGGATATGAAGTTGCAAAAATTGTACATATCTAGCTGTGATCCAAACACTTTTTAAACTGAGCCATGTTTAAAGATTTACAATGCATTTAGACCAAATACACAGCGTTTCAAAGAGTTGCTTTCTCGTGTGAGAAAGTCAATGGAGACATGTTTTATTTTTGGTTTTCAACCAGTTAACTGGTATTAAAACAAGTACATATTTTTGATTGCACGCTTTTGTGGTCAGTTACGGCATCATCTCACCTGCTTGAGATTTTAAAATGAAAGCACACAGTTAGACCATGGAATACATTAAGGCAAAGGAAATGCTCTCCAGTTGTTGATGGAGATGAGAACATTGTAGCGGAAAGGCTTTAGCAATACAGCAAGCATCAAGCTAACTTTTGACGAAGGTTCAGTTGTTTTTAATTAGCTTGAATGTGCTTTGCCCCTGCAAGTTTACTTTCTGCCCTGAACTGTGACGCCTAGTTGCGTTTTTTTGTTTTTTTTTTTGTTTTAAATTTCTAGGGACTCGTTAATTTCAAAGTAGACATTCTTCCACTGAAGGAACTTTGGGCAAGCACAATGTGGTGTGAACCTTTACTGGAGGTTTCCCCTAATCATCAGCCCTTTCTCTCTGCTTCCAGTGCAGTGTAGGTGAACTCAAGATCCACAGAGAGACTTGAGCTGTTGTCACACATGAACCAAGGACAGTGTCAGGTGAAACAATTGAAGATGAAGGATGGGGGTGACCAGTCGACTAGATGTTTAAAAGACCTTTCCTCGATCATATTAGAAATATTATTCTGTTAAACAAATTATTCCTATTTTATTAAAGTACAGCATCAGACGGTAACCTGATGGTTCAAAAGATTAATACGAGTAAATGAACGAGGTGAAAGGTAAACACTTGGTCTAAAACAGATGGTACGTAATGGAAAAATGAGCGTTTCTGCTACTAATCAAGCATTGCATTTGTGCGGTATTATACACCTCACAAGCAGTCACACATTTTAACAACATTAAGTTTGATCATCAGTGAATGAATTTAACAGTTTCATATTGCTTTTAAATACACACACACACACACACACAGTGTTTTGATGGCTTAATGTTTCGTTTCAGAAAATACTCAAAACTGCACTCAGTTTTGAGTATTTTCTGCCTTTTAGACTATTCAGACTTCTGTAATCTGGACATTGTCCAAGGTTGACCTTTCTCTCCTGCTGCTGCATGCAGCAACAGATGCATTTCTCACTATTGGGAACTGTGAATTCACCAGACAGTTTCCTGCTCTATTCCTGGATGGTCAGTCAAATATGTCCAACTGCGTAGTAGTTTCACTTATGTCTGTCCCTAATGCATCAAAACGGTTTACATTATCTAACCAAAACCCTAAAAAACTGCCCTGAAAACAGTTCGATGAGGCCATAATATTGGATGCTGGTTCCTCCGGTGGAGAAAGGCTAAATGTAGATGTTAAATTCCATCTAAACAAATTTCCTTCTTTGACTTTCACCTTTGTAATCATTGGCTTTAAAGTTTTATCATCCTGACCTATTTTCCTGTGTGTAGTATTAATTGTTTTTCCTGACAAAATATGCGGCCAGCCATCAGCAACTCTGTTCTTTGCTTAAACACGTATCACATGACTGGAAGCCAGCCGCCTGATTATCACAGCCCTGTCTGATGACATGCATCCCATCCTGACAGTTCTCTTATGTACCTTTCCCACTCCACCCCCTTCCAACAGGCATGCAGTATGGATATGTTGCTAATAGTGGCGCTAGCTCTTCCTCTGCCAACACCTCAGGCCCAGCAGCAGCAGCCCCCTCATCATCCAGTTCTGATGATGACGATGAGGAGGAGGAGGAGGATGAGGAAGCAGGTCTGCTCTAGCTTTTACCTCCCCCATAACCTTTTTGCTACTACCTTATCCACTCCTTATTTTTTAGTAATCTTAAACCTAAAGTGTACACGTCTCTTTAGACACCTCCACTGTCCCGCCTATCCGGTGTCACTTCTGATAACCGCCATTTTCCTCTTCCCTGTCTGGCTACCATCTGTCACGTCTACTCTACCTGCCAACGCTTGTAATTAGTTCACTACTCATCATCAGCACCATCTCCTTTCTAATAGGCTAATCATATTTCTCCCTGTTGGTCCTCGTCACCAGCCTTGCAGAGTTCACCCACTGTGCGCAACATTTTGCCTCTCGCATTCATCAGTCCTCTTTCAAAATATTGATTTCATCTCCTCAGTCTGTGTGCACACTGTTCTGTTGTTCCATCAATGAAAGCTAACATGGAATATTTTTTCCCTCAGAAAGGTGGCAGGTAAGTAGTGCTCGTTGTCATATACAGGACGACGTCCTCTTTGCCTGCTGTCTAGCTCTCAGCAGCACTCTTGCTGTCTCTCAGTAATGTTCAGGGTGTGATTGTCCAGCTGTAGTGGACCCTCCACTTATCAGCAGTTATACATGCTGATGGAAAAAAAAATCAATATTTTGTGTTTTTCTTTCCACTCTGTTCACGGCTCTTGATAGTAAACTGGATAGCCTCGGGAATGAGTTTGAATTAGGTGTGGTCATGAGTCCTAGATGTAAGATGAGCACTTACGACATAAACATGTATTGAGAGGAAATATTAATATAATCTAATATCTTTGGGTTTAAAAATTGGAAAAAGGTATGAAGGTTTTAAATAATCTAAGTGAATTTAAATCTATTTTAAATTCACTGGAGTTTTCTTTAATTCTCTAGTAAAGGGAAAGCATTAAGATGTAGGGGGTATTGGTTTATGTACTGCATGTTTTAGATTTGTTTTTGTATTTCATTTTTCCTTGTATTTAATTCAGGTGAGTTTTGGGACTTTTAAATCATTTAGAAACAAATAACTAAAAAAATGACTCCAGTGTAGTTTGTTCATGCAAGCTGTCTGTTATGAAGTAACTTTTTAGTATTGCTGATGAACAGAAATGTTTCATGCATGAGTAGGTTAAACGTCAGTATAGGTTTATTTAAATTGTATTAATTTTTTTTATTACATGCCTGGTAATTTTGTTTTGTTTTGCAGGGGGAAGTTTTTACATGGAGAAAAAACATTGGTTTATTACGGAGAAGTTAGCTGTTTGTACACTGTTTGATTTTTTTGATTAGTTTATTGGTCCATGGGGCTACTGATTGACCCTCACGCTTGAATCTTGAATCTCACTGTACTAAAAAACCTTGCATTGTATTAAAAAGGCTAAAATGCTTGGTGTAACTTTTTTTGAAATAACTTATTTTACATTTAATAATTTAAATGTCAGGTCAGCATGATACTGGTTGTTGTCATGCACCTGTGTGATGTCTCTCTCAGATGTTCTGCTTTAAAGATCCTCTGAGACGTGTGTCATCAGCCAGAGGTTAACAGATGTTTAAATATAACAGCTCCCCTGCCGATAGGTCCTGCTGTCTATGCATGTGTTTGCTGACTCTCCTGCTTCTCACAAGAGAGCATTGTTAGCACTGCTACAACTCATTAGCGCACTGCCTAATAAAATGAGGAGCTTGGTTTAGCTTTCTGTTTATCCCTCGTGCTCTCATCAATTCCCCACAGTGTTGCTGTCTTACAGGTTGTCTGTTGCAGCAAAATAGCACTTGTTGATTCAAGGAAGCCACGCTTACCAGAATCATGATATTGAAAATATTTTCCCGAACAAAATGTGTTCAGAGTCACAAGTAAAGCAGAAAACAACCAGTGCATTTTAGACTTTTGTAGGACAAAGCTTGCAAGTTATTAGTTGAAAAATAGTTTAAATACATTTAAAAATGAACATTATAAGCAAAACTTGATTAAACTAATTTATAACACAAGTCTAACAGCAGACGTATGTTATCAGGATGAATCACTTCATCACCTGTCACATTTTGATAATACTGCCATCACCTACTATCAACAACAGCAGTCGCCAACCAAAATAACCGACTATAACACCAGCAGCAACAACCAGCCTCGCAGCTAATGGCAACCACAGCCAACAGCAGCACTAATACTTGTAATAGCAGTAGTAGTTCTGAATTTTAATCTTGCTTACTTTACAAATGGATTGCCTAATATTTATTTAGTTACAGCTGTTTTATTTCAGAGTTGTGTATGGCCATTCATTTTTGTTATCTGTATACAGATACATGACGAGTTTTTCTTCTTGATTATATGCCAAAATGTTTGATCAATTTATCTTTATTTTGTAACTGCTCACATAACAAAAGTTATCCACGACTAGAGTTTAAGGTGTTACTCAGTTGGCTGTTTGTTTAATCACTAATTAAGTCTCTGGAGTCAGGGACGGCGTTTTGGTTTCTTTGGTTTGTGCTGCTGTGTCATCTCTGTCCGAGCTGCTGAGTCACCTCAGCACTCGTGCCAAAATTCTCTCGAGCGAATGACATAAGATGCACTTGTTGTCATGGTCTTACTGCTGAGTGTGAATCAAGTATTCAAATACATGCAGGGTTTGTCCTGGTTTGAAATAGGCCTTAGTCGGCTCGGTAACCATTAAGTTACACATGTACTGGTGCAGTAATAGAATATAAATGTATGTGGAGTCCAAACTGGACTCGTATTAAAACTTTTAAGATCAACTGCAAATCAACACTGGCTACAATGAGCTCTATATAGTCTTGGTAGTATCCATTTTCTTGAAGGAGGAGGAGAAAGAAGGCTTGGCTCTCCTGGTGTCCTCGTCATCCCTAGTGCTTAATCCAGTAGTCTGCTGGTCCGATTTAGTCTGAGATAATTGGATCTTGCCCTGTCCAATGAGCTCTGTCCCTGAGGCCTGTCACATCTTGGTTTGCTGCTGTTGATCCCTCCTTTTGGCACACATGGATTAGTGGATCCATTCAAATATTACTGCCCATGTAATCCTTTGGGAAAACCTATTCATTACATGACATGCAAGGAATAAATGGACAAAAACGAAAAGACCCTTTTGCTTGCTGTTGTTTTTTTATTAAGATTATTTTGTGGATATTTTACCTCATAGGCACTGAAGCAAATTAGAAAAGCGATATGATGGAGTTGGATAACATGCAACCAATGTTGGATTTGAACCGGGAGTGTTGCAGTGCACTAAATGAATCCACACGCTATTTTGACTGCAGCATTAATTCTTGAAAGGTTATGGCAGCTTGCTGAGGGATTTGAAAAATAATTTTAAAAGCCTTCATGCTTTTTTAATAACGTAACGTGACGCTTTTGAGTTAGCTGCCAGCCTTACCCTCCTCTATGTCCATGAGAATGATAGAGGATAGAATGACATCATAAACACAAGAAATGAGTTGCCCTAGATTGGGTGAGAAGCTCGGTCATTCGGGTGGAGCTCAGAGTTGAGCCCGTGACACGAGCCAGCTGAGGTGGCTTGGACCTCTGAGGAAAAATGTGTCCTGGACACTTCATAGGTGGGGTGATTTGGGCATGCCTAGTGTTTGATCACTGAAACAGTTAAACTGAAAATGATGATAGTAGTAGTAGTAGTGATTTTTTTTTTCAGATACTTTAACATAGTCACAAAGTGCTTTAAGACAACACAAATTAGTTTATGACAAAAAGCAGTCAGTCAAAAGGTCAAATTTTAAAAAGGGCATAAAACTGAATGAGTACTGTACTACAAAATAAATAAAATAGGCAGTAATAAAAATGAAAAGTTTAGAAAAGAGAGAGAAATTGTAAAAAGGAATAAAAACTTGGTTACTAGGGGGGAAAAAAGTAAGTTCAAAGTTTTGATGATGGTGATAAACTTGTTCCAGGTGTGGAATATAAATGACTCGGCTATTAATTTAATGCATTTCTTTAGTTTTTCTGGCTGAACAGAAAGGACTCTGCAGCATGTGTTTTCTAACCCGCCTGTTTGTGAGGACACTGGGAGCCTTTTTGTCAGAAAGCTGAACTCAGATGGTAGATGTTAATATAAAAGTTCTCCAAAAAAGAATTTATTTAATTTTGGTTTTTAGATTACAAAAAAGATGAGGCTTGACTAATCCACATCTGGTAAACCAGACTTTCTCTGATAAGGGCACCACCCTGCAGCTTCCAGTGGTTTGTCCTCACTAATGGCCTTTGGCTAACTACAGTTTGGTTTTATTGAACATGGTGAAAATGTCTTTCGTTCTTTACCCATCGCACACACTCATATCTTCTTTCCCCCCCCAGTTCTCTACACATGTCCTGTCCTCAGACGTCCTGTCCCCCACACAGCAACTTGCATATACTCAAAACTTAAGTGCTTCCTTTTTATGTTTTCTTTCCATCTTTCAGTCTGCCTCTTCTCTTTCGTTTTCTTTCTGTGAGGCCAAAGGGAGTCCATGCACGACCAAACCAGAAAATCTGCTTTTTATTCACTTTAATGTTGTCTTTCATTTTTATCCCAACACTCTGTCCTTCCTCCCCGTTTCCCTTCTTCATTTGTCTTTAGATTTTTTTTTTTATTGTGCCATTATTTATTTGAACAGAGTAATATTTGCAAGCTGTCTTTTCCTTCATAATAACAGTTTTTAATCCCTTTTGAGTTTCATTTTTTTCCCCTCTCTGCCTCTCGCAGGTGGTGACACATCCTCTTCTTCTACTGGCAGTGCCTCTCCAGTGCCCAACAGCTACGATTCCCTCGAAGGTGGCAGCTATCCAGGTACGTGTTCATCACAGACAGACTGCACCTTATGCAACTGAGCAACTCTCAGTAAAATCACAGCTATGTCTAAACTGTAAATCAACTTTTCTTTGACAATATGTACAGTGCACAATATTTTTATAACTTGACATTTGCAGAGTATAAAATTAAATCTGTTATAAAACCTTAATCAATTGTTAAAGCTGAATTTTAGGGTCTTACGTCAGTGCTGGAAAACTGATGTGAGAATGACCGGATGAAAATATTCTTGAATATAAAGAAAGTGCTGCCTCCTAAGCAGGGACTCTTAGAGGATAAAATAATTCTCCGTGAACTGAATTTAGATCCTTTTCCTTATCCCTGAGGAAGGTTCCTGCAGTGTTAACACAGCTATATTTGCTGACAGCTGATGTGGCAAAAAGACTTGGGTCTTTTGTTATCGAGTGACAACTTTTCACAGCAGAGAGGGGAAAAACGGGCTTTAAGACAATCCACATATTCCCTTTGATGCGACCCAGCTTTTCTAAGCAGAAGACAGCAGTGTCATTCACAACGCTTTAAATGTGATTGTTGTTAGTTTGTTACTGGTACAGTGTTCCTGATGTTTATACTACTGTCTCATCTCTTATGGATCTTTATTCATCTAATCTGATAACAATATTGTGGAGTTTGACCAAAGCTAATGGAGACAGCAAAGGAGACAGCAAATGCTACTTGAAAAGGCTTTTTTTTGTTGTTTAGGGATAATTTGGCACTTATTCTAACTTATTCTAAAATCAACATTAACACAGTGATCTTATTTTTCTGGTCATGTTAAAACACCTTAAAAATGTTCTGTCTTCTTAACATCACACTACTATACTCCTGAACTGTCTCTCTTTCCAGAATCCATGCCCCCATCCAGCAATGTGACCAACCAGGGTCAGCCCTACGGTAGTTACGGTTACCATGGCATGCAGTCGGGTTATCGGCAGGGACCAGCGTCCCACACTGACGCCTCCCCCTCCCACGACCTGTATGGCCAGCCAAACTACCAGCAGTACTCACAGGTGAGCCTGCAACAGAAATGTTGATTAATATTTTGCACATCTATGGATTGTTTGAAAGTTTTTTTCAGGCTATTTTCTCAGATTTTATATTAATTTATATTAGTCTAATTTTTTGTGTGTAAAAAGTTTGGATAAAGGCAAACCCAACCTGCGTTTGATACCCATCACTTAGAGTGACTGTCTGTTGCCCCCACTAGATTTTAAGTAAGCATATGTAGGCTTTTAAATTCCACCTATGCTTTGACCAATTCTGGTGATAGGCTCTAGTTTTATGAGCTGGCTTATAACAGAGTCAGAGACCTGTTTAGGATTCTAACCCTGGACTTTGCCAGACTTCTAAACTTGATCATAATCCACAACTGACTGACTGGTCAGACTTAATAAATAAATGTTCAAGGTGTCACTACACAGACATTATTTTATAAAATAGCCTCACCCGATGAATTTTGGTTGTAAGCTGAGCTGTTTGTTTGTTCGTGGTGTCGAAACCATCCGTCCCTCTCTGCAGCCCTTCCCTAGTCTCTCTGAGCTGTCCGCAGCCCTCGGCGGGCTGAGCGGTGTGCCAGAGCTGGAGGTCGAGGCCCTGAGGCCGATCAACCTGCTGCAGGAGAGAAACTTGCTGCCCCCCAGACCTTTGGAAGCTCCAGAACCCAACCTCAGCCCCGACCTTAAGAAAGTCAACTGCAGTCCACAGTAAGTCCGGTGTAGGGAAATTTTGAGTGGCAGCTGAGTCCTTAAATTTAGCCATTTACTTTCAGTGTATCACAGAAACTTTAGAGTAGTAAAATAAATAAATTCTTAAAATAGTACAACAGTAGTATACAGTTACGTGTTGTTGTTTTCAACTTCTAAGCTCATGGTTTTTGTTTTCTTACTGCATTATTTAAACCTTTCTTCATTTCGTATATTTTTATTTGTGAGTATATTTTGTCATTCGTTTGTCTTTTTTTTCTTAAAATCAGGACATTCAGGTGTACTCTGACCAGCATTCCCCAGACCCAGGCTTTACTCAACAAAGCCAGACTCCCTCTGGGCCTCCTCCTCCACCCCTTCAGAGATCTACAGGTACACCAAAATTCCCCTCAAAGAACATTTTTCTCAGATTTTGGTATTATGGAGTTAAGATGTCGGCAAATGTTTAGTTCTGTTTTTAAGCAGTGTGTGGTCTTTTTTGTTTTTCATTGCCTTCTCAAACACTGCATGAAGCTGTTCTGCTATTTATTTATTTAATTATTGAACATACAAAAACTTTGTTTAGGGCACAAACGCTGCTGTACCTTTTAGCAGGCAATAGTTTGAGTTTCTTCATCAAGAGTCATTTTATTCTGATACTTTTTTGTTAAAGCAAACAGGTGTGATCGATTCATTCTGTGAAATGCAAAATATGTTGTGCAGAGCAGGGTGTTTTTTCCCTGACAGAGGTATTTCACATTAGTCGACACAGTTTTACATTAAAGAAAGGTGGAACTTAGTGTTTAAATACTATCTGGGTCCTTTGTAGCTGTCTTTTTCCACTCGTGACCAGTCAGCAGGAGGAGCAGAATGACAATGATGAAGAGGTGCAGGAAAGATAAGGGAGGGTATTTATAGAACTGTGAGGTGAAGACGTCTCAGTAGGTGTGAAGTGACAGACAATAGGAAAGTGCTTGAAAGACAGGCTGGCACTGACTTCCTGGACTAACGGTTAAATAACTGAATGTTTGACAGAGCGTCAGTTGTTGGCTCGTCGTTTTTGTGAGTGTGTATTTCAAAAGGATGTCTCAGAATTGCCCAGGCTGTGTTGCTTTTACAGTAGATGACTGCAGAGGTGTGGATCCTGTGGACGTGTGAAACAGACATTCATGCTTCTCTGCAGTTTCTGCCTACAGCTTTAATTTTGGCAACTCTGATAGTTTAAGAATATGTTATGAAAATGTATTTTTGGAATCATATGCTGCACCTACACAGTATTTCCTGATTTTGAATGTAATTTGGTGTTTCCTCTGAGTCAGTCAGGTCTACAGTGTCTCAGTAAACAGCTGTGAGCTGTTTGGTGTAGTCTGGACTGAGCCTGCAGTTTGGTGTCAGATACGTCAGGAGCATCCTGACGGTCAACGGATAGCTTTAAAGAATTTTTCTTCTTGGAGGCGGTTTAGTGAGGCTTTATGATGCATTTAAATCTTCAGCTTGTGACATTGTTTGCGGTCTCTGAGGAGACTCTGTATTACATCGAGGTCCTCCCTTCTTATGCAGCCCAAATATGGGTGTATGCCCCATCATGAGGAACTTCATGTCCCTCGTCTTCTCTGATCTCCCAAGGATACTGTGGTATCGTCTAGTTTAATAGTCTAAACAACTAGTAGAAATTGTTCTTTCCCCAAAGGCTGTCTGCGCTCTAACATTAACATTCATTGCCTGTTTTGAAAAGCACCACCTAGAGGAAGTGGGAGAAGCGGGGATGGTTTGGGCATCTCTTCTTAGACTGATGTCTCTTTGCATGGATCCAGATATGAGAAGAAAGAAAGGGAGGATGTATTTGATCATGATGGAAAATGGCACAAGAAAAATGAAGCTACATTTAAATTTTTTGCACTACATCAGCAGCATTTGCACCCATTTACTCGAATACCCAGAGAGGTGGAAATTCTTAGTTTTTGTTTAACCTTACAGCTGAACCAGCAAACAGGTGATTAAGACATTTTGGTTTCACTACTGAGGCGTTTTTCTCGACATCTGTGTTTACCTCGCCTGTGAAAGTAACACATTACTGTTGCGATCCAACCCAAGTGTGAAATTACAAGTTTTCAAAATCTTGTCTATCAGTGTCATGTTTTATTTAATTACTGCAGCTCAACTCAACTGTTTAGCAACATAGATGTCAATTATTTTAGAGTTATGTTAGCATTTGGTCTGATAAGAATTTTTAACTGTTTTTAGTAAATTGCAGAGAAAGAAAGTAGTCCCAAAACCTCCGTTGTGGCCTTCAGGTGTACCCGAGGATAAACAGACTTTGTTCTAAGGAAAAGGTGGAGAAATTTTGGGTGACTCTGGTGGTTTAGCGGAAGTCATAAGAATGGATTGGCACCAAAAAAAGAGGAGAAAAGAACTGCAGTTTTGTTTGTTTTTTGTTTTTTTTAACCACACTCACAGAAAAGGAAACAAAGTGCTATTCAGCCATCTGCTGAGATATAAATAGAAGAATGTTTTGGAAGGGTCATGGGATGGAGAAAGAAAGTGGAGGCCAAAAAATTGAGGCATGACACATGAAAAGTTCATAAACAGGTCTTTTGTATTTTTCTTTATTGGAAGTTAGTCCATCTTTCTCTAAGCCTTTTTTCCCCGTTTGCCTCTCTGCAGCAGTTACCGGTGATCACATCAAACACGATCGTGCGCTGTCGCTCCTGCCGCACCTACATCAATCCGTTCGTCACCTTTCTGGACCAGCGCAGGTGGAAGTGTAACCTGTGTTACCGGGTCAATGATGGTACAAGTCCAGTCAAGCTATTTATATATTGTCCCTGCAATTTCTTTACTGCTGAATCAGTATCAGTATGAATGCAGCGTTAATGTTTTATGCCATTTTAATTCTTGTTCAGTACCAGATGAGTTCATGTACAATCCAGTCACGAGGTCATACGGTGAACCACACAAGAGGCCAGAGGTCCAGAATTCCACCGTGGAGTTCATCGCCTCCTCAGACTACATGGTAAACACGCCTCTTATTCACATTACACGTACTTTGCTTCTCTGTCCACTAGAGGGCAGTGTTGTGTTTAGTAAACAGAGGGAAAAAAAGAAGGCTCATGCATAAGAAGTGACACCTGCAAAGGTCATATAAAAACAGATTATTATTATTATTATTATTATTATTATTATTATTATTTTAAACCTTCAGGGATCTTTGATGTTTTTGTTCCTTTTCAGTTGCGACCTCCTCAGCCGGCGGTCTACCTGTTTGTACTCGACGTGTCTCACAATGCTGTGGAAGCAGGATACCTGAAGTACTTCTGTGAATCACTTCTTGAGAACCTGGATAAGTGAGTCCTGATGTTGCTGCTTCATGAGTTTGTCAGTTAGCTATTTGATCAAGCTGATTATTAACGTCTGTCACAGGCAGAAACCAGGCTGACACAATGTTTCCTGCTGCAGGTTGCCTGGGGACTCGCGTACCAGAGTGGGCTTCCTCACCTTTGATAGCACCATCCACTTTTACAATCTCCAGGAGGGGCTGTCCCAGCCACAGATGCTGGTGGTGTCAGACATCGATGGTAAATATAAGTTACTTCAAAATGACACATGAGAGCTGTGGCAGTGACCCACAATCAAAAGTTGTTGCCACACAGTTAAGACCAGAGGTGGTGGCCTATTAGAGTGACTAATGACCCTTTCCAGTGTATTTGATAGAAATGTGTCATCTAGAGCCACATTAATAATCTTTCCTGCTTTCTTTGCAGATGTCTTCATACCATCTCATGACAGCCTGATGGTGAATCTAAAGGAGAGCAACGAGGTAGAGCGTGCTGCTTTGTTCCCTTGCATCTCTTCTATCTGTCATGTTCGTGCCTGCTTCTTGATGTTTCTGAAACTGTTTTCTTTTTCATTTTCTCATGTATTGTTTCTCCATCCTCCAGCTGGTGAAGGACTTGCTGAAGTCACTGCCGGCCCTGTTCAGCCAGAGCAGAGAGACCCACAGCGCCCTCGGTCCTGCCTTACAGGCCGCTTTCAAGCTCATGTCACCCACCGGAGGCCGCATCGCGGTGTTCCAGACTCAGCTGCCGACGCTGGGAGCCGGGAAGCTGCAGTCGAGAGAAGACCCCAATCAGCGTTCGAGCTCCAAGGTAATTATATTTTCTTTTATTTGTGATTATAATGAGAAAAAACAACTATCCAGAGAAAGTGGGAGCAAGAGCAGATGCAGGATTTTATCATATCTTCCTTATTTGGAGTTAAACAGCATCCTTTTTCTTATTTCTGTCTTTATTTGGATGTTAACAGTGAAAAGTTTGGACACAGTAAGCCGTCGAATGTTTAATGAACAGATTGTTTTAGTGTAAAGTGGGCTGCTGTGCTTGATCTGTAACAGCTAATAATCACCACCCTGAACTGCCAGATCCTTACTTGATTATATATTTATTTTATTTATTTAGATATTTATTGATAAGTAAGACATAAATAAAAACATCCTTATTTCCTACCTCTGTGCGGTATGTTCATGGTGTTTGTTCTTCATGCGTATTTTTTGACTTTGTTTCATGATCATGAAGTTGGAGTGCCTGCGGGTGCCCTGTTTTAATTTTTACATTTTTCACATCGAATGGGAGTTTTAAATCATGGCTGCATTGTGATTTGTGAAGCTTAAATTGAACCATATGACAGATGAAGTACAGCCAAAGATTAGTACTTTGTATCCTGGCATTTTCACAGCTGAGTTGTATTTATACTTTCCTGCAACAGCTCACTTTTCTTACCAGTCACAATGTCAACGTTGTCCCACATTTCATCTCAGATTAAACACCACTGTTATTGTAATCCCAGGATTGTGATTTATTCAAGTTTAGCATCTTCTTTTTTTATTCTGAATAAACTGCCAACAAGTCATGATAAGAGTTTCCAAAAAGAAAACGACAAATAACAGATGTGCTTGGTTTGCTCGGGGGAAAAATATATTATTGCTGTCAGGAAGGTCCCGATTCCCTCAGTCCTGTGATCAAAATGAGGAATTGCTGGTAATAACTCTCATATCTTTCAGGGAGCCCACCACCTCGGTCCTGCCACTGACTTCTACAAGAAACTTGCACTGGATTGCTCAGGACAACAGATAGGAGTGGATCTCTTCCTCCTCAGCTCCCAGTACGCCGACCTCGCCTCATTAGGTGAGAGCATGATTGAGTCAGCTGTTGGCATCTTTCATGTTGTCCATGTATCCAAAGTATTAACATTTTTGCTTATGTTATGAATGCTAATGAGCGAATCGGCTCCCAGTATTCTATATATTCTATATTTTTTTTATTCTATTTTTTTTAATAATATATTTCCTTTTTTGTGCAGATTTGTAAACGTAGACTTTAAACCAGATCGCTTTAAAATAACCCTCTAGGAGCATTTTGTGGTTTGGTTCAAAAAATTCTGAGTGTGTACTGCTGCTGCACTCAGGTTCTTCAGCTTATCATCTTCAGAGCTTGTTGTGTTGCTGTAGTAGTGGTAGTGGTAGCAGCTAACATGTGATTCAGGAGACTGGAAATAATTTGCCTCGAGGAAAATGTCCTGCAGAAGCTCAGGCCTCGGCTCAAGTGATAACATCCAGAAAGTGTGTTACCAGTGTTATCAACCTTGTTTTATCTGTTAAACCACACACCAAGTCGTCTGTTGACACGGATACCAAATCTCCTAACAGCTTATTTCTGGCTAATAAAGGAGAAACCTATTCTAAACTGCTTTCTCGCCATCATCGACCTATTTGCTTTCTTCATCTTTATGTCATATTTAATATTATATTATCTGTGTATTGAATTATTTAATCTTTAATTCAGTCCAGCGTGGGCATTATTTACAAGTCACACACAACATAATGATGTATTTGAACTCTTCTTCCCAGTCTTCACAGACTGAAGAAAATCACATGTAATTCTCCTAATGCCGATCCTCTCCTGTTTTTCTTATTTCTCAGCATGTATCTCCAGGTATTCAGCAGGCAGCGTCTTTTACTATCCCTCCTTTCATTACATCCACAACCCGGCCCAGCTGGAAAAGTTCCAGAGAGACCTCGAGCGCTACCTCACCAGGAAGATCGGCTTTGAGGCGGTCATGAGAATAAGATGCACTAAAGGTAATCGGATTAGATGCAGCTTCATGCACGTTTTAATGTTTTAATGTTAATGTTGTTTTAAAGTTTTGTCCCTGCCTTTTTCCTCTTCAGGTTTATCCATCCACACGTTTCACGGTAACTTCTTTGTGCGCTCCACTGACCTGCTGTCCCTGGCCAATGTGAACCCAGACTCTGCCTTCGCTGTCCAGATGTCAGTCGAAGACTCTCTGGCAGACTCGTCTCTGGCCTGCTTCCAGGCTGCTCTGCTGTACACGTCGAGTAAAGGTATAAACAAGAATGACTCATTTTCATGGTAACACATTTAGGTTGAAATTCTTTAAAGATCTCGAAAATGGGACTTATTAATTCATCTGTAGGAAAGAGACGTATCAGGGTCCACACTCTGTGTCTGCCGGTGGTCAGTCAGCTGAGTGACGTGTATGCCGGTGCTGACGTCCAAGCCATCACTTGCCTGTTAGCCAACATGGGTAAGTGTGTAGCTTAAATCCTTGGCTTTCACACCTTTTCATGTGCAGTGCCTTTAACCTAAGACTTTTTACACATTTATGAAAGTTGGCCTCTAGCCTCCCCGTGGTTGACACAAATCCAATAACATGTTAAAAATATTAGTGATAAAGTGATATTGTCAGTGTTTTTTTTTCCAGTAAAGTTGGCAGAAAAAAATGCATCAAAATGTATCAAATAAGTTTCCATCGGGTTTCATAAAACACGCAGTCAGTTGGAATTAAATACCAACCCTGGGTGGAAATGTAGCGAATACCTGTGTGGTGGTATATAACCCACAGAGAGCTTTTTGTAAGCCAGGTCTTTCCTGTTTCGAGAGTCACATTCGTATACATTTGCATTTTATATTAATGATTAAAAGGTTTATCTCAGTCTGTGCAGAGTGGCTTTATGGGTCATGTTGACCACCGCTGTTTCCCTAGAGGTTGTGCTTTGGAGCTGAAGAGTGCAAAGTTTGCCTGTCCCACAGACACACAACATCCACATAAATATGAAAATGTTTGCAATAGGGCTGTGCGATATGACCAAAATCTCATATCCCAATATGAGACATTTCTCATCCCGATAACGAGATATCTCGCAAAAATTTTACGTTTTTGAACTCGGGCAACTTGACTTGTGTGAAATGTTTTCAGCTGGGCGTCGTGTACCTGGAGTTGAGTGTTTTGACCGATGCATAAAACTATATATTTTTAGATAGAAGTTGCAACAGCCGCCAATTTCTTTGAGTATTTATTACACGGCGTGCTGCGGGGAAAAGCCTGTTCTAACGTTTGAGTCTAAGGTTTATTTTGTGCACCTGTCAGCTCTGTTTTGCTTCTCATCTGTAAGCTCTCTCCACACTCTTTCACGTGGTTATTGTGTAGGTGGTAGAAGAGGTTTGTTGTGTTTGAGTCTGTGGTGGGGACTGGTTTGTGTCATAATTTGCATAGTACAGTTTTCTAGTCCGTGTCAGACTTTCCTTAACCAAACCATGTCCATACTACAAAGGTAGAACCTTGTTTAGGAATAAGGTCCTCACTTTGTTTTGACTGGTCCTTCTGTTTGGAGCTACCTGGTTCTGCCTCATCTTCACTGGCAATGCTGATATTCTCTGTGCCACAATGAAAAACAGCGTAGTTTGCACCACCACGAAACAAACAATGTTTTCATTTTGTCATGTGATATATTTTATCATATCACACAGCCCTAGTTTGTAAACATGTCTCATCAGGACGTACTCTGGGCTTTTGTTAACTTAACTTTGTGTTCAGAAATGATTAAAATGCTGTCTTGGAGGTAAACTAGTCTTCATTTGGTCTTTTCAATCCAGCCATCGATCGATCGATATCATCCAGCCTGTCGGACGCCCGGGACGCGCTGGTGAATGCGGTGGTGGACTTGGGGAGCGCCTACAAGAGCAACGTCTCCAACCTTCAGCAGTCTGGACTTGTCCTCCCTGCAGCCATGCGTCTCTTCCCCCTCTACATCCTTGCTCTCCTTAAACAGGTGCGGCTGCCTGACTGTCATCGGCACATGAACACACACGCGTCACACAGCATGACATACACTAAAAAGAAGGAGAAGAAAAGGCTGTGAATGTGTGTTTAAGCATGCAGCCCTCCACTTTTCCCTGTTAGCAGACTTCTGGAAAGTTTTTTTTTTTATTTTTTAAATTCAGTTTGAGGTAAAAGGAGAGAGTTTTGTTTTACTGACTAAACCTGCAAAATGTTATTACGCATTTTAAGATGCAGTTGAGTACAAACCCTAAAAACAAAACACCCTCTGACCAAATGTTACACAGTAGAAAAGTGTGAGCTCACAGTCACACTGCCTGGGTTAAAGACTATTAATCCACCCGGCATGTGTGCATTCATACATCCAGGGTGTGTCTATGTTCAGAAGCACATACCACACCCTGTTTCTGAGACAAATCCTCCCTGTAGGTGTTTGTGGGACTCTAACAGTGATGAATCAGAGAATAAACTTCAGAAACATCACTGTTTAATTGAAAGAAGCACATTATGGCCTATTATTCCTGGTGATTAAAGGTTAAACTGTTACCACAATGTTTTTGTCTGAACTTGTTGCAGTTTAATTCTCCATTTTTAGCAAAAGGATTTGTTTTACTCTGCAAATGGGGCTAAAGCTTTACTCTGCATTTTAAATTTTTATAGATCTTTGAACTCTATTCTTATTCTTGACGTAATAAATGAGAGAAATCATATCAAACACTGCTGATGTGATGTGTGTTTGCTTTCAGAAAGCCCTGCGGACGGGCACCAGCACGAGGCTGGACGAGCGGGTCTTTGCCATGTGCGAATTCAAGACTCAGCCGCTGCAGCAGCTAATGCGAATGGTTCATCCTGACCTCTACCGACTGGACAACATCTCTGACCAGGTGGGATGCAGATGGCTTTTCTCATAACTCAGTGCACTAAAGAATAGTAGAGAGAGGGAAAAACAAAATGACTACTATTAACCCATTAACATAACATCCTTAACATGTATATCTCAGTATGCAGTGCAACTTTATCATTAAACCTGTGCTTAATGGCTAGACTCACTCTTTTTGGTTGTTTTTTATACCTGGTGAAGTGGTTAAATGTAACAGTGAGCTGATAAGATACATTAGATGACTTAGATGAGTTGCCTAAAAACACTGGAATCCCAGCGTCTAGCAAGGTGTCACATCAGAGCCTTAATCCTGAACATTATGATGACTAAAAGCAAAGCCAGTCTGCTTGTTTTCTCTGGAAATTCGCAGAAAGTTTGGTGAAAATTGGTTTGGGATCATTGGGATTGCTTTTGCTAGTTAAAACAGATGACTTGAAATGTTTATGTGGAAACTGTGATGTCTGTCAAGGGTGTTTTTAAGCTTGTGGTATCTTTTAGAACAACAAGGATTTAACTCAGTGACAGAAATGTCATAATAAACGTAATTAAATCTTTTATTTTAGTGTTTATTTTTTAATTTGCATTATATGCATCAACTTTTTTTTTTCACTGAATGTTTCTTTTAAAGTTGTATTTAAAAATGTGAAAATAGTCTCACGTGTAACATTTACTTTTAAACACTTGTAATAACAAGAATTATGAAGATTATATTACAGTGGAGACATGAGGTAATATCAGACTTTAATGTTTGAATGCTCTCTGTTTGAAGCTTTGGGAGCTTTACCTGTGACACTATGTAATTAGAATGTATATGTTGTCTGCACATGTATATAGTAAAGCTGTTTTTATACTCTGCTCACAAGTTGTCTGACCTGCAGGGGGCGCTTCATCTGAACGATACCATAGTCCCTCAGCCTCATCTGCTCCACCTGTCTGCTGAGAGGCTGAGCAGAGATGGAGCTTTCCTCATGGACTGTGGCAACGTAAGCTCCGAGAAGTCTTTATTTCACCTCGTTTATATTTTTCACGTCTCTGTCTTCTCACCATCTAGTCCTTTAATAAAATGCAATAAACCTTAGGTCATAATTTAGAGCAAATCAAAGAGAAGTTGTCTTTGCCTGAAATAATATGTGATTGCTTGAGGACTGGAGTTGGGATTTATCGTCTTATTATTTGCCTCGGAGTAACAGCAGCAGCAGCACTGAAGCCCAGTTTTCATTAAGTTTAATGTCACATAATTTAATTTAAAGGGATTTTCCACTGCAGCAAATTAAATACAGAAAGAAACCGAAACACTCCAATCTTCAGACTATCACTGGAAAGTATCAGTAATAAACTTGGTACCAAATCTAATTTGTGAGTGAACTTCTCACTAGTGCAATGGTATATTTGATGCCAATAAAGATTTTTTTTTTAAAAGGTGGCAGGGTTTTAATATTACAAAAAAAACAAACAAACAAGGCAAAACATAAAGCCACAAATTTATTGAAAATAAAAAAACTCACAAACTTACAAGAAAAAACTCAAAGTTAAGAGAAAGAATTATAAATTTATAATCTATGAGGAAAAAAACATTTATGAGAAAAACAGTCAAATGTATGGGAGGATGTATACGAAGGGGGAATTGATAAGAAATAGAAATTTATGGGAAAAACCCTAGAAAAAACTAAAAGAGAAAATTATTGTTATAATTGTTTTATTTTTTTTCTTCTTCACTGTCATAGTTTAGAGTGGTGATATTAATAACATTGGCCCTGCTGGCTCTTTAGTTATGGCAGATTAAGACGCACACATGTCAGCGTGTGTGTAGAAAGTATACTGTGCGGTAATGCTCCTCTTCTCTTCTGCCTGTCCAGGTGTTTTATCTGTGGATCGGCAAATGCTGCAACGAAATGTTCATCCGAGATGTTTTGGGCTGCCCGAACTACGCTTCAATTCCCCCCAACATGGTCAGTAAGACTCATTTGAGTAGAAATGCACATGCAAACAGTTCAAAGAGACGATTAATCTTTTGAAGTACAATGAAGCTTTTATTTTCCCTCTACATCCAGCACATCAGGACGTTACAGAGAAGCGTGATTAGGGAAACGTCTGTACTGACACACACGCACGTGTGTGTGTGTGCGCCGCCCAGTCGCTGGCTGAATGATGCAATGCGACATTTTGTTTCCCCTGAAAATGACTCACAGTTGAGCTCCACAGTGAAGGAGCTGTGTTTCTGTTCACTTAGTTAGAAAAAAACAACTTGTCCAGCAGAGCAGACTTGCTGATGTAGCTTTTCTGCTTTTTTAACAAACTGTGCAGCCACCTAGAAAGTTCTGTCATTACCACGCCGAGGGCGTGATGGCAACACCCAGAGCAAACGGCGAGTCAGCACTTGTTTATGCTGCTTATTTTATCTTTCTAGCAAGGGGTCAGTGCCTCATAGATCCACCTACAAGCCCACACTCCCCACCACAGGCATGTTCCCGTTAACCACATTGTATAGCCGGGGTTGACTGTGTGAATCTGCGCTATCTGAAACACGCCACTAACAACAGCGTTGTTGTTTTGTTTCCCCTCTTGTCCTCTTTGGTTCCTAGAGTCACATTCCGGAGCTGGAGACTCCTCTCTCTGAGAGGGTGCGAGCTTTCCTCGACTGGCTCCACGACAACCGAGCGTTCAGCTCCACGATACATGTCGTCAAGTAAGCACTGCCGCACATCTGGACTCATATCTGACTGTTTGCTAACACTGGAAACTGTGCTTCTTCTTCAGGGCAGTCACAGATATACATAGACAGCTTGTTTTGTTCTTTTTTTTTTAATTGCGTGTAATGGATCTCACATATTGCTTTAATACAAAAGTTGAGGTCACTAAAGGAAAAAGTGTTGAGTTGCTCTGTCGCCAAAGACGGAACTGCAGAAAACTGAGGTTTGAAGTGTAAAGCAGGGACTGTGCTCTGTTGGGAACACAGAAAGTTGCTGACCCCAAGCGAGCAGTCATTTCTGTTTTACTTGTTTAAAGTCGCCTCAGGGCCTCACATGTCATAAAAGATTGCAGGCACACAGACCTTGATGCAGAGCCTCACGCCATCTGGGTCATATGATTGTTGGGCTTTTCTCTGTATCTATGAAGCGCCTTGAGGCGACATTTGTTGTGATTTGGCGCTATATAAATAAAATTGAATTGAAAATTGAATTGAATCTGATGACTGCAGCACAACTTTGACATCCCTGATTTGAAATATAATTCCTAACAGGGCAGCCTATCGTGGCATCAACCACTGGTTTTGGACTCATTTTGAAGGTTCAGCATTAGTGTTTTGGCCACCGCCATGTTAGCCTGAACCTGTGTTTTAAACTGTACACAAAGACACCTGCTAATGAGTACGAACTAACTGACTGACAAAATCCTAAAACTTCACTTAAACTGGAGCACAGGCTCTGTGGATGCTGTGTCTGCACAGCTGCACAATGAGCCATTACTACTGGACACTGAGCTGGCTTATTACTGACAGAAAAAAGTAGACAGTTTAATAATTTTTGGAAGTAATAAACTTCAAATTAAAAAGAATCATCTCTCATTCCTGTGAACCTCCGGGTTCAGAGTTAAGTTTAATGTTCCAGTCATGTGATAGGTGCCTTTTTATATCTATCGGCTACTTGGCCAAATTAAATCTGACATTCTGTTGGGGTTCATGAGGAAATAAAGCAAATAAAGAACATTATGATTGTCTGATACTGCACATCCTTTCAGAGTTCGCCCTCACCTCCCTGGAATCTTGTAAATCCAGATAGTGAGCTGCTCTGATTGACATTGAACAGAAACTAGGTGTGGACAGTTTCATATAGAAGAGATCGGCACGAGGTTGACGGAAAAGTATTTCCGAAGTGTAAACACAAAGACAAAGTGAGCGTTGAGGTCACAGATTGACAGCGGCGGTAAAGTCATCCGCAGGGAACGCATTGTTTCGGTTTCCTCTCTCTCCTCCTCTTGGTGGCACGGCATTGTTGCTTAGCCACATGTTTACATGACATGTTAGTAAAAATGCACTGAGTGGTATTTGAACAGATGTTTGCGTCATGACAGGACTTAATGATCTGAAATGACAGGAACTACGAGAGAGATTCGACAAAAGAATTAAAAATGGCTCTTGAAGTGGTTTCAAGTTCTCTGTGGCCTCGAACCTTTCAGTTGTTGATTTGTTATTTTTTTTAATGATATTAAAAATGCAAGAACTTTAAAGAGTGGCTAAAATATTCAAGGAAGCAATGTTCAAATATTTGAAAAAGCGGATGGGCACCTGACAGAGAAGCCAATGGATGCATAGTTAAAGGGGATCTATTCTCCTCATTTCCACCTCCGTGTTTGGACTTGATCTCTGCTAGAGTAGCTCAGCATGAGTCATAGTTCACAATAATCCACCCTTCTACATGAAATGATGGCTTGCAGTTCTATCAGATTGTACTTCAACATTTCAGAAGTGTCCCAGAAGCAGCTCTCAACTCGACATCATTCAGAATGATGTGGACAGGAAGTCGGACACTAGAATGGCATAAAGAATACGTCACTTTTCAGATTAAAAGCCTTAAGAATTAACACCATGTTTCTGAAAGACTCCTGGTGTTATTTGATGCTCCGTGAAGGAAGGGACAAAGCATTTAAAGACTTCATCTCATGGACATGCACCCAGTTTTTTCCCAGGGGGACACAAGCTGTTTAAGGTTTTCTCCCTTTCAGCCAGTTTTCTTCTGACTGGCCAGAGCTTTGCCTGAGGTGACTGTGTTAGCCAATCCTGCTCTCTGTGAGATCATACAGAGCAAAGAGTAGAAGAAAACAGCTTTTAGGGTAGTTTGCAACCTGAACTTTTGGCTCAGAGAGATTACTACAGCATAAAAAGTACATTTAAAGCATCGACCCCTGTATTTCTGCGTATAGGTACAAGTATGTATGGAGGTGTCAAATGTCCTGGTTTGACTGAGCTCATCTGCGTCTGAGCCTTGTTGATGGTGCTTCCCCCTTTTTCGGTGCAGACATCAAAGCTGTGTGCCTGTTGCTGTCAGAGCGCTTACGTGGCAGAATGACATTTACACGTAAGACCGTCATCTCTGTTTTGTTTTTTGTTTTTTTTAGACACACTGTAGGTATCAGTTAAACAATGCAGAGGTGCGCAATGAGCTGTTTATAAGCATAGCAACAAAGGGACGAAAGAGGCAGACGGCTAAGCAGCAGAGAGCTACATCTTTATTGTTTATGCGGGACTTTCTAAAGCCTGTTAAATGTCAAATAAATAAAAATATCACACCACATTATCTCCAGAGCTCAAGGCGGCTCCTTAATGGCTCTTGTTTTGTCACTTTTATAACATTTCATTCTGGCAAATCTCAGGGGTTTTTTTATTTGTTTTTTTTTTTTTGCGTTGGGAATATATTTCTCAAAGTAAAGCCAAGGTCTGACTACAAGCAGTTGCGAGCTCTGAGAGAGAAACCAGACGTCAGATCAGACGTTCAGTTTCTGCTCTTGCAAGTCGGGTTAGAGAAGCCAGCAACGTCTCGCCCAGCCTGGGAACTCGTGCTTCATGGATGTCTTTTTGAAATTAAAGACAGACATTTAAAAAAAGAAGAAGAAAAGAAAACAGACAGGGAGGGCTTTGGCTCTGACTGCTGAATAGGTGGTCCTGAGGAGGGGGCTCCGATAACTCTCTTAGAGAAAAACTCTCATGCTGGGGATTTGTACGAACAGCTGTCAGTTCAGAGTCAGTGAGGTAGAAGATGCAGGAGAGTGTTGTGTTTAAGAGCTGACATGTCAGCAATGCTTCAAGTTATGTGGAATAGATTCCAACACTTCTTAGACTTACAGAGCATTAAAATGTACAAACGAGTTTCTTTCCCTTTAATGCATTTTTTCCTCCCTTCCCGCAGAGATGATGCCTCGGCTAAAGCCACTTTGTTCCAGCACCTGGTGGAGGACCGGTCAGAGGGGGCTTCTTCCTATCATGAATTCCTGCAGCACATTCAGCAGCAAGTGTCCAAGTAGACTCCCATCACGCTGAGAAAAACTTTGACCACTAGATTCCTTAAACAAGAGCGTGAAAGGACTTGTAACCTGATAGAGTGAAAACTAGCGTTAGCCAGCAATGGACACCCATCGCTGCGTCAGACCAGTTTTAGCGAGGCAGGTTTCCTCCCCTTCTTTTAAACGGTCTCATTCAAATCAAAGCTTGTTGGTCACCTGCGGTTAGACCAGCAGAAGGGGAGGGAAGAGGTAGTTTTAGAAAAGAATAACGAGTTACCGAAATGAATGAATGAACGAATGAAATTGCTAAAAAACAAACATCCTGCAGCGGCTCTTGCCGCCTCTTTAACCACTGTCAAACATTTTAACCTTCTCGTAAATCCATCGCTCCCGAGAGGAGGAGGAGAAAGTCGAGCCAAGAAGATGCCACTTCAACATCTTTCAGTTTGTTTTGTGAGCCTAAAATGTAGCTTGTGCTTTTTCTTTCCTTGTTTTTCCTTTTTTTTTTTTTTTTTTTAAATTTCCCGATACATTCCCTTCCCTTTGTTTCATTTCAAGACTGTTTTGAAAACACTGGAGAACAGAAACAAAAATTGGGCATGTGCTTTGAACGGCAACACGCATGCCACCTTTTTGTCTGCTGCTAGTCTGCTGATGAGCGACGGCTGCCAGGAACGTGATGGGACACCAGTCGGATGTTTAAACCTCCCGTCGGCTCAGTCTTCTCTGCTCCGCTTTATGAACTCCCGAGTTGTTGAGATCGCTCTGCATAAACTTTCCCCCCGCCGGCAGTCTTCTCTTCATTTGTTTTATTTTTTCTCCAGGCGCTAACTAAAGTTGCTACCCACTTTGTAACTACTGAAAGAATCTTTTATGTGTGATTATTTATGAACCAGCTTATTAAATAAAGACAAAAACAGAACTCTGCTTGTTTCGTGTGACGTGATTATTGATATTACCCCATCAGCCCAATGACTAAGCACTCGGTTTCTTCAAAAAGGGGATCCTTCAACATGAATTTCATTTAAGGGAAAAGGAAGAAGTCACCCAGTGATGTGACCTAGAAATGGCACAAGGAGACGACCTTGAATAAGGAAGAGGCCTAATTTAAATTAGTCACGGTTTTAAAATTTAGATTTATTTTCTTGGCAGAGTTGCAAAACTTTTTTTTTTTTTGGACAGCATCTCATATCATTCCAGACTGGTTGTGCTGGTGTTTCCACAGCTTTCATCTAATTTTCTCAAGAAGTTGGGTGAAGTAACCCAGACCTTGTGGTCAAATGGAAATATTACAGCAGGGTTCGCCACAGAATTAGCCAGGTGACTCCAATCTGGACGCCATAAATGTTGGACTTTATGTTTTCATAAGTTTTACAACTTTTGCTAATGATAAAGACTTCCCGGGCTTTTCAAAACAGGTAATTCTTTTTTACTTTTTTTCTTTTAAATACTAAACTAGCCTAAAAGTGGAATAAAATAAAAGCTTTCTGAGATTTTATAATTGTTGCACAGTCTGAGAAATTAGTTACCAGACCTAATTTTACACATTAATTTACTCACACTGAAGGATTTCTTTCATTTACTCTAGCAGCATGTCTTAATCATTTATAAATACTAAGATGTGCTTTTCTCACATTAAGATGTCTCAGTTAAACTTCTTCACACTGACAGGAAGTGGAATATCTTATGATCAAAGCAGGCTGTATAATGTAAAGCGAGTTTAACCGTCCTTTGTGAATGCAGAGGAAATAATGTTGTCCCATAAATCGTGTGAAGAACTGAGATTTGTGTTCACTGTTATGTTTTTCACCAGTGGCTCTTATTAAAGTGATCTACATGAAGCAACACAGTAAGTACACATATTTAGCCAAATTGGGGTGAAATAAGATGCACCTTTTATTACTGGGGTGAAGCTGAAGTGATTCGGAAACAAAGGAAGTAATATTTTGTCCTAGGTATCTTTAAAAAAAAAAAAAAAAAAAAAAAAAATGAGAGCGATAGTTATTTTCTTATGTGAACAAAATGGCCTTAATGGCCACAGACTGTTCTTTTTAGTTAATCACTTTGTGCTCGTCATGAAAAAAAGATGATTGTTTCAGGATCAGTGTGTTCTTGAGGCACGCTTGGTTTAGGCTGATGTGATATTTCTGAGGAAAAACTTCAGCAGGTAACCAGATAAAAGCTTTGTTTCTATGTTTTTGCTCTTACTGCATCTTCAACTTTTGAGTTTGTTAGATTTAATAATAATGGATTGCATTTATATAGCGCTTTTCGAGAACCTCAAAGCGCTTTACAATTCCATCACTCTCACATTCACACACTGGTGGAGGCAGCTACAGTTGTAGCCACAGCTGCCCTGGGGCAGACTGACAGAAGCGAGGCTGCCATATCACGCCATCGGCCCCTCTGGTCATCACCAGTAGGCGGCAGGTGAAGTGTCTTGCTTGCTCCCAAGGACCCAACGACCGAAACTGTCCAAGCTAGGGCTCGAACCGGCAACCTTCCGATTACAAGACAAACTGCCAACTCTTGAGCCACGATCGCCACGATTTAAGCAGCAATGTTTTTGTAGGAACAGTTATGAAAGGATTTCCTTCAGGACATTTGAACTTGTGGTTTACAGTCAATGTTTACTGTATGTGTCCAAGCTTGTATTTTAAAACAATGTTGTTTGGAGGCAGGTTTTTTGTATTTACTGATTTGACTCTTTTGCTACAAACACTGAGCAGCAGGGCATTTCCTCTCGTGCAAACATAAAATTAAATCATCTCTAAAAAAGAAAGCAAAAAACAGCAAGCTCTTAATAAGTTTAGAGGCTATTTGTGGAGGTTTGGGGTTGACTTTGGCGTTGTCTTTCCTTTCTCACCATTCCCAACAGGATACAAATTTCCGTTTTGTGCTCTGATATAGAAACAGGCTGTGCTACAAATCTGCTTACGCTCGACTGTGTTTGCTTCCAAGTCTGTGTGATGGACATTTTAATCATTTTAATTTTGATTTCCTATAAGGTTTATTTGCAGCATCATTCATCAAAATGCTCAGTGTGCTTAACACAGTGTAACTTTAGTTTTTATCTCTTCTCTGCATCATGCCGTGGACTCTGTTTCCTGAAACGCTGGGTGCAAAACAACAAATAAAATCAGAGAGGTGAAAAATGTGATTGCCTTTTAAATATCTGCTTAACAACATGTTTATTTAAGAAAGAACAAGAAGATGGGGGCAAATCTATCAAAGTGTAACACTCTGCAACATGAAAAACGTGGTTGGTGCAGTTTTAATGCTGAATGTTTCCCCATTCTTACTTGATATAGGATTTCACCTGCTTCACAGTTCCGGGCGTCCTCTGTTGGGTTTCCTCTTTGATTATGCTCCAGGTTTTTCTGGAAAGTGCCGAGTCTGGAATGAAGACAGATCAGTTTAGTTCTAGATGTTCCTTTACTTCAAAGTCATGCTGTTGGAACAAGTGCACGATGCATTTTTGGCTTTGTCTTCCTGAAATAAGTAAGAAGCTGTCTGTTTGCCCAAAGCTTGTATACAACGTTCAGTCTCCTTTACAGATGTGCAACCATCCAATCACAGATTGAGCATCTGTGAAATCTAGTTTCTACTGTGTGAGTGGTTCAAGGAAGGTCGTAGAGTTTCTTGGTCTGAGTTTTGGCTCATGTGTCCAGAAACTTATCTGGAATTTCATGATCCTTTCTCTCTAATAAATCAGAATTCCGATCACACATCCAGGGTGTCGATCCTCATCCATGTGCACTTTAAGTAAACAAAAACCAGATTTTAGCTTCAGAGTGGGAGTAAAATTCATTTTTCTGCAGTTTTGAACAGAGATTTAACGTGTTTTTGAACCCTGAAAATTTCATGTGAATAGGTCTTGCACTAATAAACTAATGCTGAAAAAGAGCATTAATTTCACACCTCTGTACTCTTGAAACATAATTTTAATTATATAAATGTGAAATATTGCATTGCTTCATTAAATGTACAAAGTTATTATACATGAAGGACGTCATGCAAACAGCTGGCAGGATTGAAATTGGAGTAAATCTCATGAGATGTTAAAAACGTGCATTTAAATCAAGACTACGCCTGAATGGGCAAACACTGCTTTCCTTGTGCTGTTATTCTCCCGAGCTGGAAAATATCAAATCAGTTTTCACTTGTTTTTTTTAGCCTCGTCAGTCCATCAAAGGGGCCCCTGTGTGAGAATTTGTTTTCCTTAAGTGAGGTGCTTTTAGACAGAGCTGTGAAATGCTGGCAGCAAACACACAAACAGCCTGTGAACTGTTCTCAAACAGATCTGGCTCCCATATGGTCTGACTGCTGCTGTTCTCATGGAAAACTGGACCCGGGAAATCTCAAATATTTTAAGACCAGAAGAAGTTGAATAAGTTGCCTTAAGTGGTCTCACATTTTTGTTTTTGACTTTTAAAAACATAGTTCAGTCTAAGATATGAGAAAGCTTGTTGGGAAGAAGAAAAAAGGCCACACCCGGCTGGAAAGGGGCGTTGGAAATTCATGTAGAGCACTTCAAAGCAGCCGTATTTTATATAGGTTTTTTAGTCAGTCTAAAAGCAGTTTGACTTGTGATGCCAGATGTTTGCTGTTTTGCGCCATGAACATTCAGAACTAGAGGTTTTTAAACCAGTCAACAACACAAACTGGTCCGTTTGGTGGCTGGGGGGGGAGAGAGCCAAACAACAAGTGACTGCTGTTCTGATGCCTATATTTAAACTCCAGCTTTGACTGGTCCAGCCTTTCACACGCCCACCTCCAACTGTCCAACCCCACTCCCCTCTAAACCCCGCTTCAGCTCCATCCCACCTTTTTTTTTACAACAGACCCTCTTTGATATATTCAAAACCATGAAGTCACAGTTTCCCCTCACAGCTGTACCTTTACTTTTGCTACAGTGGTTATTATTAGAAATGACACGTAGGAGGTTAAAAAGCAATGATAGAATAATCCCTAACAATAATACGTTCTTTAAAAAAACAGGGTAAATGGACTGTTTCTTATATATGGCTTTTCTATTCTACCCGAGCACACAAAGCACATTAAACTACTCCCCTCATTCACTCTTATCTATGCTTTTTCTACATAAGTGCTTTCTGTGTAACCTTAACAGACATTCATACTCTGATCGATGCCTTGGAGAGCAACTTGGGTCTAGTATCTTGCTCAAGGATGTTCGGCTTGCAGACTGTAGCAGACAGGAATTGAGCCACTAACCTTTCGATTAGTAGATGACCTCCTCTACCTCCTGAGCTACAGCCACTCTGATATCTTCAATGGCCACTTCATTAGCAACATCTTTCTGCTACTGGTTTGGTCCCCCCCCCCTTTTGCATTCAGAGCTGCCTCAGTTCTACATTGCAGAGATTTAACAACTTGCTGGAAACATTTCTCTGATTTGGACCATATTGACACGACAGCGTCTCAGACTTGCTGCACATCAATGATGCGAATCTCCCCATTTCCCCATCTCGAAGGTGTTGAACTGAGATCTGTTGATTGTTGAGGTTGTTTGAGTACACTGACCTCACTGTCATGTTAAGGAAACATGAGATGATTTGAGCTTTGTGACATGGATTATTCTGCTGGAAGCAGCGATCAACGGATGGGTACACTCTGATCATAAAGGGATGGAGAGGGTCGGCAACATTACTCAGGTAATGCACGTTTAAACGATCCTCGGCGGTACTAAGTAGCCCAAAGTGTGCTGCCACAGCATTACACCACTACCACCCTGAACTGTTAATACAAGGTGGGATAAATACACCCTTTCATGTTTTTTATGCCAATTCTGATATATCCCATGGTTGGCTTGAAACACTTATTAAAGATTTTAGGATCTCAAATCTGTGTTTAAGATGTTTCAAGGCCCAAAGATGACCTGTTTAAGGCTCACTGTCAGAGAGAAAGTCTAACCCGCTTTAACAGACTGTATTCATTTTCTCTTCAGCCGTTGTGCATGTGGTTCAAGTTGAGGATCCGTCTAAGGAGGAATGCTCATCATAATAAACTCAGCTGAACTCCTTTTTCTTCCTCCTGACAGCTAAGAAGCCTGACAGATAGCCTGCAGAGGGCTGGCACGGTGGTGTGTCAAGCTCCCGGAAAGCTGAGCAAACAGTGAGTGTTTGTGAGTCCCAAAGCGGCGTGGCCATAAAGAGACGCGTTGAAAGCCAAAAACATTGATGATGCTTTTACAGACAGGTGTTATGATAGCAGGCTTTTGTTGGTGGTTATTGGTAATATCCTCTGGCCTTCAACTGTGAAATAAATAAATCGTTGGAAAATCAAACAGATCTACCTCAAAAAGACTCAAAGTGCAGGTATATTTGAGCAAACCTCTGTTCTTAGCAGGAGACTAAAAACAAGGCATGTGAGGTCCTTATCAGGCCTTACACTCCAATGTTTTCCCTCACAGACTACAAAAAGAACTTTTCTCTCTATTTTGACTCCTGAATGAGTCTATCTGAACTATATCCGGTACCACAATACCCCATTGTTTGCTTACAGGACAACCACAGAAACTGCTTTTGAGTGAAGCCAAGACTGCACCCTCACAGAAAAGTCCCAAAGACTGCTGAGCCGCATATCACGGGCAGATAACCTCAGAGAACACGAGACCGGAGCTGCGCATGTGTCCGACTATCTCGTTTTGATTTCAGAGGGGGGAAAGGAAGACGTGAAGGAAGGCAGGCGGCGGTGCTAATCGTCTAATGGCTGGCTCAAACATAAACTTAATACAAAAAACTCCCCCAGAAAACATCTGTCGTAACAGATCATAATGTTGAAAGGAGGTATTGCTGGCACTTTTATTAAAGGTCCAGTGTTGTAAAGTGAAAGTAATGATATCCTGATGCAGCCGCTGACTCACAATCAGCATAATTAACAGTCATTAATTTATGAGCATACAGATGTTCTTTCTCTCTCTCACTGTTTTTTAAGGCAGCTCAGTGGGGCAGTGGTTGCCAATGTTGTTATCCACCAGCCAGCAGGGGACTTCATATGTTCTCCCAATGCTTGCGTGCATTTTCACTGGAAACTCTGTGAGATTAGGCTGGGTGAGTCTAAACTGGCCGTAGGTGTGAATAACTTTCTGTCTCTGTTCCTTTCAGCACTTCTCTTCTCCTCTGTTCCCAGAGGATTTGCCAAAAAAAACACCAAAATGAACAAAAAGCCAGTTTAAAAGCTTTGAGTACAGTTGAGCTCTTCAATACTCAACCATAGAAAGTGGCAGTTCTTCAGTTTGCTCCTTTGGACAGTTGTATTTGGCCAAAGCACCGGTTGGGTTTCAAACTCAACCCCTTCCTTAGAGTATTTACTTACTGAGGGCCCCCAGTGTTTGATGTAGAACATAAAAATCCACCCAGTTATGTAAGAAGCGCTCCTTATTCTGCCTGAAGTCCAGCTCCTCAAAGCCTTTTGCTTCCTCTGTAATGGTTGGATCTCCATTCTGCCTCAGGAAGTTGTTTCCTGCTGTCATGTCTTGGCTTCCCTTTCTGGCAGTTTGTAATGTCTTTAGCACTTCCTCTACAATGGCCCTGCCAGAGAGTCAAACACCAAACCAAAAATATCCTGATAGAAATCTCTCTGTCGCCGTCCATGTGCTTGTATGACTTCAACTTGATGCTCAACTTGGGACATGGTTCAGCAATCAAGTGCTAAAAATGTATCCACAACTTCTGTTGGAAACCAGCTCAGATAAGGAAGCAGGATCCATACGAAAACTAAAAGCTATGCGCTGAAAAAATAATCCATTTTATAAAGCCATGCTCACATCTGCAAGCAATGTTCCCTTAATAAATCACAGCTCACATGGAAATGTGAATCAGCCTATTATCCTTTATCCTGCTTTTGACATGCTCTCATTCAGCCACAAGTGGTCAATGCAAAGCAGCTAATGAGGGTTAATGCACAGACACGAGCTTGCTGATAGCTTTCATATGCACGGGTCACAATTTCTCGTATCAGTGTTGTTTATATAGATTCCAACTTTTGTATCAGAAGAGTTTCACCCTTCTTTCAGGCGCCTGTTTTGGTTACAAACCTGTATTTAATTTAACATTCAATTTAATATAATGTTGAAACTGGAAAATTCTGCTCTGTTTGGAAAAATATGAGTTAATTTTTGCAAATATGGTTATGGATGCTCTTCCTGTTGTCCCTACTGGGGACTGGCACTAGGCTTTTGACACCCTGAAGAAGAGGAAAGTAAAACTGCAAAAGAAATGGTTGTTTCAGTCGTGGAAATCACTGTATGTGCTCAACAAAACTTACAGCACAGCTTGTTGCTACAAAACACAAATTGCAAGTTAAAATTCTCCATAGATTGCAAGATTCGATGGGATTCCTACTTTCTCTGGGCCTAAGCTTTTTAAAGATAAGCTGGGTACTATATCCTCTGAGCTTTAAACAAGAGGGACCATCCTGCTTGTTATCAGGCACTAATTCTAAAAAAACATGTCCAGATTTTTTTTTAGCATGATGATCTCTTTCAGGGAAGGCCTTGTTAATCTTAGCAGGTTAATGCCGAATCACAGCTTTCCTCCTACCCAGGCCTGAAACCAGCTGCTAAAACATTTGGAGTGTTACTTTTGAAAAGTGAAAAAGGAGGCCCTGAACTGTTAAACTGCTGAAATATTATGTTAAGCAACAATGGTAAACCATATCTCTTTCAACACAGAAACTGGTCTTCTCAGTTCCCTGAAGTTAGCAGAGCGCTGTTGAAAGAAGAAGTGATGCAACACAGTGGCAAACGTGCCCGTGTTGCAACTTTTTATTTTTAAACATGTCCAATGGCATGAGATTCAAAACCAGCAATTTAGATTCAAAGAGGTTTTAAAAATGTGCTACTTTTAATTGAATTTAGGCTTTAGATGATTTGCAAGTAATCGCATTTTGTCTTTACTATTTTAACAATCATGTTATTGATATTTGCTCTGTTGTGTCCTGAACCATCACACTGCATGTATGTCAGTGTTTTGTCAGTTGGGGTTAATAGTCTTCATACATATTTGCTCCTCAGATAAATGTTTGTATCCCAAAACTGTGCAATTTCCTGAAAATCATCAGTCAAACCCCGTGTATCTAATGAGCCATCGTCGGCACACATGCCCTGTTTCCGCCCCTCGCAGGTCAGCGTGAATTCGATTCTTTATTCCCAGATGTTTCTGTTTGATAAGGGAGCGAATGGGCGGGAGCTCCGACTTATGTAAGGGCCACGTGCCCTTACATACGAACGCTGTCTTCCAAGCATCCGTAATAACTCGCAGCTTCCCTTTAATGAAAACAAGGCAGCGTGAATTACGAGGGCCAAAAGGTGAGGCTGGGACACGACATGACTGCTAAGAATACTGGAGAATCGGTTTCCCTGTTTCTCAAAAATTGACTGATCCACGGCACATATCTGATTCTCTGTGGATTAACTGTCATAAGAGGAGGATGAGGTTCCGTTTCTAGGTGTTTGTCCCTTTCCCCTTTCTTCACAGTGAACTAAACATCCTCCTTGTATGTAAGTTGCTTAAAATTGACAGGGAGGCGAATTTAAAGTGTAAACAGTGCAACTATATGTACTTGTTTCAGTATTCAATGAAAGAATCTGTAGTTTAGATCTTCATTCGAATGTGGTTCCACAATAAAAACACTTGTTACACTTGTTACATCTAATTAACCAGTGGTATCCACCAGTGTTAACCATATCATGATTCCAACACATTCATAAGTTTGACACTATGTGCACTTATATGATCTTAATTTCCTCCAGTCGTAATTTAATTAACACAAATGTAATCCTTTCTTTATTGCACAGCATTTATAAAACGTTCTATTTTTTTAAAGGTTTCATTTTCAGAATTCATCAGTATAGTCAGCGCAATATATTTTTGCTGCCTTATGTGGCACACGGCCTTCTGTAACATCTCATAGACTGACACAATAAGCCTTCATCATCACTAACCTCAGTTACATCACAACAGGAAGCTTCTGGCTTTGCTGGGTTGCTCCCGATGTGTTCATCAGTGTTGGTGTGTGAATGTTGGATAGAAATCATTTAGACGTAGCACGTTTATTTCCATAAATGATGATTATTCCACATCGGAGCTGTCACTTCCTTCTAGAGCAGGTACGACAAATCAGTTTACATGGTGGGCCACGTAGAGCCAACTTTGACCAGTGAAACTACGCTTTATAGAACCTTAGCTACACATTGAATCCGTGAAATATTTGAATATAAGAAAAAGAAGTGCAATTTCAACAACACAGCTCAGTTTTTTCCATATGATAAAGAGATGTTTCTGTGGTAAATGAAAGACATCTGTCAGCATGAGTCTGGGCTTAAATGGTTAAGAAATAAATGTGTAAATAATACAGATAATCACAGTTGTTCATCTATATTCACTTTAGTGTTGTACGATGAGCAATTCATTAGAAAAATATGAAATGATAAATCAGTTTTTCAGTAGGAAAAGCCGTAAAACTTATAAAAACACAGCTAAAAGTCCAGAATTTATGCCCTCCTTCACATTTTCCAATGCAGTTCAGTTGACCGCATTGGAGTTTTTGGCAGGCCAATTATGGTCCCCAGGCCTTATGTTTGACACCACTGATATACTCCATTTCTCAGCTATGAAAGTCTTTGTTTTGTTTTGCTTTTTTATTTTTTTCCAATGCCCTCCATCATACTTTAATCAGCCGTCTGTCTTCTATGATGACCTCATCCTGTGACTCAGCAGCAAACAGCTGTGAATATCAGTGTCTCATATCAGGGAGCTCTTTGATAAGCATTTGTTTTGGGACCTTGACACGTTTGACTCTAATTACAAGTGTCGAAGTTGTAAAAACAACACTTTACTGCATGTCTGTCTGATTCCGATGAGCCGTCTCACTGACGGAGTGGGAGGAGGTCGTCCCACGTCTCGATCCGGGAATGCCTCACCGGAGCGTCATGATTCAACTTTTGTCACGAGCGGCATTACATCATGTTTGTTTTATTTTTCTAGAGCTAATCCCACTGTGAAGCAACAGGAAGCTTTAAACCCACACAAAACCAACTCCGATGTTCTTATATTGAGCTTTGTTATGCTACCCTGAAGCAGAGAAACTTCCAGATACTAAATAACTCAGAACATTTCTTATCTGCAGGTGATGAGTGAAGCCTGGACTGCTGTGAGTACAGTACAGAGCCTTATCTGGACAGTTAGTCCAGAAGACTTCTGTGCTCCAGCCTGCCACAGCTTTCTCAGTGCAAAGTAAACCAGCATTTGAATGATGTTTAATTAGCTATGATTAATTTAAGTCTTACCGCTACACCAGCAAACAGTCCCCGAAATGTCCATCCATTCGCTTCCGCTTATCCTTTTCAGGGTCGCGGGGGGCGCTGGAGCCTATCCCAGCTGTCATAGGGTGAGAGGCGGGGTACACCCTGGACATGTCGCCAGTCTGTCGCAGGGCCAACACACAGGGACAGACAACCATTCGCACTCACATTCACACCTAGTGGCAATTTGGATTATCTAATTAACCTATCCCCACAAGCTGCATGTCTTTGGACGGCGGGAGGAAGCCGGAGTACCCGGAGGGAACAAACACGGGGAGAACATGCAAACTCCACACAGAAAGACCCCGGCCTGATGGTGGAATTGAACTCAGGAGCTTCTTGCTGTGCGGCAACAGTGCTAACCACCGTGCCACCGTGCTGCCAAACCCCTGAAATATTTTCACCCAATCTTTAAAAATAAACCTCCGAAACACTTCCTTAAAATTCTGTCTTTCTGTGAGTGTTTCTTTGTGAGTATATTTCACGGGATCATGTTCCTATTAGTCTTCTTTAGGGTTGTCTATGAACTCAATGATCCCTTGAAGCTGTAGTTTCTCTTGGCGTCTTGATCTTATCATGTTGTCAATGACAAGTCTTCACTTTTTGACTCTTTCCAATATCTAAGCCCAAACAAATTCAGGGGTACATGATAGTAAATCTGTGAAACAGCTGACCACAGGTGTTATCCTTTTTACTATGCAAAAAGACCGAGTAAAATCGGAATTTTAGTTTGGATATACCCTTCCTGACGCAGCCCCAAAGTGGATTTGTGTGTCTAGCTGGAATTGAACCAGCAACCTTTGGCTTGCCAAGTGAATGCATGTAATATTTTATGAAATACTCTTGATGTTTCTGCTCTTGGTTTTACAGCACCCGTTCATCCCTCATTAACAGCAACTGTCTGTCTCCTGCACTGCCTCCAAATTAAAGCATGACAACCTGTGATATTTTTGCTTTGGCTGGTCTGATATCTGTTACAGACTCACAGCCACTCACTTTTATCACAGTGTTGCTCTATTTTAAGCTCTTCGTAAGTCCTGTTATCCTACACCGTATTGTTTGCCCTCAGTAACTTTTTGGACATTTGTTTGTAGGGGAATGAACTCCTGTGTGATCAAACAGTAACAACATAACAAAAATAATATGTTCTTTCACATTTATAGCTTTTATTAACATAGAAATATAAGTCACGATTCATGATGATGAGTAAGTTCACTTTGGTGCAGTTAGAGTGGCTCAATTATTATTAATTGGCATATTACAGTTATTAACATTTGTTTGTCCAATTAACTCTTTCAAGATAATAAAAGCTTGATATTATTAGATGCAGCTTTAAGTAATTTAATGCTGGATTTCCAAACAAAACTGTAATGTAGATAACATCATTAATAAAATAACTTTCAAGCCTTTCAAAATAAACATCCAAAAATTCTCAGCATATTACCTGATCATAAATTAACGATAAATAAACCATAAATTCACCATTAAAAAAAATTATGCTAAATATTTCCAGATCTTTTAAATCTGCCCTTTTAATTAAATATATTTTAAATAGATACAGCCTGGTTCAAGTGTATTTGGACAATGATATTTTTTGTACACCATCGCTGTGGATTTTAAATCAAACAGTCAAGGTGTGTGAAGTAGAGACTTGCAGCTTTAATTCAAGGAGTTTAACAAAAGTGTTATATGTAATGTTTTGGAATTACAGACATTTTCCCCAGGGTTTTCATTTTTGCATTATTATTGAACTTTGATTTTGATATTATTTATCATTTCTAGTCTTTTGGTTTCTTTGTTAGTGTTCCTTAGTTGCTCTGTCTCCCCTGTCTGCTGTCTCCCCTCGTCAAGTCCGTGTCTCTGTGTTATATTTCCTGTTTTACTTTGAAGTCCGTGTCTCAGGTTTTTGTATCAGGTTTTGCTTCCCCTGTCTCGTTAGCCCTGATTTGCCCCAGCCGTGCTTCCCTTCTGTCTCTCATTCACTGATTGCTCCTCTGTGTATTTAAGCCCTGTGTTTCCCTTTGTCTGTGTCGTGCTCTACTGTCATCCCATGCTGTGTGATCTGTCCAGCTGCCTGCCAGTTTAGTTTCTGTAGTCTCTGTTTTTGTCATTTAGTAATAAATCTTTGTTTTTAAGTCTGCACTTTCAGGTCCATCATTCCTCCTATCCTGCCTGCACACAGCTGACACACGACAAGATGTGGTTTCAAACAAGTCATAGATACTATACACACGTTTCCCTGTATAATTGCTTGAATTGGTCACACTGTACAAAGGTTGTTATTTATAACTATTTGTACTGCTGCAGGTTATATCACTTTGAAACACAACTGATTGTGAAACGTGGTCACGTTTACAGGCACTCAGAGCGAACTTTGGACCTCTCTGCTGCCATTTTCTTCTCTTATCACTGAATACAACCTTCACTATCAATAGCAGCCAATTAGCTCTGACTATATAATGTAAAGTGACATTTCAACACAACTGTATACTGTTTGTCTGTCATAAACTCAGATCTTGTTATCACCAGGTTTATCATATGCTTTACTATCAAGCAAGAATAACAGTCAAGGATCATGCATCTGCTTCTTAAAAGGAATCTGACAGTTTCCACATGTGCCTGTCTCGTGCAGGAGATACTTCAGTGCTGCTTTGTGTTTATTCTGTAATGCTTTTGTTAAGATCTTTCATACATTTTTTAAAATTCAAAGATCCAGTTCTCTGTTATTAGGCTGTCACTTACATGGCACTATATGTTGTCCAGTATCAAAAGCTTTTCTTATTTTTTAGTGTTTGATTTTGTTCAGCCCTATCTGCAGTTAAGTAAAGAGTAAAGTAATATCTGAGTAAAGCAAGCAAACAGGGTGGAGACAAGTATTCATGGTATGTTACTTATGAAACATGTCACTGGAATCAATGACTGCTGCTCTGATTTTCCTCTTCATAGTCAGTAAATCTATTGGAAATACTTTTTACTCTAAAATGAAACCCTCTAATATTGACGTGGCTGTGAGCAGTTAAAATTATAAGCCATTTTCAGGCACACATTTCAGCATTTAGCAACCGTCGGTTGGCAGTGTTTTCCTGACATCTAGCCATAAATCTAAATTTGAAATGTTTGGTTGAAATTGTCTTCAGTAGATATGGAGAAGATCAAGAGAGGAACAACAACCTTCATAGTGTTTCACTGTATATTTTTCTATCAGTCATGGATTGGCTTCCCAGAGCCCATTAGCAGGGTGGGGTCCTGCTGATAGAGATTAGAAAAAAAGACAGTCAACACCCAAAGATGAGCCTTGAATGTCTTCCAAGATGCATGAAGAACTATTCCCAAAAACCAGTTAAAGAAAGCTGGTTAGGGTAGGTAGTCATGCTAAATATTGATCTTTGAGCCCGTAGAATTGTACCATATAAATGTCCAATTGGAAACGGACACAAGTTTTGTTTTGTTACCTGTTTAGTGAAATATATTCCAGTTATACATATATAATGGACATGGATATAAGGTGTAGACTCTGAGCTTTCATTTGAGGGTATCCACATTCAGACTGGAAAAAAGGGTTTAGGAGTTTCAGGTTTTTAACATGCGCCACCCTCTTTTTAAAGATTTGAGGGGTGCTGCTTGCATTTGGAAGATTTTGCTGTGAACAGGCAACATGTGGTCAAAGGAGCTCTTTGTGCAAGTGAAACGAGCCACCCTTAAGCTGCGAAACCAGAAAAAACCCATCTGAGAAATTGCTACAATACTGGAAGAAAGCAAGCATTGGTGAACTCAGCAAAGGAAAAAGACCTGGAAGTCTGCGGAAGACAACTAGTGGTGGATGATCGCAGAATCATTTCCATGGTGAGGAGAAACCCCTCCACAACAGCCAACCAAGCAAACAGCACTCTTCAGGAGGTATGAGTATTGATATCCAAAGTCTACCATAAAGAGAAGGCTACATGAATGTAAATACAGAGGGTTCACTTCAAGGTGGAAGCCACTCATCAGCTTCAAAAATAGGTTAGATTAGACTTTGCTAAAAAAAAGAAAGAAAACAAAAACACGGCAGCAAATGCAGTCAAACTGATTGAGCAGTGTTTCATAATACAGATGGACAATGACCCAAAACATACAACCAACATCAGCTGAAAGCACCTGCAGTAAAGGCCTGGCAGAGCATTAAAAAAGAGGAAACCCAGCATCTGGTGATGACGATGGGCTCAAGACTTCAGTTTGTCAGCAAAGGGTTTTCAGCCAAGTATTAGAAATGAACATTTTATTTTCAGTTATTTAATTTGTCCAACTAATTTTAAGTCCCTGAAATGAATTGATTGTGTTAAAAATGCTTTAGTTCCTCATTTAAAAAAAAAAAAAAAAAAAACATGATTCATTGAGATACAGAATTCAGTTAAGCTGTTTGGAGATTAGACTGTGGTGACCCATCATAACAGAGCAGATTCCCATGGGTAATAGGAATTTGGAAAGTTGTACACTGGTGGTGGTGTAGATGAAGATGGAGGCTGCATGGAGCTCTGAGTGACCAGGATAAAGCGAAGATGGGGAGGAGCTGGGTTGCATTAATGAGAATATGAAATGCAGAATGACAGAAGAGATTCAAAGTACGCAGAGTGGAGGCCGATTGTCTCGGAGGACGGGGGCAATAACAAACTCGAAGCCAACACTGAGTCTGACAGCATGGGAAAGTGGAAGCGATTGAACTTGCACATAAGCTTCATTAATATTTTAGGATATAAACAGTGTGACAAATGTAAACAGTGTAAAGTAAAGCCTTGAATTCTTTGTGCCTTTCCGGATATCTGTCTTTGAGCTGTTTAGTTCAAGGTGTATCCTCCTCTTTAAATACTCATTTGTGTCTTTTGATCATCTATAACTTGATTCCTGATGATGCATCTGAAGATCAAAGTATCTCCATGCACAATGGTGTGTTTTGGCGTGGACCTGTTGTTAATGTCTTTCATATCTTTAACCATATTTAAAGCACCGTTGGGAACCCATTAACAGAAAAAACATCCCATTTTTTCTGCCAGCTCTACAGCCTTCATCTTATTGAGCTCCTCAACTAAGCGCCTAATTCAACTCCTATTCAGAAAGCAAGGCGAAATACAGTTTTGTTATTGTTTGAGATCAAAATTTGTTAGATAAATAGACGTTAGAGATATATAGCTGTTGACTGAGGGGTTAGCAAGGCAATTATTTTATTGTTAAGATGCATGGATGGAACATTCTTGTCTGTTTTCAATAAATAGTGCATTTAATCCATTTTAATTGCAAGTCAGACATGGAAGATTAGTGCTAATTGTACATAATCTGTTTTGAAGGCTGTTTTGGTTTGTATTAGTGCCATCACCAAATACTTCCTCTGACTGGCATTATCTTGGCTTCCTGTAACACTGTGAGGAAACACTGAAAGTTCCTTGACAAGTACAGCTGAAGTCAGTGCTGAAGTCAGTGCATAGACCTCATATCCTTCTTTGGAATCTGTATCTTATGGATACAAAGACAACAAAGAAACACCTTCTTTATTTCGCCTTTCTCAGCTTTTTAAGCCCGAGGGCCTGCGGGCTATCAGATATCACCTTTGGTTTCTTCACGCAAGTTAAACATTGAACATTGGGGTCACTTCCTCTCTTTGGTTTAGATTATGTTTTCACAATAAATAAAAGTTCTCCTCAATCCTGCTAAAGACAATTTTTTTTCTGTAGCCTCATTTTAAGTGAATCTGAGCCTCCGTATCTCCAAGCACATTGAACATGCCTGTAGATGTCCAGAAAGCTTAAATATTGAATACTGGATATATGTCTGTATTAAAGGATATATATAAACTCTCAGAGTCTAATGGGATCTACTTTGCATGATTGCATGGATTTGTGCAGGAAAGTCACCCAGCAAGCTTTTCAGTGAGAGTACCACATAATTATGGGTCTAATCAAAATCCAAAAATAGCACCGCAAGAGACTCTGCTGTGTGTTGAGGATATGGGAGCATTTATCAGGCCTGTATTTACAGTTTCTATCATCTGAAATCAGGATGTTTTTACTTTGTAGGAAGATCGTCACAATAGCTGGTTTGCTAAATGAGTCAGTGTCTGCTTATTAGAGAACAGCAGTGCAGCGTAAAACATAATAATGACGCAGAAGGAAAGTTTTTTTCTGTTAGGAGTGCCTTGGTTTTAGTCATGCATGGACAGGTGCTTTCAAAGCAGTCAGTCACCATGTTCTGAAAAATGATGGCGGGAAAGCCTTGAGAAAATAACCATGCAGATTAAGCTGCAGTAGAGATGCAGAGGTGGGAATTATTCGCTCTTTATTTTTCAGGATTTGGCATGAAAGCTCATCTTTATATTCGAAAAGTATTCATGTTGGGACACGAGCCATGTTTGCGGTGCTGTGTTAGCAGGTTTTCGTCAGCCCTCTGGTGCATTGTTTCCAGTTTTTCAAACCTTCATTTGCATGTCAAGACTGTTAAGTGAGTGTTGAATGAAACGGCTTTTTAGTTGTCTGATTTTTGGTAATCGTGTAGATATTTGAATATTACTGTGATACTACAGCGAGTTAAAAGTGAAGCAGAGGGATTTTTATAGATATATAGTGTGCTAATCCCATTCTCTCAAATGTCATTAACACAGTTGAACCCATACGCAATAATAAATATACATGTGACACAACCAATGTGATGTCCACCATGTTTCAAAAATGTACGCATTTTTGGTTGGCGCCAAAATGTTGCTCTAAAGCTCGCCTTCATGAGCGATGGGTCATCAGAACAGCTTTTATGGACGTCATAAATTAAGCAAACAGTAGGGCCATGTACTCATAAACTTCAACACAATCTAATTTCTTTTTGCAGCCAGAGGAAGCTCAGTAAAAGCTGACGATGCTATTGCCCTATTATTTGATATTTGATATTAGTTTTGCAACTGAAGTGAGGTGTTAAAAAATGAGTCAAGCATGAAAAAAGTTTATGAAGGGTGCAGGCTGTGCATGAATGGTTTAAAAAGAGGGCTTTCACCCAGCAGGGAGAGCTCTCCTTCAGGACTTTTTGACTTCACACGAGTAAAGCTGTGAACAAACCGTGAGCTTTTCTTATTTCTAACCAAACCCAATAATAAAGTAAGTTAAGATTTTTTAAAAAAGTTTTTGGTTTTAGAAGGGACACAAACTCTAGTCTCCAAAATGAAAGTCATATGTTTGTCCACCTCAGTCTGCTTGTATTTCTTGCCTGAAGATGGCACAAACAACATAGGCATTTCCCCAAAGTCCTGACTGACACTGCCTGATGAGGAAGAGTCCATAAAGTATCAGCTGCTTCTAGTTTCCAGCAATAATCACTTATCAGTTCATTGAGGATTGATATTGAGTCAGTGAGTCTCTGTCTTTATCATATACAGACAGAGTGATGATGTACTCAACGCCTTGCAGCACATACTGGTGTTGCTTCTCATCCTCTGACAAGATCTGGTTGGTTCTGGTTCTGGATGATCCCACTCATGCAGCTCATCAGTGCAGTGGAGTCTTTCTGTGTGGAGTCTCCATGTTCTCCCTCTGCGTGCCTGGGTTTTACCCGGCAACTTTGACGTCCTCCTGCAGACCAGAGACACTCATGTTGACTTAACTGATGATTCTAAATTAGATTTGAATGTGAACGTGCATGAAGGGCTGTCAGTTTCTCAGTTTTAGCCTTACAACAATGCAGCTGGAGCCAAAATTCACAGATCTGACACAGTCTTGGCAGATACTGCTTATTGGTTGAGAATAGAATAGAATAGAATAGAATAGAATAATCCTTTAATTGTCCCACAAGGGGAAATTTGGGTGTAACAGCAGCAAGAAAGACACATATACAAACAAACAGTACACAAGACACAGAACAGAAACATACATAATTTTTACATATTTACATGAAGGACAATGGTTACCAAAAACTGAGTACCATACTGTTGTTAAATTAAATAAAATTAAATACAGATAAGAGGCAACCCTGGTTATAGTGTGAATCGGTTGATAAAATAGTGCAAGTTACAGCGCTGATGTAAACATCTATGATTGTTGGGAGCAGTTCAGATTGTACAGTCTGACAGCTGCAGGGAGGAAGGACCTGCGAAACGCTCCTTCATGCATCTAGGATGCAGCAATCTGTCACTGAAGGAGCTCTGCAGTTCAGCAGCATTTACATGCATGGGGTGGGAGACTCTGTCCATCAGAGATGTTATTTTGGACAGGGAAGAGTTATAATCCAGAACTGTGTTGTTTGCACAATATTCTGAAAAAGCTTTTTGTTTTTCCTGGTGTTGACATGTTGCAAAGCCCATTCAGTGGGCCGGATTTGAGCCGTCGGTAGGCGGGTTCTAGCCCGTGGGCCTCATGTTTGACACCCCTGGTGTAACATTTGTATTTCTCCGCCTCCCTTGTTCAGGGGAGGGCTCTGCTCTGTTGACAGTTGTAAACCCAGCGCTCACATACTCACACACCCACACTGCTCACAGACTCACTCCAGCAGAGCTGTAAGTACGCGCTGCTTCATCTCCGCGTCCTCTGCGCGCACATCTGAGCTCCAAATCAGGACCGAAGCAAGAACCCGCCGGAACCACTGGCGAGCAGGAGGAGACTGGAATATGGGTTCTAACGCGATGGACAGTATGAACCTGTCTCAGGATCAGATTGCTATCCTGGAGGAGAATTTCAACAAAGTCAGCAAGCATCCGGACGGCACGACGCTCATGCTGATCGCGGCGGAGTGCGGACTGTCAGAGGAGGAAACACAAGTGAGCAAAACCGAAAAAACTCGCGCAGCCTCTCTTTACTGTCGTTGTGAGCGGGAATGCTTTAAAATAGTGTGGAGTTCAGTTTTCCCGATGTTACTGATCTGGGAGGCTTATCGATAAGGAGCTGATTAAACGATAGTGTTGAGCAAACATAGGACACCTTTAAGTTATTATCTCCATGGAGATCACCGTGACAGGCCTGTGGAGACTGACAGTGGTGATTATTGTTATTCAAGCATTTAATAATAGTCATTATCTTATAACATAAACTGGAAACATTTTAATAGGAAAAAGTGCGTATAAAAATACCTGCATTCTTCTACTAAAAATGTACTTTTAATATTTAAATACTGTTCAAGGCTGAAAAACGCCTGTTGATAAAAAGCATTAGTCTTTTATCGTAATACTTTTCCTATAGTAGGAAGTACTTTGTTTCATTCTGAGATGTATTAAAGTCGTACTTTATTGAATGTACTTTCCGTTTGTGCTGTTTTCAGAAGTTTAACTTTACTCAGAGATGTTGAGTCTGTAAGTCTGACTTTATGCTTCCACGGCTTCATGTGAACGGAGTTTACAAGTTTTTGAGTAAATCCTGTCAGAGGCTCAGTCAGGTGACCTTTGAGGAAATAATCATGCAGTGTCTAAGAAATAAGACTTTCAATTTGTGGGGCAGCTCCGCTGAGATCGAACAGAGCGCTCAGTGTTTCTGTTTACATCACAGTGTGATGAAATAATCCGCATCTGAGTGTAAACCAACAGTGACCACAGCTGATCAGCAGTGGAGCAACTCCGAGTTGTCTTTCCTGATGAAGTCACCCCAGAGTCAGGGGGGTCAGCTGTTGTTAACACTCATAACACTGATTGATCTGCGCAGGGTGACTTTCAGAGGAGCCCTGGGATTAAACAGCGAGGGCGGGACTGCTGCGTCTGTTTCAGATGATATCATTTCTGGTGATGTGGTCGCTGCTCATACCTGTGCCAGATTAGCGTGTGTGTTCAGATGTTAGAAATGCGTCTTCTCTGGCTTACATTTCAGATATCAGCACAAAATACATTTAAAATCGTCAATAAATTCTTTTTATAATATAAATCTTCTTTAATCATAATCAGTTAGTTTTTCAATCAAAATGCAAACCATTTCCTGGTTTTTGCTACTTTTAATTTGTTTCTGCTGTGTAGAAAAAACCTCTGAATATAGTAGTGGCTATGGGTGTTTCATAGGAATGTTTGACACCTCACTGACAAAACAAATGCATTATTTAAGAGATAATTACTAAAGCCTGACTGATATTGAATTTTTAAGACCTATACTGATATTTTTGATTTTAAAAAACCTGATATTCTGATGTATGGCTTGATAATTTTTTCTTATAGAGACATAGAGTTATAGAGTTTTTCTTTTATTTAACTATCACTCAGCATAAATCTGTTCACTGCCCTCTGGTGAGCAAAGTATGCAACATCAGCACTGATAACATGGTTGAAGGGTGTTTCTCCCGTCTGTTCTTTACTTTTTAAATGTTCATTATAAACATCAATACTAACAATAGCTAATATTGGCCCACAGTATTGGCCCATTGATAAATCAGTTGGGCTTTAATAATGCCTAACCCATCAATTATACATTTCTTTGCAGTATAACTTACTGTCTAATATTTTTATGATCTTTTAATTTCATCTTCAGGTACCCCAAATTCGAGCTAGACCTTGTTACTTACAACATTTTTAATAATTTTGCCAATAGATACCCCTCACCGGTTTATAGAGCTCAGTGTAACGGTATCAAATCTCTTATTTATAGCCAGAAAATCCAAAGTTAAAATCTACTTTTTGCTTAATTATGTTAAGAATAGAAAACACACACCGTTTTTGTTTTTCATATTCAAGCAGCTTAATAAAGAGAATATTTGAATGAATTCTTGAAAATTTCCTTTTGGTACTGCCTCCATTCGGTCTCTGTCCCTGCTCCTTTCCACATGTACGCACTCCCACCTTGACTCTATCTGAGGAATGCCGTAGCCTACTGTAAAGTCTGAGCATCTGTTACATCTGCAGCCAGATGTGAAGCTTCAGTGCTCTGATAACAACACAAAGTGCACTAAAGTAATGCAGGCACCTCCTCTTTGTAAGCAGCACTCTGAAGCTGCCATCCATGATGATGTTTGAACTTTGCAAACGGTGGGATGTTTCCTTTTAGAACAAGTTTCCTGTTCGTGATTTGGCTGGCAAATGACCCGGCTGTTTGCTTAGCTGTACTCAGCAGGAGGCGAGGCCCAACCTGTGGCTCTGTCATCTGAGCTGATGCAGCATCAGTTTCGTTTTGTAGGCAAATTTCTGCCCGTGTTTGTGTTTGTGTTTGCCAGGAGTGATAAAGCTGAAGACATGGCATGTACATTAACAGTTCGTGTATGACAGATATGTGCATCCTGCCATTTTTTCTGCTGTAACCCAACAAACCAGTCCCAGAAGATTTTTCTGGACTGCAGTAACACAAGCACAGCAAAAAAATTAAACAAAAAACCCCAAACTGAACTCAAGTGATTTGAAACAGCTTTTGAACCAAGGATCATTCTCACTCCCACCTCATCACAACTCAGTTTTAGGTTTAAACACAATTTGACAAAAACAAATAGCCAAAGCAACAATCAGTGATGCCAGAAGATGCTGTCATTTAATGTCTCTGTTACTTGCTGTGCAGAAAAAAAGTAAAACAAATGAGAAGAGCCAAGAAAAATAATGTTAGTCAATTATTTAATCACACACAAAGAAAACATTCCCATGGGCCCTTTTTATAAAACAAACTAACTTAAAATGTTGGCACGACAATCAGTTTGCTCTTTCCTACTTTTTAAATAATGTTGTTTATAAAGCCGTACTCATGTTGTTGCTGTGACATCAAGCAGAAACATGGAGCCATCGGGGTAGACTAATAAGCATTCATAGTCCTTTGAATCAAATGCTAAAAGCCAGTAAATGTCTTTGGATAATGCAGCAGGTGAGCGATCTTCATGATAGATCTTGATAATCTCTGTTTGACTGTAAGCAGAGAAGAGTGTTATGAGTAATCAAATAGCTTGGAGGTGTGTATGATGATTGGTAACAGTGTAGAAGCAGAAGACAATAGCCGTGTAAGTGGTTTTGTGTGTGTAATCCAGAAAAGCCAACGTGTTTTTGCCCCAGGATGGAATTTAATGATCCCACCTGCGTCCTGCTGTTACATACAGGGGATAATTTTTATTTAGCATAGGCCACATGAGGAGGTGATGACAGTGGGAAGAGTAGCGGGTTTGTCAGGAGGAGACTAAAGTTTGTTTGTTTTTTTGTTTTTTTGTTTTTTTGTTTTTACCTTTTTTTCACTTGCTGGTTGGATTTAGGTTCTGCAAACTACTCACTTAGGTTAGAGCACCCTAGACTCATCAGGCAAATTTAGGAAAACATTGTGGTTTGGATTAAAATCCACCTCTTCACATCATAAATGACATGTTGGGAGAGACACACTCCACCTCCACCTTGTATGTAAATGAACCACACCAGCTTTGAAAAAAATGGCATTGACCCACATTCCCAGCCTGGAGAAACAGACACTCCAGGAATTTATGCAAGTGCAAAGGTCGAAATGTCCTCCTACCTTTTAAATCCCAGATATGAATCTTTTTTCTGAGTATGCGGAGAAAAGGCAAACACAGGTCTTCCTTTGTAACCAACTTCCCCTTTAAAGGATTAGGTTGTGCACATTTAAAGGATTATTGCTAACAGTAGTAATTCAAGGATCCAGAAGTCTGCGAGAAAGTTTATTACAAACATCAAAACTAAAGAGTAACTCGAACCATCGCTTCATCCTGCAAGATGTGGACGATTTATGGCCTACGTTTCACTTTGGCAGTAGATCCTTGTGCATCTATTAGGAGATGTCCTTTATGGAAATAAAGCGAAGGAATTATAACCAAGAAAAGGTTGAACTACAGCAAACACATGTTGCTGCCAAGCCTAATAATCAGGCTATTCTGTATTTCCATTCAGTGCACACAAAGGTGCTTGGCCAACCTGACAGGGAAGCCCAGTCCAGGCAGGGTAATGTAAAGGTCTGGCCTCTCATCAAAAAGTACTGACTCAGTCTCCAGCTGATCTTTTTTTTGTGTGTGCCTTTCTTTCTCTTCCTGTCGACCCTCCTAAGCGTTTTGTATTTGTTAACAAAGCTCTCATTGGAGAAGGTTTAACTGAATGAACCCACCCCGGCTACCACTCCCTGTTCCACATTAACCTTTACAATGTTATGGGCTCCGTGCAGCGTGTTTGAGCTCCTTTCAGTGAACTCTTCCTTTGTTTTCACTGCTGCAGAGTCAAGAGTCAAGTGTGAAAGACCGTCTTACGTAATCCACTTAAAGTCAACAGGAAAAAATGACATAAGCACCATTGTGTGGTTCAGCAGCATTACAAAAAGTGACAGCTTCCATTGAAAAGTGGGTGAAGAAAATTGCATTGTAATGGACTGGCTTTACAGACGGGATAGAGCGCGTACAGCCGAGTTCAGAGAATAGTTTTTGAATTTATTTAGTCTGATCATGTTTAAGTGCAATCCCAGATGACTCCAAATGGGAATCTTGTGTGTTTTCAGTACAAAATGAGGAAAACCATCCCTCTCGCCAGGCGCACGGCTCAAACATCCACCCTAAGGCCCGTGTCAGAGGGTCTGCATCCCTCCCCAGATTACGTCAGCACTCTTGTGAATCCCAAGACAACATGAATTTCAAAACAGCAATGCAATGGGTCACGGGTGTGTGCGTGTGTGTGAAAGCACTCCTTCTGGTCAGAGTTTTAGTGTAGCAGTTTTTGGCAGAGGGGTCAGAGAAACGGGCCATGACTACATGCTGTTAAAATTAGATGGAAACATTCGTTTTGTGCGGTTGCCTTGAAAAAACTTTGCTGTGGGGTCACTGCTCTGCCACGATGAGTCAGCGACCACATTAACATGCACTGAAAAGATGTGACCGTAGTGTGATTGTAAAGATAATGAGAGTCAGATGGAAAGGGGCTTTTGTTTAGTTCGGTGTTGGTTAATCATATTTCCATGTGGGGATTCTGTATGATGATTATGCTCTGGTCACAAATAACAATCAATACATACCTCTGATAATTTGAGTTAAGTTGCTTCCTGTGATGCTGTCCATAGACTGTATATAAAAGATGTCTGCAACAACCAGCTTCCTTATCATACACTTGTTAGTTATATCCTTTTTAAAGCTGTGAGTTTTGAAACTGGACATGACTGAGCAATGTCTTAATTTGACTGTGAGACCAAAGACAACATGTATATGCTGCCTAGCTTACAAATTTTAATTAAAGTCCCTGCTTTTAATTAAATAAGAGCCACAAACTAATATTAGCACACTGAAATGATATATTTTTTGTTATGCTAACTTGGAAAACGTTACCAGGCCAATGTTAGCATGATAAAATTTTAGATGGTAAATACTATTATTATTATTATTATTATTATTATTATTATTATTAACTTTTACATTTATTTTTGCAAATGCTGTGATGGTAAAAAAAATACAAGTATTTCGACCAGAATTGGGCTAGCCAGTTTTAGCTGAAGCGATAAATATTAAAATATTGATTTTATTATAATTTATTACATTTATTGATTATTAAAGATATATTAGGCTAACATTCACATGTACAAATGTTAAATATCAGCATGTTTTACTTTAGATTTTTTTTTTGTCACTTAATCTTAGTGACTACAAATGGGAATCTTGTGTGTTTTCAGTACGAAATGAAAACACGCTAGCCTAGCCTCTCAAGCTGGCTAGGCTAGCTTGAGAGTCTCATGTAATATTCTGCACCATGTGGCAACACATAAAAATGTTGGCATGCTGAAATGATGAATACTGAACATTATATTAGGCTAAATTTAACAAGTGTTATTAAAAATGTAAATAGGCTAGATAGTAAACATTTACAGTTTAAGTTTCTATGCTAAGCTAGGCTAACTATATCTTTATGGTAAGCTAGGCTAGTCACGTCCAGACTCTAATGCCTTACTAAATCCACAGATAGGAGCTCAGTAGATTTAGGTGGTAGTGTCTCATGAGAAAAAACAATTATTCTCTAAAGATATTAAATTATGTGATCCACCGCTATATTTTTAACAGTCAAGTTTAAGTTTCACATACATATAATATTTCTTTAGCTCATGTGTCTTACTTGAAAACACACAATGATAATAATACACACAAACTGGGTGATTAGATTACCACTTTAAGAGACCCATAGAGTATTGCGCTCTAGTTGGTATTAGTAGTGGTTAAGTTATTGTCTACATGTAGGCTTGTAACCAGTAGCCTCAGGCTGAAAATGCATTTAAAGAAGCCTGTATTTAATTCTTGGAAATATGAGAAGTCCAAGAGTTACATCATCGATCTTGTGTTCAGGCTTTACATTAGTGAACAAAACCTCCTGCCACCTGTTCTAACCCCGCCCATGGGTGTGTTTGTCCTGTTTGTTTCTTACAGAAATGGTTCACGCTACGTAACGCACAGTGGAGGCAGTCAGAGGGTCTTCCAGCTAAACAGGGATCTGTGCTGGACTGAGATTTTCCAACCACCTCTTTGGATGCAGGGAGCTACTTCCTTCTGGACGAACTGACTTCCCTTCCTATTCCTCACGTTTCCCTCTCTGTTCGTTTTTGTATCTTTGAAGCTGTTTTATCTTACAGAATGTGAAGGTTTTTGTGTGTTGCTGCCAATATATCTGCCATGGTTACAGAAATAAACATATTATTATTGTAAGTTAAACTGACTTGGAGTGTGTTTTGCAACTATTGTACATTTGGGATTCACATTCACTGAGGGAGCCGGGTTATATAATGGTGGGCTGTGGTTTGAAAAGGATGGGGGCATTGTTTGGTTAGTGTACATGCAATTCTGTCAGCAGGGACCGGAGCTGGACGCAGAGCTGTTTATTTGACTATAAAAGATGTAAGGAAGCGCTGGGTTTACAATAGATGCTGCTGGCATCAGCTGCCACTATCCAGGAACTTCTGTGGACAAACATGGAACATTTCCATTAGTGAAAGAGGAGAAAAGAGGAGGGGGCAGGACATGACTGAAACAAATCACACGGTGGGCTAAACAAATGCAGGTGATGTAATTTCATTGTTTAACCTCCTCTGCATAACTAAATGCAGTAAAAAGGATGTAAACTCACCAGAAAGTTGGAGCTTTAATCCTCAAAAAGGGTCCAAGCTGCCAGTAGTATATAATTTCAATTACTGTAAACAAGTCCCATTATAAAAAACCAAAACCAGTGCGGTTGGCATCACTGCCAAAAAACCCCCCCATCAGGGAGTCGTGTTGTTGTACTGCACATTTACGTTTAGTTTACCTGAAAAAATATAAATTTTTAATTTGTTCTTCTCTGTAGAGCCTGTTGTTATACATAGATTTCACAAAGTGTTTTTGCTTTGTTTTTGTTTTGCTGAGTTAATTTTTACAATTAAAAAAATTATCATGATCTTTAGTCTTTATTTTTAGTGAAATCTGGTATTGCTTTTTAGAATATGTTATATATAAAAAAGGATCACCCTGCAGATTTTGAAAAATCTTTGAATTCAAATTCACTTCTTTTCTGTCAGTCATTTACTTTTCTGGGCATCTTTTTGGTTGTTGTTCTCAGACATCATGACAGAAATAATTACAGACATTCCTAATCCTAAATATCTTACAAGACACAGGACTTAAGTTCTTTACAACTCTTGTTTGCAAAATGAATGATTTTTAGGTAAAGTATCTATTCATATAAGTGAAGACAGTCATGAAGCATCGTCTCCCAGGCTCCTCCATACAACAGAAAGCAGACCTGTATTCCTGTCAGCTTTCCTCAGATTTTTTTTTTGTCAGACTAAGCGACTGAGCCCGCACTCATGTCACACACAGACATAACTTGACTCCATCGCTTTGCAGGGCAAAATCTAGCCACAAGCAGTGATATGTGATATATCGCTGGCTGTTGCTCATAAATAGATCGTTTCTCTTGGAAGGTTGTGGTTGGGATTTTTAAGTGCCTCTTTAGCTTGCTTGGCATAGACTCAGCAACACCCAACCTCTCCTGACTGATGATGCACTTAAGGTGAGGGAGGCTGGTGTGCCTATTGCAACTGAAAGAACTGGACAGGGAACATTTGTGATCCTGCCTTCAGAAAGCATCTTTTTTCTCCTTTCATGGGTGTTGGGTCATTTGCACTGGTATTTAGTTATGATTAGACCACTAATTAACCTTCTTGCTGTCAAACAGAGCCCTTGATGGTCCCTTAGTTCTCATTCCATCTTAGCGTCATCCAGCAAACTGTGCAAACAGACTTCGGTTCCCTTTAACAGAAGGGTTTAACTTAAAGGGAATTTAATCTGTAAAGTAAGCAGCAGTAAATCAGTAAAATTTTAAGCAGTTATATAATGCATTAATATCCAAAATATCCTGTGACACACCTGGCTTTGTCTCAAGGTACACCATTTGGGGGCCACAGCTCTGCAGTAGCCTGTAGCTAGTAGCCTGTAGCTAAGCTTAATATAGTGATGCCATGCAACCACGTTAACCTTTTCTTGTCATCATATGAAAGCGCGTTAAAGTTATGAGATGACGCGAGTGAAAATGCAGTATGCTACTGTATGAACAAATGCTGAGGAAAAACAACAGAGAAATCTCACGTCAGCTCCAACTACATGATCAGGAGATGAGCAACCAAAATTGGTGCCCATTAGGCCCCTGAAGGTTCTTATCTATGTCAGATGCTATGATGTCATTGTGTTGCCTAGCAAGCTCCTACAAACAGTTAAAATCTCCTGTTTGTTGCACAAAACCTTTTAAAGGCATCTTATCATTTTCATCTCGTGACAATAACTTCTATCATTTATATACACAAAGCTTTCATTATACGTGAACTAAATTATGACATCATCATGTTGCCCAGCAACCACATAACAATGTAATAAAAAGCACAGGAAAAATAATACAGCAGCATGAGCATGTACTAGTACAATGACAATGAAACAAAGCCGAGGGTTGCCAATTAAAGTCTACTCTGAGCATTAACTTACTTATGCTGCCGCTGACGTTTTAGATATGAAAATGTGTTCTGAACGTATCTGAACTGAAAATTTGGTTTGAGAGGAAAGGAAAGGAGGTCTCCTGCCAAGAGGCCAGGAGCAAAAACCCTGATCGTGGGAACTTTCTGCAGAAACCAACACCGACCCAACAGGTAGTTCCACTGCTCATTAACACAGCTGCTTTTCATAGTTGATGTTTTAACTGGCACTCTCGTGAATTATGACCTATCAGCGTTTACATTCACAATTATTGAGAGGCTTTAGAAGACTTGTCTAGAAACACACACACACACACACACACACACACACACACACACACACACACACACACACACACACACACACACACACACACACACAGTGGTTGTGTCTGTTTCCTGAGCCTGGGGGTGTTTTCCTCTGTTCAACCAAGCGTAAAAAGAAAGAGAAAAAAGTCACACCCACCAAAGAAAAAACAAGCGCATTTTTTATAGTCCCTGTAGAAAACACACATTGTATCACAGACCCTGCTCCTCTTCGCCTCCTCATAAATCTCCATCTTATCTCACAGTTTGGATTGCTTAAAATTGTAAATTGGTTTCAGGAGATATATGTGGTTGACTTTTCTTTTCTTTACTGCCTATAACAGATTCACCAGGTTTAAAGGGTTAATATGAGTAGTTAACCATAGTTACCTCATAGGGTTTGCTCTTGACACTAAGCTGTGTAATTGGCCTGTCTGTGTTTCAATTTAGACGTGTTTTAAGCTACACTTTATTTACACGTTGGTGGCACCATGTTAACAAGGTGTATGATGCATGTTGTAGGATATTTTCTTCATATTCATTTTAGCACATGTTCAGTTTCCAACATCAGTTTGTGTTCCTTTAGTCTCTAATCTTCACTCTCTTCTTGTCTTTTCTCTAAAAAAAACATTGTGATGGTTTGAAAACAGGACACTTGCACCCGTTTCTGTTCAAACCGTGGCTGTGCAGAACAGTCGGTTTGTGGGTGACAATACTTTAGAACTACTGTGCCAGCATGAGCAAGTGTTTGAGGTTATTCGTAACAGGAAACCAAAGATAATAAATAGACACAATCAGGCAGATCATAAACAATAATATAGTTTGTATAGTTTTATAAAGTTGCGATTGTGAGAATCAGTTTGAGGTTTTTTCTCATACCCCATCACAGGACTCGATTTAGAGTTTTTTTGGGCTCTGGGTTTCAGTTATGATGGGTGTAAGATGCTTGGGTATGTATTACTTGAACGTCCTCACATAGCCAAACAAGCATGCCTGTGTGTGCATACACACAGAGTGGAGCAGGCAGCAGTCACTGTTGGTGTAACGGTGGCAATTTACAGTCATAATGTGAGAACTGCTCATCCAAATGGCTTGAAATTCATCACTATAATCACTTGTGTGACCAGTAATGCACAGGCAGACTTTATCTAAGGGAAATACCCACAGTGCATAGTGTTGTGATGTAAAACAGAGAGTTGTAGTGTGAGCTAAAAGTATTAGAAAACAGATCATAATAAGGATAGCCAAAGGAATGCTGCACATTAGAAATCACTTAGGTGAAAAAAAGGCATGAGGCATGTTGTGCAAAGCGCTTTGAGTGCTCAAGTAGAGTAAAAAAGTGTTATATGAGAAGTAAGGTAAAAGGCTGGCGGATGCTCGGATCACCCATAACCAGTGTTATACCAGGGGAGTAACAGAATACATGCACTGTCGTGACGTATTTAAAATACAAAATATGAGTAACTGTATTCCGTTACAGTTACCGTTTAAAAAGGTGGTATTCAGAATACAGTTACTTTGTTGAAATAATTGGATTACATGGCGGTACTTCCTGTTTCATATGTTCGGCTATGCCCTCTCTATTTTTGGTAATTCCATACCGGTGGAAACCCAAACAAAACACGCATTAAGAGGCTCAAATCCCTGCAATCTCGCGTCTCATAATGATGTGAAGAAATATTTTTTTAATTATTTAATATGAAGGCAATAGGCAGAGTTTTACAGGCATTGCTCAAAAGAATGTAGCCTCATGGGCAGTGTAGTCCGTGCTGCAGGGAGAATGGACTACTATACCCGTTATGTGTCTGTGAGCGAGGGAGGGAGAGAAAGGAGAGTGGAAAAGCATGAGTTATCATCAAGCAGAAACGGGATATAATAATAACCACTGCAGCCAAAAAGAGTGCCTGACAAGCCCAGTTGTAAGTAAGCTATTAAGACTCGACTGTACTCTGTGTTTGTGTTTTCCTCCAAAACAATAAGTTCTGTTGGAGCAGCCTTTCAACGCCTCTCTCTGTCTCTCGCTAGCAAAGTTGACCCAGACAACAAAGCTAATTCCTGGCTACGAGCCCGACACAGAACCCGACATATTAGCCAGAGGTCCCTTTACTACGGTTCGGAGCCGCGGACCTTCAGTAACAGTAATAAATCACTGCAACAGTACATTCATGTAGTTGTAAACAGCATGATAATATATTAAGTAATCCAAAGTATTCAGAATACGTTACTCTCATTGAGTAACGTAACGGAATACGTTACAGAATACATTTTGGGGCATGTATTTTTTTAATCTGTAGTGGAATACATTTGAAAAGTAACCTTCCCAACACTGCCCATAAGTTTCTTGGCATTAAAATACTCGCAATAATAAGAAATATGTTTTGGTGCTGTAACACCAAACACGTGTTCGAACACTTCATGAAGTCTCACACAGGTAAAGTAATTTAAGTGTTTGAGGACCGAGTGCTCAGGTTTGCTGGTCTGGGCCAAACACTTGCAGAAATAAACATGAAGACTTCGGCTGATGTTGTAAAGGGTCAAAGGTCATGGAGCTGTGGAAGTGAGGCTGATGTTCTTGCTCTCATCATGTTTGGCAGAGGAAATGTTCGCGCCTGTCCTCGAGTCACTCCAGCGAAAGGATGATCTGCCTCCCCGATGAGCGTGTGAGCAGAATTTGAATGGAGTCTGGTTTTGTGTGTTGCTAAGAGGACTCTGCAGAGCTGCGAGGAATCTGCACTGCTCAGTTTGCAACTCACTTTTCTTTGGTCCAGTAAAAGTGCAACTGTTCTGATCATTTTAACCACCAGGACAGAAAAACAAAATAGATAATCTCTTTTAGCTTCCTGAACTCTGACTGAGACTTCCTGTGTGTTTTAATCTTTCTGGTTGAGTTGTTTTCTGTATCTTAAAGGCCCAACTTGACGTTTTATTAGTTTAACAGCAGTTAGTTTTAGACTGAACTGATTTCAAACTTTACAGATAACTGAAAATTCATTTTTGGATCATTTGCATTATAAAAACTAACAAAACTGAACATCACTTGATGTTATTCAAAGGCCAAACAGAAGAAAAAACACAGGTAACCATAATCTGTCATCAATCCAAGAATCGACACCTTGTATAAAAACCTTTAACTGAAGATAATCATTAAAATTAAGAGTCAGCTTGGTGATCCTGTGCACACAGAAGCATGGGATACTTAGTCTCAAGCGCACACAGTGATGCTTTAAAGACCTTCAGCAGGGTGTCAGACTTAATGCATGTCATTGTCTATGTGCTATTAATAGCAAAGTTCTTTCTGAAAGAACACTCCTCATTTTCTAATAAGTCCAGCACCACTCCCTTACTCAGAAATCTCACCCACATATTAAAAGTCAACACATCACAGAGAGATCAGCACTTATATTTGTGAAGATTTGTCCTTTTAAATGGCTATAAAACTAAAAAACAACAACACTGAGTACAGATATTTAAAATGCATTTTGCAGTGTTGACCAATGTTACATGATTGCAAAAAGACATCTACACTAACAGCAAACCACCTCTGATCTGCTCTGAGTATTTAAGGAAGTACACAATCCTGTTTAGACACTTGTAGGCCCGCAGACAGACCTCTAACCCGCTTTCCAAACTAAAATTTGAACATCCTTGGACTTATGACACACTTTCAGGCACTTGGGATTTACACTCTGTCATCCTTTCCTCCTCCTGACCATTTTTCACTTATCTGTTTTGTCCGGTTCTGGAACATTTACTCAAAAGAAATAACCCAAAGTGAACTCATATGGAAGTTCTGCTTTTACCTCAACTTATATGCATATAAATGCTGGATAATTAACAGAGTTTGCAGACTGAAGTCCAGCAGATTTATTAGTTCAAAACCACAGAAGCAGCAGGCAGAGCTGCTGCTGTGGTTGCCAGGTTCTCACTGCTCTGGGAAATATTTACCAAAAGGATTTTGTTTGTAGAAAGTCCCTGTAACTCCACCCTGACACATTTGTTTGCAGAGCAATGCCATGCAAACAGGAATGAAAGAGATTAATGAATTCTTAAATACTATGATTTATCTGTGGTAATTCTGAAGGATCTTCATAACCGGACTGGTAAATATTAGTTTTAAACTCGGGTCTAAAGCAGGAAGGTTTTATAACATGAACATTGTGCCACGAGTGACTGCATCATCACCCTGAGAACATCTCACTTTAACTGCTTCCTGTATTTAGCAGAAGGTGTGGACTCGCCATACAGCAGCAAAACATCCTGTGTCAGGCTGCTGGCAAAACACACATGTGAGAGATAAAAGTGAAGTGAAACAAAGTCCTGACGGCAAAACAAACGTGGGCGTGGACATAAAATAAATGGATTCATCATTTTATTTAAAACGGCTCAGTTTATACGTAAAGAGTAAAATGCTCACACCCTTCAGGACCTGACGTGCTATCAATATTTCTTGTTTAGTCTCAATATTTGCATATTTACACTTGCTATTTTGAGCATACTATCGTTAACCTGGAATCACGGTACAACTCGCATGATAGTTCAACTCAGGAGAGCAAAGTGTACCCGCCTCAGCCAGTTGCTGTCTTTTTACTGAAGCTTTCGCTGCTACTTTTTCAGAAAGTTTTTTTCTCTGGCTTTTGCTGTTTTTTTCACCCATTTTCAGGTCAGTCCTGGGATCCTTCAGTTGATTCATCTACTGTTCACTGAAGCCTCAGCAGAAATAGTTTCAGGGTGAGGGTTAAAGCCTGAAAGAAGACATCCTTATGGGAGGGAAACAGGGAGAAAAGGTTTTTGCCAAATTACACAAGAGCTGGAATGAAATCAGGACTCATGGAGTCCAGATTAAAAGTTTTTGATTTAAATCATCATCAGCATTTCCTTGCACGGAGGAGGTCAGGAGGAGAGATACAACAGTGAGTCTCTACAGCCATCTGTAAAACATGGTGGTGGCTCTATTGTGGTTTGGGCTGCATTTCAGCCTGTGGTGTTGGGATTCATGACAAAAATGATTGAATTGTAAATGCGGAAAATTATCAGCGTAGTCTAATCCACCGTGCAATATTGTCTGGAAAGCATCCGATTGACTACAGCTTCATTTTTCAGCACGATCCCAAAGACTGTCTTTGGGTGTCTAATATGACAAAATGATAAAGCAAGTCCTTTTTGTATCTGAAATGTCAAAGGTCATATCAGGACAGATGTGGATCTAAACAACAATGTAAACAGTTGCAGAGGTGGAAATTCTTATTTTTTGCTTTACTCTCATGAATAAATGTTTAAGGTAAATTAAAGGGGAACTGTTTAATGTTAAATGCAAAGCATGAATGGAGAAACTAAACGATTTTTTGACTCCTCTTGCATCTCAGTCAAATTCCCACCTCTGAGAACGTTTTCTCAGCTAACAGGATTTCTACTTTTTATTATTTGCTTTGCCTCCATCCTCGCCACCTCCTCTGCCTTCTTTACACCTCACGGTTGGATGTCGTGATTGCAGCCAGCTAATCCCTGATTAGCCTCACAGTGGGTTGTAGGTTCACTCTAGAATAATTGATGAGCAATTTTTACAAAGCGCTTAGTCACAGCAGCCAGTGGTGTAAATAAGATAACAGCAGGATTTTCACGATGATGTCCCGGCATCCTATGTCAACGTCATGACCTTTGACATAGGAGCAGCTTCTGAATAGCTTCTACTTTACCCTGGAAAAATACTCAGAGATTTGTGACATGACTCTGACAGTGTTTATGGATTCATACACACATGGTTGTAATAAAATGCAGAATCCTGCTCGGCTGCAAAGGAAAAACCACGTGGATCGCAGTATCGTGCCAAGGCTCAGACAAAAGCTGCAGACTGTAGACAGAGAGAGCCACAGACATGTTTTTATTCTTAACATTGCTCCCTCAATCTGCCAAGGCATCAGAGATTTAAACCAGCAATATATCATGTCAGCCATATCCAATCCAACGCTAACTCATTTAAGATTTCATAGACATGCTGATGATGATGATGACAGAGCTACACAGAGACAGACACTCCAGTGTTTCCCTGTTGGATCTCTCTTAATTTCACAGTAAGTCGGGGGTCCATTCTTGGTACTACTTTTTCTGTTCACAAGCTGTGATAATTCGCTCGAAATAACTGTCGTAATTACCATTAAAGAGGCTGTGAATGTAAATAAAGCACAGAAACACGAATACAGGATCTGAATTTCGACCTTTAAATGTTTCTGCTTTAGTCTGGGGTGGAAAACACAAAGAGTTCAGTCTGGTGAAACACCGACTCGATGGTGACGCGCACTCAGATGGACTGGACGTTTTTCCGGCTCCACTCTGGGTCTCGTGGTGGGATGTAGTCCTCGGAAAGCTGCTTTGGTTCTGCCAGCATGTCAATGCGAGCGCTCGCTGTGGCTCTCCTCGCTGCTCTTGAAACCTTATTATTGAGATTCAGACATTAAATTCCATTAATCACAGCCACTAGGGAAAAAAAATAAGTGAGCAATAAAAATTTAAACTCTAGTAGTAAAAGCTGGTAATTATGCTGCATTTTTATGACCTTCATCAAAACATAAAAGGCATCCTGCAAAACAACAAGTCCCAGAATTTCTCCATCGGCAGAATGACATTAAATATTCATTTGCCTGATTATAATTATTGGAAAGTGTCACAGCTCATTAAAACAAGGTTTTTATGATGTAAAACAACTGGTTCACACAGCTGGAAAATATTTGCATTGACAGTGTGATGTTGAATACACAACCCTAACAAACAGTTTTAATTTATGCTTTGCTGAAAGACTTTCCTAGTGTTCCTTAAAAGCCGCACATTACTGGTCTTTGAGCCTCCTGATGGTATTTATTTGGCATCATAAACTTGGGGTTAGACTAATGTTGGTGTTATACTTCCTGTAACAGAGTATGTGCTGGGGTCCAAGGAACTTTCAGAGGTTGCAAAGGTGTAAAATAAGGCCACAAGCAACACCGGCTCCTTCAAGCGGCCTCCAAGAGGATGAAGAAATGATCAAATAAGAACACACTTCTTGTTCTTGGAGTCTGCATGCTAGACTAAAAGTAGTACAGTATTTAGTGACATGGGGTGATGCTGCGTTAGTGAGAGCACTTACAGTCCAGATGGATTCCTCTGGATGTCCAAGTGTGCAGCAGATGTTGCTCTCCTTCAGTCTGGGCAGCGACAGCTGGACGAGTCTCTGCGAGATGCGAGCTTTTCTGGATGAGAGCGAGACGATGGAAGCAACGCTCTGCAGACGAACAGAAGGTATTAGTTTCTACTTTCGCAACACATCCCTGCAGAGACAGAGGAAGGCTGATTTGTTTATAAATCTGCTCGAGCAATTCACATTTAGGTGCAAAAGATTTAAGAGCCCGAGGTTTAAAACAGATCAGATCAAAGTGGCTGCTGACGATTACGTGGAAGAAAAGTTCCTAATTACCCGAACCTAAAAAGATTTTATCTTCTAAGCTACAAATATGTGGCTTTTATTTTATTTTTTTTTCAATTACAGCTAATTCAATGCAGTGTAAACCCCATTAAACAAATTCTTTCACCACCAAAAAAAACAACAATTTTCACGCTGAATCTATGCCAATAAAATATTGAACGCATATTCCTCAAAACAGTGTGTGATTAAGCCTCACTGTGATTACACAAGAAGCCACGAGGCATCAAACTAAAAAAAGAGCATGGATGTTTGCACGGATTTGTTTCTGAAATGATCTGCTCTGCTCCTCTTACCTCCCTGCTCCTCTGGAAGTCCGGATGTGCGAGTTTGGGTTTGGAAAGCTGCAGCAGTCGAGGTGTGATCACAGCACTTTTCACCCTGGGATCGGTGTGCCACACAGGACAGTTTTTTTCACACTGAGGCGTGTGAGGAGGCCTGTGGGACAAGCAGACGGCATCTTATACCGCGAGAAATAAACCCCTGATAATGCAGTGCTTCGTAATTCTCACATTCTTCTTACATTAGGCCTCGCACAATCGTGTTCCTCAAACAATCCCCAAAATCTTTATCATTCTTGTCAGTACCAGCAGCTCTCTGCCACGCAGCTTCAAAAAATATGCAAATACATGTTAAAGATAAGCTGATAAGTATTCTAAACACTATGGTGAAACTTTCAGTCCCATAGAAGGCACGAATAAGGCCAAAAGCTAGAAAACAAACAGACAAAGCTAAATGAGTAAGCCTTACTGGGAAAGTGACTAAGCTGTGCATCATGTAAGTACAACAAAACTCTGTCACAGCCTAATAAAGGAAAAATGTCAAAAAAAAGAGAATATTTACAACATTTAAGCTTTTTTTGGGTAGTTTATTGCCTGATCGTGTGCCCAGTTTGCTTGTTATTATTCAGTCTTTGTGTGCTTCCATTTATGTGTAATTATTGCCTCAGTAGTTCAGCTTATCTTCACTACAGGATCAGATACAGAAATGCTCCCAAATCATTTTGGCTTACTCGGCGCTTTTTTTCTTCACGATCTCCTTTTTGGGTTTGATCTTTATCTGCTTTGTTTTGTCTCACTCATTTATCCGTCTGTATCTCTTCAAGCAACAAGATGAGAGTCTGGCAATTATTACTTCCTATACAGGGCATTAAAACAGCAATCACTGTGATGTTTGTAGCCTAAAAAATGCAGACATCAACTTGTACTGATTTGAAAAAACAAAACAAAAAACAAAACAAACAAAACCTGGGATGCATCTCACTCCATCCAACTACATGTTCAGCTGCTGCCGCTGGGCTCGGGATTTATAAAAAGACTTCCGCGGCGGTCTACGAGGGTCCCAGAGGTGCTGAGCTTTGGACAATAAGCTCTATTGTCTCGTCTCCTCGCTCTCCCACAGTCTGTCACTGAAATAACAGATGTCCGAACGCTGGCTTCCTCACGCTGCACGGTGTTGGGCCTGATCCTCTGCTCGGCCTTCTCAGATTTAACTTTATGATATGTTACATTCTGCTGGAATTAAACTTGAGACTTTGGTTTGCATGTGAGCTCCCGCAGGGAGAATAAAGGCTTTGGAGTTTGACATGTGATGGGGGGCCGTGGGAATATCGTTTAAAACAGACGGCTCATAGAGTTTGTCTGGCTGCTGCTTATGTGCTTCTCAGTGCTGAAGCAGTAACGAGCAGTTTGACATAATGGCAAATGGGGGGAATATATAAATGTACCATGTAAAATTTCAAATCCACCAAACTGAGTCACATAAGCTTTTACTTAATCAAAATGCATTTATTAATTAACTTCTTACTACACAATTGATTTATTGTTTAGTCTTAAAAAGCTCAGAGTTGCCAAAGTATTGCAACAAAATAAAAGACTCGTGATTTTATTTGCATCAATGCAGGACTAATCTACGGTAAGTAAGCTCCATGTTAAGACACCTCACATCTGGAAAACTGGTAGACGGTAGGTCCTTAATTGTGTGATATATGATAAATTGTATTACTGATCATGTTAATCTCTAAAACAGCAGCATGGCTCATATAATAGGCAAAGAAAGACTCCCTCCGCGAAAAGAAAATCTTTCAGCTTGTCTGCTGCCCCTTTGAGGCCCTCTCCTTGAGCACCTCTGGACAGCTTCCAGTGGCGACCAAGGAAAGATATTTTAACAGTGCTGTGCACAGTTACGGCCATTTTTTGTTGAATGTCTTCTCTCAGACTCATCAGGATGTTATAGCCTAAACGATTTGGGGAGAAAAGGTTTTTTAAAATGTTTCATGTCTTGGTATTTAACCTGTGGTGGGGTTATCACCTTTGAGGTGGTCCTGAGGGTCGTCATGTGCAAAGATGTCTACCTCACTGGAGGTTAAATACCTGGGAGTTGCAATCGGACATCTAGCTCTCTGTTAATCTCTGAAAAGAAAGATTATGGTGTTTGTTTCCCAGACTAGGATTAAGCCTAGTCCTAGACTAAAAACATTATCAGTGGTGATCTTTGTGGCATTTTTCCTTATAATCTGGGACTTAAACCAAGACTGGGAAAGTTGATCATGGTCACTCATTGTGTTTGATACAGTGGTTGATGTTTGCCCTCTGTGCCAATTTGATGTTGCAGATGATGCAAAAACACCAGGGACCTTCAAACACCTTCAAACCGTTTGAAGCACTTGAGGGGAGATCAAGAATAGAATAGAGTAGAATAGAATAGCCCTTTATTGCCATTCTACATGTAAAATGAAATTATGGGTGCTCCACGCCAACTGTGCAGGAGTAAAAAAAAATTATAAATAGTAAAAACATCAGGAAAAAAATAGCAAACAGAAGAGATATATCCAGTCTAGAGGAATACATATAAACTGGAGGAATATATACAAAACAATGGAAAGGCACACATTGGAGAGCGAAGTGCTTGGAGGTAGTGCAATGAAAAGACTTGGTCTGAATGGAGTCTGTATGTGAGTGACATGAGTGATGAGAGTTACTCAGACCGTGGCTCAGATTGGTGAGGTGGGTGGGCAGTGGTGGTTTGTGGGGAGATAGTGTTTGTTAACAGTCTAAATGGCTCAGGGGAAGAAGGTGCTGTGAGTCTGGAGGTGTGGGACCTGACTGCCCTGAGGCACTGACCAAAGGGCAAAGGGTCAAACAGGTGAAACTGGTGGTGGATGGGGTGCGAGGCGTCACCTGTGATGGACCTGGTATTCCTGAAACAGGACGATCTGGCGACAGCCTCCAAGGAGACAACCGTGAAGGGGAAGGTTTTGTGTTTTCATTTTTTATGACCAGAAACAAAAAAAGTTTTCATCCCATCTTGTATTGCATAAAAACATTTAAACCAAGCATGTGTTTGGTGCTTCTTATGCCTAGACGTCAGAGGAAATAGTATCCCTCGAGTGTCACTGATTGACATGTAGGTTACATGTAACAGCTGCTTCAGACAGATCATTTGGAAATGGTTCACATTGAAACAGAGAAGTTTAGAAGATGCTTACTGTGCAGGACTCTTCAGCTGCAAAGATAATGTGTTTGCATGTAACATGAACACACATGGATTAAGTTTAGCATGCACTGAGGCTTTTACCCTGCATCCTGGGAGCTTCGAGTCCTGGTTCTGGGTGTCGACAAACGCAGGGTGTTTTCGTACTGGGACGTCTTGGAGGAAGGTCGCTGGGTCTTCCTGAAGAGGCTCGCCGTCGCCTCCTCCTCCTTCCTGCAGGAAAATGGAAGCCATTACCGCGCCCATTATGTGCTGTGTTGTGTGTCTGGAACAAAACATTGTCTTGAGCCAGAAAGAAGAAAGTAGGAGGAGGGGATGATGATGAAGGGGCAATTCAGAACAATGGTTAAGTGTCAGTGTTCAGCTGATGACGGGGGAATGAGTGGAAAATGCAGCCGGAAAAACATTTAAATTTCATTACACAGTCGAGACTGCGGAGTGACACTCGAGGTTAAATGCTCGCTTCGCATTGTTTTGCTCCTTGACGGTGTGTCACCGATGCAGAATCCTTCCTGATTCAAATAACAAGGAAAAAATCTGATCAAACTTTTTATATCAATAAAAAAGACGAATGGCACATATATTAGAAAGATTAACAAAGTGGTTTTGGACTTTTCATGACATTTGTTGACACTAGCAATAAAAAATACAAAATCTTACTCTTTTGTTGTTAATGCTGTTTTCTTGATCTAACGATCCACTCCTCTAAACTAAAAAAGCTGAGTAAAAAGTACAAAATAGCCACCACAAACAATTTATCCACACAACAGTTCAAATTTGAGCAATTTTCTATTAAAAAGCAGAAATCAGAAAATATTTAATTGTTAAAGGTAACTATTGTAAATTCCTGAGCTTAAAATAGTTATAGTTGTCACTATAATGTGAAGAACCAACTGCTATGACTTCATGTCCATAGTGTCTATGTATTATGTATTATGCTGGAGAGACGTTTGCTGAAGTTGAAATGGGGCTGGACTGTATTTTTGTGCAATACCAATTTATACCACAAGATGGTGTATTTAAGTAATGTAGTCTTTTTTTCAGAAAGGTACCTTAACTTAAATGGTGACCCGGAAAAGGCAAAAAACTGAGGGCGAGCAAAAAGAAGCTGCACATTTCGACACTGCCCCCTTGTGGTGAAAGTTTTAACTAAAGGGTAATTACAGAACGTACCCTTGATTAATGATTTCACATGTTAACATATTAATTTTCTTTTTTACATCTGAAAAGATTTTCAGTGATTACCTATCCTTTTAGGCTGTTTTTCTTTACAGATGCCAAAAAAGCTCAAATATATGGATTTGTTGATTTTCTTTGTTTTATATTAACACTAACATCATCTGTCTGGATTTAGGGATCATCAAGTCAAATAGTGATTATAATAATAATAAATAATAATAATTAGCTGCACACCTAATTGGCCTGAAAAATTCAAACGTTCCAGCTGCCAAGTAAAATAATTAACGTGACACTATTGATAAAGAAACCTTGACCACAGAGCCAAATAATCAGATTAGAAATGAACAAAGCGGACTAGACATCTTGCCTGCACTCTCATTAAATTAGGCATTGAGGCTAATTATCAGATACAATAGCCCTGTAAATACATTTAACTGATGTAGCTTACAGCAAATCAGAGGCAGGAAAAAAAGGATCAGTATGTATGCAGTGAGCATCGTGAATCAAGCTCCTCTATAGCTGATGGTCTGCACCAAACCAGCAGGTGATCAGTGTCATCTTCCGTTACAGTGAATTATTACTGCGGTTCAGTGAGCTGCACTTCCTGCGCGTGGGTTTCTGATTGAGTTACACTGAACATTGTTGCTCCTTTCATCCGACAGCTGATGCAGGAGAAACAACAAACAGAAGAGCTGTGGACCTGTAGCTAGCACTAATCGAGCCTGGCAGCTCTCGAGGGTGATCACCTGGCATCAGTCCCGAACATCACTTTACTCTGTGCTAAAGAGCTCTGCGAAGATTTCCACACAAATATGTTGATGCATCACAACATAAAAAGCTTATGTACACTGCTCTGATCACAAACAGCCCTCCCTCTCATGTCTTTTTGATAGAGTCATCAATAATGTTGGAGGAACAGCCGGGCTACAGTTACCTCCGGTGGTCCTCCCTTGCTGAGAAATCTCTTTTGTGCCTGGATAGGTATTGGATTCTTGCACTTGGAGCGGCTCCGAGCGCTGAAGCGGAGATGGGCCATACAGGCTCCTGGTTGCCCCAGCTCAGCTTCTCACTGATCAATGGAAAGGTTTCCAAAAAGGAGCTGTGATGATAAGCATCTTTGTGCAGAGGCAGAATAAATATTTTCCCAAAGAAAAAAAACGATCCATTCAATCAACCAACCATAAATTCTTCTCATTTCTCTATTGTTTTTCTCTTTTAAACACACATTCGGTGGGTGCCAGACATCTGTCTTTAATTATGCACTTTGGAGAAATTGCACTCAAAAGAAGGAAACGCTGACCACATAGGCTCCTGAATTCTTGGGAGTCAGTTTTAAGTCAATTTTCAAATGATGTAACAGCTGGAAGAGAACTAAGTATGCTCAAAATGTTTAGGGCTTTAAAAACAGACGTGTGATGAATAGCGGCCATTGTGGCGTTACAAAAAGTCTGTGTGCAGAAAGAATTCGTTTTTAATCAAGGGGAAGATGCTCGTGTGAGTCAGCTACTCACCAAGGAGTCGTGGCCCAGACTGTTTTTGAGGTTTTGTGTTGAGCCAACTCCAAGATTCTGTCAAACAACACAGCATTAACAAAACAGCAAAAACTAGCAATAAATACGAGTGTATTTCAGGGACTGTGGGCCCAAAGGGGGGCTGTGCAATCGCTCAGTTTCCCTTCTCTGTTTAGGGTTTTCCATATTTTGGCTTCCAAACAGTCTCGCTCATTTTTTAAAGCTTGGTTTCAACTTTAAATCTTTACCACCAATCAAAAAGCAAAGACGCCAATGCCAGAGTTTGACCGTGAGTCATTCATTTTCATGACAGTGGTTTCCTATTTTGCAGCACCACCTCCATTTAACCCCTTTAATATCTGCAATGTTCCAAAAATACTCCCTACTAGAGGTTACTGATTATATAAAACATGGATTTTTACAACATAGCTTTGAATTTTCAGGTGTTGGTTTTAAGCTTGCATCAGTGTTAGCATCAAAGGCTTAATCTAAAACTGTAGGAAAACTATTTCCCCCATTTATTCATTATGTTTGTTTCAGCTGGTTACACTTTTAGCTCCTTTAAATGGTTTAATCCTGACTTTTAGCTTAACGTTTCTACTCTTTCTTAATAACTTTTTGTTAATTAGAAGCTTTTATCATGATTTTACCTAACCTGTTAAAGAGTTTTGGTGTTTTAACTGTTTATTGCTGACATTTAAGTTTCAAATTTCTTTGCCAGACTTCAAGCTAAATGTTTCTTCCAGACTTTTTATTACTTTTAACTTTATTCCTGCCTTAAGCTTTTTTTATTCTCAACACTGAGTTTTTTTTAAAAACTGTTAGCTACTATTGAGGTTTTGTACTCACATGAGCACTCGCCATGTTTAGAATAAGGCCCCAACTACACAGGCCTTGACTGGTCCACGAGTAACATTTTAGCAGTCGCCCACAGTTTGTATGGAACACACACACTTTACCTGCAACTACTCTCAGAGTGTTAGTGATACACCACAGAAACTGGAAACAGAGACCTTTCTACTTCATAAAAAACTAACTTTTATTTTGCAGTAAAGTTGTGCCACTGCTCAGTTTGCAGACAAGTTGGTATCTTCTATGAAAATTATAGGCAACTGCAGCAATCTGCAAGCAACCAATGCAATTACAAAGAGATTTTTTTTTTAGAAAAGTATCGTCTCTGCGACCAATTTCCCTTCGCCAAACTATTGGGGGATATTTTTTCCCCCTCACAACCTACATTTTGTTACACCTGATATGGTGGAAAACTCTTGAGCAAGAAAATGCTGTTTCAGCTGTTTATTCCTGAGTTTATAGTTGGTAGGAATGTTGCAATGCACAATATCTCCTTATAGTGGTCAATATTTTACACAAACACACCAAATCTATTGAGAATGATTAACTTTCTGAGAAATGCATAAAGATCAAAACCATTTCACCTCTGTGATGGACCAAATGTGGACTGAACAGCTGCAAGAATAAAAAACAAAAGCAAAAAATGAGCTAAGGCTACCTCCCAATATTTGATGACTATTTTGCATGTATGAAGTGATAAATTTACCTTGTTTTCCAGACACCATCTCCCCTTGCGGCTGCTGTGAGCTGGATGCGTCAGCTTGATGTCACATTACTCTCTCCATAGCCACAGCAGGAGTCCTTAGCAACCAGCTCCACACCTGAGGACGCCCTGAAACTGGAGTCTGTGTGGTTAACTCAACCATCCGGCCCACTCAAGACTTCAGAAGCTGAACGTTAGAAGGAAAGTGGACACTTCTAGGTCAGTTGGGAGGCCTACTGTTGCTGTGGCATTCTGGAGAGCTCGATTCAAAATATAAATGTGCTCCAATGGTGTGAAGTGACTAAATGTCAAGCGCTATGTTTGTGATGAGGCTTTGTGCTCACATGAGCAACGACACAGAGCTGTGCTGTCGTAAACAAAACGATGTGAAAGGTCAATGGTTCAAAACACTAAAGATTTAATGCAAAATAATAATTCAGTGGAAACTGTTTATTTAAATGTGAAATAATGGCCAATAAGACATCATCAAACTGTTTACACATTACTGTAAAATGCATTATTTTGGTTTTGGAAAAATAGGAGTCACAAAAAATAAAAAGTAATGCTCTTTTAAATCACCAAAGTGTTACATATGAAGGTGTTTCGCACTTCAGTGATGTGCTTTGTCTTTATCTGACAGTTCAGTTTTAAACAGACATTGATGAAAACAAAAAAAGTTTTATTCAGTTTTTAAGATAAAAAAAAACAAACTCCCTTTTCAAGCATTAAGACGACACACAATGAATAAGGTAACAATGAACATGTTACATACGTGTGTTTTTAAAGCTATAACACTCCTGAGTGATAATAAACTCAAAATAAAGCAGCAGTATTGCAGCAAAGAGCCATGTTTTTTCAGTTATGCTTAAATGTTTCAAGGTTTTGATATTAACGGCAGAACAGAGTCAAAGTTTGCACTTTAGCGGCCCCAGGTGGCAAAAAGGTGTCACTTTCTAACATTTTAACAGTTAAACCCTTCATGATTTTTTTGTTGTTGTAATTTTGCCTTTTTCCATACACCACCACAGAGGATTTTAAATCAAACAGTCCAGATGTGTTTGAAGAACAGACTTTTATCTTAAATTTAAGGGCTTCACAGACTGGCACAGTCCAGTCTCAAAAGTAATTGGACAGTTGATGAACAATTCCCTGCTCGTTATTCAATAGAAATCCAGCAGATAAAAGATTTGAAGTTGCTTCCAAGTGTTAAACTTGCATCTGATGGCCGTTCACTGGATTTCTCAATATGAGGTCCAAAGAAGTGTCGATTAAAGCGGAGAAGGTCTTCATTGATCTGAAAACCAAACTAAACCTATCAGAGAGAGACAGCAAACACTTGAGGAGAGGCCAAATCAATAATGTGGTATCGGCCAGCTCAGCAAAACCTAAAGGCCTGGAACACCGGGGAGGAAAAATCAGTGAGAATGATCCCAGAGTTCTTTCCATGGTTACGAAACAGCATTACTATCTAACCAAGTCAAGACTGCTAGTGTACAATCCAGGAAAGCCCGATCACACTTTGTCAAAAATCATATAAATATATATATGTTAGAACAGATTAAACCAAGACTAACTTTTACCAGAATAATGGGTAGACAAATGTATGGAGAAGGAGGGGTGTGTATAAAAATGGCTGTAATTCCTCAACAATTCATGCAGCACTTCTATTAAAACCCACGAATTAAAGCTGAAAGTCTGGACTTGATGTTCACTGTGGTGGTGTACAGTCCAAAAGCACAAAATGTTATGTTTTAATTTGAGATCTCAGTCAGTAAAAGTTAGTTTGGGCCACTTGTCTCAGCTGATATGACGAATTTAAGCAGCTTGAGATTTGTATGCAAGTATGAAATACGCTGACACATTTAAATCATTAAGATTGATTTCAAGACTACTGCAACTGTAGCTCCAAACAACATTAGAAGGAATTAAAGATTTAAAACACAGTAACAGTCTTGCAAATGTTAACATTTGTGGCTCCACACATCACCTGCTGGGACAAAAATAGAGATAATGGTTTTGTGTTCTCCCAGTTTGACACAAATCAATAAAAAATTTAACAGGCCAACAAACACAGTGAGGGTTTTTTTTTCTCCTCACAAATGTGAAATGCCACCAGAAATAAATACCAGAGGTTTAGCCTACAGACGTAGTGAAAACAGTAAAGTAAAAAAAAAAAAAAAGTGCAAAGCGCTCACTGAATGTGATTAAGTGACAGGAGTTAACAGTGCGTTTTATAAACCGTCACAAACCAACTGGGAGATCAGGGCCTGAGCGTCCTGCACGCCAGAGCTCAGCTCCGTCTCGCCCTTCTTCACGTGGGTAGTGATGAGGAACAAGCGCCGGTCGCCGAGCTCGGACAGAGACAGAGCGTCGTGGAGGTCAGTGATGCCGCAGGAACCTGGAAGGTCCTGGAGAAAGAAAAACAAAACATTGAGCATTAAGTAAGATAAGGATGATATACTCCTATATTATATAAAAAAATATAAAGATGAACTTCTTTGAAGGGCGTAATGTCTGAGAAATCTTTGCTGACATTTTATCCACCACTGAATTACTGCAGAACAAAATTTGCAGGGTTTGCTGCTTCAGTGATTTTAACCCAAAATATGAAAATGAGAAAAGGATGGAAGCCATCTTTCAGATTTTATTTTGTGACATCTAAATCGACATACGTGCTTTTCAGATGGACAGAAAAGGCAAACAGATACAAGTCAAAAGGAAATGCAAGTGATAGACTGCCACATCATTCTGTTTTAAAACTTTTCTGAACTGTGCATCTGCTATAAGGATACTACAGCACAACTCTGTACTTAAACTGTACACTTTATGCACAAATCTAACAGGTTTTTACCTGAATCCGTTTATACTGTGCTTGCAAGTTTACAGCTCCAGACAATGTGCTTGCACAAATGCTGCAGACCTGGCTTTCTGCAACTAAATGCTTAGCATATATAAACAAATATTTTACTTATGCACTGGTTGGACGCATTAAATATCCATGAAGGTGATGCCAGATGTCATCACTTTTTAACCCTCATTTCTTGGCTATATCCCAAATATGGATGGAGATTGGTTCCATAAGTATAGATTAAGCATAAGCTGCCTGTGGAGGACACAAACATGTTTCTCCATTTCGTTGTCACATAGCGAGCTCTGTCTGACTCTGCCACTCCGTCTATCTTCCTCTGGATTCCATCATCAGCTACAGAGCTCAAAAACGTCTGCACCTCATCACTGGACCATGGTGTTGGTTCCCATGCAGTAGTTTTTCTCATTACCAGAGTTTAAAAATGGCAAGTTGCTCTCATGGCTAATCGGTGCATGGAATTTGTTGACATCACATTTTCAGATCAACTTAGCTTGCTTTGAATCCTGGCCAAGGTGTTCTATCCTTTAGATCGCTACCCACAGCTCATGCAGAGGGAAAGAGCACACATCTACCAGTAACATCACTGGTGCATGTTAAAATGTTTATGTGGCACAGACATGCCTTTTATTAAAAAGCTGAACATGTCGTACAGAGGAGCTTAGTGAGAGTGATGTCAATGTCACAAGACTGTGATGAGGTGTGTTCATCGAAGCCTAATGCAGCCTTCTCCAAACTTCAGGCAGCTGCAGCTTAGCTTGATATCTGAAAATCTCTGTTTTGTCGTTTCCTGCTGTTGACATGTTACAAGATAGGAGTTCAGGATAAAAAATAAATAAATAAATGCAATTCTTCACATTAAAAGGCAGTTCTATTTTGTGTTTACTTTAGTTGCATCAGTTGCAAGTCTGAAACAAATCAATCGAACTTGTTTCTTTCACGCCCACCTGTTTGTTGGCCAGCACCATTAAAGGCAGGCTCGGACGAGAGGCCAGCAGCTCGTGTAGGTGTTTCTTCGCCACTGGAAAGAGCTGCGGGTTGGACGAGTCGACTACAAACACCAGCAGCAGTGCTTTAGGGATGTATTTCTGCCAATATGGCCGCAGATCCTCTTTACCTCCAACTGTCAAAAGAGAGAGACAACACACGCTGTTCAAATACAACTCCCGTGTTTATTTCTGTTACATTTTATGCATTAGACAGCAACACATATGTGATTTTCAACTGGCTCATATGAGACAGTATGGATCAGAGCATACTAAAGATGGGCTCAGGCTTACTTTCCAGAAACTCGATATAGCAGTCATCTTTGTTGATGGAGACGGCGTTGAAGCCCTGTGTCGGCTGTATGTCCTGCTCCAGGCGGCCGGTGGACAAAGACTGCAGCAGGCTGGTCTTTCCGGATCCATCAAGACCCAGAACCAGAACCTGTGTTCCCTCTGACTCCACAGGTTGGGACTGGAACACAGACCACACTGGATCAGAGCCTGATATTCACACCAATATTAAAAAGGATTATTTCCTCTATGCTGTCATTGCTTCAGGAAATGTAAATGTAAAAATTGAGTTTTAATTTAAAAAATTATTTAAGTCAAAAAAAGATGTTTAATTATTATCTTAAGAAGAAAATCAGATATTAGCTGACAGAACTGATATTGTAGGTTAGTAATTAAAAATAAATCTCAGGCTAGAAGTACTTTAGACAGTTTCTCAATCTCAAAGAAACGCCAAAATGTATGTAATTCTTTAGAAAAATATTATTTAGGAACAGCTAATATTGATAATATATACCAAACAACTGTCTTAATGTTTCAGATTTTGATTAGTATTTTAAAATACTGTGAATAGGTCTATTATACGACATAGTGTAGAACTGTGCAGAAATAAGCAGTTTTTCCTGTTTCTCATGTTAAATCTTGGAAGGAAGGTCCTTTTTACTCTTTATTCATAATCATGCCAAATAGTGTCTCTTAACTTGTTCCAGGCCGAGTTATCATAGTTTTGTATTTTCTTGATTAGTTTTTATATTTGTTTCACTTTGACTTTCGTTTTTATTTCAGTTTAGTTTCAGTTAATTCCCAGAGTGTGTTTGTTCGTTTTAGTTTATTTTTATTGTCTGAAAAATGATTAGTTTTAGTTTAGTTTTTGTAAGTTTCAGGGCCAGAGTTTTAGTCTTTTAAAGTATTATTGTATTTGGGGTACATGCCAGATGCAGGATTTAGGAAATTCACTATAGATGTTACAATGTAATCACAGAACTTTTTGAAAGCAGTTGATTCCAGTCTTGTAGATGTGATAAGTCTAATCAGACAGTTTGCGATAGCAGATTTTTTTTTTAAACCAAAATAACAAAACTTAACACATTTAATTGGTCTTTTTTTAAAAGAACAAACAAAAAAAAACTTAGTTTTTCAAATTTTGTTCTTATTATTTTTATATTCGTTAAATACAATTAGACAGATTTTTTTTAGTTAACTATAATAAACTTCCGTCCAGTAGGTCGAGCTCAGACATTGTTTTAGTTTAGTTAGTAAAATGTAATATGCACTAATAATAATAACCTAAAAGAAAAAAAAATCTCTTTTTTGGTTTACACATCCCATATTTTATTTTAGATATTTCAAAATGTCCATTTTCTCAGTGAATTTTTTTTTTTAAACTTTTGTATTTATTTAATTATTTTATTTTATTTAATAACTTCTCTTGGAATGTAAATAAAAAAAAATAAATGAATTAATATATAAAATGTGCGGATTAATCCAGCCGGTGCCTCACTAAACTGTCCCGAAAACCGCCTTTGAGTTGAATGGAACAGCCTACATTTCCCAGAACACCACGCGGGAACCCCAAAGAACGTGCCTATGCATTTGCCACTGAAAGATGTACAACTTTACGCAACATGTAAAATAAGTTATTTTACCGAAACGCTTCTTCGTCTCGTCTCAAGTGTAAAACCCGGGGGGCGCTGGGGTGAAGGCACAGATGTAGTGTTTTAGGAGCAGCAGTCTGAACATTTCCACACAGGTGTGTCCGGTGAACGTGCCTCGTTACCTGCGATGTGTTCCGAGCTTCAGCAGCTGCTACAGGTTCAACCACGGCCGTTGTTGGCTCAGCAAACTGTGTCTGCTGCTGCTGAGCTTTAATCACCGGAGTCTCTTCCTCTCTTATTTCATCCTTCTCTCCTTCCCTCTGCTCTCTGTCACTTTCACCGACCTCTCCCAGGCGTGTTTCGGGCTTCTCCTCCCCGGAGGAGGACGCATAGTTCCAGATAAGATAAGCGACTCCTCCCGCCACAGCGACGGAGGCGCCGAGGACACCAGCTCTGCTCAAACTCGACATGGTGCTCAAGTGCCGGCTTTGCTGCTCTGTCTGGGCGCCGTTTACCCGTTTGCCTGCGACATGATTGGAGTTCGGGTGAAAATGTAAGTCCGTAAGCAATTCCCCGCCCCTCTCCTCTGCTCAACAAGTGGATTAACAGACAGGAAGCTCCGGAGGAACTTCTCAAAACGATATTTCCGGATAAAGTGCGCGGAGGTGTTGATGCAGTTGTGAGACCGGCCGCCAGATGGCGGAAAATAATCTTGAAATGTTTTAATGCAACCATTTCTTTAACGCTGTTATTCGCACTCTGACCGCTAGGGCGTCCAACTACTGTATAATACACTTGCATTTAACCCTTAAGGACCCACAGTGACACTGGTGTCACTGCCTCTTTACACTTAGAGACTTGGTTATATATGATTCATTTGATATAAGACCCCCGTAATTTTCATGAAAGTAGAAATAGGTCTGGGCTCTTAAGGGTTAAAATATATAAATTACTAGTAGCCAATATAAAGTTTAAATTTTAAGAACAATTACTGCAGTAAAAAAAGGAGCGGTAACTGTTCTAATTATCCTGCTTAGTCAAAAAAGTATAATTTTTATTTAATTTGCGATATTTGATGGTTTTATATATTTTTTATTTTTACCCCATATTTTTTTCATTGTCTTGTCATTATTCCATGTTATTTTTATTGATCACTTATTTGAGCTAAGTGCTAATATTTAACTGTAATTTTACCCAATGTCACACCTTCTTTATTTTTAATGTTGGAAGAAGTAAATATTTATTTTCAAAAATAAAAAAAATTGTGAAAATGTTAAAGGAGGGATAGCAAGCTGGGGATCAAATTGGCCACAAAAGGGTCGAATCCAGACCGCTAGGTGGCTTTAACCCAAGTGTCATTAATAAAATGAACTACTGTTCCTGCAGTGGAGATACCTGAACTCATACACAAGAAAGAAAACTGAAATTAAAATGTTTAACATTTTAATTGCTTGAATAACAACGCATACATAAAATGCTTCCCTTCTTATTTAACATCTAAGCATTTTGTGATTTAAAGACTAGGATCAATACATTTTAATTAAATATATATATTAAAAAAAACCCTCTTAGCCACCCCCCTTTCTTTTGCAAATGGATAGGGCATTAGATGTGTTCTCAGAATTTATTTTATATTGTTTTTGTTATACAAATCAAAGGAGAAAACTCCAGAGGTAATTCAGACTTTATATTAAATCAAACGTAGTCCTTAAAAATTTAAATAAATCTCGCTTAGTAACACAAAGACAGGCTAAATCAAATAGATAAGACAAAATTTGTTTATTTTACAATTCTTATAGCCTAATTTTAACTATGATAAAAGTTTCCTCCTCATTTATTTTTCCCGCCTTGCAAAGGTGGTACCTATTATATAACTCTTTCTTTCTATTTCCACCCATCGTATTAAAATACACTTGGGGGATTTCAGAGGCTTTAAAGCATGTAAGTGATTCATTAAGGATTACAAAAGGATTCAGACCTGCAACAGTTTATCATGAAATTAACACGAAACACAGTTAACTGGTTTCTAATTTTAGATTCAAAAATGTATAGAAAAATTATTTTAGATATATTGAAGCCTTTCAAATTATGATTTTTTTTTTAGCTATGACAAAAACATTTATTTATAGTTTCTTAACTTATTCCAGTTGAACAGTGACAAACACAGTAAATTAAATTATTTTAATGATCTTCTCTCCTCCTCCTTCACATCCTGTAGGGCTCCGCCTGGTTGGTCCTCCTCACTGGCACCCCGTCCTCCAGCTCAGGAGCACTCAGGAGCCAGGGTGGCATGTTGCTGTCCTCCTGTTTCACCCCGAGGTTCTTCCAGGTCCGGGCCCGGAGAGAAGGTGGTCTTTTTTTCTGTGGGACCCGCTGGACCTGCTCAGGCCCCAAACTGGATGAGTCCGCTGGCTCACCCTGCCGGTGCCTCCTGGACTTGGGCGCCTTCTGAACATTGCTGTAGCTCTTCTGCTTGATGGAGGACAGAAGCCTCGCTCTTTTGCTGCAGGACTCCTTCTCATCTTCTTCTTCTTCTTCTTCTTCCTCCTCCTCTTCTTCTTCTTCATCATCTCTTTCCTTCTTGTCTTTGAGTAGCTGTGAGGTGAAAGTTTTGTTCTGCCAGGTGATGAACTCTGACATGCAGTCTCTCAGGCGTGAGGTAAAGTCTCTGTGGGTCATGGTGATCTGGGAACCCACATCCTTGGTGGTCTCCTTCAGCTTCTCGTACAGGCTCTGGAGGTTGGCCATCTCTTCCAGGGTGTCTGCACTGATGAGCTCACGCACCGCAGTTGTCCTGCTCAGAAACTCAGGGCACACATGCTCCTTCTTTGGCTTCTGCTGCTTCTGGAAGGTCAGAAAATGCGGCATGGCTGTGTAGTGGATGGCTTTGGATGCCACAAGCTTCCTGTAGATATAAACTACATCAAGATGGCCGGATTCTACAGATTCCTTGAGGAAGGCTTGCACGTGGGTCCAGTCCTTCAGAGCGAGCCGGATCATCACAGGTGGTTCAGCGAGCTGCGTGTGGTAGAAACCAAACATCAGGTACAAGCCCCCCACTCGGATCTGGTAGCTGTATGGAGGTAGGAAGTACTTTACAGCTGTGGCCAGAGTCACCCTGCAGAACCGCTTTAGTTCACCCGCGTTGATGGTGCCAATGAAGAGATCGGAGAAGCCCATCTCCCTCCAGAGGGCTGAAAAATCCTCATACCTGACTGAGTCTATCTGCTGGAAGCGTCCCAGTAGCTCCTCCACATCTTCAGTCAGAGGGCCGTAGAAGAAGTCTGAGTAAACACACGGCAAACGAGGCATCGTTTCATCCAAAACCCACAGAGAATCACTCAGGCTGGCTGCTCCACAAGTGAGCTGTGGTCAAAGCAGGTGTAGTGCGTTGATGGCAAATTAACAAGCAAGAGCGCCCAGTAGTGGCAGGATGTACCAAGTAAAAACCATTTAAACCAGGTGCATCAAACATACTGGGCCCTAACTTAGCCCAGGGGATGACTTTGCACAACGAGAGGTTGGATTTTTCTTAATAACAGCTTATTTTGACAAACTTAACATTTCCTTTATTATGACATTTTGTAAGAGTAAAGCAGTGCTATGGGAACCTCATGCCATACAGGCAGGTAGGCAGGAGCAGGACCAGCATGGAGTTGTACTGGCAAAAAGATAGGAGGGTGAGCTGGACATGGCAGAACTGAAAATAAGACTGGACAAGATTAGATAGAAGCTTATCAGAGGGACAGCTCAGATTTAGTGGTTTTGGACCAACGTTAGAGAGACGAGGCAGAGTCCAGGCAAGAGCATCAGGAAGTGAACCAGCTGGTTGGTAAATTGACATTTGTTGCTGTTAATCACTACAGCAAGTGAAATCCAGGTAAAATCTGATTTTGGTTTATTCTGTTGTTTTTTTTTTTCCAAACATGCTGGATTAAAATATTACAAGCACACCACGGTAATCTGATTTTCAGTATAATAGTTCCTACAATAACAAGCAAAAAAGGGATTTTTGGAGATTTTAAATAAATGGCTACACATGTAATTTTTCTCTGTGACCACATGAGGGCTTCATATCTCACAGAGCAATAGAGAGATTATTCAGTATGAGAAAATTTAAGGTGCAGTTTAACTTCCTTTACTTAAAAATTATAAAAATGACCTGCGTTAACCATTAAAAAAAAAAAAATACATTAACAGGACATTTTAAAGCATTGCATAATTTAATTTCAGCTACATTTAGTCTTAAATGTCAAAGTTATCTTTTTCTTCATCATGATCTGGATCATTTGGCTCCATCTCACATTCATAGCTGTGATCTTCCTCTTTTCCAGCACATCCACTATTCTCCATACACGTTCAGTGTATGCTCTAATGATCCCAGGAGGTATGTTGTCATGGAAAATTTGCCCCTGAAAAAAAGCTTCTGATCTAAGGTGAAAATTTTTTTCTAATGTGTGAGAGTAAGAACTTTGGAGTGACGGATAAAATTTAAACAGCAACCCATCTTTAAGAAGGCCAGCAGAGAATTTTCAGTAAACATCAACAAATACATCCAGTCTCTTCTATAAACATCTCCATTCATGCACAATGCCACAAAATGAGCCATACTAGGAAAAAAACTCACAGCAGGAGCATCGCTGTTCAGTTTTATTTAGACTTAACAAAATGGAAACCTGTTTGGCCAAAATAGTGTCTTTCTGAACAAATGCATGTGACAGAATCAAAATCCTTTTGCTTGAATTCAGACAAATAAATTCAAAAATAAATATCTGTTACTTTACTGTAGCGAACTGAAAATACATTGAAATATTAAAGAAAGGTGAAACTGTCAGGTGGAGCTGGACAGGCTAATACTGAAACTCAACAGGTTTAAGCACCATTACCCTAAATTCTGAACTTTGAGTTACTCTGCAAAAGCAGTTTTATAACTCCCCTAATTCTAATGAAGGATACTCGCTGTTTTAAGAGTACTTAACAATGCTTAAAATGCAATAAAGACATGACTGAGCTCCTTAATGCATACATGATTTAAACACTTAATTCATTTTTTATTGATCAGAATTTGTTTTTTGCTTAAAAATAAAGAAAAATGCTAAATACAGTGCAACTGTTAAGGTGTAGAAATATGCAGCCATGAAGACAATTCAATGGACATTTAATGAGAATATGGATATCTGTGTGTTATTGATTCAGTGAAAACAAACGCTGGTTTTGCAGAGCAACAAAAAGTCTATTTCAGTGGAACTGTCCTTTCAATCGTCAACTCTTTTTTTCCTCCTTTTGTAAAAAAAAAAAATCTGATTCATGGTGTCGATGAGCAGCGGGGAGGATTTTGGTTTGATCAAATGACCTGAACAGAAAAAAATAAAATAAAAAAAAAATAAAACTGAATTTAAAAAAACAAAGAAAAAAAAAAAGCTTCTAAATTCTCTGCTGCTCAGATGCCAACAGCCTTCTTCCTCACATTGCTTCCCACTGTCTACCAGCCTCCTTTGCCTCCTTTCTTCTTCTTTTGCGGTGCTTTCTTGCGAGTGGCGCCTGAGGACGACGGTTTCTGCTGTCGTGGGGGAACTACGCTGCTGGCGGGGGCTGTAGAAGAGCCGGACGCAGACCCTGGTCTCGGTGAGGTAGGGGGGCTGCTGGCAGTCTTACTGGCATCCCTGAAGAGAGAAAAGAGCCACAGTGCAGTTAGAAGGGCCGGAAAATTACAGCGCTGAGTTTGTTTATTCAGGATCTGAGTTTCCTTCTGTGACATGGATGAGTGAAATAAACATTTGATTAGCAACAAAGCTTTTGTTGGACAGTGTCTCCCACCACCTCCACTTTTCATATATTTATAAATTCATGTAGCAGCATGATGTTTGATAAGTTTATCATCCATGTTTGAATAACTGACTTTCAACAGTGACCTGCTCAGCCTGCCATTAGGGTCCAAGTCCAGCTGGTTAACGGCAACTGAACTTTCAAAATAAGAGCAATAAGTTGCATCTGCATCTTCAGACATCCTTGGGTGGTGCAACAACAGCATAAACTTTGTTAGGATTATTAATAAATAATTTTAGCTTCTGTAAAAGAGAAACTGGAGGGCATCAAAGAGTAACCTGCTCAGTTGCTAATAGGGAAACTCAAGCTCAAGGGCTGTAAGTAGCTGGTTAATAGCAATTGAAATTTCAAAGTAAAAGTGAGGGTATGTGCAGAAAAATCTGTTGTAGATGGAGTTGTTCTCTCCCCTGTTCTGTTTTGGAGCTGCGGTAGTTCAGATGAATGGTGGCAGATGGATTTCTCCTTTAGGAGAGACTGAGAATAATTTTGTTCTCAACAACAGATGAGCCCTTTGTCCCGCAAAGCAGCTGCAGCTCTGATCTGATTTCAGAGTTAATTGGCATGAAAACAAAAGAACAATCTCAGTTGCTTTTCCTCCATTAGTGCCGTTAATAACTGGGTTTACAATTACAGGAAATTGCACCCAGACGCCTCGGCTGGACGTGCGTGCGACTGCGGAGTTTACTCACAGCTCTGCTGAAGCTCCTGCCGTCGCTCCCTGTGTGCCTTTTCCTATTTGATCCTTCTTCTTGCCCTTCTTCTTCCCTCTGTAGTAGGAGCGCTCCTTCATAGGAAGCCACCTCTCGGGGTCAGGGGTCACTTTGGGGTCATAGTTCTTGGGCAATTTTCCTAAAAGGAAGATGGTATGGTGTGAGTACTTTATGAGCAATTACTAGACAAATAAAATATCTTCAACAGAGAAAACAAAAAAAATCAGAATTATTCTCTTTTCCTAACAGTGGTTTTAATGTTTTGGCCGCTCAGTGTGCATCTGAATTTCCTACATCATTAATCAAACTCTTTTTCTCTAAGGAGAACAAAAAAGATACAATTAGATGTTTTTGCTCATTTAGAAGAAATAATTTCATGGCCTTTTGTATGTGTAAATAAAAACTTCCAGAACAGATTCACTCTAAATCTTAGCAAGTGATTGAAAGACATACCTTTCTTTTTCTTCTTCTTCTTTTTGATTTCACCATGGCTGTTAAAGAAAATGAAGGAGAAAAAAAACAAACAAACTTGTCAATGTGTCCCTCGTTCTTTTGAATGTTTTGTTTACACCCCCCCCCAAAAATAACCAAACAAACAAACAAAAAAAAAACAGAAGTAGCCACAGAAGAGAGTAACAGACGTTTACCCTTGTTCTTTGGGAGGGTTTTCTCCCACGACTTTAGCGGCTTTTTTCCTGACGTATGTGGCTCCGTGGGAATTCTCCAGCTCGTCAACGTCCACGTTGAAAGACATGGTGTCTGCAGACGGTAGGTGTTTGCTGAGCCTGTAGAAAAAAGCTAAGGATGCAACAACTGCTGACATCCAGATTACATCCTGGTCTTCTTGGGTTACATTTACTTCAATAAGGTATGGATCATTTGTAAAATTAATAAACTATTTTGTCAACAAAATACCAAGCTTTGTTGAAAATGAGCTAAAGAAGGTCTTTTTATCTTTTTTGTTTTCTCTCTGACTTCCAAGCACAAAAACATTAGTTTCTCACAGAGAAAAATAACAAATCCTCACATTGAAGGAGCTAAAAATCAGAATATATTTGATATTTTTCACAAAACAAATGTTATTTGAGAATCCAAATATGTTCCAGTTAGTGAAAAAAATAAAATAAAACAAAACCGTTTAAGCGTCCATAAGTTGTATTTAATAATATGAAAGGATACGATTTGGCTTTATCCGTGTCCACTAGAGAATATGCAGAGATGAGTTGGGCCAATGTGTGGACGTCCTTGGTGTTTTGTCTGTTTTGAGAAAAGTGATTTTTATGAAAACAGTTTGATGACATTTGAGGTATATTTTATAAAGAATTAAAACCAGCATCTGTGAAATTAAAAAAAAAAGAAAAAAGAAAAGACTTGACACATGTTGAACCAGCCGAGTGTTTAGCCGGGATTTAACTCACTTCCACAGCTGCTCCAGATCACTAATGGCTTCTTTTTTCCGCCCATACTTCAGCTTGAAATTGGCAGCTTCTCTTACAAGAGCCAAATGTGTAGCAGATCCAGGCTGTGCAGGAGAAAAGACACAGTGGGAACACGTTCACACGTCTGAAATGAAAGCTAACTGAAATCAAAATGCACACTTAAAAAGTGTCTGACCTATACACAACAGAAATTAAAGTGTAAAACAGTGGTTCAGACTTGCACAACACAAACCTGTTCAGACTGGTAATGCTCAATAGCTTGTTTGAAAACATCGATGGCGCTGTCGATGTCTTCTTCATGGGAGTACATTGTTACCAGAGCTGAAACCTGAAGAGATGATGACATGGTCAAAATAAATATATGAGGGAACAAAAAATGTCAACAATTTTGACATTAACGGGGCATTTTAATTAAGAGAAACAACAATTTAAGAAATAAATACAAAAAAGTCAAAGTAGCATCTTTAGTCTTACCATCCCTGGTTTGTGCTTGAACTCTTCAATGGACCTCAGGACATCACAGGCTTTTGTCACATGACCTGAAGACCAAACCATTCATTGGATTATAACACCTAATGAGGAGCATGTATCAAAATTAAACTGCTCAAAGTTTAAAGGTAAAAAACCTTCTGAAGTTGCACTCGTTTGTTTCTTTGTTAATTATTGTTGTTTCAGTACTCAGGCGATAATAATCAATGTGTGTGTTTGTTTTAAGAAGCTAGAAATATGAAATACTATCACGTCCACAGAGAAAAAAAACAGTAAGACAGAGCGGGGTGTGTGTGTTCAAATGCAGATCACTACCTTGTACTAAATAGAGTTGTGCCATTGTCAGTTTGATGCCAGACGCACTCTCTGGATTCTGATCGGAGAATTGCTGCAAAATAAAAGAAAAGAAAAAGATCAGTTAACAGAATTAATGAAACTATTAATTACTGAAGGATAAAATACGAACATTTTCATCCAAACCCAATAGTGTTGTAAGTGTTTTAGGGCATCTTTTTTTTGTATTCCCGTCTTCACAGTTAAGCATCACTTTTAACCGTGAAGACATTTTCCAGTATTTTTAAAAACAACGCAACCACAGTGAAAACATTTCATAGATGAATTCTTGTAAAAAACAAAACAAAACAAAAAAACTGAAAAAAGCAAATCTTTCAGTACTTTTTCCTGTTTCTATACTTTTTAACATTTTCATTGAAGGATTTTTAAAGTGCGATATTAACTATATATTTAATCAGCTTTCACCACTGTGATTTTTTAGGTTAACTGGTGCATCATTTGATCATTTTCTCATAATCAGACAAAAGGAGGAGAATGTGTATCGGTTCTGATAATAAGGAGCAGTGTGCATCATTAATACCTGGAGCAGCTCTATGGCCCTGCTGTGCTGCTTCTCTCTGCACAGCTGAGCCACCTGGATAAGGACTGGCCGTGGATGTCCTGGATTTTGAGCCTGAAGACTGGATGACAGCTTCCTGCACTGGTCAGCCTGTTAACGGGCAAAAGCACCATCAGTGTGAAAATAATTACCTATTATTGATTATTTTTCATTCCTCCAATCACACCCGTACCTGGTTAGTGTACATGGCCAGCAAGGCTTTGTTGAAGTCAATGGCCTGCAGCTGTTTCTTTGCCAGCTTGTACTCAACACCTTCAGCATTCGTCAGCTTCACCTTTTTCTTTGAGTCAAACACGTTTTGGTCCTGAGGAAAGAGACCGAGCCTTAGCACCAGCGTCGTGGCTGAAATTTTAGTTTTATGATCCCTGTTTAGCGTCTGAAAGTGGATTTCAGGGAGGTTCAAACCCACCTTGTTTATGGTGATGATATTGTTGGCAGTCACAGCAAGCAGCCCCACGTCAGATGGCCTGAAATTAAATCAGAGAATTAGAGCAAGCTGAAAATCTATTTAACAACTTAATGCCTGCCTCTAGATGCTTCTGAACGGTCTAAATGCATCCCCAGCATCTTTTTTGGGGACTAAATTTGATGCGATGATGCTGCAACTCACTTGAGCTTGATGACCTGGTTGTAGAGCTGCAGAGCCTCATCTGTGCGACCCTGCAACTGCATGACGTACGCCATCTGAGAATGGATGACGGCCAGCTCCGACTGGATGTCCTCCTCAGTCATATCCTGAAAGGGACAAACAAGAAATGATGGTGATTAGCTGGAAAACAGTGAAAACTAAGTGTTACAAATACAAGATAATTATGAACAAGCTTAGCACATCAATACACATATATGGCCAAAATATGATTACAGCAAGGTTATTCCCATACAATTTTTATGTAAATAACGCATAAATGTAGAATATTTTAAGACTTAAAAGTATGTTAAGAGTGGAGTAAATTTCACTAGACTTGTGACATACTTCTGGACCATCGTTTGGGTGAAATTACTAGAAGTGAAAGTGAAATAGGTCTCAAAAACACTTACAGAATCATCTGCCAGCGAGACTCTGCAAAGCTCTGTCAGAAGAAATGATCAGTTTATGTCTGAGATCATTACATCATTTTAAAAATACATCAAACACCAACTTGATCGCAGAGACTGAATATAAACTGACCTTCTGCTTGCTGTAGTTTATTGAGGGCCTCTGTAAGCTTTCCTTGGCCAATCAGAGAACAGGTAGCATTGTAGCAGAGCTCATACGTTGACTCAGGCAGACCCAGATCTTCCTGCAAAAGGAAAACACAACATGTTCAAATATGAGTTTATTCTAATTCTAATCAAACAGTCTGACTCCAGTTCTGTGCAACAAAGTGGAGAGAGTACGTTTTTGATTTAAAAACTCAAATGAAAAGCTGATTGATGAACTGTGCCAATGAATGCTTACCATTGGAGCCTTCTCCCACTGACTCATTGCAGCCACCACAGCGGCGAGATTGGTCTTCCTCTCCTCCTCGTACTCGTCCTGGGAGTTCCTGATCAGATCCGTGTAGACAGACTTGCACTCATCGTAGCGCTCCAGTCTGTACAACTGCACAAAGAAAAGAGCTGGTTCAGATTAGCAGACGTCGTCACACTTCTCACAACAAGACGAAAATAATATCATGTTAGAAATACACAGAAATTGCCAAGCTGACCATTTATTACAAATCTCTCATTCTCACTCACCAACCAACAAAACCCAAAACACTAGTGTGTTCTCAAAAGAATGTCTCACTGTAATAAATAATAATAGTAAATCATATAGACTGCATAAAGATTGTAACAAGCTGATATTCACAAATATTGGGGATAGTTTTAACAAAATTGAAGTTACTTTAAGACAAACACAAATAGAGCAGTGGCGTTAAGAGGTGAAAATGCTACGCTCTGCAACCCTGATGTCTCCGTTTCAGAGAAAAATTGTTCAATTATACTTTTGCTATCTGTTTTTTTACAGTGTTACTTTACTTAACAACATTTAAATGTTTTTACAATCATGTTTCAAAAACAGAAGCCACATATTCAAACAGCAAGCTGTTTGCATTTATTGTATACCGTTTAATTTGAATATGATTTGTTTGCAGTTCTGATGCTAGATGATCAGATTTTAAAATGCCACATATTAACAATCAGCAGCTTTAAAGGCCTCAACGCGTTCTTTTCTTCTAACTTTGCTGCTCTTTTCAACAAGTAGATGACCAATGACTGACTTCTTCAGCACAAACTGTAAATGTACACTAAACTGTATAAAAGAAATGTAAAAAAAATAATAATACAGTAATATAATCTACTTCTATCAACTGCTCCCTTTAGGGATCATCTGCTTCCATCTCACCATATTCCAGCATCCTCTACTGTCAGATCAACCCTCTGCATGTCCTCCTTCACTACCATCCATGAAACTTCTCTGTGGTCTTTCTCTTTTCCTCCTGCCTGGCAGCTCCTTGTTCATCATCCTTTGTCCAATATATCCACTATCCCTGCTCTGCACATGTCCAAACCATCTCAGCCTTGCCTCTCTAACTCCTATCTTGGTCACTCCCAATGAAAATTTTAACATCTTAGGCGCGCTCTCCGTTCATTTGGTCAGTTCCGCCAAAATCTTCAAACCATACATCATAGAAGTCCCCACCATCTTATGAACCTTCCCCTTCACTCTTGCTGCTATCTTTCTGTCACAAATCACTGCAAACACTAACTCCACCCTGCCTACACTCTCTTATAAAGCTCTCTGGTGTACTGTGTGTTGCTTTAGATGACTGACAAATATTTAAACTACTCAAGATACACTACCTCTGCTCCTTGCGTCTTCACTGTTACATCATATATTCTGTTTTGCTTCTCTGTCTTACTACAAATCACAGTCTTATTTGTAAACATCAGTCCACTGAGGCTACTGCCTGACCTCATCTGTCGACCTGCAAGTCTCTATTGCCACCACCTTACTGTCCTCATACATGTACTACACTACCCTCACATATTTCTCTGCCGTTCTTAAAGCAAAATTCTATAGTGCCTTAAGGTCTTAACCAAGCTTCATCAACTCTTTCCTACAGCTTCCATCAACTGTATGACTACAAACAGTAATAATATAATATAATATAAGCCTCACCACTTGACCGTAAAGCTCCTTCAGCTTGTCTGTCTGCTCAGGAGCACTCTCGATGGTCTTCAGGGAGCTCTCCACTCTGTTCAGCCGGTACTCGCAGTAGGCCTTCTCAAACACCACCTCACTGAGTGGAAAAAAGACCCCCACCCACCCCCGAAAAAGGGTTTAAATGTGCAACACACCATAAAGAACAAACCTTACAAGACTTTTGTAAGTTTTTCTTAGAGCATGGCAGAATTGCTGTGAAACTATACACCGTTAGACACTTAAATGTCAACAGTGAACTACAGGAGTAATTTATACGTGAGTGACAGCGTGCCGCTTACCTGCCGAGCACCTTTGAGTGGGTGTTCATCACATTTAGCGCCTCTTTGAAGCTCCCATTCTGGATAAGGCAAACCACTTTACAGTGCAGTGCCGTCACATCGTCCCTGTTTTCGTGTAAAACTGCGACAAGACAGAAAGAAAACAGCAGTGAACATCACTCGCTACGAACAAAAAAAAAAAGATTTCGCCCTGACACTGATGTGATTGTGCAAGGACAGAAGAGGAGTGTAAAGCAGCCGCTTAATGTTTCCAGGACAGCCGCCTGGCTAATCATGGGTTAGCTGTCGTGGTTGGCTAGGGACACGTCAGTCATGAGACAGTGGGTTTAGGGGGCTAAATATTATTTAACAATGGCTCAAAGTCACGCAACAAGTAGCTAATTCAGCAGGTATTATATATTTATTATATTCATTACACATCGTTAATCAGAGCTTAATACACGAAGCTCCACGGGTGTATTTAACACCCTGACTGCCGTTAGCTCGGACACATGCTAACAGCTGGTGCTGCTCTGCGGGAACAGAGGGGAAAATCCGCCGCGTGTCCGCTCTCTGGTTCCATTTTCAGAGTCAGCCTGTATACCTACTTTTAGTGAGAGCTTTGAGGGCTCTGGTGTAGTCTCCATTCTGTCCGCAGCGGTTGACTTCGGTCCAAAGCGAAGCCACAGATACTCCACCACTCGCCATCTCCGCTGAGTGGACGCTCTCGGTGCCGGAAACAGAATGTGTTTACATCCGGGACAGCAACAAATACGTTTATTAATTTTAAAATAATTTCTATGCGGAATAAATGAACCGTAGTCATAAATTGGGACGCTCTTCCAATGTTAATAAAAGCCTACTATTTGGGGGGCATGTAGTTTTTAATTTCAAAATGACGCATGCAACTGACGCATTCACGGCTTACCCTACTACACGTTAAATTGAAGTGCAAACATAGTACTTTATATTAAACTACATTTATTAGCCTATACATTAAGGAAATGATATTTATGAATAATTTTGGAGGAGTTTATAGAATTCTAAAACGGACAGTTCTGCGGTGTCAGTGCTTTTAATTTGGGTGCTTTTAGGACCGTAGTGGTAATAGTCAGAATTCCTACATTTGTGTCAGCATTGGAAAGTAGCACGGTGGGCAGGGTAGGAGCTACGGCGGGACTCGGTTGGCTTCGGTCGGACTCGGCTACCGAGCAAAGGAGGAGGGACTGTTGTCATTCGTCCGGGCTGTGTGGCGAGCTTTTGTCCAGCAGAGATGGCCGGGATTAAAGGTAAGCAGCAGGAGATTTTCATTCCCTTCAGAAAGCTTCTGAACTCAGCCTCTGTTTATATAATTTCAACAAAATGTGCACAAGGCATGTTTGCGCGTTTGTCACGCTCAGATAAGTAACGATAGAAGGAGTTAGCGCAGGGCCAGTACTGACAGACGTTAGCATTAGCTCGGTGATGAACCTGCACTGTTTCGGTAGAAGCAACCGCAACCGCAACATGACAAAAATAACCAAACCAACTTCTGCGTTTCGTAATGAAAACAATGTAGCAGTGCAACGTGCTGCATTCTTGCGCCACAGTTAACGCCATTCTTGTTTAATACTACAACAACGCAGAAATAACCGTACCGCTAATGCTAGCTGCGCCTTAACTTCCCACAGCCGCTGACTGATTCCAGGCAGCCCCTGGGATTTTAATAGAATTTAACCAGTGGCCGCACGGACTCTATGGCTGTCTGGATTTAACGTGGACCCATGTTAGCAGGGTTTATGCTGCTAACGTAGCTGTCACACACGTGAAATCAGCTGATTCATCACATGGTAGCCCCAAATCTCCAGGGGCCCTGCAGCCACCATGAGATTAGTGATTTCCTGTGGATATACCCTGTTCTAACACTGGGGTCCCCCTATCCTCTGCTTCTCTTGCAGCTCTCATCAGCCTTTCCTTTGGAGGGGCCATCGGCCTCATGTTCCTCATGCTTGGATGTGCCCTCCCTGTGTATGAGTAAGTATAACCATCACAGACCATGTGAGCCTAGTACTTCCTGGCACCTTTGATGATCCCGTCACAGCTTTAACTATAGCTGCATTCATGACCAGATTAGCGTTCTTAGAACATCTCGAGCATAAGAACACCATATAAAACCAGGGAAGTGTGACAGAACCTGACCACTTTTAGTGGAGGAAAGCAGGATTGCATTAAATTAAGCAATTATCAGAGTTACAGGCTCTTGAAGTACATAAATGTGGGCTGGAATTTGGCACTTTTAAATTTACTTTATTTTCTCATGCCTTTTTGAACAATCATAACTTCAGGTTAAATGTGACTCACATCATCTTCACATGTCACCCCCCTCCTAAAAAAAAGAATAACAAAAAAATAGAGGTAAATTCAACATACCCAGGATATCTTTACCTTTTGTGGCTTAATTCATCCTAACATTGCCAATCAGATGTAGTGGTCATATGAAGCTGTTTCATGATTAAATAATCCTGGTTTTTCAGGTCTATGAATGTACACTGGCAACAAACGGAGAGAAAATGATCCTAGTGGAGAAGAGTGAAGAGGTTAAACATATGATGTATGCGATAGGAAAAGTGCTGTGTTAATGTGTTCATGTGGCTTTTAGTGTAAGTGCAGTTAGTGGTTTGTTAGACTGGAGAAACTCTACACATGCAGTCTGTGTAAAGACAAGAAGGTAAACTGGAAAAAAAACATGTTGCACAATTATTTCGGGATGGGGAGATGTTGTAATAAAACTGTATCATTTTCATTAAATTGATGTGCTGCTTAGATGTTTCCCGATGGTGTTCAGGACAGTTTTAGTCTTATTCTTGAAGCTGGAATCTTGATGGTGTTAAATGTTCGAAAGGTGCAATTTAAACCAGTAAGTAGGCTGATTTACTGATGTTTTTATAAAAGTAAGGCTGTTCAGTTTTGAAATCACATTTATTTTGGCCATTAATGAGAAATGGTTATTTGTTAGAATTACTCACACTCTGGAAAAACAGTGGCTTTATTTAAAAGTACAAGCTTACTTTTTGCCATCAACGTTAGTTATAATTCACCTTAATAAGATAAATAATTAATTAAATATATGTGAACTGAACTAAACCTGTAGCAAAAATAAATAAGCATCTATCTTAGTTATATTGTTATAATAATATGTGTATTATAATTTTAAGTGATGTGTAATTGCACAGCCTTAGTACAAAGCCTATTTTAGAATTATGGCACTTTATAAACACTTTTAGGTTAATATAAGTTCTTGCAGTTTGCAGGATAATTACACTCTGTACTTACAAGACAACCTGATCAGCTTTGTGTGTTTGCACACCATCACACCTCTTGGTTATTATTCTAATGAGTGCAGACAGTTTCTCATTTGCTGTATGTGGGATGAGCAACAGCAACATATTTGGCCTTTTTCATCTAATTTCCATTTCAGCCATTGTATTTAGAGTAAATAACAGCTTCACTTCAGCATAATGCGTATTTATCAGCCTATAAGTGACAAGAAAATGCGTAATTCCTTGGATATATATATAGCACAATGTTTTCCACACAGTTTTATTTTTACAGTTTTATTTTTTTTGTTCGTTTTTCATCAGTGAAATATCTCCCCAGGTACAGAGCTTTCTCGCAACTGTATAATAATCTAGCTCTTTGAGATTCTTGTCAAATTACATGCTAGTGTTAAAAACAATATAGATGGATATGTTTTTTGCAGGCCTGCATCTGATCTGTATTCAAATCTAGAGTTTACAGAAACGTAGCTCCTGCGATATGAAAGAAACCCCTTAGGTTGGCGTGTGGAGTGCTCAGCAGCGATTCCTTCTTTATCCTTCGATTCACTTCACTGCATCCTTTGTCATCATAGCATGTGGGTGTTTATGCCCCCTGTTTCTCTCGCTTTTTCGCCTCTCTGCAGCAAATACTGGCCTTTGTTCCTGCTCTTTTTCTACATCCTCTCTCCCATCCCTTACTGCATCTCGCGGAGAGTGGTCGATGACACAGACTCGGCCAGTAACGCCTGCAAAGAGCTGGCCATCTTCCTCACGACGGGCATCGTCATCTCAGCTTTCGGCCTGCCAATCGTCTTCGCAAGAGCTGAAGTAGTAAGTAACTGAAACCTGTTAATTCAGTGTGTACTGCGTGGTTATTTAAAGCAGTGGTTCCCAAACCAAGGGTCTGGACCCTCTGCGTTGGGCTTACTTTAAATGTTCTGACTTTTGTCTGTTTTTCAAATTATAAATTACACACAACTATATAAGGGCTTAGTTTTAAGATAAGCTAAAAGCAACAGCAGCCAAAACATGAAAAAAAAAGTGCCTTGCTCAATAAAATAAATACAATAATATAAAACAAGATGGCTAAAAAAAGCTATACAAAAGTATCACAGAAGTATGGAAAAATGGTGAAAGCAGAAGAGCTCAGTTAATCAAAAATCTAAGTGTAAAACAATAAAGAGCTAAACTCTGACAGATAACTGCAGGTATAGTGTTGTGAGGTCATAGACTTCCTGTATCTTTCAGTATTTACGCCCAATGAAAGTGACAGTTTCATTGTGTGGTCAGCCAGCAGGGCTAATTATAAACAGATTATATTCACCATTAGCAAGTGATAAATGACTGCAAAGGTGCTGCAAACAGCATCCAGTGTTTCAAATGATTATCAGTTGTGCAGATAAATGCAGAGGTTCTGCAGTTCTCTATGAGCGCCATGCATGTAAGCACATCATTTCTTAGGGCATTTTATGTAGAGTGCTGGAGCTCAGTCATTAGTTTGAGGAAGTCTGATTTGACTTTCTGGTTCTTAGCAGTCTCTGTAGTTTCTCCAGCCATCCAAAAAAAGATAGTAGACTATATTATATGCAGTTTGCTTTAAAGCATTCATGACACAGCTTGTTGCAAAGAAAGAAAAAAATAATATCACCAATTTTGGGTTATTTTGGTTTTAAACTGGCTGAAAGCAGCCAGCAAAGGGGCCTAAATAACATAATCAGTTGAATTAATTAAAAGAACAGTAACGTATGCTATGAGATGATCAGGGTGCACAACAGCATATACAGTCTTTAATCTGATTTTTAAATATGATTTCTTAGTTAATGTTTACTGCACCAACTGATCGGACAATTTAGCAACTGCTAAATACCGCTTGTCAACGAGTCACCGCCTTGTTTCGTAAAAGGTGGAAAGCAGTGCCGCAAGGGTGTGTGAACGATTGTCCAACTTTAACTGTCAGTTCCTTTTTGTTCAACTCTGAGAAAGTACTTTGCACGTTAATGATTTAGAGCTGAATTCTGCAGAAAGCAGGTGTTTAAATCAGCAAAATAAAATGTCTCAGTAACCCAAATAAGCTCTGTAGCATTCAGCATTCACCTGAATTTCCTTTGTCACTTTACAGATTGCCTGGGGAGCATGTGCGCTTGTGCTAACAGGTAACGTAGTCATCTTTGGGACGATCCTGGGCTTCTTCCTGGTCTTTGGATCCAACGATGACTTCAGTTGGCAGCAGTGGTAAAACGGCAGCTGGAGGGGGACCTTAGTCTGAACTGTTTTTATTAGCGTTACAATTATTATTATTATTATTATTACTACTACTGTTATGGTATTACCGTTCTTGGTTCTTGTTGTTATTTATATGATGACCGCCCATCCATAGACTCACATCAAACCAGTGCAATACTTTTTTTTTCTTTTTCTTTTTTTACCACTCACATCATGCTGAACTGACACAAGTGAGATGGAAAATGCTGACTTTCAGTAGGATTTTTTCCCATTTTTAAGTTTTACTCTTTCTGACTTCTGTGCTGTGAGTCTTTGTTTTCCATCTTTTTGTATGTGTCCACTTTTATTTAAAGGATTACAAGCTGGTGGACAACTTTTACAGTGTAGTATCTTTGAAGATGTGCTAGAAAGATTTCAAAATGAATGACCAAAAGGATACGGTTAGTGATGTCTGGCCTTCTTTTTGCAATTTAAAACATTGGAAGGAGCTTCTTCTTTGTGAAATTAATGTAAGTCAGCTGGAAATTGAGGAAAAATCTGCACAATATGAGCCACAATTTCATCAGACACGTCTCTGTTTCATACAGGTCTTACTGGATTTGAGTGTCAACAGTTCAGCTGATATAATGCAGGCTTTTCTCAGCTTTCAGTCAGTAAAATGTGAACAACACTAAGCTTGAGTGTTCTTGTGAAAGCAGCGGGCTGTTATTGCCACCAACAGTACCTAACATGTGAACTCCATTATGTGTAAATGTGATATAAATCTTTCTCATGACACAAAGTGAGGAGGTGGTGTTCAGGAGCAGTGTGCAAGGATTCATTTTAAACTCCCTCTCTATCACACCAGAGATCAAATTAAACTGACTTAGTGATTTCCCAGGTGCAAACATGGCGGGCTGCTTATTCACCAGGTTTTTCTGCATCCAATCGGCTCGTATTCCAGTTTGTGTGAGTTGGCGTTTTTCTGTTAGGTCAAGAAAGCATGCAAAGCCCGTAGCAGCCGCCAGCTAGCATTGGATTAGCTCAAGGACAGCAGCCTTGTTGGAAACTCGGCCAAGCTACCCTAAGAGCCAGGCTACTTATAACCGAGGCCCAGTCAGTCATTTAACAGCCTTTAAGCTTTTGAACGCGACTCCCTCAAAGTGAAAGAATCCAGTGACTTTGCTCTGCATTCCAGCTCTGGCACATACTGTATTTCCTCACACCAGCAAAAAAACAAAAAAAGAACAAAAAACACACCGTATGATTAAAATTTGAAAGTATTGGGTTGTGTAAAAAAAGTCTGCATGCTGGTTTATGTAATCTGCTGCAGCTTCTTGATAATCAGGGCCTGCAGTCAGTCAGGTGCAGCGCCTCAGACTGCTGTTACATTTAAACTGCATTAGTAGTGACTAAACGAAGAGTAAAGCAAATGCTACCCTGTAAAGAACTGCAGTGACTAATGGAGCTTCAGGTGTGTTTTGTTGCTTTCTTTGGGTTTTTTCTTTTTGTTTTTGTTGTTTTTTTTGTAGATGGCACTGTTTGAAAATCTCTGAGTTTCTCCAGCCATTACAAGAATCAAATGTTTTGTTTCCATGCAAATTTCCAGTGGACATCTTCACACGTTTTGGCCCTCAACCAGTTTAATTTCCATATTTAAATCGTATTTTTAGGGTTTTAGAAGCACACATCCAGCAAATAAAACAGAAACAGTCCTACAGGAATTGTTTAGCATTTTGGTGAACTCGCTCACATGTCTTGCATATGAAGCTAGACGCGATTGATTGCTTATCATAAGAACTTTCACAGGAGGACATCCGGGCTCTGAAAGAAAACCAAGCCTGTCAACAAGTCCAAAGTTCAGCATTAATCAGAATTTACTGAATTTGTTTTAATCCATACAACTAAAGTTTAAAGCTATTTGTTTTTTTAGAGTTAGTTTTTGAGCTCTAACTACTCTTTGATAAGAAATATTGGTAATTTTGTATTTTAGTTTAATTTCCCTTTACTTACAATTTAAAAAGTAAACTTTAGGTATTTTAGCAGAGCTGTATTATAGCTGTGTACCCCCTTGTTCCAGTCTTTAATGGTAAATTAATTAGATCTGTATTTGAGCTTTGTCAAATCAGACTTCGAGTATGACTCTTACAGTATTTCCTGCATTAGTCGAAGACCATCCAAGAAAATCATTAGGAACCATTTGAGTGAACCTCTGGCTGAAATATATGGGCTGACTGACCTTTGCTGGGTTAATTTGAACTTGTGATCACAGAGCTCATATTTCCGGCCTTTCGTTCAGCCCTACAAAAGATACAAATATTTTTAAAAGCAACACATTGACGGCAGATTTTTGTTTGATGTTAAAAACATGCTTTAAAATGTACTACTGACATGATTTGTGCGTATCACGATGTAATCCCATGAACGAATCCTCTGGTGGTAGTCTGTGAGCCTGTCTGTGGTTCAGACAAGCAGGGTAACTCTGCGTGGTGTTTCTGGGACGTGCGCATCTGTATGACACGTTTAGCTAAACGTGTCAAATGTTCTCAGATTTTCTGTTTTGTAGTCTGCCGTTAATTCTGAACTGTCAGTCTGGCGTGAAGATGTGGGATTATTCTTAGGTTTCTCTCACGGATCTTTGAAGGATGTTGTATTTATTTATTTCACTGGATGCTTTGTGTCAAGGTTCAACGCCATTTTCTATCTCAATTGTTATGTTGAAGATGAGAAAGTCAGCATGGTGGTTTCTTTTTTTTTAATAAACGCCATTTTTGAAAGTCTTCTTCATTTGAATGACTACAGATGCATTTCACTTAGCACAACTGTATCAGGTGGAGAGATGCTGATTTGTCTTCAGAGGGAATAACTGAGTGAGTTAGTGATGCTGTTAAGAGACGCTCATGAGTGTGAGGAAAAAAAAACAGCGAAAACGTCTCATAAACCCTCTGTAGGTTGCAAAAATAATATTCTGATATGCTTAACATTTTCATAGTTATTTATAAGACACAGAAACACGGACTCCGATGTCTTCCAGTGTCTTATTTTTGCCTAACCTACTGCACAAAATCCTCCAAATATCCAGTTCACTCTTGTGTAAAATGATAAAAAGAAAAAAGGTGTCACTTCTCAGAAGTTTGGTAAATATCTCCTGCTTGCTTTAAAAACTTATCAAAAAAAATCTCCCAGTTAATTTTCTAGCTCTGTGTTTATGAACACAAATTTTGATAGTGGCAGAACTTTTTTGTTTCACTTTTTATTCAGATCCATTCAGATAATCAAATCCTGATTGATGGCGATCCATGCGGGATTATCAGTGCTCCACATTGATCACTTTGTGGGTTCTTCTACTGCCTTTTTAGGCCTGATTGTAGATCCAAAATGGAGATCTCCGAGCCTCATAGCTATCTGCTACATTTGCTTTGGGACATGCTTCTCCATTATGGTGGAAAATGTGCAGATTGTCACCAGAAAAAGCAAACTAAATAATTAATAGTAACAGTTAATTAATTAAAATATCAACTCATTTTGATTATTTTTTAAAAATAATTTCAATATTTTATTATTTATTATTTTCTTGTTCCTTTGCTGGGCTTGTAACAAGCTTTGCGGCTGTCTTCATTTTAAATATCCATGAATGTAAACCTAATTAATAAAATGTCTTTGATTGTACACACAGGGAAGTGGCTCTTACAGGCAGTGTGTCTCCCTCTTGTGGCGGAAAAACTGGACCACAGGTTCGAAAGCGAACCACAGTCCCCTCTCGAGGTGTCCAGCTCTATTATATAAAGCAAGAGAAAAGATTTAGGAAAATAAAGACAAAGCATCTCCTTTATGAGCACCAATGCGCCGCGGCCTCACACCGCTGAAGATAAATTTGTCCTAAAAAGTTCAAGACTTCCTTTAGATGGAAAAGCTGTGTATCACTTACAGAGAAGGCTTTTCCATGTTGTTTGTAAAGTAAATAACACGCTCACCTTCAGCAAGGCTGCACAGTCTTCTGGATTTTTTACTTGCTAGCAACAAAATACTGAAAACATAGTGAGCTCATCTCCATGGCAATATATCAAACCTAAACCAACACATAGACACTTTAACACAATACATTTGATAAAGATCTAGATTTTAATGCACATTCATGGGACTTTTCTTTTTTAAACCTCTTATGCAGTCATATATAATAAAGCACTAACCTGAGGCTGCTGCCATAAAGACTCCTGCCTGCTAGATACAACATGCCCGACTTCTTCAGCTCAGCCACTGCCTCGGGGGAGAACTTTACAACACAATTTGCATATAAAATAAGATCAGCCTTTTACTTTGTGCATGATGCAAACTTTAGTTTTCCCTCTTTATTCAAGTAGCAGGCCAGATGGCAAGAAAATTCACAGAGAGACACCGCACCGCTTCCATGTTGTGACAACAGCAGCTTGTTTTAATGCTGAAACCTGCCCCTTGTAGGTGTGCACCAGGTAGGAGTCCTTTTTAAGACCTTCAGGTAAGGTTAAATATTGCGGGAAATGTGCACGCTATGTCCTCTCAGACCATGTGGGACACACCCGCCCTGCCCCGAGGATCATGGGAAGGCGGTTTTAGGTCTTTCAGGGAGCAGATGAGACACAGATGATCATGAGGCGGTTTTTCAGAGCACACCGGGACGAGGACTTCAGTCAGATCCAGTATCTGACGGCCAAGTGCACCCGCCTAGCTCATGACAAAGGTAAGTCACAAAGGTCAAGACGGGTTTAGCTGACTGTTAATCTCTTATCTACATGAAAACTGCTAGTTTACTACAAAGGGGGAAAAAACCCTCTTCTGCCTTCAGGAAGGTTATAATGTTGAGTCCACTGAGGCGTTCGGATTATGGTCAAGTAGTAGATCAGATGAGCACCACACAATGTCTATACAGCTAACAGTTAAATAACAGCTAACAGCTAAATCAGATGGACATTAATATTTAAAATGTCATCAGAACTGCAGAAAGTGCTCCCATCCTTTTCTTTAGTCAAAGTACTGCTGGCTTTATTATCATGCTTTGCAACAAGTCAAAGTCCTGCACAGAAAATGTTGCTTAGTATAATTATGTGACTGTTGAAAATGGAAGTGCTGCTACTTACTTATGGATTCATGAGTTTTTAAAGATTGTTTTGTTTGTAAAAATAGTAAAAGTAATAAAAAAATGCCCATCACAAATGTCCATAGTTAGACTTTATTAATAAATCTGAAAAACAAAGTAATAATAATTAGAAAAATACCTTGAAAAAAAGGAAAAAAAACTACACGAAACATGGCAAACATGTTTCAAAATATAAATTGATTAGCTTCAGTTTAGCTTAATTTCTAAACTTAATTTAGCTTAATTTATAAAATGTATTAATTTTATTTTACACTATGATAAAGAGCATATGCTGCATGCATATTAATACATTCTGCATTCCATGCACACCATCTCTGTAAAATTTATAGGAACAGTCTGACCTGCTGTTTCATCTATTTATATGTAAATATGTCTTTATGTGCTGTTGCATTGTGTGTGAGTGAATTGGAATCCACTTAACCCAGAGTCAAATTTCCTGAATGGAAAAACACGCTTGTCAAATAAACATAAAATTCAATCGAAGGTCACAGTGTTGTTAGAAGAACCACACATGTTTTGCGTGAAAAGAAATACTTTCATCTTTACGCTGTCAAGTAAAATGTGATGAACTAAAACACTGATCTTTAATAAAAACAGGCTTTATTGCAGGGTCGCTGCATTAGTTTGAGCCCGGTGTTCTTAATAAACAGAAAACAAAGTGCATGTTTCCTGCAGCAGATTACACTTTAACAGAATCAACTTTATAGTCATTGTGCAACAGTTTCCAAGTCAATGCAGTCACAGTTACAGAGTATCATTTTAACATGTAATATAACTACAGTTTGTATTATCTGTTTTTATTGCAATCTGGGTCAGTGTTGATCTACTTAAAGCCCATACTGAGTTACAATGCACATTTACCTCTGTAATAAGATGTAAGAGTAGCAAGTGGTGACAGTGGTGTTATCTACTTTTTTAATTCAATTAAATTCCATGTTTAATTAAAATTTTATTCCATGTTATAAAATTAAAAAATATTGTAACAGGCTAAATCCTACATTAGTACTGATGTTAGTACTTGAGAGCATTTCTGGTTGTGTGTTTATTGTTTTGGTATCATAAGGATTTAGAGCTGTACTGACATAAAAACCTAACAATGTAACTAAGTATATTTACTCAAGTACTGTATTATAGAAAAATATACTATAGAAACATATCACACACAAAAATAAGTTCAAGCAAAACTAAATCAATCAGTGGTTAAAGTTCACATCTTAACTTTGTTTTTAAATTTCATTTATTTATATTTATTTATTCTTTAAGAAAATGTTAATCCAGAATAAAAAATAATTTGTTGCAGCAAAAAAAAAATTACTGAGCAGCTACATCAATAAAACTACAACAATTCAGAGTTTACTTACTTAATGGTTTAAATATAGAACTTTTAAATAACTGAGCTAATTAAGTATAACTGACTGAATCAGTATTTTTAAGTATCAAAAGTAGTCTATGCAGTAGATTTTCTGCTTGGTAAAACTGATGTATCAGTTTTTAAGCAGAATTTAGTTATTACATTAAGTGCATTAAGTATTATAATAGACATACTGGCAACTGTTATACAAACTATAGAGAAGTTCTGATACACTGTTCATATTTTATTATTAAAATATGATTTATTTTTTAGTTAATTTACTTTTTTTCCCCCCACACTAATCAGTTAATGAAATGAAACCATCAGTGATTAATGTCTTTGGAGTGATAAGTGTCTGCAGTACAAAATTGACTGTTTAACATTAAGTATTTAAGTAAAGTCAGCCACACAGTTACATCTAATGTGCTCAGTTTAACTAACTCTTCTTGGGTTTGTGGCCTCAGCGGTGTTGGACAGAGAGTTTCTGGTGTCCCGAGAGAGGGAGAGAAGGCTGCAGAATGATCTGGAAGCTGTGACCGCCCGACTCCTCAAGCAAGACCAGCTCAATATGGAACTCAGGATGAACCAGACCCAACTCATCAGCAGGATCCAGCAGCAGCAGGTGAACCGATTATGACTTATCTTTTACATGTAGACAGAACAAGGCTGTCTGCTATAAATGTTAAATTTATTCAACATAGATCAAATAGAGTAAGTTGCTAATAATTTACTAATAAATACAACTTAAAGTTTTACCTTCACATCTTACTTGCACAAAGCTCTGAGGTATTCGCTTTCAGTTGAATCTGTAATCACTGCCACTTCCCAATAGTTCTTGTTCATTCATACGCAACTCATTTTACAGTAGAAGTGGAAATAAATTACATTTTGCACGATGTAAGTATTTGTTGGATTGTATTTGTTACTTGGATTGAAATTTAAACTGTCACTGAGTGTTGCTGCTAAGTGACATAGATTTTTTTATTGGTTGGTTTCTGTACAGAAATCTCTCTCTTTTAAATATATTGCTTCTAGTTTAAGTCTAGTTTAAATCATTTAAACTAGACTTAAACTCGTTTAAATATTCTTAAGAAGTAGTGGATAAATACAGCTTATGAAATGAATAGGAAACTGTCCATTTATCCACATAATCTGTACCTCTGACATCAACAAATCAGCTCATCTTTGCTGTCTGTTAGTTACAGTGGAATTAAGTTTACAGTAAATGTGTTTGCACATGGAAAATGCTGATGTTTTGGCATTGGTTGGTTACTTACAAACTGCATACGTCTGAGCTACAAGAAGTAAGCGTTTTGAACCACAGAGAGATTTCACTGAACTAAAGAAATCTAATGAGCATCAAAACAGCTTTCTTGTCATATTAATTTCCCTGGAACTTCTAAAATTAGGTTAAAGTTGTTTCAGCAGCTTATCAAAGTGGTCAGAAGGATTATTTTTCATGCTTTTAGAGACACAAGTGATTTTTCAGCAGGGCACAGCTCAGCATTTATCCTGTGTCATACTTTAAGGTTGCACAGTAACAAATTATCAGCCCTCTTAGAGACGTCAGTGGTATTTGTTACAGTTTTGGAGAGCTTGACTCCTTCACTTTCCCCACAAAGACAGTATCAGGTTTGGGCTTGTCCCAAACTCTTTGACCTAAAGGTGTGTCTGATATCACTTATGCAGACTGTATTGGAGAATAGCATGTCTCCAGTGAGATTTGAAAAGGATAGGAAGTGCTGAAGTGTTCATGTGAGCACATCTGCAGTAATCACAGTATGTCCGTGTCTTCCCCGCAGGACCTGGTGAACTTGCTTCGGCAGCGCGTGGTCCTGCTAGTGGAGGCGAGCTCCCGGGATGCAGAGCTACTGCGGCAGGTCGGCGCAGAGCTGCTTTGCCTGCAGAGCTCTGAGGTGAAGCTGGAGAGCCTGGTGGAGGAGCTGCAAGCTGAGGCCCAACACAGAACTGAGGTGGCAGAAAATCTCCAGACAGAGGTGTACGCTGAGGCCCAGCACAGAGCTGCACTCACTGAGAGCCTCCACGCAGAGCTGCGCAGGTAAATCTTCAGTCTCTCCAGTATGACAAAACACTGAATCATGTTTTCTTTCTTTACTTTGCACAGTACAATTTGGTTTACGTTTACTTAGAAAAGCTTGCAGAGGTAAGCCGCAAAACACACAATGAGTTCATGTAATATAGGAATACATTTTAAGTTAATACTCTCACATGCTCCAAAACAGACACACATTTAGACAGTGGAGGTGTTCTGAGACATGAAAACATCCTGATGTTTGATGAAGACAGTAGTTTTGCATCTTTTTCATGTTGTTACATTTTCTTTGTGCCATTTTTATATTATATTAAGGTATCTTTGTATTAACTTTTAAATCTCTTGTGGTAGTTTTGTATCTCTCTGTAACTGACACCCGCTAGTTCTGAAACAATTTATACGTTTTGTGTCTCTTTGTGGTCATTTTGTTGCTCTTTATAATTGTTTCAAAACTCTTTGTTGTTATTTTTAGTAGAAATCTTGGATTACTTTTTAACTTTATTGTCTTTTTGTGGTTGTCTGGAGTCATTTTTGCCATTTTTAACATTCTAACATTTGACTTTAGATGTAAGAGGCTCAGGACCTCACGACTACTCTTGGCTTTAAAGCTGTCATTATAATGCTGTGTTCTTACTTTGTATTCTAAACAAAAAAAATGGACTAATCCACTAATTACTGTGGGTGGCACAGTGGTACAGTGGTTAGCACTGTCACCTCACAGCAAGAAGAGTTTTAAACCCCGTCTGGGACCTTTCTGTGTGCAGTTTCCATTTTTTAAAAATTGCATAGCTCTGGAGAAACTATCTTAAAACAGCCGCCTGTCCTCTGTATTGCTGAATTGTTAATGACTTGATTAAAACCTTATCGACATTAAAACATACACAATGAACATTAACCCAGATAAGGCTGCAGACAGAAAAAGAAAAAACATTGAAACGGTTGACTTTTGATTACCATCTTGTGGAAACTGAAGCCAAGTAAAGCTGTCATGGGCTGCCCGGCACAGAGAAGAAAATGGTCTCAGACTGTTGTTTCAAGGCTGAACAAAAACATCGAGTCTGGACCCGCGACTTTAAATCAGCTGAAAAGTCCTCCGAGCAGCGGCGAGCTTCAGTCTGCTGACGTTAAATCCTTGCGGAGTGTCGGCTTAGTGTCAGAGTTTGTTATCACATTATGACTCCAGAAATACAGATGAAAGGAATTTGGGCGTTCGCAGAGAGCAAAAATATTTACCCTAAAACTTTTATCAAGACCAACACATTTATCTGATGGCTACAAAGAAATGAATAAATGGACTGTGAAAAAACAAAATACATCTAAGCACACTACGATAAGAGTGAGTATTTTAGTTACTTTAGTACTGTAAATTTTAAGTATGAGTGTTTATCTTACAGTACACTTTACATTGATGAAAGATCAAATAAAGATACTAAAATTAAAGAGTTTAATGAGCCGACACAGGTAAATAAGACATTTTTCTATTTGTCATCAACAGTAAGACAGTGGAGCTGGAAAGGCTAGAAGAAACGAACAGGACGCTGACAGAAGAGCTGACGGATCTCCGCAGAACTTATCAGAAGGAGGTGAGAAGGAAGAGTTTAGGACTGACGTGGGTCAAAGCTCAGAGTTTACTGCATATAAATTCGAAACAAAAGGCTGAAGGTGTAATATTTGCGGTGCAAAGACTTAAAAAGTGTCTCTGAAAAGTCATGCAGAGACTGTATACAAAGGATGGACACAGCCACTGTGTTGTGAGGTCCTGTTTTGAACCATCGACTTTTTCAGGGTGGTCATCTTCATTCTTTGAAAGTAGATGTCACAGGTGAGGGGGCAGTGAGGGGAAGCTGCACACTCATGACGTTAGTAACACTCAACAAGCTACTCAATACCTTCCAAAACCTTCTATACTTTTAGTTCTCTTTATTGTGTAGCAGTTTACACATTTGCCAAATCTCTTTGGGGTTTGCGTCAGGAGGGGAATCTGCTGTAAGAAATCTGGATACAGTACGTTTTATTGAAATCGCTGGTAAATGTGCAGGTCTATATTTTGAATGTAAAACTATTTTAAAAGTAGTCGGCACTTTCTCTCCAGCCTGAGCTCCTTTGGTAATTTGTTCCACATTTGAGCAGCTTCACCATGTTCAGCTTTTGATGAGTAGTCCAGGATGAGCCTAGCGGAGAGAGCTGCAGTGTTTGCACTGCGTCTGGAGATCTGATACGCGTCCTTACTGATGATTAGGATTTATGGAAAAAGCAAAAGTATTTTAAAATGATTCTCTGCTGTGATCTGAGAACTGTTAGATAAACACTGCTGAAGAAACAAACTCATATCAGGCCTCTGAAGCACTAAAGTAAATACTGCTGTCGGTAAAAGCAAACTGTCCATTGCATCATAACAAAAAGTACACAGTGCTTTATTAAACGAATTGAATTTAAATAAAAATAATAAAGGAGGCAAGAAGTTTCCTGTGTGAAACTGTCCATGTGTTTGGACATTGTTGAGTGTGATCTCGCTTGGTATGCGCAAAGCCACAGGTTCAAATCGTGAATAAGCTCACTCTGATGTTATAAAGACGCTGGACCCACGCGGCAAGAATTTTAATTACGTTAACATTTATTTAACAAAGTCAAACATTTCTGGCTTAAACAAGAAACTGCAAGACAATAAAAAAAGAATGCTGAGAGGCTCATGGGTTTTGTCAGTTATGTTGATTGTTTGTTTTTAAGGATCTTCGGATAGTGTGTCACTTCGACTTATGAGATAGCCTTACTGCATTTCCTTTCATAAAGGATGAGCCAGTGTGTCTTGTGGTAAAGCAGGTAATAAAGGAAGCATCAGAGCAACATTCCTTAGTATGTATATAATCTGACCAGCTCTTATTATGGCTGCTACGCAGATACCCACGGGTCACTTCATTCAATTAGGAAAATTCATAAGCAAAATTGACTATAAACTGCACATCGAGCAAGTAAAGTAATTTCCTTATTGAGGTAAGAGCAGTCAAGCATTTGTACCTGAAAGGTGCAGCATGCAGGCAAAACAAGGAGGGCTCAGGACCATCACATATAACATCAATATCCTCTATTCTTGGACCCTTAAAAGAACCACCCTCTGAAATAAACCTATTAGCTGTACATGATGGGAGAAATCTCAGCAGAATCCCTTCGTCAAGGCAAATGCTGCTGGAAAAGAAAAAAAGTGTGAAATGCAAGACTTTGGCTAATGAGGAGGTTCAATAAAATCATCAGTTTAGTGATTGCAGTGCTGATTTTGTCCAGCAGATGTCAGGATCAGACACTTATTTAAACACTGCTTTGGCCTTTTTTGGGTTGAAACACAAATAAAACTGTTGATGAGTGACAGAGCTTTAATGAATTTGCAGTGAACGGGGATTATTTCTCTGTAGCCGGCTCCTCCAATCAGAAGTAATGGATTAACACTGTTTGTGCGGTCTCAGGTTACTTCAGGTTAGTGTGGCAGAGTGCCAGCTGTGAATAATGATCTGCCGCTGGATTCTGAAAAACTCACGGTTCAAATTTATGTACTCTGTCCAAATTTTAAAAACTACAACCACCCAAGTGAGAGCACTAATTCAGATGTTGCTGGCATTAGGTCTGCATTGGTGTGTGTCGGTGTGTTGGTGTGTGTTGGGTCCAGGCATTAGTGGAACATTCCTCATTTATTTACACTCGGCTTCAAAGATTCATTCCTGCATTGGCCTCTGCTTCATCCAGTCCATCAAACAGCAAACAATCCAGGTCTACAATTATCTTTCCTTTGAGACATCTTCACAAGGCCAAGAGAAGAGAACAACAGACTGCAGAGTCAGTGAGAAACTTCATGAGAACAATTATTTGCAGGGGATAAGGCCTGTAAATTATTGTGAAAGGCCTGGGAGCAGAAGATTAAGTCTGACTCCACTGGACCCGCTCATCTTTCCACATGACATGTCTTCTTTTCCTGATTTATATTTACACGCCCCATCATAATTTTCTAATTTTGTTATCTTGGTCACATCCTGGTTTTGGAAAAAATTTATTTATTTATTTATTTATTTTGAGGTGAGGGAACTGCAGCAGGAAAATGAGGGAAGCCTGAGGAAACTTCAGGAGACGGCAGAGCAGTTCGAGTGGCTGTGTCAGCAACAGCGTTACTGGATGTCTTGTGTGAAGAGGTGAGTAGGGTTCTTTTTTTGTTTTGCTTTGTTTTTAAATATATCTCAGCTGTGTGTACCAAAAAACATAACAGAATCAGATTTTAAAGTCTTTATTGTCTGCGCACATGCTCAAAGTTGATGTAAACGAAACCCTGAAAACCCCTTCTTAATATAAATAATGTGGTTCTGCATAGAAAATACATTTGTAAATGATTATTGGAAAGGGGACTTATCTACTTGCGTTTTTATCTAGCTGGAAGTAAAGTTCTGATTTCTTATAATATACAAAGCATCTACCAGAGTTAATGCATGTCAAATGTGATTAAAATAAACAAGCAAACTATTCCAGTTGTTTAACTGACTGTCATTTACTCAGACACAATTATTTTTTATTTGTATAGAAATACTTGATTTATTCTAAACAGTGATTAAAGGTACTTTTTGCAATTACCTTCTGCAAATGTCATTAAACATTTCACCACAAGATGGCAGTGTTTTACCAGAAAGTTCTAGTGTAGCTGTCCACCTAAAACACAACAAAAGTGTGATAGTAACAATAATTCTTTAAAATGTTGCGTGAATATTGCTGTAATGGGTGTTTTTGGACTTAAATCTGATTAGACACTCAGTGCACCATCATGTGGATCAAAGTGGTATTACAAGAGAGCACAGCCCATCCTGATTTCTTGATATCACTGCAACACAATACAAAGACGTCAATAGATGTAACATCATAGCTGTTGTTGAGAGATTTGGATGAATTCAAAAAGTTTTTAAACGATTCTTTAAGCATTAACATCTTTTATCTGTCTGTTTTTTTGTGGCAGAACTACAAAGCTACCTAAAATTCCCATGGTATGATTTGGCCTTGTTATGATGTTACTGGTAGCACTGTGTTAGTATGAGCTACACATACTCACAATAAGCAGACACAGAGGGACCTAATTTACTTTGTAGTCTGCTTTCTACCCATCTTATTTACTTTAACTCTGTCTTCACCATCTTCTCTGGGGAAAAAAACTTCAAAATTCAATTCCCAACAAGCCTCTGATTGCATCTTTGTGCTGCCATGCAGGTTGGTTTGTCACAGCTGAAAACAGCTGTCTGCACCAGCTGGAAACAGCAGTGAGGGTGCACCACAGCACATAAGCTGCTACAGATCGTAAAACTGAAACAACATGCTTAAAGGTGTTAAAATGTTACGGGCAAGAGATCTGGAAAGAGTGTTGTAGCTTCCAAAAATGTCACAAAAACCTCTTTTTAATACTTTTATATGTCTCTTGTAATTAAAGAAAGACCAATAAGTTGAGATAGAGGTCTGACAGCTGATTTTGCTAGAAATTAACTAAGTACTATAGTGTATGTGGGTAGGATACCACTCATCATCATGCATTTAGGTCACAGAAGTAACCATAAGTTTCTTTAAAAGTTAACTAACCAGCAATGTTTGTTCATCAGTCAGAAAGCTCTGCTAGAATCCCCGAAAGCCCTTCTAACACACTGGATGATATTTTTAAAGCATCTCCCATGTTTCGCCTTCATAACTGAAACAAGAAACATTGCAGCCTTAAGGAATCACTTAAAACCTGTTTTTGTGAGTCACTAGATCAACTTTATACAAAAAAAACAGAGACTGATGATTCTTGAAGAAAGTTAAGTGCTTTCAAACATCTCCCCTCTGTGACCCAAATGTTTCCTGTTAGTGTCCCAGCCTTAGGCCCCAGAATTCCTCACATTAAACTCTCCAAAAGATTAATGCAGATTTCATGTTGAGGATAAGTTGGATCGTATGACAGTCTGTCAGGGACAGGGTAAGAAACTGAATTGTATTGTTCTGTTGGTCTGGTGTTTACATCAGAGGAATTTTGACTGAGAGCGTAAATGTGCATTTTTGTCCCTATCTTTTCACTTCAAATTGATACATTGATATATTACAAGTCCCGCTCCAGAAATTTCTAATGCAATCAGTGCAGGTAGTGCACATAATTCGTATTCTGGGCCCTGCTTATGCAGATTGCATTAGACACATTGGCAAACTCGTATCCAAAGCAGCTAAACTTTAGAAAGCACACGGGGGTTCAACATCTTGCTTTAGGACATTTTTACATGTGGATAGGAAGGTCTGGAAATCAACCCTACAATTTATAACCCCCTCCTCCAGCCAGGCTACATGCCGCTGCTGCTTCCTTTATAGATTAATTAGTAAATATTTAGAAACATGAGATTATGTACGCTGTGCTTGAAGAGTTGCTGAGTTATCATATTCTACAGGTTCAAAGACTGTCTCATGGAGGAGAGAGAAGCTCTGCTGCGACAGGTCAGCAGGTTGGAAAAGAAAGCTGAGAAACTAAAGCGTTCACACGACGGCAGTCCAACACGGAAACTTGTCTGCCCCCTTCAGGACGCCGAGAGCTGTGACAGGTAGTGATAGATGAACAGATTTAATGAGGAACTAGTTCATTATTATCTGAGTGTCTTTTTCAACTTTTACTCACCTTATAACACATTTAAACTTCCTGTCTCTTAAAGCAGTATAATATCATGGGAGGCAGACACAGTGACCAACCTGGAGTCACAGGTGGAGAAGTCAAACGTGCTGTGCGAAGAGCTCCTCGACCAGGTATCACTTTAATTTTTTCTTCCTGAATGGTTTTCTTATCAAAATTTGCTGCAGTTCCCCGAAGAAGAAGAAATCTTCTCACGGCAGCTTAAAGGTTACTCAAAATGTCTCCACGCCTGTTCGGTCTCGTGAAATCTTTGATGACACGTGGAAACCTTGGACGTGAAACATTAGACCTTCATTACAGTGCCAATATTCATTCGAGTATGGTTGCCAATCCCCAGAGGAGCTGCCGTGCTGTCAGTTCTTCCAGAAATTACAAGTGTGCTTTGGATAAACGTGTCTAGCATCTCTGCTGTGGATCGTCTAAAGGGCACACTTTAAGGTACCTGTGTGGCTCTGTTACTTCTCATGTGTGGAGCACGGCGGTGATTATTTTCTGTAATAATGTTATGAGAAACTGAAGTTTCGTGGCAGCTCGAAGTTTCGAATGCTTGCTGGCTCTCTTCGCGTGTCACTGCAGCCCTCAGATGAACCTTTATTTTACGAAATCTGGTGGTGATCTCAGGACTGAAATAGAAGACGTGAAAAAAGAGAGCTAACGTTCATCTGGATGTGACTGCCAGTCCTTGAAGGAATTGTCAAATATCCAGGAGACTCACAGAACCACAGTCTAATAATTGTTTTTTTCTTTTTTACTTTTTATGGTTGAGTAGTCTTCAAGTATTCAGTGAGTAACTGCTGCGCGTTCCCCAAATAACCAAGATTACATACATACAGTTCTAGTGTCCTCTTCATGAAGAAACTGTGACAGTTGGCATAATATGTGCATGTAAATGTGTGCTTGTATTGTCACTTTTACCGACCTTTCTAATCTAATAATACACTGTAACTCGGCGTATTTCAACCCAAATCACCATCCTTCCTTGAATCCTTGTATTGGGACCCTTGTGGGGGCAGTCAGATGTACTGCCTCCTAGGTCAACAATCTCTGCTTAAACACTTCTGTATGGAACTACAGAAAAAGGTCCAATTGAATCATATAGATGGAGTTCTTGTTGGCTGCTAAACATAAAAGTAGGCTGTTTGAACAATCGGCTCGTGCTGTGCTTTCTTTGGGACACCTGAAACATCGGCTGTTTCCTTTGGCCTTAGAATTCACGAACCAGTCTGTAGTTTCCCCCTTTTTCCCCCCTCCAATGTCACCTCTATCTCTCCAGCCATCTTTTCAGTGTTTCGAAATATTTGGATCAAAAACAAGAGCAGACCCGTGCTGAAATATTAGAAATCCAAACCATATTCATCTGGTCACAGCTGCCAGTCCGCTGTGGGCTCATTGCGGTGCCAGAGAGTTTTCCAAAAGACTCTGAACATTCATGTGCACTGAAGTATCATCAGTGTTTTTGAACATGGACACACGAGTCTGTACAGCAGACTGCATGCATATAGGAGGACCAAATAAGCCAAAAAAACAGAACATTGAAAAAATAACAGTCTGGGTAAAAACTGGATTTACAAATATCCACTCAGCACATAAAGTGGAACCATTTAAATTTTTTGAAAGTCACCCTGCAGGACTGCTTCCAATAACTGATGATAGTCGTTGACTTTTTAGGTCGTTGGAGAATCCAATAGTGAAACACATCTGAAAAAGTTGGGGTAGCATAACCAATGTAACAGATGAAAACAGATAGAAATAAATGAGTTATGATTATAGGCTGTATCTAAAAGATGGCGTAGGCACAGTGACCTCACCCACTGACTTCTGGATTTTTCCATTTTGAACCATCAGCTTTAGTGTTTTTGATCACTGCCATGTTGTTTTTGTTTAAATGATGTTGTTGAACCATCTGAGCTATCTCCTTGTAACTTGCTCTTAAGATGGGAACCAGGTGGTGATCTCAGGACTGAAATAGAAGACATGAAAAAAGAGAGCTAACGTTCATCTGGATGTGACTGCCAGTCCTTGAAGGAATTGTCAAATATCCAGGAGACTCACAGAACCACAGTCTAATAATTGTTTTTTTCTTTTTTTTTTACTTTTTATGGTTGAGTAGTCTTCAAGTATTCAGTGAGTAACTGCTGCGCAGTCCCCAAATAACCAAGATTACATACATACAGTTCTAGTGTCCTCTTCATGAAGAAACTGTGACAGTTGGCATAATATGTGCATGTAAATGTGTGCTTGTATTGTCACTTTTACCGACCTTTCTAATCTAATAATACACTGTAACTCGGCGTATTTCAACCCAAACCACCATCCTTCCTTGAATCCTTGTATTGGGACCCTTGTGGGGGCAGTCAGATGTACTGCCTCCTAGGTCAACAATCTCTGCTTAAACACTTCTGTATGGAACTACAGAAAAAGGTCCAAAGGTCCAAAAAGGTGTGTAACCACTTGCAATCAGTTGTTATCATCAAACCGACTTTGAATGTAAATAGTTGGCAGCAGACTGTCTCACTGGTGTTTTATCACTATCTTAACACACCAGAGTCCAGTAAGACCTCATAGATTTTGAAACAGAAATTCCTCCACAAATAGTGACATAGTTGATGCAGAGCGGCGATTTAACTGCAACACGGCACAGGTGCTTGGTACCCCCGTATTTATACAAGAATAAAACCACAATACAACCAGTTGGAAACCAGTTTGGTCGAATGCAGACAAGTTGCATTCATTGACACAAACTCACTCAAACCTTCACCAGTCTGTCTCAGAGTGATTGTAGTCAGTCTGAGACAGACTGCGATTGCCTCCCACCAGGCAACCTGTGCAGTCGCCTTGCTATCGACAATAGTCACCTAGAGTCTGAAGATGATGCATGTTCAACCTCTGGGCGATCAGTTATTTGCCACAACTGCTTGAAAACTGGTCACAAAATGTGAAAAAAATCCAATGCAATCACCAAACCAGTTGTTAGAAGGGAGTTCTTCTTTCCCACTACCTAATTTTTATGCACTGAAAGTTGCAGCTTAGTTTATGACATGTTCATTGCATATTGGATTTAATCAAAGTACAAGTTTGGATTGTGTTAGTAGTTTTTAATTCTTTGTATAACTGGGGCTTTTATTATTTTATTTCTACACATCCACAGTATGCTACACTCAGAACTGGGTACACACAGTTTTCTGTTGTTGTTGCTGTGATGGCATTAATAGGGGCATCGCATTTGCTGAATTTTCTGAAATGTCTTTGATGCAAATCACTGAAAAGCTGAATTGAAAGAGGAAACTTGTTCAGGAGGATTCATATGTCTGACTTGTTGTGTTTGTTAAAGTTTAACATTTTGAGAGATAAGCTTAATGGGTTTATTTTCAAGGGTTAGTTGAAAGAATTGAAGCCTCTTTCTATTAAATATGAAGCCTGAGCGAGCAACTAGTTAGCTTAGCTTAGCATTCAGAACCGAAATACAAGGAAACAGTCTAGTTTTGTGCGAAGGTAGCATAATCTACCACTGGCTTTTAAGCTTACTTGGGGGCGATCGTGGCTCAAGAGTTGGGAGTTCGCCTTGTAATCGGAAGGTTGCCAGTTTGAGCCCCGGCTCGGACAGTCTCGGTCGTTGTGTCCTTGAGCAAGACACTTCACCTACCGCCTACTGGTGTTGGCCAGAAGGGCCGATGGCGCGATATGGCAGCCTCGCTTCTGTCAGGCTGCCCCAGGGCAGCTGTGGCTACAACTGTAGCTTGCCTCCACCAGTGTGTGAATGGGTGGATGACTGGGTGTGTAAAGCACTTTGGGGGGACTAGTAAAAGCGCTATACAAATACAGGCCATTTACCATTTTACCATTTATATGATTGTGTTTTATATTCGTTGTTTAATCTATAAAATAAACAGTGTGAAAATAACAAATATGTCATTACTGGGACGTTTTCCATCACTCAGCAGATTCACCAGTGAGTCACTGCTCCAAGCCAAGAAAAGTCCTCCGCTTAATACCCATAAAACCAGAACGTTATGTTTTCCAGTTTAGTTTTTCCAGTCTTTATGCTAAGCTAAACTAACCATATTTCTCCTGAGTGTATGCATTTGAAGAGCAGTGTGCAGATAGTAGCAGCCTTGGGATTGTTTGAAAGGATTCTGTAAGAGTGACCAGTGCAATGTTTTAAAATCTTTGGATAAAAGAATAATGCACAACTCAAGAGCAAAACAGACATTCAAAACAGCGATAGTCATGCGAGGATGGCTTCCAGTCCCCTGTGGACTTGCAGAACAGCCAGAGCATTCATATAACTGATACTTCATGGGTACCAGAGTCTAATCAGTGTTTTATTTTTCTGTCTGCAGCATGCTTTAAAAAGTTAGAGGGCTTTGAGGAACTTGAGGTTTCAAAGCCATTTTGCAATCAAATAGGAACCCCACGATGTCTCACAAAGAAGTCCTTCAGGAAGAGCTTACAAATCCTGACAGGACCTCAAACACTTCATCCTCCTGCAGGATTTTTATAGTGGAAGGTGTCTGCCTGGCCACTTTGGGGATTTTTCAAAGCCCTCACATCTTCAGAATGACAAGTTCAGTGTTTTAAAAAATGGGGATAAGAGGAAGCCTGACAGACAGAACATAAGGCTAATAATCGTGTGCGGATGGCTGCCAGTCCCCCAGATGAGCTGCCAGGCTGCCAGAGACTTCAGAGGTGGCTGATATTTTTTGGGCTCCGGATTCACATCAGACCTTTTCACTGTCTGTCTGTCTGTCGGCTGCACATGGCTTCCTCCCAAGCCATTCGAGTCCTTTTCCAAAGCAGCAAAGAGATGACTAATAATGACTGGAGGGAGGTGATTGCCAATAGCCTCTGTGCTTCATTCCCCTCACCTCTCACAGACTCTGCAGTGCATTTCTTGGGATAATTATTCTGATTGAGTGCAGATGATGCAGAGTGGGTTTTTTTTGCAGTCCCTGCTGAGCTGAGAGAGGGAAGAAATTTAGCTGGAGGAGCAGGGAGCACCGGAGTCATAGAGGAAACAGCCATGAAAAAACACATTACCAGCTCTAACATGATTTATACAAATGGGAGATTCACATTGTGTAGACATAACTATTGTTAGATGACAGAGAGAGAAAAGGAGGACGCTTACTGTTCATTGGGCTGACATCTGCAGAGATAGAGAGATGTGCTATTTCAGACAGAGTGGTGCTGCAGAAGTACAGGTGAATAAAAAAGTCTCAAATTCTTGGCTAAATATCAGTGTGAATCTTCTTCTAGTGTTTAGATTGAGTAACTTATTGAAGGACCAATAAGTCTAACTCTGGTTCTCTGGGTAGTTTTGGAAATATAGGAGAAGATACTCTGCTTTTAAAAAAAGAAACCCTTTTAAATCAGAGTATGGCATCAACTCAGTTAAAATTCTGGGATATTGATCTGTTCAGTTGAATAACAGAGAGGATTGTTAATTAAATTCTGGTTCTTTTGTGTTAATTAAATTTACAACAGGTCCACTAGATGTGGAACAACGAGACAACCCCAAAACAGGAATGGTTTTACAGGTGGAGGCCACTGACCATTTTTTCCGATTGCTCAGTATCAATACGTCAATACATGCCATTGCAAGGTTTGCTGTGTCTCCCAGCACAGTCTCAAGATCACAGAATATACCTGATACCATATTTCGAGATATCTTTCGAGGATGCCAATGTTCACATTTTGGACAGAGAGGACAGATGGTTTGAAAGAGGAGTGAAAGAAGCCATCTATGTCCACTGTGAGCGACCATCTTTGAACAGAGGCGGTGGTTTACGACACCAACTGTCTGCCATCTATAATCCAGTTTTGAGATCCCTCCCCAGACGCCTTAATGCCCACTCACATCCTGGGCCATCTGACCTCAGAAATTCGCATGATAAGGTGGGGCCAGGTTTCATAATGAGCTCACCTGAAACCCTGGCTGATTGGGACCCACACCCTGTTTCACACCTTGGCTCAGGCGATTAGAAGATCATCAGGGGGTCCTTTTGTCCCTCTGTGGGGGGATACTCCCACTAGGTTTATATCTGGGACTCCCCACCATTTGACCTTAGAACTGAAGAAGCTTCTCGGATGAGAGGTGAAACGTCTTCAAGCAACTTAAAGAAGTCCAGACGCTTTTCTTTGCAAGCTCCTTTGACTACGATGACCTGGATGACTGAGAACCTTCACAGACATACCTGATACCATGTAGTCTGATTGGCATTTGCCACAGAATACCATAATTGGCAGGTCCACCACTAGTGCCCTGTGCTTTTCACAAATGAGGGCAGCTTCACCTTGAAGACATGTGACAGATTTGAAAGGACCTGGAGAAGCTGTGGAGAACGTTATGCTGCCTGTATCACCGTTCAGGGAGGGACCACGGAGGGATGCACTGACCTCTATAGACTCAGCAATGGCATCCTGACCGCCATTAAATATCGGGGTGAAATCCTTGGCCCCACTATCAGACCATACACTGGTGCAGTGGGCCCTGGGCTTCCTCCCGATGTATGACAAAGCCCGACCTCATGAGGCAAAACAAAAAAAACAGATCCTGGAAGATGAAGGAATTGATACCACTGACCCCCACGCACATCTGACCTAAATCTAATAAAATGCCTCTGGGACATTATGCTTGTCCATCTGACGCACCAGATTGCACCTCAGACTATCAGGAGCTCAGTGATGCCCTGTCTAGATCTGGGAGGAGTTCCCCTAGGGCACCATAGGAACAAGTGCTGAGTGCCATTTTGAGTTTTGAATTAAATTACAAAGCGAACTAACCTGTTATATGTAAAATTGTGTGTTTTGGAAAGCTGCAGAGAGCTTGCACTTTTTGCTGTAATATATGCTGCTTGCAAGTAGATTTGCTTTTTACAATTGGTGTGGAGAATACACAGAGTTACGACAGTCACATTAACAGGAAAATATAGCTGGTTAAAATAGAAATATCCCTCAATCTCACTTTTAGCATTCATTTCCAGCCATCCTTTGACCTGTACTTACTTTCTTTGAGGTTTTTCCTCACTCTCAATTCCCTTCTTGTGCACTCTTGTGTTTATTGTCTTTGGTCATCTTCACTTACATTTTATTTTTCTGCCCTCAGGCAGGGAGCCCTATCAACGGATACCAAAAACCTCCATGAGGACAGAAGCCTGGATGTCTTTGCTTTCTTTTCTCACCTTCTGCAAGCCAGGAGATGCAATGTTTTATGTGTTTGTGGTTAGCTTACCTTCCAGTCATTGTTTTGAAAAACCAAACACCCTTGGAAAAACACACCCGTGAAACCACACACGCATTGTTTTGTTTCCACTATTGTTCATCGTGATATATGACCGAATTAAAATACAATGTGCTCCTGTCCCGCATTTGGTGTCACACATGCACATCACATGTGCCTCGACTCTGTCTGGTCACATTTTTCAGTAATTGTCCATTGTTCAAACCTTGTAATCAACACCACTAACAAGAGCACAAGCACCTGCAAATGTTCTCTTTTGTTGTTTTGCCAATGAAACGTTGCAGGACAACCAGCAGCTGGCGTGCAGAGGAAGCAATGAATGTTCTTTCAACCAAAATGAAGCAATACTGATTATCCCCCCACTGGTACAGCTTGACTCTGATGAGCAGATCGCTTCATTCATCAGTTTGCATGTGGCTCAGATTAAACACGGTGACTCAGACGCTTTATCATATGTGAACCATGTGATACATGCTTATTGCAAACACAGTTTACACACGGTGAGCCAAGACATTTAAAGTATGCATTCTGTCACATCACAAACATTACACTGCAATCAACATGAGGAGCTACACGTTTATTCAGGACTACAGCAAACTTTCAACATGCATAAAAAAATCTTAACAACACTAAACCATTAATGACACAGGAAGCATCATTATATTTCATCGGCGGTGCTGGGACAACATTTTTTGTTAGCATGACAGGGGTTAGTTTGACCAACAGCGGACAAGATGTGTGATTTAAGTTTTGACTCCATGTTCAACAGGCTTTACACAAACTACACCACAGTCTCATAGCTTTAATGGCACGACCACCAAGCTCCTGCACTCAGTCCGATGATGCTGAATAGCAAACATTTGCTTGTAAATATCAAACATATAACTAAAACTTTGGGTATATTGCAACACATTTTATGTTTAAAGCTCACAACCAAAAACCTGCTGACTTCATGTTGAGTGAACCATTAAAGTACTTACTGGTTTCAGGGCTTGATCCAGTATTTGAGGTAATCAATTTTTAGCCTGGAAATATCGCTAATTCTCTATGTGAAATAAAAAGAATGCATATATATATATATATATATATATATATATATATATATATATATATATATATATATATACACACACACACACACACACACACACACATATATATATATATATATATATATATATATATGTATGTTCATAACTTAAATGATTAAGTTATGTTGGCCCATAGCCCATCAGTCCATACATTTTACATGGTGTACTACAGAGGAGAGATAGTTGGGCATTAACCTATAAATTATGTTATAAAAATGAAATTCTACATTTCAGAACTGGAGGACATATTCAACTAAATCACACCAGGACCACATCCATCTTGGAGCTCTGCCTTTGCTTCATTGTAAACCCCCAAATCGAAAGGTTTCTTGACTCTTTTGCTCAGTTGTTATGGTAACAAACTGACAGAGAAGGCAGTGACTTATTTGGTAGTTTATGCTACCGTAGAATTCTTCCTTTTGCCAAATGAATGTATGCTCTTTAAAAATGAATTTATAACAGGTTACAAGCCTGTCTGACAGCAAATAAACCTCTTAGCATCCACCTCAGTACTACGAAGCAGGACTTTCTTTTGTCCAGGTAACTTTAGGGCAACCCTGGGCTTTCTGGTTCACTTCTTTCCAGGGTACATCGGGGGTAACTTATTCTGCAACCATAACCTATTCCAAAGCAGGTTATGTATGTAGGGATGTTAAGAGGTTTAAAATCTACACTGAAATATGTGTATTCAACATATAAGAGTAGAAACAATTTAAGGTTTCACGTAAACATTGCCACTAAAATTTTAGCTACTGACATAATGATATTGATAACATCAGTGTCAATTAGAAACTGACAAATAGGTTAAATAAATAAATCACAAATACTTTTGCTAACATTCAATTACATTTTTTTTTTACATATTTGTGGGATATATATTATGTAATCTTATGAATGTACTTGTTTGAATTTGAAAGGACCAAGACACACCTGGCAGATAACTATACAGATAACCAGTAATATATATAAGTAAGATCTATATTAATGCTTAAGGGTGTGTGTGGATAATGGATAACACTTTGTACCTTTTCAGGGGACGTAATACGATTAACCTTCGAGGCCGACCAAAACTTTTTAAGTAAATACTTTCTACTGACTCTTTATTTTTCAGTCTGAGGATTAGTTCAGCATCGTAGTCATCAACCAAAACACTGAATTTCATCACCTCTTCCTGTGTGATAATTAGACCACACACCAAAGTTAATCCTGCATATTGAGGTCGCTGTACACTGAGGCTGACTTTGCATGAGGTTGAATCACAATCGTTGTGTTCTTCATTTACTCTCCAACTGATGCCAGATGGGTCACACATCTATTAAGCACCCAACAGCAGGGGGATGTGAGGATTTAAAGAGGAGTTTGATGGGTCATAAAAGTGTAAATATCTTCAAAGAAGTACCTTGAAAAAAACGAAAAGCAAACCAGAGAAAAGGAAAAGAATCAACTCATAACAAAGTGGCAGATGTTTTTTGTGAAATCACACTTCCACAAAGTGGAGACACTGGAGTGAATACTGATGATGGATACTCATTGCTCAAGCATTAATTAAAGTCTTTTTGTCATTTTAAATGATGAAAGAATATTTATGAACACTTCAGCCAAGTCTGTCTTTTTCTTCTATTATCCATGATAATTAGGAAGATTTCCATTTGAGGATCTTATCTGGTGGCATCCAAGGTCAAAGTTTCCCTTCATCCACTGGATGGCTTATAAATTTTGGACTTTTAACTGTGTACATGTAGCTATTCCTACTAATAAAAACTCCTCCCATGGCCATTCATACTACACCAAAGTAACTAAGTAATAGAAACAATAATATGAGAGAAAGGTTTGAAATTTCTACAGTAGATAGTGAAAAGTTTTTCAATTTCAGGCTGTTTTTTTTAAAGGCCATTTGACTTCAGTAACACAGGTTTAGAAACAGGTCAGTGACCCTCCTTCTACCACCAGTTGCTAGGTAAAAATGTGGATTCCCCTCAATGGTTGGCAAGTGGGTGCTGACAGTCGTGAGGGGAAATTAGTAGCAAAGCGATATACGGTGATTGCTTTGGTCACTAGCAGATTGCAGTGGTCACCTGCTTTTTGTTGTTTCCAAGTGTTGCAGACGAGACAGAGCGTTAGAGGCAAACTGCAGGCAATGTGCAAGTGAAGTGGGCAGATAGTGTGGAGAGAATGAATTGGACCCAAATGCAGAAAACAGAGAGATGAAGGTGAATGTCTAACAGAAAGTGAGCCTTTATTGTTGGCTGCACAAAACACTACAAAACAAAAGGCGACGGGGAACTAAGATAAACAAACAAACAAACAAAAAACCTAAATGAGAAAAACTAAACAAGAAACCTGAGACATAGAAATAGAAATAGATAGAAAAAACCTGGAAAAGCAGAGGCAACAAGGAGGAAGACATGCAGATGACGAGGAACACGGGAAAAACGCACTATAAACGCAGAGGGCAATGAGGGAATATGTAACAGGAGGGCAACACAGCTGAATCTAACTAGATGAGACGAGACAGGGAGGAAGCAAAACAGAATACACTGACACAGGACACGAGACTGTCAAGCTAAAACAGGAAATACACGAACATCAAAACCAGGAGCACTAGACGTAACACAAGGAAAGGGAGGGAGGCACAGTGACAAAACCAAAGGGCTGGAAAATCACTAAAGTACTAAAGAATAACTAAGGAATCTAGAAGTGCAACAGACAAAATCATGAAGAATCACTAAATAACAGAACACTAAATAAACAAAACATAAACACGAGGTCACCAGACCATGACAGTGAACAAACAACCAGTCAGGGAATACAGATTTTTACCTAGCAACTGGTGGATGCCGGGGTCGTTGATTGGTCTCTGGGCTTTTGTAACTGAGATGGACATTTATTCAGTTTGTTTCTTTTTTGATTAAGAAATTGTGAATTATAAATCTTACTTTAATTTAAGATTAATTATGGCAGGTTTTTGGAAAGATCCTTTGCCATTACAGGATTTCCAACACTGGACACATTGTGCCAACTTCACAAATATTAAAATGAAATGAGAGAAATTGGAAGACATCATCTTCATTATTATCAAGAAATGAAGTAATCTTGCTCTCAACAGTCTGGTTTGTGGGAATTTTTTAGCCTTGGCGGCGATATGTGGTCTTGGACTGCTCTTGTTTTATTTAAGCTTATTTATGTGTAATCATGCAACTAATTCACACATGTTCTCGTGATTGACAACGATGCTAATGAGCATGCTCTGTCCACGAACTGGGAAACTCCAATCTTTCTTCATCATCATGTACCTGAATGTTTTTGCAAAATTCTTTGGCCTGTGCACCACTCAGCAGTTTTTTTTTTTTTTTTTACTGAAATTAATGAGTAGCCATCTTGTAACTGGAATCCAGTTCTCCCTAATACATTTATCCCAATCCATCCCGGGATAGTTGTCGGCACTATACACAGGCCAGCTCTCAAGCTTAATAAACAAACCTGTTGGGTCATACATTAATAATCCAATTACATCCCTGCTGTCTGTAGGTCAGAGCCAATTGCAGGCAGCTTGTGAAACTACTGTCTGTGTGGCTCACAGCACAGACCTTCAAGCAGTCATTTATAATAAAAACATGCATAGAAAAAGACTAGTACTCTTCAGCCTGATTTTAAACACTCGATAACTTCTCCTGAAAACCAAAAATTCTTAACACATTCTTACATTTCAACTGTGTCAAGTACCAGTACAGGTGGTCCATGTGCGTTTCTGAGTGCCCCTGCCACTTAAACCACGTGCATGTCACTGGAAAGCAATGTGCGCACATCGGAGGGTTTTGTAATACCGAAACCCGAGGGCATAGGTAACTCCGGCGAGGTGATGCTGTTCTCAATTTATCGTACGTCTCGTCAGAAAGGTGTGGCCCCGGATTTGCGGTGGCGCCCTTTACCACGAGGGACATCAGTGGCAGCGGCAGCAGCCTGCCCTCTGACTGCAAAGCGCTAAAAGAGTCTGACCCAAATGGGCTGTGAACGGCCGAGGTGTAGCCAGAGATTAACAACGTGTGGCAGCTGGAAACGGGTCGCCTTTGCACACAGTAAATACTCTTGCACCCTTCCATGCAGAACGAGACTCAGACGTTATACGTGTTATTAATAGAACAATTATAGGTGCGGCAAGAATAGCATGTTTATGTCCGAGCGTCGTCACAGCCAGGGAAAACACATTACAGACATTTAACACCGGGATATACCCATTAAAAAGTGAGACTTGTTAAAATGCAGAACGGGAGACTTGTATTTCCACGTGTGACTTTTGTCTGTGCACTTGCTTGTACAAACACAGATTATTGGGAACAAGCATGTGGTGTCCATAGCTTATGTGGATAATAAAGAGCACCACATGGGCTTGGAAATGGTTCGGTTATTGCAAATAGAAAAGTGTTTATTAAACATTTATGAGTGCTGGGGTCCATTTGGAGAAATGTCTCCACTCACAAAACACACAAAAGTTGTTTGCGGTTTGGAGCATAAACTAAAATACAAAGAGTTGGTTCAACACGGAGTCACGACTTTGTCGTTTCTCATGGAGATGAGACTCGAGTCCAGCGGCGTTAGAGGTTGTTTACCCCAGTATCCTCTGTGTATATAGCTGTTTGGTTTCTTCAGATTGATTACTATGGATGCTTTGGGACTCCTTTTTGGAGGAAGAGTCAAACTGCTCGGTCGCATGCTAATGCAAAACAGAGTGAGATGATTCGGCTCTCCCGCTGACACTGTTTGGACGAGTATGTAAATGTTTAATAGCGGCGTGAGTAAACGCACATGAAGGTTAGGTGTCGGGATTTGAGAAGGCCTTGTTTGGCAGCTGTTGACAACCAATGCCGAGTACCTCGCAGCACAAAGCGGCATGTAAACATGAAGCTATCGTTGCCTTAAAGAAACACTGATGTCACATGGAGAGGAATCCTCAAAGACCAAACAAATACCTAAGATGCAAAGCTGGCAGTGTAACAAACAGGCAGTCTTTACTTAGCAGTTTGGCAGCAAAAGAAAAGCAAACAGCACACTTTAGGCATTTATGACCAGTGTGCTTTGTGTTTTCAAATATGGATGCAAAGAAGAGGCATAATAGAAGTTCTCTACAGACACAGACAGCCTTGACTAGATGGCCAATTTTTTTGGCCACCTGGGAGCAGTAGAAATCTGGCATATTTTAAACATAGACTGTAAATAAATGACTGATGTCACCTTGTGTTTTCTGGACTGTGCATCTTTAAATCTTATTGCTAACACTGGTTTTTTGAAGCGAGAACTGACCATAGAGCAGAACACAATGAGCAGACTCGAAAAACCAACAAAAATAGAGACACTGATACTTGATAAGTAGCAGATATTAACACTTCATCCACAAAAGCTGGAGCACAGATCATTGTAATGGTCTCTACCTCACAGCAGGCTGTGTTATGTGTGATATATATTAAAGACGACCCAAAAGGCATCAACAAACAAACATGACCAAGAGGTCCAGTTCAGCAACTCCAATTAGCTAAAGTGTATTTAGTAGCTGCCTGTGTCAACATGCCTTGACGAATTCCAGATGGATGACTAATAAAACTTTAAATGTTTTATAAAATAATCATTAAAAAGTTATACAGACCACATCTGTCTTTGTACCAGAGAATAAACATGTTTTTCATATTTATAGTCAGGTATTTTTAAAATTGAAAAATATGGGCAATGAGGAAACCCCAACTGGCCATTAAAGGAACTGCACCCTACTTTTTAGAACCTCCAATTGTTTTTTCAGTCTTCGACAATGCTGCTTGATATTAAAAGTTGACGTCTAAACTTAGCTTTAACCTTAAACCAAGTCTATGGTTATGAACACGTACCAGACTGTAAAGCAGGGCTTTTGGACAGCTAATTCATTTCACTTTAAAACCTGAGAGTAGATTTAAATTCAGCTGATATTTCTCTGCTTACTCACCACTGTGACATTGTTCATATGAAAACAACTAGCCACTTACGTTAGGCATATACTGAAATCACATGATCCGTAAAGTCAATTCAGATTTTTTATACAGTTTTTTTTAATAAAACCACATTTATATTTACCACAGTGGTATATAGATACATTTTACATATAGTTTAAAATGATACAAAACTTAAAATTGTAATTAATTTTAATTAAAAGGGGCTTGAGTTTCATAACAGCTAGCCCTACTAAGCTTTTACTTATTTTATTATCAAATGTATACTGTTACAGTGTATATTCATTCATATTAAACATAAATAATGAGGTCAGCGTATTAGCAAGTCCCAGTAAACCAAAAACTCAACTTTAGGCGCTGTATGATATTAAGGAGAACAAATATTCGTAATATGGTCAACTGAGACACAGAAGCCCCACCCACCAGCTATTCAAACAATCTGTTTGGGAGGGGCTGCCAATCACAAGAAAGATGACTTAAAAGGAGGCTAGTCTTACCAAAAACCACTTGTTCAACATTTTAGGCAACGTTGACTAAGAGCCTGCAGTAGGACCACTATAACTAAAAGAACATATATATTTTTTAGATTTCTTAACAGGGAAAACTGCTCCAGTAATCTCTCTCTCTCTTCCATAGCGTGTCTTTTATCCTGTCTTCCTTCTCTCACCCCAACCGGTCATGGCAGATGCCCGCCCCTCCCTGAGCCTGGTTCTGCTGGAGGTTTCTTCCTGTTGAAAGGGAGTTTTTCCTTCCCACTGTGGCCAAAGTGCTTGCTCATAGGGGGTCATATGATTGTTGGGTTTTTCACTGTATGTATTATTGTAGGATGTATCTTACAATATAAAGAGCCTTGAGATGACTGTTGTTGTGATTTGACCCTGTATAAATAAAACTGAATTGAATTGAATTAAATAATAGAGCTTAAGACAATGATAGTCCTTTAAATTTAGCATACCTGAGATGGCAATGCTACCCTGCAAAATGTACAGGAAGACACCCTCTGCTCTTTGATAAATGAGCTGAACATTTCCTGATGTGGTGACAGGATGGTAGAAATATGGTATGAAATATCAAAGATATCAAATGAGTGAAGTATCTGAGGTTTCTGACAAGGTAGGGGTTTCTTTAACTGGAGAAGGAAACTATCTCACTCAATGCCTCTTTGTATTGAGTCTCTGCACACGAGTTATGGGTGATGTCAGGTGTAACAGTGTCTGAGTTGGTGTTTTTTTTCACCTCCTTGGTGAGGTCTCTGTGGTTCTTCAAGTAGCATTTACAGGTTTGGACTTGGGTTAAATTTAAGGTAAAAGTTGTGGTTTTGCATGTAGAGCTGGAAGGAAACTGGTTTGACGTTAGTGTAGTAATATAAGCATGTGTAGCTGCGTTTTCTTGCTTGACAGAGGCAAGACGCTGACATGCAGTTGACCCCTAGCTGGCATGTGGCAGTGGCTTATTTTACGCCCCGTGAACTGACTGAAAGGTGACTCTGTGTGTATGCGTGTGTGGGGGCAGCGATGAGCACCAGATGGATGCCAAAGCCACCGGGACCATCGAGTGCACAGGTGAACCACAGCGACGAGGTCGATCAGGAACAGCCTCCCTTCGCTGTCGTATGAGACTAAATATCAGTGGTCTGGAGGACAGATGTATTTTATGTTGAGAAATGTTCTTTCCACTCTATTGAGTGTTTACACTGGCAAGACTGTTTGACTGACATTATGGTGGCTGTTTCTCATTGTTATTACTCTGTCGATATTGCCAGAGTTCTTGCTAGATTTTAATAAATGGCTTTTAGGGAGATTTTCAGGATGACCCATTGACCAGATGGAAGGAGGCTAAAGCTTTAATTTGATTTTCAGCTATTAAATCAACTTTTCATGATCTCATTCACACACAGATGATGTAGATAAAGTTTTTCTTCAGCCCCTTAGCGACATAAATTGTGAAAACAGGGGTAAAGGTTCAGCTATTGAGTCCACGTGATGATTGAATGATTCCCATTCAGCCGTTTATTTTGTTATTCTTGACATGCGACTATACAAATCTGGAGACGTGATTCTTTGTAGAGGAATAGTTTTGGGAAGTAGGCTTATCTAATTTCTTACTGAGAGTCAGATGAGAAGATTGGTCCCACTTTTACATCCGTTTCATACATTTCATCTATACTGAAATTTAAGTGTTGTTTAATAAACTTTATGGGTGTTAGTTGACAGATTTTTCTTCTGGACTTGAGCAGCGAAAAACATGGGATTCTCTATCAATTTGCATATCTACGTAATAATTAAAGTACAGTTATAGAAACTGAAGACAGGAAATAGTTTTCCATTTCGGTCTGCAGGGAGCACTGCCTGCTCCCCACAGTACTTACTGAGGGACAAAAAAGAAAAATAAGTTGTCAGCAAATAATTCTCAGATTTTACATGTGGTCAGTCACGTATTTCAGATCATACTCAATAAAAAATTTAATTAAGTAGTAAATTTAGAATAAAATAGAATTTTATTAACCCCTTGGGGAGGTCCCCTCAGGGAAATTACAATTTCAGCTGCGTAACACCAATTCACATTACTGGTGTGAACTGGTGTTGTGCTTGGATCATTCTAAATCTAAGAAAGTGGGATTATCCATGATATGCTAATTAGCTAACAACCTGTCAATCACCTATCAGCCAGTGTCTAAAGTGCTTGAACTGGAGGCAGCTGGACTCGTTCTGGACTCGTTCTGGACTCCTGAAGATGTTTTAAGTCAAATTCAGGTATATAACCTTTAGGAGACGTGTCATCCTGGTGGTATTTTGACATGCCATCAACTTTCAGAAATTAAGAAGCATTTCGAACAAGTGATAAAACATCTCAAGAACCTAAAAGACAGACTACTATGACCTGGATAAATGAAAATCTATACAGACATCTTTGGCCGATAAGAGTGCAGATTATTACAGTTTGTGAGGCAAAGCATGTGGAGATGATGGAGAGTGGACCCAAACACAGACAAACGGAGGTTAAACTGTAAGTGGGTGTTTATTTAAAGATACAATAAAAAACATTACAAAGCAACAACAACAGGAGGAACTGAAAACACTAACAAAGCCTAGACTGGGAACAGCTAAACAAAGGAACGAGTGAAATGTAGAAAACATAGCAAAACCTGACAACCAGGAATGAGGAGCCTGAGACATGAAAATATCAAGGATGATTCAGAAAGGTATGCAGGGGATGAATCATAGAGGTACTATGGATGAAAACACAGACAATCCAACACCAAACAAAGGAAAGCACAAACTATATACACACCAGGTAACGAGGCAGGAATGCACAACAGGAGGGAGACACGGCTGGGATTAATCGGACATAACGAGACACAGGAAGTAAAGCAGACTACACTGACAAAGGACCAGGACTATCAAATTAAAACAGGAAACACACATGCTGAACTCAAGACACGTAAGCTAACAGAATGACCGGGGAGACACAGAGAACATAGAGACCTGAAACGTGGGACAGGAAGGCAAAGAGCAAACACAACACGGAACACAGGGAAGGCACATAACAAAACCGGAAAACTAGAAATCAGGAAATACAAAAGAACTATGGAGCTAGAAATACTGAGACAGAAACTCACAGTGGTGTTACGACCCGGCTCAAAGCCACAACATAAAAAAGGAACACCTTCACTCACCCACTTAAAAGCAATACAAAAAACTGATATTCAATCTCCACTAAAATGTCCAAATATCCCGGACGAGCCCCCACTTATGTTACGACCTGGCTCAAAGCCACAACATTAAAAAAGGAGACGAATAGAGTATGGGTGAGAAGAGGATTTTATTTTTTTTTTAAATGGAATACCAGGTTGGCTAAAATGGCTAGTGCCACCAAGGCAAAGAGAAGTGAGCTCTCTGGATGCTTGCCTCAGTTATGCTTTTATCCACACCTGACTAGGTGTGGCCAATTAGCACCAGCTGAACACACTGAGCAGATTAGAGGCTGCAGAGGGACGTAACAAGTGGTAAATCATGAACTCAAAAACTATTTAATAAATAAAAAAATACAAAACACTGCGTCACCGACCCAGGACCGTGACACAGATTCATAGTCAGATCCTTGTTATTGTCACAACAAGATGGTGATGGTGCTCAGCCTGAAGCTTAGAGTTCATCAACCAGTTACTGATGTCACAGTGGCTACATCTGTCTTTTGTACTACACTGTCAAGAGAACTAAATTATGAAGAGTTGTCTATAAAAACCTTTGACAGGACGTTTCCAAACTTGTCTTCCAGCACTCACACCAGTGAGTTACAGTTTAGTTGCCTCATGGAGACCATGAGTGCTGCAGGAACCCGCAAACAAAGCAAATCTCGAGAAGCCTGAAGACTTGGCTCATGCAACCGGGGAGCAATTTGAATTATCCAAGGTACAACCAGTCAGGAAACACAAACAACAAGAGCACATATCTTTATTAGCTGACTTTCCTACTGGATCTGTGGAGAAAATAATAATAACGAGCCCTCTTTAAAAGTAGAATAACAGACAAAAAACGAATAGAAAAATATCCTAATAACAAGAAACAGCGTCTTAATTCCATGAAAAAAACTGAATCTTATTATTGTCAGTCACACTATTATTTATGTTTAACTTATTCTTATTCTCTTGTATATTATATTCTTAGTCATTTGCCAATTTTTTCCCAATTTATTGGGGAATGAAATCCATACAGTATTTCTTGCAAAACATTGAGTGAATTAAATACATAAATATTAAGTTACAGAAGGATAAACTACAGGACTGTATTTTTTAAATAATATGCTTGAGGGTGACAGCCTCGCATGTGGCGCAGATCTTTGCTTGCTTGTTTTGAACATTAAGTTCTGAAAAACATGATGTTTCAATCACGGTTTAGCTTTCCTGTATTTTGCTGGAAGCAAAACGTGAAATAATAAAAATAATAAAGACATTTTATTTTTTGGCCACATTGCAGAGACCTGATTTGTACAGAGTCAGACTCGTTTTCCCGTTTCCAGTCTCTATGTGGTAAACTAACTGTCTGTTGCCCCTGGCATTGTATTTACCACACAAAACACGAGAGAGGTATCTGTCATGTTGGTGAAAAAGCAAATAAACACACGTCGAAGCAAATGTCAAACCGTTCCTTTCAGGAATGCAGAGTGTGATTTAGATCTGATGTCATGAGAAAATGACGCCATAGAGGAGAGAAATGGCCACGTGTCACGTTTTTGGACAATCGTTTGGGCCGACTTTCTCCTTCAGCGTAAAACCAGCAAGACTTTGAGTCCTGTTGCTGGCACCGACGTGCTATACAAGGTGTACCGAGGTTGTAAACATTTCCTCTTCAGGTTTTGGCTCCAACAGCTGCAATCTATTTTCCCTCAGACCTGAAATGGCTTTTGTGTGCCAGGGCAGGAGTATTTTTACTTTTCCTTCAAACTCAATCTGTTTCTTCTTTTTCTCCCATTTTAACGTCACCAATTCTTGTATTTCTTTCATTTGGCACCTTAAAAGACAAGAAGTCATAGACCACAAAGTCAGAGCTTTGTGTCAGACATCATTAGTGAAGGAACGACGTCTTACTTTGGCCATTGTTTGTTTAGCCTTTAAAGCAGCAGTTTGACTCCTGCTGGGTGTGTGTCATGTTGTCTGTGTCGGGACTCTTTTAATCAGGATGAACCTGAATACCTGATGAAACCTGTTTTAAACTTGATGTCTAAAACTGAGAAGAAAATGTTGGTGCAGTAACACAGATCCAGAATCAGCAGTTTTACACATATTTGTTTGGTCCACGTTCTGGTTCATTCCTTCAGATTACATTTTTTTCAAAACAGTTTTTCAAAACTAAATCAAAAAAAGCATTTTGTACAAAAACAGTAATGATTTAAAGTGTTTCTTTGCAAACTAAATTCACAAAGTGCTTCAGCTGTAAAAACATTCACTGAAAGGTAAAAAGTATCACATTCTGTTAAATTATCAATAAACAGATCCAAACATTTTACTGAAACAATCCGAACAGTTACTGTACGTGTTCATCTGCTCGATCTCTTGTGAACTCCACTCAATCATAATTGTAATTTCTACATCATATTTGACACTTTGACAGGCAGCAGTATATCATTTGTGAGTGCCCCAGCCACTGGAGGTCTCTCTTGCACCAGGATTGCAGGACAGTGAAAGCTTATTTGGCCTGCAATGCAACATCTTTCAAATGTGTCTTCAATTAGCGATCTGCAGTCAACACCATCCTCCGACTTGGAATGTCAGCTGAGTTGGAGATAACCTCCTCGGTTTTCTTTTATCTCACCATAAAAACCCCAGCGAAGGACAGCTCAGTCATAGATGTCCTGCACACATTTGTAAAGCAGATCCAGAGTCACAGATAACAAAAAAAGCCACTTCTAAGAGCTTTTCATTTTTCACTTCAGTTTTGATGATATGACTCATGTTGGCACGATTGTGTAATCTTGCATGTGAAGTTTTCCTTTCAGTGTGTGCAGGCAGGCGGGTGCTGCAATACTTGTGCACAGACTGCTTGGCTGTCATGTAATGAGGGAGTAAGATAAAATGATGAACTCGGTCCACAGGTGAGGATTCTTCAGCAGCAGGGAGTATGGCTAAAACACATGCATGTTTTACGGTTCGACCAGCAGTGACTTTGAAGACAGTTACGGATATTAGGTCCTGATATTCAATATCCACACATTTGACAAATTAAATCCACAAATATTACAAGAATTCAGTGTTCACATTACTGTGGGAAAGCCATAGGACACAAAACCATTCACCGAGATCCAGACCAATAAACTATTTTAGGATGAACAAAAAAGCAACTTTTATTTAGTTTTAAAACTAAACAAAAAATGTTTTGGTTTTTTTTTTTTTGAGGGGGATATAAAATATAATGGATATTGTTCTTTTTTAATTAAAAAAAAAAGTTGTAGAAAGTGTGGTAGTAAAAAGTGTGGTATTTTAGTGGCATTCAGCATGAGCAGTAACTTCAATAGTGTGCCCTGCAGCTGTATGGAAATGTATCCCATTAACTGTAATGTCATGTGCTAATGATGTTAGACAGAGGAGGAGAGATACACAGTGAAAAGAGCTGGACATCCCAACTGATACTAAAGATAATCCAAATGGCAAAGTTTACCTCTGAATGGTGAGATAGTTAAATAAAAATGCAAAAGGAAACAACAGCACAAACACTTAGATTAGTTGGTTGAGGCCTAGCAGACATCAGTCAAAGCAGCCAGGCCTCAAAGGCTTCCAGTATCCAAACGGATGAGTGGGTTACAATCAAAAAGAAATATCAATAAAAGCCAAAACCTTTTACTTAGACGAGCCAGTAACATGCTTTTTGATTCAGTTTTAGTGGGTACTTTAATATTAGAGTGACACTTTTGAAGTCTGCCTCAAGTGACCAATAGAGGAACTGCAGTTACGGGTACTTCATTTGTTTTTTGTCTCCAGATGTAGCTACTTGGTTTTGCAGATCATCATTTTAAAAAGGATTTTCTAGTTTTGTCGAGGATGAAGACAGCCCTGATGAGGAAGACTACTGCATTCCAGATACCTTGGAAGTTGAAACTCAGGTGTGACGTTGAGTGCGTTCTGGTAGCAAAGTTGGAAAAGCAAAGATATACAGGATTTGTTTTGCTACTTTGTCACTAACAACAGTGCAATACTTTTTTGTGTGTGTGCCTGGTCAATATTCTACGTATGGATTATTTAGCGATTCTCAAATACACAACAGTGGCGGAACAGATTAAAAGTTTAAGTTTTATTACTGTTTACATTCACTGCCGGCATCTCAGATTGTTAACTAGCGGTTGGTGGGGCTGCTCCGACTTTCCAAGATGAGGGGGTGTTCTAGATGAAAATTTGAACTGGAAACTTGAAAATTCCACTTTCCAGCTTAATCTGGAACACACTACATGGTAGGGTAAGTTGGGTCAGACGTGTGGCGCCAACCAATCAGCTAGCCTCCTGTGTTTTACTCCTACAGGTAAAAATGCAGAAGCAAACAGCAGCTTCAAAATTGCAAAAAAAATGTGAGGCAGATTTTATCATTTCTGATATCCGCTCATTTTATCATATTAGATATTAGATGAGTAGATATCAGCTGAAACTAGCTGAATTCAGTCTGACACTGTCGTTCAATGTGAAAATGCGAACGGAGCACGTATGCACTCATTTCCTCACAAACACCCATTCCCTTAACTCTAATGTGATATTATTGCAAGGTTTCCCACCTGTCTGCAGCTGTCAGCAGGACCTTCTTGCTACAGATACATCCCCACCTGCTGTGTGTGCACAGTTAACCCACACAGTCACACAGAGCAACAGTCATCTCCTACCCAGCCGGAGATGGACCTTGATGAGCACAAAGGCTGAGTCGCACACCGCTGGAATGCTGACAGCCTTTGTACCAAAATTAGGTATGACAACAAAAAAACTACTCAATTGAACTTTTTGTACAAACAAGCCAAAAAGAAAAAGAGAGAAGATGAAGTTATTCAAGTAGAAAACGACACCTTTGAAGCTCTTTTTCGCTCTGGGGCTTTTTCAGAGTATCGCTCCCAGGCAGCCACATCAACGCCAACAGTATGTTTTGAATAAAGTGCAAGTGTGGCGCGTGGCACGCTCATGTTGTAGCAACGTGAAAAATATGATTGTGGTGAGGTAAATATTAATATGACTGGGAGTGCATGATGTTTTTTGTGTATTTGTGTAAACAGTAAGCCCGCTCATGTTCTAGTTGTGTAGGAAAGTGAGTGGGGGAGTTGAATTTCTGATTTTGCTTTCATCTGATGAAGCCGTTTTTCTTCCACTTTTTACAGCGTCACAGTTTCTTCCAGATATTTCTCACATTTACAAAACTGTTACTAGAAAATTTATATTTTCTGCAAACTATGGAAAAATGTGAAGGTTGAACACAACACAGCAAACGTGCAGATGATCATTTCAAAAAAGGTCCAACCAAAAACAGATGTGCATTGGTGTAAGTGTGTGTGCATGTACTGTTTTTTTCCACTTGATGTGTGGCTTTGCTTATTATAAGGCTACATCCACCCTACAATAATCTCATTAAAAAGCAAACAATAAAAAACAGTGTTAATAACAGTTTATAACAGGTTTAGAGGTAAGGGTTACATGACCTTTCAGCTACACTGGGCATGCCCATGCTGGTGAACACACAAAGTAGAGGGTTGGGTACTTTACTTTGTCAGACCAAAACAGGAAGTGGCTGTGAGGTTCAGAATATCTTCACCTTTAAGTTTTGAAACTGCACATTAAAACAAACAAAAAAAAAGTACATTTTGGGATAACCTGTGAAGCAAGTAAATGGATTTTCAGGATCGGGAATATATTTCTGGAGTCTTCAGCCACACTGTATTGGTTCTGAATCTGCTGCAAATTTGGACAAAGGTGCAGGTGTTAACTTAAAACGCCTAAAAATATGACCAGGAAGATCCAGATGTTTAATTTCTAAAGCTAAAGGGATATAACAGACAAAAGTCTGGTGACTTTGACCCAAAATAAGGGTTAAAAAGATCTTTTTGTCCTTGAACTTACACTCCTTTGCAGTTTCAGAGCAATTATGCATTAATTAGCATCTCAATACAGCATGCTGACACAGTCTCACTGCTCATGCTATCACAGCATAGAACAAAGGCTTTGCTTATTCATTTAATAGATACAGATAAAATAAGCCAAGAAAAAAAATGTAAAATAATTGTTTCCTACATCTTTACCTCAATAACAAGAAGTGTACTCCACCTAAAATGGTGGTCGACACCTCCTGTGTAAACTGAAAGCTCTGAAAAATTTCCAGCAGCTACGAGTTTTTTTTTTTTCAACTGTTGGTCAATTTTGGTTTCATGGCGTAGTTGTTAACACTGATTCGAGATCAGGAGGAGACACAAACTCGGTCACAAGCTATTGTAGTCGTAGTGCCAGTCCCAAGCCTGGATAAATATTGGGGCTGTATGAGGAAGGGCATCCGATGTAAAAGCTGTGCCAAATCACACATGCTGATCCATCTGCTGTGGCAACCCCTTGGGAAACAATCAAGCAGCCGAAAGTCCCTATTTTCAAAGTCAACAACAAACCTTCAAGTTCAACAACTGAATTAATTCATCAGTATATGAGGGTTGACTGAATGCTGATAACCTTGGGAATAACAAATAAGACAAAAAATAACCAATATGAATATGAAAATGCCAAACACTCACCCAGCTCCCTAAATAATTAAAAATGACACATTTGCAGGGATATTGTGAATATTTGGACTGCAGCTTAAAGACAGCATGAGTGGTGGCATCATGGAATCATCATTTTATAACATCTTATCAACAAAACTTTTCATAAAGTTAGAAAATAGCTAGCAGTAAATGAAAACTATTCTTTTTTAGCAGTCCATCTGCAAGTATTCCTTGTTTTGTTTTTTTGTCTGGCTTTTCACCTCAAGTACAGAACTGTTAGAACAAACATTTGGGACCACTCCACCAGTTTTTGTATGTTTGTGATGTCCTGCATGGCTGTTATTGCTCTGAGTCATTTTCTTTTTCTCATTTTGATGGCTTAAACTGCAGCTCGGTTAAAGTGTCTCTGGATGAGAGCGTCAAGGAAAAGCCTCCAATGTAAATGGAAAAAATGTGTGCGAAAGCTCTCAACACATACATGCGTGACCGCGTATGCATTGAATCCTATTTGTGTGTGCATCTGTATGCATGTATATACAGTATATGTTCAGTATGTGTGAGTAAATCCTTCTCCACTTGCTCCTCGACATCTCTGCCAAGCAGACGGGGTGACATGAGAATTGAACCATCTGCTTCTCCCCCGCTGGCCCGATTGCCAAACAGCCAGTAACTCGCTCCAGCTGTCTGGGAATGGAAAAGACAATCCCGAGACGTTCTGTAGGAATGGCAACCGCGATACAAAAGACGGAAGGACGAACAAAAAAACAAGAGCGACATGAGACGAGGCAGATGTAAGATGCTGCTTTCTTTAAGCTACCCATCTTAACTTCTTTTCAGTGACTTGTCTCCAGAAACTCCAAAAGAGAGACCAAAAGAAAACCTCACCAGAAGCCTCTGCAGAGCGGGACAGGACTACAGGTTTAACGCGTGTTCGCATGATGTCTCCATGTCAGTACTGTCAGAAACACAGCAGGCCTACAATAGCTGGGGAACATGAAGAGTGAAATGAGCTAAAGGCAATAAAATTGAAGTTACACATGTCACTGTCACAGCGGCTGGACTCTATCGTTTGGCGCTGGACAGCAAGGACTTGGAAAAATTACAAACAGTCTTTCCCTCTGCAACTGAGTACAGCAACACTTAATCACAAGACTCACAAATACTTAACATTACAGCTAACCCATATGCAAAGGATGCTTCTGTGGTTTAGCCTTAAATTTGAATCAGTTCTTGTTGTTCAAGGCATGTACTTGTTTCTCTTCATCTATGCAGCAGTGTTTTTCAGACATGGACCTTTCACTTGCCTGGGTTTTTTCATATATTTGTGTTTTTCTTTCTGTGTCCATCCAAAACAACAGAGTTGATCTCAGTCTTTTCTAACCAGCTTTTCATCTAGTTTTATCTTAAGGGCAGGGACACCAAGTTGCAGTTTTAGCGGTGCTGGATATCGTTTAGCTGTCTTGAATCCAGCTACTAGACAGACACCAGCGCCACCTTTTTGAACTCCAACTGGCAACGATAGTCCTTGTTCCGCTCTGGAGATCCACAGCAAGCCGGAGGGCTGCTTTCAGTGTTGGGAAGATTACTTTTAAAATGTATTCCATTACAGAATACAGAATACATGCCCCAAAATGTATTCTGTAACGTATTCCGTTACGTTACTCAATGAGAGTAACGTATTCTGAATACTTTGGATTACTTAATATATTATCATGCTGTTTACAACTACATGAATGTACTATTGCTGTGATTTATTACTGTTACTGAAGGTCCGCGGCTCCGAACCGTAGTAAAGGGACCTCTGGCTAATACGGTGGGTTCTGTGTCGGCTCGTAGCCGAAAACTAGCTTTACTTTGTTGTCTGGGTCAACCTTGCTAGTGAGAGACAGAGAGAGGTGTTGAAAGGCTGCTCCAACGGAACTTACTGTTTCGGAGGAAAACACGAACACGGTACAGTCGAGTCTTAATAGCTTACTTACAACTGGGCTCGTCAGGCACTCTTCTTGGCTGCAGTGGTTATTATTAGGGGTGGGTTTTTATAATCGATTTATCGATTAAAATCGATTCTGGCTTGGATAACGTAAAATCGATTCATTAAAATCCTGAATCGATTTTTTAATATAAATTTATTTTGCCCGAAATGCCAGAATCTCAGGTGAAATCTCACAAAATTTCAACAACCACCAAACAGCTAAGACAGTAAATGAGAGCAGGAACACGGATTCTGCACAAAGAGTAAACACACAGCGCAACCGCAGATCAGAATCAGTTAGATGTGGCCTTTGTGTTCACGCCCTTTATGCGCTGATTCTAAAGCTGTTAGTTTGATGTCTCTCCAAACAATATTGACCGAACCAGCAGCAAAAGAAGATCCAAACTATGCCTCACATAAACATCGTCATGTATTCAGTCTTACTTTTAATGTTTTGCTTCGACCACGATGCACAGCTCTCTCTTGCGTGCTCTCTCGCTCTCTCTCTCGCGCTCTCTCTCTCCCTCTCTCGCGCTCTCTCTCTCCCTCTCTCGCTCTCTCTCTCTGTACTGTTTTCTGCATTATTTGCTTGCTTGTTACGCACAAGTCTACCGTTGTTTACAGCGCTGTCGGCCGACGTTTTTTTTTCGTTTCATATACTTCTGAAAAGAAAACCTAATTTCTGCCGTTCAATACTGAACAAATTTAAACTTTTTAAAATCATGCAAAACGCTTAGCCGTGTCTCTAATAAAACCGCTGTAACTTCAGAGGTAACGTTCATGTGTTGATTAATGGTTTTCTTTCGTTTTTGATGTACTGCAGAATATTTTTATAAAATCCCAGGCCAGAAAAATTGCCTTCATGTTTTTCTGTGTTTTATCCTCAGCTACTTTGACACAAAGGCATCTGCTGTGATGCTCACACCTTTGATAAAGTCTTGCTTGTGTCAGCTTCCTTTTTATAGATACAAAAATATGTAAATGTACTGATCTGAATTATAATATTTCTGACTGTCAAAATTTCCCAGATTCAAATCGAATTAAATCGAATCGTGGATCGAATCGATTCGGGACCTTGTGAATCGGAATTGAATCGATTCTAGAAATCAGTGACGATACCCAGCCCTAGTTATTATTATATTTACATGCTTCCAGCTCCCGTTTTTGCTCGATGACAGCTCGTACTTTTCCTTTTTCTCTCTCCCTCGCTCACAGACACATAACGTGTATGGCAGTCCATTCTCCCAGCAGCACGGACTACACTGCCTATGATGCTACAGTCTTTAGAGCTATCTAGCTAGCATTCTGCCTATTAGCTTAGCACAACAACAACAAAAATGCCTCTCTCACCAAGGAAACACGCAGAGAGAGAGCGCGTCACCCTGTAACCATGGCAACCGTAACGCTGCCACCTGGAACAACAGAACGTAGCTGTCAAACAAAACCCAAAAAGTCCTGACCCGCCACAATATGAAACAGGGAAGTACCGCCGTGTAATCCATTTATTTCAACAAAGTAACTGTATTCTAAATACCACCTTTTTAAACGGTAACTGTAACGGAATACAGTTACTCATATTTTGTATTTTAAATACGTGTATTCCGTTACTCCCCAACACTGGCTGCTTTAAGCAGAATCTGCAGCAGGTGGAGAACTACTGCTGCTGTGCAGAGTGCAAAAAGGCACGTTCACATAAAGATGGCTTTATTGTTGATTACTATTCTGTTATTAATTGACATAAAGTTAAAACAAATCTCCAAAAACCCATGTAGAACTTTTATATATGCCCTGTGAACCGAATGAATGGAACTGTAATGCACATGCAATAAGACATGCAACCACACCTGATATTCTTTTAAATGTAGGGGAGACCGGGGATAGTTGTAACGTGGGTCAGTTGTAACACTTCCAATTTCTCCAATCAGGGCTAAGTTTCAAATGATGTGACTCATCCTGTGCATGCCCAATTCAGTTCTGCTATCACATGTGAAAAATCAGCACATTTTGTCAAACACAGACAATTTAACACAAAAAAAAGTAATTTGTATGCCAAAAAGTAAGTTTTTCTACTTTATTTCAATTTCTAATAGCATTATCTGCTTTGCAGTTAAACTCATCAAACTTAAATTATGTTATTTGTATGTCTATGGGGATATATTCTGTGTAGGTCTTTAGTGCTAATGTTTTAGCCATTGGCTGTAATGTTAGCTAGTTCATGGCTATAGGAGTCCGGGTCAGTTGTAACAGCAACAGTCTGGGTTAGTTGTAACAATAATGCAGATGTTACAACTTACCACACTATTACTTTAACTTATATTAAACAAGTTGGGGCAACGACATCAGCAGAGAGGTTCACTGGTCACTTTTGTATATGCGGTTAATGCCATTGGCAACACAATTCCTCCACTGTTTGTGTTCCCACACATACATTATGCAGACCACTGTGTCAGAGATGGACCAGTAGGAAGTATTGGTAGTGGAAATAAATCAGAGTGGGTGCAAGAAACACATTTCCTCATCTTTCTGAAGCACTTCGCAAACCACGCCAAGGTAAGCCATGATAAAAAGTAATGGAATTGCGATGCTGGTGAACAACTACATTTTTTCAGCTTCATTGTTATGTTCAAAATTGGTGCAAGAGTTGTAGGTTATAATGCCCACTGAGCCAATGAGGCCAAACTCAAGGAAGACCAACCAAAATTAATGAAATATTCAGTTGCAGAAAATTCCATAATTTGTCTTTTTTGGGGGGTTGGAATATGTTCAAAAGCTAGATTTTTGCATTCTGTCACACATACACACACATAGCTACATAAATGGCTCTAAGTGCATTCATGTGTTGAATAAACAAAGATTACATGTTAATGTTTTGTTAGTACCCTTATTTCATTGTGTTACATTTCACCCCAGGATATGTTACAACTAACCCAGACTATGGGGTTAATTGTAACATTTCACTCTTTGTGTTTGAGACCATACCATGCAATGGGTAATTGTGCTGCAGAGAAAATAGCTGAACTATTTAATAGCAGAGACATGTAAATACTTTGCATTACATTTTGAATCCACTACCTTAAAAGAGCTCCAATTTACATACAGAAATGTCAAAAATGTTACAACTATCCCCGGTCTCCCCTACTTCTTTACATTCAAAAACGTTGGGTGTTGTGGAGCTGTTACAGGTCTCTGCATCTTGAGGCCAAATTGGGCTGCAAGAACTGGTGACACTTCTGGTGCAAAGTATGAAAACCAAAATGTTTCCAACCGTGGCCTGCCTGTAGTCCATTGAGGTGAACATGAACTGTAGATATCTGTGATAACTCTAAAATCATTGTTTGAACAGACTGCATTCCAGTCTTATTTGCAATACACTAACAAGTAGGCAGATTTTGTTGCTGAATGATCTAATGGACATAAAGCCAACTGAATGGAGCTTCTGAACCCTCATAAGTCCTAGAGCGCTCTCGACTGAGTAAATGCTTACCTGATGTTCACTCAGGTTGTCCTTCTGCTTTCTATCACAAACCCTCTTCATGTTCTTTGTGTCCTCAGACTATGGGACTCTTTGTTTTACTGAATAGAGATTTCACATTTAAAGCAGCTCTTCAAGTGTCCGGTATTTCAGGACATCGAGGAACTCTACCAAACAAAAGCTTTATACCCTGTGGAGTGGAGTGAAAAAATGGCTTTTGAGTAATTGAGTTTAACACCTATAGTATTATTATTTAACAGACACTATGAAGTGCAATGAACATAAGTTGAAGCAAAAAACTTGTGCTGAGAGTTCAAACGTGTCATGTTTAGGGTTTCTGGAGCTGCCCGTGTGCTCTAAAATTAAAATGATAAAGATACTTGTGTGTGTTTGTTGTGTGATGAGCAGCACAGAGACATTAGCAAATGGCTAAAAAAGAGCTGAATGGTTGAAAGGTTTAACTGAGCTGAGCTGCTGTCAAAACAGTTGATGTAAGGCTGTCAAAACAAGCAGCTGTGAGTAAATCCTTGATTACAGAGGAAGTGATGCGTCTCTGCAGTATTGTTATGGATACAAAGACCGGCGTGCTGCTGTATGGTCGCTTTAATAGACAGTTCATGTTTAACCCTTTTGGTGATGTTTGATATACTGTTTGTGTATACGCTTAACATGATAGTGGTGTAGTGTTATTTACCAGTTTGTGACCCTGAAGAATCTCATGACAGCGAATAGATGTAATTTAGTGACATATTTAGATTGTGTTTATCCATCTTCTAAAAGATGGGCTCAGATGAGAATAAACATGAGTTTAGTTTGTCTTTCTTTTTCTACATCACTTTATGGGTGTGTCTATGGGTGTGTTGGGTGTGTCAGTTTCATCCATGAACCCAGTGTTAATCTGTAAAAAGGTAAAGCTTCAGCCTTCAGTGATTTGCTGTCCTTTATTTATGGAATTTGATTTATTTGCAGTACTGAAGTCAGACATAAATTAAAGTTAGCAGTTACGTTACGTGTATTACACATGCTGCCTCAGTAAAATAAATAAAGGAGTGATTTATGCAAGGTAATGATGACTCAGTCTCTCTGCTACCCCGGTCACAGCATGGTTGGTGCTGTGGATGTATATAGATGGATGGATGTAGCCACTGTGACATCACCCATTGGTTTTGGACTCTGCTCAAAATTACTGATTTCACCTCTGCCAGTTTGGGATTTTATTTTTTTTGTTAATAGTAGTGGTATTGGGCGACACCTGTTAATCTTTGAATTCGGCTCTTTTCAGTCTTATTGGCACAAATGCATAAAACAAAACACCAGTCTGCCTTTACAAACATTTATCAGAGACTGAGTCATTCTAAAGAGCTCTCACTACTGTAAGAGGATGCCACTGTTGCAATAAGTTAGTCCATAAAATATCTTCCCTCCTTAATATTCCACAATCAACATTTGTATTACTGCAAATCTGAAGTATTTTGGAGCAACAGCAAGTAAGCCATGTACATTTACAGAATCCCCAGGTGCTGAGGTGAATAGTTTGTAAAAGTTGCAAGTGCTCCTGGCATCCTCTGGTATTAACATCAGCACAAAACTGTGTGCCAGGAGCTTCATGGCAAGGGAGTCCCATGGCCAAGCAACTCCTGTAGGTGTAATGTTGGTTTGGCCCAGTGTTTTGGTTGACATAGGGCATATCTACAAACTATATATGTACACAGATAGCTAGTAACTACCTGTCAATTAAAGTGGGGATGAATAAGTTATATAAGAAAAGGTTCTCGTCCGCAGAGGTGTCATGAACAGGGAAAGTATCATACTATGTCATACTATCATACTGCATAATGCTAAGCATTTAAAAATTGGTTGGTTGAGCTCTGGATCTGGTAAAATCACATCTTGATGCACTCATAAGTTTATAAGAAACAGATGAAATATTCTTGATACAGTCACCTTAAGTGCATGTAGACCTTTCTTAGATAGTCTATAAAACCGTTTTGAATATATTCATCATTTTGATATATGTATGCCCATTCTCACTACTGGTCCAAGTGCTTGGCTCCCATTTTCCACATTGCTGTGGACAAATAGGCTGCCCTGCATGCCACTGTAACAGTTAAGTTTAATGCCAGTTAAATACGTGCACCAGTCTAAAGTCGGAATTTGGTATCAAAACATAAGGAACATATTTTAATACTCTTTTCTGCACAGTGCTGCTGCTGTACATCCATTAAATTGCCTCCAAGTTGAGGTCCAAAGCACTTCAGGACCGCAAGCTCCCCAAAGAAAAACAGCACATTGGAAAAGAAGAAAGAATACCTATTCATCTGCAGACCAAGGTGTTTTTCTTTGCGGCATGCTTGCGCCTTTTTTTAAATAATCCTATATGGTGAGGTTTAAATCTTGATTTGGAAAAAAAGTCGGTTCCCCCCCCTCTAGATATTTTCATTGTCAATTAACCCGTATGGATTGGTGTCAAGGGGTGGCGGTTGACTTCTGCACCCCAGACAGGTTGCAGAATGTCTGGCTGTTAAAGAGAGGAAGAGGCGTCTGGGTGTAGAGCTGGGACTTTCTGGGTTTTGAAAAGTGAGTTTACAGCTGCTTTTATACCGTCCTTCTTTTTTCAGAGGCAGCAGTTAAAGGGTTTTTTAATTTTTGAGGTATTTTTTGCAGACCTAAAAGAAATAAACAGCAGTGTAAACTTTTATTTCAGCACAGGAAAACAAAAACAAACAAAAAATGCAGATAAAGTACATTGTTCTTTCATGGTAACCATGATAGCTCTGCTTTCATGTTCTTAGATGTGCAGGACTTTATAATCTGTGTTTCATCGTGAGATTCTGTGAGAACTGTACTGATAACATTAATATTCTCATTCTGGCAGTGAACTCCAATTGTACTCCACTTGGACTCCTTCCAAAACCCTTCAAGGAGCATTTTTGCTGAAAAAACACACTGAACTGAACTCAAATCAGATTACAAAGCCATAAGCATAGAATGCAATTTCCACAATCTCTCCTACAATCTGTAATCTACAGTTGTTCATCGATCAGTGGGTTGTGTGTAGTTTATTTTAGCACACCATACATTGCTTACACAGTTGCCAAAGAAACAAGTGTTTTCAAACAACAGACCATCCCCACTATGTTAATTAGTGAGGTAATTATTGGGGGTTTGAATAAAGGCCAGCACATACTGCAGCATACTGTACATTGGTGAGAGGGAGAGGACATGCTGCTTTGATGCAACTTGGATTGGAGGGGATTTAGGCATGACAGCACTCCAAAATATGATGTGACCTCTATGACGAGCACATCCACATAACTGTCTTTAATCTGCGTTGTTGGTTTCACAAACCTATACCATGCTAGAGCAGGAGTAAAAAAACAGAAAATGTTTTGATTATAGTTGGACTACAGGAACAGAAGGCTGGTAGGACAATGTAAAGTAGCTGAAGATCATTAGTTCAAATCTAAAAGTCAGTGGGAAAAATCAAATGACACAGGAAAGTTTTGGAACAAATGTTTGGAGATGATGCAGCACTCACATTTGGTATCTATGTTATATTTATATTTTTGGGTCCAAATCATTCATTTGCAACTAATATCTCTCTCTGTATATGTATCTGGCCAATTCTACCCCTCTGCTTTTAACAGGTCCGATGTGTCGGGAGCACATTGAACCCGATGAACTCAATAAAGACGTTTTCAAACATGTAGAGCAGCCCTGAACTTTTCGAGACATTACCTAACAGAGCAACCTGTGAGAACGCAAATGTCCAGTGCAGTCCGATTGGACACCAGCCAGTCTTTTACCTGCTAGTGAGAAAGTCCAAACACCAAGTGATAGCTGACTGGGGTGATGTGCAAATAGCACAGTTAATATTCTGATGCATGTACTGCTAGCGAGTGGCTGTGATGTGTCCTGGCAGCTACTTCACCTGAACCACAAAGAGTATTACCAGAAGTGCTAACACGCCTAAAGAGGGCCATTTCCTGCTGTGTGCTACATGTGAGAATGAATCACTGCTGAATTTGAACAGATTCATATTTATACTCTGCAAAAGTGACACAAAGGAAAATAAAGTAAAAAAAGGAACTCTATGTAAACTAAAGTCATACAAAATAAGAGACCACAGCATTATATAGCGGAATTTTTAAAGGCTTACTATTAATTGTTCTCATGATTTTTACTTTTTACTGTGGATCCTATGCACTTACCTTGGTAGTGTGTACATTTTGACAGGTTAATAAGTTGTACACTTGCCAGATGTGATGCTAGCAGCTGCATTTTGCAAATATTTATAATTTGTTGAGTTTCTAGCAGGGCAAAATACAACAGTTTTTATACAGTGAAGACAACACCTTACCACACATAAACGTCAAACCTGTATCAAAATACTCTGTTAGCTAATTAGCATCATGTGGTGCCGACAATTTACCGGCCTCCTGCCAGGTGAAAATTTGCTGACAATACCGCCTCTTCTGTGTACAGAGCTCCAATAGAGCTGATGTATGAGAGCTGTTCCACTTCCCTTTAATGTCAGTGAAATTAGCTAAAATTTAGCTGGTGCACAGCAGGAGTGCACTCAAGACAGTCCTCAATGAATAGGGATGAATGGCGCTAAATGGTTAAAATGATTGTTTGCACCTTTTTCCAGAGAAAAAAAAACTCTACGTTTTTTGTTTTTAACAAAAAAATGTTTTTAACAAATGCAGTTTTGATAATATGTCACAAGTGAGATAAAATGGCAGGGAAAGTGATTACCTTGTAAAAAGAAATTCTATTAAAAGCAGCTGGTGTTGGTAGTTGAAGACGACCGCTACAAAATAGCTGCTACTAACTTTATGCCTGAAATCACAATGTGGAAGCCATAAAGTTTATCCTGGCGCACACGTTCTTAATACTTACAGAAAGATATTTTACTACACCAAAAATTAAAAGTCTTAAATGGAACTCTCTGTTGTCTCAATCCTTTCTATCTAAAGTTGCTGGGAAAAAATGGGGCATTAGCTTCATTCACCAGATTCATTCTATACTGCCTCGTGACTCCAGAGAGTCGACTAGGTGCGCATATTGCCTTAATTGTCAGTGGGAAGACACTTATGCATCACTTATGTAAGTATGCAAGAATATAATTTGAGACATGGTGAAAGAGGCAATGACAATGCTAACATACCACTGTTTAGCAGAAAGAAAATGATTAGATTCACTATGTTAGTTTGCCGTTTTACCGCAGGTATAACAGATGCTAATTAACTTCAAGTGGAAAGTCCAGCTGAAGCTAAACCAAAGCGTTGTACAAATTAAAGTGGTGACATGACGATACCTTTAAATGAAATGAAAATATACCCTCAGGGAACATTAATTTCACAGTAATCTATTCAACAAATGACTCATCTGGACATGCCACAAGTACTATATCACAATTTTATTTTATTTTTTTTTTAATTCCAAAGGGTCTGCTTTGCTTGTGCCAAATAAAAACATTGGAGGTGATAATGGAATATAAACACAAAGACAAAATGATAATATTGCATCAGATTACATTCATTTGGCAGACACGGTTGTCCAACTTAGAATGATCTGTTGATTGTTTTGTTCCAAAAATGTACATCATACACCACAGGACCAGAACAAATGAAACAATTGCATTTCTGATTTTTGCAGAAAAGAACTGCAACACAAAGTTCAGGAGACTGGGCGAGACACCGAGCGTGTGTGTGTGTTGTGAGTGAATATGGGAATACAGGCAGTTCAGATTTCAGGAGAAATAAGTGAATGATTGCAGATGAATGTTATATATTATGACATTTTCAAATAAATATATAGATATATAGCTACTCTCTGATTGCTATAACACTCATTGTGACTCAAAATACAGCAAGTTCACGGGAGTTTTTTTATTGTTGCCGTTCCAAACACACGATGTTTGATTGGCTTCTCTCATGAAAAATGTACTGGCTGACAGACAGTGATGTGATTAACATTTCCAGTCTATTTGCACTGAACAGAAAAATGACCTGTGATAGTCAACGGTGCTGCCTACGGGATTTATTTTTTTTTTATCAACATAAGGTTTTAAGACTATTGGCAGTCCTGTTTGATTGGCAGGTGCAGTGCGGAAACATCCTGTCAACGAGTGTGGAGAAGGATGAAAAACAGTGGAAAATTTGTCCTCCTATTTTAAGGCGAGTGATCAGATGGAATTTTAATACTCACCCCATACAATGACTTACTGACAAGGACAGCAAAATCTCCAAATGTTCCCCTTCAAAGCTGTTTTTGTTAATAGCATTTCCTGCGCTGTTGCCTTTTCAGACTGGTTGGTATGTTTCCTGGCATGAAATCCAAACTGGTGTTGTGATATTTCTTGAGTAAACTCAGTCTGAAATTGCTTCCTTGTTACTCGTTCTTTGTTAGAAGGCTTTGTTTTAACCACAGTGACACTGAGGCAGCATTAACAAGTGTTGCCATAGTTAGCATAAGTCAAGGATAATTTATGCATTTGTGGCAGAATGTCAGCCGAATGAGAAGATGCGACTCCTTGTTTGACAGCGCAAAAAGAACAAAAGATCGTGATTTTCCATTAGGTCCTGACTAAGCCTGAATAATAGATATGAATAATTAATAAAGTTACCAACTGTTAGGCTTCGGATTCTATGGATCCAAAAATGTTGGAGGTTTTTAATAAAGTCAAACAGCTGTAGTTAAAAAATGTAAAATTTGTGAGTTTTCCATGCCAATTTTGTCCATGACAGCATCTCAATGTATTTATGCATGAAGACATGGGAAAGATGACCTGCTGAAGTTCAAATGAAACAGGATGAGGCAGAAAGGCGATTTAAGAGATTCTGAATGTGTCATGGTTGTTGGTGTCTGAAAATTTCAGAAATTGCAAATCTACTCGGATTTTCCCACTCAGTTATCTCTAGAAAAATGTGTGAAGCTTCAAGTGAGCCACATTGACGCCAGAGGTCAAAGGAGAATGGTCAGACTGGTTTGAGCTGCTGGGACAGCAGCATTAACTCAAATCATTAAAGCCAAGAATTGCAGAAGAGCATCTCTGAATGCAAAGGGATTGAACTTGGAGCAGGTGGGCTACAGTAGCAGCAACACTGGGTGCCACTCCTGCCACCTAAGAACAGGAAACTAATGCTTTAGTGGGCACAATAGAGCACCAGTCTTTGAATTGCTACATTCCAGTTGTTTATAGAGAAGCTAAATGTAACCATTTAGCTAGCTCCACTCCCTCCCATTCATTGAATAATATTAATTAAGATTTCAGGATAACATCGATATATTAACTCTGTAGCTTGTAAAATGAATCAAATGCAAAACCACAAAACATTTCGATTGTTTCTCCAGGTACATAATGACATCTTTGCAGTTGTTAAGCAACACTTGCATGAAATGTATCTAAACTCTGACTCGCAGCTTTTTACAAAGCAAAACAGTAAGTCAGCTGTACAAGACTAAACAAAGGCAGGTATTTCTAGTAGTTTCACCACTGCAAATGTTGTTCTTGGTGTGTGTATACACACTCTCAACAATGAAAAAAGGCTGACAGTGTTACCAAATCTGAGACATTTGTCATATGTTAAACATTTCTGAAAAAGTCTGTAATTAAAAAAGAAAAACTCCTCTTTAGGTGACGCAGTTGCAAAACCAGTTATATATAAAGGCTCCCTGGACAAAAGGCAGGAGCCCGGAAGCAATTAAATGAGCTGAACCACCAGACCATAATGAGAAAAGCGGTGCTATGCTAATCTAAAGACGAATTCAGCTGTGCTGTAAAGCAGCTAGTGAGCAGCAGTGGTGAACATGCTTCCACTGTTTTCTGAGCAAAAGTGGCAACTTGTGCGCCGACCGGAGTGAGCTGAGGTGTGCAATAAGGAAGAGAGAATTCAAGAACGAGAGAATGAAATAAAGCCAGAGTGAGAATTCATCTAGGGTGGCCTTGTCCTTCTCTTTAAATTTTTTTCCCCCATTAGAGACAATGTGTATGAAACCGGTATAAGATTTTCCATTTAAAGGCCCTGGAATACAAACTGGAGAGCAGATAAATTTAACCGTGATTATTGAATACATTTTAGCTCATGTGTGGTGAACTTAAAGAAAAACGAAGTCAGATAATATCCCAACTTTCAGCAGGTCTGATGAAAAATAAAAATGCTTGAAGCTGAGAGAGATGACAGCTTATGGGTTTTCCATATTTTAACCTTGAATTCATAACTCTATAACTCTACTTTTGTATAGTACTTGATGAATGTCACAAATCAAATTTTGGTTTTTGGGGTTTCTGGCGCTCTCAGACATGTGTGATGTCTCTGTTATAGTTAGGAATGAGCTCAATGGGGTGAACCTCTAAGTGAGAATAAAAACGTTTGACTGAGGTTAACATAGAGATGTAGACATTGAAAAACTTCTGAAATGCATTTTTGTTCATTTTCTGTGGCACTTGGGTTCGTCCTCCAAGAGGACAAAAGGCTGGGTCACAATTGCATTTAAATGGATTAAAAAAAAGGGAAAATGTGAGTTTACATACACAGGTCACATATCAGCCTGGTGAATATGATTTTAGTTTAATTTAGCAAACAATCTCGGCTGTGACCTTTGTTTCCAAGTTCATGAACAAGTCTCCTTTAGCCCTTTGTTATCTGTTTCTACTGCAGTGTAAAGCCCCCAAAGATTTGTGATTGCTAATTTACAGGATTTTTGCTCACAATACCAAACAATACTAATTATTTTTAACTTGCGTGTTGTGTGTTGTGTTGTGTGATCAGTAAGCGAAGTAAGGCTCTGCTCTGAACCTTCAGAAAGGGAATTATTAATATGAAGGTAGAATAATTCCTTCTGGATCCCGATGTAAACCTTGATACCTCAAACGAGCCAGAATCCAACAGAGTTATTGGAGCACAGGGATTCACAAAAGACGGATAGTTTTTGTAGTTGGAGAGAGAAGTTAATGTGATGTTTTTTTTGAAAATATATATATATTATGGCTCAGTCACACTAGAGTAAAAATAGGAAGGCACTCTCCATGTGACCAGGAAAAAATCATTGGTTATCCAGTGACTGCCCGGATTTTTTTTACTGCTGGCAACTGATTGCAAGTACTTGTGGTGATGATTGCCCAGAGGTTTAGCACAGGTCACCCGGTTGGAGGCAACTCGACTCCAAACAATCGCAGTCCAACTCTCAGACAGATTGCAGAAAATTTGGAAATAATCACAATCTAATGTTTAAATGTAAACAAATTAGTGACATGTTTCAATCAGAGTTAGCAACACTTATCAGCTGCAAATGAATCCACAACTTAAGGGTGGTGATCATGAAACTTTGTTAATAATGATTGCCAGCTGTTAGCAAGAATTCATGTTGCAAAGTGTAATTTCAATTTCAATTTTATTCATATAGTGACAAATCTCAACAGCAGTTGCCTTATGGCTCTTGTTGTAAGATAAAAACCCTACAATAATTCAGAGAAAACCCCAATAGTGAGATGACCCATCATGAGAAAGCACTTTGGCGACAGTGGGAAGGAAAAACCCCCTTTTAACAGGAAGAAATCTTCAGCAGAACCAGGGTCAGGGAGGGGAGGGAATCAACGACATCTGGTTGCCGACAAATATGAAAATATAAATATATATACCAAATCATGGTGCATATTTCAGTTACAGATGCCTCCAAAATATTTAAGAAAAAATTATAATTTGTAATATTATATATATTTTTGCAAATTAAAGACTTTTTATGATATAGATGAATTTGTGTAAGCAACCAAATTCTTTTACAGAAATACATTTTGATACTTTTTTCATGTACTGTTTTCTCCATCAAGCATTTAAGTTAAGAGAAGAACCTTTCGTGTTTTGCATGTGCAATTGCTGACAAGTTTACTTAAATCTGGCCTTCAGTAGGTCTTTAGTGGAAATTCCAGGCTTGTCATATTTTAGTCAGTAATATCCGTAACTCTCACTTCAGTTGTATACCTGGCCAAACGCCACATTACTGCTTCAGAATACAGTAAAATCTATTTTTAGGGTATTTTTACTATTGTGCTTAAGAAGCTATGGTTGACTGGAATTATTGCAGCCATAATGTGATGGAGTAACATAATGTGGTACAGTGGGCAAATATTATACATCCTGCAACTGCTTTTTCTTTACTGGAAACATGTGAATGCAGACAAACAGCTGCAACCTGCTTTAGCAAGACATGTAAAAAAAATCTGCTGCTTATTTAGAAACTTTAAACATCCAAACGTATGGAAACGGCTCATCGTAGAATATTTCAGTTTTTTGTGTGTATCCAGCGTTAGTGTGCCAAAAGTCCGATCCTGTATTGTTTTTGTTATAAATTAGTGCTTTTCAGGAGACAGCATTTACAGCTTTGATTAAAAAAAAAAAATCTATGAACTTTCACATTTCAGCTTCCATCCAATGACCCAACCCATGTTAGTCTGTAACAAGACAGCAAATACATCATGGAAAAGGAAAAAAAGTGGTAATGAAGGAAAATATGAGCTCTTGTTTCATGCACAGGCTTTTGAGCACTGAAATCAATTTGAGTGTCCAAAAAGTCACTTCAAATGAGGCAGAACATTCATAAAAGCTGTAATACTGAACATTAACTTAAAAATGCTACAATTCTGCAGCTCTGAGGTTTCATTAATGCCTGCCAATATATACCATTTTATCCTGAAATGTCCAAGATCTAGTGAACTATTTTTACTCTCCTCTGAGAGTGGAGACCTCCAGACCAACATAATTGGGCACTTTTTTTTCTGTTGAGGATATTATTCACCCTCAGTCTTTCTGCTCTCTCTTAAAAATTGGCCTCTTTTTTGCATTTATTTAGTTATACTGACCCGTGTGGTTGTGAATCAAAGTTTTGTGATCCATTCATTTCTATCAGGACTTCCTGCAAAAATACACAGTAGGGTCTTCCTAAATATCCTCTTCTCTTTACTGAGGGAGAGTTAAGCAGAAAGCAGCCAGACTCACCGCAGCATTAACCTAAATGCATTCATAGAATTCTCTCAAATTGCACAGTGAGACAGGTTTGATGGCTGTGTGGTCTATGTCGAGCGTCTCGTCGCGTCTCTTTCTGGCCCTCTGACCAGTTACGTTTGTGTATTCTGGGCCACAATGCAGTCCCGGGTCCAGCCGATGTCAAAGCTTGGCCAGACAAAGCACACAAAACCGGTTTAGGCTCCAAAGGAGAAGCACGACCAAGGTCAACAAACAGACCTAAATACACAGGAGGAAGGCAAAATAAGCAGGACACGGACCGCGTTCGCTGCCTGTCGCAGGAGGCTTGGATCAGCCTTGGAGATAATCCCGGGCTGCCGCCTAGGAAATTGATTGGCTAAGAAAAACAGGTCTGCTGCGGGTGAAGCATTTTGGTGATAGTTTATGTAAGAAGTGGCTATAAGCCAAGATTATGATAATTAGATCTGCCTGGCTTTGATTATTGCTGTGAAACGAGATACCTCGTATGAAGGCCCCGCAGTCGAATCACGATGAAGCCAGATCCTTGTCTTTTTCAAACATGCGACACACAAAAGGGTCAAGTTTCTAAACCACTGCTTCCAAACCTCTGGTGGCTTTTGGCTCTTCATAGCCAAGCGAGGCCTTTCTAAGTCCAAGTGACACACTGTGCGATATAAGCACTTCAAGAGAAAAAATATGTTCCCATTGTTTTATTTACACTCAGGATTTGAGAACACTGACATAAATCAAGAGATCATGAGTCTCCAGAGATGGCAGTGTGGGCCAGTACTGCACTTTGGACGGGGCTGAAATGTCTCAATAACTACTCGATGGATTGCCTTTTACGACTGAATTCAGTGGATGACTCTCACTGATTTTGGTGAACCTCTGACTTTTCCTGTGCTGCCACCAACAAGTTAAAGTTTGCAGATAAAAAGTGTCAGGATCTGCTATCAAAATCTTTCAACAGTGCATGCAGGACGTTTAATATCCTCCTTGTGATGAACTGTAAAGCCCAGCTCCACATTATGCTTTGTGCTAATTGGAAAATACTAGAATTGCCACCGTGGGCATGTAAGCATGCTGATGTTATCATTGCAGTTCATTGCAGCAGAGCTAAATAATACTGCTTGCTTTAAACCACTCCTGAGCCGACGTTAAAAATAGAGACTCATCCACTGCCACTGTGTAATTTTGAAGGTATATCATTCAGAGGGAAAAGGATGCCCAGAGGATTTAGACACAGAAACCCTTTTCGGATGCAAGATTCATTTCTGTAAATAGTTTGTAGAGTGTGTGGTTTCAGGATCTTTATGGTGCAGGAGGCCAAGGATAACCTGCATAAAAATAAACACCAAACAGAAGAGAGAGAAAGGCTTCTGCATCTCTGTATTGTAAAGAAATCATGCTCTGTGGTTTTGCGAGACATACAGTAGAGCAGCAGATTGAGCGCTACTGTGACATTTATCAAAACCGGCCAAAAAAAAATAAAAATGAGGTCACAATATGATTAAATATGTGGTATTTTCTACCACATACTCTTTGTCTAATTTTCTCTTCCTCTCCACCAGGATATGATGCAAAAAGAAACTGTTGCAGCTTTTGAATCAACACTTTTCCTCTCCACTGCCATGCAGCCTCTTCAGCAACAGTGACCTTTGACCGTTCCAGGAAGAGGGGCATAGTTGAGCTATGGCTCTAGTAACTTAGTAGGTCCATTTCAGTGCAGTTCAACCCTAAACAAATAACTCAAGGCGTGTATGCTTTGAACCTCACAGCTCCCCAGATTTCCAAGGTTAACACCACTCCTGCTTTGGAGAGTGATCTATAGTTACATGCTTTGTCGTTTTTATCGAGTCCTTTGCCCCTGCGGTCACGTGGGGTCATTTCAGTCAACCAGATGAAACCTTCAGCAGTAACAACAGTGTAATTCCCCTCATTGAAAGCCTAATGGTTGCACGCACTCAATAAAAAGGATACTCAAATAGCGCTTTGGCTGCAAAGTAGGCCTGGCATAAGTATCAAGTCAAATAGGAGGTCAAGGTCTGGATTTCTTGAAAGCGATCTTTCACAATTTAGCCGTTACAAATGTTAAATAAATGGGAGTCACGGTGGCAGCTGTGACATGTCTCGTAACTCTTGGAAATGTCACCGTCAATCAGCGTCAATCAGCAGGACTTTGCTTCATGGTAAATGATGAGGTTTTTGAACTCGTGTCAGTGTCGCCAATCTGAAGAGCCTCCATATGTTGAATATGTTGAAGTGTAATTTGGACTCTGCCGAATTCTGGCAGGAAATATCCTCAAAAGAGCCATGAACGTGTAGATGACTTGTGAAGACGGCGTACCTGCACAGCCTGCACCGTGTCACTGCTTTCCCAAGCTCATTTATAATTTTTATTGGCTACTTCAGTACGCCGCTTTACAAATGAAAGGTTTCAATCCAAAAATACAAATCCAAAACATTTCTGCAAGTGTGTTATTAAATATCTTGTGAATGAGAAGTTTGAGGTTTTGAACCAAGAAATGAAGTTACAGAATAATTGGTTTTAGTTTCTCGCCAGCTATGATTCAATAAAAGGTGTCAGTTACTTGAAACTATGGCTGTTTCATTTTAAACCAGATTATTGTCAGTGTTTTTCTTTGGTATTTAAAGCCCATAGTCAGTCAACACAGAGCCGTCGGTTTGACCTGGCAGATAATACAGTTTCAGGTTTTTTTGGTTAAATATACTCACATCTAAAAATGGGTCTGTTGTGCCCACTGAGGTGTGTTTGCAGTTTGTGGTGCTATAACACACATGGACAGAATAAAGCCTGGGGGCTGGAGCGGTTAATGGACCGTCTTAATCTAGATCCCGATTTCCTAAAAGAAAAATGTGACAACCCACCCAAAAATCAATAAAAGCTGTAGTTGTATAAGCAGCCAGGGTATCTGGTTTGCTCAGTGTTTCTCATTCCCTCCCTCTTGCGTTGTGCTAGAATTGGGAGAGCACCTGTAGGTGTAATTACTAGGTGGCATTTCCCCACGATATAATCAGGCACGTCTCCCTCTTGCTCATTAAATCCTTTGTCTTCTTCTGTAGCTTGGTGAAGCGCCCACTGGTGTAATTCAGCACAATTTTAGGTAGTTCAGATCTTTTGAAATGACTTCAACTGTGGCTACTCTACTTTTGGCCATTGTTGAGGAAGCACGCCTTTTCTCTGAGGTCAGTGTTTGCTGCTACAGCAGCGCCTTGGTCAGCGGCTGGAGTCTCCGTGTTTATTGATGCTCTCCAGCTTGTGGTTACACCTAACCAACCCAGCTGGGCTTTGGTGATGTCCCACATTTTAACACTTTGTTATGGTTGTTATTTTTATTTTGACATGAATACCGTGTACATGTGTACCTTTCTCTCATCGCTGTAGAGTTGTAAAGTGTGTTTATTCATTACACCTTGAATATACTTGTAGCAGTTTATCTGGAGTGTGTGATCCCTGCAGTGTTAAGCACCAGGAATCTTAGGCTGAGTTGCTATTAACCATTGAATCTAGTTAATAGTGATTTTTACTGATTGCTAATGGTATTCTTTCCTTCTCCCCACTGTGGGAAAACTCAAAACTCACCTTATTATACAAGACTTTGGGTGTTAAGTTTGGTGTGTAGTGTGCATTACTATCTCTTTGTCCTCCTTCTTCTGTGAACCATACACAGCTGGTATACACCCACCTTAATCTTCTTTTTAGGCCTACAGACAGGTCTTATTTAAACTGTTTCTTGTTGTGTTAATATTGAACATTTTTCAGTAAAGTTATGTTTACATTTAAAACCACATTTCTCATCTAGAACTTTTAAACCTGCGAAGCCTGCCACACTCGGGTAGGTGGAGGAATCCAGTGTAGTGAAGTTCACCAGTCTGCTCATAAATCAATTGTGTTGTCAAAGAAGGATGAATAAACTGCAAAATATACTGGAGCACTCACTGGTAATATACCTCAGCAGCCTACCCAGTTAAGTCTATGTGTGGGATACACTGGAAATAAAAACAAATATGTCCATAAATATTAAACTTTTTACTCTAAGTTTTCTAGGTGATGTAAGTCTGATGTTAAAGTTTTCTACAAAAGTAAAAATTCTTCAGTCTCATCGTGGATTTTAACATATTTCTTCACTGTATTTTCTACATTTTCCATGGTTTTGTCTGATTGTTCAATGTGTGGCTATTTGCTTACTTTTTCTAAAGTCAGTCTAGCCTTTTGAGAAAAAAAGTTATATATAAGTCCAGTTTTTATTTTAGTCATAATGTGACACTCTAAACTTAACCAAGTCACATTTTTTATGGATTTATGTTGACAGTCTGCAGGTTAAGTGGATGATTAGCTAGTAATTAGCTAGTAGAGCAGTGGTAAACAAAATTCTCTTGCAAGCGCATTTATTTTATGGTAACAGTTATTAAAGTGTTATTTACCATCATTTTCACAGTTAAGGTGCTTAATTGCTAGATGTAGCAATTTAAGGATAATTACATTACCTTGCTAGAACAGATGCACTGCCAGAAAGTTTTTGGTGGCACCCTAAAATTTCCTTTCCAGGACTTCAAGTATGTTGACATACACTTCACACAGTAAGTCTGCTACACCAACTAAGTCTTATTCTGGCACCAGGCTGACTACAAACATTTCAGAACAGATATACCAGAATCGCTTGCCATATGTATAAAAGGTAACATATGTAGATTAGATAACTATTATGTTGTTTTAAGTAAACACCCTTAAACTTGCAAGTTTCTTTCACCCACTGTTTTTCAATCCTCATGTTTCTTGCACTTTTTCTATTTCTGGAGCCAGAAGTCACCATACTTAGATGAAAAGGTGTATTGTAGCCGACTAGTAAACTGCTAGAATTTCACTCACTAGAAGCACAAACATATGTGACAAATCCAGCCATGTATGTTCAAAATCTCCAGATGATATCAACAAAACATGTAGAAGGTTAGTTTGGTCACTGTAATTACAAAAGTGAGGTTACGGTTCTGTAATTGGATGGTTATAGTGAAAACTATCCATGTGCTGTATTGTAAACATCATTTTTAATGCTGTAGGGTTGAACATTTGCCTGTTTGGACTGAACACTGGAGAGACTGTTGGCTTTATTTTCAAACCCTTGAGGTTGCCGTTTGGTTCAGCACTATTAACTGCTCCTAGAAACTGCTATTGTAAATTATGTTTGATGGATGACCTCGAGAAACACAAAACAGCTTATAGGACATCAGGTCAATCCAGTTGTCCTGTTTATAAAGTTAATATACTGATATCAAGACATTAGATTTGACCATTAATGGGTAGGAACGGATACAAATAAAGAAATGTGAGACCTTAGATGTTTAATTCACTGACTGACCTTTGTTAAAACTTGCTTTTGCCGTAAATGATAACACTCCATTACTGCAAAGAGTAAAAGACAGACTATAATATAATCATCCTGCTTCGTAATTGTATGTGTGCGTTTTTTTTAAATATTATGCAGGCTATAAATTTTGTTCCCGGGGCCAGACATCTGAGCACTTTGCCAAGTTAGCAGTCATTTGCTGCTATGCAACAGAGAAAATATTTCTTGTTGCCTCTTAATGTACAGGGAGGGAAGACAACATTTACATTATGTAGAGATAATCAGGGCTTCAACTGTTAACAGCACAACTTATTGATGTTGGGCAGGGACATCTATGATGTGTGTGGCGGAGCAGTAGCCAGTCTAATGGAAAAGTGTGAGCCTTCACTTCATAATAAATTTATTCCCAAACCCGGGTGATACTTGAGTGTCGGCTAATAAATCTAAACAACAGAAACTTTTTAGAGACTGATGGAGTCCCTACTTCACTGCTTTCTATCAGCACTAACATGCAACACTTGGATTGGATTACAACGACGCTAATGTATTTTGGCTCTTCTTGTAGGATATATAAGAATGGGTTGATTTTGGTGGGAAGCGAAGTCTGGGATCTAATAAACAGCCTTCAAACTTCTAAGCTTATCAAAAATCTGAGCAGCTGTGGTCAGAAGACAGGGAAGTTGCGCTTTGGGCCCATTGATGGTCACTACAGCTTGCCAACGGTGGTTGGGAGGATGAAACGCAGCTGCTTCCTTCACATTCTGAAATGGTGAGGACTTGGTGGATGGATGTGAATTGGCTTGTGTGAGGTCCTGGGGGGGGGGGGAGAGACCCAAACCACAGCTGCAGGGCAACAAGCCATCCACCCGCGTCTCTTTACTTCCTCGCTAGCATCTACGCCCGTTTCCTGCCTAAGTAAGGGTATTGCACAGCTGATAATGACGCGTAAAATAATAGCTGCACACATGATGAAAACACTTGACCCCCGACCTAAAGGGGATTTACATCCGACCTGAGTAATGCAGAGCGAGAGTCTCCAGCCGAATCAGTGCCTTCTCTACTTTCTGTGTGGCCTCAGGAAAGTGTGAAAGGAGACTGATTTGTGCGGGCTTGACTCAGGATGGGAGTGAGGAGCTGTGGTCACAACTCAATCTGTCCCATATGGGAGAGATGGGAAGGGATGAGCTGCATGAGGGGGATCAGTTTGTGAGGGTTTGTCTCATCAAATAGGAACAGGACTGCAGCAGATCAGTCATGCTAAATACCCCAGTAAACTGAAACATGTTTATTTCTTTTTTTTAAATCAATATTCATCATATAGCAATCCCAAGGAGTTAGACTTTGTGCAAGTGTTTAGTGACCCGCGTGTAACAACAGCTTTTATTGTTGACAGTATAAATAACAGCCAATAGCTAACAAGGAAATGGAGCGGTATTGCTGTGAGTATCAGCCTCTAGAATCCAGTAGCTGCTGGAGTGCATTTATAGTTTTTTACCATTTCCCAGACTTCCTTGATTATAATTTTCAGTAATACTACATTTATAATCAACAGCAGCTACCATTTTTTACCTCATTGCCTAAACACAAGACATGCACATGAACTTTTGGCTTATGAAGGTACTCAAAGGTTTTCTTTGGATGCTCTTTCTTTCCAGTCCAAATCACACAACATCCATTCATTTTCTGAAACCCTTGCTCATATCCCAGCTGTCGTGGGCTGAAAGGTGGGGTACAGGTTTTGGTTGGCAAAGATTCAGTTTAATTGTGCTAAGTAAGTTAGACAGGCAGCTGTCAGTCGGGGAACATTTATTCAAATAGTAAAATGACCAGTGTGTGTTGCCATCGGCTAAATCCAAGCAGCGCAAAGATGACCATGAAGGACCTTTCCAGCTGGACACAGAGCCTGGATGAGGTGCCAGGATGAGCCACCCTGGTGGAAAGTCTGTTTAGCTGGAAAAGCAGCTGCATGAGCTGGTTTGCTTTCAACCAGCGAATGAAACTAAAAATAAATCCTTAATGGAATAGGAGGAACTGATGATGTAACTTGTATCAGGTGAAAATAAAATAAAGTAAATAAAATAAAAATGAGTAAGTTTCTCCAGAGAAGGAGCATACCTTAACCTCTACAGTCGGCCTAATTGGGTTAATAGTCTTAGTCAATTTGGTCAGATTTGTCCAATAAAAACTAATAAAAGCTGAAGTGAAAGTCAACATTTTTTAAAAAGCTACAACTAAATCAAGAAAACCCACTGAAACTGAGCAACATTCATAAGGCACTAGTAAAAATAAATGATAATAAAAACAATAACTCTGATTGCTCTACCCTGTGGTAGCCTTGTACAACCCTGGACTGAAAAACCCCTTGAGAAAATAATGGATGGATCACAAATGATAGCTTTAAATAGTTAAATGTTACCGTTACGCCCTCTTTAACCCCTGCTGACTTTGCAGTGACAGTGCAAATGTCTTTTTCTGTTGCCTGGGATGATTTACTAATTGTATAGCGGCACAGGTCGGCTTCGGAAGAACGCTTCTTCTTTCTCCTCGCTTTAACTTTTAGCTGATCTTATTTAGCAATTTAAAACACAGCCCCCAAACTCTGTTATTAGTCTCCACTTTATGCGTAAGAGATAGCTTATAACAGTTTCCTTACATTGTAATTACGGTTGATTAGTAGTTATTGGCATATTTCCTTTCATTATGAGCAAACTCCAGAGCTCAATGCAATGTTTTAAAAACGCATTTCTGGTTTGCAAAAATCTTCTCTGTTCTGTTTCTAAATGATACAAACACAATGACTAAATAGAACTTTTTAATGAATAACCAAAAGCAAAAAGTAATAATGCACTAAAAGTTCTTTTGTTGGAGCCCGATTTATTCTACAGTTTATTCCACATCTTATCCATCTGCTGACATGTTCAAGTGGGTTTTAGCGAGACAAAGAAATCCTCTCTCGCTGACGTTGTAACACGTATTTATAAAATGTAAACCAAGGAGGTTGAGAAATGTGTTTACAGTAAACTTTAGAGGATGACGCTTCTTTCTGGAAAGACGCTGGCCTTTTAGATTACAGGAAGCCAACAGGATGCCCTCCTGCTTGTAGTTCCTCCATGATTTAGGCCCTATTACAATTCCCAGCAGGCACCTGCATCATGTAACTCCTCAGAGACAATATAAAGAAAAAGGGACCACAACACAGAGGGGATTAGATAGGTTACAGCTGGGTTTATCCTTTTCGTTTTTCCCCTTCACTGAATGCAAGCCTCTGTATTTTTATGCTTTGGTGGGATGTGTTTGGAAGGGGTCCCTGTCTATCAGCTGGGTTGATGGGACATTGTTTATAGTCAAATGAGCCGTACAGCATTATCCTCATGACAGACACTGTAATTACCTCATTCACACATGGACACCATAACATTGTGATAAAAATCAAACACACTCATGGACATCCATAAACAGTTGCTGGCTTGTGTGCATGAGGTGCAAATATGACTCACTGCATTTGAACCCAAAGACTTGCTAATGATACGATACATGCCGTTTAAACACTCCAGACATTTAACAGCACCGTTGGTCTAAGAGTATGCTGAGGGACTGGAAGAGAAAATTAATATAAGGACATGATCATCTGCTGGGTCAAAGTTCACCTTCCAGACTTGGAGAATGTTGTTCATCAGAGCACTTTGGAGACCTATTTGGATGCTGTTGCAGCTCTCAGGAAAGCGGTGGAAAAAGACCAGTAGACAGCAGCTACTCCATCTGTGAGTTTTGTTCATGATCTCCAGATGTTTGATGCTGATGACTTTGGCAAACTCGTAGCTTTAGTACAGAGATGAAATTCAAAAGGTGGGCTTCAAGTTTTAAAGTCGCCTTCCTGAACACAGTCCTTCATCTGTCTGGTCTCATATTTACTGCCTCATGTCCATTTACAGAAAATAAATACTTAAAAGAATTTAAAAGGTGCAAAAGCCCAGATTATTTTTTTGTTCAAGTATCAACTCATGAAGCGGCTGGGAGGTTTGGGAATATATGTGAATTCCACGCTTGGTTAAAGAAAGCATTGTGAAAATTTGCACATTACTGCAGGAGGCATAAACCTACCTAATCAAATTTATTTAGTTAAAACATGGGGAAAAAAGAACAGCGATAGTTTTCATTTCACTTGCCTTTCCTCAGAATCTGTAAAGAGCAAGATTCAGGTTTGGTGTCTAGTTTTTTGTTTCCATTTTGGTGAAAAAGTTAACATCCAGCAAGAAGCAGAAATCCCCTTTTCCAGAAATGGCTGGGGAGTATTTGAGAACTAAGGTGTAACCTCGACAAAATCACGGTCCAACTCAGTCTGTGCTTATTGCATACACCGAATCCCTTTTTAATAGGCACCCCCCAGCACGGGCTGGGCCTCATTGTACGATTACACCTAGAAAAAACCTTTTACTTTGCACCTATGGAACCAAATGCTGAAAACATGTTCGTAATAATATCCCCTTCCAGTGATGGATTGCTTGCTGAGGCTGGAGCACTGGCAAAGTGTCTGTTTGATTTGGATAGCTCCTCTAAGCATCTCTCCAGGTTTCGTTTTTCACTGTGTCCCGCCTGCTAATTTACCTCTTTGTATGTTAGTGCAGCTCTCACTCCCTCTCTCTCGCTCTCATTCTCTGCCTTTGATATTTTAATCTACAGTCAGAGATGGAAAAAACAACACAATGAGTTGTTGAAGACATATTTTTACTTTTAAGAAATAGAAAAAAGATGAACGGACTTTTAATTTATTGTTAAAGTGATTGAGTGGAAGAAAATCACTGCTGCTGTGCATCAATGCAGGTAATACAAGAAAGCATTTTTGATTTTAGTCGTTTTTGTGTTACCTACAGGTGAACCTTGGTTTAAGCCATACACAACAAAACTTGTTTTATGGTATCGGCACTGAAAGTAGACCTCCTGCTAACATAAATTCTAAAAAAAAAGAAGAAAAAAAAAACTTCTGGGAAGACACATATCTCTAAAGCGAGCTGAATCCTGAACACTGATTATTGTAAGCCCTCTGTGGCTGCAATCACGAGTAGCTCTCCAAGTGAAAACTCAGCCATCAAATGCACATCTCGAATCCTTGAGATCAAGAACGGAAACACAGTATTTGTAGATCACCCAGAGAGGCCAGTAAATCCCCAAACTGACAGGCTACATTCAGTATTTTATCAGCTCCTAGGACAGAGTAAGGAATCCAAATGATTGTGGTTTGCTTGCCAGAGTACAAGAAAAGATTTAGCAGTGTTGGCTGTAGGTTGTTGTCAATATCAATTTTGTTTGATCAAGCTACATCCGTAGATTTCCATTTAGTTTTTAAACATACGGAGGTAATGGTAAGGATTGTCTGGAAAGATGTCAGAGAGACCCCTTTCTTGAGGCTCACAAAAATAATGTGAAAACTGTAAAAAAACGACATTACATAAAAATATTTTCAATATACCAAAATAAAAATTGAGCAAGGAAGTGAAGCCTAAAAAGAACTGGACATAAATAAGGGACTGAAAATCAGTTGGAACAGGTCTTATGGTGGGATGAATACATATATTTGAAATCTTTGATTACGTTTTGATCAGTATGTATGGATCTTGTCAGACAAGACATGCAATGGTGAGTATCTACAGTCATGGTTGAGGATCTGTAATGTCTTTGCCTGAAGCGGTGTTGGAATCTTGTAAACATGGAATTACAAACACAGAAAAGTATCAACAGATTTTGATCCACCTGGAAATCCTGATTTGCACACTGTCAGTGCAGTAACAGCATCCATAGCTGGAAAAACCTATAGTGGAAAACTCTGAGTCATGTATTGGCCTCCCCAGAGCCCAAACATTAAATTATTGAAGCAGTGTAGGATCATCATGATAGAGAACAGAAACAAGGGCAGCCAAACCCCAAAGAAGAGCCCGAAGAACTAGTCCTGAAAACCACAAATTACAAGAGAGTTCAGGCTGTGCTGAAGAATAAACATGGGCATACCAAATATTGACTTTCAGTCTCATTAGGATTGGCTGAAGACATGTAGATCTCAGGACATTTATAGTCACATGAATCCTGCCCGCTCAGCTGCAGGAAAAATATGGATGTGATGTGATTAAAACCATGCAGATAATTGGTTCTGCTAATATCATTAGTGTCCACATGCATTTTCATGTTGCTGTTCATGATTAAACTTTGCACCCACTGGATTTTCCAATTCCTACACGTCCGCAGAGCTTTAATTTGAAAATCAGACATTAGATGGCTCATCACTCATGCAAATACTGTGTGCAAAGAAACAGTAGTGCAAATCAGCTTATGAGTATTAGACAACTCAGATCCATATGTGAAGCATGGAAGCATGGGGAAATGCGGTCCTTGGGAAAAGGCAGTTTTCCAGCACTTCTGCGAGCCAGCATGCCCTTTATTTAGCCGCCAGAGCTAATCACACATTGAGCCAGATTTAGCAGGGTGTGTTCTGGCATTTATTTACAGTCAAGTCCACAGCCAGGACATATCATCCATGATTCAGTAATTCACAGAGCCTGCTCTCCAGCACAGGCACAGTCCCTCAACTGCCACATTCACAGCTAAAATCATCCAGTTACTTTGGATTGAGCTCAAACATGAGGTCATCCTTCATCCAGCCACCTACTGCACCTCGTGATTGTGTGGACTGGCTGGGAGCACTGATGTGAAATGACCTTGTAAAAACCACATACAGGCGCTAATTCTACTGGCGCAGAGGGACTTCACACCTGATGACCAGCTTCAACTTGTTAGATTTCATTTGATACCAGCAGTAATAAAAGAATTGTGCCTAACTCTACATGGGGAAAAAAAAATTAAAATCCCCAATCACCATTTTCCACCATGTATCAGGTCTGGATCAAATTATACTTTTCAAAATAATGTATACAAGCCTGTTTCTTAATCTCACTAAAAGAGGAGATCTGTGTACCAAACAATTCTCTCAGCGCAAGAGAGCACGTCAATCAAAGAAAAGCTTCCTTGGCTTACTTGGATTATTACCTCATTTATATACGTGTCCTGAATTTTCCCATTCACAGGTGCGGTACACGTCACAGTGGATCAAAAAATATAGCTGTTTATGCTCATAGAAATATGATCATGGCTTCCCAGTTGCGGGTAAAGTGGGTTCATCTTAGTTGGGCCAAAGGCCTCCAAGTACATAAACATAAGGCCTGGAGCAGCACCAAACTTCAGAGCCACAAAGCTCCATGTTTTGCAGCTCTGGAAAGTTTTGATTCCAAAAAGGAAACCTTGCCATTATAAGGCAAGTGGGCAATGAAAATTCAATTAAGGCCCCCACACCTTTGGTGCTACTCAGCAGTGAAGTGAAACGGCACAGCTCGCCATTGGAGGGCCTCCTTTTTAAGAATTACGGCTTTGGTTACCATTTGGATTGAAAGCCCAGTATCCCATATCCAATTATCTGAACACATCAACACAAAGCTGGAATCACAGATTTCGTCTTGCGGTTCACAAGAATGTGGCTCCATGTGAGCTCATCTGAAATATGTCATTTTTATGGTTTGTTACTCGGAGATGATAATAAATAAACAAAACCGCTGTTGGGTGAATAAATAATTATGCTAGTTGCTTTGTCAGAGTTGACAAATGTGCTATTGTGGAATGATGTCTTTTTTTTTAATGACATAGAAAACATTTGGCTTTGGGAGCATTACCCTTAAATATAATACAACCTTTCGGTCTCTCGGTATTGAATAATCACTGAGTCGAAGCAGACAGTGAAATTCTCTCCTGGTAGAAATACAATCCAATTGTTCGATTTAAGTAAGACTCTAAATTTGCTCAGTTGGCTGTCCGGGAAGGGAACACATGGTGTTTTACGGGATATTTTTTCTGGTATCTAAAGTGTATTTCGAGCTGTATACCCAGCTGTATTTAATCCTTCGTTTTCTTTAGTATTTGTGGGTTGCACTGAAGGCCAAGAGCAGTAGAAGCAGTGCTGATCTCGACTGGGTGAAACTGAAATATACTTAAATGATATATGGAGTCCACAAAATATAATTATTAAATCCCTTTTTTTTGTATAGTTCTTATAATTTTGGTTTTATTGTCATAAATTTGTTTCAGGAAAAGAAACTGCAAACATTGGATTTGGTGTAATTGATCTTCCCTTTTTTGTGTTGTTTTGCATTTTCTCATTTTCATTTTCTTTTTTTGTATTTGTAACAGGTAGTGTACGTATATATTGTCATCGTTCTTCTTGTGAATATTTCTTTGGTTTTATTAGTTTTTTTTTTTAAGATTTTACTTCCTACTAGAGCCCCACTAACAACAAAAACATCATTTATGAATACAAAACTGGTTATTCTGTCATTCAAATATGATCACAGGGGGGAAAACTGCCAGTGAATATGAATGAAGAGTCACAAGCACACACACACACACACAGAAAGTGATTCATAAAATCCTCTAAAGGAGTTGGCTACAAATTTATGACCGCTTGTCTAAAAGAACTAATTTACTTATCAGGTAAGGTTTCCAGCCCTAAAATGTCTATCATTAAGTTTAAGTGTCGACACATCAAGCCGACATGGAGAGACATTGGTATTTATTTGGAGTCATGGTTGTGTCTACATCATACAGCTCAGTACAATTTAGAAACTCTAAAGGGAAAATCTGGCTCTTTCTTGGCTTCCTCTATTCATTGCCTTATATGGAACAGATTCGGTTTAAAGGGGATTTACCATAGCTTTAAATGTCTTATCACAGTTACTATCTCTTTACTAAAGGCAAGGAAACAGCAGTACATATATACAGGAAACACAGGAAATACAGGATCTTGTCCAATGCTGACATGTTAATTCTTTACCCCTTTATGCAATATTTAACTCACAGTACACCGTTACAGTCACCATCACTTTGCAGGTCCTGCTGACTCCCCACAATACCCCTCAAGCATTACTGCTCTCTGTTAGCAATTAAGAATAATTTATTCTCTGACTTGATGCAAGCCATATTGATATTTCCTCTCCCTCCACTCTGGATGGACGCAATGAGGAAAAACATGGCCTTAAAGGTTGTAAACATGAAGAGGATCTGGTTGAGAGATAATTACAGCAATTTCCATGATTCATTCATAGCAAAGCATGCCGATAACGTCCATGAACTCGGCAACATAATGACGACACTGAGGGATGCGAAGGAACGCTGAGGTTTGATGAATCACATTCAGTGCAGTGACTCCAGCGAGAAGTAAACAACACTGAAGCCATAAAAGGACAGCAGCGTTCTTGTGCTTCTCTCAGGCAGCCTTTGCCAGAAGCCAAGACCTCACTTTTTCATCACCACAGCACTTTGAAGCTCTAATCTCCAGAGTCCCATCCAGTCTCAAGCTACCGCTTCAGTTTCAATTAAAAGCAAAACAAAAAAACAGCAGTTTGTATGATGCTGCCTGACAGACTTAAAACTACGTTAATGAAGCAGCTTTATGTATCCAGAATCAGGCCTCAGCTCAGACTTTGGAAAACCTTTAATACGATCACTACTGTTCTTGCTGCGGCTAATATCCCTCCTGTCATTATTATTATGTCACTTGCTCCTTAACTGCTATTTCAGTTCTATGGTCTCAAATGGTTGGGTCCAGACACCAAGTGCTTGTAGTTGTTTTAAAGGAAGGCAGAGCGAGGAGCTAGTTATTATAGAGAGGGTGCACATTTTAAGTCTGTCTCTTCTGGCATATATACAAAATCCAGTCAGAGTAACGCAGGTCTGCCCACTGGCTTCCTCCCATTTAGACGCTGCTCTTTGAAAACCTCTATGGAGGCATCCTGTTGTTTCAGTCAGAAACAGAGCTCATGAAAATGGAGGGAAGTAGATCAATGCCAGATTAGAAGGACTGCTTCACAGCAGAAGGAGCAGGAACTATTTTATAACTTTAAATAATCCACAAAAACACTGAAATTAATTGGGGTCAATCATGGCCAACTAAACTACATAAGTAGGTCAGGATATAGGCTTCTAATATAACAACGTTTCCCATAGTTGTGATGGTAGCTCTGCCTTTGTGATGTGTGTGCATGCAAAAAGAGACACACCCTGGCTTTCTTAAACTATAATTCAATAAATTGTGACAAATAAATGAACAGCGCATTCAGCTGCCTCTTTCTCGTCTCCTAGGCGGACTCCAACTTTACCAGAAGCAGCTCACAGGAGATCTCAGAACAGGGACTATCATTACAAGCTCCAGTCGAACTCTGTGGACCACAAGACAGGAGACTCTCTGGAGATGCAGCTGAAGGGCAGCCACAACCGTGACCTGCTCTGCTCCCTAAAGGGCTGTGTCTAGCTAATAAAACAGCTAGTAAAAGGATTAATAGCACTCTTGGATGGAAAACCATAATAATGATTAAAAAAAGGCTAAAATGAGTCGCCAAAATATACTCGGGCTGCCTGCCCAAGTAAAGTATATGTGTGAGAAACACTGAACAGTTACTGCTACTTAAAAGGATGCACACAGGCAAACATGCTGCTATAACTACATCCACAGTCTGACAAAGGCTCATATTACTTACTCATACTAATAATGTGATACCAGTAGCAATAGCAACAACTTTTAATGCTAAATCATCTGTTCCAGCTGTTAGTGCTGGCAAATATTTGAACTTCTTATGTTGACAAAAGACAAGTAATTATAAAGAACCTTTACAGATGAAGAATAAAGAGCTGAAAATGAAAGAACATGCAATATCTGATATTTATTTACAGCATACTCGGCCACAAAACAGGCACAGTCAGTGGGGATGGAGAGATATCAAAACAAAACCCATCACTGCAAATGTGTTGAGAAGTAATTTAGATGACACTTGAAGGCTGTTCTCATTATGTAGCTCTGTGTTCGGCTGTCCAGACCCCTTAGCTCCTCCTCCTCTGAGCCGAGTCTGCTTCCAGCTATGACGGCTTTGTTCTTCCAAGGCCTCTTTGGGGCCTGCTAATGCAATCAGTGCGAAAAAGCTCGAACATAAAATATAATAGGGGGGAAAGAAGCGGGAAGAGTTATAGGGCTGGGATGAATAGTTTCCCCTTTGAGTTGGTTCCGTTTTCGTTCAATTTATTGCTCTCAGCTAGCTCCTGACCAGAGAGCTCTCTCTGTTTCAGCTCCACACCGGAGTCTGCAGCTCCCTGACCTCGTCTGCGAGAGCCAAACACATGTTCTGTTCAGCAGGTTCCCCTCAATCACCCCGACGCAGCAGCAGGACTTAGTTTAATCCGTTTGAATGCTAACATGTTGTATGTTGTCATGGAACGGCCTAACTGGAGATAAATGGGACTTTAAACGGCAGAGCCATGTAAAATCATCAAGATGTAGTTTGACTTTGCGTGACTGTGTGAATGGAAGTGAAACTGAAGAGGCGAATGCACTTTAACCTCTTTAAAAGTACTTAAATAGATAAGTTTATACCTATGAGTCGCCAGAGCACACCCTAAAGTAAAACAGATATTTTTTTTTATTTTAGAGATAGAGTTTGGAGTGCAAATTCTCACCAGTAATAAAACATAAACTTGATAACCTACACAGACATATTTTAGTCATCCAGGTCAGGGTAATCTAAGGAGCCTGGAAAGAAAGCGACTGGACTTCTTTAATTTTCATGAAGATGTGTCACCGCTCACTCAAGAGGCTTTAGAACTGAAGATGCCTTTTCGCTTTCTTTCCAAGCTCTTTATTCTACTCATTAAAAATATAACTTTTAAGAATGAAATCCAGGGAGCAGTAAACTGTGAAGGTCAGACACACAGAGTTTGTGACAGGAATTTCCCAAAATTGCTCTTTTTCTATTCAGGTGTGAGCAGACGCTTTCAGATCTACATCACAACATGACAACACAAACGTATGTTTTACAAGAGGCCAAACACATCAGTGCAGTCCACTGTGAGTCAATAACTCCCCACGAATGCTGCTCTGTTTTAAAAATGGATGCTCACACCCATGTCGAGCTGAGAGCAACATATTGATTTTATTTGATTGCTTTTAAAACCATTTAAACTTCAGCTTTTAGCATCACAGTTACCCTGTTAACAGTTAATTAGAGGTGTCTATGTGATGGAAAAACCTATTTTTTCCTCTGTTATCCTCAGGAAGCACACATCAAGCCCAAGATGGAAAAAGTCAGAGTCAGACAAACGCTTTGTGGATTTTGATTGGAAGCAAAATTAGCTTCAAGCGTTGGCTTTTTGAGACATGTTTAGTTGTGAAAAAATGAGTCATTCCCTCATGTTTCAAAAACTGAAAAGCATCACTTCGCAACTTCTGAGTCCATGATCGCCGGTGCATTCTCACCAGCGATGGGGCTGCACGGAGTTGGCGTTTCTCGCTGAATGACTTCAACATTGCCTTTAGGAAATCAGACTCTGGTTCCAATCCCAACAAGGACGTTTATGTTTTTCCTGTACAGTCATATAGACTATTTGAAGCTCCAAAAATGGAACCACACGCATGGATGACTTTACTGATGATTTACCTTTACGGCTAACGGTTTGACTGCTGTGGCTGATTTCTCTCCAGCAGGCAACACGCTGTGAGGTGATGTATTGATCACAACAATCTGTGTCACTTTGCAGAGAACACTGCTTTGATGTAGTGATGCCAGAGGCTCAAAAGGCACTTTTTCGTGTGACAGTGAAGCGGTACAGAGCACAGTGGGATATTTTTCTGGTTTCATCCTATGAATGATCTCAGTCTGGATATTTGGAACTCATCATGTGAAAAAGGCCTCGACCCTTATTTTTTTTTCCTGTACTCATAATTTAAATTTGTGGTGTTGAAAACTGCAACAGAGAAGCCCATCATGAACTAAGATGCCAAACAATGTCTGTATTTGGCCGAACAAAGTTCTGGTTTGGGTATCGCGCATCATCTGCGGACACAAAGGGACAAATAAGTCAAATAAAATCTGGCAACTGAGCAAATCTTTGTTTCAGTTTTACAGATTTAAAGATTTTTTTTCATTTATGTATTTATTCTACATATTCTTCATGTGTAGGGCTACAGTTAACAAATGGACCAACTTGCTCATAATGCTATTTTCAAGTGAAGACTTTTGCACATTACAGTGCAAAGGTCTTGAGCCACCTCTCGTTTCTTCATATTTTGCCAGGAAAATGGTAAATAGGTGCAGTGACTTATTAAAGCGGGCAGAAATACATTTAAATACAGTATATAAAAGGCAAAAACAGAGTTTGTACAAATTTAATAAGCTTAAAAGTCAATGTTTGGTATTGACACCTTTGTTCTTCAAGAGAGTTCAGATGGAACAGCTTTAAGTGGTCTTCAGGAATTCTTGATGCCTTTTGTTCTGTTCTCTGTCAAGATGACGCTACACTGCTTCAATAATATTGAAGGCCAAGGGCTGGAGAGGCCAGTCCATGACTGCTAGTGTTCCACCATATATTTTTCCAAACTTTTACTTCACTGGTAATGCATTTGCGGTCATTGTCATGCTGATAAATGAAGCCACTGACAATCAGAAGCTTTCTAGCATTGTGCATCAAACATAGCCCCAAACACTGACTGAATTCAATTCAATTCAATTTTATTTATACAGCGCCGAATCACAACAACAGTCGCTTAAATGTGCTTTATATTGTACAGTAGATCCTGCAATAATAGAAGCAGAGAAACTATGACCCCCTATGAGCAAGCACTTTGGTGACAGTGGGAAGGAAAAACTGCCATTTAACAGGAAGAAACCTCAGGCAGTACCAGGCTCAGGGAGGGGCGGGGCCATCTGCTGCGACTGGTTGGGGTGAGAGAAGGAAAACAGGATAAAGACATGCTGTGGAAGAGAGACAGAGATTAATAACAGGTATGATTCAATGCAGAGAGGTCTATTAACCCATAGTGTGTGAGAAAGGTAAGCGTCAACGGTGTTCTATACATGGCTGTAGACACTCACTATTGTACCAACTCTCTCTCTCTATATATATATTGATATATTGATCACGACTTAAACCACAAATTTCAAACTTGGATTTACCACTCCATAAGATTTGTTGCCATTTGATGTATGATGTATTTTTGCAGCAGGCTGCTGGTGTTTAAAGAAAGCATTTTAAATCCTTTCTTTGCCAAGTTGTAGACATAACACTGGTTCATCACTTGAGTTAGGAGCCTTTTCATGCTTCAGTGATTCATAGGTCAGCGTTAAGTGGCTTAAGAAAAAATAAAAAACATTCATCTGAACATCATGTACAAGGATTGAGCCCCACTCTCTCTCTTAGGCTGAGTCCATTTGTGCTGCTTGCATCTCCAGTTGTGTTCTATCCGTCATTACTAACAACTCGTAGGTGAAATAGCATTCCCTTCACCACAGTAGGACAATAAAGCAATCTATATGACTACAGTTGGTATTTTTTCATTCAGTGTTATTTATTGTGATTGCAATTTATGGTATTGCGTGCATCTATTACTGCCGCTAGTGCAGGTCACTGTGCAAACATAGTGAAGTGGTCCTTTAGTGAATTGTAGTTATGAAAGTATTGTCCTTTGTTAAATGCTATATCATAAAAGGCAGGAAGAAGAAGCTAAAATTTCAGTTTACAGAGTTTCAGTCAATAATTTGTATTTAGGATTCTGACAGATATTCAGCCAACATTTTATCACCATATTGTTTTTGTTGTATTGATCTTATTATTTTAATAAAGGATATGCTTGTTATATTTGGAATGTCATTCTTGAGTGTCCTGACATTTAGACTGATATTTATTCTGTTTAAATGCTTCTTTAAAAAGCTATTTTAGTCTTTTGTCACATAAGTAATGTGTGGTTTACATCCATTGGTCACGCCTTATTCGGCTTCCACTCCTTATCACAGTTATGATGCATAACTGTGCATCATAACATCAACATCAACATCAACATCAACATCAACTGTGTTCCTAGAGTATTTAAAAGTAGAATGGGAGGCAGAGCCTTCAGTTTTCAGGCCCCTCTTCTGTGGAACCAGCTTCCAGTTTGGATTCGGGAGACAGACACTATCTCTACTTTTAAGATTAGGCTTAAAACTTTCCTTTTTGCTAAAGCATATAGTTAGGGCTGGACCAGGTGACCCTGAATCCTCCCTTAGTTATGCTGCAATAGATGTAGGCTGCCGGGGGGATTCCCATGATGCATTGAGTTTTTCCTTTTTCCTTTCCAGTCACCTTTCTCACTCACTATGTATTAACAGACCTCTCTGTGTTGAATCATATCTGTTATTAATCTCTGTCTCTCTTCCACAGCATGTCTTTTATCCTGTCTTCCTTCTCTCACCCCAACCGGTCGCAGCAGATGGCCGCCCCTCCCTGAGCCTGGTTCTGCCGGAGGTTTCTTCCTGTTAAAAGGGAGTTTTTCCTTCCCACTGTCGCCAAAGTGCTTGCTCATAGGGGGTCATATGATTGTTGGGCTTTTCTCTGTATCTATGAAGCGCCTTGAGGCGACTTTTGTTGTGATTTGGCGCTATATAAATAAAATTGAATTGAATTGAATTGAATATGCTCTTCTGTGAAATAACACAACTGCGTTGGAATTGCAGTATAAATGTGTTTGAATCCTGGTCATTATTTACTGTCTGCTCCCATCAAATTTCTCTGGTGCTACTTTTTGCAGAGTCTCCGCAGGAAAAACGCCGCTACCCCATTTGGCCATTGTTAGAAAATGATTTACGAGAGAAAACCTCACACAGAAAAGTACGATTGAAAACTTGGAGAGAGGTTTAAATTCCTGATTGTTTCTGTAACATTTTGGTTTCAGGCATCGTTGCACGTGAAAAGTGAAGTCAGTTCAGTTTGAGCTGTAAAACCTCTGCCTTCCCTTTCTTCACTTCAGCGTAATCATGTAATATGTTTTAGGTGCTGGTCTGCTTCACCTCACAAAACCATTCAGGAACCGTTTCACTGTCTGGCTTTCATCACCGAACGCTCCGTCACTCCTCCTTGACCGCTGCATGTTGTTTAATCATCCTCACCCCGAGACGTGCGTCGTCGAGTCTTGGACGCTGTTGCCTCGACTGTATACGTGTCGAGGCTATTGCCTCGAGGCTTTTAATGTTCTGACATTTCCATGAACACACCAAGCAGCTCTAGCAGGGATGCTGCCATATGCTACTTCTAACACAACCATTCACACTGATTACATTTGGTATTGCCAAAGTTTGGATAGTTAAAACTAAAATTTAATGTTTCAAAGTAAAGGTTTTTGACATCTTCATATAAATAAATGCTAATTTTTGCCCAATTCTGTTGCTGATTGCTATAACATAGCAGTGATTCAATGTTTCCCATCTGTGATCTAACTTCATAAAAGCTTTTAAACTTGGCATTTTGAACACTTTGGATTTTCATGAGAAAAATCCTTTGGCTCACAGGAAGTAAAGCATTTTATGATTCCAGATTTTTTGTAATAAAAAAAGGAGAATGACTGGTTTGGGGAGGTGTTCTCTACTTCAAAGACAAAATCCTCAAGCTAAACTGCACTGTACTGAATTATCAACATCACCAAGTATCACGCTATACACTAGAGCAAATCAAGTGCTCCCTAAATCAGTAAGAGAGGGCTATAGAGTGGTGTATGCAATGCAAACCAGTACAACTAATTTATATAACTGCCTGAAAAAACACCACAAACTCCAGGATAATTCATACATTAATTATTTTTCCAAAGTGACAAAACCTGCACTTTAGGAGTTTTCTTTTATTTGGTTTTAGGAGATGCACTTTGGTCAAGCAAATAAACATCATATGTCTGCAGCGATGTTTTAATTACCTGAAATTTAGTGTCCTATAAAAGTGAGAGCAGCTCCCTTTTGATTTAATTAGTATTTCTAATTTTAAATTTTCTTCATTATTTACTAAATTTTGGATAATAAGAAGGAGCAATGACTGTATAAAATATGGGCTACCTAATATTTCCCCCAAAATGAAGCCAAAACGTCTCTATTGCCCCCCTGGGGTCGGGCTGCAGTATAGGTCTTAAGCCCGCCTCCTGGGCTCAGACTAAAATACTAAAGTAATAGCTAAAACTTTCTCTCTCTCATCACGCTTATTTGTGTTCAAGGGGTCTCCTTTTTCATAAGTTTGATTCTAATTACTACCAAAATGCTGTTAAATTGGGCTGCAACGTCATCATAACAGCTTTGACTGGCAGCTGCAGTGTTTGGGAATGGCAGAAAGAGCGGGGACAAACGGGAAATTTTGGCTTCATTTTTGTACAATGGGAGGAAGTGCAGCGAGGTCGTCCATCTTTCATACAGTCATTGAGAAGGACCAATATGATATTGATGCAATGATTTATACATTAAAAGGAATATCGCACTATGTGGACGTGAAAGCAGTGTTATGTTTAAGTGCAATAAAAACATTTGTCACTAAAACGAGTGAATAACTAAGTAACTTCCATCCATCCATTCGCTTCCGCTTATCCTTTTCAGGGTCGCGGGGGGCGCTGGAGCCTATCCCAGCTGTTAACTAAGTAACTTGATTTCAATATTGATCAAAATATAAATATAATCATAATATAAAATCAATTTGGCCATAATCATACAGCACTGCTTTACACCACGAACGACTGCCTTTATTCAGGATACAAATATCCTTTTAAGATTTGTGGGTACGTTATTGACAATCCAGGAATTGTCAAATTTCTCCTCCTACAGTTAAAATATTTCTGATGATAAACATACATGCCTGTACTCGGACAATAAAATAATACAGTCATATTTTTCTGGATGGAGTATTTTAACTTCATTTTATGGTAATACCTTTACAAGGAGGGGCTTTTTTGAAGGGGTACTTTTACAGCCTTGCCAAAGATGGAAGTACATCTTCCAGCGCTGTATATTTAGATTTCTCTCCAGGGCCTTAAAAGTATATTTCATGTTGGTGATCAAAGTGTATGAACCTGTGGGCAATACTACAAAGAAAGTCAGAGAAAATCCAAAAGAGTAGAAACTTTGTTTTCTATATCAATGATTCATTTTGAGGAGCTGGCCCTATGACTTGGTCATTTGAAGTTTTTTTTCTGTTTACTTCTGCTTTACCCCCAAATATCCCCTCTTAACATTTGGACTGAGCAACTTACACCTTCAGTCATTTTCAGGAGTCAAAATCCTCCAGCTTTCTCTTGGCAGACTGGACCCCATGTGGCAAATTTCTATAGTTCAAATGCAGATGTTAAATTCAACAAACCTCTTCCTTTAATACATCCATGTTAGTAATTTGCTTTTTTCTCACTTAATGTTCATGTTTCTTCAGCTGTCAAACATCAAAAATCCCTTAATCTGTTGTTATGACATTCATTTTTAACTAATACCACAAATATTATCTACAAATACTAACACACAGTATAAAAAAATTATCCTTAAAATATCAACTTAATTAAAGTAGACCATGCTTTCCTCTGCTACAGTCATACAACTGTATATCACCATTGAATATACAAGTCATCCCATAAGCAGCAATAATAGTCCCCATGTCCTCTTCTGAAGGGGTTTGTGTAACATATGGGACACATTTGAGACCAGCTGTGGGCGTTTTCAGTCACCATTCTTTATATTGTCATATGGCGAGGTCATTCACGCTGTATGTTCAATGAATGTTGTGTTCCTACACAGTTCGCACATTCAGTAAGAATCAGTTTGAAGATAGTTTGCCCTGCTGCTTCCTTTGACTTGACAAGAGTCATCAAGAAAGGAGTCAAATATCGAGTGCGGCAATGGAAAGCTGCAGATGAAGGAAGGGAGGAAGGAAGTCGGATGCAGGAACCGCATAGATCATGGTTTTCAAAATAAACACTCTGACCAAATATGCTGCATCCAAATTGCTACTGGTGTATTTTGTTGTGGTGCAGAGGTCAGAACCAGAATGCACCACAGACTGGTATCTCTGTGTTAAAGACAGCAATCACCACACCTCACAATCAGGGCACTGACCAATAGGGCTAATGCTCATTTCATATTATTGCATCAATATGAACTGCGTAGTGTTTACTGATGAGTCAAACACAGACTTTCCTGCCTGCTTGTTTTATTAAAGGTTTAACTGGTGTCGGCCTTTTCATGCATCTAGTGTAAGGCTGAAGTGTAGAAAACCATGAAGTCATCAGTAAACTGAAGATAGGCCGAAACTCTTCATCGGTATCAACAGTGCTGTAATTGTTTATCGTTGTTTGTATTGTACATCTGAATGTTGATATTGCTGATTAGCTTAAAATGAAAGTGAAGGCAATGATTTCAGTCAACAAGGCAACAGAAATATAAACAACCTGCATAAACAGAATCTGCAAAGAGGAAATTAAATATGACAAAATAAAAATCGACCACCAAATAATTGTGACATCTTACGAAATGATCAAGCGCGAGAAATCAAAATATTGTGGCACTTTTTTAAAAAAAGGATAATGAGATACTACAACTTTTGAACAGTAAGCATGACAGATCTTTCGAAATGGCTGAGTGACTCCAGGTGTTTCCAAAACAGATGTTGTGTGCAGGAAATTAACTCTTTAATTAAAATTCCCCCGGTAGTTTGACATTTAACGTCATAATTAAGAGAGCCTGTGGGAGCCTGTGGGGGTCCAAATCCCCTCTCCACCATCATCGAAACTCTTAGCCGCTTAGTCATGATGCAACACTGCTGCTTTACTTCCTCAGTTCACTGCGAGGGGTAAGCATCTGTTTCCACCTCATTGTAGCCTTTAAAATGAACGCGTGCACACGAGTGACCTCTTACTGTAAATGTCCTCCAGACAAACACAAGGGGTCGATTGGATTTTTCCCCCCTTTTTAGTGCACGTGTGGGGGTCTATCTACAGCCACAATGACCATATATGAAACAGAATGCCCAAACCACAACCATGCAGCACTGAAACCCATTTAAAGGAATGAATAAGACAGACAAAAAGGTCAAGATGTGAAGGATCATGATGGAGTTTAAGGTTTGAGGAGGACGAGGTGGCGTCTGCTTTGTGTCCTGCACCTCCTGCAGCTAAAATCTGAGACTATTCTCATTCTTGGGACATGATGCTCAATTCTGAATCAAATCTTTGTTACATATTGTTATTATAACTCATCCTGGGCATGCATTATCAGGCAGTGGTGCTTCAAACAAACAAGAGGAACTTAACAGTAACAAGATGTCAAGCTTTGAAAGCTTTGTTTTTCTCACTTGTTTTGAGTGCCGTTTGGCAACAGAACGTGTGGTCACATTATTCGCTGATCGTCGCCGATGTGGTTGGAGATGTAATGTTTTGGGTGGAGCATAGTACTGACAAATAGGGCCTGTGTGGATTAATCCATTTACTTTTGATCAATTGGGAGACTTGTTGACCGCTCCCAGGGCAGTTTATGGCACGGCATTTTAATCAGCTCGCCTGGTTGCATTTAATCGTGGCTTTAAAGTGAGTTCAAGAAAGAGGAAGTGGTTCCTTTTAGATAAGCTTGGTTATTTGTTTCTTTTATTACTGAGGTCTTTGTTCTTCTTGCTTTAGACACACTCATTTGGCTATGCAAGATTTGCAAATTATAATGTCTACAACTTTCAATAGTCTTCTTTAAGCATGAGTTTAAGGATTCAAATGTCATCACAAGGGCTAATTATCATGGTAGTGTTAAATGTATCTTAATATTGTGTACATATATACATAAAAAGGGAAAAATTTGTATTTGAAAGTCAACAATCATCTAGACAATCATCTGAAAATGTATTTTTCATGTAAATCTGCTAAAATCCTGACAGTTTTAGAAACATTTAAATATGCAACAAGAAAACTGTTGTGTAGCCTAGCTCTAATGTCATTGTGAAGATAAGGACAAAGTGTCACGACCAAGTGTGTGGCAGGCAGAGAGAGGACCCAGAATGAGGATTCAGCAGACAGACTTAAGTCAAAATCACAGCTACAGGTGGCTGGTAAAGGTGAGGAAAACAAGAACAAAACAAAGAAATAACAAAGCAGGATTCATATGAGCTGACAAGGGAAAAACAAAGTGACAGATGCTCACACACCAGGAGATTAGACACAATAAAAAAACAGAGGGAGACACAAACAGTATATGCACATGAGGACATTAGCGCAGAGTGAACACACCTGGGAGCGCAGCTGAACAGAATCTAACTAAATGGTAAATGGCCTGTATTTGTATAGCGCTTTACTAGTCCCTAAGGACCCCAAAGCGCTTCACACATCCAGTCATCCACCCATTCACACACACATTCACACACTGGTGATGGCAGCTACATTGTAGCCACAGCCACCCTGGGGCGCACTGACAGAGGCGAACTAATGAGAAAACCGAATATATCGTACATGAGACAAGGGACCATCAAAATAAAACTGCAAGTAACAAAGACTGAGACCAGGACCAAGACACGTGAACGTGACACAGACAAAAAGGTTAAAAAGGAAAAACACGGAGACAAGACTGACTGCAGAAACAAAACAAACTTCAGAGACAGGGCACAAGGGGCCAGACAGATATAGGGACTCAACTAAGGAGAAAGGGAAACAAAACACGGACACAAGACTGACTTTCACAGGAGACACTGATGACAAGGCACAGAGACGAGACTAGGACAGACAGGACACGAAAAGGAAACTAATATAATCAAACAAGAACCAAGGACTAGAAATATAAATGACAAATCTCAAAGGCACTAAGGAATACTAAACTCAAGACTAACTAATACAGAGCTTGAATTTAAATACTTCTTCAATCCAAAGAAGTGAATTATAAGTCTAGAACTTAAAATACTGGGTCGGACACCCGGGACCATGACATAAACACTCCAGCGTTAGTAGCTGAAAGTTGGTGGTTAAATTCATTCTGGGTAATGATCAAACATAATGAGTGTGTTTAAGTGAGTGAGGAGGGGTGACCATGTTAGCTCCTTTTACTGAGACTAGTTGGCGCTGTGATAGCTGGAAAACTAATCAGAGCTAAGTGAAAGAGTCAAAGGTTAATCAGAGCAAAGAGATTCTCTTCCAGCAGCAGGTCATGGCTAAACTGAAGGTTTGTAACGCGGCATATGTGGACCTAAAACACTTAATGAAAACAGAATCGCTTACAAAGCATGAGCATGCACACTAAAAGTGAGCACACCATTATAAGACAGCCACAGAGACAGATAAACAACTTCATTCCAGAAATAAATAATGCAAGAGTCCATTTAGCAAATGTATAAACAGTGTTGGGAAGGTTACTTTTAAAATGTATTCCATTACAGAATACAGAATACATGCCCTAAAATGTATTCTGTAACGTATTCCGTTACGTTACTCAATGAGAGTAACGTATTCTGAATACTTAACATATTATCGTGCATTTTACAACTACATGAATGTACTATTGCTGTGTGATTTATTACTGTTACTGAAGGTCCGCGGCTCCGAACCATAGTAAAGGGACCTCTGACTAATACGGGCTGGTAGCCAAAAAATAGCTTTACTTTGTTGTCTGGGTCAAGTTTTAGAGAGAGGATTTGAAAGGCTGCTCCAACAGGAACTTATTGTTTCGGAGGAAAACACGAACAAAACGTACATTCGAGTTTTAATAGCTTACTTACAACTGGGCTCGTCAGGCACTCTTCTTGGCTGCAGTGGTTATTATTATATTTACATGCTTCCAGCTCCCGTTTCTGCTCGATGATAACCCCTACTTTTTGACTCTCCTTTTTCTCCCACTTCGCGCTCACAGACACATAACGAGTATGGCAGTCCATTCTCCCTGCAGCACGGACTACACTGCCCATGAGGCTACATTCTTTAGAGCTATGCTTGTAGCATTCTGCCTATTAGCTTAGCACAACAACAACAACAACAAAAAGGTGCTCTCTCACCCAGGAAACACGCAGAGCGTCACCCTGTAACCATGGCAACCGCAAGCTGCTGCCTGGAACAACAGAACGTAGCTGTCAAACAAAACCCAAACAGTCCTGACCCGCCACAATATGAAACAGGGAAGTACCGCCGTGTAATCCATTTGTTTCAACAAAGTAACTGTATTCTAAATACCACCTTTTTAAACGGTAACTGTAACGGAATACAGTTACTCATATTTTGTATTTTAAATACGTAACGGCGGTACATGTATTCCGTTACTCCCCAACACTGTGTATAAAGAAGGCTGTCTTGAAGTGGTCCTAAGAGACTTAAAATGGCTCTAAATCTGGTCTCGGGAAAGGAAACAGTGCTAAACGCTTAAGGTGGATCCAATTTAAACTGTTGTTAAAAACGAGCAAAAGCTATCATGCTGACCTTTACTGTATTTCTTTAAATTCAATTTAATACAATTATGTAGAGTGGAGTGCCAACTTTTATTTTTTGACTTCTGGAGCATGGCAGAAAAAGCCTTAACCTCTTAAGCCCCAACGCCCCCTGATACGGGGGCAAAAGGCAGGAGATCAGTTAGGCTTGGGGCTTAAGAGGTTAAGAACCACCACACTGATGCAAGAGGAAAACTCAGATCCCACTCTTCACTTAAACTGTTAAGACTTCTGCATAATTTGTAATGAATTAAAGCTAAAATTAATGCAAATTAGAGGTTTCTGGTGCTCCACACTTCTGCTTAATGTTTTCCAGCAGATATAATTGGATAGATTATCTTCACTGCCAATGTTAACTGGTGTTGTCCAATTCACACACGGCTGTGCTGTTGTTGATGATGGGCAAAACAGGCTCTGGGGAAAAGATGATGGTTTTGGTTAAATGTTAAAATAAACATGTTTAGCGTGGTGTCACCATTAGTTCCTTCAACATTTGACCACGTGTTAACCAGCTGTCAGAATTCACTGACAGCAAACATGTTGCAGATCTTTTTGCTCAATACATGACTGACTGTATTAATAAGGTTCCTATTATATACAGTATATACAGCAATTTTCTTCTGCTGTAAATATCTTGTAACAGATGATGCAAGCACGCTGCTTAGTTGTACTAGTATTGCTAAGCCTAACAGACACAACAGGACATAAACATCAGATTTTAAAATGAAGATTTTGCCGCAGTGACGGCAGAGCCTCCAGTGAGTCCCTATCTCCTCACAAAGCGGGTATGTCCATGTCTGTGAGAGAGCCGAGAGAGTTTAAGTCTGAAAAAAATGCATAGGACAGAGAGAAAGAGCGAGAGCGAGAGTGGCAGGGGTTGTGTGTTTGTGGATGCATTCCAGTGGGGCCACAACCTCCGGAGCAGATTTGGAGTTTGAGCCGTGATGCAGCCGAGCAGAGGGAGCCTTTGCAGAAACAGGCGGCTGATCCAATGCCAGATCGCTGAAAGATGAGGGGGGCTGAGTGGTAGCAGGCAACTGACCCCTCTAATGTTTGAAAACAAGTCTGTATCCCATCCAAAAATAATCCCGCTTTTGTTTAAAAAGTAAAACATGAATTATGGATGTTGTAATTCTGGTTTTGCTGCATTGTGCTTTTGTTTGTTTGTTTGTACTTGGCATTTGGCTGCCTTAAAGACAAAATCAGGCAAAGATGATGTGAAAACACCACGGCGCCATACATTCACAAAACTTCAGATATATTTGTGATTGTTCCTCAAAGACTTCCTTTGCAGTTGGGACTCCAGACAATGGCTGCAGTCTTCAGAGCAGAGTAAGTGATTATTCTGGTGGTCGTGGGCCTGCAAGCCTCAAATGTCAGAAGCCAGAGGCAGCTTTGGTGGTTACTAAATTATATGAAGTACGAGCTAAACCGGAGGCTGAGGACACACAGCTGCGGACAGGATCTGACACCATCTCGCCCGGCCAGAGCACGAAAAAAAAAAATGCAGAAAGGAAGTGAAAAGCCCTTAAAGTTTCTGGAAGAGGCTGAGGATCTGGTTCCAGCAGGAGTCTGATTGACTGCACATTGCAGTTCCTGACAGTCTATATAAGCATTTACGATTCCAGTGCATCAGTGTCCTCGAATCCTGCTCTAAAGATCTGAGTGAGGATGTCTCATGGCTCACTGGCAGGCGAGCGGCTGCTGCAGTCTGAAATTATATTCTCGGTCTGATTCTGAGCATCATGTTGACCAAACAATCCCTCTGAAACGAATGGAAAACAGATCAAGCTGAGGCCCTCGTATACAGTTGGATTGTATTACACTGACCTTGAGACTCTTTAATAAACTTTGCACATACTGTATGTAATGGTGTGTTTGCTTCTGCTCAACCCCGTCCCTCTTCTTTGTCCATGTGGCTAATTGAGATGTCCAGCAGTTTTCATGTTAGCATCTTTGCTGCTCAGATTGTACAAACAGTCTTTCTGACATTTTTCAGTTCTCGTCCACTTTTCCCCCGCTGTGCTTCCAAACGTTTCGTGAAGGAGAAAAACAGGCTACAATTTTAAAATGTTTTCAAATCCCCTCTGATTTCTCTGTCTCTGTTGCTGCCACAGACCACCCATTTCCTTAAAGTATCACACTTAAAAAAGAAGCACTTTTGATCTGATGTGACCCCGAATAGATAAAACTGTGGTCTAAATGAGCTGCTAATGGCGTGGAGTAAACGCTTTTTCTTATGTTTTCAACCCAACTGTAAAGGTCTCGGCGACGACTGAACAAGAAAGGTTTGGTGAAGCAGATAAATGGTTAAAAAACGTAAGCGGGAGAGATTAAACTGCAGCACTCGTGTTTGATGGTAATAGCTGCGGAGTTCTGTTGGGAAGCAGCCCTGAACAACTATGTGCCTCTGGACATGCGTAAGAGAGATTCAGAGGGACGCTGTTTATAGCCAGGCAATTTTCACGGTGGCAGTGAATCAGTGATGGCAGCAGAAAAGAAAAAAGGGGGGAATAAAAAGAGAGTGCATTTTACCCACACTGGTAAAGAAAGAAAGGACAAAACCCACACAAACAGCTTACTGTGAAGAAAAAAAAACAATAAAAAAGATTGTATTTAGTCTGTGTTGAGGACTATCTTCAGCATTTGAATACACATCATTTTCTAACACAACTGAGAAATAGAAATATTTACTCTAACCGAGCCAAAGACAACAACTGTTCGGTGAACAAACTAACAGTACCATCAGGGCTGTAAACTTCTGAAACTGCTTTTGAAATATTTGCTTTTCCCTTCATGAGTAGAGTCACGGTTGGCACACAGCAGACCGGGGTAATATGTGAAACCAGGGGTGTTGTATTTCAGTGCTGCTGGAAAACTGAATTCTTTATCTGATCGCTTTAAAACACAACAGGCAGCGTGTTCTGACTGTCATGTAAGCAGATCAGGGATATGTTTCACAAATCAACACAAATCAGAACAATTTTCTCGTCCAGTGTTTTGGAAACAAGGAAAAAAGAAAACGGCCGAACACACATGGGTTCCTAATCACCTAAGTTTGAAGCTGTAAATGACCTGGATGTTGTCCATGATGACTACTTAGAACTTACAACTTAGAACTTTTATTGTGATTGTACAGTTGCTTGCACGGCGAAATTAGGTAGCAAGGTCACAAAGGTGCGAAAGTAAAGGAAGATATATATTTTAAAAATAAGAACAACAATATAAGAACACTATGTACATGATGTTTGGGTTACAGGAAGCATTGTGGGGATGTGTGCAAGGGTAGTGTAATAAAATATAATAAATAATATATAAGGGTGGAAGGGGTGTGCTTGTTAAGGATAGGACTTCCTGACCTAGTGGACCCAGTGGATCAACATCACAAAGAAAGTGATTTGGTATTATAGTGATTTACTAAATACAGTGCATACCATAAACAGGAGCCAAAACATCAAGCAAAAGGTTCATTTGAAACCAAAGTAATGTGTTAACAGATGTAAGTCACACAGTTTTGCAAAGGAACCAACCCAGATGGCAGCAGATCAACAACTTTTGTGTTCTGTGTTGTATAATTATTGTTTTTGTCAAAGGAGTCTGATGACTTTATCTGCTGCCTATTGCACTTTTAAACTGATTGATTTTTTAGGTGACTACAGTATATTTTGCTGTCTGCGCCACAGTCTTGTGTGAGGAGAAAAAGGGAGAAACTGCAGTGAATGTAACTGACAGCAGTGCGCAGCCTCATGGCTCTATCACAGCAAGACCATTTCAATAAATTAGATGAATTACATCAGTGCATAATTTATTTTTCAACTGTATTTATTCTGGGCCTGCTTTCAAGTCATTATCTTAATAATAAATACCAAAGAAAATAAGTTTTTATTCCAGTTTATAAGACTAATTCCCAGTCTCTTCCTCATAGATTATAAATCTAACACTGGTATTGAATCCATATTTAATATTGGCAGGTACCCACACCTGGCAGGAGTGCTAAATCAAATCACAACCATTATAATTCAGTTTTTGTGCATGGTAATTACATCAGATGAAATTGTGAATATACCTACTCTCTGCACAACTCTACCACCCACCCTCTGCACGCCTGAAGCCTTGAATATCTGCTGCCGATTACTACCCGAGCTAAATAAATGTTTACAGTCTTTACTTTTCAAAGTAAAGGCAGAGCGGTGCACACTTACGACAGGCAACAATTAGCTTATGTCTGTGTCATTATACAACTTGGAAAATATTGACATTGGTCAGTTGCTGACGTCAGCCGTTGGTTCTGGTAAGACGTTGATGGGCCTAAGTGTAATATGATGACAATTATGAAGTCATTTAGGCAAATCCAAAAATGTTCTGCATGTGAAAATCTCCCCGAAAACCGGCATAATGAGAGGGGCGTACTGTGAGATCCAACAGTTCCTCATATCCCATATTTGAGTGGTGGTTTGTAAACAACGCTGAGAGCTGAAATAAATGTTTGAGCTAAGGGCTTGTGTCATGGGTGTGTTTTCGGGCTGGAAATACCACGTTCACATGCACAGAATCAAAAGATCTACTGTACTTAAATCTCAGCAATTAGACTTAGACATGTTGGGTTACATGCAACCCGCACTGACTGGAAAATGGAGACTCTTTTCGATGCTGGGACAATGGAGACTTTGAAAAGAAGTTCTGTGAATCAGCATTTTTAGCTGAAAAAGTAGCACAAAATTCCCTCAGCAAACCACTTGGGAGTCACATGTTTGGGGAGAAAAATGAGAAAGGTGTTTTCTCCAACTGGCAGGTCGGGATGATTTAGTCTGACGAAAAAGGTGTCAAGCGAGCATAATCTCATCAGAGCACCTGAGTTACATTTCCTCTCATCTTGACTGGTTGGCAGTCGCACACACAGATGCACAAACGCAGACGCTCTAAATCAGAGATGTGTACGCTGTGAAAACCGAGCTGCAGAAACTCGCAGAGTTGGGAAGCCTTCCATCTCACTGTCTGCAGCTTCAACTCTGGACTCTATAATTAAGCTTCATTAAAGACCCCGTGACAGATGAACGGCAATAAATTTAGTGCAGGGATGTTTGTGCTCGAATGTTGTCAGAACTGTCAGCAACTTGTCAGCATTTTCATTTCCTTTAACCACCACGGGCATGAAACCCTCATTCATTTCCTCCACCAGCAGGTAAATCCCTTTTCCCATAGTGTGTGCATGTTTTAACACAAAAGGGGGGATTTTAACTTCAAATTTTTAATACTGGTGCATCAGATGTGACAGATTCTCACTGCAATGTTGTTATTCCTACTTCTTTATGTTCTTGATTGACATGCTTTCTTCAGACTGGCTTTGGAAAACATAATAAATATCTCATATAACCAGTTACTGCTGAGCCCAGAGATCAGAAAATGTGTAATCTGTTTACATTTTGTTGACAAAGCCCTGTAGTGTCTATAGGTACAAGGTCTGGAGGTCTTGTTTCCGGTTTGTGTCATACTTCTTACTGAGAAGTATTTTTAAAAGTAACCTTCCCACACTGACTACTGTAGACTTTTCTGGAACTAATATTGCCTGCTGAGTGAGAGCAATGCCTCACCAACCAATCGGGCTCTCTAGGCCTGTAGGACTGGGGCCTAAGACAGGAAAAGCTCAGGGAATATTGTAATACAGTCAAAAAACAGTAAAAGCCAACAAAATGTCTGGTTAAAATAGCCAGTGTAGAATTCATTGTGGGGGCTTAAGGTCCAACTGGCTGGGAAACCTTTGATGTGATGATCAAAAGAGATATTTTAAGACACCTTCAGTGTAACCAATTAAGTGCTTACATTAGAGTCTGTAAACTAGTTATTCGGGTTCTTCATTGGAGCGTTACATGAACTTGCTGACCAAAGAGGGTTCAGAGCTGGTCGTTCATGAATTTCATTCCTGGCGGTTTCATCTCTGGTTCATGTCACGTTCTTGAGCAGAACATTAAAATTCAGTTGCTCCTCCGGCCAGGCTAGAGGCTTTGGTCTTGTTTAGTGTTTTGAACAAAATGAGGGTTATTGGCAGTTCATTGAATACTCAGAACATTTAATTTTATTTATAATATTTCAGCACTAACCACAAGATTTTGCCTCAACAGTTCACTTTCAGATGTTTTTCTTTTCTGATGCAGGGTTTGCATGACACTAGTTTTCTCTTTGCCATCCATCCGTGCAACCTAATGGATTATTCTAGTTTGTTTAGTTATGGCTGTCTCTCTCCAACTCAAGAACTCAAGAGCCTCAGAATATTATGGGACTAACTGTTGATACCTTACAACATCCTTGCTATTTTAACCACTGCAATGCAAATAAAAAAGGATCTGTAAGAATCACAATTCTTTATTTGTGATTGTGTCATGGATATTTCTACTTTATTAAGTAGAAATATTCATGACAACATTTTTTAGTGTAGGTCTCAACATTTAAAGGTTTCCCAGACATGAATTAAGAGTTAATGTTAAAGCAAAAATTGATAAATGATAAATGATATAAATTTGTGGTCCCTTATGTGTCAGGAGTAGCGGAACAGTTGAGACGCATTTTCTCTAAACGCCACGTCTTTGTGGCTTTCAACCCTAAAAAATGCTGCGTCAAAAATTGGTCCACCCCTTTTCCTTTTCACAACATTTACATGAAAATGGAAACACCATCTCTGAATCGAGGAGGGAGCAATTGCCATTAATCAATAGTCATTGATCAGTGATTGTTAATCAAAGTTCATGACAATTTGTATATTATGATAAAGAAACTGACCTTGCAGCCCAATGTTTGTCAGTGGTGCTAGTTTCAGTCATTATGCAAATGAACTGGTTATAAGGTTGGGGAAACCTGCAGTCAGCTGAGACTAAAGAAGTCACATGGATGAGTTACGAAACATTTCTCCCACTGAAAATGTTACGTCAAGATGAACAGAAACAACTTTTTGGAATTTCCTTACTTGAAGCATGTCGCAAGAAACAGATAAGGAAGCTTGGCTGTATAAATATAATCAAACACCATTTTTATTTGGCATGTGGCTTCTTAAATAAACTGCATGGTGGAAGAGTGGTAAACCCACGTCCACATAAAGCTGGTTCCTGCTGTAATTGCGGAAAATAACAGCCCACCACATACCACCTGAAAATATGATGCATGTCTGCCGTTATTATGTCAATTTTATCTGACAAGTGCCAGAGAACCCTTCAACATAATATTGGAAATAACATTTTCAAATATCAGTCCACCATGACCAGAGATGTAAGCTGCATGTTACTGTGTGGTTTATTGAACTCTTCTCATGTTCACTTTACGGCCACAGCTGACCACTCCACATCGGTCTTGGTGACCACAAATTTCCACCAGCTTCCTTTGAAACCTAATCAGGTCTTCCTGTTGCACTTGGAATTCAAAGATAGGGCTTACCCCTGCACTGATTAGCAGCAAAAACAAAAACAAAACTTTTCCCATTTTGCTTTTTAGTCTGATTCTGGACATGACTCAGAATTTTAACCCCTCGGCTCTCCACATCTGTCGCGAAGGCAAACATCTTGCTTCCTCCACGCCCTTGCACAACCTTTTGCAGCAACAGGCTCCTTAACACATGAGGGCACTTTTAGCTTTCAATATCTGGAGATACCACAAGGCTTTGAAATGGGTTAAAGAAGTTAATGATGAAACAATGGCAGCTGCAGACACACTGGTATGTTGATTTTCTTACTGCTTTTGGATTTTTCCTCCTAAAGTCAGCTTTTATATGTTTCGCTGAAAGAGCAGCTCTGTACTGTGGTTACTATGATGTTTTATAAACTAATGTTTGGTGCGACATATGTGTTAGGACCACTACATTTTATGCAGGGTGTTTTAATATTTACCTAAAGTAGTTAGGAGTAATAGTTGAAATAAGATGAAGTAAGATGAAAGTATAAAGAAGTGATGTTGTTATTTCATAGGCCAATTTAAAATCTTGGCTCAACATATTGAATAAGCTGGTGGTACTGGTCACTGTGGGCTTGAATCCACTGATTGGCCGAGGCTTTCCTTTGTGGAATTTGCATGTTTTCCCTGTGCTTGTGTGAGTTCTTTCCAGGCTCTCCAGCTACTTCTGACAGTCCAAAGACATGCAAGCTCCAGCCCGCCTGCAAAGCTGAATGGGATAAATGGTACAAAATGCATTGATACGTAATGAAACAGATGTTATGGAGTACTGGGTAAAAGCTGTGGATAATGAGTTGAAACAGTTATCTATAATGGTAAGTTAAAAGCCATTGAGTGGTCAGTAAGACAACAAAAAACACTTTATAAATGCAGGTAATTTACACAAAAGCTGTTGCTGATGGAGTTTTTTTTAGTTAATCGGACACAGCTTTTTAGTGAAAAAGCTTGAAATTTTTGTATTAGGGCATTTACTCTATTCACTAATGTTCTTCTGCTCAAGTAGTGGCAGCAGGCTAAGCAGGGAAGGCTGGATGTTCTTATTCTCCCGTTCTTCCTGGGGTATATTGAGGTGTTCCTCAGTCAGATTAGATATATAATCTCTCCAGTGAGTCCTGGAACAGCAGATCAACTGGAAAACCATCAAAGGGTGCCTAGGCAATACTACTGAAGTTGCTTATATCTCAGGGCCCAGCCACCCTACACAGGAAATTCATTTCAAGCAACATATCTTTGTGAACTTAGCTTTTCAGGTATGACACAGATCAGCTGACTAGAGGTGAGGGCTGGTATGAGCTGATAAATCAAAAGATTACATTTTTTTGGCTCAACTCTCTCTTCAGCACTACAGTGTGGTACAAAGCCCACAATATTGTGCATGCTGCAGCAATCCTGCCCATGCTCCACCTTTCCGTGACTCATCAGTAAGATCCCACGATACTTGAACAACTCCCTTGTTTGGGGCAGCCTCCCACAAACCAGGGGGAGCACTCAATTTTCCATCTGAGAAACACAGCCCCAGCCTTGGAGCTGCTGGCTTTCATCTCAGCCATTTCACAATCAGCTATAAACCACTGAAATCTCTTATCTATTATCAGTACTAGTGGACAGATGCTGCTATTACAGCTTTATGTAGTGTTTATGCAGTTATGCATCATAAAACTTGAATAAAGGGCTCATTTGCAGTCAAAGTACAGTAAATGTGAAGGCGGTGTATTTAAATCTTTCAGTTTTTATTCACCCTCGACAGCAGAAATATAGCCTTCAATCGCATAAATAGATTCTGAAAAAGTAGTTTATTCCAAACAGGCACTTTCCATCATCAGTCCACTGCCTGCTTTCCTGATCTCATAATCCAGACAGGTGGCTTGCAGCTGAAACCTTATTCTCAAAGTCTGTTCTATCGCTGCTCTGCACCTTCAGCTCAATGACCGCGTCAGGGTAAGGGCCCACTGAATTATGTCAAAGTGAATTCCCGGCGGTGGCAATGGGATACAGTAGCTGAGGCACCAAATGGACCTCTGTGCAGGAACAGTGAGTTCACGAGGCGTAGAGTTTCATATCTTGTTGACAGCTAACGGGCAGCATTACCGCATGAGCCATTTGAGTCCTCGTACGTCTGTGGGACCTTTTCTGATCCACCAGCTTATCCTTCAGAGTGAGATTGTTTTGCTTTCAGGCGTTGTGCATGTTGTGTAGCTAAAGATGGGATAAACCCACTAGGAATGTTTTTTGTGGTGCAACACAATGTTCATTTCCGGATGCTGATTGTCTCTACCGTGCATGTGGCTCCTTAAAAAGAGCATACTGTGGCATCTGGCCACAAAAAGCTTATATCAAATTTTATTTCCTCTTCCTACCCACACAGAAAAAACCCTAAAAGTCTTGATTTCTACTCTCTCCCAGAGTCACACCAGAAAGCAATCCAAAGAAGAATTTGATCTGAAGTCATCTTCTAACAAAAGACCCATCAGACTCCCTCAAACACAAATCACAAAGAAACTCACAGAACCTCTCGGTGTGATTCACGTGAGGCACGGATTCAGAGTTGTTTTGACAGACGGTGGATGTTAAAGGGAAGATTTAAGAGTACCTGCGTGCAGCCAGCAGGTATGCAGCAGTTGAGCTCAGCAGCCCACACACAAAGACTCCTAATCACTTTTTTATCCACACTGGGAGGGAAAAAAAGAGAGTGTAAAAAAAGAAAAAGTGCATTAAAAGTATAAGTACTCTGTTTTCTAGTGCTGACACAGATTGATGCATTCAGCAGGGGCAGATTAGCAGCCTTGGAGCTCACATTTAAGGTCAGCGCTGATCGAATCCCGGATAAGAACATGCAAGAACAATTTGCAGATGCCTTGAAATTTCGGAGCAGTGATGTGGTCTCGCCGAAAACCAGCAACTCGACTGTAGTGCGTTTGTGTAAGTGAGAAATGAAACTAGCTTTGAAGCAATATTTCAGGTTTCAACACTGCAACATTCTTTCTAGATAAAAAGAAAGATTTTATTATTTAAAGAACATTCTTAACACAAAGAGCATTTAGTCACTGACCTGGAATTTTCTTTCATATCACATAATCAGATAGAAATTGTTCAAACTTTTTCAAAGTTCATTATTTAACTTAGCGATCAAAAGCTAAGAAAACCATTTCACCACAAGGTCGATTGAGTAGCTATTGTGGAATTTTCCATCATAAAAAACAACTGAATCTGCCCAGTTTTATTTGAATTATAGACGTTTAAGCACTGGAAATAAGCTTGTTCATCCAGCCAAAAGGTTCATTTAGTTGATGTTTTGTGAATTTTCCACCATTATTGTTACAAAACCTATTAAAAAGGGCAACATTGTATTACCTTTAATCACAAGCTCAAGAAAAAAAAACTTCTGCATTGGCTGTTGTTTGACAAACACCTTTATTTCCCTTCATGAGAGTTAAGGAAGCCCTGAAAAGTTTCTACTTCATAATGCAGAACAAATTTATTAAAAATTCCTTCTGCTTTCTGGGTGGCTTGTGCCATAATCTCAAACATGAGGTGATGTGGATCGCGTCCAATATAAACTCACTCTCAGACAATAGCTCGCCTTGGTAGGTAATGTCCTGACTTTCTGGATTCTGCACAGTTTGCAAACACAAAGGTAGCTTTCCTGCGCAATGTAATCATTTATGAAGTATGTGAGAAAACAGCACGGGTAAACTGGCAGTAAACAACATTAAAACTGAGCTGGAAGTCAGTTCCTTGAGGTCACAACCGGGCACTGTGGGTTAGAGAGCGCTGCTTTGCAAAACACAGTTTGATGAGTTGCCATAAACAGTCTCACTATTGCGGTCAATCTGGTGAATGTACACTGTCCCATTATGTAGTTGAAATTACACTTAATTAATTTCATGGGGAGGGCAGTCAGGGTTGAGGGTAGATGGCATTCCCATGGTTCATATCAGCGTTGAAGGGTCTTTCTAATTTCACTCCCTCGGGCTGGCTCGGTGAACGGAGGGGCCTGTTTTTGAGGTGGATGTGTGGGCTTGATCTTTTGGCCATTCAGTGATGTGATGTTGGCCTCTCAGGGAACCTACATGTGAGTGCAGTGCCGAGCGCTCACTCTTAATGCTGCCTGACAGCTCATGGCTGCAGCTCAGCTGCTGGCGTTTATGTAGGGTGGTCTCGGCTTACGGCGGAGGCTGGCAGGGCAGCCGGGGTGGAGTGCCTGAGTTCACTGAATCCTCCAACGGTAGCAGAGACGTAAAGCGGCCATGCTGCGAGTTCACCGGGTCTTTTTAGGGGCTTCAACGCCCGAGGACCCCGGCCGGTTTAACATTTCACCACGTAATTAGATTACCAATGTAGTGTGAAATTAAATTGAGTGGGCGTTTCGAGTGAAAACCAGGCATTCTCTCCGAGGTCACCTGTGTTTTTTTTCCGACGTGCCAGTAAAGTCCATGGTTGCCTTCAGCGGGCGATATCACAATGGTGTCATATGTGCAGCCTCCAAGGTCTGCTGCACTTGCCAGTAAAAACAAGTGTCTTATAATTGCTTTCTCTGGCTCTCCCCGTTCATCTCAAAGGTGCTCTCACACTCCAAGGTTGCTACAGAATAAAACAATTATACACAGAGCACACACACAAGTTGTCACTCCTTTGTGACCTTGCAAGCACTTACAATAGCTTCCAGCTGTCTCTTTGGGACTCTTAGGGAATATTTTTTTAAACCCAAGTAACTTTGGTAAGAGTCTTATACAGCTGATTTGCAAGGTCTCATTCCTAAAATGAAAGATAATTGTCCCCACCTTGAGTCTCAAATACATTCCACTATTTTGTGTTTATCCTGAACACTGGATTTGCCCAAACTTTAAAAAATAAAACCTTATTGCAGCAAATTTAAAAAAGATTATTAGTGGGACAAACTGAGCTGCACGTTGTCCAACTCTGTGCTGAATTAGAAGTGGTTTTGTATTTAGAATTGGATTCCCTCACCTATGGCTGGACAGAAATCCAATTTTAAAATACTGATCAATTTTATATATTATTGATCAAGCTAAACACAAACATCGTTGCCCTTTTTTCCTGAAATTGGCAGATTAGGAGTAATTTGTAAGGTGTTGTGAATAAATATAACAAAATAAAACTAGTACCGGTAACAAAAAAAAAGAAGATTTATTCATAAAACATGGGAAAAGACTCAGGGAAACCGAGTTAACGATAAAAACAATCAAAAATAACGCTAAAAACTGATAAAAACCCTGAAAACCATCAATTTCACACCTGAGCCTCAATTCTCGGGGCCCGGTACCGGGGTTGGGGACTGCTGCTTTATAACATCCAAAATGATGAGTCAGGTGGAGGTTTGCGACAGTTTCGGCTCGACCTTTGTTAAATATCTGAAAACAGCAACTGGGCCTTTAGTAAACTAGTATTTGTCACTACTTCGTGACATGTTATGGAGAAAATTATTAATATATTGAGCCATATAAACCAATTAAATAAAGGAAATATTTTATTTTCACCTAACCCAAGCTAATACAAGTGGGTGGTATTGCAATGACTGCAGACGATAAAGTTAAAAATGTTTGTTCCAGTAATATTAAAAGTTAACGTTTTTTGGACTGTCAGAAAATATATTTATAATGTCTGGACTGCGAAGTGTGCTGTCCTGAAAGATATATATGTTTTTGGGTTTTTTTCTTAACTCTGTCAATAAATTGAATTTTCTGTGTGTTGGGACCTTGGGTATGACTAAACCAGAGCCTCAACTGTGGACCCCTGTAGGTACATCTGTGGATATTTGCAGGTGGGAAGTGGCGGTGGCGGTTTGAATCGCACGTAATGGATTTTTCTTGAGGAAAGTTTGAGTTTGAGGCTTGGAGCTCATTTCCACATCATATGTCACGTCCAGAGCACCTACGAGAAACTGCATTTCACCTTTGGAGAACTCTATTTACTTCCTTCTAAATTGTTCTTTTTCTTACGGAAACGCTGAACCGAAGGCTTCTAATGGCGCATACATAGACAGGAAGTGCCCTAATTTCCGCCACCATTACTGAAACATGTATTTGGTCATAATCGCTGCATTTCAGGTGCACCATCACACTCTGTGTAGTTTGCAGAAAAGAACATCTGGTGACAATCAGGGGTATCGGTCTTGACAGCGTAACTGTCAGCACGCATCTCCTGCAACAAACCATCTACTGCCTGCTCAGTTATGTTACCCAGAGGCCTTTTCTTTGCCCACCCCCCTGCTGTGTGTGTGGTTTGCCAGGAGCTTGTTTGTACAGATGACTCTGTGATCACACTTTTCTCACAAGGGATAATAAAGCCTCGACCCTGAGAGTGCACTTGCCTGGTTATTCTGTGAGTTGTGTGTTTAAGTGTGTCAGAGTTCTGCTGGGTGTAACTGTCCACAAATGTGACCGGTTTAAAATGATCTTTGTGGCGATGCAGAAACTACAATTCGTCAGATTTATTTATTTATTTATTTTTAAAGAAGTCTGATCTACTGCTTAAGACTTTAGCTGATTTTCTATTTATTCCTTGTAAAATTAACTGAACACGAATTTCAATAAATCCTCTTTAGCATGTTTTAAATATCTTCCAAACTTTATCACCTGAGCAGTTCATGTTAGATTTACTCATAAATAACTTTACCTTAAATTACGGCAACTCGGAGTACATGGACCGGCAAAGCTATGAAAAGCGAAGAAACGGCAAATGTTAAATTGGCAGGTTGCTGGTAACAATGCTAACATTTGGACTCAGAACATTACATTGCATTGTGTTTCATGGAAGGCATATTAGTACTGAATGGATAAAACGCCAGTCGGTACATTTTCTCTACATGTTGATTGTTTCTGCATAGATGTAAGGTAATCTGGCTCTGTGGTACAGATGGTCTGGATTTTACTGGGATATAGAAGCAGGTCTATAGAGAATGGGAGCTCTGTGTACTTCTAAGACATTACAAGTATCACCGTAGTTGTGTATTTTAGTATTAATCTCTGGAAAAACACATTTTAAACAGACATCTGAGCTAAAACAAATACCACGATTAACTTTAAAAACTGGAAATTGTGTATGGACAGGAAATACTGAGTGACATTTTGGAAGATCCTGAGTAAGCATAAAAATCAACCCCAGTTTAAATGTATTAATTGGTCACTTACACAGCATATTTCATCTCCATATAAAACAGTGAAAGCACTGCACCTGATTTTTAACACCCAAACTCAGGATATGAAGCTCTCCAAGGACATGGTCAGTGCTGCTTTCAGGAAGAGGCAGGTTTGTGGCCAAAAGATGTGGGTTTGAGTATTTAGAAGAGCAAATGAGTATAACTAGATGACTGATAGAGTTTAAATTGTGCTGCATGTTTAAAAAAGGGGTTTCATTTACCACACAGAGCGGTTTTGTAACTGTAAGGTCTTGGAAAGTTCAAACTTTCCTTCATTCCCCAGAAGTCCTGTGAAGACTAATGATACTTTTTCATTCACACAAGTTAAGGAAGAAACCTCATAAAGAGAACAAAGTGTTGGATGAAACCTGACGTCAAATTGCCTTAAATGTGAGATTTTGGGGGGGATTTTTGACTGAATTTGACACTTCACAGTAAAAGTAGACAGGCAATGTGGGATCTAACAAAGGTCTAGCCAGCTGAGGACTGAGCCCATCTGGAATATGCCTCCGCCGTTTGTCCATAAGGTTGTAATATTCAAAATGTTTGGCTTTTCTTAAACTTTGGTTTCAATAAAAACAAACAAGCCTTTTTTTCAGCTGATGAAGTTTGCTGTGGAGGTGATTTGTATGGTGGTTTGCATGTGGTCCCCATTCACTGAGAATGTTGTGTAAAGCTTCTTTCTTTCTAACTGCTATTTCCAAGTGTCAAAAAAGAGTCACTAGCTCATGGTTTAAACTGGTTTTTACCTTCTTCAAACTGGCGGAAACCTGTTTTAACCATGTTTCAAAGAAGGGATAAGTTGAAAGCTTAAAGTTCAACCTCATTTTGGCTTAAATGGTAAAATATGCTTGCAGTTCAGCCCAGTGGGACAGTTTCCATTACTATAAAATAACCATTGGAGGATCAGTTCATGAACCAAAGCTAACAAATGAGGATCAATCCTTCTGCCCACTGGGACAAAAATAATGGTTTGAATATCTCTGTAATGTAATGTACATGTTATGTTGTAATTGATTTCACTGCAATAGTTAATCTGATGAGCCTATACTACGGTTTACATGGAGTCTGTCACCATCCAACTTTGGAAAACAGTTGAGCTAATCCCAACTACTTGAAAGTGAAAACATCTAAAATTCTAAGATACTAGCTCCTGCATCATCTGAGGTCATCTTGATACAATTTGATGGTAGGAGTCGTGAGAGTAATAATGACAGACGATTACTGAGGAAGTGGTGTGCGTCTTAAGTGTCGTGACATGCAGCAAGAACCCACCAAACAACAATAGAAGGAGTCAGTATCCATCTGAAAATCCTTTGCAGCCATAAATCCCTTTGCTCCTGGAGTGATGGGCTTAGCTGTGGGTTGAAATTCCATATGCCATTCCATATGACACTGAGCAGATCACTTTGAGGGTTTGGCTTTCCCTCTAGATTCTGCTTTTTCTGTAATTTCTTTATGGCTTGCCAATTGAAAGCAGCACTGAATCCGTCTGCTCTGGCTATGCTCAGAGTGTTTACATTCTCCTCTCTACACTCTTTGATAAAATACCAGGCCTCAGTTTTTCATTTAAACAATATCCAGCTCCATTATTTAATTTACATATTCTATTTGAAAATGTGGATGTGATAGTGAAGGTAAATAAACTTTAGTCGAAAGGCCTACCTGGCACAAACAAAGTGGCTTGAAAGGTCAGGGTTAGCAACGCCACTGTTGGCATATCTGTGTGCGCTGCGTCAGCTGTGAATGTGATTACATTTCAAGGAAGTTGCACGTCAGGTTATGGCAGAGGCTTCAGCAGGGAGGAAGAACAAGAACTCGTTGTCAGCTGTGGTCCATGGAAGTGGAATTAAAGTCCATCTTAACCATTAACACATGATCAGGAACAGTCCTAGCTAGTTGGTAATGACTGAACTTTCCAAAAAAGAATGGAAAGGGGTATTAATGGGGAACTGAATGGGAAACACTGGATATTTTCAATATGGGTGTCTTGCTCTGGTTTAGAAGGGTTGGTGGGCCTTTCTTAAGTCTCTAGTTTTAGACTCATAATTTAAAATGGAAGAGGGAGACATGTTTATTGTTAATTTTCTCAGTTTTGTGTAAAATATATTTACTAGAAAAATGCTGCATTTCTGCAATCCATTAAGAAATGTTTAACAGAGCCAAATTCTAACTAATTATTTCATTTTTATATAGTGAATTTATATTTAGAGACACATAACACTCAGAAACCTGAAACACTGGAGACTTTGAGAAATGATGACTATAGTACGTATATCTTGAGAGCGCTTGTATAATTTAAAAAGAAAAAAAAGAGAGCCATGTGTTGGATCTCAGGGATGAAAATTATGTCTTAATATTTCTCTGAAACATCAGACTTCAAGCAGCCTGGCGTTTGCTGATGTAGCTGTTGCATCTCCTTCAGACTAATAGGATGAAATTGCCTTTGGATTCTGATCCAGGGTCTGCTTTGCAATTTCCTCTGCAATATTTTAGGTGAGGGGTTACTGCAGGAACCCCAGATTCCCAGTCAGGACTTCCAGAAAGCGAAGGACGACGTCCAGAATGTTTTATTCTCTTAACCTTTCATTCAATGCAACTGAGAATTGCAGTAATTAATCAAACTGTCATTTCACATCCAAGGTAATAGGAGAGCAGAGCCAAAACATCAGAGCACTACTCAGTTCAAATATTTACCGAGGTCTCTGTAATAATGTAAGTCTTGATTTTTGCTTTGGGCCTGTTTACTGTGAAAATAAAGATGTCTTTTTGTAGTCTATTTATATTTAACAAGAGAGAATGTTGTTCCCACCCAGCAGTTTTAGTATTATCGTTACTATAACAACACGCATTAGAATAAGAATTAAAATATTAAATGCTTAGCTGATTCGATTTTATGAGTAGAAATACATCACGTTCACTTTAAGGCAGTTTTGTAGGACATTTGACAAACAAGCAAACCAAACGGCCCTTAAATATATCTTTTTTAAAGTCTTTATAATTTAGCACAACTCAGACAAAAAACAATGTGCCATCGTCACAGGTTCAGCAGAGTGAAAATGTCTAGATTTATTTATTTTTGGCCAAGAAAACAAACAATATTTATTTTGTTTGGCTTTTAGTTGGGAGCATTGCTGGGTGATCGCGTTCCCCGCTGTGATAAATATTCATTCAGATGTTGCACTTGTGGCACTCTGCAGAGTTCTGCAGGCCATTCTGTCAACTGACGTGTCAGCTGCTTTCAGCACACATACGATGATTTGTATTGTCTGTTTACTACGGAGTGGGTTTAAGTCACTACCTGAGAGCTGTGTTGCTACTCCGAGATGTGTTTCCATGGTTTGAGATGAACCAAGCAATGTTTAACAAATTCAAATAATGTATTAAGCCAAAGTATTTCTCGGCCTTGTTACAATGTTTTGGATGCTGGCAAGCAAAGTCAAACCGCATATGTAAACTCTTAAAGATGTTAGCCTGAGCTGTGTTGATCATTGTCCCACAATGTCTTTGTTTTGTCACTTCGTCATTGCAGGATACTTGTGTGGGTGCAGTGTCACGTATTTGCTTTACTTCAAGTACACGCTGAGTGTTTTGACATGTAAAAAAAGGTCTTGCATAGCATTTAGATTTTTGAACAGCCCTTTATTGCCTGACAATAGTTTGACAGTAATGTTCATCTAGTAGAGATTGGCCTAATATAAATGTTGTTTTAATATAAACTGCTGCTTGAAGTTTTCCATTTCAAGTGCCAAAATTCCTGAGTGAAGACCATGGTGAGGATCAGTGTTGGTCAAGTTACTTGAAAAAAGTAATCAGTAACTAATTACTGGTTACTTCCCCAAAAAAGTAATCCCGTTACTTTACTGATTACTTATTTTCAAAAGTACTTAGTTACTTAGTTGCTTTTTAAAAAAATGATTTACAACCTGAATAGGTGATAAAGCGATAGATCTTTCAGCCCAATTCTATTTTTTCTGCATAATCCATCATACAAAATGTAATCAGATGAAAAAGTCTCTTTTTGAAACTAGTTTTATTAGTTTTAATCTTTTAACTTTGTGCATTAGGCAAACATTAAATTATATGCAACATTCTCTGACTGGAAGAAATTTGTTTAACATTTAAACCTATTTTATACACATTCCAGCACATAAAATGAAATATTCTTTTGGTGTTTACACTCACTCTTTCAAATAAATGCACGTAAAACACAGCAGAAAACAAATAAAATCAAAGACTCAGTGGTCCTGTTGCTCTATTTTCACCTGTATAGCAGGAGTGGGGCAGGCGGAGGTTTGCCCTGGTGCAGGTGTGTCGTAGCAGTCAGTGAAAGGATCTGGGAGTTTCACATTCCCGTGGCAGCGTACTGACGGAGGTTGCTCGGAGGTTGTTTCGCTGTAAAAAGAAGTTTTCTTCCCACGCAGTGAACAGCGGACGCTAATGTTTTTGTCACTTTTTACGGAATCAAACTCAAAGTAAAAATAGTAATCGGATTACAGTAACGCGTAACACGTTACTGCCCATCTCTGGTGAGGATACAAGATGAACATAGCTACCAAGATTTTACCTACTGGTTTAAGAAGACCCATTTTTAAACCTTGAGATATGAATTTTGTTGTCCCAGTCACTGACAACAATTTGATCATTTTCCTTTCAACACTTGAAATAGAATGCCCAAAATTTACTCTAGAGCATAGGTGTCAAACTCCAGTCCTTGAGGGTCAGTGTCCTGAAACTTTTCGGATGATCTGATATCGTCGTGTTGGTGTTGTTCCCAGATCATCATGAAAATGTTGTTCCAGGTTCAACATTGCAAGTGACCAATCACATTATTGTGACGTTATTCTTTTGCGCACCAACCCATTCGTGCATTTATGAAATTCCAATGTTGCAAGGACAATATCAATTCTGCTTAGCGTTTATTAAAGGGTTAGGGTCAGGGTTAGGGTCCGTTGATTGGCGGACAAAGGCGGTTTCTCGCAGCTTAAGTACAGTTTTTTGTTTTACGCCGGTTTTTCCCGAAGTTGCAAAAGTATGACATCACAACATTCTGATTGGTCACTTGCAATGTTGATCCTGGAACAACCTTTAGTATGATGATCTGGGAACAACACCAACACGAGGATATCAGATCGTGCAAACTTTTCTGTGTCCCTGCTGCAACTCACTTAAATAAAATTAGTAGGTCATTAGCCATTTGATTCACATTACAGCAGCTCATGAGTGAATGAACATGGTGCAATAACAGTACTTTTAGAAGTAGAGTTTTTCAAACACTTACACTTACTTACATTTATTTAAAGTTACTTGAGTAGGGTTAGGGGTTGCCACCTCAGTATGCAGTTAAGTTCTATAGTCTTGCTAATGACCTAATTTTATTCAGGTGTGTTGCAGCAGGGACACCGTTTTAGGACACTGGACCTCGAGGACTGGAGTTTGACACCCCTGCTCTAGAGGATGGGATATGTTTTTACGAAGGCTTTAAAAAGAAAAAAAGCGACTATACACTTTGCTTTAAAACCATTGCAATCTTTTTGGCTAACTTCCCAGTCATCGTACAAAAGGTTGCATACTATGTTGCGTACACTGGAGTGAAATTAGGTGTGAAAAGGTTGAGAGATAGTTATGTTGGATATTCCTTATAGTGGGCTGTGTCAACAGTCAGCAAATCCACTTTCTGACAACATTTTATGTTATGAAATGTTTCACTAATAGCAACAACTCATGTTGTCTTTTGTACACAGCCATCATCCATCTGGCTTGTAGCGTTATCCACCTGCTGTAATGCTACTGTGTGGCACAGACCAAACAACAGGATTATTATAGCCTAGGTGCATATGTGTAAAATGACTAGCAGCTTTTAAATAAATAAAAATCCAGATGTCCAGTAGCAGCTGGCCAACAGGCGGAAAGCCTAGGTGCATATGTATATATGCAAAGATTACGCTACCTTAGAGATTTCTAGATACTGTGACACTGCCAAAAATGAGTCAGCTCTCCAGATAACCCAGCTGAATACTTTTGGAATATTCTGAAGCAAGGTTTCCAAGACAGTATCCCTAAAACTCAGAATCAGGAAATATCTTTTCCACCTTACTAGAACACTTCATCAGATTGTTCCTTTAATTTGTCATTCCACTGTATATGCACTTGGCTTGTGACTTTAACATACTCCACTGCAGCAGTAATTCATTAATGTCGGCCTGCAGCATGGATTTAAAACTGTCCCAATGAACAAACTCATTTATCTGGATTTCAGACACGAGGGAAACTTATTTGCAGACTCACAATCTGGGAAGCATTATGTTCTGAATATTTGACTTGCAGTGAAAAGTTGAGATGCTTTCGTCTGCTTAATGACACAGTGAGACCAACCAGGGACCTTCTCAGAATACCCACTTTTTAAAAAAGTAATTCCAGAGCCTACAGCTGCCACTAAGAATTTGGCAGGACTATCAGGATTATAATCACTTCTAATTGGAGACCAGGAGGGTGAGGAATTTGACTTTGTTACTGCTGACACATGAAAAGACAGTTACACTGTGCAGGACTGACTGGACACAGCAGGTAGAGGACAAAAGGTAAGTGGACCTCCCAAGTAGCATATATAAAATCATATATTTTTGTCTTAGAAATGTGCCATATTATCTCAACAATTTTTCCACAATACTGTTAGTTTTCATACGACCTTTTTAGGGGTTTTGAAATAAAAAAAGTTCTCTCTGCAGCCCAGAAACTTGTCAAGTAATGAAATAACCCAAACAGTGGTCTCAGTACAGCACATTTTCCTTAAATTTATGCATACCTTTTTGACGTATTGTCTCACAATGACAATCTCAGTGAAATACATCAATATTCAGTTTGCAGACGTGCAGAAAGAGGTGGGAAGAAGAGACTCCTTGTTCGAATTATACGCAAATGCGAATAATCTGGAAAAGCCATATGCGTGATCTGCCTTTAAATAACAAATGATGTTCCTGGTTGCATGACAGAAAAACAATAATGACACAAATGAGCTCAGATGACTGGAACCAGCTGAACTGAGGCGCTGTAGTTTTGAATTGCAGTAGGCTGTGTGAGAATTAGTTTTCAGTGGATATTAAACTGTATTGGTAAATCACCCATAGGCTGGATGGATAGCATGGATTTGTAGTTATTTGGACTTGCATGTCTTTTAACTTTAGTTGTAATCAATCAAAAAATGCAACCAAACGTCCAGGTCAGAAACGGGTGTATAATCAGCCGGTCTATTGTAACAATTGCTGTTGTAATGCAGTGTATCACCACATGGCGGTGCTTCCTGTCTCATGACTGGTGTGTCACCCCATTTTTTGTTCTTCTTCGCACTCTCCCTGTAATGGATGCTCCCGTGTGTAGGTGGAGTAGTAGTTACACTATACTGCAGCTCCAGCTGATATCAACATATTTTGCTTTCACACGTTTCAGATTTTGGACACTTGTCCCCTGAACTTCTGGTTTACTTTCTCAACTTTTATTCAGTTTAGTGTTATTTACACTCTCACTGGCCACAGTATTAGGTACACCTGTTCGACTGCTCACTTATGCAGTTATTTGTTCAGTCACATGACAATAATGCGGTCTATTTAGGCTTGAAGCACGGTCAAGAAAAGCTGCTGAAGTTAAAACTGAGCGTCAGAAAAAAAAAGGTGATTTAGGTGACTTTGAACATGGCATGGATGTTGCTGCCAGACAGATTGGTCTGGAAAAAACTGCTGATGTACTGGGATTTTCCCCACACAGCCATCTCGAGTTTACAGAGACTGGTCTGAAATTATCCTGTGAGCGGTAGTGCTCTGGCTGATAATGATGTCAGAGGAGACTCGCCAGACAGACAGGAAAGCAAAAGTAACTAAGTAACCACTTACTATACAGAAGAGCATCTCTGAATGAACGACATGCCGAACCTCAAAGCAGATGAGTTACAGCAGCAGGAAACCAGGAGAACAGGAAACTGAGTTTCTGCAGGATGGCAACTTAACAACAAAATGACACAGGTATTCAGCAACCTTGCTTTTATAGAGGAATATAACTCAAGTCCTGTATTGCAAAGAGACACATTGCAGAGTTGCACTCGTCGGTGCAGACTAATTCAGATTGATTGCAATGGGTTCGCAACCTGTCGGTGTTCAAAAAAAATTTAGACGACAGTTATTTGCAAACCTTCACCAACCAGTTTAAGAGTGACTGCAGTCAGTCTCAGTCAGACCATGACTGCATGGAAACAGTGTCCCACTAGGCAACTTATGCAGTCAGCATGCAATCGAAAGTGGTCACCCAGTAGTTGAGTGTCACCCTGACCAGATGACCACAGGCAACCAATGATTTTTCCTAGTTACAAGGAGGCATTTTCATTATTATAGCAAAACTGGCTAGTCCATGCAAATTGCAGGATGTATTTTTTTCAGTTGTGCAGTAACCAACAAAAGCTATGAAAAAAGTTACACTAGGAACTACATTAGGATTAGGATCTAGCTGGAAAAAGTAGCTCCTGAGTTTAAAGGTTGAACATTGGGTCTAATTGTCCAATCTACAATGGTATGAGGTACTACTAGCATGGTAGACCATCAGTGAAATACTAGTATTTTACTGACTTCAAGGACACATAGGAGCGTTTCTCCTCCTTCCTGACTGAGTGCAAATTTCCCAGCATCCAGCAGAGCCTCACTGCACACATGGAGAGTGAGCTTGAATGTTTATTCACTTGTGTAGATGGCATCATCGCCTGACACACCCCAAAGAATGAGGTGCGGAGTTGTGATGCCCCCCTGTTTTTGCTGTGGTTGTTCTCATATCCCGTGACACTTTCACCTTACGCAGCTATAAATTCATTCACGCCACCTGATTTATATTGTCTGGCTGGATTCATGCCTCACTGTTGAGATTAACATGCCTCTATACCGGATTAATCCATGATGGATGAGGTGTGCACATACTGACTGTTTCAGGAGTGCTGGGAGGAGACAGGGCTGTAATTTTCACATGAGATGATGAACACTCGAGTTCAGTTTTGCCTCTAATTTCACCACAAACTGCGTTGGTGTCCACATGTTTACCATCACTGATCTAGACTACTGCTTTGAGTTATTTTTGATGTGGGTCTTCCTTTCAGATAGCAAAGTCCTGACTATAAAAGATCCAAACTTTTCTACATAACTGAGCAGGCATTCATTAAAAATCACCCTAACCTTTATGAAGTGCTTTGCAAAAACTTTAGACTCTAAACGTTGACTCATGATGCTTTCAGAAATAATACCAATACATCAAAAAAAGAGCAGCTAATGGAACAGAAATAACAAGCTCTGTCTTGGCGTCAACGCCACAGTTTTCAAGGTAGTTAACAGGTGGGTTTACATGCTGAAAGCATGATGGTGCAGTGCAGCCGGTTGGCTGGGGGCCTTTGATCTAATAATAATAATAATAATAATGTATACTGTCTTGATCCCCCGTGGGGAAATTCCTCTCTGCATTTAACCCATCCTCCTCAGCAGTGGGCAGCAGTGTGTAGGGACAGTACCTTGCTCAGGGGTACCTCAGTGGATTTGAAACCCCCGACCTTCTGATCAGGGGCCACCACTCTACCTACTGAGCTATAGAATTGAGTTGAAAACCCATGCATCCAAAGACAAGCATGGTTCAGGCATATCAGCAATTCTTAAATGGTCAGATGTCGTCGCTGTCCATGTGAATGATGATCTGCGTTAGCTAGACCAGACTTACTACCTGTTCTGTGCATAACTCGCTTTTTTGCCCTGTGGGATCTCAAATAGGCTCCGAGGGCTGGCAGGTGACCCTGAATTTAGTAAGTGGAAGAAAATGGAAGGGTTGTATCTTCAGTCAGCTGTATTATGAAAAGTTATGAAAAGTTTTGATACAAGCTCATCTTCTAGCTGTGAATCCTTCAAAATGACCTTTTATTGTAATCATATTTTCATACTTGATTTAAAAGAAAAAAAATAGGCATCACAGCAGGCACCCCACAATGTGCATGCATTCTTCTAACTAGTAAAGTAAAATAAAATAATATAATGCCCATGTTGTGATCATGTCAAAAAATAAATTAATTGATAAATAAATAAATAGTTAGGCTGACATATGATCTGTCTTAAAACAGAATATCTTTCTTGGTTTTCATTACTCTAGCTACATAATGTTACTGATCATTAGTTTAGACTGCACTGCCACCAACCCCTACAGCTAGTGCTTCTGAATGCCTCTAAGTGAAGAGGCAAAATAACAGAGAGAAAATCACAAGCAATTATTATACACTGACCATTTAAACTCCAATGACTCTTCAGAAATGCACAAGAACTGTCAATTTCCAATGAAAACTGACTTTAAATACCAGACGTGATTGGATCAAGTCCATTCTCCTGAAAATAGTTGTTTTTCAAGTAGTTGACACATAATAATCCAACGCTGCAGGGCAAGCTATGTTAGTTTGTCCCTATGGATCCTCCTCATCAGCATCAGTTTGCACTCAGGAACTCAACAGCTGAATGTTCCCATTCACTATGAAACTTAATCCACGGATATATGCGAAGCGAAGTGGTTTCCTCCCCTTATTAACGTCCTCGTAAATCAAGCCAATTGGGTGTCCCGTCGTGAATGAGGCCTCCTCGTCTGCAGAGCCGAAGCCAGTGAAGTATTATGGGAGATAATGAGGACTGAGCTCACACTGAGGCCCTGTGTGGAGGCCATGATTTTTAGAGTATTCTTGTGATAACAATGTGCAGTAAAAACCCTGTGAAGGGATTATTTAGAATGAGTTTTGTTTTCTATCTTGTGAGGATTTAGTCAGATCATTACAGCTTTTACAAGATCCACATTACAGCCAACGTAACACTCACTTTTAATTATTTATAATTTCACAGCGAATCTCAGAGTACTCAAATGGCGTCCATCCACATTTGTATTTCATTTGTAGTTACTTCATTAGATAATTAGCCTTTGGGTAGCGTTGACAACAAAACCAGTAAAAACAACAAACAAAACATCCAGTTTTTAATACGATTCAAGCTTTAAACCCCTGAAGCTGTGCACACATCTACACCCTGTCAGACATGACAACTGGCAGAGCTGTTCCAATCAGTGTTTACAATCAGCAGATAAAGTCACTGAGGGCTTGGTGTATAAGGATTACAGCCGTAATTCTTAAGAACAATAGTTTATTATTTCCGACTGACACTGGTGATCGATGGTGTTGTTGTCGCCTGACAGCCATACAGAAGTGGAGATTGTAAACACCCAGAAGAAGAAAAAATATGTGCAAGAAGGTTTATATTATAAGCCCATTTAGCAGCTAGTTTGTGGACTACAATTTCTCAAAAAAGGACTGAGACCTTTATTTATCATATTTGCAGAAGCTAACAGGCTTTCATGTGAAGCACATTTGCATTAGAGAATGTCTTTTATAGCTAATTGGCCCTGCTTGTTAAGCATGAAGGGTGATCAAAAACCATTAAGGACAGAACAAATCTGAAAAAACTGCTTCCTTTGAAGCCTCAGAGTAAACCATTTTAAGATACCCATACCACAGACAGTGTATTCATCACTGTGTAATAAGAGCAGAGCAAATTGTTCACTTCTAATCATTCTCTTCATCTATAGCAGAACTTGCTTGTACAACAGATAAATGGTTATATGTGTGTGTGGTGGGGAGTCTGTGAGGGATGTTATACATTTGATTTTGTTGAAGAAGTGAAGCATTATGGGAGATAACGGGATCTGCGCCCAGATGAGAAATGCTGTCTTCCATCCATCTTTTCGTGTACCTTTTCTTTGTATCTTTACTCCTAATTATTTGAGAATTTGCTCATGCTACTAAAGCTAAGGGAACAAATGAAATCCACTGCAGGGGAAGATCAGATAATTGGATGCACTGATCAAACTACAGACGACTGGATCCCGTTGATAAATTGGGCCTATAAATAAGCTTTTTCTTCATGAGAAATCTGTCTCATTAATTGATAAACTGCTTACTGTTTAACTTAATAAACTATCAGAATATATTGTGAAAATATGCAACTTTATGTGACATGACTATGTTGAAAAAATTGACACACAGAAGCTGCAGATTATTTGTGGATGATCAAAGTGAAGCCAATAACTGATCTCTTCAAGTTTACAAAAAGAATGGAAGGAGCTGAGGATGAACCATGTCGCTTCAAGAAATCTGTTATAAGCATTATGAATTATGAAGCCGACAGTCATCTCAGTTATCAGTTTGTGTGCTACAGCAGGGTTGTGTTTTTTTTCCATATTAGCTGCTCGGTTACCCTGTGTACTGTTTGTGAATGAATGTCTCACTGTTTGATGAGGTACCAGCACTACAGTGACAGTAGTAATACATTTTTTTGGTGATAAAACATCAGATTACAAATGTCTGTGTGTTGATAGGAGTTATGTGATACAGTCTTGTGATATTCTGATCACAAGAATATGGAGCCAAGGTGGTGTTAAATGAGAGACAGAGTGAAAGCCCAATTCAAAGAATTGTGGCAAGGTCTGCAAAATGCTGGGAACAACCCATCTGCCAAGTATGCTGAAAAACTGTGCAGAGTCTTAGCTATCCATAAATGAGACTGAAATAGTGTTACCATGTTGAGATGAGATTCTTTGTACTGTAAGCAGCCATTGGTCATTGCACAAAAGCTATCAAACATGTTTGTTTCTACTTGTCTATTGTAACACGATGGCTAAGACCATCTGTAATATAAAATTAATCTATGCAATGTATCAACTGCTGATTAGCCAATGTAAAACTAGTTTCCTGGAAAGCCTGGTCATTTCATCCCCCACGTTCCTTGGCATATGGGTAATATTCCATAATTTTTCCGACCAGGATGACAGAATATGATACACATACAAGAAAGTTAAAAATCTACTTTTCCAAATAATATTGCAGGAAGAATTGGAAAATCAGAAACTGTCTCTGCTAATCGCAACTGGCCAGACAGATGCTTTATAAATCAAGACTTTGGGAAATTGGGGGCAATGAAACCAGGAAAAAAATGAAATAAGAACAAAACCCCCACAGAAATATATCTGCATGTATCACAACAAATGCCCACTTCCATCCAAAGCTTTTGAACCAGGATGAACCATCCAGCTCCCCTGAGGTTTGTGAATCATCATGCTGCCAGTCAAGAATCTCAACTTTGGCTGATCCTCCAAGACAGACACTTAGCATCCTACTGTGCCCATGTGGTGTTTTTCAAATCAACTGGGATTCCCTCTGGCGAGCAGTAAACTGAAACCATTCCTCTTGCCCTCATCAGTCAAATGTCCTGTTGTGACCTAGACATCCTATACTTGCACCGAGGGAGATAAGCTAAGGTTCAGTGAGAAGGGAAATGGTGTGAAGTACAGACTCGGCTGCAGCACTTGGACTACAACGACTTTACTGCAGCGTCTGACACCTTCACTGTTGATCGGGATGGATTGCCGCTGCCAGGGTGACTACTAATGATGATGTGAGCACAAAGGGCAGTGAGGAGGCATCCATCACATCAAATGTGCTGTGAATTTTATTGATTATCCCTTTTTGTTGTAATCTTTCACACGTGTTGGGCTTGTTGCACAGGGCAGAGGATAACAGCAAGGACTGGAGCCTGGAGCACCAGTGGCAGCAGCTACTGTGACCTAATGCCTTTAACTCTTGGAGGACCTCTCCATTTCTTTGCCTGGCTGGCTCATACATCACCTTACGGGGAACTGCAGAGGGGTAGGAAACAGCTGCCCTTCTAGACAGTGGCTGCTTTATCCTCTGATGTTAAAACCAATGGGAGAAAAGTTGGTGAAAGCTCGGCAGCTCACCGTAATAGCCCGTCTATCCTTTATTCAATACAACAGCATGCATACTGTGTGTCTCACTGTGACGCCTCAGCTTTGAGGCGCACTGCTCACAGGAAGAAACAACAAAACGTCTCGGACTAGCAGGACGTCATACACACATCTACTGTGTAAGCCAGCATTTTCACCTCCAGGGCTGAAGAATAAAACCAAGATGGATGTGTCAAAAACTGCAATTAATCAAACGGCCACTTGAGGTCAACTCCAATTATGAGTCAGTCCCTATTGACTACTGTGCTAATGCCCAACCTTAAAGCAAAAAGACATTTTTACAGCTTAGTACAAAACCGGTTTGGACTCTGTAGGTAAACTGAGCTGGACTGAATCTTTACATAACTCATGTTTAAATTGCATAAAGCTTAAAGTTACTGGGGTCAAACCCACTTTGACGGGTAGCTGGGTGGTGCTAGGTGTCTGCTGGGTCATCTTTCATGTTTAATTCTGTGCAGAATCTTTGTATGTAGCCTCCACAAATGGCTGACGCCATTGCTCGCCATAATACCTGTGCAAATCCTAAAGGAAACAATTTATATTTCCCGACTGGTTGCAAGTGATTGCTGCACATTGCCAGCAGTCTCTGTGAAACTGATTTCTAAAGCCCCACTCACACAGGACTAGAGATCAATCGCTGACCCTGTATTCCACGACTGGTTGGTGAGTTGTTGCTGGAGATATGAATTTAATTCAAAGAGGTGCTGCAACAAAAATGTCCTTGTTTTTATTGCTAGCAGGTAGCTGCAGTTGCCAGTAGTATGCATGGAAGACCCCAACATATCTGCAAACTCTAGCAACCTATGTGCCGAGCCGTAATGAAACTTGAAACAGAGAGCATCTGCCGTCAGAGTCAAAGTTGCGTTGACTGCAGGCAACTTCCTGCAACTACTCACCAAATGGGAATACAGTTTTCTCTGATGACTAGAGGTCGCCAGGGGAAGTCTGACTGTGCGACTACACTAAAAAAAATGAAATTGGGTGGTTGTTACGTGTACGAGATTCATGTAGCATCTGCATGAAATTCAGCAACTTAATTTGTTCATGATACAATCTAGTAAGAGTGGTTAGTTGCCTGGACTCACGAAATTCACAAGATCACATTAGATGTCAAACTGCAGGAAAATCACTGGAGTTTTAAGAGGCAGACAGCTACACCCACACCACGTGTATGCTATCGCTATTTATTGTAGTTTAACCTGTCAAGGATGAAAACGTACAGAAAATTCTGAATCAAGCCTTGTAATCATCCTACTTTTGTTACGCCTGGATTGACAGTTTGGTGGCGTGGTGGTTAGTGCTGTTGCCTCCCAGCAAGAAGGGCCTGAGTTCAAATCTGCAATCTGGCTGGCGTGCAGTATGTAATTAGAGTTAGGTTAATTGGTGATTCTAAATTACCCTTGAATGTAAGAGCAAATGGTTGTTTGTCTCTATGAAATCATCAAGCCCCATATCGGTTCATTAAGCAAGACTAGCAGAAATTGCCTTGATTAACAAAGTAGTTGTTCAAACAACAGTATTTCATTTTGTTTTCTTAAAGTTTTTAACTTGTGTAGAATGAATTAAAACAAATTTCACTCTACGTACTTTAATAAATCACCTCAAGTCAATGCAAGTATACTACATTGATCCAACATAATCTGATTACATTAAACCGCCAAATGCCAAATGTGTTGGTTTGACATGGTCAAAAATGGGTTATTGTACTTGGTTAAATCATGTGGAAAAATTGTGTTCATCCAACAACAGATTTTTTTGAGTGTAAGGCCTTAGCTAACACTCCACCCTCTTACTCAAATATGAAATATTATAGCTCCAAAAATGTGAAATAATGGTGAAATAACCTTTATATATTAACTCGTGAGTTTTTAACCAATGTAGTCAGTGCACAGTGTTTGTCCTGCTGAAGCTGGTGATGAGAAAAATGAAAACTAGATGTTAGCAAATAAAATGTTAAAGGGTCACTAAAATGTATATGATGTGAATATCTATACCAAATTGTTGAATAGTTGTCTAGACATTTCACACAGAAGTATGACTATGAACCTTTTCACACAAGTCACGGGATCACCAAAGCCATTATGAGTCATCCTGAGGACAGAGTGAATGTGAGTTTCATGGCCATGCATCTAATAAAGCATTTTTAGAAACTGGAAATGCAACATAGCTGACCACCATTCTGCTAAAATGACGCCATTCTAACTTTCGCACATGGGTCACTTTTGCTTTAATGTTCCTCATGGTTTCCCTCAGATCCCTACGTCATTGGTGGAGAGAGCCGCAGTACACATGCAATATTTGCCATACGTGCAAAAGACTTGTTGCACTTGAAACTTTCAGTGTCAGCTCTAGTGAAGTGTAACCACACGTTTAAATCTCTGCACGAGTGTTTAGCAGCCAAACCCAATGACAAAGAAGGGAAGAAAAGACTATTCTTAAATTATTCAACACTGCATGCAATTGTTAAAATTGCTCCACTTTCAAATTCCTACTCTTCAAGCAGCACAAGACATTGTGACCCAAGTTTCCAAGGAGAAAGCCTGCTAAACAAATACATACGGCTCCGTGTGGCACTGCTGTTAGACGGGGTGACTGCTCATGAACATTTACACTCAATAAGAGAATACTTAAATGCAGTTCTCCAGTGTTTTGATTGGGCACCCAGACCCTGCTTCACGGTGGTTTGTCGTCACCTACATCCAACGCCTCCCAACATCCCGTCTATAACAAAAAACTTACAGCTTCACACCACGTTGTAAAAGTCAGATCATATCGTGAGGGCATCTCTCCATTAGGAATTTGCACCGACATCAGCTATTAGACTGTCTTAAAAACCATGATGATATTTAATGGAGTGTATGTGGATTTGATGTGCAGGCCGTATTGTGAAATGATTTGATGGGAAAACTGCAGAAAGGAAACCTCAGGACCATATGGCACCAAGAGTCCCAGCAGGCTGGCAGCTCTCATGATTCAAGATGACACTGCTTCAACTTTCCAGCACTCCCATCTCATTCTGCTATAAATTTTAACGAGCTGGGGTCACTCGATCCATTGTAGTTATTTTAATGATTTGGCTGCATCCAGTGAGGTAAACAGGAGGATTTGCCAGACAAATTTAACCCTTTAATTGTTACAGGGGAGGTAAGATTTATTAGTAGGGGGTAATTTTTTGGGGCTGCAGCTGGTGTGACTAATCAACAAGAATTTGCACACTCACTGTTCCCTTCGGCCATAAACACATTTTAATTACGTTAAAAACTGTGTGGCTTTTGACTCCTGCATCCCAATTCTGGCTGGTACAGTGAAGCAGAGATAAATAAAGTCCAGATGTATTTAACATAACTGTTTTACAGCCGCCTATCAACTAAACTGACTAACCTGTCCTCATGTTACATATTTCTGTAGCCATTATCATTCACATTTAACCATTTAAAAAGTTAAGTTACAACTGACTGTAAGCAAATAGTGACTCATACTTGACAATATGCTGAAGTGGCTGGAATAGTGTTTGCAATTTAAATATATTCTTTTACTTATGAAAGCTGTACTTTACCAGGTACCTTTGTAGTTCATTTTAGTTTTAGTTTGCTTTTCCTCTGTTACACAAATACACTTACTGCAGCCAAAGTTACCAATATTTCTTTATGCACATATATTTGTACAAAAACATGAAGTACCAACAATAAGTCACACGAATCACAGTTGGTTTATTACCTACCGACTGTTAAAGGGATAAACTTTACAACAAACTCACTCACGCCTTGGTTTTTGAATTTTTCACCCATCCTGTTGTAGATTTGCTGTTGTGCTTGGGGTCATTGTCCTGTTGCGTGACCCAATGGTTGAGTCAATAAGTGCCAGGCGTCCAGGTCATGTGGCTGGAAAAGTAGCTGGTATGAGGTGTCTGCGCTCATGTGTTGTGTCTGTGGTTTGTTCAGATACAGTTCGGCAAACCTGAGCTGTGCTGCGATGTTGAATGTAGAGAGAAGAGGTTTCCTCCTGGAATTCCTTCCATATAAGCTATTCTTGTTCAGTCTTTTTCTAATTGAACTGTCATGAGCTTAACTTTCAACATGCTAAGTGAGGCCTATGGAGTCTCATGTCTAAGGTTGGGTTTCTTGTAGTTTGTCTGAGTGTTGCACAGTCTGACCTTCGGGTCAATTTCTTGGGACGTCCAGTCCTGGGAATATTGGCAGCTGTCTTGAATCTTTTCCACTTTCTCATTGCAGAATGATGGGATTCGAATTGTTTGGAAATAGTGTTATAACACTTCCCAGATTTACTGTCAGCAACATTTTCGTCTTTAAGATTCTTGGTGATGTCTTTCCTCCTTGGCTTCCTCTTTCCTCCTAGCTGGTACTTGCCGTCTTAATTCCCAGGGAATCAGTACAGGTGTACTTAAATTTCCACAAGACTGCAGAGTCCTGGCTAAATCTGAGCTTTTTCTGAAAATCACACACACAGGATCTTTAAAGATCCTTCTTCCTATTTTCTACTCTGACTTCTGTTTGTATTCTGGGACTCAATAAAAGCAGCTTTGCATGGTTCACAGTTCAAAATAATCCTTACTCATCTCACACTGGGCCTTCCTCCATTAACTCGGGTAACTTTCTTCTGATTGACTGCCTCTCACAGAAGTGCTGGGCAGGGCTTTGGAATCACAGCCAGAGGTGTGTGTCTGCTATGACCATATTGGGTTGTCTAGTCTCACACAGAGCCGAGAGCAGAAAAATAAAAACAGTTTGAAGTCTGAGCTTTTGGTTCACAGGAATTACTTGTACATATACCGACTTCATTATCTGAAACTTTTAATATGAGCATTCTTCATCGTAGCAGTATGTATAGATGCCAGAAAATAGGGAAAAACATCATGAGTTCATGTATTTATTCTCAAGTAAACTATCAGGTTTAATTTTGTTATTCATTCACTGACATAAATAATGGGACATTTGCATTAGAGCTGGTATGAAAAACAACAAATAAATTGAAAGTGTAATAAATCACAGAATTTCTTGGTTAAGTCTTTCAGCATGCAGTCAGACAGACCAGGAAACCAAGACTGGACAGTTTGCCCTGCTAACATCTCTGCATCCTGTGTCTCTAAATGACTCCCAGGCGGCGTTTCCTCCCTCGCTACCCGGAGTGGGATTTACAGCGAGATTATGGAGCTCCCCTTTGACCCCAGGGCCTATGTTCAGCAAGAGCCAGTTTTTTTCTTTTTTTAAAACAGATTCGCCCTCCCTCCATCTATTCATCCACCGACTGCACTAAGAACAATGGCTTATTCTCCTGCGCCAGCGCTCCATTACAGGGCCTGTGGCTTGGCAGTGCAGCAGGCCTCAGATTTCAACCACATGTACTGCACTCAAATCAAAAGAGTCAGCCCTGGCAGTGCGGCCTCATAGCTGAGGGAGACACAGAGAAAAACTATGAGCAAGAAAGAAGTGAGAAAAGGGAAGAAAACAGGGAGGAGACCTAAGGAAAATAAAACAAGTGTGATGTAAAGAGTAAATAGTTGAGGGGATAGGGAGAGTGGAGAAACAGAGGAAATATGGAGGCAAAGAAACTTGACAGATTAGGGCTTTAGCGCCATAAGGTCAGGACACTGAGAGGTCACCTCTCGAGGGAGCCATTTTGGAAACCAGTGAGGATTAACCTCGCCTTAACCCCCAAGCAGGATGCTCTCATTGAACTCTTACTGTAATTTTCAAATCCCACAGACAGTAGCATCTCAGTGGAATCTAAACACGTCAACAGCGCTCATACAATCAGGTTTGTATTTCTCGGGGCCATCCATCATATCCTAAATGTGCTCGCGGTCAGCTGGGACCTGAAAGATTCGCTCGAAGCTCACGAAGAGGTTAAAAAGTGAGCAGAAAATGAAAACACCGGGTGTTGCCAGTGTTTTCCAAATGATTGCTCAGTCGTCTGGCACTGAAACCGGTGTCTGCTTGGGCTCCAGCCGATACATCTGTGCCTCGGAAGTTCACTGTCAAAAGCAATTTGAATGTCAGAGGCGATCGTGTCATTAACGTGACAACCCAAACTTGGATGCTTTCACCTTTCTTCCCCGGTGTGAAAAAGAGGTAGAAAGAAACATCACAAACACATCGCGATGTGTTCGGACACATGTTTTTTCAATGAGATCTTCACGGCCGACAGGTCGACCCCGCCGATACTTGGATGCGGTTTTGACATTCGACATGATCCATCTCCTTTAATATGTTAGCGTGATGTAGCTTTCATTCTTCATATTTCATGGAAGAAATACAAAAAGGGTTTATCGCCGCATGAAATACAGAGCAGGAGCTTTCCTGTGGGAAAGCAGCCTGGATTATCTGAGTACTCGATCTTACCAAATTGAACGCACAAATTGCAACGACACAGAAGTCCCGCTGACATCAGTCTCAAAGGGCGAGACCACTTCTGTGGGAAAAAGTGCATTTGAGGACAGCTAAGGTAAATGTAGGCACATTAAGTCTTGGCCTCAGCTCTAAGGTTGTTTGTGAAATTAGTGGATTGGGCGTTGAGCGAGCAAAGGGGGGATTTGAACCCACTTCATGAGGTAAACTTCAGGCCTAACAAGAGATATAGCAGCCTGACACCCCAGCAGATGTCTCATAATCTCAGAAGAACATCCTCACTGTTTAATCTTAATTTCTTTTTCCTATATTCATAAACTGGTGGATTCCAAACCACTGTTGCTTCCTTGTTGCTCAATCTTACTACCAGCTGGGGCTGAAGGTGAAGTGCAGCAGTGCAGCAATACTTAGTCAAAGAGGACAGAGTGCATTCAGTCAGTGTCCTCTATTGTGACAATTTCCTGCAAATGGCTCACATCTGCTCCAATGAAATTCCCCTGAAAGTCACGATTGTTTGATGTCAAGCTGTTTGATGTCAGTTTGGATTTATTTGGACAAAATGTGTCAGAAAAACAGATTGTGCTCAAAGTTCACGCCCTGCACGTTCTAGGTTTTGCTCCATAAATCTGGTCAAAGCTCACCACAGATGCAGAAGAGCCCCATCTGTTGCGGCTGAATCTAGATCAAATGCAACTTGCACACAAAAGGATACAATATGAAGATCAGCGGGTCTTCTAGTCCTTTTGCCAAATTGTTAATCTTTATAACTATAAATAAATAATGCGGATGCTCAAAAGAGAAATAAAAAGGTTACAGAGCAATTATGTCGCTAAAGTGTGAATGGTGCCAAGGAGCCATATGGAGCTGCTTCACATTTACTTAATAGTTACAGCTAGGCTAAATATAAGTACTGTAGTATAGATTTATAGCCTTCACCACACAAGCTACTTCTCATGAACGATTAGTTAGATGATGTATATCTAATAACTGGCAGATATAACAGTAGTGTACTAAACTGACAAAGTTTTTATCAGCCAGCTGTTATAGCTTATATTTTTTCTGCTTATATTGAAGTTCAAAGATTGACATTTGAAAAATATTGTCTATTAATGATTATTCCTTCAGCTGCTCCCTTTAGGTGTTGCTGCAACTGGTCTCATCCATCTCATCCCACTTCTATCTTTTGGTCACACAAGTCACATTCACAGCTCCTTCAATGAACCTCCTCTGTGGTCTTCCTCTTTTCGTCCTGCCTGGGAGCTTTAGCATCCGTCTTTAGCATCCTTTGTTTAATATATCCACTATCCATCTTCCGCACACCTCAGCCTTGCCTCTATAATTTTGTCTCCAAACCACTCAACATGAGCTGTCCGTCTGACACATTTCTAATCCTGTCCATCCTGGTAAGCTCTGCCACTTCCAGCTCAGCCTCAGGACTTTTACCCACTGCCATCTCCAAACCATACATCATAGCAGGATTCCCTGCCAGCTTGTAAACCTTCCCTTTCACTCTTGCTGCTATTCTTCTGTCATTAATCACCCCTGACATTAGTCTCCACCCACTCCACCCTGTCTCAGCGCTCTTATTCATCTCTCTTGTGCACTGTCCATTGCTTTGTATTCTTAATCCAAGGGTTTTAAACTAACATTCCCCCCAAAGAGAGGGAGCATGCAATCAGTTCTGTCTGTCTGTCTCTCTGTCTGTTAGCAGTCTAGCATCCACAGTTTTCAAATGGTTTTCAAATGGTTTCATGGTTAACAAACTATCAGCTATGAGGATTATTCTCATCATCTAGCATGTTTTTCAAAATAGCATGTTCAGATGTTGCATGATGGTAGATACCAATTGATAACAGTTTGAGCTAATTTAATTTAGGTGAAAATTGGATGATGGTTAATGCCAAACCAAATGTCTGAAAGTCCGTGGAGAGAGCTGTATAACACGCTTTTTATTTCTTTTCAATACAACACACTACAACATCACAATAATGACATAACAGACTTACAGCCTCATCTGTGAATGCTGTTGTTTACCTTTTGATTTACCTGCTTATAGGAAATCAACAGTAATTCAAATAAATACATCTTACAACCAAGTTATGCTGAAGAGCATCTCTGAATGCACAACCTTAAAGCAGATGGGCTACAGCAGCAGAAGACCACACTGCTGCCACTCCTATCAGCTAAGAGCAGGAAACGGAGACCACAGTTCACATGGGCTCACCAAAATTAGACAATAATAGATTGGAAAAATGTTTCCTAGTCCTTGTGTTTCAATTTCTGCCACAAGATTCAGATGATAGAATCAGAATTTGGCAAAGTGCATGCATCCATCCTGCCACGTATCTACAGTCCAGGCCGGTGTCAGTGGTCTAATGCAGCGGTCCCCAACCCCCGGGCCTCGGACCGGTACCGGTCCGTGAGTCGTTTGGTGCCGGGCCGCGAGAGTTGAGGCTCAGGTGTGAAATGTATAGTTTTCAGGGTTTTTATCGGTTTTCAGTGTTATTTTGTTATCGTTTTTATCGTTAACTCGGTTTTCCTGGGTCTTTTCACGTGTGTTATGAATAAATCTTCTTTATTTCGGTACCGGTACTAGTTTTATTTTGTTGTATTTATCCGCGACACCTTAAGGGCCGGTCCGTGAAAATATTGTCGGGCATAAACCGGTCCGTGGCGCAAAAAAGGTTGGGGACCGCTGGTCTAATGTACTGAGGGATATTTTCTTGGCACACTTAGGAGCGCTTTGTACCAACTGAGCATCATTTAAATACCACATCTAACCTCAGTATTGTTACTGACCATGACTGTGACCATACCATTATGACCAGATTGTTATACAGTATTACTCCTGATAGCTGCTTCAAGCAGGATAAAGTGCCATGTCACAAGGATTAAATCAAATGTGATGGAACGGGAGAATTAAATGGATGTGGAGCAACTAAGTCAATATGAAACAAGCACCTTGTTGGATCTTTACCTTACATGATAAGTAAGGCAGTTCTACGGGCAAAAGCAGGCCCATCTTGCTACTAGTAAGGTATACCTAATGATATGGCCAGTGAGTGTATTTATGTCCAAATACAAGAAAAATGGACACTCCAATGTTCTGCTAATTAAACTTTAGCATTGTAATAGTATCTACATTATTTCCAGCCTGTTTTTCTGTGTTTTTAATTAAGCTGTGTTTTCTGGACATATATTTTGCATTAAGACGGCCTCCAGTCTCTAGAAGTCCTTCATATAACCATGTTCACACATGTTCCGTATGTGTGAAAGGAAACATGTAAGCATTCCTGGGAAGAATAGAAGTGTTTAAAAGAGCAACAAAATCGAATTAGAAAATTAGAAGTTACGTGTAAAATCAGTAAAAACATCATCATCACATTTAACCCAGACACTGGATCCCAGTGCTCTAGGAACACTTACGTTTTGCTTTCACCATTTGATAAAGTTTACATCCATTGAGATGTAAAATATATTTGTTTCCATTTTTTGCAGCAGTGCACACTTTACACACACCTACACTGCCACTAAAGGGTGGGATGGGTTTAAAACACAATTACAGGTCAAAATAAAACCTCACACAAACGGGGGAGATTGTGTTTCTTTATAACTGCATCTCATCTTTACATGGCCTCCAATTTCATGTTGAAGTTAATACATTTAATGTTGTGTATCAGCAGATTCACAAATGATTTTACTAGTTAAGGTATTTAGTAAATTTTTCTGAAGGAAACCACTAGCATAGAATTGATAAAAACGATATATGCAATATGACAGCGAGCACAGAAGGACGAGGTCTAGTGTATTCACATTTGATGAATTTGGGATTCATCTACACACATCCCTGAAAGACAAAAAGAAACCCGCTGATATGATACTTCCACTCAGTGAAACACAACCCACCCCAGATTTCATTAGCTAATGTGAATCTTCTTTGGGATCTCATTGCCACAACAGTTGGCGTGCCAAGGCTGTCGTTGAAGATGACAGAAAAGTCCTGGTCTGCTGTTTTTCTTCAAGAATAATGTGTTATGTCTTCAGCAAGTGGCCTGGGACAGTCCGCGCTACGCTTCTGTAAGGCGATTCGACTGCCCACACTCCCTCTTGCCCCTTGACTTTTCCCTCATTTTTCCAAAGGGGCCACATAATTTAGGTCTGTAAAACTGGCTACAGTTAAAATGCTTGGTAAATCTCCAAGTCTGACTACTGAGCGCAGACTCCTGACAGACGCCGACCACACCTGTGCCGTTCACACAGCTGTTATTTAGTGTTCTATGGATGCTTCACACCAGTGCAAGAGATTAATAAAATCTATTTAAAACACTTCAAGCTTCAGTGCTGTACAATGTAAAACAGTATGGCTTTGTGGCAGTGTGTGAAAAAGCAAACACTAACTTGAAAATGGTTACTAGCTAAAGTTCATGTTTGGAGTCTATATTTCACCGTGTACAAAGAGTTAAATGTTTAATAGCCAGATGAGGGCACACTGACAGATTCAATTAGGAGGCTGTTTTAGACGCGTGCAATATTCACAGTGTTTCTGACAATCCCCCCACCTCCCCCGACTGAATAATCTGAATTATGTCTTTTCATTTGCCAGGACCTAATGGTGCGCTAGCACAGCTTGAATTCCTGTTAGTCCTGGCCTGAGCAAAAACTAACAGAGAGGTATTTACATTTAGGGCTCTGAGAGTACTTCTCCATGTGGCACAAAAGTCTGACGGTAAGAGAAGTGACCTTGTGGTCAAAGGGTGGCATTTTGAATAAGTGAAGCAGCTGCACTAAAAAGAAAAGAAAAAAGAAAAAGAGAAAAAAAAATCTCCCCGTTGCCTCGACCCTTCAAAGGCTCTTGAGCAAGGCACTAATGTTACAGCTCCAGTAGAGACGGTCGGCAGCATGAAATAAACGAGCAGCTGCTTTGCAATCTTTGCTCTCAATCTACAGATAAGTTGAAAAACATGTCATGATTTTGTAAGGTCTGTGAACTGGATCCTATAGGCTCGCGTAGTCAAGGATTCATATTCCAGCAACATTAACAAACCTGCTAAAATATTAGCACTTGATCAGAGTGCGTGTTTAGCTAAATGATTATTAGTTTTATTCACATAATTTTAACAAGTCAGACAGAATGATGACTCGATAGTTGATATTTATTTGATGATATTGATATATTTGATATAACCAGGTGTCATGATCCTGGGTCTTTTGACCCAGCGTTTTAAGTTTGAGTTTATTTTGTTCATTAGGTTATCTAAGTTCATTTGTTTATTAGATTCCCCTTGTGTATCCAACCCCTGTTAAGTCCTTCATGTGCTTCATGTCTGTGTTTCTTATGTTGTCATGTTTGCGTTTCATTATGTTTCCCATTTTATTTTGAAAGAGGTCCTGCGTTCCTGCATTTTGTTTTACTCTTCCCCTGTGGCGTTGTTATGTTCATGTTGTGTCTACTGTGCCTTTCTGTTCCATGTTTCAGGTCCCTATGTTCTGTCTCCCCAGTCTGTTAAGTTTACATGTCTTGAGTTCCGTCAGTGTGTTTCCTGTTTTACTTTCACAGTCTGTCCTATGTTAATGTTTCTAGTTTTGCTTCCCTTGTCTCGTCCTGCCTAATTACTCCCAGCTGTGCTCTCCTCCTGTGGCTCATTCCCCCTCGTTATCCCTCAGTGTATTTAAGCCCCATGTTTCTCTTTGTCAGTGTTGCGTCCTCCCTCATAGCTGTGTGATTTGTCCCTGTGGCTCCTTGTGCTTTAGTTTTCCCAGTTTAGTTTTGTATTGTTTTTTGTGTCCCACTCCACGCCAGCAATAAAGCTGTGTTTTTGAGTTTACTTTTTGTCTCTGCGAGTTTGCGTTTGGGTCCTACTCTTGCCTGCACACAGCCATATTGTGACACCAGGTATTTTGCTAGTACCTGTTAAATATGAAAAGAAGCATTTTGAGTCAAGTGTCTTTATTTAAACTCTAAAGCTGGTCATTCTTGGCTTTGTGGCTTGCTAGCATTGTCATTTTTAGTAGTGTTTGGGTCGGGTAAGTTTGAAGTGTTTAGCTGACGTAAGCACGCTATAGAGAGATAGCAAAGCTTATCAGTTTTGCCTTGTAGCAACCTGGCTATCTCACTGATGCAAGATAAATGTTATCTTTTTTTTTCTGTGTGAGTAAAAATTATAATAATACTTTTGTTGTTGCAATCAGACCTAGATTTATTTTAATGTCACCAAGGAAATAAAGCTGCAGTAGCAGACTAGTGTAAAGCAAATCTGAGTGTTAGACTTGTAGGTAGGTTGTAGTTTAAATTTTTTTTGGCTTTTCCTTTCCTTGGCATTGGCAGCAGGACTCTATTGTGATGACATCTCAAACACTGATTGGCTGAGCCAGATCCCATGAGAATCATGCAAATGTTGGTCTCCACAGGACAAGAAAAACCACTTGGCTAAATCGGGATGTGCACTTCTTCGAAAAAGAAAGTTAAACATGTCAAACAAGGGAGTCTCACAGCGTTTTAGTTTAAATCTAATTTCATTGCATTTCTACATTAAATTTCAAGGCTTGACATCTTTCCCCCTTGTATAGAGATCCATTTCAAAACACAGGTAACAGGTGAAGTCGAGTTGAGTTGTATGGCTCCGGGTGGTTGGATGTCTGAGCTACAAAAACAACCGCCAAACCCCTGAGCAGCAGTGAAGAGTCCAGCAAGAGATTCATATGTTCTGCATTTCTGCTTTACGGTAACTAAATATGCTGTTGGAGCTCCTCTCTTTACTTAGACTGAGTGCACAGAGGCATCTACATATAACATCTCTTTTCTCGTAGCAATAAGTGAACACTGCAAAAGAAAATAAGACTCTCCTTGTGCGGCTTCATTAATGGAACTTAGACAAAAGCACCACACACGGCAACGTGCCGACTGAGGAGGGATAACGATGGCGACTCGAGTTTCGGATTTCTGACCACTTGTCCTGAACTCCACAGCAGAAGTCTCTCATGGAGAGAGGGTGCGATGACAAAATGCCCATAAATACAGCAGGAGGATAATGAGTGTATTTAGGTTAAATGGCCTGGAGAATCACACAGGGATACACAAACACTGCTTTAAGCTAATTACTCCCTAGATAACTTGTAAGAAATAATAACAATGATTTATTTGTACAGCAGGTTTTCAAAAACAGCTCCAAAGTGGTGCAAACATAAGACGTCATGCAACATTGATGAAACAAAAAAGGAAACGAATGGTTTGTTTGCTAGAAAAAACAAATAAAAACCTTTAATTTATGCAGAAATTAAAAAAAAAAGAATAATTTTCCTTCCTACGTGTGGTCATGTATTAAATTTGTTTATTTGCGGTACGCTCTGTACTGTAAATTATTACGTTATGCTCGTGGCTTGGACTAATGAATAATGGATTTCCATGACGTTTGATCAAGAACAACAAAGCCATTAATCAGCCGATGAATGGAGCTAAAGAACAGTTGCAACTCAGGTAATGCAGAGCCTTAAACTGGGGCCACCAACAAGGCTTTTTAGTGGTGTTATTTTCAAATTAAGTGTGCATAGAATAAGTACAGGTTATTAAAGCTCTGGACAGCCAGTTGCAGCTTGGCAGGCTGTGGGCAGTATAAAAACAATGCACAGGGCAATTATGCTGGGCCTGGCTATTAAAAAAGCTACAGATGTGTTCATACTAATCACTGTGGTTATGTTACCCTCCATTTTCTCCTCATTTTCTTCTTCGCCACTCAGTCTTTTCTTACGAACGTGGGTTGAATGCATGTAATTGTTAAAACCATTTATGTTTTAACTAAAATTGCACTTTAGTAGTATTTTCTGAGACAATTAAAGCCCGTTGTGAACTGCTCTGATAAAAAAGCTTGATATGAGTTGTGCACATTTACTATTTAACCTTTAGCAGTCAGTGCCATTTCTCTTGATTTATCTTGCTTTCGTTCTACTTCTCTTGTACGGGTTTTGATATGTGAATTTGCAGATTTATACTTTTTTTCATTTGTTTCTTTGTGAGTGCTTCTCTGGAAAAGCAATTGGCCACTTTTGGGACAAAATAAAACTGAATCTTGAAGTATAAAATATTACCAGAAACACTGTGGGATCCTCTATGATCCAAATATAAATTAAAATCAAGAGGTTTTTAAATCAAGAGGTTTTTATGTCAACCTTTGGCGTTCTTCTCTTTCACTGTTGCATACATGCATTGAGCACATGTATTGTACTACTGTGTGACAATAACATCAGTTATCCAGTAATATGACTTGTTTTGTAATATAGCTTGGCATATAAGCACACGGGGACAATGTGTTCTTCACAGAGCAATCTATCATGTTTACACCACTTTCCACCTTTCCGATAATATACCCTTATTTAGTTAATATGCCTACAGACGTTTTCAGTGGGAAACCCCTAAATTCTGTTCTATAATCTGATGATAGGATCAGCTGATTTTCTGCAGCTCACTTGCTGTAAAAACAGTGTAAGTTCTAGGTGGATTGCTCTTGATGAAAGAAGCATGGTCTAAAAGTCATTTATTGGCTGTGAAACCTCTAAATGTGTAGATTTGTTTTTCTCAGGTCTAACGTTACATATTAAACGGTTTGAATAAGTTCCCTGTTGATTTTCTAGTTCAGTCTAATGTGTGCTGTGTCACAGTATGAGTTTATACCGAATCCACAAGATTTTATGAAATGCTCCACAAAAACACTTAACAAACAACAGAAAAAACAACACTCGAGGTAATGAGTCTAGATTCTAGATTTCCTTTTCACTATTCATTAATGTGAAGACAAAGTTTTCAGGTTACACCCTTACTGCTTACGTAAGAATTAAGAGGGGAAGTAGCAGCCATGAGCTGTTCATCAAATGAATTTGAGTAACCGATTGTCAGCAAGTGTAAGCACCCCTATAACAGCAGAAACCTTTGCAGTTTGCTGGTCTAAAGCACACAGGAGTGTGTAATCACAATGCCACAATCTTCCCAGGAGGGCTAGGCTAACCCTCCCTAACCCTAAAGTCACACTGTGTACTGCTCAGAAAAACTGCAAAAACACTCCAAAGGTGACATCTGAGATTACCATTTAACATGCTAACTGAAAACTGTAAACTTCATGATGGTACAGTTAGAAAAAGACTGAATAAGTATGGCTAGTTTGGAAAGATTGCCAGGAAAAAACTTCTCTCTACAAAGAACACGGTAGCACAGCTTAGGTTTGTAAAGTTGCATCAGAACAAACCCCAAGACTAGTGGAACAATGTCTTCTGGACAGACGAGACCAGTGTGAAGGTGTTTGGCCATAATGCACAGCACCATTTCTGGCAAAAACCAAGCACACCAATGCCTCACACCAGCTGTCAGCATTGTGGTGGAGCCCATGGTGATGATTTGGGCTTGTTTTTCAGCAACTGGAACTTTGCAGTCATTGAGTCGAACATGAACTCATCTGTATTTCAAAGTCTTCTAGAAGCAAAAGTGAGGCCATCTAGAACTTGGCCTTAATTAGATCATGCAAAAGGACAACGATCCCAAACACGACAGCAACTCTACAACAGAGTGACTGAAAAAGAAACGAATTAACGTGTTGCAACGGCCCAAATTAAAGTCCAAACCTCAACCTGTTTTAAATGCTGTGGTACGACCTTAAGAGAGCTGTGCATAAATGGATGGCTGCAAACCTTAATGAACTGATGCATTGTTGTTAAGAAAAGTTGGCCAAAATTCCTCCACATTGATTTGAGACGCTGATAAAGTCACACAGAAAACAATCACTTCAGCTTGTTACCTCTAAAGATGGTTTTACAAGCAAAAACATTAGTACTGATCCAAAATCGCCTCCAGATATATTACATTGACAGTTTTCGTTGATTAAAACTTAAGAACTGAAAACTGTTTAAGACTTTTGTGTTATATCAATAACTACATATTAAATCTTGTAATGGCACAATGTAAAAGTAAGTAAAATTAAAGTGCTCAGTGATTTTTGCCAGTGACTTAATGCCTTTTAGCAGTGAAGTTCTTCACTGGCTCACTCGGTGGATTCACAGTACATTAGTTCACACAGAGATTCCATTTAAAGACACAGGTGATTAAACTTCGTGGAGCCTTTGTATTGCATATAAATATACTGTAAACTTGTATGTAATGTTACCACATGGATTAGCAACAAATGGAAAGCAAGGCTGAACTTCAGGGAGAATGAATGGTGATACATGTACTTACTGATGTTAGTTCTGTATAAATTAGGGCATTTGGGCAATGATGTAACCCACATCAATAAGGTATTGACAACAAATGACACGGTCACTGATAAATGAACCCAGCCTCCTCTGTTTAGGAATGTAGGCTACGACAGGAATGAAGCTTCTAGGTAACTGAACAGAAACAGTACATGGTTAGTATCCTAACCCATCCGCTATAAAGATGCCAAACACTGTTACGATTCACTTTGTTACTTGCAGTAAGGGTATGTCTTACTGTCCTATGTTTCAAACAGTGGCTTAAGGAAAACCAGATCCGTTGTCTTGATCTGATTAAACGGAGGATGGAATTAGCTAGTAGCTAGATTTCTCTTAGGAGATTAATGTTTTTTTTAATCAGAATACAAATTTTTTAATACATGGCCCCTAACAGGTAATTTTAATTAAACTACACTAAAAAAAATGACAAAATACAATAAGAAATACAACAAAAAACCACGTCAGTTGTGCATTTGTGTATTTGGCTAATACATGAGCAAAAATCTCAAGTTAAGAATATATAAAGAAAGCTTCTTACTTTGGTTTCTATAATTGACAGCAACTGAACATGTTCAGCTTTGAGTGGCATCACAGAAGACAGAAGTTTGACGACTGTAACATCAGGAAAACTCACTTTGAAACTGTCGTCGTGACCTGCTGCGGCACAGAGTGTGAGGGATGATGGAACAAAGTCTGTTTCTAACTCCTGTGCGCTAATTATTTTCACCTACAGAGCAGTAATTTCTTCACAGGTCTGAACAGTAAAAGCATAAAAAAGCATTTAAAGCGTTGAAGCATTGAGACTCTGCTGTAAAACCGTAAGCCAGCTGGATTCAACCGACTTTACAAGTCTGCACTGTGCCATTAAATTAAGTGTTGCGCTGTATACTCAAAAATATTTTGTTTTAAAGTAATTGACTCGGTCGGGAAAAAGCATGAATCATTGTCAGATTTGCTGAATTCTTGAGGTGACACACAGATATACAACATTAATAGCACCTAATCTGTATTATGTTTCATATGTTGCTGAAATTTCCCTCGATTCAACTCAAATTATACATTTGCCAGTAAAAAAAGCAACACAACAGATGTGAAGTAACTCTCATGATCCTTCTCAATCTTCATAAAGATTACAAATGGCTACATGATTTAAAAATTAGATAAAAAGCAGGAATCCATCTGTAAAGAGACATGACTTCATACAAACTGGAACGTAAGATCTGCTCCAGTATTCCATATTTACTTCTGTTTGGTTCAAAACATTCAGGGGTTTAATTGGCCACGGCCGATACGGTTGCTGGGTTTAATTTCCACGTGTATGATGTCACACACTGGTAAGACCCGAGATGTGCCAGCAGTGACAACTCTGGATGACTAATCTTTTACGTGCCGCTGCCAGAAGCCGAGGGAAATAGCAGCAGCGTGCCTACCAACTTAAAACACTGCTTCGATTTTCTTGGAACTAGTGTGTTTTCGCTGTGGATTCCCATTGGATGCTTTAAATCAGAGAACTTGTCAGCAAACGTGTTTATGAGGCAGAGAAATGCTGAAGGTATTCCAGATTTAAGTTGTGCATTTCTTCTCATGGACGATGAAAATGGTTTTTATAAATCAAACTTCGTTGGCATTTTAGAATAAAACTTTTTAAAGTAAAACGAGTCCGCTCAGTCTGTCTCAAATTATTCGATACCCCTGGGGGATGAAAATGGTGGCTAATGACTTTAAAATATGTCAGCTGCAAAGACCAACAAGAGCTACAACACCACACTGGATAAAAATATAAAGTGCACAGAAGGATTAAAAGAAAAAAAAAATACAACCCTACTTTCAAAAAAGTCAGGACGCTCTGCAGAATACATATTAAAAACAGAATACAGTTGTGCCGTTATGGGTGCATGTCTGATGCAGGGGCGTTAACACCTTTCTTATATCACCACTCTGAAGACCGATGAGCGTTGTCAACAGGTTTACTGACATTCAAAAGGGTAAAACTAAAAACAAGACAAAAAATACAGTCATGACATACATATGTGCAGCATAATATACATTTATATACCACAATGCTACTACATAGCATATGTCTAATTATGTAAACGTTTTAAACTACTACTGATGCTATCCCAGACGACCTCCAAAATCGCGGGTAGCTAGCTTAACAAAGGGACTAGCTTTACAGCCAAATACTGCATTAGCGGGCAACATATTGTACAAAAAAAACAAAGTTGCAATTTATACTTTAAGTACATACCGGCGATACAATCATAAACCAAAGATGTGAACAGTATTTTTTCCAACAGGACACCATAAACTGTGTGCCGATATGTTTCCCTTCTTTTTGCTTTTCTTGCGCCGACTTCCTGTTCAATAAAGTTGTTTCAAAATAAAGCCGTTTCTAAAGCGCATTACTTGGAGCAACCACAGAGGGCGCTGTAAACACATAATAAATAACAACTGACTGAGGATGATATTTTAGTGATACAACATTTTACAACTTTTAGTGATAACAGAACAACAGTGACTTGTAGATCTCATAAATGTTTCACATTAGAATACACAATAGAACATAGAAAACATATAAATGTTTAAACTGAGGACATTTGAGCACATTTTGATTTTGATGGCAGGAAGAACATTAGGCTACCACTGTGTAGCAAGTCTGGAAACTGAGGAGACCAGCGAGTGGACTTTTGGAAGAGGAATGTTGACTTATTCTTGTCTGTTACAGGATTATATCTGCTCAGCAGCCCTGGTTCTTCTTTGTCGTACTTTTTTGTTTCATGATGCGCCACATTTTCAATCAGTGATCGGTCTAGATTGCAGGCAGGCCAGTTCAGCACCTGGACTCTTCTAGCCTTGTTGTTGTAGTATGTGGTTTATCATTGTCTTGCTTATATATGCAAGGCCTTTCCTGAAAAATACACCTGGATGTGAGCATATGCTTTAAAGTCAACAGTGTTGGGGAGTAACGGAATACATGTACCGCCGTTACGTATTTAAAATACAAAATATGAGTAACTGTATTCCGTTACAGTTACTGTTTAAAAAAGTGGTATTCAGAATACAGTTACTTTGTTGAAATAAAGGGATTACACGGCGGTATTTTCCTGTTTGATATGTTCAGCTATGCCCTCTCTAGTTTTGGTAATTCCACGCCAGTGGAAACCCAAACAAAACATGCATTAAGAGGCTCAAATGCCTGTGTCTCAATCGCACATCTCATAATGACCTTTTTTTTTTTTTTTTTGCATTCTTTCATTCTTTCACAGATGTCTAAATTAGTCATGATACTGTGTAACCAGTTTTCCCATGAGCTTCAGACGATTTTATGAGGGTAACATGAACATTTCACATGTTGTGCAGAACAGGAGATAGTCCTCTTGAAATTCGCACTCACACCTGACATACTGTATGTGGTTTAGGCTGCCGTGATTGAACATGAGGAAGGTAGGAAACGTAAATGTTAGCTTCTCTGTTGTCACACTGTTTTAATCTCATATTGCACAGAACTCATATTTGAAAGCTGAGAGTTTAAAGATATTTTCACCCTAAATCCTAAATTTAGGGTCGCCAGAGCATGTTAAGCAGCTGATGCTGAGAAATCAGTATCACTGGGTATCAGACCTCATTTATTTTCTGCTAAAGGCATAAAGCAACTTTGGAGTAATGATGTGGGCAAAATTTTGAATTGGGCCTGAAAATCAGTCTTAATCAAATGTGGAACTCTACAGCATCGTACATTTTAAGATGCATAATAAATCCGTTCTCTGTGTTCAACACCTGCGCAGAGAGAGTGATCCTTCACTCAGAGGACATCCGTACAAAGGCTTCTCTCATAATTGATTTCCTAAAGGTGGGATTTCTCTGCCACGAGCTGTAAATTAGGATGCAAATTATGTGCAGCTGAGGTTACTGAGTGCAAAAACTCAGTTTACTCCTAAAGGGATTTTATTTTTCCACTTTGCAAAGATGAAAAAAAAAAACATGACTTTTTCACACTGTAATGCCGTCTTTAATTCATCCATGAAGCAAGTACTGACATTTTAAGCGTCTGTTGATGAGTGCAGAACAGTTGCAGTAGTAGGTGGGAATGCTGCAGATACCTGACGCTCTGTGGAGCTGTAATAAATTCACTGAGACGAGAGTCTGAGAATCAGTGCGTGTGGCCTCTTTTCATGTGTACAGTTTGAATGGAAGTAATTCTCTGGGTCTTTTCAATACGCCAGCTTTGAAGCTGAACACAGTCATCAGTGATTATTACACTTGTCATATTGGTGTCACTCTTGGCATGGCGATCTCAGTCCAGCTAAAATACCCTAACTGATAAAAATGACTTCAGATAGCATGGTGCGCATGGAAATGGTTACTGTCTGTGATGATCCCTGTACCTTTCATCTAATGCCAACAGCTCGTTAAAAAGAGAAGGATGTACTCTGTCATGTTTCGGCTGTGTGCAGGCAGGAATTGGACCCAAACGCAAACTCACTGGAAACAGGAATGAACTCAAAATGGCAGCTTTTATTGCTGAACACAAAACTCTACAAAACCTAAACTAGGAAGAATCTAACAAAACACACACAGGGAGCCACAGGGAGAAACACACAGCATGAGGGAGATCACGACACAGAGACACAGAGAAACACAGGGCTTAAATACACTGGGAAATAACGAGGGGGATGAGGAACAAAACCAAAATGTCCATCACAGGAACTCAAAAAATAGTCAAACACAAAATGTCCATGAAAGGCACAGGGGCCCTGGAAACCATTCAAAACAAAACAGGCGGGCCAAGAACAACCATGGGTTGCAGGGAATAGAGTCCAGACACATAGTTCAGGAGGCCGACCCCGGTTCCGACAGTACAGGAGCCGACCGTGCGGATGGCAATGGCGGCGACGTGGAAACACTTCCGGGGCCGCCCTCAATAGCGATGACGTCCGGCTAGTGGCCTGGAAAGTGGCCGGCGATTCTGAGGTGCAGAACGTGGCCCGGGTGGCAGTGTGGCAGCCACAGGACCAGACGACGGCGTGGAAGCCGCAGGTGGTGGAACAGGAGGTGGCTGGACGGGCTCCTCGGACCCTCCAGCTGACGAGGCATGCGGATGTAGCGGTTCTCCTGAACCCCCAGCTGATGAGGAAGGTTGCTGGTGGGGCTCTCCTGGGCCTCCAGCGAAACCGAGGAAGTGCTGGCCGGGCTCTCCAGAACCCCCAGCGGATGAGGCAGATGGCGGCATGGGAGCCGCGGAATGCTGGATGGGATCACTCGAGCGTCCAGCAGGGGCAGATGCAGGACCAGAGGGTATTGGGACCCCCGGCTGAATGTTAAGCTGACCAGGTGGGTGAGTGTGTAGCTGACTAGGAGACTGAACCACTACAGGGGCCTGAACCGCTACAGGGGCCTGAACAGCGGACTGTACTGAGGGCGACTGCACTAATGGTTCAGGTGCAAACAGAGCTGCTGCTGATGGAGCAAATGGCAACAGGAATGGGCTTGTGTTTTTTTATGCCAACTTTAGGTGCTAAAGTTGCCAACAAATATTTAATACTGTGTTAAAGCCAACTATATTCAAACATGAAGACTGATGAAACCCAATTATTTCCTTATTAAACAAAAGAAGACATCTTTCTGTTATTGCCTTATGGTTTTAACTTGTTTTACAGTGATACAGTCTTCAGCAGAGGACATCAGCTGATTTGCTGCAGTGCATGTGAATTGCAATGAGTACAAGTCAATATATCATGTCAGGGAAAATATTCAGTGTCAGGATGTTTGTTTTAAAAGTTTTGACAGCATATTATTACTGTGGTATTAATCTTGGAACAATCTGATCTGTTTCATAAATGTATATCTGCTGTATTAAAGCTTGTGGGAACACACCGAGGATGTTGTAAATGTACAAAAAACCATTTAAAATGACTAGTAGTGTGGATTTTCTCTTTATACAAATAAAGCATGTGACCTTTGGGGGATATTGTTGGTAGCAATTAATCACTGTCATCTTTAAGGTCGTAAAAAAGTAATTATCAGCGTGATTCTGATTTCAATTTGGCACAGATGTAGGATGGGGAGTTCCCCCATATAAGGAGTTGTCTGTGATCACCAATTGTCCCTGCGAGCCAGGAAGTATAAAAACCAATCGGTTGTAAAACCACCGTTTTTAAGAGATTGCATGGGAGTCATGGTGGGTTTGGAAAGGGAAAACGTCTCATCTTACAATAATGAGTCGAAATATTTCTGCTACAGTAAACATGAATATAAACAACATATTGAATTTGTCAGCATACATTTCACGAGTATTTCCTTTAAACTTGAGGCTGTACACAAGCTGCAGTACTTTCCATCTCTTTCTCTTCTGCTGCTCGCAGCTGCAGTAGCTGTTGAATGACTTTCACACACAAACAGACACAGACAGACTCTCTCGCTCACACACACACATACAGGATCAAGACACCTTGAATTCCAGTTATGTTCAACAGAGATTCTTCTGCGGTGTTTTGGTTGGACAGACGAGACTTCTCTCTGGGTTTTTTTTTGACATTTTTGATTGATGAACTTCTTGGGATATTGGATGTCTGGTTAATTAGAAGGCTGAAATGAGCCACTGGAAAATAGTCTGTGTTGCCTTTGGTTTCCCTCCTCTCTTCTTGTGATACGAGCGCCACACATCATTCTCTTCCCCCGCTATGACTGAGCTTTCCCAACATCCAACTTATTCAGTGTGTCAAATTAAATATCAGAAATATACCCTGAAATATTACTCTAGCACATTTCCACTGAAATGGAAATTAATAGTATGAAGAAACATTCTTTAAATACCTTTTTAGCCATAAGAATTGTTGGCAGTAACCATAAATGATACATACATGATATATGTTAAATATCGGAATCATTTCTTTTCTATGCAGGCTCTAATTGAATAGCTTTGCTTCCCAGAGCGCAGTTTTTCATTGTTTTATTCACACTGAAATTTCGTAGTTATGGTCTAACCTGCCTTTATATTTCTAAAGTAATAACCTGAATCAAATGAGAAATGTAAGATTAACCTTGTTTGAACCTGGTCTAAGTTAAGACTTTACACTAGCAAACTTCATAATGATGAGGCAGTTAGATATAAGTTCATTAGAGCTAAGTCATTGTCTTCTTTTTACAGCTCCATGTCACCCTTTCCTTTGTATCCTCTTCTGTCACACCAAACCACTGCATGTTCTCCTCACTAGCTCCTCCCTCTTTTCCTCTTACCTCTTGTAAAACTTCCCTTTTACACTTTTTGCCATTCTTCTGTCTCAAATCACCCTGGCAGTCGTCTTGTAATTACTGCCAAGTAACAGACTAATAAAAAAAAACAAAAAAACAGTAATATTACTCCCCAAAACTAAAGCTCTAACTACTTGGACAGGCTGTACCTTATAACAGGCCACATTATTTGTCAGATAATTTCATTAAAAATGCTCCAAAAGACACGAACTCATCTACCAGCTACATGTGCCTATTTAAGCCTTGAGAAAACTTGAGATCTATACTTCTATCTATATTTCCCCTGCCCACTGCAATAAGCTTAAACTGTCAGATACTCTTCCTTTCCCCCCATGAAACACTACAAATGCACAGCTTGGCTCACATCGTCTTCCCTTTTGCTGGAATGCAAACAGAAAACAGGCTTTGAAAAGGTGTGTTGTTCTCACGGGAGCTCAGTAGTGGGCGGTTAGGCTCAGGAAGTCCTCCTTCTCTCTCTGGTCCACAAGTGCCTACTGTTATTCATCTCACCTGTCAGTGGTTCTGTTGTTGTGGTAGCTGATCGTTATGAGCTAATATCTCATTTCTTATTGTTTTCTCCACAACTGCTCCCTAGAAACTAACGGATAGAAACAACGACTTACATGTTTCACTGTCACCTGTCACCATCTGGTCTATGAAATTACTGACGACAGACAGCCGTAAACCACTTGGCACCATTTTCTCTCAGCATATTATTGTATTCCCAAACCTACACCACAAGACTGAAGGATTCATGAAGTGAGACAGACTGAAAAGGATGAGTTTAGTTTTGACCTGTGCTAACATATGGAGTTTACCACAGGAGAGTTACACAACACTTTATGCATGAAGACGGGCCCAATAAAAATGCAATTTGTCAGTTCAGATTCAGCTTTGTTCTAGATTTTTTATTCTGGGGAAACCTGCTGAGGTTTAACAGACTTTCGATATGAGCAGCAACGGCCGCGGCGGCTAGATGTCATTAACTCAACTACTTCCTCTGTCAGGTACCTTACACTCCATTTATTTGTGTCTCATAAATGTCTAATGTGTTAACAGCCTGGTGTATTTGGTGACACCTGGACAGATACGCTTACCCAAAGAAAGCACACTTTGTCAATTAGAAGGTGTATACTGACTCTGAGCTGAAGAGAAGTCTCTCTGTTCCCCTTTTTCTCACACTGGCAGAGAAAGAACAAATACCTCGGCCATGTGTTGCAAATCAAATGGAAATGATGGAATTAAAATGAAATGGGGCACTGAGATAACCATTTAATTAGCGCTTGTGGTAGCGATCAGGATGAAATCCAAGAGTAAAATCGTGACTGTTGCTCGACTACTCCTTATCCAATCTGTCCTTTCAAAGCTTTGCAGCAAAGGACTCATTTCACGCCTGTTATAACGCTACAGCACCTGGTGCCTTATGAGGATATGGATTTCTTATATGAAAATTTAGATTAGATTGGATTTTAGTGGTTTCCTATCCACTCAGCTTTAAGACGCCAACGCCCAAATAAAGAATGTCGACAAATTGAGAAAAATCGACTTCCTCTGACTGCGCACTTCACCCGCCGGTGTTAAGTTTTTACACCCTTTGGATTTAAAGAGCCATGAAGGTATTCAGGAGTACCAGGGGACGACCTGAAGGAAAATAAAGAAATCTTTCACCTCAGCCTAAACACGGGTGCACACATAGTAGCAAAGGCACATAAACAATGTGAAGTTGGACTGATCGCACAGTTTCAATCAGGCCGCGTAGCCAAAACACAAATGTAAAGCTTTCCGGGAGTCAGGGGCAGGGCCTCCTGAAGAGGCTGAAGTGCTTACAGTCTTGTCACATTTACAGTGTATGTTTATAATCATCACCTCCCCGACTTGATGAAAGGACAATTAACAAGATGGTGACTATCACGCTCATAATTCGGCCGACATGTTTCTCTCTCATCAATTTCCCATTTGCAGTTTGCTCAGAGAAAGTATTTGTCTGTTTGACAACAGGAAGTGGGTTCACAGAAAAGGGCCTCCCGAGTCTGAGAGCTGCCAGACTGAAGGGTTGCAAAACTTAACCAGAACAGGATAGGAATGGGTTGTATCTAACTGGATTTTATAATCTAAAAGTGACATGCCATAAACATATCATCAGTGTTTTTTTTATTAACAGTGATAAGACCATTGTATTTTACTTCTGTGAAAAGGCCCAGAGACTTTTTTAAAACTATTTTCAGTTTTTTTATACTGCCAAGGCGAGCTTAGGCCAAGGAGGCTGTGATATGTGGCTCTGGTGTGTACTGGATAGTTGTTTTTATAGAATTAAACATTCGATACAGGCAATAGGGGAATACTGTGAGTGAAATAATCGTTCCACTGAAGTGTTTAAAGTGAACGCATACAGTCTGGTCAAAAGAAAGCTTTAGCAGTCACTGCAGTTCTGCAAAAAACTAAGTACACCCTTACTGCTTCGACAGGAATTAAGAGGGTTGGTAGTTAGCCGAGTGCTGCTAATCAAATGCACTTGATTAAGTGGTCATCAGCAAGTGTGAGCAGCCCTAAAAAATCAGACATTTTGACTGTCTGCTGGCCTGAAGCATTCAAGGTGTGTGTCAACAGAAAGACACAATCTACCCATGAGTTGGCATCACAGCAAATTCAGACCATTTTCACAGAAACTGCAAAACAAAACCAAACAAGCTTGTTGGGATGGGTTGCCATGGCAGCAGAGCTTCCTGTAGGTTTGCACAGCTGCATCTGTTCAAAGCACCAAACTTCAGGGAAAAATATCCTTTGGACAGACAAGACCAAAGTTGAGGTGTTTGGCCATAATGCAGAGCTCCACATTTGACAAAAAACAAACACAAACACCTTAAATTATTTAGTGGTGGAGGGCTGATGATTTGGGCTTGTTTTCAAGCCACAGGATCTGGTCAAGTTCGCATCTGATAACTAAATGTTGACCTAAATTGGGTCATGTGACAGGACAATGAACCTAAGCACAGCAACAAACCAAAAACAGAATGGCTGAAAAAGAAAAGAATAAGGAGCTCCTTTTCTATTAGTACCTACTCGGATCGACTCGGTACGGTTCGCCACAGTTTTCAGGGTTTAGGTTGCCCGGGATTCCAAGCGATCCGAATGTGACGTCATCAGACTTGGCTGGTCAGTAGCATCACTCGATGAGTTCACAGGAAATGGCTACAAAAAGCAACACCGTGTTACTCGAGTCTGATGAAAAGCCACAGATCCTAAGCAGCAGGTATATTCTTGCCTCGACGTCCACCTTTTTTGTAGCATTCTTGTCGCTATTAATTGCCTCGCAGGACACTCGGACGTATTGTTATGATGACAGCCACGTATTGTAGTGGAAAATCAGTCGATCCGAGTCAAGTTGTGGCGATCCGTGGCAAGTCAATCAGAGTATGTAGTATTGGAAAAGGGGCTAAGGTGTAGCAATGGCCCAGTCAACGTCCTCAACCCGATTCATGCTGTGAGAATCATAAGAGAGTTCAGAAACCCAATGAACCAAAGTAATAATATGAAAAAGAGAGGGCCAAAATTCCTCCCCACTGAGGTGAGAGGATTAATAAAGCCACACTGCGGTCGATGTAGTGCCAAGGGTAGAGCAGTTCATTTGTTTATTTGAAAGGTTGGTGGTTCGATCCCTGCTTGTTCTAGTCTACATGCCAATGTTTCCTTGGGCAGAGATACTGAACCCCGAGTTGCTCTCAGCTGCTCTCTCATCAGAGTGTGTTTGTGTGACTGTTAAATAGAAAGCACTTGGTTTCAAAAAGCATAAAAAAGTTCCTGTCAGAACAGGTGAACAAGGGATGCTGTGCAAAATGCTTTGATTGCTTTTGAGTACAAAAGCATGGCGGAAAAAACAGGGCATTTGCCATCATACAAAAAATAATTACTTGATGTTAGCGCTGTGAAAGGTGGTTCTACCAGCTATTTAATCATGGAGTGTACCGAAAGTATTTTTTACATGACTGTATTAGTGAATAAGCTTATCCTGTTAGCAAATGGACTAAGCCAATGGATTAACAAACTCTATAAATATTGTTAAATGTAATTTTGAGAGCTTTGTTCTCAAGAAGATTTATTAAATGATGTACAAAGGGATGGAAAAAGAACTGCTGTACCCACAATCTTAAATTAACACAACAATGCTACTAATTGGTGTAGGTCACTGTGACCATGGAAATGTTTAAACCGCCAAGGTTAGGTCACGTGGCACATGAACACGAAAAGGATTAAATTCAAGAGGATTGGAAGTCATTTAATGTGGATTCTGGGATTCATTCTTGGGTTAGTAGTTTCTTCACCATTCAAGGTAAATATGAAAACAAAAAAGCATCTTTATAATCCAACATCTATAAAACACCTTGCACTGGATATAAGTAAAACTTTAAAAAACGCAAAACATAACTAATACACACACACACGCACTACAGCATATACTGTTTCCATCTTCAGTCCCGTCTCTTCAAGTTTTCACTGGGTCGGGTTGATTTATTGGGCCCACATTGGTCCTTAATTGGATACTTAATAAGCCATCTCCACATCTGCCAATTCTTAAATAAGGGCAGGGATGTGTTTAAGTTTCCCTGATTCTATATGTCTGTAAACTCTAAAATAACCTCATCACTCTGGCTTTCATTAGAAAGTTTAAGTGTCCCACCCATGACAGTTTTAAAGCTCTTATAGAGGACAGGAATACAGTCCAGTATTTCAGATTTTGGGGAATAAAAAAGGAATGGAAATAGACATAGTGATATTCATGCATCTCAACCTTCAAGTTGTGTAGTGCAACACCAACTTAAGCTTTGTGTTTTACAACAGATGAAGGAATATGCATTTGTTGAGCAACTTTGTAACAACACAGTCAGGAAGAGTGTTCAACAATCCTGGGAAGTCAGTAACCCCAATAAATTTTCACTCTGACCTTCCTGACCACGGAAAACCTCAGGATGTCGTCCTGGGAGGCTGAATGAGAGGCACTGGTGAGTTTTTAACCACATTATATCATGTCAGTGTCACCGAAACAAAATTAGGTTCATGATTTTTTTTAAAAAACTGTAAAAACAAGACATTGAATTTATTCTCTTAAGAATAATTCTGGCTTTTAGCAGTATTTCATGTATTCACTGTTCATGCTCAGTGAAATATTTTTGTATTTTTAACACAAATATGTTCGTAAAAGTCGCATTTCATCTGTCAGTTTGTTAGCCTTCAATAAAATGAAACATCTGTGTGATTATAACTGCTAACAAATGCGCACATATTTTCCCTTAGAAATAGCAGTGCAGTATATGCTCTTTATTAAATATCTTTATGTCTTTTTTGCATTTACTTGAGCACTGACAGTAGTGAGAGGGATTTTGTAGTTAACAGCTTTTCTCCACAAGAGTTCCTCATCACAAATACATGAAGTATTTTTTGGAAAAGAGTCTATGGAGTCTGACCTTGATTAAGTTTTGGCCGTTTTATCTCCATTCCTTTATTAAGTGGATCGGGTATCAGACACAAGACTTCACATATAGGCAGTGATTTCTTTTCCTTTTTCTGTTTTTAATTGTGATTTTGTTTTTTGGATGAATTTATGTTTTTGCAGCAAGTTGCTGTCAGACCATGTCCACAGTTAACTGCAGGGATTTGGATGCAGATCTTTTCCTCAACCTTTTGGCCCTTTGTCTGGACTAGAAAGGCATTTTTCTGCCATGAAAACTAAACAAACTCTACAGTGTGGTGAGCTTTGTAAGATTCTGTCATAGAGAAGAAGAGGAAGGAGACGAAACGACTTCTGATTGTTCTGTGATGAAGCCACAACACAGCTGTCTGTCACTGAAATTATTGTTGTATGTTGCAATAAACAATGTTTTCTAAATGGAAGGAAGCTGAAGCAGAGAGGAAACGGTATACCATTTCTTCTGCATTTCTTCAGTGGCTCATTGCCAGTGTGGATGCATGAAAAAGGCACTTTGGCTCAGTGCAATCTGCTCTATAAACTAGGATTAAACTTCCATGCCAGTGCCACAGACAGACTGTGATGTGGTACTGAGCTGAAGGGTCCGAACTGGATGAAACAACTGCATCTCTAGTTAATAAAAATCAGACGGGCAGAAGATATTCAACAGCAAAGTCATCAGTAATTGTTAAACTTGAACTGTTCATTCACAGAATGTCATTTTAACATTCTTGGAAGGTTGTGTCATTCTTGGCTTTGTGGTGAACTTGATTCTGTCTGGCAAATATTTTGCAGAAGTATAGCTCTGTTTGAAATTGCTTCCGCTGTCGAAAAGCTGTGCGCCGCGAGGCCAGCCAGGACTTTATTTCCTGCTATTGACTGCTAGCCTCTTGTTTTTACCTGCTCAAACAATAACTTGGCACAAAGCCTTTGAGCAGGAGACGTCAACATGTGCAATGGCACAAGTCTGTGTGAGATGAAGGGCTGTCAGTGCAGTTTTACCCAATACACTGAACAAGTGGATTGTAGTGAGTAGATGACTGATATCTGAAAGAGGCTGATGAGGTCAAGCCTGTGAACTTTGAAAATAAATGGGCGGTATTATCCCTCATATCAGCAACAAGCAGGGATCGCATGAGCAGAGCTCTTTTCACCTCATTTCTCCAATTTCTAGCAGCAGAGGAGTGTGGTTTTACTGGGCAGCGCCCAGGTGTAAATGTGTGCAACGTCTGCATGAATGTGAAGCAGGGTGTTGCTGGAAAAGAGCCGCAACACTCAGCAATCCTTTGCTGGATGAACACAGGCACAAAGCTGGAAGGCAGTCAGAAATCAAAGAACAAACCAGAGAGCGCAGAGACCTTCTCCAAAGCTGCAGCTTCCATAAAACTTTGTTTGTTTACTGTTTGTCTTCTGTGCTTGATTTTCCGATGTAAACACAGTGCTGGTTAGATAGCAACGTGGAAGGCTTGGATGCCTGCCTTTTTCATCAGCACATAAATATAACACTGTGGCGAAGCAACAAACAAAAAGATAATGACTTGGAATCCTGAACAGCACCAAAAGCTAATCAGTGAAGCTGCCCACTGTACTTCAACTGAGGCTTTGACTATGAGCTAAAAGTTAGTATTGCATGCTCTTATGTGAAAATATCTCCCAGTTATTGCAAAGAGAATGACAGTTTTAGAGCAATATATATTTCAGCATCAGAAAGGTCAAATTCCGGGAAATACATCTACTATTTGTGTCTATATAAAACAGTTTTATATGCATGCTTGTCAGCTTAAATGATGGATCCTAAATGAGATTGACATCTTCTTAGAATTTATCTGGTAAAAGTGTCAGATTAGCAATTAGCAAAAGCTGGATGTGCTGTCAAGACATCAAGATATCGTGACCAAGACATCATCCACGGATCTGTGAAGTCCCCTTTTAAAGCCTTGACTTACTAAAGTAAGGTTTCTTGTTTGAGAAATCCAATCGTAGGGTAGACACTTGTCAATAATATGGTAGCCAATGTCTAAAAACATTACTAAAATGTTTACTGTGGTATTAAATCAAGTGATCATTCGCAAGAAATAGTCACCAGCTACTGGTAACTACTGGTTGCTCCACCTTAAAACCACCATTACAAACAAGGCAGTTTTCTGGTTGGCAGCACAGTGGTGTGCAGCAATAGGAGCCCGAGTTTGAATCCAGCTGGGGCCCTGTGTGGACTTTACATGTTGTCCCTGTGCCTGTGTGGGTTCTCTCTGGGTACCTTGGCTTCCTTAACTGGTGAATATGAGCATGAATGTCTCTGTCTCTCTCCACATCACCCTGCAACAAACTAGCAATATGTCAAAGGTGTCTTTTGCCCAGCTGGGATAGGCTTTAGCCTTCATGCAACCCTGAACTGGATAAGCAGCTAAAAAAAATGGATGGATGGAGTTTTAAGGTGCTTCTACATTGATTTTTACCTCCATCTTTTATATTCTGTCTATAATTTGTCTCTTTGCATACACCCTCTTGTTACGCGACTAAAGCCGGGACTTATCAGCAAATGAGACTCAGTCATCCACAGTAAAATGCTGGCAGCTCTATTTTAGCCCACCCCAACAGTTTGGCCTCATTTCTCCTTAAACCGCTGCTTGTGAGACCAGTGCTGGACAGCCTTCTTTTGACAGGACTTTGATTGTCTGCAAATATAATATGTGTGGTGAAGTTGCCCCTATAGTAACACAACTTCATATATTAGTTGTCTGTTTGGAAGCAAGATAGACGTGACTGCTGTGAAAAAACATAAAATAATAATAAATATCTATCTATACATATCTATCTATATATATATAGATGTATAGATATATATGAACCCTACTGTGAGAAAGATTTATTATTGCAAAAGATGCCGTTTCAGCAAAAAGGAAGCTTAAAGAATTGCTTGACAGCTGCCAATCTGTACATTTAGCATCTATGAGAAGATGTCTTCAGAAGTGAACCAGAACATAATTGAATATGTTCTTGTTTTGGCATTAATCTGTGAGTTTAAACACTTTCGAAACGATTTAGTGTGTCACACTCGAGTGAAAATGTCCAATGGAGAATTAGTATGTTTCTGGAAGAGCCATAAACACTGATGCAGGTCAGAACCCTGTGAGACAAAGCTCGGCTTGCAAATCTCTCCTGCCAAATAAACACTCATCCATCCATCAATAACAAGTTTGAGTTCAGGTTTGCAAAAGGAGCACAATTAGAATATTTACTGCTTTGATGTCACATGTGCAGAATAAACAAGAAGCAACATAAGGTAAACTACACACAAAGCAGCAATAACCTTTGCATTCAAGTTTTGGCATTCAGTCTAAGCATTAGCAGGAAGTTCCAGAAAACGTTGCCAATGCAGAGTGTAGCTGCCAGTCATGTTTCTGTTCTTAATAAATATTTTTTGCCATTTTCCTATGGGAACCATCTGCAGCTTGCATCATGTGAGTATCCAGAGTAGCAACGCTCTGGCACGGTAAGCAGGCAGCGAAGTTGCTGTGTGAGCTGTCGGCTTTAAGGATATATATCACCTCAGCATAAATCAAACCACGACTCTGTTTATTTTGGCCGAGATCTCGTTCGTCTGTAGTGCTGCCACGTAATGTGGTAACACCTATGTAAAGTCGTGTGAAGTGTTCTGGGAGCCATATGTGCAATCTGCACAACATCACGCAATGATTTAATAAAAAGGTTTGACTTTCGCTAAATTAATTTTCAACAAATGTGATGAATGGCCTCATCGGCGAGTATCATTTCAGATAATAAACCGTCGCATCTGCGCGCTTGATTAGGCTGCTTTTGAATGCGGTCCATGCTTTTGCACGCAACTTTTGTGTCTAACAGGTGCTCCAGTGATGCATGCATAAAGACTGTTCAATGTATGATGTTTTTGTTAGTGCATTACCACGCTATGAGGTCAGAAGAGCAGGTTTGCATGAATAGAAGGTTAAAGTTTACGACCCAAGACCGCAAAAAAAATCTAATATGATCTTTTTATTGGACGTGATGAAGGGGAACATAAAACAGTGGGAAATGTGTGCAAAGATGTATAAATGAAGTAAACAAATACTCAGACGCAAATCAGGGAACACGTGCAGAGCGATCCGATGCGTACAGTGCGCATTCTTATTTTGATGCGTGTGATTATTGCCTTGAAATAAATAGAACACATGTGGGCACTGACTGTCTGACCTCTGGATCTCTGTGTTCAGATCTCATCCACTCGTAAAAAAAAGAAAGGAAAAAACATTCAAATTTGGCAAATTTCCTTTTGAAGATAGAAGAACTTGGTTCATGTCTCATTGAGATTTTTATGTTTTGCACTTTAGTTTTTGTTTCCTGATTTGCTTTACTGCCACTCGTTTCTTTGGTTTAAGCACTAAATTCTGCTTCATTTGGGTAAGCAGCAGTTTGTGATTTGGATGAAAACACTGAGGAGTCTTTTATTTTACATTCCCAGGGATGAGTATTTGTGAATTTACCACCCAGAGTAAGACTGTCAGAGCTGCATGCTCATAATGTTCTGGCAACATTTGATGCAAATGCCATAAATTGTTTCAGGTGTTTTTACATTAAGTGCACCCTCATGCAACAGAGCACATTTGTCTCACTAAAACTTCCTCTTCTTTCTAAAAAAAATAAATAAATACCAAACTCTTACTATTCCAAACAGCTGAAGATGAAACTAACTTAATTTAAATTTAATCTGGCACTGTTTTATCAGTGGAGTTTTTTAATAAAATGTCAAACTGTATCCTGTTCGTGTGCATTCACAGACTGCACATGTTGAAGACACTAAATGTACCTTTGGAGGATTCAAGACTGCATTCACCATCATGTTTAATATACATTTGCAGCCCCTACTGCTAATTTGCTTTGCCATTTATGTCTTGGATGCAACATAAATCGAAGCCTGGAAGACGTCTCAAACAAATCTAATATTTGCAAATCCATGGAGGTTGGGTTTAGAAGGGATCGAGTGTTTTGTGGCTTAATATTTAAAAAGTAAAGGTGTTCTGTCTAAAGAGTCAAGTCTGTGCTGATTTTCTGCAATAGTCAACCAAAACCTCAGTCGTTCATCAACTATAAACAGATGAAACAGATAAAAAAAAAGAGTTTATTTAAGGCCAAGCAGATGAAATACGCTGGTATGAAAGTTGATGGGTTTTGAGTAAACAAACTGAAAGCAGAAAAAGTTTCATTATAATCAATCAATATGCTGATTATGAAAATATTTGTTATCTTAACAAAAATGTTTCAAAAATTAGTTTATGGACTTTTTTATGGTGAATTTGACACACTGGTGATCTAAGAAACTCGTCAGCTGAACAGCAGCTTAAAAAATGAGGACAAATTAAAACTGGGTAACGCTACTTTCAGAATGTGCACAATAACTATTTGCCTGCATATGTCCTCTATTAACCAGCGAGATTATCAACATGTCCATCAGTCACATACAGACACCTCGAACTGTGCTGTGCTGCATCCAAATGAGCCTCTGACTGAGAGCAGCTGCTGCTGGTTAGTGATAAATGTGCAAGGTACCATCAGTGGAGCAGCAGGAGGCAGGGAGGTAGTAATTACCTGAATTTAACAACAATATACACTGGCGCTGGTTCACACTCTGTAAAATATCCTAATATTTACTCCATTATTTCCATCGTTTCTTTTGGAAATTATGACCCTCGTCTCTCTGTCTGAAACTGCTGACCTCCCGGGGGAGGCCTTGTTATTCCCGCAGCAGCTGCCTCTGTACCTTTGATTCCAAATATCACCCCTGTGCGACCCTGACCTTTGACCTTGGGTAGTAAATTCTCTGCTTGCTCAGGTACCTCGGCGCCATGCTCCCACGGGACCTGAGCAGCTGCTTTAATTGCCTATCCTCATCTCCGTACAGACGTTCGTGGCATTGCAATTGGTGCGTCGTATAAATTTGTGGGCCTGACTTCGGACTCGGAGGAGGGCCGGTGCCAATAATTATATGGGAGTCTCTGTGGCCTCCTTGTATGTCTTGGACAAGAGTACAGTCATGAAGAATAGGAGTAGTGGAGTTCAGGGCTCTGTAAAATAGGGCAGTCTCAATATTGATATTTTAGGGCTAACTATGCTATAAAACAACATTTTTCAGGAAAAGGAGCATTTTTTTTAACTTTTTTTTTTTTGATGGACGACTATCTTTTTCTTTCACTGTAGACAAATGAAAATGTAAAGTATAGAAATGAACAAAGTGAAGGTATCAGAACAGGCACTGAAATCTGCCAGCTTTTAACACACTTTTAAACTGCTTATTGCGTAGTTCAACTCTGTAATGCCAACCTACTTCAGGCACTCACTGCTTGTGATTAACAGTTCATTTCAGTCTGCAAACAAATAACTGCAGAGTCAGGATTTCAAGTTTGTCCAGCACTCTGAACTGCATGTCCTTGAAAATCCCGATCCAAGCCCCAGACCGCACGCTCTTATCCTGCGAGTCCTGTTGTCAGGGTGTTGTCTAAAAATGGCAGGAGCTCTGGGGTACTTCAGTCGGCATAGCACAGCCAAGGCCTCATCAGGGACCTTATTCGCTCCTGTTCTGAGCCTCTGTCGCCAAACCCTTGGAGCCGACCTTTGCAGCCAGGCCGTCCCGTAAAAAAATAAAAGCTACAAGTGGAAAACAAGAGCAGTGAAATGGCGACAACTCTGTGTTTTTAATATTTCTTCTCATAAAAAGAACCCCACTCCCTTCTCCTTTTTCTCAGACACTGGGAGGATCAGAGTCTTTGCATTTTGAAAACTAGATGAGTGTATTTTCAGGTTTCCACGATCGTTCGCAGTCTGAGGTTGTCTTTTTCCACATTCAGCAGGGGTTTGGTTCCATTTTGGAAAGGGCCAGTGCTGTTCCTTCTTTTTCAGCTATATCATCTATATCTTTACCAAGGTGCCACAGGGTTAGAGGGCAGCTTAATGATTTATGCCAAGCTTAAGTGATTTAAAAGTTCTTTAAAATATTTTACTGCTGTTTCTCCAATAGGATAGAAATGCATGTACAAGAGGAGACGGCATGGGGTAAAGGCACAGCTTGCTGTTCCTACGCTGCGATACGCATCATTTATTTGTGTTTTAGGTGAGCGGTTATGAGAAATAGATGAAGTGGGTGAGGTGGTATCTTGCTGAATGATTTAACATCGGGTCATTTAGAAATTGCAGATATGGGAATTCAAATTTTTCAAGGTCGTTTTGAAAAGCGGGACATTTTCTTGGCTCGGGGATGAAGAAATGAAAAGTGGCAGGGGAGGAAAGGTTCTGGATTTGCTAAGCTGACATTGATGAAGTTTTTCAAGTAGTCACAACCACACATGGAAAGTCCTGCCCACTTTAGCATGCTACCGCACACACGTAAACACACGGCTTGGAGCACACACTGCGTTAGTTGGGGGTTATTTTTAGGTGGTGGCTGCAGTTCGCTTTTCCACACATCTGCATCTGAGCCCGTGTTGTTCTTTGAGATAGTGTGAAGTGATACATCGCTCCCAGGAGGAAATGACGTGTGGAGCTGTCGCCAGTACTTAACACCGCAAGGACCCGCCGATAAAACATAAAACTCTATTTGGGACTATTTTAAGATTTCATCGTGACGCTACTGCTGCACTGTGCGACTTCAGTGCTGCAGTTCAGCAACTCGCAGAAAGTAAGGCCCCGCAGACTTCAATCCCATTATGGTGCGAAAGCAAAAATAAATCAGAGCGCAATGTATAACAACATAATTTAACCGTGCATATACAGCCGTTTTAAGGTCAAGTACATAAAAATGCCAAATCCTGACATATGCTTACACAAAATCCAATATGTGGTGTTTACTGAGACTTGCAGCCTGTGCTATTTTCTGCGCCATATGGACGGAGGAAGGCCCCAGTAATCTTCATTGCTGTGGTCACCCACCATAGTGGAAATGTTTGTATGAATTCGAATGAAATACATCAACCTCACTACAGCTACAGAGTTGGCCTGACCGGTTATATGTGGATGCTGTGGGAATGTAAAAACTTGCAGAATAATAAAGGATAATAAAGACATGTCGATGGATCATTTTCACCTTTTTATTTTTTATTTTTGTAATAGTACAGTAGAGATTACTGTATGTTTAGTGTTTACCGGGGAAGCTTTAGGCTGTCACTAGATGGCAGCAGCACACACTGATACCTCCCCTTCAACTGCATGAAAACTGAATTTGCAGAAAGGAGGTAAAGCCATAAAAGCAACACTTCATTTCTTTCTGAGAACAACAGCAAAAAAAGTACTGTAGCTTTTCTGCTGGGGTGTGAGAATGCAGCATGATGTTGTCATCTGTAGGTTATACCTGTCTGTCAGCGCTCGGACTGTATGTGTTTGAGTAACTTTGAGTAACACCCTGACGAAAAACAAAAGAGTGAGGTTTAGGAATCCAGTTAAAAAGGAAGGAAAGAGGGGAGGAGGAGGGAAAAATTGCAGAAATGGAGTCTTGCCTCTATCTTTTACACACTGGAGCAATGTTTGGAGTGGAAACACCCAGGAGAGATAAGGTGGGACGTCACGTCTGGCTTTCATCATGGCACTGCCTCCTGTCTGTGTTGTTACCTCAGTGGTGCGAGAGCCGAGCGCCTGGGAGTCACTCCGGTTCAGCCAAACTCCCTATTTTAAAAACACTGCAGGAATCTGAGGTCACTCTCCTGAAGAGTGGGGAAAAAACTATATATATATATATCAGTCTTTAAAAATGCCATCATGAATCTGCATGGGGTCTCACTAATTTATAGAGATGGTGAGAACAAACAGAGTGGCTATTAAGATCAGCTTCCTAACCACAATACTCAGAGATTAAAGTAGTCTTCTGAAAAGTGAGAGCACTTTTAAAGCGTGCTCCATAGATGGACAATCGCATGTTTGTGTACCCCGAGGGGAGGGCTGAAATTTATAACTGAATCTTTGAGCTGATTCCCCAGAGACACAATTTATCCTGACCACTTTTTATGGCTTTTGATAAAACACGCTTTAAAAGATGTTCCTTCTCTTTGTCTGATGCTCTGATTTGATCACCAGGGATGGTCAGACCGAAGGCCTTGGCCTGCTTTTGCCTTTCAAATATGATCGCTTACCCTTCGGTGTTCCTCCCTCCCAGCAGTTGAATCCTTTCTTTATTAAATAACCACCTAATTTTCAGTCCTGGCAGTTTCTGTGAAACGTGTAAATAACATTTCCATCAGTCAGCCTGAGAAAGTAAATATTTTTTACTGCAGTGTCATGACTGTGGCATCAAACATGTCAAATTTATGACTGCACACTAAACTGTCCCTCCCACTCTGTGTTTTCTTTTTCAACTGAAGTAAACTGAGAGGGGGGTGCTTCGCGTCTCACGAGGTCCATCCATATTTCACGTTATAGTTGACCTTTGAACTCTGAGAGCAGGTCAGACCCCGTAGTTCAAGCTGAATATTTGAGGCGAGTGCCACATGGGCTGTGAGAAGGGGGTGCTGATAGTTTGCCCATTAATCACAGCTTCAGCTTCGACAGAGTCGACCTCAGGAGTCACATTTCCAGCCCACTGAATCAAAGTTGCTCATCGTCACCTAAAGACAAATGGTTCAGATGAGCACTCGAACTAAATCAGGACATAAATGTGTCTTGTATGTTCAAATGACACATTCAAGAGGCTTTAAAATCTTTTAGGTTTTAAAATATTTACCTGAAGAGCACAATTCACCAGGTGAAGCGATTTTAAGAGTGAGTTTGTCAGTTATTTGCGATATGGATCGCAGCCTGAAAATATATCAACACATGGGTGAAATGAAGGCGGCACCCAATTCCACAGCCTTCATTTCATTTATATGCTAAATAATTATATAAACTTTTCTCAATCTAAATAGTGTTCTTTGGTAGAATTAAAAAATAACTGTAGTGCAGGTCTATGATGATTTTTAGTGCTACTATCATCTAGTTCTGATTCTTGTTCTGTCTTGGTTTCCGGATCAGTTCTTGGTCTGGTTGAATTGGGGTTTAGTCCTCGTGTCTTGATACAGCCCTGATTTTGTTCTGCCTTGCTGCTTAATTAAAAACCTAGTTTAAGGTGTCCTGCATATGTGATATATTTTTTTCCTATATGAAGTCATTCTTTTTTGAACAAAACTCAAAACAGAGCCTATTAATCGCAGTCATTTCTACCCCTCCCCCCCCCCAAAAAAATAAAAAATAAAAAAATCCCACATGCATACTACCTTTTAGGGCTAAGCCCCGGGTGTTTCAAATGTCTGGCTCTGCCTCTGGTGCCACCATGAACAAGTTACCATTCATGACAACAGTTCAAGATCACAACATGGTAAAAACTTCTTGAGAAAGTGTTTATGTGGAGAATGTTTGGGAAAATTTCATAATAATATTTGGTCATATACAGTTAAAGGTGATGTGTTCTGGCAGGGTTATACAGACTCTCACATTTCAGATTTCTGGTACAACCACAGTCATAAACTAGTTCAGTGAATTGGTGTAAACCGTCTAAAAGTGTCTAATTCAACATTAGACCTCATAGCTTGGTCTGCAATCCTGACTGTCAATGTCCAAATGCCCTCACTTGATAAAAGCACTCTAATTTAAGAAAAAAGCTTAAAAAGATTTGACTCCTACTGCAAAATATCAGGTTTACTTCACATTTTAAACTCATCACTGACCTGTGTTGTTTCACCGTTCTTGTAGACTTGCTTTTCAGTGGAGTAAATTCACTTAATTCACAAAGTTTAGAGCAAGTATCCATGGTGCACACAGGGTATACTGTACCCATTTCTTTGTCCATATCATTGATTTTTGTAATTATAAATACAATTTCATGATAAATGTTGGATTGTTATAAGAATCGTTTGCAAGACACAGCGATTACCCAGTCAGGGGGAGATTATTATGACTTTGATGAACCCTTGACAAAGTCTACTTTGTAAAACCTTTATTAACAAATATTGTCAAAAATAAAGAGCTTTGATTTCTACTTTTTGTTTACTGCCAGCAAACAAATACTGGCATGCATAGTGATGAAGATGGTGAAAAATTATACTTTCTAAATACTCCTGTGCCAAAGCTCAGTCTCACAAAGCTGCTGAAAAATCTTAAGGCTGGAATATAGTTTTGCAAGGTTTCTGAAAATCCCTCTGCAGGGAACACACGCAGCCCAAATTGAAACTTCAGAGACAGCCTGCATGGCAAGAGTGGAGACTGTGAATGCACAACTGAACTTGTCTCTTGCATGTCATAGTGCATGTGTCAAACTATGCATTCTTGGTCATATTAGAGTCTTATTTAGGTTTTATTGTTTTGTCCTTTGCACGCTGTAAAGCCAAGTGCAACAACTAGAGAGAAACATCACGTTTTCTGGTTGAAAAATAATGAAGAAAATGTCCCAGTCTGAGCAGAACTGGGTCTACTGGGTAATTCTACTCAGCCCCTCAGTGTAGACTCATTCATTTGTTATTGCTTGTATATCGTGAAGGAAAGGACATTTGTTACTAATGACTAAATAATACAGTTTCTATGACTTTTGCTTCAGGTGTATTATTATTGTATAACTGCTTTTTCCCATTAGGGCAGCTTACATTTTTTGTGTTTTAAGATTCATGTATCTTGGGTTCAGGTAAGAAGTGAAAATCTGGAAAGAAATAAGATCTTGTAAAATTACGTTACTGTTCAGTCAGCTATAAATGAAATATATTTGTATGACAAATATACAGTGCAGTGATTTCAATGCCATATCAACACTTGTCATTTCATATCAACTGTTGGACTAATATAATAAATGGGAGCTATGGTTCAGGTGTTCATGCTCATGTGTCTTACTATAGACAATTGGAAAAAAATTGTAGTGAACATGTTTGAAGAGCTAACATGCCGACTCAGTCGTCCTACGAGCTCCAGAAGCACCGACAAATTATAGCGTCTTTGTGCTTTGAGAGTGACAATGTGATGTTTAGAAAGCATGTTCAAGAAAGACTCGCCCCAAAAGTCTGTCTTTGACTCCACAGGGGGTACGCGTTTCAAGTTCCAAGGGTGGTTAAGAAGAGATTAAAGGTTATTTCTACATGAAAAACTGTTGCTGTGGTCGGCTTACTTTCAAGCCTACAAGAGATGCATGTTCAGGGTTTCCTCCAGTATATTATAGAGGAGACATCCACTTTACATGAGTGCCTAGTTTGAGCAATTTTTGAGCAAAAATACCATAATTTTCATAATTTCGGGTTTTCAAATGTGAGAATCGACTGCATTTTTGTCTTCGATTGCACAAAGTCGAATCTCTTTGGGTTTTGGATTCTTGATTGGAAGAAAAACATCTGATGAAGTTGTGTTTTGCACTGTGTCATTGCAGTGATGTTTGTTGTACTGTTTTGTTTTGTTGTGTTTAATTAATGTTTTGTAGTATTTAGCTGCTAAACATTAAATTTTAACCAAAATTGGTGCAAAGATTCACACATTTACCCTACAACAGGAGACAACATCTAACTGGATGTGTGGTTCCTGGTATTTAACTTGAGCGACTGCAATCCAGGGTTTTTTTGACACAGGAAAAGTGGAGAGAAACGACTTTCCGTTGCTAAGCAGGCTGACTTCCTGTTCAATCAATTTGCTATTCCAGGTTTTATTGGACCAAATGCTCCAAATTCTAACACGAAGAGTCATGGTCATTGTTTTACAGCTTGGCCTTTTGCAGTGATTTTATGGGAAAGTTTTCTGGGCCAGTTTGAGTCACATGAATCTTCAACTTCAAGTGTGATGATGGAGCCTTGTGTGGATGAAGCCCCATTTTTATCTCAGATTTATTGCCTCTGAATGACTTTAGATGCAAGCCAGGTTGGTCGTCTTTTGACACACAGTTTGGGGTGATTAATCGGCTAAATGATAAGTGAGCTGGCCATCAGACAGTTGGTTGGAATGTCGGAAATTTTAATCTGAAGAATTTAGTCAGCTCTTTGAGCTGTTCTACAGGTCAGTTTCCCAACATGGCTGCTGCCAAAAGATATGTTATGAATTGCAAGCTTGTTTAAATATTTCTGATATACTGCAGTTTTGAATGAAACTGTGCTGAGATATAAAACTTACACAGCACACAGTCCATTTTCCACATCTGCAGCTTTATATTTCAGCTGTTTTCCGTTAACTTTTATGTCAGTGCACATGGAGTCTCCACATCACTAAAATTCGGGACTGAACAGTGTTTTAATTCTTAAATTCTGATATTGATGCTAATTATCAATAATCAAAGGTCAAGTTTGGGATTCTTGATTCTTGAGCTCCAGTGACAAACAAAAGGAGACCGGTAATATGTGAAAAACTGGTTTTGTGTTATCTGTTTTTCTAGTATTGCACTTTGTAGATGGTTCCTACACACTCATCATGATGCATCTGATGTCACCGGTTGCCACCGACTTACAACCACTTTCAAACTTTCCAGCTCAGATAATTAATGACAGTGGTGGTGACTCATCTATGGTTAGTTGCATCGTTTGTATGTTTGGATGCTTCAATTAAGCTCAGATCGATTCATAGTTGAGCAAATAGAGCGAAGCCCAAAACACCCTGTCACACAGAGATCCGCTGCACACACCTGTTGAATTTGGTTGTGGATCTGCAGGTTGCATTGACAGATATGCCAGATATGTTGAAAGTGTTTAGTGTGTGGACTTTGTGTGTTGATAATCATTAGACAAACATGCAAAATGTACTCGTTCATGGATTCCAATTATTCAAAATAAAATTTGAGGGATTTGGACATTCCAGGTGTTTCCTGGAAGACCCGGTTTTAAAACACGGGAGAAACCCGGCAGTAGCAGGAATGTTGGTGGTATCCTTGACTGAGCCATCAATGCATTGCTGCAGACCAAGCACACTTGTTCTTAATGGCATCCTCTAGCAGGACAATGTGCCCCTTTGTTAAGCGTTCTCGAGATGCACCCTAACAAGCCGGATGACCCTGGAATCCCACCGTACCCAAAATATCTGCTGCCAGCATCCAAGTACCAGACAGCACAGGACCCCAGAGGTTTTGTGTCTGTGCCTCAACAGGTCAGAGCTGTTTTGGCAGCACAAGAGGCACAAACAAAACAGTACGCATATGGTTTTAATGTTGAAGCTGATTGTCAATATTACTGAGGTTGAATGCTGGAAAAAATATCCTGGAGGTTCTTTGTAAACAGAAGAATGTAATGTGAGTAACCTTAAGTTGTGAAATTATTAAAAATGCATTGTTCTGACCAAAATTAGAAAGGTCAAGGTGGGTTTTTTTGCTGATTTTGGACACTTTACTTGTATTACAGATTTGCTACGATACAGTCTGTAAAGCCATGTCAGAGAGAAGTAGCACTGTTTCCAGTGCTGAACTTTCATAGTAATAAATTCACCTAAAAATGTTTGAACAAAGTAGCCAAGTAATAATCATGCCTTTGCTTTTAATTTGATACGGCTCTTGGCTTTTATCCCTGACTTATCAACTCTATCTAGTCTTGAAGGGTTGCTGCTAATACAGAGACAGTTTATGCTGTAATTTGCCTGTTGTACAGATCATATTCTACCCACTCAATGTGAATCCTAATTGTAACAGTAGCCTGCCAGAAATGAGAAAACCAGTTGAAGTTTCGTTGGTAATCAAAGTAGGGAGTTGTGGTCATTTCAGAGCATCGTGGTTGTTTTGTTGGCTTGTTTACAGGAACACCAGAATGAATTTATTCCCGTTATCTCCTCGAATGCCAAAAAGTCATGGAGTTTCACAAGGCAGCCTGAGTACTGCAGCATTTATTTATGTTTTTTGGAAGCTTCTGAAGCCATGAGGCAATCCATCATACGAGTTTTATCTGCAGACAGAAGAGTTTGAGGTAAAACGGGTTTTTGTCAGGTCTCATCTCCCTCACTCTCCCTGCTGCTGGCTTCGCACACGAGGCCTATGCAAGCCCAAGCTTGGAAAGCAGACAAAAACTCGATAATGTGGCTTGGAGCGGTTGACACCGAGTCTATGCAAAAACAATCAGAGTCATTAGTGGGAGATAGTCAAAGCCATTGAGCTGCACCCCCTCCAAACAAACCCAGAGAACCTCCTCACCGAGTTCTTTCCTTAAGGTCTTGTGCTGAGAGGCCAGACTCTGGCACATCACAGGCAGAGAGGAAGCATTTGCTCCTTTGAAAAGATGCTGTAATGTTAATCAGATGTGATTCAAATCATATGTGCAAATAAAATCTAAGTGGTTTGTTTTATCCCACTTACAGAATCTGGGCGTGGGTATCCACATACAGACAACAAAACCGAGCGCCCGAAAGTGCAGATAATCGCAGGAAACAGTTTGAGAGTCAATTTGGTGTACTTTTCTACAACTGACTCACCAGATATTCAAGAAAAGCAGGTATTTTTTTACCGCACCATTATTCTGTCTATTCTTTGATAAGCTGGTAAGATTTAACTTAGCTAAAATTAGACACTGCCCACTTGTTCTAAGCCAATACTAAAGTAAATATTACATATTGTTGTAGAAAACGAGACGGGACAGCTTATTAATAATACACAATGCAGTTCATTATCAACAAAACATTCCACATCCCAATGAAAGCGTGTACGGATAATAAATCCAGAGGATAATAAGGAGACAGAGGGAAGGCAAATAACAGGCTCAAACTTTGACCCTTCCAGGGGTTTTACACTTCTATAAATCCACCTCCCTAGAAATGTGACTATATTTTGTGTTGATGCAGTCCGAAGTGACTGATTGGCCTGTACAGTATTGTTGTTTCCTCCTACGCATTTAGGGCTACTTCTTTTTTCTGCAGACATTTTTCAGTCATGTGGAAATGAATGGATCAGTTTGAAGAGAGAAACCTCATGCAAGCCTAAGCGCTGGCAAGGGGGTTGCCCATTTAAGTGGGCTGCGACACACTTTAACATTACATTCATCCAGCACTTTATTCGGTACACTTTAAGTACTCTATCTAGCTCACATTCAGGTTAACCAGTTAAGCCAACATGCATGTCTGTAGCAGCAGTACGTTTTTCCCCTTTGACTTGTCATTGCTTGTTTTACCTCAGAGTAAGCAAACGCTGCTCTTTTTACATGATCACGATGGGTAAGACGTGTTTACAAGAACAACCCCAGGTCGTTTGATCACTCAACGGTTCGGAGAAACAACCACCCCAACAATCACGTGTTCAGTAATTGTGTCTCTTCACTGGCTAATGTTTGACTATTTACAAGTAATTTTCCATTGATTCAACATAACATTAAGACTTCAAGATAAGAAGATCAAAAGGAAGGAAAATATTCTTCCGTCCCCGCAGATCTTTTTTTTTTTTGCACACAAACATATGCAGCATACGGACCTCAGAAGTCTAAAATATCACTAAAATTAATAGCAGTATTAACCAAGGCCCTGTTGTACTACTGAAGATTATCGTTATTTCAAAAATAAGGTAATTAGCTGTACCCTCAGGGTCTGATCTAATTTTATATTAACTGTTTATTATATCATCAAAAGCAGCTGCTAAACCAACACAAGTCTTTTTAATAACTATTTCATCCCTGCTTTGCTCTTTCTCTTTCCAAAGTAGTCCAGCACGAACAAAAATGAAAAATGAATGCTCCGTAGCTGCTTTCCCCACTTTATTTGTCCATGTTGAGGTTGATTTTCTTGCACTGACAGGCTGGTTAGGATGCAGGCATTGGCTAACTGAACATTGCGCCGTTTTGTTGTGGGCCACGCAAGTCTCATAATGCCACATGTGCTCGCTCTGACTCGGACTTCAGATCGGGCCATGGGAAAATATGGTTCCCCAGAGCTGGTTGATCTCAGCGGCTCTGTGTGTCATGGTGGTTTGAGAGGAAGGAATGTGTGATGTGTCCTACATGCAAATATTCAAGTCCACTGACAGTTTTCCAGCCTCGGAAAGCTTCTCTGTAATCATCCTGCTCAGATTCTTCTCTCTACTTTTATATGTTAAGCGTACTAGTCATTAGATTTATTATTATGATCATTCTGTATCTGTATGCTTGAACCCTAATTTACTGTCGACGCATACATAACATACAATTAAAACATACTATAGTATATATATATATATATATATATATATATATATATATATATATATATATATATATATATATATACATAATTTTGAAGTCATTGCCAATCAACAACAACCAGAGGCTGTGGCTCCGGAGGAAGAGCGGGTCATCTACTAATTGGAAGGTTGATCCTCAGCTCTTTCACACTGAGAATGAAACGTCAAAGTACCCTCGGGCCAGGAACCAAACCCCAAGTTGCCCTTGATGCATCCATAGCAGTGTGTGTGTGTGTGTGAATGATGGACAAGGTGCTTAGGTATAGAAAACTACTTTAACATAACGCTAGCGGCCATGCTGAGACAATATGCTACTTAGCTGCTCACTAACCCTTTGAAATGCTTCTTTAAATTGCATGAATTTAATTTGTCCTCATTTTTTGAGATCACCATGACTTAAAATAGCTAAGTGAACACATAAAAAAGGGGTCTATCAATCACAGCTGCCTTCAAAGAGAAATAGGAGGTAGACCTAAACTGACTGGTTAAGTCAGTGTTATCATTCATCAGCGAGTCAATACGTGTGCAATGTAAGTGACAGGTTTTATTTTAAGACTACTTTTAGCTTCACAGTCAATTCCTCTGTGTATTGGACCAACAAGCAACCTGAGCACCAAAGCCTGCTGACGACCCCCCCCTCTCTCTCTCTCACACACACACACACACACACACAACCAGGCCAATCAAAAGTCAGGGTACAGGGCCTCATCCTGTTACAACTCCTGCCAACAAGAGAGCCAATTCATGCTGGCACCATCAAAGAGAAGCACGGCAGCAGGTGAGAGTATTAACATTCTTCAGTTAGAACATGAGGATGTGTTTACTCTCCTCTCCGTGTCTAACGACAGCATCTGGAAACCAAACATCCACTAAAACAAGCTGCTCTTCCTATTTCTGTTCTGTTAATTCTCACGTAATTGAGATAGTGACATTTGACAAAGGTTTAAAAACAGGCACGTACAGTTATTTTAATTATTTCACAACTAGTCAGTGTCTTTTATGGCATGCAACATGTTTATTTTTCAGCGTATAGCATTTTCCGTTGAACAACCTGGATTAAATTTGAGAATCACGCAGAAGATGGTGTGATATTATGTTACTCAAAGAAACATGTTGGATGTTAAATGTTAAATGTACCTAAGCAATATATAAAATGTATTCTGCAAACAAGACAAAAGAGTAAAGATACATCTTTGCACATTTTAGGATTTAGCTTCTGTTCTGCTGTAGTCAGACTCAGTTTTGTTTAATCGTTAGCATGCTGAATAGCCTGATGCCAAGCAGCAACCCTGCTGATTCAGAAGCTGAGTCAATCACACTTGATCCCTGTGTTAAAATACCTAGTTTTACGGCAGAAATAAAGTTTAGCTGGTACAAAAACTTTTTTGTTTATATGGCCAATTTCACCATTCATGACATCTGTATGGATGTAAAAAGTTGGCTGTGAGTGACAGTGGTTGAAGAACAGCTCTGTTATAAAGAATGTCTTGTTTATGGTACCAGTAAGACAATGAAACATGATGCCAGAAATTCAGTAAGATGCATGAACTTAAACACTAAGGTGCCAAACCTTTAATAAACTAAATTTCACGGACTCTGGAAAGTTATGGTGGAAATAAAAAATTATAATATTTAGTTGTCATAATCTCCACAATCCCATGCAATCCCTCCAGCTAAATCAGGATCTGCTCCAGGATCTCCTGAGCTGGATGTTCCTGGAAAACCTCACGAGGGATATCGTTCAGAATCAACTATGATTAGATGCCTGAACCACCTTAACTGACTCCGTAGCACAAAGAAACAGAATATAGTGGATTTATATTTTATTATATTGCACACTGTGGCAAAAAAGGGTCCACTTACTGCATTGGCAGTCTGGCATGTGTTTTTTAGCGCTGTGTCATTAACTGAATTGTTAGATACGTACAAAATTCGCCTATTTGATATCATTAGCTAAAAGTATACAGCACTAAAAGCTGTTGAGAAATATCACTGCTGAAACAGTGACTTGTATTTCCATCTATAGCTACATCAAAAGAACTGGCCAGACGTGGGGTTAAATAATAATACCACTAAAAACATGACATGTATTAGCTTTACGCTGCACCTCCTTAAATTCTATGTGGGAACATAAATCCAACCTAAAGAAAAATACTTTTTCTTTTTGCCCATCAGCCTTTTTACTCTTTAAAGGTTCTTTGGCGAAACTGGGATTACAGCTTTGCAGGATATCAGCAGGTTGTAACCATCCATTGTCTGTGTGCAGTATAGCTGCAACACAACTGCTGTCCAACCTGTCATTGTGAGTTGTGTTTATTTGAGGGTCCTATACCACATCCGTGTCCATTCTGCTTGACCTGCACCCACTACTTACTTGACAGCTTAAATCCCTTCATAAATTGGGGTTAGGAAATTAGAGGGCAAACTTCATTGTTTGCCAATTAAACAAACAGAATTAATGAGATGCAGCAATGATTTACACAGCTGCTATGTTTTAAATGTTATTAATCCCACTTTCAGCTGCAGGAGAATTGCCTCTAATATTCCCAGCGAGAGAAGCTTGTTGACACATCAGTCTGAGGGACAGACAGCAATGTCCCTAATGTGGGATAGAGAGCTATAATGTGGGACTGACAGCATTCCAGTGTCTGCAATTAAGGCTCATCTCTTTGACCACAAAATACAAGATGGATAAGCAACAACTGTTTCTATGCGCATGTCATGGTGTGAAGGCGAGTTTGTCAAGCACATGAAGAAGTAAAAGTTTCTGGTTCTCATGAAAAACACACTTCTTTTTATTTTTAATAACTATAGTGGGCTTGTGCATGTGAGATTATCCTGAACGGAAATGACTATGACTAATATATTAATATATATATATATATATATATATATATATATATATATATATATATATATCTCCGCTCTACCTCTGGATGGACTCAGCCATTCTTGTACAGCTAATTAGCTTAAGAGCACTTTTAATTAGATCTTGAATGTAATCTAAAATGTATACATTCATGATTTTGCTTACATGTACGGAAGAGGATTAGGGCCACTGGAAAAAAAATCTGAGAAAAAAGTCAGAATTCTGACTTTAATCTCAGAATTCTGACTTTAATCTCAGAATTCTGACTTTTTTCTCAGAATTCAGGAAAAGAAGAATAAAAAGTTGTGCCCACTTTTTTTTCCCCCAGTGGCCCTAATCCTCTTCCGTATACGTGACATTTTTGGAGAATTAATTTCTTCAGCTTTGAAATTAATTTGGCAAACTTGTTAACAAAAAGCACCCTAGTTAAAGGTCCAGCAGTTACAGAGGAACATTATTAATCACTTAGATTTGTGTTTCTGGCCATGTTTTGATTTTAATTTATAGCTTTATTTGCGTTCTCCACCCACTCCTGTTGTAAACCTGCACAAGGCTATACTGTTCACCAGCTTCATTTGATGTGGACCATGTAATGGTTACAACATAGCAAAAATAGAATAGCATTGCAACAATGGTGAAAGAGGAAAAAAAGTAACTGGTTGCCAAGTGACTGCAGTCAATTTCTTAAAAAATATGTATTTATTAATTTATTTGCTGTTAGTGACCAATTGCAAGCAGTTATAACATCCTCATCCTCGGGGCAATCACCTTCTGGTTCTGAATTTCTGTTTCAAAGGGGTTTTTGAGGCTGTGAGATACTGAACAGCAAGTTGCTCTGTCATCAAACTGTGAATGTTATATAGAAAGCATATAGGTGTAGAAAAAAAGAGCTTTTATGAGTGTATGTGTGTATGTTGTATAAAGTCCTTTGAGTGGCACTATGTAAGAACCACTACCAAATCTATGAGGTTCTGGCTGGACTAGACTGGATTGTAAATTTTATTCATGTAGAGTGCAAAAGATTTGTGATTTTCACAGTTTTTTGACAGTTTATTTCCATATTATAACAGATTGCATGTACTTGCCAACTTGACCCCTTTCCTTTGCAAACCGATGGCACACTGTGCGCATCTTATTGCTCTTTGATCGCTGTCTTAACACATCAAAGTCACTTTGAAGATGGCGACTGACTGAGTGTGGTCACAGACCTAGTCAAAGCGACCATTTCAAAGGTCACAAGTCATCACAAGTTTATTGCACAGGGTCAAAATTTTATTTGCGCTGTGGTCTCCACCTGCTGTTTTGCCCCGTGTGGATTTGCATCACTCTTTCGAGGCAAAACATAGCCCGTTACATCAAAAATGTTACTCTATTAGAAACAGAAAAGTTGCAAATTGGATCATAGCAATGAGCTAAACTCACCAATGGCTAATTAAAAAAATAAAGTATATCAGATGCTATATTAAAGTCAGGCTTATATTCCTAAAACAGATACTTGAGTTAACAAAAACAACATCAGCTAATCCAAAAAAAAAAAAAAAAAAACCCAAAACAAAAGGAAATGAAATCAATTCAGTTATAGCGCTAAATCAGAACAGCAGTTGCCTCAAGGTGCTTTATATTGTAACATCTGTAACAACAATACATGAATACAAGAATAAATGACTGAAAAATACTAAACATGGCTTCAAATGTAATACCAAATGCACGTTGTACTTTCCACCCCTTATAAAAGTTGCAAATAAATACTCTCCTGCCTTTGCAGACCTCTAACCTTTATTGTCTGTCAGCAGTTGTCAGTTTCTGGCCTGCATGAAAACCATTTTGGAAACATTTTTATATGTTAAGAGTAAGTGGACAGTGGACATGAATGTTTTTTCCAGGGGAAGAAAATGTTAAGTGCTGTGTGTTGCTACTGCTTATTTGGCCAAAACATCTGTAATAGCAAGACATGTAGGCCATGGCTGCTGGGAGGCCTGCGGCCCAGAGGATGCGTGGTATTATGAGGACCTTCCATCTAAAGCAGAGTTGCGACTATTGTTGACAAGCATCATTAATGTCCCACTCGCCGTTCCCACGCAATGCTCTGCGCTGTTCCCTGCAATGTTCTTTGCAATGCATACTTAACCCGTAATAACAGAGTGCAACTCATGATGGAAATTCAGCTATAAAGGCATTAAAGTTCTGGGTATTTACAATCGGTTTAATGAAAATATGCTTCAGTACAACTTCAGGGCCAGTATAAATATGACATGCGTGTATCTGAGGCTTTGTTCGGGATTATTGTGCTCAGATGTCTGTGAAAAGGACTGTTGTTCTCCAAGAAAAGAAACATTTGGAAATCTTCAGGTAGCAGATGAGTGGGGGAGTGACTGGAATTTGTAGTTAATGTTGAAGATACTTGTCAGATTTGTTTAAAGACCTCATGTACAGAATCTTTTACAGAGTGAAACCCCTGGAGATGTCAGCTGTTTCTCAAAACACTGCCAAGAAAAGCTCACAATATGGAAAATTAGCTATTCTGTTATCCTGCTTTATTTAAGGAGAGTCCTTTTTTTTTTTTTCATGTTTGCAGATATTTATTAAAGATAAAATTTAACACTGTACTCTGTAACATAAGTAAACTGATTTGACATCTTGAAACAACTACAGTGAAACTGAAAGAAAGTTACCAGTTAGATTGTCGGACAGGTTGTCATGAACATTTTAAGCAGCCTCTTTTGCACGTGACTCTAAATCATGCATTAAGATTTTCCTCCTCCATGTCACACTCACAGATGTATTAAAATTAAATTTTAAAGTTTGATATTCCTTCATATGAATAGTAAATTTCAATAATTTTGAGGTCTTAAGATTTTACAAAGGCAGTTATTAGGACATAAAGAATCGTGTATGTCAAGGTTCGATTTCTGTGCCGCAGCAATCATCAAAACTGTTTAAATGCACGTTTCAACCTTTTGCGTACTTTTTTTTTTTTTTTTTTTTAATTGTTGAGAATGACATCCTCGGTGTTGGAGTTCATCACCGCTCCATCAGACCTTCACTTTCCTTTCAGAACCATTTTAATGTCCCTTTTCCACCACCCAGTCCTGTTTAGGCTGGCACCAGACATACACCGGGACATGAATTTTTATTAGGAAATTCCGTCCAACTGAACATCAATGTGGCTTCTCTGTAATGAATTCCCTTTGGACAGCACTGTGATCTGATTTTGTTTGATAGAACTCAGCTCTACCAATTTTCATCTAAGACATGCCTGCAGAGGTCTTTCATACATATATGCATTTATGAAGGTGATCGCTAAGAACTGTGATAAATATATGTAGAATAATGCAATAATACAACTCAATAACAGTAACAGGGAAATTCTGGAGATTGTAAATAGTGCATATAGACTTCAAGAACTAGAAGTCCATTCCCAACCAAAGGAAAATCACCACTCGCTAGTTCTTGAGATTAGGAATAATTGCGACAAGCTGCTTTTGATCCTGGCGTAATCAGACTAAATAGATAGGTGGAAACTTTAAAAGTTGCTTTTTGTTGTTTTTTTTCTTATGCTTATTTTTTTTTTAATCCAAATTCCTGTAACTTCTTCTTCAGGCTAAGATTTGGTTTACCGACAGTCACTTTTGCAATACTCAGTCTTGCAGTATTAAAGTAGTTAAATTCAGACAAAATAGCAAAAAGTGTACTGAATTGCTTGAGTTACCATCCAAATACACTCCCCATCCACTTATATAGTTACAACTTGCTAGCACCAGTTTGGACCCCTTTTTGTCTTCGAATCTGACTCACAGTTTGTTGTGGGTTAGATTCAACGAGGTATTGAAAATACTGCTCTCAGATTTTGGTGTTGATGCAGTTTGTTGGCTGCACATCCATGATGTGAATCTCCCGTTCAACCACATTTGTATAGAGTGAAAGAAACCAGCTGAGTGACCAAAAATGGGTACCATGTGGTCATAAAGGGATGGGCATGGGCCCTAACAATAGTCGGGCATTCAAACCATGCTCAGTTAATATTTAAGGGCCCCACCACATTGAAATGTTGATATAAGGGAGGATGGCTCCATGCTTTCAAGTTGTTTAGCCAAATTCTGATCTTACTGAAAAAAAAAGTTCCTGCAGAAATTGAGACTCAAAGACTGGTGACTGTTTTTCCAATCTTTCATTGTCCAGTTTTGATGAGCCTGTGCAGAATGTAGTTTGGGTTTCCTGTTGACAGCTAACAGGAGTCTCACTTGATGTGCATTCAGAGATGATCTTCTGCATACCTTGGTTGTGGTTATAGGAGGCATTTTTGCCCAGAGAGTTGTTGCTCACTGGATAGCTCCTCATTTGGATAGCTTCTCATCCCTTTAATGGTTATGTGGGAAAATCCCAGTGATCAGCAGTTTCTAAAATACTGAGACCATAATTACCATTATGTCTGCATGCATAAATGCACCAAGCTGCAACCATAAGATATTTGGGTTAATAAGCATTTGGACAAATGTGCCTAATGTTGTGGCTGGTGAGTGTATAAATATTGCTGAATCACAATTTGATTCTGTGTAGTTCACCACTCCCTACCACTGCATACATCCATATTATCAACTGTCAGTGCACATCTTGCATCGCAGCTCTATCAGTGGTGATGACTCACAGAAAGGAGAATGTCTCAGATGAAACAAAACAGCCTGCGGGAGATGATCCCATCCCCTATGAATTTGCACAAAACCTCTTAATGAGTGAATTTGCATAATTGAAATTATGCTGCTTGCAGAGTACATACGTGGCATGAGACGTGGAGCGCAGCACTTTTGGGATGAGGTGGCAAGGAGCTCACCCCCCACATTTCATATGATTAATTTTCAGTCATGTGTTGCTGATCATCTGAATTTTTCCACAGTACTGCAAAGACGAATTGTACCATGACTCAGATCTGCATGCAGCTGCATGATCAAACACATCAAGGAGAAAAAGGGGGGAATAAATGGCAAACTTAGAGGAATAGGTGACTTTCAGGATACCCAGCAGAGAGGCTGCAGCCACAAAGAATTACAGCCAGACCCCTTCATAATGGAAATTCTACATTTCAGAGGAGTGAAGTTTGTGTCCAGATTTCCACTGATGCAGTTGTGACCCCAAAGCATGTAATGAGTCAAGAGAGAGGCTTGCTTAGATGTGTTATGGTCTACCGGCAGCTTCCAAGTCGAAAAAGTGTAACGTGGTTTCCTGGAACACAAGCTGCACCAACAAAGGATGGGCTTAATCCAGAGGTCAGTTTGTAATTAAAGAAATAGTTTCACAGTTTGGCAATAAGCTTATTTTCTTTCAGGCTCAAAGTTGGAGGGGAGGATCAATACCAGTCTTTAGGAAGTGTTGGCTGGTTGCCTGACTTCCTCATCGAGGACAGAAATCAACAGAGTCTCTGTCCCCAGCCAAGAAATAGTTCCACATCACAATGTGCCACTGAGTTTTAAATAGAGATTGTTACCTTTAGTCAGGCTAGTTGCTTTCTTCATTTTCCAGTTTTTTGGGTTTTTTTTTTTTTGCTAAGGCTTGATCATGATGATAGAAAATTACCTTTTTTTATTTCAATTTTTTAGATTGTTATTGTAATGGTTGTACATGGACTTGCACAAACATATAATTATAAATTAGAGACTGTCTGACAAGTGTATGGACACTTTGGTAATACACAGGCAGGCAGCCTGCCAGCTAAACACAAGTCAAAATATGAAATCTGCCTAAGATCTCTGACTGCCAAAAACATCTGTAGTATAAAGATGAAGGACAGATACGCTGATCATTAAACCTTCGGCCTGATGTCTGACTTGCAGGCTTTGCTGACTGTGTGTCAAGTTTTTTCTCATGCATCTTGTCTAGATTGTAACAGATTAAAACATTTCATTCTGTCTCAGCCATCATAGGATATGATCAATCACTGTTGCACTTTGATCTAACACAAACGTGTCTAGTTGACATTGTTAAAAGGGGGAACCCTAAGCATCCAGGTGCACTGCAAATGTGAAAACTACTGGATATGGGAAAAATGTGCACTGGGAACCGGAATCTGCTGATCAGCAACTATCAGATTTATTTGGGGTAAAAGAAAATGGACAAACTGGCAGTGCTGGCACAACTTTGCCACACATCTGCATTTCCCTCATAAAGCAAGAAAGGACACCCTTTCTTGTGATGGTAATGAGGGAAATCATTATTTCTGTCAAAGAATCTGCTGCAGGCCCTGAAAGCAAAAGGATCAGAGTTACATAGAAGGCAAATTCCAAATGGTCACAACCAAAATGTGAATAAAACCTGATGCTTTGATACCGCTGAGGAAAAATTGTTGGGTTTTTTTTTTTTTTTTCCTTTTTTGTCACTGAAAAGTTTCAGCTCACTAGGCTTAAGTGGATACTTTGAAAAGGGTAGCTTACATTATAAAAAGTTTAATTAAGCCTAAAGTTGCATATTTAATCAGAATAATGACGATGGATTTTGCTACCAATCACTTGCACTGAACATTAAAGAAAAATATCTAAAATTTAGCAGGTAAAGCCAACATGTCATGCATTCATGCTAGTACACATTAGCATAGTTCACAGCTGATAATAGGTGTGTATTTTAGACTTTGTCTGCTACTGGCCATTTTATCTCACGTGTTTTTCTGGCCTTCCTCCAAAAGAAAAGAAAAAATGGATGTTGTGTTAAAGTCCCTCTGGTTGCAAAAAGACTGAATAGAAGTATATAAGAAAGCAATCCTGCTGCTCTGACATTAGCAAAGACTGAGTTTATCATCTAATCATTATGTTTTAAATATTATTTTACACCGAATGAGCCTTTCACTGGAGCGTTTCCAAGCTCTAAGTTCCTGAAAGAGGGTTAATGCAAACTCTGAGTTAGTCAGTTAGAGGTAATAGGCACTGTGAACCTAATCTGCTTGCTGGCAGGTTTTTTTGTACTAACTGTGTATCTCGCTGACTCTGCTGAGCCTGTGGCAAAGTTGGACGTGTCGATTTAAAAACACAATTAATTAGCAACTCGTTACATCATGAGAGGATTATGAGACACAGATTAGAAGTTTTTTCATTCCCAGATGGGAACCTTATCTGGGAACATTGGTTACCGTTTCTCTTCACAACATTGTTGTTATTTCAGTTATACATTCAAGATTACCAAGACTATGTGAAGTACCCTCTGAAAGTTAACTAGACTATATGAATGCAGCATACTGGACAATCCCTACCGCGACCATCACTGAAACCAACCAGCTGATCTACACCACGGAAACAGTGACACTTGCCTACAATGAACAGCCACAAGGAGTAGTACCCTACGTAAAGAAGGAGATCTATCAAGATCAAGGAGGCATGGAAGGAACTGCAGAAAGATATGATGAAGAAAGGGGCACATCTGAGATCTCTGTCCAGCAGAACACAGTTGTAGGAGCAGCATAGACTGTGTGAAGAACCATCAAGATCCCAGGCTCAAAGGAAAAAGATAATAAAAAGAAAGGATAAAGTGAGGAATAGTGTAAGTTTTATAATTAATAAAAATCCTCTTAAGAAAACTTGACAACTTGTTTAATTATACTTTTAACTTTAAAAGGTTTACACATGCAAATTTTGCGATACTGGAAATTTACACAGCTGGAAATGTGTCTGGATCTGTCTGGATACTGGAAACTTACACGTATTCATGTGGCTCTTCACTTAGCGATAGAGGGGAGTTACAACCACAGAAAAGTCTCCAACAATAACTTTTAAATCCCTGGTTTAATTACTTCTCTTTCAAATTATAGCTGAACCTCACAAAGTTATGAACCAACTTGTCAAAAATCCATGAAATTCTATTCTTGTTTGAGCTAAACTCAAGTGCCCTCACACACACACACACACACACACACACACACACACACACACACACACACACACTCCTGTATGTAGGAGGAAGGGCTCCATCCAACAAAATATACAAAAATTCTGTACATTCGCAAATTAATTTCTGAAATCTTTGGGGTCTTTCAGTCAGTACATCTCTCCTCCTTAATGTAAAATTCATTTTTGGAGTGTTTCTTATGCGGCTCCTGCGATTGATAGCAGCTGTTCAGCAATTCATACCATATGTGAGGAGTTTTGTGTAAATATTGTACCACGGGAAGCCTGCTTTACATTTCAATTACTACATTTATACAGTCAGCAAACATGATACCCAGGAAAAATGGCAGAAACCTGACTCTGACTGCCATGAGCGCAATTCATCAGGAATATTTCGTCAGATGTTGCCGCGTTGGAGGTCACCACAGTGCCCTGGCACACTTTCAAACAATGAATGACTATGATTCTGCTCAATGTCCCGCTTCATGTGAGTTCCTCCGCAGACATGGGAGGCTGATGAATTAGATTATCATAGGAACATTTAGAGGTATGTGTAGCAGAGATAAATATTTCAGTCGATGTACAAAAATGTTTATATGTACTCACTTTTGTTTAAGTCTTTGTCATGGCTAACAGAGTCAAGAAGGGTTTGAATGTTATCGGATTTTGCTTCGGAATATAATTCAAGTATTTTTAATTGATCTCTCTTCATTTATATATAGCTTCTATGCACGTGAAACTCACTACTTCCCTGCAGCTTGTGCTAAAACATAACTCATGACACATTGACTCATGCCCAGCGAATTACAAGCCAGAGTACTCTGAAACACCAGAGCACCTCGAGACATTTGGTGTTCAAATGACTGAGTTTCTTGGAGAGCAATTAACTGGATCTACAGTATGCGTTGTGATTCTTAGTTTTGGCTGTTCTTTGCACATGCTGCTAAAACATGCTTTTGTTGTAACTTAGCCTCTTGTTTTTTTAAGAACTGTGTAGTGCTGTAAGAGCTGTGGCAGCAAAACATCAATGACATCATCCTTCAGTTGGTGATAGGTCTGGACTGCTGGCAGGCCAGTGCGGCATCCTGGAGCGTATCTGAGCTACCATAGGGCCAAAGGCAAGGTACACCCTGGACAGGTCACCAATCTGACGCAGTCCATAATCTGTAAATGAAGTTATTTGCTTTTTTTGGGTAGATTGATGAACTTCTGCCCATCTTTATTTCCGAGAAACTCTGCCTTTCGAAGATGCTCTTTTTATACCCAGTTATGGTACTGTGCTGTGTTGCCATCAGATTAAAAACACGCTAATATTTGTCATGAAATGGTAAAATGTCTAGAATGATTTAACAGTTGGTATACATGTTCTACTGTGAATAAATCAGGTTTTCTGAGATTTGCAACAGAAAGCTTTCAGTTTTACTTACATTGTATTCAGTGTCAACTTTTTTTTGGACTTGGGGTTGATGAAGGCGGTACTCAATGCACATTTCATGAAGTTGTGGTACTTTGGAACAAAAAAAGCAACATTTTAACTCTTTGTCCATAAATGTGCATTCGATCGAGATGGAAAATTATTTTGTAATAAGAAACTGGAGCTGTTAAAATAATTTGGGTGAAATATACTGTCTCCCTCTTAAAGTCTAACCAGAGCAGTGAAGGGAAGCCATGCGCACTGCAGCACGACTCTAACATAAACTCCACAGCTCATATCACTTATCAGCTCATTGGTAGGAGCATGTTCCTCCACAGGGGTTGCCCACGTTTTTGTGCAGCCCAGACAATGCTTCCTTGTTGAGCTGCTCGTGCCTGTCAAAATGACTGAAAGCTTTATGAATGCAATCATAATATTTTTAAGTTGCTTTGCAGAAATGTCGTTTTGGCCCTCTTTCAACTTGTGTGGCATAGTTGCCTTTTTTCATTGCTGTGGAGCTGCTCACTGGTATGGGTGAAGCCCTTTGGTTCCCTGGGGAGAACATACTGTATCTGCCTGGGTCACAGTGAGGCTGCACTCAGGTCTGGGATATTTTCTGAGGCCACTGGTGATGCAGGGGATAAACATAAAGTTTTTCAAGGCAAAGAAATCTCAAAGCAAGGCTGAAATTTCCATAAAAGCAATAAATTGCAACAGCAAAACAGAGGAATTCCATTATTAATATGTCCACATGCTGGCTTTGGTGCCCATGTTAAATGATTTGTTGTAATGGGATAAACATGGGTGCTGTTTTATGGACAAGACTTGATTCAGAAACAGTCTGTTGCTGTGAACCTCTCAGCAAAGGTTAGTCTGGCTGGCTCGCAGCTTTGACTGATACACCTGCAACTTTATGACCAGCAGACTGATGCCGTTTAAAATGCGTATCACTCAGGTTTTGTGTTGTTTTTGTGTTGTTTCCTGAGAGGATTATAAGTGTCAAAAAAACGTCAAGAAAAACATGTTTTCATCTCGCAGTTTTGATGGATTACCTGCACAACGTGTTGCTCTAGTAAGCCATAAAACATACTGCAATGTATTACCACATCCAAAATAAAACACCTGCAACATCTTTTTTTCTGTACTTGCAACATTATTCATATGTGGAAAAAAAGCTCTTATCTGAAGTTGTGTTTTTTAACCTCTCCCTTGAATATAAAACATCCATGGCTGATTATGTGTTGAATGTATTTCAGGACTTTGAGGCCAGACCACCTCTGAATGATTTCAAACAGCCGGTCTTTTTTAAAATTTTATTTTCACATCCCTGAAGCCATCAAGTTCTGTGAGGCCGCATGGCTTTCTCCTGTCGACAGCAAATTCATATTTTGCCTTGCGGATCCTTTGTAGCGATAACGTCAACTCCTCCATTCTGCTATGGGTTTGAGAACTTAACTAGAATCACAGAGGTTTGAAACAGATGATAAAGGGAATGAAGAACAATACGTTTTGGATCCTTATCACATTTGCAAGTCAGGGATAGAAACAGAAACTCGTACTCTTTCTCCGTATTGCTACAATGTTGATGAGAAACCTGGGGTTGTTCATATTTTCTTTACTCAGTGATGCGATGAATAGTAAGCTGGCTCAGCTTTTCTGAGCAACAGCAAACTCTTCTTCAAGACTAAACGAAGTTAGTTAGTAATGAGTAAGATTTTCTCTCTAGGTTGCAGTTGCTTTAAGGTACACATTTGTGTGTTTTACCAGGGAGTCTGATTTGAGGCGCTCTTTTTCAGGTGAACAACAGTATCCAGGGTCATACACAATGAAAATGTAAAACTATCAACAAGATCTCTGTTCTGCACTGTGTTTGCGTATGGCACTGAAGAAAATAACCGTGGAGGAATTATATGCTTAAATATAGTTACATCACTTTCAGAAAAAAACATCTACTGTAGTGAAATGTATTCCCCACTGCTGTATAATGCATTATTGAAAGTTTAGGTTTTCCTGAAAATGATCAGAAAAAAGTTTTTTTTTCTGGGAATACTGCTAAATGTCCAGAACAAGATACAGGGTGTGATTAAAGTAGTGAGTGAGCTCATTTACATTTTGAGAGAACCTAATTGAGTCTAATAGATTAAATGACATGGTAAGGCCATCATTTTCAGCATCTACATGGATAAATAATCAGAGAGATACTCCAAAAAAGGGCCATGTGCATGATAGACAACAATTGATAATGATAATTGCTTATTTTTTAATATATAAAACTGGCATTTTAGTTTTCCAATTAGGGTTTACAAGGCCAAGGGTTAAACTTTCAAACACTAAATCTGTTTATCGCAAGCATGGGTGTTGTCCCTTAGCATCGACTCCTGCTCCCTGTAACAGGGTGACCTTTCACGGCTGGATTTACAGTGAAGCAGACCAAGACAAGTTAGTAGAACAAAAGGCATTTATTCACCAAAGGGCTTTCAGGACATGACAATCACTCATATGTCCAGCCTTCTCTCCTCACAAACAATCCCTCCTTGCAGCCTTACATACTCTCAGCTGTCTCAGGCTAAACCTTTATTCCACTAACAGGTGAGTTCTCAAATCCCAAACTTCCACCACATTATACAATACATCACTTTCAATAAATAAATAAATATAGACATATATTTCTCCATTTTCATGTTATTAAATATTTCACACTTTATCCTTACACCATACCTTTATTATAACCCCCCCCCAAACTCCAAGCACAGAGATATCCCACTCTCCCTTAACCCATGGCCTCTCCCTGAAGCTTTAAATGGTGTCTGGACTCCCATGTAAACTCCTGGGAAAGGACAGAGCCACGTCTTTGCACCACCTTTATTTCTAGACACACACATTTGCCCCAGCTCTCCTCAATAGTTAACCTTATTTGCTCTCACTAACAACCTTTCCTCTTCACAGACGACCACCACACTTCTTGATGAGGAACAACTGTGCTGGACCTGGAACCAAAAGGCTACCTACTGATTTTAAAATACACAATGAATATTCAATAAATAAACTCTTCTGTACAAATGTTCTTCATGTGTAATGCTGAATAAAGTGCTAGATAAGGTGCTTTTAATAAAGTGCAATGATGCTCCTAGTGTGCTATACAGGTTATAATATAAATAATCCTTGTAAGCGAATCCTCTTCCTTACATTTTATGATGTAAAGCTCCACTTCAGTTATGTTTCCTTGTACTTGATTAACTTCTTCTTCAAATGTTTGTGTGTATCATGTTTGGGAATACACACAAACATTATACACATTATAATCTGCTATGCTGTTCTGAGGCATTTGGTAAAATGCCATTTGAACTGAATGCTGTCAACACAAATGCTAGTGAGTCCAATATGTTTGGATACAAGTTTCTTCCTTCATAATACGCCAATAACATGATGCAAACTCTTTTCTATATTTGTTTATGTAAAGATTTTTTAAACCGCTTCATTTTTTTCCTTGATATTGTCAATTGACAGTGAACAAATGTGATGAAAACCAGATAAACTGTGGTGTAATTAAATAGCTAAAGAAGCAAATATGTTTGCTTTGTGTGATAAACTGTTGTAAGGCTGACCAGAATGGGAGCACATTTCCTCTGCTAGCCATTTCTCCTATTTTACAAAACTGTGAGCTGTCCTTACATCCCCTGTAATGAGGCCTGTTGCAAAGAGCTCTGAGACAAAAAAAAAAAAGAAAAACACTAGTGGGAGTTTTCCTTCCCACTGTCACCAAGAACTTTGTCACAGGGGGTCCTTTGACTGTAAAGGTTTTCTCTATATTGTTGTATGGTCTTTAACTTATAATATAAAGAGCGTTGTGGCAACTGTTGTTGTGCTATATAAATAAAATTGAACTGAACTGAACAGAAAGCTTAATTTCTATTGTTTTTTTGTTTTGTTTTGTTTTTTTTAGATCTGTGCTAGATGAACTGTTAACATTTGATTAAATTTTTTAAGGAGAATGGCGACTGTTTTTCAGTTTGTACAGAACTTTGGTCAACCTGTGCTACTTTTAAATGTGCTCATAAATAAATGGACTGGATTTAACTTGACTAACTATGCAGTAGCACATCGACTCACCCTAACCAAACCAACCTCCGTGAATTAGAAAACTCTACACACAAATCAGTCCATCTGCATCTTAAGGACAAAGGTCACCCTTTCGAGGATGTCAATGTTCACATTTTGGACAGAGAGGATAGATGGTTTGAAAGAGGAGTGAAAGAAGCCATCTATGTCCACTGTGAGCGACCATCTTTGAACAGAGGCGGTGGTTTACAACTGTCTGCCATCTATAATCCAGTTTTGAGTTCCCTCCCCAGACGCCTTAACGCCCACTCATATCCTGGGCCATCTGACCTCAGGAATTCGCATGATAAGGTGGGGCCAGGTTTCACAATGAGCTCACCCGAAACCCTGGCTGATTGGGACCCACACCCAGTTTCACACCTTGGCTCAGGCGATTAGAGGATCATCAGGGGGTCCTTTTGTCCCTCTGCAGGGGGATACTCCCACTAGGTTTAAATCTGGGACTCCTCACCATTTGACCTTAGAACTGGAGAAGCTTCTCGGATGAGAGGTGAAACGTCTTCAAGCAACTTAAAGAAGTCCAGACGCTTTTCTTTGCAAGCTCCTTTGTCTACGATGACCTGGATGACTGAAAACCTTCACAGACAACACTCTGAAATGCACTACTAGCCTCTGACCTGGAAATCTGCAACAGGTTAATGCTGATTACACCACCATAAGCACTAATATTATTTACTTGCTGATTAAATATTTTGATCTGCAAGAGGGTCTCTATAGAATTTGACCTTTTGGTTGCTTTTAAAATCCCGTCCAGTAATGATTGCAGCATGCAATATACTGCATTTATGTGTGGTCAAAGATGTGCACACATAATCACAAAAACATTACTTTTGAAAAGCAGCTGTTGAGTGTTTTTCTAAGAATGTTTTTAAAAACTCAATCTGTCCCTTTCATTGCTTGCATTTCCATTTACTCTATGACTACAACTTGTGCCAATCCATCCACAACCTCTTATGTTTTAGTGCACCTCCTCTATCCTGTCTTCGACATGTGGCTGTTCTGTGTTTCTCCTATATTTCTCAATAGTGTAACCTTGAACTATGTGTTTGGACATCAATAACAATTGCATAAAAAAAACCTGTCAAAATAAAAGGAGCAATTTATCGTATCCAGAGGTCCAGACAAGGTTTTGGAGGCTGTGAGTTGTCCTCATGAGAAGAACTTGTAAAACCCTTCAGCAACCTCGAGGACGTCAGCTCATAGAGACAACAGCCCACTCTGCACCGACTCGTCGTAACCCAATCGCCCAACAAGGAGAAATGTTTTTGCAGGCCTGCTATCACAGTTGACATTGGCCCCGATCAAAAACCAATTGCACCATGTTACGAGGTTCAAGTAAAGGAAGTGTGTCTCTATTGAACTTGACTTAGAAAACAGGTGCGGGCTGCACAGCAGTAAGTGGGCGGCTTTAAAAAAAAAAAAGAAGAAGGTGTTGCTGGATCTTCCGACAGCACTTCCATCTTTCTGGTTAGGTTATAAAGTACATATGATGGATTGATCTAGCATGTGTTGCTGCCGTGATCACAAACACAGTTGCTTAGTGCGGCCGGTGAGAACCCTTCAAAATCATTTTTCCTTATCACTGTGTTTTACTTTCCCTGTGAATCCATTGGGAGCATTTGATGACAAGTGCCTGGGTTTTCTGCACACAGACTGCATGTCTTAATACAATGGTATCATGTTACAAATGTATTTATTGAAGCCATTTTCCCAAAGAAACTAGCACTGCAATCCAAAGAAAAGAGCCGAAAGCTGCAAAACACATGCTGCGTCTGAACAGTTGCTTCAATGTTTAAATAAGTAAAACCTCAAAAAATAAACTGGTCTCCATTAATTGTCATTTTTTTTTAAGTGCTAGTACAGAAATGACTGTTTTTCTCTTCCTTTACTTCCTTCCCTTCTGTGATGCAGAAAACAAGACCGCTGGGAAAGAAATATAATCGCCCACACCTTTTTGAAAGTCAGAGCTGTATATAACAACTTACAATCCCAGCAGTTTTTTTTCTTTTAAATTTGCTGATTTATCCACCATGTGCACATGCTAGTTCCTGAGACGGCTTTGCATAATATGGTATTTGACAGCCGGATGTGATATGAGGAAAAGGAAATAGGATAAAAAAAAATCCACTTCAGCACTGGACTCTGAACTTGGAGGAACTAATTCTTCTTTTTTTCATCTCCAAATTGCCAGGTGTAAATCTGTATTGGCTCAGGGCCTGACAGGATACGGGGAGGGATGGCAAAGTCTGCACAGCTCAAAGTGAGCTCCATTGAGTGGGAGTCCTGAAGTGACTTTTGATATGAAGAGTGTCAGTTATATCTCTCAGCTGCAGATGGATGAGGTCTGCTTTGATCGATGGGACTGCACTGAGTACCTGGACTACTTTTCCAAAAACTCAGGAGAAATAAAGCTCAGGAGTTGAGCGCTATATGCATTAAAGTCAAAAGTTTTTACTTCTGGCGTATGTTTTAATGTCCACCTGGATTCAATGTGCACCACAGTGAAACTTTTTCACAAAGGCTGCGCTTTTGAGATGGTTTAAATAATTGGAGGGGTGGAGGGGGGCTCTGTAGATTTTCTAGAACATTTACTTTGACATTCACACGTTGGAATTCTGATTTATAATCTCAAAATCAAATCAAATCAATTTATTTATATAGCACTTTTCACAGGATAAAAACCACAAAGTGCTTCACAGTAATATAAAACAGAAATACATACAATACATTAATAATAAAACACACAGCACAAACCTAATTAAAAGCCAATCTAAATAAATGAGTCTTAAGCTGCTTTTTAAAAGAATAAATACAATCAAGGCAACGTAATGATGGAGGGAGAGCATTCCACAACCTGGGGGCCACCGCTCTAAAAGATCTATCACCTCTGGTCTTAAAATGAGTTCGTGGGACTACCAACAGCCTTTGATTAGAAGATCTCAGGCTGCGAGAGGGAGCGTGGGGTTCTAAAAGATCAGAAATGTAAGCAGGGGCATCACAATTCAAAGCTTTAAAAGTCAGTACCAAGATTTTAAAATGAATTCTGAAATGTACTGGAAGCCAGTGTAATGAACGTAACACTGGTGTAATGTGCTCTCTTTTTCGTGTCTTAGTTAAAAGCCTTGCAGCAGCATTCTGGGCAAACTGGAGACGGTCAAGATTCCTTTTGCTCAAACAAAGACAAAGGCTGTTACAATAATCTAAGTGAGATGAAATAAAAGCATGAATAACCATTCCTAACTCAGCTTTAGACAGCAAAGTTCGCAGTTTGGAGATGTTTCTTAGCTGAAAAAGGCAGTTCCTAATTAACTGGCGAGAGTGTTGTTCTAGGGACATGGCAGAATCAAACATCACACCAAGGTACCTGAGGCTCGGGTGAACAGATGAGCCAAGAGAACCAAGATGCTCTTTGATTAGAGATATCTGGTTGTCGGGGGCAATAATTAATGTTTCTGACTTCTCAGAGTTCAACTGTAAGTAGTTGTCACCAAGCCACTGTTCAATGGAAGCTAAACATTTAATTAAAGAGGACAGTTTATGGACTTCCATCGGCTTAAAAGAGCAATAGAGCTGAATATAATCAGCATAGAAGTGATAAGACACCTCAGGGAACTGCCTAATTATAAGTTCTAGAGGTAACATGTACAAAAGAAAAAGAATAGGACCCAGAACTGAACCCTGCGGTACCCCACATGTCAGATCTTTAGAATGTGACTGTAGCGTTTGACCCCAATAAACATACGCTGGAGCGATTATTTTGACAGCAAAACTTTTATTTAGAGATGTGGGTTCATTCACAGCCACTCCCGCTCTCTTTGTGCTGTCACGTCCGCTCCCCCTCCGACTGTCACTGTCAACATAAAAAGACACACGATCAATGTCAGAACCCAGCACACCTGTCGACCCCGCCCCTGCGCCGCCCCGGGAGCTCACTGTGTCACCCCTCCTCTGCAGCTGGCCAGAGACCACACCCACGCCACAGTGACATAAACCGATTTGCAAAAACACTAAAAGATCTGTTGGAGAGGTATGACTGAAACCACCTCAAAGCCAGACCAGACACACCGACTACGTCCTGGAGCCTGTTAATCAGGATGGTATGATCAACGGTGTCAAAGGCAGATGTCAAGTCCAGCAAAACCATGGCTGAGGATGCTCCGGAGTCAGCTGACATCATAATGTCACTAGAGACTTTAAGTAATGCGGTTTCTGTTGAGTGACTTTTACGGAAACCTGACTGAAATTTGTCATAAATTTCATGTTTTTCTAAAAATGTGTCTCACCAAAGTCTCTTTGTTTTATTCTTCATATGAAGCATAAGTATCATGACACATTTTCAATATGAGATGCAGATATTAGCAATTGTTTGTCTGTTGTGGCTGTAACTAGTAACTAATTTCTTCTACTACATAGAAAACTGAGCTAATTTAGTTGAGTTCACATTGCAGGGGAAAAAAAATAAGGTTTAGTAGGTTTTTGGTATGTGGCTTAATGAAGTATTCCCAGTGAGAGCCAAAAGTATTAAGGCAAATGCAAGACATTACTTAAGGGGAATTGAACACTGATTTCAAGGTCAGATGAATTTAAGGTACAACGTTAGTTTGGTCTTAATATGTATTTTTCTTAAAGAAAATCCGCGCAGTAGTCCTAATTTATGAAAAATTGTGTTCCGCTGGCAGTTGTTTAATACGTAACAGCTCTGTCTCCAATAAGTCAGCTGTCTGCTTTATGACAGCCAAAGTAAAACACATCAAGCCAGTCATGCTGCAGCAGTGACACAAGTGAGTTACTGTTGGGAAACAGCAACACACTTGTAGAGGTAAAACAGATTTTTTAAAACTCATTCTTGGAGCAAAGCCACCAAACTTTTTTAGTGTTTTTATGCAGTTATGGCTCATTTGTTTTCATTTAGATACGAGTCTAGTCTTGTTATTCTAAAATACATCCCCTCACATCTGACTGTTTTTCTGAGCTTTGTTAGTCTTTAAAACAAATAACTTTAGAGGTGAAAAATAAAACCCTCTCACTCAGATTTTATTTGAAAGAAACCATTTTGCTCATTAGGTGGTCCAACACTTTTACAGATGCAGCAATCTGATTTTCTTTTTCCTTTAAAAAAAAAAAAAATCAAGTCACAACTGCAAACTCCCCTCATTGGTTGGTTCTGAAACAGCACTGGTCGCAGTAGCCATTCCTTTGAGACATTGGCATTTTCATTTATTTTAGGACAACAATGTATGTCAATTCATTCACAACCTCTTATGTTTTAGTGCAGCTCCTCTATCCAGTCATCAGTGTTTGGTTTTTCAGTGTTTTCCCTACATTTCTCACTAGTGTAACCTTAAACTATTGTATGGAATTACTGTATGGTTCTGAAACACCACTGCTTTCAGACATCTAATCAGAATATCTAGACCTTTCTCTATGAGTTTTGTAATTCTCAATTGTATGAAGTCCTACACCAAAGAATGTTTTTACTATATTTTATTTAGTCCTGTCAAAAAAGTTCACCCCATGATTAAATAGCTTGTAGAACCACCTTTACCAGAAATAACTTGAAGCATTCATTTAATGTACAACTTTATCAGTTTCTCACATCATTGTGGAAGAATTTTGGCCTGCTTTCTTTATACAGTTGGTTCAGCTCATTAAGGTTTGCAGGCCGTAATTTATGCACAGCTCTCTGAAGATCCTGCTGCAGCATTTCAAACAGGTTGAGGTTTAGACTAGCCCACTGCAGCAACTTGAATCTTTTGTTTTTCATCCTAATAATTGTAGATTTGAATTGTAGAGTCTTTCTTCTCTCAACCTTCCATCACAAACATTAGTTCTTCAGTCTTTTTCTAATTATATAATCATGTACTTTAACCTCCTACGACTCAAACTTTTCCATGGCATGCATTTTTAATTTCTCTTTGACATTTGGGCTGATTGGGACCTGATGAATGTAAAAACAAAGAATTACCTGATTTTTTTTAACCTAATTTTTGTTTCTAAGAAAAATGAGAGCCACATATGAGGAAATAATTTAAAATTTTGATAGAACAGTAGCAGTACAATGTCCTCGTAAGTGGATCTCAGGCCCTTGTAGAGCAAGATTGAGTATTTTGATCTAAATAACCCACAATGTAATGTCCAAATATGTGGACGCCAGGTCCTAGGAGGTTAATATTAACATGCTAACTCTCACTTCTCACCCCAACTGGTCACGGCAGATGGCCGCCCCCTCCCTGAACCTGGTTCTGTTGGAGGTTTCTTCCTGTTAAAAGGGAGTTTTTCCTTCCCACTGTCGCCAAAGTGCTTGCTCATAGAGGGTCATATGATTGTTACGTTTTCTCTTTATGTATTATTTTAGGGTCTACCTTACAATATAAAGTGCTGCTGTTTTGATTCGGCACTGTATAAATAAAACTGAATCGAACTGAATTAACTGAGGCCTGTAGAGGCTGAGATGTAGCTCTTAGATTTTTTGCCATTTCTCTGAGGACTACACAGTCTGACGTTGGGGTCAATTTTCTGGGACTTCCGCTCCTCGTAAAATTTTCTCATTGTGTTAACACACACACTCGAATGCGCCAAACCAGCAAACTGTCAAACTCTTACAAGCCTCTTAAAGTGAGAGGTGCATGTGATTAGCAGTACCTAGCTGCTACCTACCCTCCTAATTCCCATGAAAACAGGGAGGATCTACAGTACTTAGTTTTTCACACAACTGTGCATAAATCCTGAGGGCCAAATTACATATTGTACATACACATCATGGTTAATAAATGTAAGGGCTTCTTTGAAATGGGATGTGCCCATAAAGTGAAACAGTTTTCTTCAGTACTGCCAAGAGAACCATGACAATACAGCAGAATGAGCAAAACCTGCAGTCTTAAATAAGGCTCATTAAATGAAACGTAGTCATATGTTATTAAACACACGCCTTTCCTGTTTTGGTGGATGAATTAAGCTATTCTTCTTACAAAGTTTACATACAGTATTTAATCTGAGCACAGTTGGAATCTTTCAACCTGACCTTTGCCATGATAGCATCCACACAATCTTCAGTAGGTGAAGATAAAATACCAAAAAAGATGGCCTTTAAATTGCTTTTTCTCCACAGCTAGAGTAATATTTCAACTCAGCACAAACATATTTTTGGTGACACAGCTGTTAATTTTTGCCATTTATACTAAAAAGGCTCATAGGAATTGCTACAGATTGCAACTTGTGCAAAAATGTCAAACATCATTGATTAATCGAACTTCTTCTATAACCCTGGACTACTAATGCCATTACCCCTGTGATGAAACAATAATGGTGTTGCTATTAAGTGATCCAAGAAACAAGGAAATCAATAGCAAAATAACTAGATTTCTTTTCCTGTTTTGGAAGCCACTTCGTAAACAAATTTCTGCAAAATGGTGCAGGTTTGTCTCCCAAGATGCAATGCTTTCAGCAATGCGTGATGGTATCATAGCCAAGCACTTTCAGATGGCAGCTGCTGCAATTATTTCCAAATGGGTGTGGGGTTTTCCGGCTTTATCCCCCTTTTCTATACTTTTTTAACTGCACTTTTTTTCTAAAGGAAAACCAAACACTGATTATGAAGCCAGTTGAGGTCATTAGATAACAGGAGTTGCTCTCTTTCTAGTTTTTAATTTTACTCGGGTTGTATAGCTGCACCCCTCTGCATGATCTTGCAGAGTTCAGCTGAGAAGTCAAGGCTGGCCTGGAAGCAGAGCAGGAGTCTGGTAACAATATCAAACAACCATTGAGCTGGAGAGAAGTGTTTTGTTCCCGACACCGGTGTGATGGTGTTTGCTTAATCTCCAATCAACGCACTACCAGAATGGACCGTTTTTATTGATGGCCAAACCCTTGTGAGGCACACGCAGGGGATCTGGCATACAGGTGACATCATCAAAGCTGTGTGTGCATTTTTGTTCCTCTCTGAAAATAAATTGAACTGCTAAAGCTGGTTATTTCACAGCTGAACAGTGGAGCTCCTGGCTGTTTTGTTTTGGGTGGTTCTCAGAATTGCCTGCCAGATGTATCCGTATGTACAACAATCCAGAGGATATGTGGCCAATTCAGGCTGCCGTAGGGCTCCCAGCGAAATAACAAGAACCAAATGTTTATGAGATATTTCTATCTTTGACAAAGTTCCACTTGAACGTGTCTCGGTGATCAATTGATCGGCCATTTGTCACATGGCAAAGACTATGGACAAAGTAAACAGCCTTTGTTGAAAGATATGTGCTCATTGTGGAACATCTGTGAAGCATTGCACTCGTGACCATCTTAACATCCCCACATTTTACAAACTGCTTCTGAACTGATTCATATGTTCAAACCTGTTCCAGAGGTTTCTCTCACTTTTTGTATTGTTCGGACCAAAAATAAACTGGCATAAATATCAAATCTGCGGGTTTCTACGAAGCAATTGCGTGTTTTCAGCTCAAATTTGTAGAAAAATAATTAGCCCAGTGCTCCGTGAGGCATCTAAAGACTTGGTCTATCAAGTCCAGTGCCATTCAGACGAGTGGAAGGGCAGCAGCTACAGTCTGCAATCATCGGAGCTTTCCTTGTTCGACTGAAATTACGTTTCATCTAATTTTGTTTGCTCAGAGCTGCACAGGAACAGACTTGATGGTGTGGAGGAACACTTGGGAAATGTGGGTCAGTCCAACTCACTGAACACCACCCAGACAGCCCATGAAACAAATCCAAAATGAACAGCACTTTGCATGAGGCTGAAATGGATATACACAAAGCACTACCTATACGCTTCATAAAAGTTCTTAAGAAAACAGGTCTGTGACCTTTCCTGTGAAACTGAATTCCTAAATGCTAAAATCTTCAGTCAGTTAATATTTAGCAGTCTGCTGCATTCATCAAGTTTGATTAGAAATAAAACCCTGAAACGTTTAAATCCGTCTACAGCAGAATCTGTGTTACAACTTGTATTTCCTGAAGGGATAACTTCTGCCATTTAAACATCTCTAACTCTGAGACTAGCAATGAGGTAAATAGTAATTTTTTTCAAGGTAGATCATTTTTATGGTAAAACATCTGATTGACAAAACTTCTGCAGGTGTTAATAACCCAACCGTCTTAATGTAAAATCTAGTTGCAGAAGGCTACAAGACACTGTAAATGACAGATGCTAAACAACCACTACTGTTGGTAATTTTATTCAAATTGTTATTAAAGGTGTAGTACGTAAAACTAGTATGTTTAGTATGACAGGAAAAGTGTTGAATCCACATCTGTCAGAAAAAACGCGTCCTCCATCCTGTGAAATCCAAACAGATGGAGCAGGACACCCTGGTCTTTTTGGCATTGCTTGCTGCTCCCAACGCAGTTGCCGTTTTTAACTCACCCCTGGGAAGTCCCGTTCTGACCACTTTCCCTTTCTGCATTTGTGTCTCCAGTGTCAAAACAGCAACCCAACAATTTGATTTTCTTTTTGGGAAAGAGGACAAAGCCCCAGGAAGACAAAATTGGCAGGTGGGGTCAGCTGGGTAGGAGAAACTTGTTGCGCTGTGTGTTCTTCCTCAGACACCTCAAGACAATACAACTGGGGGACAAGCTGACAGTGCACAATACCAAATGAAAGAAAAGAAAATGTTTACGAGCTTGTACAGTATGGACCCTGAAAACTGCTGTCAGTGGGTTGAATCCAGCAACACAGCTCTGATGGGAATGTCTTCTACATGAAAGTTGGGTCAGTTTATCACTGCCTTCTAAGAAGCATGACAAAATGCATATCTTCAAGTGATCAGAACAAGACTTTCAGGTAATGATTAAAAACCTGCAGCAGTGGTGAAGCGGTTCTTTGACTTTCATCAGTAGGGCTTCTTTTAGGTATTCGCATTAAGTCGTGGCCAGGGCTCTTGGTGAGGCTGTAAAGCTAATAGGTGAGGCCAGCACCTGCAGAGAAGGGAAACAAAGTAGAGCAAGCCTAAATATACATTGATGGGATTGGCCATTTCGTGCCTTGGCTCCCCTGTGTTACTGTCTGCTTTTCTTCAGTAACTGTGGTTTTAGCTTTCAGCTATGTGCTCTCTCACGGTACACAACTGAGAGGCAACACTTTTGAGGAGAAGCATTGCGACCACTTTTATTATAATTTAGAGGATTTAAGAGGTCTGAGACACTTTTATATTAAATTAGTGTATGAGTTATATGTCCCCATGACAAAAATTAAATGTTTCAGGGCTTTGTTAGTGTGAATAGATTGTGCAAAATGTTTTAGGTCAACTCTCTTTACCCTTTGCCTTAAGCATTTACATCCGAACAATATTAATCACCACTTTTCCTCAGAAACTCATCAAACCTACCCGATTGGTTCGCATTAGTTTGACAGTCACTTAATCCTGTCAGCGCTGTCCAAACCTGCTATAATCCCCGTTTAATCAACTGATCTTTGCCCTTCCCCAGTCATCAGTGACAGGATTATCATTTAGGGAGACACATCTGTGGCCAATTCAACATGCTTGCTGTTATGAGAATGACCCTGTGAGATGATACAAGAGATAAAAGCCGCCGCAATGAAGTCTCCTTCGAACATAATCCTCTCAGATCTCAGTTCGGAACCACCAAGACGTATCACATATCCGCTAATCATTTTCTAAATTGTTTACTGAGAATACTCCTTGTCTGGAAGACAGCAAGCCTGCAGGGAGAAGCAGCCTTCTCTGCATTACAGTCTGGGGTTGGGGTCACGCGGGGCAATCAATTCACCCTTTAAATACTGAATGTTATACCGTGAAAGGACACAAATGTATTAGGTTATGGGGTTGTTAATGGAAAGGATTATTGCATTGACGTTTTTGGTTCACTGAGCCAATGTCGTACAGAAAACCTGCCTTTTATCAAGTATCTGTTGAAGAGCAGCTATACTGCGGCATATTTTTGCAAGTCCAGTACAAATAAACATTCATGACTGGAAAGATTCAGTCATCTCGGAGACACAACAGCTAAGGCAGCCTTTCATCTCCCTCAATAATATTCATTGCAAATCTGCCTCTCTCAAAATGTTTTCCTGGTTTTTCGGTATTTGTCACTTAGCAGCTTTAAGTATAAACAAATGACTGCAAGTTATGTGACGATTACATTCTCCTGAACAACCTTTCAGTTGGCAACTTGTACATTCTGTAGGTTTATTTTGGGTTTTGCTCAGGACTACTACAAACTGCAGAGCAGGCTGCAGTTTAGTCAACATTGATGCCGTATATTTTACACTGGAATAAAGAATCTGCCAACGACAGCAGCTGCACAAATGTATCTGCTAGAAATGTGACATAGCATCATTGCAATGAAGTGATTGATTTCCAGGATACAAGCAGCTTGGACCAATCCATTTTCTCCACCTCACTGAAGTCATTGCGAACAGAGAGAAACAATATTTCAAAGTATAAATATCAAAAAGGTCAAAGATTGAACTCTGACAGTTATCTCTCTCTATTGGTTTTAATTTTCTGCCGTCATGCCTTAAAGCTATTACGGTTGCTCTTGCCAAAACAGACACGGGACTCGATGCATTCATGTGCTGTGCTCTCACGTCGCCCACATCACAGTATCTCAAATGGAGCACGACTCCTCTCCTGGCTTCTCCCCATCGTTTCATACAACATCTGGCACTGTGGGCTGGCTCCAAACTCTGGTGGAGGTCTGTCACTGCATGCTGTAACACGTCTCTGAGAGGACCCTCCACAAGATGAAGACGGACTGCGCTGGCAGGTCTGCATCAGAGCAGTCCGCGATGTTCGTCACGCATCAACATCTGTCCACAACTCGGCGGGATGCAAAAAGGCCCCGTTTCATTTTCTACAGCGAGGGGCTTGTGCTCTGTAGTGTTTCAGTGCATGGTGGGGAATGGGTGCACTCGTGCTTGAAGACGATGATACACTGCAGCATGGAAAGATTATGCTTCTGTGGTAACATTTTGGTATGAGAACAGTTGTGATTCATGCTTATTTTGCACACGTTTTGGCCGGACTACTGTAGCACTTATATATTCATATTGGTTCAATCTTGTAGATCCTTTCCTTTCCTTCTGTGAGAAGTCTTCAGCAGTGGAAAAGTAAAGCATACAAAGGTATTCATGAGACATCACCACTGAGTGATGCAGAAGTTTCTCTCTACGCTCTCTATGTTAATTAAGTCTGCCAAAGCAGGCTATGTACACAATTATTTTACCACATATGATACATGTTGGGATGCGGCAGAACAGCTACTGTAAAATAAGGGTTTTCGGACTGTCAAACATTTGCCCTAAGTAGTTTGTTGTATGATTAAGCACAATATTTCTGAGTTCACTGATGTTTTACTCAGACAGCATTTTTAATTTGGAGTTCATTTTATTTCTGTTATAACTGCTTTCAAATGCTTTCGTTTTCAAGCTTGCAAATTCTTATTTTCAGGGACGGCCTCCAGCAGCAGATGCAACAAGCTGTTGATTGCAGTCATGCATTTAGTAGGTCAACTGAACTGGTGACCAAAAATAATAGTGAATAATAGAGTTCAGTAAAAGCTCACACTCCACAAAGTTAAGCCACCACACAATGTGGCTTTGACATGAAAGACCTCTGTTTTGTGCTTCTTGTTTCTTAACAATAGTCTTTTAGATAAATAGATGATTTGCACCATTTTCAGATGTTGAAATCTAGTTAAACCAATCAAAAATGATTAGTTGCAATGATCATTTTTGTAACAATAGCAGGAAATCTGCTTAGTTAGTGTGTCATTGGTTGTGGTGCACTATCGCATTTTACAGTTTCAATTACTTGTCTTACCAACTACAAGTCCAGGGTCAAAACACGTATCCATCAAACATTCTGGTCTTTAATTAATCCCTCTGTATTTATTAAAAATAACATATTTGGGTTGTTGAGGTTTTTCAGTCATTAATATTTAACCTCTGAGTGTTAGGAATTGTGAAAAGCACCATTTTTAAAAACTTTTGTAGCAAAAGATTCAGAAAATAATCAGAGAAAAGTGTCACTGCAATTGCAGTTATACATATTTTTTTAAAAGCACCCTTGGTAGGAAATTCTTAACATTAGGCACCTTGTCGAAAGCAGAGAAAACCATATGGAAAAATAAAGATGGCAAATGTTATGGTTACCAAAGAAAAAAAAATCTTCTTCAAATTTGGTAAAAATCTGTGGTTTGGATAAAAATCTAAATGTGGAGGACTACAGTCCCCCTTTGCAGTAAAATATTTATTTCTCCCCTGACTTGGAGTCTTGTGTTCATGACAGCAGAAAAAAGTAGTAAAGTCTGGTCTTAAGAGTCCCGTTCGCCTCATTCCAGCCCAATTTGTGCAACATCCTCAGCCACTAGGTTGCTTCTAGGCGATGAAATTAGATGAAGAAGACTATCATAACAACAGCAATTTAACAATGGTGGAAACTATGCTTTCGATATATTAAAACATACAAATATTGAGCCAGATAACTGTGCTAAGAAGACATGAAAAGAAATGCTGGAGAAGTTTGTTTGAAACTTGCAAACAAGCCTGATGCTTCTTGTGCAATCAGAGAGGACATTTGGAAATTAAAATACATAAATGGGAACTTATCCATACAGTAAGAGCCACATTACTGCTTTGAGTTTGCCAGTTTTCTAAGTTAAGAGTGGATGGGTGCATGAGGGCATATGCATCATTTGCTGAATAGGCACTGGCATGGTAACCATCCATGTGCATTTCAGTTAAAACTGAAATAAATACATTTACTGCTGTTTGAACCTTTAAAAACCTTACTCACATTCACTTTGAATAAGTTGGCATCAAGCATTGCCAGACTGAACTGTGTATTTATAGCTTTGCTTCACTGGTGCATAGGAGTTCAGAAACATTAAACTTTTCAAGCTCCAACATTGTGAGAACGTGATGATAGTTTTTCAGTATTGTAAGCAGGATATTTACAGGGTATGGTTGTCAAAATTTGATACCCGAATACTAACTGATTATAAAAATTACTATTGGATTAAATACTTCTTTGCCACAGTGCAGTCTTTGCTTCTTCCAGTTGACACATGGCCTCACAGCATAGCTCCAGACAGGCAGGCACACAGCCTTCACTAAAGTTCCAGAACAAAGCTGAGAAAAGTCTCCGAGCAACCAGACAGAAACAGTGGCAACCCTCCATACCCACTCAAATTAATTAAGCAACAAAGATATAGTGACAAGTCGCAAGCAGCACAGAAACAGGGCTGTAGCTGAATACATAAAACAGTAGCCTATCTTTATTTTAAAAAATCATACTTTTTTCCCCCAGTGGCACTGAAAATGTTTTCCTGGATATTAATGTGGAAATTTTAGTATTGTGACAACCCTACGGGCAAATCAATTTTCTCTTATTGCAATATTTCAGCAATGCCACTACCAATCAAGTCAAGTGGTGAAAATATTGTGGTTTGAGGTACTTGCTTTGTAGCCTATCGCTCAACATTACAGTGAAGAATAAGTTGCTCATTGCCGTGGTTATTAGCTTGCTTTTGTTGCGACTTTTGCACCAACCAAGATACCAAAGGTCAGGCACATCCACCATTAAGCACTGAAGCAACACACACATTTGAATCAACTCTACTCAGTGTATGAAAATACTCTTTTTTATGGATACCTGGACTCTAGCTGGACTTGTAACATCTGGGAAAGCAGCTACGAATTTTGTTTGCTTTGGGGAACTAAAGTTGCATTTGGATCTGTAAGTGGCTATTACATCAGAAAACAACCACGCCGGCCATTACTCTGATCCCCGAGATCATCTTCTATCAGCACCATCCTAACCAAAGCTTTACTGAAGTCTGCTTTATCCTTTCTGACACTTACTGCCTCTCAGATATGAATTAACACCTCCATCATTTCTCTGTTTCTGGTGCAGCGGGCCTGTGAAATGCATTGTGGTTTGGGTTCTGGAGGGCTGTAATATGTCAAAACCAGGTGCTACACATCTTAATGCAAGATGGCCAATTGTAAGCATTCCATTGCAGACCATCGCTCAAAATCTCCGTCCTGGCGATGGGACTATTCAAACTCAAAGGAGTTATTTATGAAGGAGGAACGTGACATATATTAGGCCAGACATGTCTTTATCTTTAAAATATCCTGACTGGTGAGCAGATATGGGTGCATATCGCAAGCTGTTACAGAAATTTAATACCCAAATCCTGATGAATGCGTCTTTAATGTGGTTGACGGCTCCTGCAGACAAAACCAAAAGAAAGAACTTTGACTTGCATCTTTCTCCGGGTGTACGTCTGGCAGAAGGAGCAGTGGGGCAGCACTATCATGCAAGTGGAAACTTCTCCGCATGCAAAGATAAGAAAAGGAGGGGGGAGGGAGAGGAGGCATGGGGGAGAGGGGGTGGGGGGGTTGCAGCTGGAAGACATTACGTGCACCAGTCATCCTCACTGGAAAAGAAATGACAAGGAAGAAAAAGAAGAAACAAGAAAATAAGAGACAACTTTCAGATATCCTCAGATGTTATTTATTAAAAAGAAGAAGCCCCCAGCCACCCCTCCCTCTCCTTATTATTGGATGTATGCTTGCCTTGAGACTGAACTGTGCTGGATTCGGTTCTTTTCATAAGGTGCTTTGACTCAATAAAGATTTGACAAATGCTTTCCGTCACAATCGCCCTTTTCTTCGCATTAATTACTGCGTGTGGTACGGACGGTGAATGAACCTGCAGGATTTCAGACCCTTCAGGGAATCTTGCATTCATAATAAATGATGACCCTGTGCTACAATCAGAAGCATCAGGAAAAAATGGTACTATTATACCGCCATGTAGATGAAACACATTTCAAATGTTTGCCTGTTTTCTTTGTCTTTTCATGACTACAGTTATTAGTACTCTTCGCGATTCCTTTCATCTTAGTATACTTATTATACCTTAATATGTCATCTGATTAAAGGGTTACAGAACAAAGTGATGGAAGTGAAAAGACTGCAGGACTTAATATCATCAGTGCCAAAGCTTGTCTCTTTGTTTCACATTCATCTCCATTGGAGCGGACGACAATCTTGCAAACGTCAAAATAAAATGAGAAGAGCCACAAAAAAAAAAAAAAGAGAGAAAACCACATGGTGGACATCGGGAGAGAAGACCTGATCCGAGAGCGGACCCTGTCTACCGAGAAGAAACCTGCTGCGAGAGCCAAGAAGGTAACAACGAAGGTAACAAAGAAGGCAACAACGAAGGCAACAACGAAGGCTACACCTGGCATCATGGAAGTTGGGTCTCATCCAGGGTATACATGCAAGGCATGACAACTGGAATTTACTGTCATGGTACTTTCCTAGTCTGTTCTAGTCATTCTTAGACAAAAACATAAACAACTGTGCCACAGAAGATTGAAGGTCTCCTTAGGGCCTCCATTACCCTTTAGTTTCCACCAATTTGCAAAATATTTACACCAGGCCACTGTAGATGATCCAAAAATGAGTTTTGTGAAGAACTGCATGTGAAAGTAATGGTTGTAGAATATTTGACATACATGGCTCTCTTATTATATTCAGATTTGTTGGCTTGCAGACAATGGTTGCAGCATATTGTGAGAAAGTGGTCATAAGTAGTGTCCTTCTGACACTGTGAATTTTGCCACAGGCTGTTTTTGACCACCACTTCCCAAATTTGTCTTTTCCCCCTTGATCTTACTTTGTGTGGTAAATCCATGAATGCACGGAATCCGGGTGCTGCAGTCTTTGCATAATTTGACATGCCCCAATCTTGACAGTTTGACATTTGTGGAGCCTAAGATTTCATTGAATTTGCATACAATAAAATTAGTCAGTGTCTCTGAGCATGTAATGCCTAAATTGACCAATGCTTTCAAGTTTAAAATGTATTTCTTTGTTTGCTGAAAAAAAAAAAAAAACACAACTCAAGAATACAAAGAGATAGAAACTTTGTCCATTCAGTCGATAGTCCAGACAGACTTTTGGCAAAGGTATTCGAGTCCCCCCATGCTGCAGCTGCTTTAGTAAAGTGAAGCATTGGCCAACAATAGAAAACTGTGGTTGTGGGTAGGTTTCCTTGCATGAAAGGATGTAATTATATGAATATGAAGTATGGACTTTGCTGAAAAAGAGAAAAAGTCTCACTTTTAGAGTAAAAGTAAAATTCAAAGAAAGGCTGTATCTGTTCATGGAGTACAAATAGAAAACTGGAAGAAAACAAACTAACCAAAATTCGACTAGAACTGAAGTGGAATAAGATGACACTGAGTTAGTTACTCAAGATGGTAGGAAAGAAAATGCCAGAGCAAACTACAACGATGAGTCATAGACTCGTTTGTCCATTATTTCACAGCAGAAATCAACTGTCTGAATGTCTTCATTTACACCCACAAAGGCTTTTTATCCCACCGCGAAAGTGCAAAGATTACCAACCCCAGTAACAAATCTGAATTTGCCTGGAACTGAACTTGTCAGCACGTCTTCCCTTCCACAGTCCTTTGGAAAGCTCAACGTTTCCACACTTCTCCCTGCATGTGAAGCTTATACTGTACAGATGTACCCTCAGCACACCGGGAGGGGAAGTACAGCCGCGCAGCAATGGAAGCAAGTGTGGGTGTGGCCGAGCTCTGCTGTGGAAGCTCATGTGCGGTAACATTTTAGAAGTTGAAGGCTTGTTTGCGGTGTAGACACCAGCTTCATTTCCTCTCAAGTTTGCCAGCACACACTTGAAATCACACTCATTAGATGTGGGAAAAGACCTCATGTGAAAAGCCCACTCAGCTTTTATGCCGTATGAGATTAAAGACAAGCTGAAACATTGATCAGGGGTGCTGACTGCTCCGTAATCTGAAATGTTTTCATTCAAAATATCGGCAGAAGTATATCTTAATACTGTTAGCACATTACATTGGTAATATTACTTTGAAACTTTTCAGTGCATTTTGATTGTAATAGACCATTTCTTTTTTTACATGACTTTTCTAGTAGCTTTCAGTGGTGTTCACAAGTTCTTTACTTTGAAGGTTTGCCTTAAGCGGTGAGAGTGCCTATACTAGTGCACAATTAATGTGCAGCAAGACCAAAATAACAGCTTAAAAAGGCTAAAATATGTCCATGAATCATGAGAGGAACTCCACATTTATATAGATGTACACCTTGTCTCTATGTCTCTTTTTGGAATGAACCCCCCATTGTTCCCCACACATGACTTATTGTATGATATGTAAGTCCATAATTAGATGATCACATAGCAAAGAGACAGTTTTGTCATCACCTACTTGACTGAACCAGTGGCTCTGAGTTTAGCTCCATTAGATCATCCATTGGAAGAGCGCCATCCTTTCAGTGTAGTGTCATAAATACAGAGGTGATGGTGGGAATGAGGAATTGTGGTGCAAGGGGCAGCTGCACCTCTCTATAGTATTTATGGCAGCAAACACAGAGGATACATGTAGATAAATTCAAAAACACATCATAACAATCCCGTGAAGGCTGCAGCTTATAGAGCTTGGTACGTCTGCTGCCAATTTTTTTACCGCCCTGCTTCGAGGGGACCAAGAAGGGGTCAGCAAGAAGCTCTTCGAAAAGTCTGTGGGATAAGGCACATTTGGGAATCTGCTTTATGACAGTATTGTAAGCATAGTATGGCTTTTATGATAGCTGAGGTCATGTACTTCTGTTATGAGTATGAAGGCTTATTTTATTCCACAGACCACATTCTCTCTGAACGTATAGATATGTATCACGCCAAAAAAAGGTATGATGTCCAAATAGCAGTAGGGGCCGGAGAACTCATTAGCACATCAGTCCAACTGATATCTTTCTGGACAAAATGTTTCAGCCACGCAGTTTCATCCTTTGTGCACTAAAAGAAAGAGTATTTGTGTAAGCAGGGGTTTCTTCTTTAAACTATGCTTTAGCTTGTGTTTGCTCATAAAAAAGACATTTTGTGGAGATGAAATGGTCATAGGGAATTAACTAGAAAAACAAATATATTTAATAATTAATAGTAATAATGAATCAAGTTTTTACTGGGTAAAGTGAGAATGGGAATCAAAAATTAGTGTGATTAGGCTTCTTGTGTTATCTGACAATGGCATATTCATTGTGTCTTTGGTGGTTTTTGTACCCTGTATGGTTTAGGCTAATTTTGTTACATCTTGAAAAGGCTTCTCTGGATTGGGTATGGGGAGTCTAGGGGCCAGATCTGTGAATACAGTGGATTTTAGCATCTTTTCCTCTTATTATTTGTTTTTGTAGCCTGAAACGCTGTCAGACAGCAACCTCATGGATGCTGTTTTCAGGTGAGGGTTCTTTAAACACGTTTTAAAGCATATGCTAAGCTTCAAACAGCTACAGGCTGCTAACTGGAGTTTAAGTTGCAAGATAGCCTTTTACTGTTAATTTCTCAGAGGATTTCTAATAACATTAATCCTTGAAATTTGATGCTCCAAACATGAATTGCAGCCACAATGTGCGTTATGATGTGAATGTTCATAAGTGCAAGAGTTACTTCTGCAGAGTTGTACAAATCAAACTACATGGTGTTTGGTAACACATGCTATCTGAAATCTGTAAAGCTTCAGACCTGAAGAACCTGACACATGCTGGCTTTGTTAAGAAGCAAACAGGACAAGCTCTTGATCTAAATGCCACATATTTTGCTGTGGGTCGGCCACTGGCTTCATGCAAAATTGTGTGCATTTTGCACAGCTGTCATTCATTGAGCATATTTTATAAGCTAGTCTGACATAGCAGTTTGTAAACTCTTTGGTCTGGATCAACCCACTTCCTGTTGTTTGCCTCAGCCAGACTTGACAAATGGATCGTGCTCTAGAATTATATAGTTTTACTGTCATTATGTGTAAAATATTGGGTACGAAAACTTGCAAATGTGCTATAGTGGGTGTTTAGAGATACATCGGGCCTGCACAAAACATGTCATCTGAGTGCAGAGAGTCAACCAAGATGGTCAAATTATTGCAAGACAAGGCTAGACAGAGTTCTTTCAAAATACTGTTATAGAGGCACTCGAAATGTGAAACATCCATCCGCAGAGGAGTAATCTGACCAGCTGATGAACCACCATGCGGTTTCAGAGTTTTGGTTTTTAAACAACAGATATTCAAAGGGTTTTTATGCAATTTGGGGCACACAAAATCAATCAATCAACCATGTCATGTGAATAAAACTGACCAAATCCTTACAGTTGAGTGCCACTTTTGGGTCCTGACATTAATGTGAATGCTATTGTTACACATATAATCAGCTCATATACCTAATCAACCCTCGTCCACCCCTGGATGTCCCACAACAGAATTCACACCCAAACAACTCAAAGGATACACCACCATATCCAATCCCAGACACCTCAGACACATCGACTTTCTGTGTCCGTGCGCTGATGAATCAGAGCTTTTTTTGTGTGTGTTGCCAACCAGTATATTTATTCAGTGTTCCCAGCATAGCTGAGTTTAGACCAATTTTGGGGGTGCTTCAAGCAAATATTTTCCTAACTTTTCTACTGACAACAGTACAGGATAGAACAAAAACAGGTTCGTCATCAATAATAAAACTTTAGTTGCTGTGGCAGAAAGGAGATAAAGAGGTAATTTCATGACACAAATCAGTAATGTAGATTAAAAACACACTTTTAACTTAAATACATCGAAAGTTCAAGCTTTTTTGATAATGAGGGGACATTGCTGTGACTTATTTTTATTTGTTCTGTTTGCCAGCAAAGGAGCTGATGTGCGTTATTATTTTAGTTTGTTAACAATTTTTATTCTGACTGAATTAGGTTTCAGTGTTTGTTTACAGTACACCTCCAGATCCAGATCCAGCAAGTCGAAATGATGTTATCTGTCTATGTCCAGCAGCAGCCTGTATTCAGTCTGAATATTGCAATAAACTGATATGGACCAGTTTATGTTTTTTATTCACTTCAACATTTAAATTCACTAAAAAGTTTTGGTGAATGATGCTACTTTCAGCGCTTGATGGTTTGGTGGGCTGTCTCTATGTGATTAAAAGTCTGAAATGATGTTGTGAGTGTTTCTCATCTTATCTGCTTTTTCACAAATGAGCCTTTGCCTTAAAGGTGCCACCTTAAAACAGATTAGATTGAAATCTCAGATTATTCACTCTGAATTATTCTTAGACACTACTATAGGACATTCAATTAATTGGGTTGTTTTTGAAGGTAACATTGTAATGTTTATCCAGTTGAACTGAGGTTTGCAAATGTGAAAACAGTTGATGACATTTGGAAACAGCATATTCCATTAATATTGATTTCAAGGCACTGCATGCATGACATTGTGATTGGGAGCTGAGCCCCTGTAAAAGCTTGAACTTAGAATCGCCCCTGGTTCTGAGAAAAGGATTTCTTATGGCTTAATGTGTTTTGTATTTCTTTGTTTATTTTATTTATTCTCGCCACAAAATGTTGTAGACATGTTTACAACTCATGACTTTAGTTCCCCCTTAACTTTCCCCAGCATCACAGTTTTGATGCTCATTAAGTATATAATTTACTTTAGTGAAACCTTCACTCCTTCCTAGCTCCATCAGGTCAACAATCTGTTCTTTGAGCAATGAAAAAATACAGACTGTATTCCCAATGATTTCTATACTTTGTGTTTGTACTTTTAGCTCTACAAGACTCAACATACAGTACCCACTAAACATCAGCGGGCCCTCTGTGGCTAAAAGTGGACTCTCAGGGCTGGCAGCATAGCTGTGGATCATTATTTTCCCATGTTCACAAGTAATGGACACATCAATTTAAAACTCAAGCTAGAGTAACTGGATCTGGTTTGGTTGCTCTCATAATAAATCCCCCATCAAAAGTTTGTCTCTGTCTGCAGCACACCCTGTGTAAGCATGTGTACCAAACAAAGAACCAAGCACAGTCCGCCTGCATTTTGTTGTGGAGGGCTCAATGACGCTCACTCATCGTGTCTATAAACCATCGTGCTTTTGTTTGACACACAGTGCTGGGAAACTCAACTTCCCAGCCCTTGAAATAGGATTGCCCAACAGGATTATTTCATCACCAATTTATTGCCATCTAATCCCAGAGATTTCTGTCTTGGCATGGTGCCTTTCTCAAACAAACAAGCAGACAGAACAGGGCGGACATGGGGTACAAGTCCTTAATCATCTGCTCCCCCGCTGAGTCATCTTGTGAAAAATGGGGGGCTTCCTCCCTTTTTTTTCAGCACTTTTTACTTCTTTTGATTTATTTGAAGGACAATTCTGGAGCAGTGAGTCTGTAATTAGGGAATTGTCTTTGAGGTTTTGAATAGAATAGCAAAAGGATGCCGTCACAGCTTATTCAACCAGCTTCGTGTTCAAAACCATTACTAACAACATAGAGCACTGCATGTGGTTAAAAGGCCACATTTCTGAACCTCATCACAGTGTCTTCCTAAATGGACGGAGCTGCAGCTGTCAGGAGATGAATGGTGACAGAGGATTCAGTTTAATTCAATTTAAATATCACAACTTCAAAGTAGCAGTCATCTGAAGGAGCTTCCTATTGTAAAAGATAAGGACCCAACTATGTCAGACGTAGAACCTTAATGATCTAAAAATACCTCACAGTATGCATAGGGATCAAACTTTTTTCCAGCATGGCACCAATATCTTGGGTTTGGGTATCTGCTGATACCAGCACCAGTGTTAAAATAATAATCTGTATTCCTCACTGTGGCCTAAAGACTGTAAATCATCCCTTCATCATCATCATCATTCTTTAAATATTGCTTTCCAACTTCCTACTAAGTGTTACAGCAAACATAAGAAGAGTGCAAGTGGGAGAGCATGCCAGCGAGAAGATCAGCACTAGTTACAGTCTGCAAGCTTGTTAGCATCACAAGCATGAAATGCCGCCAAATTGCTGGCCCCTTGCTGTTAGCTTCCTCCATGCTACGTTAGCACGCTACCTGGTACACTGTTGTTGACTTCTGTCCTAGCAAGCAGAGAACAGTGTTGAATTTAATTAAGTGGATTGGACCCATATATGTAATATATAGGGTTGCCTGTGTCGAGCGGGTGGGCGTTGCGGCTTTACGCCACCATGACATGCTTTGCGGCAGGGCTGTCTATGTGCAGTTCTTCTCTTAGCTGACACACCCGTTGTTGTGCTGTTATAACCCATGCTGGATACATGTTCAATAAAGCAGCATCATAAGAAAGCTACCGAGTGGTCATTCTACAATATATATAACCAGTATCCAATCCAGATATCAAATTGATGAAGCCCCACCTATGAGCAAAAACTTGCTGCTAACTCCCATCAAATAAGAATAGCCCAACAGAACAGGCTCAATGAGGGGCAGCCATCTGCAGTGACTGACTGAGGGGGCAGGAGAAAGACATGATAAAAGAGAAGGGCATAAAGTGATGAAAAACAGGGTGAAATGCAAATTATGGGAGAGAGAGAGCAGATGAAAAATAAATAAATAAATAAATAAGGACATACAGTGGTGAAGTTTGGGGGAGTTGAGGAGAAATGCTCTGTGGTCCCCCAGCAGACTGAGGCTAGAGCACCATCACTAATAGTTGGTTCAGGATCACCTAGATCTAAAATGCCATCCTTGGCATTCATTACAACATTAATAACTTATAAGGGAAACAGAGTTAAATTGGCTACTATTGGCAACAGCAACACGGTTCAAATATGTGTTAATATCAAGATCCAATAAATAAAAATGTTTTGAAGTGCACTGGTGTATATAGAGTATGTTACTGTCATGGTCCTGGGTTGACCCAGCGTTTTGTGTTTCATTTTTGATTCATCTTATTTTTTGTGTTAATTCTTATTTTGTATTAGTGCTTAGGGTTCGGTTCTTGTGTTTAGTGCTTTAGTGTTCTCCCTCCTGTGCTCTGTTCGTGTCCCTGAGTTTGTCTTGGTGAATTTCCTGTTTTACTTTGAAGGTCTGTGTCTGTTATCACTGTGTCAGCTTGTGTCTTCCTGTCATCTTGTGAATTAGGATCAGCTGTGCTCCTCTCCTGTGTGCCATTACCTGATTACCTTGTGTGTGTATATATAGTGGGTGTCAGTCTGTGCTCCTTGTCAGTTCGTCTGTGTTATTCTGCGTTTTTCTGCCCCTCTCTGCCCTGCCTTCTACGTGTCATGTCACTATCCTTATGTTTTCAGGTTTGTTTGTTAGTTTTTCCCAGTTTATGTTCAGTTCTGCCCTCACCTTAGCTGTTGTTCACTGTAAATGAAACTCACTCGCACCTCCGCCGCTGTCTGCTACTTGGGTCCTCATTCACTCCACCACACGACTGCTGCCCCAGCCGTGACAGTTACATAATTCTCCCCAGTTTGTTATAAATGGGATGGCCTTTCCTTAAACTGAACAAAAGTTAGATGTTAGGGTGACCCAATAGTTCCAGTGAATGAAATTCTCTCAGCTCTCAGGGGTGGGTTTTTGTAAGATATCAAAAGATATTTGTGTACTTCCTTTTTGTTTTCCCTGGACAGATCAACACTGGTAGTCTCATGCAGGTTTGCTTACAGAAGAAAATGCTATGTAGAACCCTCAGTTGATCGATGAAGGTAACCCATATTTATAAATGAAGTCACTCTAGGACGCTATCATTTTAAGGCTATTTTGAAGAAGAGACACAAAGTTACTTTTGCTTTATTAACAGTCAAACAATATGAAAACTCTGTGCTGTAGTTATTATGGACAAATCCTAGCAAACAAAACTATAACAGGAGTGAGAAAGCTTTACTGGTCCCTGGTGCTGGGCACTACTTATTGCCCAGACTAATAAGCACATAAGGGTGATCCAACAAATTCAGGCTGATGAGTCCTCTGTAAATAACAACTCCAATGCCACATTTGACTTTAGGGCTAACAACTGTGTCTGACAGAATCCAGACTGAGAGGAGAAAGTTGGAATGAAGGGACTTCACGAGGAGTAGCCAGGCAATAAAATCAGTGTATGTATTTGTTGGCTAACCTTGATTCAGTCTCATACCCATTACATACAACAGAAGGGCTCTCCAGGGGTCAGGTCAGCAAAAGCACAGTACACAATGTTTGGTTAAAAAATACAAAATGCATAAAATCAGTTGGAAGCTGAAACAATAATTTGGGTTAATTTTACTGAAAAACCTTCTAAATGAACATGCTGGATGCCACTCAAGTAATTGCCATCCAAGCATAAGATATGTTTGGCACTTGCAGGATTGTTTAATGTGTGTTATTTGTATTTCTGTTTATTGTGTTCATGCAACTGTCCCATTAGAGACTCTAATTAATGGAACTTTGAGCTAATTTTTCCCAGTTTACTCATTACTGTGGCAACAAATACTAAAGCCAATATTTTTTAAACTAAAGGTCCATATTTCATTTTTGTTCCCAGGGGCTGCTGTGAATGATTAACAGGGTCCTTACCAAGTAAGATGTACATCATTTGCAAAGTCTGACTGTGCCCTTCAGCAAAGTTGATGATGATCATGGCTGTTTAGCTGCAATATGGCAATAGTTTGGTAAACTACTGCGCTGAGAATGAAAATACAAAGGAATCAATCCATGCTTTTCGGAGTACAAACAAAAAGATGAAAAAAGATCAGAATAAAATATTAAATGGCCTAGATTTCTGCTCACACCACTGTGAGCAGAGCTTTCTGTATCCTCTCCAACGATCACTTTTTAAATGTTTTTCCACAACATTTTCCTCATCATTTAACAGATTTTCCACCTTTATCCCTCTTTGAGGAAATAATCCGTAGGAGACGAGGAATTCCCAGACAGTAAAAGTATCCCAAGAAACATGAGACACTTAAGCTCACATCTGCATCCCCATATTACCCAGCATCCTCGAGTCCATACAGTAGCTTGTATATCATGCAGGTTTTATGGACCTGACCCCATTGTGGGTGGGTGAACGGTATCCAGTTAGGGCAGTGATAAACTTCACAGCCAAAGACACAAAGTTTGCTGCTCAGATTGGTGGCCTGTGAGACATTACTTATCAGTGCTCTGGTGAATAACAAACCTTGTCTTTTAATGTGGTTTGTGTGATCATGCCAAGCTGCACAAAGCAGCCGTTCAACCCACAGCAAAGTGTGGTTTCAGAGGAATCCCTTTACCCCCTACCCTTAAGCCTACCCTCAAACCCCCTCCCCTCCTGGATGAGCTGCCTCACAATTTCTTGGGGTCCTGCAGATGTGGAGTTAGTAACTGGCACAAGCTACAGTATACAACTTTGCGGGCTGCGAAGCCTCACTGTGGCAATCAGGGGTACATTGGACTGGACTGCAGACTCTAAGTGGGCTGCTGCCAGTGCTTTGAACTGTGAAAATAAATACTGAATAGAGCTACGTTGTGCTAGCCAGGCCTCGAGTCCTATACTCATCTGTCTTGGTGTACACATCAGTGGGAGTGTTTGCCTTGGACTAAGGCCACCGCATGTGGTAGCTGCAAGATTTTTTTTTTGCCCTTGATCACACTTTAATAAAACTGGCTGCTGAATATGAGGGGCAAGAATTCAGACTCATTTTGCACATGTGATAACTTTCCCTGCTCTGTGCCCTTGTTGAGGATGATATCTGCACAAAACAGTATCTCTCGTGTCTGGTAGAGCGGTTTGTTTCAGAGCTGAAAGAGAGATCACCGGGGTGAGAGGAAGTGGGCCACTCAGAGGAAGGAGGCGAACGAAGCACCTGGGATAGGTTGCTTTGGATGTTTGGACATTGAAGGGGAACTTGTCTGGTGGCCAACTCTGCGTTTCTTTACAGAAATGGACCGACAGTCCTGTGCTGTCCCCTGCACAGTAGTTTTAAAGAGTGAGAACAGGAGACTGGATGTCAGAATAAAGCATTCGCAGTGTTTCAGAAGACTTATAGGTCCCCCGCTGCTATATATTTCTTTATCTGCTGCATTGTAAAGCAGAGCCAACAATCATGCCATACTGCAAAGCAGCATGAATGAAGGGATTTAAATCTAACAAGGAGTTGTGTAGCTTTTGGGTTTAACAAGTTACAAAGAGGATTACAGGGTATGCCATGCATACTTTGCAATAAATACCCTACTCTTAGTTTTGACTGGATTTTCACTCTGCAGTCAAACATTAGTTTATTCTATGTGGTAGCTCTCCACAGGCTGGGAAACTCTAACATTTCATATTAAGTGCATACCCTGAGCTTCTATTAAGATTTTGATTTATGATGGTGTATCTTTGGCCATATTCTATTCATCTAAGTGAATTTACTGCACACATGCACTTTCTAATTCCACTTCAATATGCTGAAAGATATGTACTGTCTTCTTTAGCTAGAACAACCACACGCTTCTGCTGCCGGCCACTAAATATCTTTGATGGAGCAATTGGAGTAATCCTCAACTCAAGTCTTCACAACTGGCTGCATTTGGGTTTGGTGCAGCTGCATATGCTGGCAGTTCATTTGGTAAAATTTTGATACTTGTGTTTGGTGTCAAATAGTAGTACTTATCGTGCGATTTTCTTTCCAACTCAGCTATTTTTTTTGCTTCATAAATCAGCTTTTTTTTCCCTTGTGGAAACATTGCAAAACCTTTTAACTCCTTAGCATAATGCTTTAATTGTAGAAGGAGCCATGGGGAATTTTTAGACATCTGAACTAAAAATACTAAAAATGAAAAATGCTCTATTATCCCATTTTAGGTAGTTATTGTGGTCTATCTATAAAATCAAACTGTCACAATAGTCATCCCTACATGCATGAATGCACCTTTCAAAGTGAGGCACAAACTTGTACCCATTTTTTTCAAGGACATGGACATTTCTAAGTCCAGTTTGGAGAATTTTATTTTGAGTGTTTCCATTTTTACAACAGATGCCATTCAAACTGCTTCTGCAAAAGCATGCTCTCAAGGAGCTCAAATGTCACAGGAGGATTCTGCCTTCACCATCGAGTTCAATCCAACACTGATAGAAAACAGATTAGATTTTAATAAGAGTTACCAGTCAAGGCCGTTGTGACAATTTTTGGTACACAGATGTTGCAGGGTGTTTATAAATTTTCCTCTTTTTGCATTGTTGCACATATTATGATCCGGAATAAGATTATTGCAGTTGGCATTTGTTTTTCCACATCTGTCTGGAACCAACATTTTCCTGTCTAGAGCCATGTGCCATCTCCTGCAGCAGATGGAAACTGAAATATGTTGGATAGAAATGGCAAAGTATGTGAAGCCACTCCATCGTTCTGAGAAACAGGTGTGGCGATAGTTTTACAAGAGTCTCTGTATATACATTTGGAGGAGGATCGTAAGTGCTTCTTGTGTCTGCTGTAAAAAGAATTCATGGCAGACCATCACAAAGAGACAAAATGCTCATATCTCTGACATGAAGGTATTATGATAGGGATAAAAGTACCAGATGTTAATAATAAATCTAGATAATGTCAACCGTGTTTCTGGACGGGGAATTCATAAGACTGGTTTTGCTGTATTCCTTAGAGGCATGCAATAAGAAAGTTACCATGTGCAAAAGACATTATTACAAATGCTAATGCTGAAGCAATCACAAAAATGGTTTATCAAGGTAACCAAACATTTTGTGCAGATGTCTGTCCAGTGTGAATACAAATACACCGTTGTCTTAGCATGAGTACCTCAAGTACCCATCCATCAATGACCTCCCCCAGCCACCATCTCCAACTCTTCCAAGGGGGACCCTGGGACATTTCCAAGTCCGCCAAGAGACATATCATCTTGTCCCAGGTCTACTCCAAGTTGGATATACTCTAAACACCTCACCTAGGAGGTGCTTTCTATGATACAGAGCATAGTGGCTCTACTCTGAGCTTCTTGCTCTGTCTCCAAATTGAGGAGGAAGCTAGTTTTGAAGCTAGTACCTGAAACCTTAGTATTTCAGTCACTACCATTAGCTTAGCTTTGGAGATGTAAATGTATAGATGCAGAGGTACAGCTATAATTTTAATGGATTCACAGTATGAATTTTATTGTTAGACTGACATGGAGGTGGCTAAAGCTCAGGAGGTAGAGCAAGTCATCTACTAAGTGGAAGGTTGGTTTTTGATCCCTGGCTGCTCTAGTCTTCGTGATGCTAACTCCAAGTTCTTCTCTGATTCATCCATCAGAGTATGAATGTGTGTAAATGTTAGATAGAAAGGAACTTCAGCATGAAAAAGGTGCTTGTATGAGTCATGTTGTATAAAGCGATCCGAGTGCTCAGGTGGAGCAATAACCTCTATATACAAACTAGTCCTTTTGTCATCTATCACAGGAAGCTAGCACTTTTGCGTCATAATAACAAAGTCCTGGGTTTGATTCCAGGCTGCTGCCTTTCTGTGTGGAGTTTGCAGTCTCCCCCCATGTCAGTTGGATCCCTCTGAACACTCTGGCTTCCTTTCACAGTCTAGACTCATGCACAGGGTTAAGTTGATAGGCGACTAAATTGACTATAGGTATCATAATGAGTGAATGAATGTCCATCTCTCTTTTTTAAGCCCGCAGCAGTCTGACAACTTGTTCGGGGGGGTACCCTGTCTCTCACCATATGGCATTTTGGATAATCTATAGCTCTACCAACCCTGAAACTGATTAATCAAAGTATACCAAGAAGATTATTAAAATGTCTTTCTTCTTTGTTGCTTTTTTCCCAACCCTCAGCAAATGCAATATGGCCAGTCCATATCATGGAGACAAAACATCAAATCAGCACAAATCAGTTTAAAAAAATGCACACGGCACATTTTCTTTCTGTGAGTGTGTAGCTAACAATACAAGAATAGGAAGACACATTCTGGTAACAGATACTTTAGTTTGAACCCTTATCAGATTGGAAAAAAAAATCTTCTATGTCAGTAAACAGTAGAATTCCACAATCATGTCAGTTTATAGTGCAATCTAGAGCGGGTTTACACTTACATGTATTGGCTGGCTCAGTGAATTGCTTTACCCTTCTTGCCACATGACTCTAGATTGTTTTCCTGCCTCTGTGTCAGCAGACAGTGGATTAGCTGAAGTGAATAATATTGTTGCCATTTGCTTTGTTTTACATTGTTAAAAGCTCCCGTTTGAGGTCTTAAGCTTGACTTACTATTTGTTCTGGTCTTCTTTATGATAAAACTTCAACCCAACTATGTTAGGTATTTCTGACATAAGAGCTCCACACATTGGTGTTTCCCTAGATTTAAACCTCATATAAGAGGATAAAAGAAGCTGCTATATTGAAGAAGAGAAGGCCATTGTGGTTTTCATACTCAGTGACTACGTACCTTTATTGGGGACACACTATGTGGTTCAGTACAAACACTGACGACTGGAGGAGGCTAGGGGCCGAGAAACCCGATTCTGGAATAACAGTAGTTTACCAAACCCTCGTGTATGTTTAGAATTGAATCAGTGAGCAGCTGTTCCCGTGTTGAGTGATTTCTCTTAAGCAGACCGTGGTTGTTTGCATGCCCAGTACAAAGTGCCAGGCAGCGTTGGCTGAACTTACTGCAGCTAACCCTCTGCCACGCACGTGTCTTTGATTCCTATGCAAGGCTTGAAGAGCAACATCTTCTTGACGTTGCAGATGTTTGTCATTAATAGCACATGTTTGTCGTCTTATTTCTTTTCCATCTTGTATCCTAACAGCTCTTGAACTACCATTTTTTTAATCACTTACGTTTCCTCAGTTTCTTGGAGGAACATCTGAGAAAGATTGATGATTTACTGCCTTGTTTGAAAGAAGCTCACACGAAAAGTGGGGTATAATTTTGTCCTTGTGTGAAAGTTATGCTTCTCTCTATGATGCCTGAAGCCCATGTTACAAATTACTGTTTTTCAGCTTTTGCTTGAACAATTAATTACAATGACAAATAGTTTAGGATGTGAGGAGGCCTTTATGACACTGCCTAAACAGTTCTTGAGAGGCACAGCTTGATTCTTTTTTTTTTTTTTTGCCTAATTGCTTCATTTCCATGTTTGCCTTTGCTCAGCTGTAAACAGTATACCACACCAGGTAGGACTTTTCGGATGTTTATGCAAGCTTGACCTGCTGTTTTGTATTCATACAATTTGAAGTTTTCATCCTTTGGCTGAAAGATTTTTGCTATTCATAAAAGAGATGGACTATATTTTCCCTATTATTATGATTCTACTGGTTGTGTTTACAGTTTGGTTTCTTTTTTTTGCATAATTGTCATGAGGTATGGCCACTTGAGAGAAGGGCAATCTTAGAAACTCGCACACTGTCTGCTTCAGTCATTGTCGGGGAGTTGATCCACACGACTTTATTTAGTGTAATGAAAACAGTGCAAAAGTACAGCACACACATTCATTCAGGCTGAAGTTAGACATTTTCCAGAGGAAGGAAATCACACAAAAGATTCAAAACACATGCTTTCTTGAGCTGGTCTACAGAGAAAGGCTGAAACATGGGCAGTTAAAGTGGTTTTGATGAATTGTAACCAGTTGCCTAAAGGGTGTGAGTAACCGTAAATGACTGAATGGTCTGTGAAGTGGACACAATTTAGGGTATTTAGGGTAACAAAACTTGGATATAAGTAAGCACACCCTGGCAACAACCAGGCAATACCAACAACTCCTTTAATCATCAATTTAAGAATGGAATTCATCAATGGGTGAATCAACACCACGTTTTTTCAGTCCATAACCAAGAAACGGTTATTACTGATTGCTTGTTGACTACTTGCAGAGCTTCCCAAAGTGTGGGACCCGCCCCCTAGGGGAGCTAGCAGGGGGGGTGCGGTATGAAAAGGAAAAAAAAATGAACGCTTGGACACTGCTAGCATAATTGACAGGTTTTTGACGGGGCTCCCACACAAACGCAAAGCAGGAGATGAAGCATAGCTGAATATGTTTCCAAACCAACTTCATTCTAAGCCAAAGACTAGAAAATATGGTGAAGCATATCTTCCCTTTGGCTTCACCTTGACAAGTGCCAAGGTAGGTCTCCCCTGCAGAATTGGTTTTCCCTGCGTCGGGAGCAGTGCTGGGCTCTTCATATCATGGGCAAACAGTATCCTACATTCTTGATTTTTAGTTCACAAACACTTGTTGTAATAACTAACTACTCCTGACATTTTGGAGATGTTAGCTGTTTATACTGTAAAGTTACAGCGGGATACAAATAATATCAGCATTTTTTGAAAAATGTATTGATAGCAATGTTGAATATTAATATTCAATTACACAGGAAAAAACAATTACAAGTAAAATAATCACACCATGACGCCTCTGCCTTTTTTAAATGGAGGGACAGTAACTGCGTGTGTGTATGTAAGCGTGTAAAACCTGAAGATAGTCAGATTAACAGTATTTTGTCTCTATCTGCCATTCTGCAATTCAACAAAAAAGTGCACTAACTCCAGACTGTACATAGTATAACTTGGCTGATGTATAAACTGCTTTGCCAGTAGTGATGTTATGAATCCCTGGGGAATAAAATCAACATCAATCCACTGAGCAGAACAGCTGATGAGAGACATTGGGCTGACAGTGATGATCAGTGGATGCAAACATCCTGCCACAGGCTGTTACTGTGCTTATTCAAGAAGTTATGCACCTTTGATAAGACAGCTTGTGGTGAATGCATTTGAATCTCACACTTCAGCAAGCTCCACAGATAATCAACTGACAACGTGTTCTCACTTCTCCAGTGTTTCCTATGTTGGGAGACATCACACTTCTTTTAATCTGTTGTTTCAGGTCTTTACTAATTGTTTGGTAACTCTCATTATATTAAATGAGCCTCTGTCAGTTACCTTATGCTCATTTCTATTCTGGGACCTAAAGTAGCTTTGCATGAGTCACGCCTCTTGTGCAAAGCTGCCTATCATGCAGACTTTCAGTTCAGCGTCTGCCTGAAACAGGAACTATTTAGTCAGAGGCTCCTCAAAGCTGATGAACCACCATGTCCTGTCATACCTGTTAAGGATTTTAAACAAGGTGTAACAAGTTTCTCATTCTTAATTGGAAAAGACAACGTCTTATATAGATCTGTTCATGTTGCAGCTGAAACGTGATCTGGAATATGAAGCAAAGATAAGAAGGACATCTCAGTAAATACTACGCTGTTAACCTGCTTAACCCTTTAAAGCCGGTCGGAGTGGGCACGCTCTATTTTTAAATCCCGGTAGCACTGCAACCACGTAAGCTAGCGCAATATATTTTTTTGCATATGAAACCAGAGGAGTTGTACTTACATCTTATGCCATCAGCTTGTCTTAGGTCACAGTTTCCTTCCACATATAGCTTTGCAAATACTGCATAAAAAGGCTTGCAGCAACAAAAACACAATATTCCAGAAACACGCTTTGCCGATCCGATCAGCTGTTCATAACACTTCCTACATTGGAATAGACATCACCGCGAACTACCGCATTTCCGCCTTTACCTGCCTGAAACCAGAAGTGAATGTAGTTTTTTTTTACCAGCAGGGCCTCATGAGCCTATACTGGTGTTTTTAAGTTATGTTTGACTTTATGAATAGTTTCTGGGATGCTTAGAACTCATATTGCACTGCTGGAAATAGTTTATTTTGATCCATATGCTGCTTTTTTTGCAAATTTGCACTATAATATTTATTTTCGTTTTTCCTGCAGTATATAAAAATTTGTGTATTTCAAAAATAAAACTATGAAGACACTCAAAATAAATTTCCTGTGTTGGGAAACTAGTTTGTGCAACTATTTTGTTTTTACAGTTTTGAGGTATAAGCCTCTTAAATTTCTCTAACTAGAAATATATGTTAAAAAAACATTTAAAAATGTTTATTGCACTTTTTTGCAATTTATGTAATTACTATGCATTTAATGCATACATATTATTAAAATCTGGGGTATAATGGTTGTATTGATGTATAGCAACTTGAAATGCTCCCAAAAATGGCACTACAACATGTAAAAATATAAGCTCTGGCGGACTTGGTTCTATGGTAGGTCTTAAAGGGTTAACTGACTTAATCTCTAAATCACTGGATATGTAAAAACTGTCTCTCTCTGTTAGTATGTGTGTGGATTTCCTAAAAGAGGAAAATGTCAGCAGTCATCAAATACCAATGAAAACAAAGTTGTTGCTCTGTTATTCTGCTGGTGTGACCCAGTAACTTAGTGGTTAGGGCTCATGTCTCATGGGTGCAGATGCCAGGAGTAGTGATTCCCCTATTCTGATTCCTAGCTGGCTTGAGTATTTGCTGCCACTGCCTTATTTTACTATATTTCCCATCTCGCCTCATTTAATCTCAGCCCCATTTCATATGTAATGGGGCAAAATAGGAAATATTAGACCTTCTCCTTCATCAGCTCAACAAACGTGAAGCTAACGAGAAGCTAACTTAATGTTAAAACAACGTGGCATCAGCTGCACTGTAGCTTAGAAGCGCCACGGTTACAAACACATACATATATTCTTTATATTTATATTCATTTCTTTTTTTGTTCATGTGGTCTTGAAGAAGAAGAAGAAAACATCTGGTTTAGATGAGGGAAAATTGTTTATTATTATTATTTCTGCGTTTTTATCTCGCCATCACATTGTTGTTCACAGTGAAAACATTAAAATCCAAGCAGCTCCTTTTTTGGGACAGAACACAGCACACAACTTCACGCTTTAAAGATCTACCTCCAACAGGGGCACTACAAAGATAGCCACTGTTTGAAAGAGCCTTTCTCCTCGTTGCCAAACAAAGCAACACAGTCAATTTTCCAGCTTTGGAAAAAGGATTAAGTCTTGTTCCTTCACAAGATTCCATCTCTTGCCTTGAACTGGTAACGGTAAGAAGGGGAAAAACAGAAGAAAACTTGGCCAAACGCTGCCCCACTGTAAGGTCACATTCAGCAGCGGAACCAGAGGAGGCTGTAAATCAGTGTGTTCGTAGTAATGCTACGGCGTTTGTGACATTCCCTTTTAAAACTGTACGAAGACAGTGGAGGTGTGCAGAGACTTCTCCCAGGTGCTTCAGATTCCATGACTAGACACAACATTACACTCCTGACACTGAACTGCACCAACACAGGCAGGATATAATTGCTGTTTACATTATTGTTGCCAGCTCTCTCTACTAGAAACCAGGTCAGTGGAATTTAGGTCAATTTTATCCTATGTGTAAGACACTTAAAAACTTAAAGACTAAAGTACTCAATTTCCTGTTTATACAAACTTATGCGGAGAACTTCAATCTCCCCACAAAACCTGTTTTCTTGGAAACCACTTTTTTTCACTTCCTGTCGCTCTAAGCGGTTCGGTCCTCGGCTGCCGCCTGAGTAGCGGCAGCAGTCACCGGATTATTATCTTGTATCTCTTTCAAATTAAATTCTCTGAAAGGAACCATCTGACAAATTAAGCTGGAAGCAGCTGGCATTGTGATGAGAACACTGGCTTCCTGCCCCTGTTGGTTTGAATGGGTTTCCTCCACCAGCAGTGGGTGGGCGGTCCTGCTGCTAATAACGCAAAGAGGGGCTAGGGGTGAGAGAAGGTCAACCAGACTCTGAGGAAATGAGGCTCTCGAGAAATAACTGGAAAATACGTTTTCCAAAAGGAGGGGGGATTGAAGCCAAACTATTGTTTCATACACTGTTTGTCTCTCTTTTCTGCCCCCCCCCCCCTTCTCGCACTGCTCCTTTGTACCTCAGAGCTTGAATCCGCAATGCTTTTCCAAAAGCTCAGCACACTGCTGCACCTCACACTCTCAGGGATGTTAGAACAACATTTGGGGAGCCATATCTGCCGCCATGCGTGAGCCCTGTGCTGTAGGTCGCCAAAGCCTGCTGTGAATCAGAGGCTTGATCAGGTAGTTATGTTGGCTTAACTAAATTAAAAGCAAAATATACTCTTGGAGAGAGTAAATGGCTTTATCTGAAGCCAAACCAGCCGTGATCCCATGAACTCATTATTCACAAAACGCACGGCTGCCTGCATGCAATGCCACAAGGACACGCGCGCTGTGCTCTGCTCTGCATGTGTGTGTGGCACCCCCTTTGTACAAAAATAAAGCTTCTAGCTGCTCTGTTGAATAGGAGTTGTGTGCTCATGCACACTAGAGATTTCCTGTGGTCTAGTCTAGCGATATTGTGAGTCCCGGATAAAACCCGATCAGGAGGCCCTTACAATGAAACATGTGAGATCTTGGCACGCTAGCTTAGGCCCAGAGAATTGTGTCAAAAACAAAACACGGCTTCGGCAAAGGAGGCCAATAAAGACGGAGCATTACCCTAGTGAGTGGACAGTAGAGATGCATCATGTGCGATGGAAAACACCTGGTGCGTGCAGGCTCCCTCGAGGGGAACTAAAGCAGAGGACGGGGCCAGGGTCAACAGGTGGATGCAAAAGCACTCCAGAACCTGCCATCGAGGCAAATGCTTTTTCTCCTCTGACTGCTTCTCATCTTGAAAGAGTCACTTCTGGTTCTCATTCCACCTGAGTAGTTTGACTCTTCCACGCGTGCCTTGTGCAAAGAGGGCCCCACACAGATTTAGTTAATGGCTCTTTTTCTAGTCCCTGTGAAATTAGTGCTTATTTGGTTTCAAAGACGCAGAATTAGTCTGCGGTTCCATGAATGAAGAAAAGAAAAGATGGAGCTTAACCCTTTCCTGTGCAGGTGTGTTACATGAAACAGAATGTCTCTGGTTGTCTCACACTGAAGGCGCAGGTTTCTGCATTATACATTTATATACAGCTGCCTATTTTTAGAGGTTTGACTGAAATGCATTTACCCTTTCTGTTGACAAACTGGTATGGTTATTCAGTGAAAGATAGCATTGGCACACAGGTTATTGCCACTTAAAATAGACGGCTCTGCACCACGTCTCAGGAAATACATCACTAAAGTAACTGGCTTGCCCTGCTGCCAATATATGGACCAATTTAGAGCCTGAGTTTGTTGAAGAATATCAATCAAAACTACAAAAAACTCTGATTTATCAACATAAACGTTAGTTTAAAGTTCAAATTTATTCTTACTCAGGACTTTTACAAAATCTTAACAGTAAAAACTATTTGGACGACTTTCTGTGAGACTTGTATTTATTTTTGTACCACTGACTTTCTTACAAAGCTCAACGAAAACATCAATACCCTTCTCATATCTGTTTATTGAAGGCTGTAAATTGAGTGAAACGGCATCTCAGAATCAGGCCAAAAGCTAACATGTCTGCCAGCACCTCGAAAGCGTACTATTACATTACTGTGTAACTTGACTGTTTAATGTCTGCAATCAGTAGAGTCTGCGGGGAGCCACTGCTTGCCTGCACAAACTAGCCGGCACATAACGCCACCTTCAAACTAATTGTTTCTTTTAGCCTAAAAACTGGAAAAAGTGCAAAATTTTTAGAACAGCATTACAACTATGATGCCATGTGACCAATTTTCTATTTAGCTAGATATTTAAATAAAAAATAAACATCAAAGCTTCTCAAACACCAAGTTGAGAATGAAGATTAATCTAATTTGTTGTCTGTTGAAAAAAAACAATGCTCATATTAATGCATTTCTGCAGCCAGTATCTGACAATGACTTGCACATGCACATACAAAGAAACATGCAAAATAATGTTCCAATCCAAGTAACCAGACCCTTCAAGAAACCATACCATTTGTTTTATAATTGCGGGTTTCCCTCAGCAGTCACATGAATACTTATCTCAGACTCTAACAGTACTGGAGAATCATGTAAGATGTGATTGATGAACAGCACAGGAGGCATCTCATACCATAGACTTCACCGACTCACCCTCTTTGGATGTGGCACTGTCTCAGTGGAACCGCAAGCAAACACAACATGTGATTTAATGTAAAAGAGTGGAGGTCAGAGGACATGCCGCATGCATATGGGATTTTTCCCCCTCTAAGTTCAATCCCCAAAGCAATATAAAACAAACCTGCTGAAATGTTAACTGCACATGACTTCTGTACACAGAGTTGGTTGAGCAGCCACAGTACGCTACTGTTCTGCATGGCAGCATGGCCCTGTGGGAACACTGCACCGCTGGGAGTTTTTCAAATCGTCCAAACTACATTTCCTCTGTGCTGGGTCAGTCAAGCATGAGCTGATGGAGTTTTGTGGTGGGGTTTGTTATTACTACTGTTATTAATCTGGGCTTTGAGATGAAAAATGATGTTGAGGATGAAAAGACACAAGTTTACTTTGTTATGCTGCGCGTCCAACGTATCAACATTCAGTGTAGATTGGCCATTTTATGGGCAACAAAGAGTTTGTTGAGTTTGCCGTTTTTGGTTCCATTTAGGCTTTTATATGAAGAGTTTGAATCAGTGCTCGATGATTCAACTGTAAAAATACAAAATGTAAAATACACTGCCCTGACCAAAAAATCCATCCAGAGTTGCATTAATTTTCCACCAGGATCTTTACTACAGTAATAATGGGAGAATGACACCACTGCATAAATTCATCCCTGGTACATTCCAGAGATTCTACGCTGGGGTTAAGTCCATGTGTGAACCACTCTTTCGCAGTTTGAGCCAAATGACTCCTGACATTTTCATTTTGGAATACATTCGTGCCATCATCGTCTGTGAAGGTTCTCAGTCATCCAGGTCATCGTAGTCTAAGGAGCTTGAAAAGAAAAGTGACTGGACTTCTTTAAGTTGCTTGAAAACGTTTTACCTCTCCTCACCTCCCCTATACATCCAATCATTGCAATAAACAAAAATAACTGATCGTAACTGGTATATTTAGGTAGGTAGTTGACCTTTGGCCTCGTATGATGTTGCTGAACCTAGACCTGAGCACCATCAGATCATAACACTGCCCTCACAGGTGAGTATAGTAGATACAAGGCATGGTGAGTGTGTCGCTTCATCCTCTTCTCTTCTTCACCTGATGCACCCACCATTTTGGAACAGGGTAAATCTGGGCTTGTTAGATCACATGATCTTCCTTCCCACTTTCGCCAAAGTGCTTGCTCATAGGGGGTAATATGATTGTTGAGTTTTTCTCAGTGTGTATCATTGTAGGTTCTACTTTAAATTATAAAGTGCTTTGAGGTGCCTGTTGTTGTGATTTGGCGCTGTATAAATAAGACTGAATTGAACTGAACTTCAGTCATTTTCTGGGTTTGACATAGGGTGATAATTTAACCCTTCTGAATGACCACGAGATGCACCTTCTGGCATGGTTTCGTCAGTTCTAAGTTAAGTTACTCGCTGTATCAGGTTTAAATAACATGCTGAAACATTAATTGCTGCATTAATCAGCCGAGAGAAAACTGTTACCTATTTGCTTACTGACTTTGTTAGGGTCCCTGGGTCGTCGACCCAGTGTTTTGTATTTTTGGTTCTTTGATTTAGTTATTTCATTATATTCTAGCTTTGCTTTATGGGTTTTAGGATTATTCTTAGTTTAGGTTCTCTGGGTGGGGTTTGGTTAGAGTTTTAGTGTTCTGGTTTTCTGTCTGTGTTCCATAGTTGCTGTCTCCCCTGTCTGCAGTATCCCCACGTCCAGTCAGTGTCTGTGTCTTCCCTGGTCCCACGTCTCTGTTCCATTTGTTATAGTGCTTGCCTGTGAGTCTGTGTTATGTTTCCTGTTTTACTTTGAAAGTCCATGTCTCATGTTAATGCGTCTGGTTTTGCTTCCCCTTGTCTCGTTAGGCCTGATTTGCCCCAGCTGTGTCTCCCTCCTGTTGCCCATTCCCTGATTGCTCCCTCTATGTATTTAAGCCCTGTGTTTCAGTTTGTCAGTGTCGTGATCTACTCTTAGCTACTCTCATTTATGCTGTGTGTGCTGTCTGCCTGTTCATGTAAGTTTATTTGGATTTTTGGATTTTTGTTACGTTTTGCCATCCAGCAATAAAAGCTGAGTTTTGAGTGTCTGGACATTGGGTCCTTCTATTTCCACTCCTGCCTGCACACAGCACTAACCTGACAGACTTTTTTGGCAGGGCAATGTCTAAAAATGTGAGTCTGTTGATGACGTTTGTTTTATTTTCACTGGATATGTTAGGACTTCAGTTATCTAAAAGCACACTGTTTGTTTCTAGAATATGATTTTTATTATAATTAAGGTGAATTAAATTACTTTCCTTTGCATTCATATTCTTTTTGTTATCTTGGTATTAGGAAAAAAACCCTCAAACTCATTTTACTGATTAATAATATTACTAATCTGATTGATACTGAACACAGCAAACAGTCAGTCAGTTATCTGCTTTTAAATTCCATCTCTCTAATTTCTATAAATTGCTGCCTTGGCCAGGATTTTGACTAAAGCCTATATGCTGTTTTGTAAATATTTTTCCAGGCTTAGAAGCAGTTCAGCTCTGCCAAATGAGTTTCACACATCTAGGATAGAATGAGAACTTTTCCAAGCTCCAAACAACACTACTGAGCCATAATAATGCAAAGTCAATAAATTACCTCGTATTACCCCAGATGACACCAGCAGAACCCAAATGGAGGAGTTGCATGTCAGGAGCAGCTGCCGGTTTGGAGAAAGACACCTGTGTGGATTAAGCTCTGGTGTCCGGTTGAGTTTCATTCTCCCAGTGGCCTCGAGCCTAGACTGATAAATGATGCCCGGCTCTCTCAGCGCATAACTTACTGACACACATCTCACAGACATGCTGCTCTGATTTCACAGTGGAAGCGGCCCGGATAAACCTGGATCCAAAATAGAACAATTAGGTCATGTTCCACATCTACAGGGAATAAAGCAGGACTGTCGTAGTTAAGAATGGACTTGCCAAAGGTTTGGACCTTAAAAAAAAAAATAAAACCAATAAAACAAATGAGGCACTATTAATCATAAAGTGTTGGCAACTGTTCTGAATGAGTTAACAAAAAGTGTGTGAAAATCTCTTGCATTTTTCAAGCGGTCATTTTTTCCAGTTCCGCAAATGTGATCACTTACAGCTTTATTTCTGATATTAAAAACCACCTGATTCTGAATGTTCATCTACACAAGCAGAGGAACAAAGAGTGGGCTAAAGCTCAACTTTCAGGTATAGCATGGGGCTTTTGTCCCCCCCTAACTCTTTCCAGGCCGTATCTATCATTAAAATACAACCTGATGCCATATTCAAAATGTTGCAGAACATTCAGTGGAGAGGCCACCTACAGCTCTACTATGAAACAACGATTTCAATGATGTGTTCTGTTTTATCTCAGTTCCAATAAATGTGGTTCTATGAAAGTTGATATTTTTAAGAATAGGTTTAAAAACTTCAGCTATAATTTTGTGTCTAGTTAAGTAAGAATGCTACGTTTTACTGGAACTCCCTTGGACCTCCAAGGATAAGGAGATTTGATATTTAAAAATCAATTTTTATTTATTTATTCATTTATTTTTAATCCCATGATTAATCATTTTGGCCTCATTAAATTTCACATAATACTCTAGGGCTTAAGACATTTACATGTAACAGATTAAACCATTTATAACAAAATAGATCAGGAACCTTTCAAAAAGCATCCCTAAAATTAAACAACCGTTCCAGGGATTGAACAAATCTGTCTAATGATGCTTTTTAAGTGTTATTTGTGTGTTGGCTTATTCTAATTTATTTACATTATGTGTTGTAAAAATTCTAAACTCGTTTACTTGGCATTAAACCGCTGCGACTAACTCAAAATAATGGTTAAGTTAGAGGCTAGAGCTAGTGAATTTTAGGTATCAAGAACAGAATATTATAGATTCAAAAGAACCAAAAAGAAAAAAAAGACATTATCTTTTAGCAGCTCAGCATTTTTCCTTTTTAATTAAATACATGACAATGGAGAGCAACAGGAAATATGGAAACAAAGAATGGGGTTTACGTGACACTAGAGCCACTGACTAGGCTTCAAGCTAGATTGTTATGGTTCCCTGCCATGTGTTGGAAACCACTGGGCCACCAGGACTCGGCTTTTGATGGTTTTGTTTGTGGAATGAAACAATGTTTGTCTTTGATGAGTTTGTGCCGTGGCACCAATAATAAGTAATAAACCATGAGGGTGGCATCTTTATATGATCCACCCAAGAAAAGCTGGAAGAAAAAAGAATAAAAACACAGTACTCACACATAGTTTTGGGAGAAGTCTAAAAATAAGGTTTATGTGGCTGCTTAAATAAATCTTCACATCTTATTGATTTTTTTTAGCCTTACATGAGTGTATTAAATGTTCCAATTCAAGCCACTAATTACAGCATGCCTAACTAGCCCTTTGATAAGGAAGTTCCTTACATCAACTTTACCAGTGAATAAAACTCTTAAAAGTAGGAAATAGTCAACATTCAGTACATTTTTTACACAGAACGTTAAACACGGTCTGAGAAAAAAAAACTATATGCATTTAAGACCTATTGAAAAAAAATCAATCCTCAATCGTATTCTCTAACTAAATTGTATTTTAAATGCTTTACCAAACTGCTGTGGTGAAGAGAGAGCTGAGCCAATAGGTAAAGCTTTAATTTCCAAGTCCCTCAGTTTTAGAAAAGAGATTTTAGATATTATTAGAGTCACACTTTTAAATGGCTAAAATGAGCTTGATCTTTAGGGTGGTTCAGCTAACCCTGCTCAGACATCCAGGAGGTTCAGGCTTCTGGTTATGATGCCTTCTAGATGCCTCCCTTTGGGGATTTTCCAGGTAGACCAAACTGGGAGGATGTGGGGTAAGACTCAGAACTGGCTCGAGAAATTAAACATCTAATCTGTGTTTGGAAAGCTGGGATCCTTAAGGAGGAACTGGAAAGATGTCTGTGAAGGTTCTCAGTCATCCAGGTCATTGTACTCAAAGGAGCTTGCAAAGAAAAGCGTCTGGACTTCTTTAAGTTGCTTGAAGACGTTTCACCTCTCATCAGAAGCTTCTTCAGTTCTAAGGTCAAATGGTGGGGAGTCCCAGATTTAAACCTAGTGGGAGTATCCCCCCACAGAGGGACAAAAGGACCCCCTGATGATCCTCTAATCGCCTGAGCCAAGGTGTGAAACTGGGTGTGGGTCCCAATCAGCCAGGGACCCACAAAGAGCTCACCCGAAACCCTGGCTGATGAAACGGTGAAACGTCTTCAAGCAACTTAAAGAAGTCCAGACGCTTTTCTTTGCAAGCTCCTTTGACTACGAGGAACTGGAAAGTGCTGCTGGGGAGAAGGATTTCTGAAATACTCCCCTTAACCTGCTGCTGCTGCAGCCTGACTTCAGATAAGCAGAAGATAATGCATGGATGGACACCAGTGAAATGTATGTCATTTTGCGCAATGCATACAATTGCAACACTGAGTAACACATTGCTGATTATCACTGATGTTAGCAGTGCTAGCACCAGCAGCCATTTTTCCTTGCAGTTAAACATGCCTGGTTTAATTACTCATTGCTTGCTCAAAACATATAGGCATGGAGAAGAAACTGAACCTCCTGAATCTGCATATAGGACACAAGCAGTGAAAGAGATTTTTTTTTAAATCACTATTTTCTGTTGCCTACATTGTAGAGGGTGACTTTGCCTCCACACCTAAACAGTAAAACGAGTACAGTCAAGGGTTACAGAGGGATACAGCAGGGCAGAAAACCATAAGATCTGTGCAGTGGCTCACAGTGGGGAAAAGAATCACAACTCACAATAACGTCTGTTGTGAGCTTCAGTGAGTTTTCTCAGTGTACAGGCTGACCTGTTGCTGAATTCAACAAGACATCAGCAGTTTCACGAGCCATCATGGCTGATGTCTATGCCCTACAGTGACACCATACTGCTTATATTGTCTTTACATCAGATAGGATAACGTTGGAACTTGAATTAACCTAAGCATCATCAGCTTAAATGCAGATATATGTCCACTACTGGTAATGCAAACTAATGCAAAACTACCCAGTATTTTCAGGCAGCATTTGAATAACACAAAGTTAGTAAAGCTTTATTTGTTTTGCAGGATGTTTCACAAAATGAAAATGCATAATTTATCAAAAATAAAATAACATGTAACCTTTAAATTTGCAGTTTATCAAGAGTCACTGAGCACTCTTTGCCTTTAAATCTAACCTCTCGTCTTCCTCTCTCTGTTCTCGCTCTCTTTTCTCTCCCTGTGAAATACAACAGCTGGACCTTTAACGACAAACTGCACAAAAACAGTTTGTGTGTTTGCTGATGTTTGTTCAGCTGATAGAAACGTTGAACTTGAAATTACCTGCCACTTATAAAAAACGTCCCTTCATGCTTCCTCCCCTTCTGTAGCACTAGCTAGATTCTGAAGTACCGCAAACATAAATTATGGACACCCGCGCTCCTTCCAGCTTAAACCCTATAAAATGATACTTTAAAACCACAAGAAGTAAAAAGTAGAGATATTTTTTTAAGGAGTAAAAGTGAAAAGATGCCTAAAAGTTTTAATTAAGTACAGTTTTTGTACGTAGCTACTTCCCACCTCTGTATATGGTAGGGCTAGTGGTTGTGCAACATTAATCTTGTACATTGATAATAAAACATGAATAAAATTTCAAGCTTAGCTGAAAAAAATACATGCACACCTTATTAGTTTTTAAACCGTCAGCGTGTGACTATTTTTTAAATTAAAGAGTTGTAAGTGGTAAAACGTACACATCCCATCATCCCATCGCCACCAGCATGCCATGGCAGATTTAAAAACCTGCGACACTAATTAAGCTTGCAAAGGCTATTGGTTAAAATGATTTTGATCCAAAATGGAGAGAGGGCTGGAGAGAGCATCAGGCACAATTTAAGGCCAAGTTTTACCACAAGGACATCCCAGTAAAGGCAGGAATGCAGCTATGAAAGAGCCAGTAATCCAGCAATATGAAGATATGCTGTTCAAACCTTTAAATAATTTTGCTCCCAACCGATAATTTACTGACCTGTCACCAAGTTATCAGGGAGATTTCACAGTGCTGACTTGCACGAACCCCCCCAAGTATTGTTGGATTTCCTCTCGAAACACACTGTGCATAAGGTTTACTTTAAAGTTAACCGCATTTGTCTCACTTGAGTTTGTCTCACTATTACTTTCATGTTATAAAAATGTGCTGCTGTCACAATCTGTAATCCACAAACTGTGGAAGAAAACAGTCATTGCTTTACATTTATTTTTCCACTATGCAACAACTTTCCTCCACTCTGGCCTTAAAAACGGTAAGCATGGACTTCTTTGTAGTGCTAACTGGCATCGAGGGCTCCTACCGCAAACACAATCCAGCCAGCGACAAAGTAGTAAAGCATGAAAAAGTCAGGCGGGGTAAAAGTCTGTCACTAAGATTACCTGACTGACTGCATTAAAGTGAAGAGGGTTAAGTAAACAGTTAAGGATGACACATGGGTGCTATGTGAACAGTTCTCTCTCCTGGCTCCGTCCAGGGCTGATATACTGTAAAAGGAGAAACGTGAGACGGTGTGTGTCTGCAGCGGTAGCAAACAACACAACATAAATCAAGTCTGTGATGATGTCATTAGATTCCTGTGAGAGTAGCAACATTAAAACTTGCACAGCATGAACGCAGCCCTGAGAGTATATTCCCTGTGCAATGTCTTAATTTTATGTTTGTAATGTGAAAAGACAGAAAACCATCCTCGAGGCTCCTGGTCCGGCAGGATCCACCATTCCAGGATCCAGTGAGAGCACATCTGTTTCGCATGCAGAGCTAAGACTGTGGCAAATCCTGGCTTATTTCGATTTGAAATTAAATTTATAAGCCATGTTTATATTCAAAATGTTTATGCTATGGGCTTGAATAAAACTTGAGTTCTGCAAAATGTTCAAATAAATGACTACAAAAAACAGCTGTGATGTGCCTGCCTACCTACTGTACACTGGGCTTCATTTACACATTGGGAAGCTATTTTTGTATAAAAACCAACTGAATCCCTGGACTATATTTGTCCCGCAGTTTTATCTGCATTACATCAGCTACAGTAATTTCTAAAGTATGGCAGGCTATCCAAGTTTTAAAATTGGGGCATCCATTCTAAATTCAATAGAGTTTGTTATCTTGAGGCACAAACATTTCGTTGGATGTAGTCATCTTGGTTTTCAGCGAGACACACAGCTTTTATCTGCAACAAAATACAATGCATAATGATATATCTATAGTGCTCTGCACTGAACCGTGAACCATGTGGCTTGTGTGGTATGTCAGGATTATTGTCAACAAATTCCACAAAAAGCCAAAACCACCAGTGTATTTATCCAAATGTGCATTAACATTCCCACCCTGTATGTGGAATTCAGTCCCAAAAGTAAAATGAAAAAGTCTGATGCAGTCAGACTGAACCCCTAACTCCTTCCAGCTACATAGTGCAAAGCCGGCGTGATGTCCGATTGCAACAGTTTGCAACAATGTCAGAAATGCACAGGTATAGTCTTGTGAATTCACAGCTCCATACTGCTTTCACGTTTCCTTCTTACCTAAACCAGGTCATTTCCAGCAGTGAGAAAGCACATGATGTAAAATATGTCCTGCTGGATGTTGTATACCACTGAAAAAGTCACTGGGTTGAGTTTAAACAAGTTAAAAAATGAAATGAGTTAAATGAACTTGATAATCAACAGGATGTTAGCGTCTGTTTTTTCTGCATTTTCAGATTGAAATGAGTAAAAAAAAAGTCTGTCTTTAACTTTACAACATTGAACTTTTTTCTAGAGGTCAGTCTCCTTCCAAGAGCACTGAAAAGAATTCAAAACTGTCCACATTTGACAGACAGGCAGAGCTTCACATGTACACTCACTGACCACATCATCAGCCAGACCTCGCTAGTACCGGGTTCAGAACTGGTGCAGAGATTTTTAATAAGGTCCTCACAGAATTTGGTTCATATTGACATGATAGTATCGTCAGTGTTGGGAAGGTTACTTTTAAAATGTATTCCATTACAGAATACAGAATACATGCCCTAAAATGTATTCTGTAATGTATTCTGTTACGTTACTCAATGAGAGTAACGTATTCTGAATACTTTGGATTACTTAACATCAGAGATGGGCAGTAACGCGTTACTTGTAACGCGTTACTGTAATCCGATTACTTTTTTCAAGTAACGAGTAAAGTAAGGGATTACCGTTACTTTCTGGTAGGAACGCTGCGTTACTAAAACCGTGATTTTTTTGCGAGAATGTCTCATGACAGTGACGTAAGCGAGTGCCATGCTGGTGACAACAGCTGTGTGCAGATCAACAATGGATAATATATCGAGTGCGGAGAGAGTATGAGCGTGCAGCGTTTAAAGCATGGAAGTACTGACCTTACTTTGAGTTTGATTCCATAAAAAGTGACAAAAACATTAGTGTCCGTTGTGCGTGGGAAGAAAACTTCTTTTTACAGCGAAGAAAACCCCTAAACTTCCAAGCAAGCACCGAGTAGCTACGACGTAATGGGAAACTCACAGAGAAACTAGCGGATTCTTCCACTGACCACTGCGCACACCTGCACCAGGGTAAACCTCCGCCCACCCATTCCTGCTTTACAGGTGAAAATAGAGCAAAAGGACCGCTGAGTCTTTGATGTTATTTTCTGCTGTGTTTTACTTGCATCTATTTGAAAGAGTGAGTGTAAACACAAAACATATTTTATTTTATGTGCTAGAATGTGCAGAAAATAGGTTTAAATATTGAACAAATTTCTTCCAGTAAGAGAATGTTGCATATAATTAAATTTTTGCTTGATGCATAAAGTTAAAAGATTTAAACTAATAAAACAAGTTTTAAAAAGAGACTTTTTCATTTGATTACATTTTGTATGATGGATTATGTAGAAAAAGTAGAATTGGGCTGAAAGATCTATCGCTTTATCACCTATTCAGGTTGTAAATTGTGTTGTTAAAAAGTAACTAAGTAACTAAGTAATTAATTACTTTTGAAAATAAGTAATCAGTAAAGTAACAGGATTACTTTTTTGGGGAAGTAATCAGTAATTAGTTACTGATTACTTTTTTCAAGTAACTTGACCAACACTGCTTAACATATTATCATGCATTTTACAACTACATGAATGTACTATTGCTGTGTGATTTATTACTATTACTGAAGGTCCGCGGCTCCGAACCATAGTAAAGGGACCTCGGACTAATATGGTTCCGTGTTGGGCTCGTAGCTGAAAAATAGCTTTACTTTGTTGTCTGGGTCAACTCTGCTTGCTAGAGACAGAGAGAGGTGTTGAAAGGCTGCTCCAACGGAACTTATTGTTTCGGAGGAAAACACGAACACGGTGTACAGTCGAGTTTTAATAGCTTACTTACAACTGGGCTCGTCAGGCACTCTTCTTGGCTGCAGTGGTTATTATTATATTTACATGCTTCCAGCTCCTGTTTTTGCTCGATGACAACTCCTACTTTTCGACTCTCCTTTTTCTCCCACCTCGCGCTCACAGACACATAACGGGTATGGCAGTCTATTCTCCCTGCAGCACGGACTACACTGCCCATGAGGCTACATTCTTTAGAGCCTGTAGCATTCTGCCTATTAGCTTAGCACAACAACAAAAAGGCGCTCTCTCACCCAGGAAACCCACAGAGCGAGAGCGTCACCATGTAACCATGGCAACCGCAAGCTGCCGCCTGGAACTACAGAACGTAGCTGTCAAACAAAACCCAAACAGTCCGGACCGCCACAATATGAAGCAGGAAAGTACCACCGTGTAATCCATTTATTTCAACAAAGTAACTGTATTCTAAATACCACCTTTTTAAACGGTAACTGTAACGGAATACAGTTACTCATATTTTGTATTTTAAATACGTAACGGCGGAACATGTATTCCGTTACTCCCCAACACTGAGTATCGTAGTCGTTGCAGATTTCCTGGCTGCACATCCTTGATGTGAATTTGAGAAGGTGTAAAGTTGTACTTATTAAAGTGTAGCACATTAATGTGCTACACTCATTGTGTATTAATGAGTGTATGAAGAATGTATGAAGCTGTCCGTGTTTCTGGTAACGAAGAAGCAACCCAGTGCCACTCTGGAGTTCATCCATGCTCACTTTTCAGAAAAGTCAAGTTTGAATTAGCAGGCAATAGTTTGGAGGCATTTATTGCTTGTTTTTGTGTTTTTGTGTGACTTGTTGATAATAAAAAACATGCGGACGGTCATCATATTTATTTTCAAGCTGATGTTAAAACTCAGATTTAATAGACAGGTGTTGTGGTAACCCACCAATCTAAGCAGCTTCCTCTTCCGTGCTGCAGGCTGTCTAGTGTCACAGCACAGTAACCAAGCCGCTGCATGTGAATAATTCAGATGTGAGTCATCCTCTCCTTTTCTTACAATTACCAATTAGGAGAAAAAAGGGTCCTAAAACGCATCGTTTATAAGTTCCAGTAGTGCACACATTAATTTTTGCCCAAGTAAAGCTGTCTGCTTGAGTTAGACATCAGGGTACAGTTCAGAGGATGACAGCAGCAGGAGGGCTCGTGCCACCGCAGAGCGTTGCCTTTTGAAAGGATTTGAAACAGTTCAGATGACACAGAGGGGGCAGGAAGTACAATAGTGACGGCAATGCTCTTCAACACTGTAATCCTATTGTCAAGTTCAAGGATTAAAGTCCTTTCATTGTGTTCATTATTTTTCATGCGTGTATGAGTGCATGTGGAGGGTGGTCAGAGGTGTGTGTGTATGTTGGGAGGGTGGTCTTAACGGTTGATCCAAGAAAAAGGCCCTCAGTAAATTATAGGTCAGTCCCTTTGAACTTTTGACGGCACCTGCTGCTGTATTGCAGGTTTTTACGTTGCACCAACAAAACTCTGAAAACAGGAAAGAGCAGAGATACCCAAAATAGTTGACAAGGACCAGAATTGACCCTGCAGGAAATTCTTCATTTCCTCCCTATAGGGGAGTCCAGAGAAGGATGAGGCATTTCAAATATTTTGTTTTGTTTTCCTTTGACATAAACTCACACTTTAAAACACTTCACAGTGCATAATTCACCCATCTACACGCACAGGTGTCTGCACAGCTTCTATGTAAGGTGCCATTAACAACTTCAGATGGATGTCTTGCTCCCAAGCCCTTGAACCTGCAATCATGTAAAGGAAAAACAACAAGCAAGCAACCTTGGGTCTTATCAGAAGAATAATATGCACGGGCCTTTCTCAAGAGGTCAGTGAGGAGTTACCAATGACACCAATCAGCCCAAAGTAAGAAAGCAGTCGGTGAGTGTGAGCGTCAGAAAAACAGAATATCATCAGGATGACATTTTAGCTCAGGTCAAGATGTGAGAGAAAAATATATTAGTTTCTATTTTCTAAAAATAGTATATTCACCAGGTAATTGCAGAGATTTGGTGAAGTGTTAGCAAAAACAGACAGACAAATTCAAGTTATCTGAGAGCTGAAAGTAGCCAAGAAACGTTTTATACTGATCACATTGTTTAAACCACCGCAGGATGTTTTAAGCTCATTTTCAAACAGAGATTGAGAAGGTGTTAATGCATCCATCTCTCTTATTTACATACTTAGGAACTCAGTAATCTCTCAGTGGAAGTGGCTTCTCTAGAGTCTGTGGCAGGCGTTCACGCTGCTGTCTTATTAAAGTGACAAAATGTCTGGAACTGCTTTTTTTCTTTTTCAGATTTATATTGTCACTTTGCCTTTATTGATGGTACAGTGCAGAGAGTGGACAGGAAACCAGAGGAAAGAGTGTCGGGGGAAATGACACTCAGGAAATTGTCTGGGGCAAAACTGAACCCAGGCCCCTGCACAAGCCTACAGCGTAAGGGTTCCCAGCACGTCTTGGTGAGCTACAGGTGCGCTCTGAGTTGGTTTAGCATCGGATCTTGTAACAATTTGACTTCTAGGTATGTACATGGATAAGAGAGAACACTGAAGGACAAGAAAAGAAAACGTCAATTAATCTTAATCAATATTTTTGCAGTGACTGATGTAAACTTTCTAAAGTACTAAAGTGGATCAAACTGCATAAATGACCATGGCTAAGTGAGGAGAAGTACTTTATACCCAGTGATGGGAATAACGGCGTTATAAGTCACGTCGTTGCTAACAGCGTTACTCTTTTCAGTAACGAGTAATCTAACTAATTACTATTCCTATCATAACAAGAAAATGCGGTGCGGTCGCGTTACTATTTTTCAACAAACAGACAGTTGAAGCTGTGTTCAGCTTACCGCATCTTATATCAGTTGCACGGAAGTAGCTGTAAGTAATCTGGGCGCTACAGCTTTAAGCAGCTGCGCGCGCTCACGAGGGCAGCAATAACTTCCTGGCAGACGACACGATCGCTTTTTGGCACAACACCTGGAGCTAAGGGAGCAAAACAATCGCAGGAGTGCTGCTGTTTGACTGAGGAAGAATAAAGTAGTCGTGGTAACCCAATCCCACGACCGCTTTACAATGACAACAAGGTGATATATACCAGTTTTTAATTGTGTTGATAGGCCATGTTGATAGGCCATGTAAAACCAGAGTGACGATAAACAATATACAAGATACGCAGTGTTTTTTCCTCAATAGTTTCATCACGTTTACTGTCTAAGGACAGCGCTAGCAAGCACTCTCTGCTTATGACCAAAAAAAAAAAAAAACAAACAAAAAAACTGCCCTTTCGTGTTGGTGGGAAAATGCACCATGTCGACCAATCAAAAATGATATGGCAACATGACATTTGATTGTTTAGGAAGAGGGGGAAGTTTTAGGAGTGACAGCGAGAGAGAAAGATAGAGATAGAAAGGCAACAGGAAAAAAAGAGAGAGAAAGAGTTTTGAGATGTGAGAGATGGTGGTGACGTTTAGCATGTTTAGAGTGTGTAGTTAATGTGTGGTCTTGTGTAGTTAGCGTGTAGTGTTGTGGATAGTTTTGTGTTGTGTGTCAGAACAATGAGGCGACTGCTGTCTCCAGGTAAAAAACAGGATGAGTGATACACCTCCTGCTGTCAAGGTCTCCAGGTATCAGGCTGTGATGTTCTCCTTTATAGTGGACAGAAATTTTTGGAGTGGCACAAATAATTTGTGTGGCATTTTATTGAATGCAGAACAGCTGATTGTTGTGTAAATAGTTTGACATGGTTATTAAAAAGGGGATAAAAGGTAAATGGCTGCAAATAACTTTGTTGTTTGCAAAACTTGTGCATATGATAAAACTGACCATTTATATTTGCATTTAAAGTTCTGAAATATGATTCAATAAACATGTTTGTGGTTATTCCAGTAAAAATATAACTTTTTTCTACTTGGATTTTATGTTTTTGTCTGATTTTAGATCAATTGTGTTAATACAGTGCGTCAAAATGAAAACATAACTGTAAATTCAGTCACGTGAGGTTGTGCTGAAAAGGATGATACCAAACAAGGCAAAGTAAATAGTTTTTAAAGGTTAAATGTAGAGGAAAGATCAAAAGTATTTAAAAATGGCCAATTATACCCTGGACCCTAGGGGGTTAGACTTTTTTTTTAAAAGTAAACCAATAGTTACATTTCAAGTAATGAATTCGTTTTAGAATCTTGTAACTCAGTTACGTTTTTGAAGTAGTAACTAGTAACTATAATTAATTACTTTTTCAAGGTAACTTGCCCAACACTGATTATACCACATTTAGTTTTTCTCCAGATGTGACACGTTTGAAATGAATAGAGTTTAAGCAGATGCCTGTTGTAAAGTAATTTTTAGAAACTTGGATATAAAGAGTAAAACACCCAAGTAACATGGCTGCTCTGGATAACATTCCGAATTAGAGCTCCATTAGCTAAGCTATTAAAGATACAATAACCAACTATAGACGGCCATGGTTGTTATGTCCTCTTATCTGCTAAAACGCTGTTATACATTTCTAAACATGCAGGTCATCTACAGTTTTGCCAAACCAATACATCATGAGCCTCAGTGATCCAGTGGTGAATCCAGCCTGGAGCCAGTGAGATTGGAAGGCACTGCCAAAAAAGGGAAAAGAGCAGTCATTGTAAGCTGTGAGTTTAAGCAGGTGGAATAAAAACTCCTATTAATTTCAATAACTCTCTGGAACACATTAGAGTAAAGAATTTTTCTATTTCATAGAACATATTGATACTGTAATAAAAGCCATTGTTTCGGGGGCCAAGTAGCCAAAATAGCTTATTATTCAGTGATTCCACGGGACTAGGAAATGATTGCCCTCTCTGTGCCGCAGTCAACTCAGCATGATGAACATCACACAGATGAAAGAGGGGGGGGGGGGGGGGGGGGGGAGTGTTTTGGTCCTCACATGAACAGGTGGGAACATTAACTGCAGTTGGCAGGTTGTGCTAACAAGCTGGAGGGTGTTTGGAGGCTTTTTGAGATGTGTGTGCCTGCACTGTGGCTAATTAATCACAGAGCACTGACACAGTTAAAATGAGGCAAATGACTGTGCTTCTCCAGGAACAGAGGAATAAATGGGTGTGTGCTCTGTAATTGATTCCTCATTTTCACAGACTTCAAATGCAAACGAGAGTTTTAATCAGATTACAGTTCTGGATGATTCCAAAAGAATCAGCCAAATTAAGAAATATTAAACTTACTCTTGGAGGAGCGCGGATTCTCTTTCTGACAATGTTGGGAATATAATGACCTTATGCTAATAATGCCGGTAAAAAAAAGTAGAGAGATAAAAGATTCCCCTCGGGGTTTTGAGAAGTGCTGTTTTGGGTTAGATCTTCTTTTATGTCTTTGGGTTTGTTTTACATTTATTCAAAAAGCAAGCAAACTTTTGGAAACTGGAATGCTCTCGCCGAGCTGTATAAAACTGCAAGAAGGAACGCAAAGAGAGGACGACCTCGTAGCACTTATTGAATTCCCACTTTATTACTTGGTTTACATAGTTTTAAATGTCCGCCATGGCAAACATCTGCCATCCATTCAAACTATTTAGTTAACAGTGATTTAAGGCTAAACAAAAGCAAAGGAGATTGGATGTCACAGTTAGTCTTGGATGTATGTAGTATGTCATGAGTAAGTACTTTTATTTAGATAGAAAGGATTTTGCAAAAGTGACCAGATAGTTTATGATGATATAAGACGAAGCTTGTTTGTCACAGTTACACTGTTTACATGACTTTTTAATATCCCACCAGTTTGTTTATAGTGATTGGGTTTCAATTACCCAGCTGAGTTTTTATAGAGGAACCCCTCTGCTCATGCTGGACTCCAGCGTCCACTTGTACAGTCTTTTATTTTTTGGAAATCCCAGTGGGGGCTTGGCCTAGATGAATCCACATTATCATCCTTATTAAAAATAATCTTTTTGTATTTCAGTTCAAAAACTTTCCCGCTTCAAGGGTATGATTAATGATTAAGAGGAAAAACCTCTCATCTTTGAAGCTCTTAGAGACATCAAAGCTCTTCAGCTTATTGTTAGACTAGGTTTATGTCCTAAAGCACAGCTAACACTTAACTGCATTAAAGAGAGTTTCATTGAACATGAGGCAGAAGCAGAAGAAATCTGGCAAGTGACCTGTAAGCTGTCAAGAACGTATTTCATCCACGTGTATTTATGCTATGTATGTATATTCAGTTGGCTTTAAATGGAGTGTAATATGGATGTGAGCATATAAATGTTTATAGTCAGATATACAGTTCAGTATTTCATAAGATTTTCCCTTGTGGCTGGTTAATGTTAAGACAGTTCTTAACCTAAAATACAGGCCAGGACCTGTGCATACATCATACTGTCTGTCAGATATACATTTTTTTTAAAAGTTGCAATGTTACATTTGCTAAACGTTGTACTCAATGACCTCAAAGCCAATAAACTTAAATTTGTCTGGTGCTGTATTATTTTATAAACTTGAGCAAGTGTAGTGGATTAATCAATAAACAAGGATAAATATGTATCAGGAAAATTAACACTACACATACACTTTTCCTGTATAAATAAAGTACTGACAGGATTCAACTACCAGAAAACCTCTCAACTTGTCAAACAGCTGGGAGGTTTTGGAAAAACACTGAGAACAGGGAACTCTGTCACACTAGTTTTGTTTTTCTGAGATATATAAATATATATGAATATATGAATGAATATATTTTTATAAATTGACATTGATCAAATGGTCATTGGTGTGCTTCTTTTCAGTTTTCTACAATGTGGCAGTTTACTTGTATGTCACACAACTATAATAACGCTCGTCTAAGTGTCCCTTTGCCACAGATTTTAAATCTGGCATATTCTTTTTTCTTCATCTGTTTTCTTCATCCATTTTACTTATTCTACAAATAAATTACTACTAATCTCAGTTTGAAAGTTCAGTTGCTCACCCTTTCTTGTTATGTTGACCAGGATGTTGTTGTTGGGCTCAGACACCTCTTCTGAGAGGCTCTTCTCCTGCAGTCAGACAGATTGCAGCTAATGACAGAACAAGGACAGCTAAGCAGAGCATAAAGCAGGTAGAGAATACACAAACGCAATGTTTCACAACACTAACAAGTTTGAGGTAAATATGCAAGAATATATGTAATACAACACTCATCTCTAGCACTGCAGCAGTTTCCCCTCATGTTACAAGTGATGTGTTGTTTATGAACGAGCAGGCTTTAAATCAGATTTGTTGCTCTCATGATCACCTCTGCTGAATATCCCCTGCTAGCAGGGGCCGGATTTTATTTTGATGGGCAAACCATGTAGCCAGTTAAGTGCCAAGACAGATTAGGATCATACAATTATGCTAAACAAGGAGGGAGGGGCAGACGCTCAGAAACACTCACTGTTAACGTTCGGTTAGGACGCAACCTTGTCCGGAAAAAGTGAAAAAAATAGAGAAAACTGAAGCAGTATGAGCAGCTAGCTGCATGATATCAATGACATTAGAGCCTGCAAAGCTGAGTGCAGAATGGAAAATGAAAATATCTGCCAGACCAGGGTCAACAACAGATCTTCAAAGACATCCTTGTAGATGACACCCACTTACTCGCTTAATCTGGAACAGAGTCCAGTTTGGGTCAAGTGCTGCAGTATCACCTGTCCTACTGATAACTGCAGGTCAACCATGACCTTCTGCTACTCAAAGGAAAAATGATGCCAGCCAAACAGTAAGAAGGATGAAAAGCTAGCTAAAATGGTAGCCAGTGACCTTTAGCCACTTTCCATAGCGGAGGAAAAAAATGTCAAACTTTTGTCCAGGGGTTTGACTCCATTCATGTTCACCCTACTAGTGGTAAATGCATAAAAATAAGGTTTTTATAAAACCACTGAATAAAAGAAAAAAGCTCACCAAAACAAAACTGGCTAAAAGTTGGCGGCCTTATGAGAGCTGGCTCTTATGAATCCCAAAGTGCCGAATCTTTGAAAAGAAGCGGGTCTCCTGTCACTACATGTTAAAATGGTGCTCTTGAACTTGTTTTAGTTTGACGGGAGAACCTAAACGCTACAACATAGCCATGAGTGACAGTCATAAAGGTTGTTAAAGCAGACATAGAGGAGAAGAGCACTTTGTGGTCATCAACCAAGTAGTGCCAAAGCTCAAAAGTACTTTTGTTGCTACATACTGGTATATTTACACATGCATATTCTGAATTATTTCAACTGAATATTGCAGGCATTATTCCTTTGCTTTCACAGCCACCCAGCCTCTTGGCTACAGTTTAATATGGTTAACCTGAACTCAGTTTCACTGCTGACCTTTAGCAGCTGAGGCACAGCAAACCTCCTGAAAATTTAGACCACTGCATTTATTTAATCTCATACACAGCTGTTTTTATCCAAACCCACGATAACTTAACAGCAGACTCCGTTAAGCGTTTCTCTCATTTCCACTTGGTGCCCAGAAGCATTCACACCGACACTGGAATGTGTTTTTATTCCAAAATAAAGACTCAAACATAGGTCTCTTCCTGATAAAACTGACACTGGTAGGGAATACTTGCTGGCAGACAAACATATGGAGAACTAAGGTTCTTTAATAAAATCCCTCATCAACAAGTAGCTGTCTTTGAATAACTTAGCAAAACACTTTACTCCACAACCACAATTTAATCTCCACAATCTCTACATTCATCTCATCACCCGTATCTGTGATAAATTTTAAAAACATACCTACAAACTACCAAGCCCACAGCAATTTACATACAAAATTCTTGATTTTATCAATAGTGAACATTTCTAAACAATTCTCTTAATGGAAAATGCTAAACTCGTACTAGCACAAATTAGTAAAACGTTTGTGTGTGTTTTTTAAAGGTTTCCATGGCAAAAAAAAAAAGGGAAGAGGTTTAAAAGAAGAACTGAGAAAACCAAATTTATTCACGACTGCAGATGACCCATTACCAAAATAAAACACAGTCTGTATCACAGAAGCCATTTGTCCTGTGACCTCATCTGGACTTTGGGTATCAACAGCCCTCAGTCCAAGTAAACTAAGTTAGGACAATATTTAACCAGGAAGCATATTGTCATAAATCTTCTGACAATACCAACTGGGGACTTGCACCCAAAGAATCTACCAGTTACACTGCCCACTCTTACGAACTACAAAGATATTTCTACCAAACAGACAATATATCAAAGAAAATGGTTTGGTTTTCAGCTTAACATACAATTTACATTATTTGGGCAAAAACACTGGGCCATGCCATGAAGCTCCTAGAACACAGATTTTGTCCTGACTCTAATACCAAAGAAGGTTTAGGACTGAGTCAGAGTCACGGTGTTGGTGACTTTTATCCACTATCCGCCTCAGCAGTAAAGGACCAGACTTTAATGTTATGCAATCTGTGATGATCTTGGAGGTGAAGAAATTCCACAACCAAATTGCTGCAGCACTGGAGTCCTGTTACAGTAGAATGTGCAAATTCACAAATGTTAATAAAGGCAGACTGGCGCTTGACTTACACCTATTGCAATGGGACTGAAAACAGAGGTGGAGTGGAACATAAATAGTTATTCAACTTTATCATCCATGATAATGTGGATGATAAAGTTACTCAACCCTCTAAATACAATGATTAAACGCTGCCAACAATAACAACAAATGGAAAGGTTAATCACCTTCTGAAATGGAATAACACAGCTTGAAAGGCATCTTTCTATCACTACACAAACAAATCACACACAGAACACTTTAAGTAATAACTGAGGCCTGTTACTGGCCTTAACTGGCTCCTTAAATTGGCTAAACCCCTCCTATAACAAATGATTAATGTTCAACATATAAACGAATTAAAACAGAATGAAGATGAACTCTATAAAAACCTAGGAGCACCCTGGCACCCCAACAGTAACGAATCAAGCTGAACATGTTTGTGGAAACAAACGTTTGAGAAAAGCTTGGTCTACTGTAAAAGATCACTAAATCTGACCATTTTTTGCATTGTGTAAAAGTCATAAAATGACATAACTAGGTTGTGCACATATGAATAGGTACGTTCTTACTTGTCCTTTTCTGAGCATTTGAATGGGAAAGATTCAAAAATAAGTTGTGTATTTCTTAGATTCTAAGACAAAACAATGTTTTATTGGAAAAAGGGAAACATTAAACAGGATTCAGAAAGGCAATTCAAAGGTTAAAACCATTACAATAAAGCCCTGTTTCCCCCTTAATAGTGTGTGTGCATGATACTGTCTGAGAGCTGACATCAGGGATGCTTTCATCATGATTAATAAACATACAACTACACTCTACACATCTTTCCACACACAAACACATAGACTGTATATCATGCAAAGTGATACCACCTTTGGGTCAAAGGGGTTTGATCCAATTATAGCCTAGCTTGAGATCACTTCCACATCTAACATAAAATGTGGCTGCAGCCTGGTTACGATCATATCTTACTTGTTTTCCAGCATCATGAACCAATCTAAACCAAGCTGGGGAATGTTCCCCAGGAATGACAATTAAATGAACAAAGAGCAACCTGTGCAATGAACCAAAACAAATGGGAAGAGTGAGCAGTTGCCAAAATCTATAACTGTGGAGCAGCATTTTATGTATGCATCCATGCAAAAAAAGAGAAATAAATAAAAAGGGAGATTGTGCGTTGACCTTGTATTGTGCAGTCTGAAGTGATGCAGGGGTGATTTCGAACAGATGCCGGACAGACACCTGTATCCTTCCCAGGTCACCAAGCGATGTGACAACCCTCGACTCGTTTTGCACCCAATATTGTTGAGTCCTTAATGAAATAATTCAAATGGGATTAGTATGGAGGTCTTTGAAGTCTCATTTTCTTTGCCTCCGGTGGAATATCGGGACACGGTGCTTCTTTTGATCAGTGCAATCAGAATCAACTTCGGAGTGGTCCCCGCTGTGTCGGATCCAGTCCAGGAACAGAAGCTTCCGCATGGCTTCATCTCTGCTGGGAGAGCCAAGGGATTCCCTTATTTGCCACAAATAACGTTATGAGCTCATAATTATAAACTGTTCAGCTGTTGTTGCAGCGTATGAGGTAATATGTCTTTTTATGAACAGATTACTTTAATTAATTTAACTGAGGTAAAAGTTGTTCATGCAGCATGAGCAGTGGATGTAAAACAACAACTTGTTTCCTCATCTCCCGGGGTGCAACGGGGTGTGTATTTGCCCGGACATCTGAGCTAATTAGCGCTTTCTTCCGGGGTGGGGGGAGGCTCACATTCGCAATCTATAGCTTGATTCACAAACTTCACCTCTGGGGCTGTCGTTCGTGAGAACCGGCATTTCAAACTTGTTTTGAGGCAAGTTCAAAGTTATTGTGGGAGGATGGTCCTTTGTGTCGCCTTTAATCACTTTGCAGCGACTGAAAGGAGTGAAAAGCATCACCATGACAAACTCAGTCATCTGTGAAAATAAACGCTGGTGTGCATTCTCTATAATAAACAAGTAGCCACATGTTATGACGCAGTAAGGTGTTTGCATAGCGTGTGGGATGATTCATTTGTTACTGAACAGGGTCATTTAGAAATGAAAGAAAAGCCTTTAAAAAACAGTATCACAGTATATATTTACTATTCATTTACACTTTACTTCGAATTCTAAATCTAAATAATGAAAAATATTACATGCATCATCCCAGGTTAGAAGAAAAGGTCCTTAAAGATCAAACCAGTCAAAAATATTTTTTCAACCTTGCAAAATGTCATCATAAATCAGATAAATACATTTTTTGTACATTTATTTTCCATTTCAAAACAACAGATCAGAACAGTGATGCCAAATATTGAATCCCCCTAAATTTAAAATTCCGAAAGTTTCAGTTTCAGTGTTTGGTCTTTTGAATGCTTGTTTTTAAGTTTCCTGATGTCTTTCCTGAGATGTTTCAACCCAGGGGTCAGCATATACTCCTCAGAGACTCTGCAGAGTGTTTTATAGTCTAATATATTACACTCCCATCCAAGAGAACAATGCGGTTTTTGTCCTGGTCGCTGAACTGGACCAGCTCTTTATCCTCTTGAGGATAATGGAGGGTGTGTGGGAGTTTGCCCAATAGTCTACATGTGTTTTGTGGACTGAGAGAGCATCTGATGTGTCGCTGATGTGGGGGGTGGGATTTCTGGAATACAGGGTATGATCTGTTGTTATGGGTTATTCTGACACTGTACAACCAGTGAGAGCTTGGTTTGCATTGCCAGTAATAACTCAGACCCAGGATTGGACTCCATCATTGTCAGGGATTTCTGGGTTCTGTTTCTGGGCAGAGGAAAGGTGTGGAGGGCATAGCGTTAAGCGATTAAAAGATTCTTCTCTGCTTTTTGGATGATGTGGTTCTTTTGGCTTCGTTGGTCACCTCCAGCTTGTGCTGGGATGGATTACAGGTCAAGGGTGGGATGAGAATTAGAATTAGCACCTACAAGTACAAGACTATACTTCTCAGTTGGAAAAAACTGGCATGCCCACTTTAGATTGGAAAGAGTTGCTTCCCCAAGTGGAGGAGATGCAAATATCTCAACGACTTGTTCAAGAGTGATTGAGGGAAGAAGCGGGAGATTGCTGATGTGAATGCTGTACTGGTCTGTTGTCAGTGTTGGGAAGGTTACTTTTAAAATGTATTCCACTACAGATTACAGAATACATGCCCCAAAATGTATTCTGTAACGTATTCCGTTACGTTACTCAATGAGAGTAACGTATTCTGAATACTTTGGATTACTTAATATATTATCATGCTGTTTACAACTACATGAATGTACTATTGCTGTGATTTATTACTGTTACTGAAGGTCCGCGGCTCTGAACCGTAGTAAAGGGACCTCTGGCTAATAAGGTGGGTTCTGTGTCGGGCTGTAGCCGAAAACTAGCTTTAATAGCTTAATAGCTTACTTACAACTGGGCTCGTCAGGCTCTCTTCTTGGCTGCAGTGGTTATTATTATATTTACATGCTTCCAGCTCCCGTTTTTTCTCGATGACAGCTCGTACTTTTCCTTTTTCTCCCTCCCTCGCTCACAGACACATAACATGTATGGCAGTCCATTCTCCCTGCAGCACGGACTACACTGCCTATGATGCTACATTCTTTAGAGCTATACCTGTAGCATTCTGCCTATTAGCTTAGCACAACAACAACAGGCGCTCTCTCACCCAGGAAACACGCAGAGAGAGAGCGTCACCCTGTAACCATGGCAACCGTAACGCTGCCACCTGGAACAACAGAACGTAGCTGTCAAACAAAACCCAAACAGTCCTGACCCGCCACAATATGAAACAGGAAAGTACCGCCGTGTAATCCATTTATTTCAACAAAGTAACTGTATTCTAAATACCACCTTTTTAAACGGTAACTGTAACGGAATACAGTTACTCATATTTTGTATTTTAAATACGTAACGGCGGTACATGTATTCCGTTACTCCCCAACACTGTCTGTTGTAAAATAGAAATGAGAGTGTAAAAGAAAAGTGTTGATTTCCTTGTCGAACTACAGTCCCACATTCTCACCCCACATAATAATAATGGATTGCATTTATATAGCGCTTTTCGAGACCCTCAAAGCACTTTACAATTCCACTATTCATTCACTCTCACATTCACACACTGGTGGAGGAAAGCTACAGTTGTAGCCACACCTGCCCTGGGGCAGACTGACAGAAGCGAGGCTGCCATATCGCGCCATCGGCCCCTCTGGCCAACACCAGTAGGCGGTAGGTGATGTGTCTTGCGAGACTGTCCGAACCGGGATTTGAACCGGCAACCTTCTGATTACAAGGCAAACTGCCAACTTTTGAGCCACGATCGCCCCACTTATTCCCACAAACTCTGGATAATGACTGAAAGAATGAGATTGTGGAGACAGGCAGCAAAAATGAACTTGTTTCAAAGGCTTTTTGGGCTCTCCATTAGAGATGGGGTGAGCAGCTTGGTCATTTGGGAAATCTGCTACTCCTTCATGTCATAAAGAGTCAGCTGAGGTGTTTTGTGTTGGACACCTCCTAGGTGAGGAGTTTCAGGCATGTAGTACTGAGAGGAGAACCCAGGAAAGACCTATATGGCACAATGGTGAGATTATACGTGTCAGCTGGCTTGGTAACACCTTAGCGTCTCTTCAGTAGTGATGAAGGAGGTGGCTTGGGAGCAAAAAGCCCCAGATAAGCAATGGATGGATGGATGGTCTAAACAGTGAACCTTGTGAAAAAAAGACCTGATTGTTGTGGTGGTACTTAAAGTAACATTTGCATAGACATTTGTTTTCTTTATTTTTAACTTTTTAAGAGCAAAAAGTAGCCTCTAAAAAGTTGTATTGGTCTCTTTAGGACACTGCCTTTTTTGGGAATGCATTGTGTAAGCATGGATATGTTAGAGTAACCATATCCACCTTAGAGGAGTGGTGATATTTGTTTGAACCCATTTGAAAGAAATGGTAATGTTGGTTAGTTTCAGCTGCTTTTTTAGGTGCTAATATTCCATCTTATTGGCAATTCAATGACAGGAAATTCAGATTAATGCCTGTACTGTATCTGAGGCTCTCTAAAATTATTTTTCAATGATTTAAATTGCATCTTTGTGAAAACGGTATTTAGAACTGGATCTGGACTGAAATTAAGGACAAGATTTATGATAGAAATGTTTGGCACAAAATCAAACAAAGAGTTACAAAACAGCACGAGCTCAGTCGTCATTTATACGAGCACAAGCCCAGTAATGTACGGTGTGGAGTCGGGTGTTCACACATGGTAGAATAACTGCAGTAGCTTTTGATGTCCTGAGCACCTTACAAGCTGATTAAACACAAGATTTACAAGGCCTGGCTGTGAAACACTAGAGATGTATCTGAGCAGCATGTGGTGTTGCAGTAATTAAGTTATTAAGTCCTTACTTGAATGTCCATCCTTCGTGCAAGCTGTTGTGCAAATTTATGGCTCGTGTTAGATCCACAGCCTCTCGCAGCCTCAGTGGTATGGAGATAATTTAGCACGGAGAGTAAAAAAAAAAAATCCACCAAACTCTTCCCAACAAGTATATTTGTCCATATGGACATGTTTAAGACTGAAATGTGTTCCTTACATAAAGCGGCGCTCAAAGAGTTATGAATTAGCTTGTGACATGCAAACAGGTGCACATGGCCAGAAATATCTACCAGCTAAGCTAATGTTTATCCTGAGTGAGTCACAGCAGGCATAATGATTATCATTCCACAACCTGTCCAAGATTCCTCGCAGTGCATTAGCAACATTACCAATCACGGTGTCATGCTTTGTGTAGATATCCAATCAGCTTGTTTGAATAGTGGCAAGATGTGTGGATCCCAGATGCGAGCGAAAGTGAACTCGGAGACTACACCTGCGATTTTATCTCATCTGCAGATTCAGTCCAGTCTTTGCTGTACGTAATGTTAAGCGTTGTTTCTCATTTAACTAATTTGACCTGTTAAATTAGTACCATCCTTATGGCTTTGGAACATTAAGTTTTTATAATCAAAAACAGTTGGTTTAAGGCTAATTTAAACAGGACTTACACCAAAGCTTCATTTGTTTATGTAAAGCCCATTCTGTTATGTCTCACTATGTATAATTTCATTTGTCAGGGTCTTTGTGCAGAATAGGAAATTTAAATGTTCACAGGCCTGTATATACATGACCGTAACCAGCTATGAGCTCACATAGGTCTCTTTTTTTCCCCTCCTCCAAAATAAGACGGTATAAATCAGCACACATAAATGTGGGATTCTCTAGATGGCTTTTACTTTGAAAAGACTCTTTGGGAATTCTATGAAGTTATGGCTTGCCCCACAGTGCCTCTGATTGGGTTGTGATTAAGGGGTTAGGCTGACACAAAGCTCACGAGGAATGATTATGGAGGTTTATGATGGTTGGTTTAGGCACAAGAAGTGAATCAGAAGAACTCTTTCCCACAGTCCCATTTTACTGGAAGCAAAGGAATAGCTCTGTATTTATTTTGCTTTATACACACAACACTCTGCTCTTTCATAATTCTGAATACACAGTTGCTCCTTATAAAAAGGGAGATATAGAAAATAAACTTTTAACTGTATCAAAACTATAAAACTATAGCACCTATAGTTTTTTTTTCTTGTCACTGGAGCACAGGTAGTACACTTGAAATATGATATATAAAAACAAAAAAACAACCTAGTCTTCTAAACCCCAGTTATGGCTCTGTCTCTCCACATTTTCATGGGAAAATACACGCGGAGATTATTCTCAAGTTTAAAACCAGTACTTACTTGTTTAAGGCTGCACATGTCAAAACGTTTCTATAAAATATTTCTCAGTTTATTATCGGTAGTAAAAATAAATAAATAAATAAAAGAAAGAAAAAAATTAATTTCCCCATTCTGACATCTCCCTGAGCTTTCAGCATCTTTAGCAGAAGGCAGATGTCTCAGTGGTTTACACGGTTGCCTCCCAGTAAGAGGGTTTAAGTTCAAACCTGGGAGTATGCATGGTTTCTCTGGGAGCTCCGGTATCTCCCACCATTAAAAAAAAAACATGTTAGGGAAATTTTGCCTAGGATACTCTGCAAAAGAAATTTTTAATCTCAACAGTTTCTTGGCCTGTCTGAATTCAGTTATAAATGAATCTTCCTGCTCTATTTTTATTGCCACCTGTAACTTCACCATTATTTTTCACTATCACCGGTATCGTCATGTTTAAAGCAACAGCAGCCACAAACTACTTGATAGAAAGCTCCAGCAAAGCTGACTTCTGCATTAGACTTACACCACAAGTCGTACCTTGGGTTTTCAGTCAAAGCCTTCTGAAACGTTATACTGTAACCTGACTTGGAACAGCCTGCCACAACTGATTGGCTGTTTCCTCCTATGCATTTCTGGATTCTACTGCTGCTGAAACATTTTAAATGGACTCAAAGGAAACAGACAAACATGTTTTTTGGTGGTGAAACTGTGGGGCAATGGAAACACACCACAGACTAGTATATATCTTGGCAAAGGTATTGCTCTAGGCTTTGTTGTAGATATCAAACAGGTTTGTCACAGAAGGATAAATTAGGATAAAATGAGCAGGTGGCTTGTGAATAAAATGGTACATTTAGCCTGTTACAAAGACAGTGGACAGACAAGAGCACGGTGAATGCTGGACTTTTGGTTGTTGTTCTATGAATTGTCTATGTTAGTTTGGGAATGCGGCCTCAAATAAATACATAACAATGTTACTGGTGTAAAAAAGTGCCAGAGATTAATAGAAACTCTGATTCCGAAGATGATCTTTCGTGGCATTTCCTTCTGTCCTGCCCCGCTGACGTGTCCTGATCGATTTCATGGTGCGTGAATTTTTACAAAAAGCTACTGACATTTTAATGTTATCAGAATTTCTGCTGTGTTAGGTCCTTGGTTACTATTACCATTCAGATGTGCTGACATTATCTCAGAGCGTGCTGACATGCCAGCTGAGCCGCTGCTTGGCAGGCTGACCCACAAACCCACACCCACCCTTGGCTCAGCTCAGCTACTGGTGAGATTTACCACAGACAGAAACTGTCGAGAGGTTTCAGCTTAGACAGCAGATCGCTGCTCTTTGGTAAATGCATGCTTTGAGTTTCTGCCAAAAGATAACCATCTGAAAAGGTTTTTATTTCTTGAAATCTTCTGACATGATTCGAATACTCTTTTTATATCCAAAGAGCAAAGTTAAAAACTTTAGCCAGTGAAAGAAGAAGTTCACATTCCAGCAATGTACAGCGGCTTGAAATATTCATCTGATAATAATAATGATGGATTGCATTTATATAGCGCTTTTCGGGACCCCTCAAAGCGCTTTACAATACCACTATTCATTCACTCTCACATTCATACACTGGTGAAGGCAAGCTAGAGTTGCAACCACAGCTGCCCTGGGGCAGACTGACAGAAGCGAGGCTGCCATATCGCGCCATCGGCCCCCCTGGCCATCACCAGTAGGCGGTAGGTGAAGTGTCTTGCCCAAGGACACAACGACCGAGACTGTCCAAGCTGGGGCTCGAACCGGCAACCTTCCGATTACAAGACGAACACCCAACTCTTGAGCCACGGTCGTCCCTGAATATAAAGAATGCCAGAAAAAGAAGTACGCAGCCTTCTCCTTGCTTCTTAACCTTATCTGTAATGCCCACGTCTTAATTCTCATCAGCTGGCAGGACTGTTAGCATACAGATTCTCTCAAGAGTTAGTGTCTTCCTGTAACATGAGAAGAACTGACTTTAGCATGTAGCCCTAATGCACAATTGCATGGTTGTCATACAACAGTTCGACAAAACATGCTCCTAACGCAGTGGAATGGAAAAGCAGCTTTTGTACAGTGCATGTGTGAAACTCTTATGGAAAGCTAGGATAATTTGTTATCACAAATCCACAATTGAACATTATGGAAATGGGAAATTGTATGAAATGTATGAAATTGAGGAAATAACAATGATTTATCATTGACATAAAGACTGAAGGGGAGCATTGGAGAGGAATGTGAAGGAAATACTGTGTTCGGTGTCAAAAACAAGGTCCAAGTTTGAAGCCAGAGAGCGCGCTGTAAGCGATCCATTATCCCTGCTGTCGGCTTCACGGAGGGTAGGAGTTTAATCCACATGATTTACTTCTAAAGATTGCCGTCCAAAGAAGGATCTCTGCCCACACACTTTTTGACTTACAGAAAATCTGCGGCTAAAAATAAATGTTAAATGGACAAGGTGTTCCATATATTCTGCACGGAGCATATCGGACTCACATGTAATGTTATATCACATAAGGTTCTTATATATCATAGCACATCAATAAGGGAAATCTCTGTTTCCTCAAACTGATGACTACACATTTTTTCTGAGATACTTGGGATAGAAGATGTTCAGCTATGCGCTCCCTAGCTGACTGCCCTCTTGCCTCCTGCCTGCTCTTCTCACTAAGCTTACCCTTGACATTTAGGGGAGGTTGTGAAGTTTTTCATGGACTCCTGGGAAAGAGCCACACAGCACAAGACAGGGAGGGATGTAATGTCTTCTCCAGAAGTGATGAATTTTAAACTTTCTTTATCAGCATGCCTAAGAAGAAGTAAACTGAATGTCTACAAACATCACAGTGTGGCTTCTTGTTTTTGTCATCTTGTCATCTGTGCCATCTTTTAAATTTAACTTCACCTTGTGACTAGTTTTCTTACTTATAGTATCTTCTTTGCAGCTGCACTGACCCACTTTTCCCTCAGAGACCTTTTATGTTTTGTTGGGACTGAGTTAATCTGCAGATCTCTATAAAATAGTGCTGCATACTTAATCATTTTAGTGTCTAAGCCCACATTCTTGTATCCAACATTTTAGGTCCACTGAGTTCTTTGCTGTAGAGTAACTGGTCCTAGGACCCAAGCAGATTCCTCACAGTTCAGCATTAGGCTAATTTATATTTCAGGAGCATTTTCTATGAGTTATAAAGACTGGGTAAAACAGCAACCCGTCTGCCAATATCCTCTGGAAATAGTAGTGACCACAGTTTTTGGACACTCTGTAAAATCCCCACCTCATGTCTATATGTTCAATAAAGTGTCCTGAGAATACAGTAACCTTATCTCAACAGAAAGACTGAAAGAAAGGAGAAAATGATAGCCTATATCTGTCCAAAGGTAACAAAATATATTTTCTAGCGCCTTATCTTCTGGAGACCACTAAGATAATTACCCTAAACCTCCCTGCTTTAAAGTCAAGTAGGCTAAAAGATCTCAGAAACCAACACATCATGATATGATCTAAAGAAACAGTTGAGAAATAAAGTCAGTGACATATATCAGCCTGGAAGGGGTTACAAAGCCATTTCTCAGGCTTTGGGACGCCAGCAAACCACGGTGAGAACAATTATCCAGAAATGAAAAAAACTTGGAACAATAGTGAACTTTCCCAGGAGAGGCACTGACGACTCATCCAGGATGTCACGAAAGAACCCAGAAGAGCATCTAAAGAAGTGTACAACTAAAGTCGCAGTTATGATTCAACAATAGGAAGGAGACTGTGGAAAAAATTGGCTCTGAATGGCTTAAAAAACAAAAAACAAAAAAATGAATGTAGTTGTTTTTTGGGGGGGTTTGTGGCCTACTCAAAGCCCCGACCGAAATCGAATGAAATGCTTTGGCATGACCTTAAACTGGTCGTTCACGCTAGAAAACCCACCAATGTGGATGACTTAAAACAATTCTACAAAGACGAGTGAGCCAAAATTCCTCCACAGTGATGTAAAAGAGTCGTTGCCAGGTTTTGCAAACACTTGATTGTAGTTCTTGCTGCCAAGAGTGTCACAACCAGTTATTAGTTTTAGGGGGCAATTACGTTTTCACTCAGGGCCAGGTAGGTAGTTTGAATACATTTTTTCAGCATTAATACGGAAATTCTTTTAAAAATGGCCTTTTGTATTTACTTGGGTTATCTTTGTCTAATATTAAAACAGTTTTAATAATCATGTAAGTGTGATAAATATGCAAAAACAGTTTCTCATCTCACTGTATTTATCCACACCTTTGAATCCTATCATGGGCCAAAATGGTACTAAACCAGGGCTCAAGGAACTATGCTACATTTCTTAAAATACAGTTTGGTTGTGTGTGTAAACTTAGTGAGAATTGTTTTAAACCACTTCGGGGGCGATCGTGGCTCAAGAGTTGGCAGTTCGTCTTGGAAGGTTGCCGGTTCGAGCCCCGTCTCCGACAGTCTCGGACATTGTGGCAAAATGGGCAAAATACTTCACGCGTTGCCTACTGGTGGTGATAAGAGGGCCCGGTGGCACCAGTGTCCGGCAGCCTCGCCTCTGTCAGTGCGCCCCAGGGTGGCTGTGGCTACAATGTAGTTTGCCATCACCAGTGTGTGAATGGGTGGATGACTGAATGTGTAAAGCGCTTTGGGGTCCTTAGGGACTAGTAAAGCGCTATACAAATACAAGCCATTTACCATTGTAGTCTCAGCTGACACTGGATGAGAGGCAGTTAACACCCTGAACTGGTCACCAGCCTAATTTTGACCACCACTTTAAATATTTCCATGCTGTAACATGACAAGAACCTTTAGTGATTGCTAGTATCTGCTCAAAACTAATTTCTTCAAGGAGCTGCACTGTGCTGAGCCGCCAAAGAGAGATGAGCTTATAAATCTTTTCAGATTTAGTAATTTAACAAGAACTTGGCAGGGGATGTGATCTTTTTAATAACCTTCACTGTGATTTGTGCCAAATTACTCAGAATTACACTGCAGCTAGAGATAAGATTTGAGTTTATTGGATTTTTTTTTTTTTGCCAGCTTTGTAAAGCTACAAATGAAGCCAGGAAGTTGTTAATCTGCCTTAAGTCAAAATAATTTGACTTAAAAAAGAAATAAATAAAACAAAACCAAAAAACCCTTTTCCCTCATCCAGAAAACACATTTCAGGAGGAAACAATGAATCTCCAGAACGTCTTTAGAAAGTTTATGGGAGTAAGTGGTCAGGCTTATTCTGGATTTTGGCTCCAATTAAGCATTGGCAGGTCCAATTCAAAGCCATATCCACCAGTGTCAACTTTCAAAAGTTATTTGTTGAATAACAACTCACTCTGGCCTGAGTCTACAACTTTCCTGGTTCTCCTTTCTATTCCATTATCACAGCGTGGAAGTTGGGGGAAAAAAAAAAGTAGTATGAGCCCATAAATCCTATTGGCTGGTGGCAGAAAGGCCTTGCTGACTGAGTTTTGCCACTATTTTAGCTTCCATTTATAGCATGGCAGCACTTCCTGCTATTGTGTGCCAGGAAAACCCAGGCCCTCTTGGCTGCTCTCTAATGTCCTGCCTCTCTTATCCAGCCCAAAACTCAAAGAAAAATCACACACGTACAGACCAACACAAACCACTCTCCGTCTCTCTCACACACACACACACAAACGCACAGAGCTCTGTTGGTGCACTGCCTCCTACCACTGCTCAGATAAGTGTACAGGGCTCCTGCTTAGACACAGCAAACAAAGTGCTTTCTCAGGTCGATAAAAACTGATGTTGAACTACTCAAAAAATAAAGTAAAATCAAGCCAGTGGCCAGAGGTCCTCGACCAGAAAAGGTTCTGGGCTCTTCAAAGTCACTTGAGACTATAATTGGTATTGGAAAGTTTTTCATTTGGGAAAAACTCCTGGCTCTGGATATCACAAACAGCCTATGCTGTCAGAGACACTACAGAGGAAGCATTTCATTGCTGCACCTCATCAATGAGCTGCGCGCAGCGTGGATTACAGATTTAGACTCCAGGCTTTCACTCCTTTGCAGCTTCATTCACGTCTCATCCATCTGAACGACTGGCAGCACAGACTCCTTTTGTCTGTGACGCCAAGGCCCTGGAGTTGGGAAAACCATCAGAACGCTGTAAATCATCTCAGGGACTGAGTGTCAGCCAAAGTATCCTCAATTACTGGACCGCATCTCTGTGGATCACAGTTGTGGTCGACCTCTAACTGCACACGTCTTTTAACATCTCTCTCGTCTCTGAGTGGAAGGCTGAGCCTCTCTGCTTGATACCGTGTTTTTGGAGATGATCTAATTACTTTCGCAGACAGCTGATAGTGCCTGCGGAGTGATGAGTAAGAGCGGCTGAGATAACAGAGCAGATAGTTTGTTGTGGGTGGCAGTTGACAATTAAAGTCTAATCTAAACGGTGGGAAAGTGGAGCAAAATAAATAGTTAGCACTTAATTATCTTACGATATGAGTTATTTTAAAGGAAAGAGTTTGAATGCATGCTTTATTCTGAGGATGATGGTGCCAAAATCCCACATATATACTGTGAAGGTGAAGAACATCTCAGTAAAATAGCTGTCTAAACAAGGCAAAAAAGCTATACAACATAGTAATATATATATTTTTTAAAAGGCTTCAAATGAACCTACAGTGTTACATTCCTTCTGGTCTGCACAGATACAATCTGAGGAATGGATAAGTCAGGAAAACATCTTTACTATCATGAAGCCACAAAATGCAGGAATGTGAAGTATGACAAATATGGCTTTTTTGTTTTTCTCTGCACATATTTTACTCTTTTGAATCCAGCCAGAATCCACCTCAAATGCAAACGTATGCAGAGACACAAATGCCAAAAAGCACATTTAAAGTCTGTTACTGCTCCTCAACTATATTTGCTGTAAATATGTGTGTAAGCATTCATCAAACTCAGCAGAGAAGAGACTGTCTTGGTAATAATTAACATTTAAACACCAAACCATGGTAAAATACAGAGCTAGACAGCTGCAGTTACTATGTGGTTATTTCCAAAAACAAAACCCCTTCAACCATCATCAAGTAAACTGCTATCTAAAAGTAAAAAGTAATGACTTTTTTGATTATATCAGCCATTTATAGCAAAAAAAACCATGCAGTTGTTCACTTATGTGCAATATGCTGAATGATGGTGATGATGGGCAGCAGATTGAATGTAAAAGTTTTATCTACCACACAGCAGTCATGCAAAGTGACACAAAACTACAGCCAATATTTCTGCCACAGAGCTGAATGGACCTGCTGTTTGTGTTAGCTTGTGTTAAAAGGCCAGCATCACTGGGAAAGGTTTTATGATGCAAGACATCTGTGTTAAAGTTTAAATCTACAGCAAAGCATCCATCACATTTGGACCAGACTCATGAAGAGCAATCAGGAATACCACCAAAGTGGTAGCGCAATTGCAATATCATAAAACTCTAAAAGACAACACTTAAATGTGGGCTTACGCATTTCACTAAATGTGTATTGTGCAAGCATCCCAATACAGGCTGCAAGCAGCAAGGAAAATAAAATCAGCTCCATTAAATCAGTATGAAGTAACACATAATCAGGACTGCCAGACTGGATTTCGTCCCACCTGGGAAATGTTTTCCTATAAATGGGTTGGTGAAAATTAATTTGGGTGGATTGTTATCTTTGAGTTTGGGTACTTTTTGTACAATTTGGTTTCCAGCCACACACTGAGAGGCAGCCAAAGCCAGAACTCTCACCCGAAAAAACACGCATGAAGCACATCAGTTTAAATTTATTGTGACTTACACCTTCCGATTACATTTACTGTCTAAGAAATCATATGGAACTGCAGATCCCGCAGTAGATTTGTCATATTTTTAAAGTTTTATTCAGCAGAAAAGTAATACACTGACAGTTGTCAGTGCATCCAGTGGTACATAGCAAACAGGCACTGCCAGTATCTGCTTTTACCAGTTAAATCTGACAGCTCCACAAACAAGCAATGGCAACAGCAGGGGGCATCCATCTGACCTTAATTAAGTTTTAGTAGCATCAGTCTACAGCCTGTCACCGAACAGCAACTTCAACAACAGCACAGACCAGGCAGCTTACCTTAATGAAGTGTACCAGTAGCCTCTCAGCAGATTAGGGGAGCATATGCAGGTCAAACCTACTAACAAGTCCACCAGAAAGGCTGTTTTTTCCCCTAAGGGGTAGCAGGTGAGTCCACCATCGGTATAAACAGATTATTCCTCCACAAAATGTCCAGAAGTGAACACCAAACTATGGGTTAGCTGATTACATAGCTGAGGCCGCAGGTTAGCATACTGGTGTAAGGCCAAACCAGAAGTCAGGTCACTGAGAGTTTAAGTAGTCTGCATTGGAAGGGATGGAAAACTAAGGGATGACTAAATAAAAAAAGAATGACTGTATTCATTATAGCTGAAGCAGTTCCAGCGTGGCTGACAACCCATTGTTTACTAGGACCTCTGAGGGAGGTGAACCAATATGTGTCACCTGTGCTTCTTACATGGGCACAAGCATGGCTAATGAGAGCGGGGGGGGGGGGGGGGGGGGGGGAGAGAGAGAGAGAGAGAGAGAGAAAATCCAAGTTTAAAATGAATACAGTCTGACTTCTGGCTGTATAACGCACATTCATCAAAACCTTTAACTTAATATGAAAGATCTGAAACCTGTATTTTTTAATGCTGGCCAGCAGGGGGCAACTTCTCTGGTTCCACAAAGAAGTTCAAACTTCTTACTTAATTCATTGCCTCAGTCAGCTTTTTCCTCTTGACTTTATTTTGACAATCTCTGGATATATAAGTCTTCTGCATGCAGTAACGCTGATATTGTATCTTAGTGTTTAGAGTGAAATAGATATAATGCAGTCACTACCCAAACAGTCGTGCCATTCCTCAAGTTCCGAATCACTTCCATCCCTTGCACATCACTGTTAGCTCTATAACCAAACATGGCGGTGTCGCAGTATTAGAAATGGTCATCAAAAACACAGTGTATGACATCACAGTGTCATACATTGGATCAATACAGATTATGGCTACAAAACAGCTCAGTCAGTTCCATGTTCTGCACAACTTAAACCAGTAATGCTGACACCGGCATCTGCTGTCTCCAGCTTTGATTACTTGACTATCTACATGTCTCTGATGAATTATTTTGTTTTTGCCAGCAGAAGTAGCTTTCCATGCTTGTAGCCAGAAAGGACTTTAGAGTACCAGTAAACCCTTCATGATCCATTATACGTGCCCTTACTCAAGATAATGGCATGAAGCGCAGGAATTTACTGCTATCTGTTAACCTTGGAGCCTCCTCCGTTCACTAAGTAATAAAAACTTAAATGTAGAGCATCCTTACTGCTGCACAGATGTGAACCGAGGTCTGTATAGGCTTCTACATTTACAGCATCCATCTGATCAGATGATGTGTTTGCTGACACTGTTCAGCAGCAACAGGAAGCATGTGAAGAAAATTTGGTGCCATAAGTACTTTGAACTGTCTCGTAAAAATGCCTGAACACAATCCAAGATTTACTTGTTCAAATGGTGGGTACAAAAAAAAAAAAGAAGCATTAATAGATCCTATAATTATTGCTCTATAGACTGTATAGCTTTCTGTCTCAGTCTGCAGCATGCTGCCAAATCTCAATAAATGTTTTTTTTCTCAAAAGGCCTGTCTCTTCACCTCACCTCCTCATCCCCAAAGACAGTTTTTAAGTATCAGCATGTATTTTATATCTCAAAGAGCTGAAATCAAATAAGAGGAAGATGCAGGGTCCAAAGAAAGCAGATTGTAAGAATGGAATACGAACCAGGTGCAGAGTTTGGAGGGTCTTCACAAGACGCTCACCACCAAATTTAATCGCCTGGAAATATTCAGGCAAAGCCTCCTCTTAGCTGACCTGTTGAACTCTCACATTCTGCCTTTTATGCTTTGCTCACAGTGGGCTCAAGAGCCTATTTGACATATATTTTATATAGTGGGATATAATTACTCCGTTACTACGGCTGCGTATTTGTGTGCGTAATTTAAAATCAGTCACTGAACATATACGTTCAGCTACTGTAAAAGAAAGAAGGTGCTGTTTGTTGTTTTTTTAGATGTAACTATTGTTGGAATTGGAAATGGAAATTACCTCTGGCTCTGCACACATGCATACTGCATTAAGTGTTCATGCCAGTGCGCAACCAACTCCAAAAGTCATTGTGTTTTTTGATTTGTTGCCATTTTGCAGCATGCCTGCCTCTGCTGGGATCATCAGAAATCCAAACTAGTAGCTAACTTAAACCTTTTCCTTCTGCTGCAGCTCAGAAGCTTTTTTTTAGCAGCTAAAAGTTCAGGACACGGAAAATTACCTCTTGCTTGGCATAGTTACTCATATTGTGTATTTATCTTATTGTTAAAAAAAAGAAAGTAAATATAACAAACTGGAGTATGTACACTGTAAGACTGTTAAATTACAGTAAATTAACTAGATTTTCCAGGATTAAATTTCATTTCACATGTGCCCACTGCAATCAGTGACATCAGTTTGTTGCTGACACAATGTCAAACAACATTTTAACATGAACGCTAGTCAAACATTACAATTCTTTACTGTAAACAGTCAACTTTAACACAGTTTTCAGCCACGGGTGAGCCTAAACACACTTTTACTGAAATTACACTAGTCTTTCAGCAAAAGAACAAAATACTACATTTCACTACAAATATGTACAATTCTTTACACTTTTATTTATTTTAATTCAAAGACATCAGTGTTTACAGTATTCACAAGAAACACTGAATTACTGCTGAAAATTCCCTGTAGTTTGTCACACGGTAGTTACTGCCATTTCAGTGTTGCAGTGCTGTTACAGTACTCAAACTCATGGGGTTGTATTTATTTGGAGGTAATAATAATTTTCTATGCAGAACTCAATCAATATGTCTGCAAACAAAAGAATCAGAACCACAAAGAGCAAAGCCAGTTTAACACTAAAAATCCTTTTGGCAGTTTTAGACCAAAGCACTGCACGTTTAAGAAGTTATGTAGGATAAGAAATACACATGCAACCAGAAGAAATTGTGCATTTATAGTGTTACAGTACAATATTGCTCTACTATTATTTTTTGTTTGACAGCCAACTAAATAAACAAATGGTGTTCGATAGGCTCACATGTACTGTCAGTGTTGGGAAGGTTACTTTTAAAATGTATTCCATTACAGAATACATGCCCTAAAATGTATTCTGTAACGTATTCCGTTACGTTACTCAATGAGAGTAACGTATTCTGAATACTTTGGATTACTTAACATATTATCATGCATTTTACAACTACATGAATGTACTATTACTGTGTGATTTATTACTATTACTGAAGGTCCACGGCTCCGAACCGTAGTAAAGGGACCTCTGGCTAATAGGGTTCCGTGTTGGGCTCGTAGCCGAAAAATAGCTTTACTTTGTTGTGTGGGTCAACTCTGCTTGCGAGAGACAGAGAGAGGTGCTGAAAGGCTGCTCCAACGGAACTTATTGTTTCAGAGGAAAACACGAACAAAGCATACAGTCCAGTTTTAATAGCTTACTTACAACTGGGCTCATCAGGCACTCTTCTTGGCTACAGTGGTTATTATTATATTTACATGCTTCCAGCTCCCGTTTCTGCTCGATGACAACTCCTACTTTTCGACTCTCCTTTTTCTCCCACCTGGCGCTCACAGACACATAACGAGTATGGCAGTCCATTCTCCCTGCAGCACGGACTACACTGCCCATGAGGCTACATTCTCTAGAGCCTGTAGCATTCTGCCTATTAGCTTAGCACAACAACAACAACAAGGCGCTCTCTCACCCAGGAAACGCGCAGAGCGAGAGCATCACCCTGTAACCATGGCAACCGCAAGCTGCCGCCTGGAACTACAGAACGTAGCTGTCAAACAAAACCCAAACAGTCCTGACCAAAGTAACTGTATTCTAAATACCACCTTTTTAAACGGTAACTGTAACGGAATACAGTTACTCATATTTTGTATTTTAAATACATAACGGCGGTACATGTATTCCGTTACTCCCCAACACTGTGTACTGTATATAATATCCACTGACTTATCAGAGTCAAAATCCACTCAGTTTCAGTCAAAATCATGTAGAGTTTACTCTTTGAATCACTTTACAGATCACAAAGATGAATATGGATTCTGGGTTTTGGAGCCATGCTGCAGAATAAAAAAAACAGAATAATAATAATAAATAATAAAACAGAAACCACAAAAACATAAGGATCTAAAGCCACAGGTAATTAAATGAGATAATATCACCTGAATATTGCGCTATGCCTCTCATTTCAAGAGATCCTACCATATATAAGATGTATAGAATAGAGGGCATTTTGTCATATCAAAATGAGGCGGTAAAGCCTCAAACCATACACGTGTCCTTTAACTTTAATGTCACTCTGAAGTCAAACTTTAGATTTTTCTGAACTTTTTTGCCTGCAAAGTATCTACCTGCAGGACTTAACGGAGGCTGATGGCGTCTTTCAAATTCTAAAACCCTGTATTATGGAGCCATGTACGTAGGCAGAGGGAGAGGCAGGGAGGGAGGGTTTTATTCTGGATGTCATTTTATAGATATTTCCAAAAGCTCTCAGAGTTTAGACGAGTGAGCTTTCCCAGCTGGGGATATAAAGGGCTCAATCCAGCAGGACCAGCAGTAATTGAGCTAAAGCTGCTGTGGCAAACTGTGTGGGCTCGAAGACGATGCTCAGCAGAGGTGAGCATATCAGCAGAAAACCTGGGTGGTACGCCGAGAGGGAAGAGGAGTGCTGGTCAAGCACGAATTCCATTAGTTATTGACTCTTCCCTCTCTTGAAGTATCACATGTAGGGTAGCATTATCATCCCATGCATAAATAAGAGACCGAGCTCAAACCCCGAAGAGGCATCTGCTTACATTGGCAGTGACTATGAGACAGAGCCGTGAGGTTCAGTGGCGGGTCAGCCACGATAGGAGCTTTGAAAAGCAGGCGGAACCTCAGCATCTGTTGGAGCAGAGAAGCTTCTCCTCTTCGTGCCTGATTTCACGCCGTCTGATGCGAAGGGAGAGCAGTGTTTGGTTTTCTTTGATTGATCAACACGGAGAGGTGGTCTGGTGCTTAGGCACACACACACACATTTGACCTACACACAAACTCCCACTCACAATGAAAAGGGAGGCAGACAAGTACAACTTTTTTGCCATCTTTTTTCTTTTTTTAAAAAAAAAAAACTTTTTATTTTGTACTTTTTCCAAATTTATAGTACATACAAACAAAAATAAGAGAAAGGAACACAAAAGAAACAAACTAAACAGAATGAAACACACATAATCTGTGGGGTGAAGAAAAAACAAATTATACACATATGTAAAGAGAGGGGGGACTCTACCAGCCGGGGTATGCCCAAAGTACCGTCCTATCGATCCCGTCCCAAAAACACCATCCCCTTACATCCACACAAAGAGTGCCAGACAGCGCCCGATGTCTGGTCCTCTCCCCGATAGGTCCAGTTCCATCCGCAGTCTTAACATATTTGAACCCAGAGCGGGAAATAGCAGGGCCCCATTCTCTCAGGGCCCAGCCATCCGCCTCAAAGGGTCAAAAACCAGAAGCAGTTTGAATAAAAAAAAACATCCCAACGAAGAGGGGTCCATGCCTTATGGGGTTGAATGGGTCTTATAGGCTATCCATTTTGTCCAATGTTTTCGGCATTTGTCAGATTTCAGTCTCAATCAATCTTGCCATCTTTTTTTTAATCACACACAGGGAGAAGACAGAGGCAATGTGTGAAATGCACTTCACACACGTACACACACGCATAGTTGTTTGTCGCCAGCTCCTCCATTCCCTGGCTCCGATAAGAACCCGCCGTGCCGCCTCCTGGGTTTCGGCACCAATGTGGCGTGAATAAGGCACGGCGGGACCAAAGATGATAATTTAGAGCCATTTTATTGATTTTACATCGCACCACACACACACAAACAAACCCTGAGTCCCCGTGTTTTTAACTAGGCGGGCGTGATTAAGGATGCCGTGCAGGTGCGTCCGCCCTCCCTGCATGGCACCGCAGACCACGCCCCACCACACAATGTCTTTTTTTTTACTGAATATATTGCAGAATGTCACTTTTTTAAGTTACAAAAAATTTCATCGTGGCATTTATTATGTCAGTTTTCAAAGGTGGCTATCAACACAAAGAAAAAGTCCATGTATTTCTGATAATCAGTTTTAGGAAATTGCGCTCAGTGCCCATATTTTTGCTTTGGTAGGTATAGATAAAGGTACTGTGTGTGCTTTGTCTTAGAAAGTGCTTTGAGTGCTCAAATTGAATAGAAAGGCATTTATCAAAATTTGAAGCTTTTGTTGCTGAGCAGGTGTAGTTCGGTGAGTTTATTGGGTCTTTTTTGTGGAAACCAGTCACCTGTTAAACCAAAATAATAAACTCAAAGACACTAAAATGCTCCACAGAGTTAATAGGAAGCTCAGGGATCTATGCTTATGTGTTTTCTGAATATAAAAATAAAACAAAATACTTTAATGTATAATACTGGTTGATTTTTTTTTTCATTTTATGCCAGCTGCAAAACAGATGGAAGAGATGGTTTAAAGACCTATATGTATATGAGTTTCAGTTAAAGTCAGACAAACTGAAGAAAAAAAAGAACTTCCCTATTTTGTGTCCACTTGTGCCTGAAATGACCTCAACACACCACTTCTTAACAAAGCCAAACTGGATAACAAAAAAAGACCCTTACTTTTATTTTCTGACCACACAACCTGCACCACCCCAAAAACAACCACATGCATTAATCTATAGGGACACTTATTGGAAATCAGTGCGCTTTCCTTCCACGACTTGGATGGAAATTACAATTAAGTCACTTTTTGGCATCTTAATGGCTCAATGACATCAACAGTGACCAAGGAAAACATTCGAGCTTGAGAGAAGCTGCGGCTTATTATTGTAACCTTCTACGCCTGAGAATGGAAATTATAAATTGGAATTAGATGAATTGGAGTATGTAATAAAAACTGAACTAGAAACCACAAGAGAACAAAAGATGTCTTGAAGTCAAATGGCAGGCCGAGCCGCCGGCCAGACGTGTTGAAACTGTGTGGGAGAAGACAGTGGAGTATCACTGGGTGTTGAGGTTTTTAACCCCGAGGCTGCAAAGGGGAGCTAGTTTTCACATTGCATGGGAACGCCATCTTTAAACCTCATTATAATCATTTTGTACTGGTCAAAAAGACCTATTTGTGACCAGTAAAAGGCAGGTTTAATTCCCAGCAGGCTGTGCCTTAAATTCATGGAGAGATTGATTCCAACTAAGTGTCCCTTAAGGGTTAAAAGGGGAGAGGAATGGTGAGATACTGTTTCCATTTCTGGAGATCCTGGCCTATTTGACCAAAAACAATGTTTGAGGAGACGCTGGGAAAGAACTTTTATCCAACCTGATCCTCACCGTCTTGTTTCTGTATTGAAAAGTGACTTCATAACCCAAACCAGACAGAGCAGACAGGCCGCCCTTTATGAGCACCATCACGCTGGGAAACAAAAACCTTTCAGGGCGACGTGTGAATCTAATTCTGGCTGCTGTGTTTCCGTACTTTCCCTCGCTCTGCTCCTAATTTTAGAAAACTCAAAATCAACTGAGCCTGAACTCATCTGACAACTACACGCAACCCACCCGCCACCTTTGATGGCTACATAACTGCTGACGTTGGTGATCGTGACATCAGATGCAAACTGAAGTCATCGGTTCGATGCGCCGCAGATGCTGCATTGACAGTTTTGCAATACGAATCAAATGTTGCCGCGGTGACAGTCGGGGTCAGCTCGCTTTTTTGTGCTTCCAAATAAAAACACATGCGGGTGCTGTGCAGCGAGCAAATATTTATCCACCAGTTTTAATTAGCGCGGCAATTTCACTATGAAATTAAGCATCTCCATCATAACTCAAGCACTAACGCAGAAGCCTGCGCGCACAATACACAAGCCTGAAATTTGGAAGAAGAAATGATGTAAAAATAGCAACAATGTGGAAGCAATTTATGCTAATTAGGCTTTTATTTATGGTCCAATAATTGGGTGCATTTGAATTGTTGATGATGTTTTTTCTCCTTATTTTTCTCCCCCTGTGTTCCCCCATTGCTCTCCTTCTGAGAGAGAAGATCAAAGCGGGCGCACTTCAATAGATGTTAATGGTGCATGGCTGTCGTCTTAGTCCTGAGTGGCCGAGATCTCTCCAGTGAAAGAAAAACAGCCAATTTAGGTCTACGTGGACACAATTAGCACAATTTATGTGTGCCTTTCACGACAGTACTCCCGTTTAACCCAAGAGAGGGGATCAGCATTCATGTTGTAACTATGATTTTCGTAACCTTTACCTCTCTGTGCCTTTTCCGCTGCATCCGAGGACTATAGATCAAATTGCTGGCAGATGCGTTACAAGCACTTGAATTGAAAGTGAAGCTAATTCAAAAATAACCTGCATGCTTCGGTAGCACCGCCGCAGGAACATGATGAACTGTGTGATAAATGTTGGAACGGAGAACTTGTAGTTGAGAAATTACGTTTTGTCTAACACAACAGCAATCACATGCAACTCATCCTTCAAAACGTCCTGCCGGTTAGCCCACCCACAGAAGTTTCCCTCTAAAAACAGGGAAGCAAATCAATTTTTTGTGTGTGAGTGTGTGCGTGTGTATTTTCTTTGCGTTGCTCCGCCGTAGCCCGAGGCAGTGCTTTTACAGTCCCTCTCCCTCCTGAATTTGAATGAGCAAAAATGGTGCAACCCGACCGAGTGGAGGAAACAAGGTGCATTATGTAGGTGGGAGGTAACCGTGCCATTGAGAGACAATTAGCATGAAGCCCAGACCTTTGGAAATGGCGCGGAGGCTGCCGAGAGTGGGCCTGACAGAATGAAAAGATTAAGACTTGAGAAAAGATAGCAGGGCATGGGAAAATCCAAAAGGAAGCAGGCCACTAAAGTAGCCAATGAGCAAAGGAGGGACAATGAGGCAATGAGCATTTTTTTTTTCTTTTCTGTGGAAATTTATGTGCTCCTATCAGCTGCCAAGTGTGAGCACATTCCTCCATACCTAAAAAGTGGCATTTGTTTGTACGTGACTTTTGTTTCGCTCTGCATATAGATGCCAGTCTGTCAGGAGCGTGAAAGACAGGCAAAGTGGGGGCTATTGCAAACTATTCAACTCCAAAATTCCATCAGGTGTTGGCAGAAATGGGGATCTGTTTTAGATTGGACTAACTGATGTGCCATTGAAAGGCCCATATTGTGCTAATTGCTTTAATGAGCCGCTTGTTCACATGTTGTTCCATTTTCTGCGAGGAATTCCAAATTAGCAGGTCAGATAAATTCAATCTGTAGTTCCATCCTAATAACGTCATTCTGTCAACTCCCGATCCTCCCAACATAGTCAGTTTCAAATTTATGAAATAGATTATCTCTACTGGTGCTGTGGATTGGGACATTTAGGATTTTTTGTTTCACTTACAGACCTCATAACTAATAATCATCCCGTGCTACAGTCTGGAAATGAGTGCAGATGAAGTAAGAGTTACAGCAAAAAGAGCAGTTACAGCTGTCTCTGTGTAAACAGCGTGAGAGCTGTTTACTGCATGTGCATTCATGCACCTGTGTGTGCGAGAGAGAGAGTTTACGTACGTGCTTCACACACGTTCACACTCTCGCAGCAGCGTGCACGCAGAAACACTCGGCTTTCATAAACATCACAACAGCAGGCTGCGGAGAAAATGTGGTAATTGCATACAGTGCAGAGCAGCTGTTTCTGTGGTTCATAATGTGCTGTCGCTGAGAGAAGACTTCAGCATCACATTAGTGTGGGTCGCTGAGCCCAGCCTGAGAAATAACCACGATGCGAAACTGTGTCTGGTTTCTCCATAGGGGGAGAGACAATCTCAGTTTAAACAATTAAAATCAATGGGTGGCATATTTGAGAAATTTTTACTTTGGGTTCAAGCTGACTTTGCACTCATTTGATGAAGAGTTTTATTCTAACTTACTGTTATTATTAAATCAAGTCAAGATTGATCCTTAATTCTTTTATAATAGTAAAAAACTAGAAAGATAAGGCTTTAGCCTAAAGCTAACACCAGCTTGACCCACTTTTATGATGTCTGCAATGTTAGTTATCGCTGGCTAATTAACATTTACCAGGGACCTGAGTGATGCACTGCATCAAAAGCAAGGGATTCACTAGAAAATAGTGGACTTATTATAGCATAATCACAATTATGCCCTGGCTAAATTACATGACATTTCTGCAATTTGATGCTTTTAGGCACGTAGATATAGTCAAGTTGAAGTTCAGACTGAGCATCAGAATGGGGAAGAAAGGTGATTTAAGTAACTCTGAATGGGGATTGATTGTTGTTCTCGAGGTTCAAGGTTCTTTTATTTGTCATTGAACAATATACAATGACTTAAAAAAAAACACTGCCTAAAAAAACATGGCTGGTTTCAGAGGTCGAGTGAGCAGCAGTTCTTTGGGTGAAAATGTCTTGTTGATGCTGGAGGTCAGAGGAGAATGAGCAGACTGGTTTGAGCTAATAGGAAGTCAACAGTAATTCGACTAAACACTTACCACAGCAAAGAAGTACAACATGCTGAAGGCTGAAGCGGAGGGGCAACAGCAACAGAAAGATCAGGAAACAGGTGAAATCTGCACGGACAGGAATTAGGAATTAAAGCAGCTCTGAAGGTAAAGAGAGACCCAAACTGGTGCAAGCAAGGTGTATCTAATAAAGTGTCTGGTGTGTGTATAAGGTTGCCATTAGAGAGAGACCTAAAGATCATCTGACTTCTTATGGGCAGGACTTGGCCACAACAACGAGAAAAAACTATGTCTAAAAGGAGGAGATATTTTTTTAAAGGAAAATTTTCAGTGCTCCATCGATTCTGACTTCCCACGGGCCCCATGCAGCTCCATTTGGGAAAAAAAAATCATGGAATGCCTGAGGACAAACATATCGACAGTACATAATAAGTGTTTTAGAGCTGTCCAATTTTTCTCTGTGGTCACTTGGTCTCCAAACCCAATCAAAAAACCAGGAACCAAACCCACAAGCAATTGAATGAGAACATATTTACAAGGAGAAAATGCTAAATTCCAGCTCCACAAACTCATAAAAGGCTTCATTTCAATAACAACAAAACCATAGAAAGTCGCACAGAATTCACAAGCTCTTAGAGAAATAAAACAACTGAAGCACTTACCAAACTTGTTCAGTTTAATAACATAATCTACTCAATAAAAAAGTTACAAAGATTACAGAAAATACTGGAACTCTTCAATTCAAGTTTAATTCTGTCCTAAGAAATGTATTTACACACTACTCCCCAAACTACAACCTCAAGCTTTTTGATTTTTAGCATGAAGGCCATTTAATCTGCTCTTGGAATCGGCTCTTATCATGGCAATAAATTGACTTTCCACAGGTTTTACCTGCATATAGATATTGCCAGCCACATTGCCAGAAATGAAACAATAGTATAAAGCATAAATATAAAGTAGACTAGATGAACTCTTATGAGCACGCACTTGGCGACAGTGGGAAGGAAAAACTCTCTTTTAACAGGAAATAAACCTCCGGCAGAATCAGGCTCAGGGTGAGGTGAACATCCGCCTGGAACGGTTGAAGATGAGAGCAGAGGGAGATGGGACAAAAGGCAAACTATGGGAGAAGAGCCAGAGTTTAACAACTACTTAAATAACTAGCAACTACTACTTAAATAAATACAGTAGAGGCATAAAATACACAGAGAGTAAAAAGAGATGTGTGAAGTACAAACACTCAACATTGGACGGCCACAGCAGCTCAAGCTTATTGAAGCATTACTAAGGGAGAGCTTGGGGTCATCTGACTGAGCAGTAACTATAAGCTGTACCAGAAAGTAAAGTTGTAAGACTAGTTTTTAACGTAGAGAGTGTTGCTTTGCAGTTGAGCAGAAAAAGAAAACGCAGTTGCTTCAAATCAGCTTGGAATTTTCCAGATTTAATAACATAAAACCTCCTTTTTAAAGGTTTCGTCAGTGCATTCAGCACGTTTGTTCTTCGTGAAGGATGGGCGCAACGTGTTTCGGTGTGAAACCCTGAACGTTGTTTGTTTACCGTGAAAACTCCGCTGGGTACCCTCAGCAAGAAACCGAAAGCTCAAAGCTGCTGCTCCTTTCTGCGCTCTGATCCTCTCGATTTCAATTCATCTTTATTGTCCCTGTGGGGAAATTTTTCCTTGTAGCCAGAAGCATAAAAGCATATAACACAAACATACAAAGCATAGCGCGAGACTCAGGAGTCATAAATCCCTGTGTTCATCATCCAGAAAGCAGCATTCACATATAAATATATTAACAATGTCCTTCTCAATTTCTCCAAGGCAGAAAAGTCTGCATGACAACTACACAGTCTTATTTACAACGTGTGCGACATGGCACTAGAATGGTTTTTGTGTAATGTAAATCTGAGGAGAGGTATCCCTGTACTACCCTGCTACAGAAAATAAACATTTTTTTCCTCCACTCTTCTGCTGATGGTTTGTGATTGTGGTTTGGACCAAGCAGTAACAACCTCCCTCAGTTCATCACGGATGTTTGTTTTGCTGAATTAAGATCCTGGCAGCAGAAGTAGCATTGTTTTCTGTTCTCAGCAAGCTTCTCCTGTACTCAGCACAATAAAAGAAATACTACTGTCCTGACCGAATCTGCAGCACACACACACACACACATGTACACACACACACAGCTCTGAGGTAAGCTGCAGAACATAGAAAAGCACACTCAACAACGGAGGATCTTATGGCACTAATTTTATTTGGTGTCAATAAACTTGAAACTGAAGCACTCAGTTTCATTTCCTAGTAGTTGCTGAAGTGTAATTAAATAATCCACTTCCTCAATCTAAGGCTAATCTTGACTAACCATGATTGAGATAACTGCACTGTAGCTATTAAAGCTTTAGATATAATTGCTGGCCCTGAAGCTTTCAAATGAACTCTTCGACATTATATAAAAATAAAGCCTTTTTCCCTTTTATTCTCCCATTAAAGTGCAGCTGAGGCATTCAAAGTGGCTGTTATCAGTGGCTAAAAGAGAAGTAAACATTTAGATAGCCGGTCCACCCACACCAGGCATACTTGGCCACACGGAGACATCTGTGCGTGTCGTGTTATATACCGATCCTTGAGTTTTGGCCGTGCTTGTAAGATTCGCTTGTTGACCATCATGTATGCAGTGTTTTTGTGTGTAAGCATGATTAATTCGTGGCAGACCCCTCCCATGGAGCCGGAGCTGTGGTCCAAACAAATTGAGTGTGATTAAAGCGCTGCAGCCGCAGAGTTTAAAAACTCTGAAGAAGACTCTATGAGAAAATCCACCCTCGCGGATCTGGTCGTACGTACTGCCATGTGTCATCGCTGCTCGCCTTTGCTGTATGAGTCAAGAAACGAAAACCTGACTGTTTCATGAGTATGATGGCAACCTTTGTTTTTCAAAACAAAAATCCCACACTGCTTTGCAGCAGAACGGAGAAAAGCCGCACAACAAAATAAATAACCCCAAATGATGATAAATTCTAAAAACCAGAGCCTGACTGTGATGCATTTCCTGAAATTTTTCTACATTTATGAAATTTGTTTTAGAATATGTGGGCATCCTCAAGCTTCACTCTGTAAACAGTAGATAAACAGAAATAGTAAAGATGACAGTATGAAAACTATAAAGATGATGCAAAGTGTTGCTTTGCTTCAAAGCCGTCATCAATGACAAAGTAAAGCTTTATCTTTTAGTGCGCTGCTTTAAAGTTTTTCAGATCAAGTATGCCAGGGTTAACGGAGGTAACATTTATTTATTTATACAGAATAAGGTAGAAGAAATATCAACTTTGTGCTGTAGTATAAGTCAAATGAGAAAAGGAGAGTGCCTGAGATCATTGAGATACAGTGGCTTGCAAAGTATTCGGCCCCCTTGAACACATTTTGTCACATTACAGCCACAAACATGAATCAATTTTATTGGAATTCCACGTGAAAGACCAACACAAAGTGGTGTACATGTGAGAAGTGGAACGAAAATCATACATGATTCCAAACATTTTTTACAAATAAATAACTGTAAAGTGGGGGGTGCATAATTATTCAGCCCCCTTTGGTCTGAGTGCAGTCAGTTGCCCATAGACATTGCCTGATGAGTGCTAATGACTAAATAGAGTGCATGTGTGTGTAATCTAATGTCAGTATAAATACAGCTGCTCTGTGATGGCCTCAGAGGTTGTCTAAGAGAATATTGGGAGCAACAACACCATGAAGTGCAAAGAACACACCAGACAGGTCAGTGATAAAGTTATTGAGAAATTTAAAGCTTAGGCTACAAAAAGATTTCCCAAGCCTTGAACATCCCACGGAGCACTGCTCAAGCGATCATTCAGAAATGGAAGGAGTATGGCACAACTGTAAACCTACCAAGACAAGGCCGTCCACCTAAACTTACAGGCCAAACAAGGAGAGCGCTGATCAGAAATGCAGCCAAGAGCCCATGGTGACTCTTGGACGAGCTGCAGAGATCTACAGCTCAGGTGGGGGAATCTGTCCATAGGACAACTATTAAGTCGTGCACTGCACAAAGTTGGCCTTTATGGAAGAGTGGCAAGAAGAAAGCCATTGTTAACAGAAAACCATAAGAAGTCCCGTTTGCACTTTGCCACAAGCCATGTGGGGGACACAGCAAACATGTGGAAGAAGGTGCTCTGGTCAGATGAGACCAAAATGGAACTTTTTGGCCAAAATGCAAAACGCTATGTGTGGAGGAAAACTAACACTGCATATCACTCTGAACACACCATCCCCACTGTCAAATATGGTGGTGGCAGCATCATGCTCTGGGGGTGCTTCTCTTCAGCAGGGACAGGGAAGCTGGTCAGAGTTGATGGGAAGATGGATGGAGCCAAATACAGGGCAATGTTGGAAGAAAACCTCTTGGAGTCTGCAAAAGACTTGAGACTGGGGCGGAGGTTCACTTTCCAGCAGGACAACGACCCTAAACATAAAGCCAGGGCAACAATGGAACGGTTTAAAACAAAACATATCCATGTGTTAGACTGGCCCAGTCAAAGTCCAGATCTAAATCCAATCGAGAATCTGTGGCAAGATCTGAAAACTGCTGTTCACAAACGCTGTCCATCTAATCTGACTGAGCTGGAGCTGTTTTGCAAAGAAGAAGATTTCAGTCTCTAGATGTGCAAAGCTGGTAGAGACATACCCTAAAAGACTGGCAGCTGTAATTGCAGCAAAAGGTGGTTCTACAAAGTATTGACTCAGGGGGCTGAATAATTACGCACACCCCACTTTGCAGTTATTTATTTGTAAAAAATGTTTGGAATCATGTCTGATTTTGATTCCACTTCTCACGTGTACACCACTTTGTTTTGGTCTTTCACGTGGAATTCCAATAAAATTGATTCATGTTTGTGGCTGTAATGTAACAAAATGTGGAAAAGTTCAAGGGGGCCGAATACTTTTGCAAGCCCCTGTATTTGTGGAAATGGAACAAACAGTGAGGCAGAGGTGGAGGTTGGAGTTTAATGACTACATTCTGGCAGTGTGTGCAGTCCATTGAATTAATTTCATATTTACATAAATTTAAAATGACATAATTATAGTAAATTATATTTATATAGTGCCAAACAATAGTCACCTCAAGTCACTTTATATTGTAAGATAAAGACCCAACAATAAAACAGAGAAAACCGCAGCAATCAGATGACCCACTGTGGGCAAGCACATGGTGACAGTGGGAAAGAAAAACTCCCTTTTAACAACCGTTGGGGCAACCAACTGTTGTGACCAGTTGGGGGTGAGGGGAAGAAACAGCAGCTGATGTGAAGCAGAAGTGAGTTGTGGGTAATATTTATAGGGCACATGGGGACCACAGGTGACCAGATGAGCATTATTCTCTTGTGCTCTTGAGTGAAAGTTCTGCACTGTAACAGGAAGTATAACAAATAAATGAGAAAAAGATCAATCTGATGGGTCCCAGGATGCTGTTGATGCATTAATCAGATTATGAACATTTGTAAATGTTACATAGAAAAGCATAGGAAAAAATGTTGTGAATGAAGCTTGTAGTGTAGATCAGAGTAAAAGGGTGAATAAGAACCATTACATTTAAACTCGGGTAAGAGTTGCTATAGTTTAGTTGCAGTTAGTTTAAAATTATTTAACTAAATATCAGAGTCCAAACTAAATCTAAGGGTTTTAACGCACATTTGCTTCATGTGTTAAGAAAACAACTGATTTCCTCCATTGCTGAAAATGAGTTCAAGCATCAAATGTTGCTTTTAAGCCGAAATTAGTGAGGATCAAAACTGGATATTAAGTTGCAACCTTGTGACTCATTTCAGTGCTGGACCTCCAATTACTGCCATGATTTATTACAGATTCAGATTTTTATTTGATTCGTGTGTTTTCCAAACTTTAGCACATCTCAAGCAGCTCATCTAAACTCAAAGTCCGCTGATTGCTTATTCTGGAGCTTACAACCCCATCACATGATCCTCGTTATTAGAGTTTTTAGCACTTTTTCCTACCATCATTTTCAACATTTTTATAGCAAATGAGCAAACAATTCATAATAGAGGGGGAAAATGAACTGTTACTGTTTAACAAAATAAATCAGTTTTATGATGTTGAAAAACATTTGTACTCATACTTAAGGCTGATTCTGTCTTGTGCAATAATGTTCTAAATAGCTGTGTTTTATTCCAACCAAAGTTGATGTAAAATATACCAACATATGCTTTTTAAGAGCACAGAAACTGTTGGGAGTACAGTGTGTACTCAAACAGTGTATACAGAGTTATATGTATGACTCTGATGGTTGCCAAACATGCAGTGAGTTAACCGGCACTTAACTCAGCAGCATCTTCCTGAAATACAAAACAAAACAAAAGTCAAAAATTGCTGAAGCAGCAGAATATCACACTTGGGATCACAAACAGATGTGCTGCCTCTGCAGAGCCTGACAGAGTGGCTCCCTGACAGTGCAGCGACACAGCCAGGGGTCTCCTGGTGACAATATCGTCTGTTTAGCATCCATCACACACTTCTATAAATGTTCTCAAGCTGGTGGCAACCAGAGCCGAGTTTAATCCAGGGCCCTCGGTGCTGGAGTAAAACCGCAGGGTTTTACAGAGGAAGAAAGGAGCTTTTCCAAAGATGGGACAGTCATCATCTTCCTCACACAACCACGCACAAACATCTATCTTTCCCTTTCATTTCCCAACAACTCAGACTCCTCGCAGAAGCTTTCATGTGTGTTGAAAGGCATCAGCTGGCTGCAGTACACACAGCATTAAAGAACACTTATCGAAGGCGAGCCTCGCAGCTTTGATGCAGATGTGAAATGAGAAACGAGAGAGCCCCGAAGATCGGGGCATAACATGAGGAGCATCAGTGTCGTTTCACGTGTAAGCCTTCAGAAGACGGACTGGTGATTTGTCCATCCTGCTGCAGAACAAAGACCTGACTAACAAGGGGACATGTAGTGAGTTGTCCGATGGGTACTGAGGATACTGAACAGAGGAGGATGTGAATAATCTAACCACTAATTGTCATTCATTTCTTATATATATATTCATGCCCAGCAAAACCGCTCAATAGAACCATCAATGCACATAATAACAATGACCTTTTAGATTATTTTAAAGGGAGATATTGTCAATATTAATGTAACGGATCCATTTAATTATCAGTCAGAGCTTTACTCAGCCTGCAACACTACCTTTACAATGTGCTTTGTGACTCAGAGGGGTGATTTTGACAACAGTGAGGCTATTTAGGTGTTTCTTTAAGTAAAAATGCTTGCAAAAGTTCAGCAGTAGAAATTTCCCTTAATTAAAAACTTAGGCTTTGAACCTTTCAGGAAAGCGAGACAGTGTCTTTGGTGAGATTTTGTCCTTTTGTGTCTGAAAAATCTGTGTAAATCACTGCAAGTCCTCTGATTAATATGTTTTTGTCCTAACTGGAGAGGTTTCATTTCACAATTTGGCTCAGGAAGGCTCAGAGAAGTGATTTATCAGTATGAAATGCGACAGGCTCTGCAGTCATCACATCCCAACATGAACTGAACATTTAAAGGAGATGGATTTGTTGGACGGCAGTCATCACCACCATCATGAAAGCACCAAATGTGATGCAGCATGAGAAAAGCCATCGAAAGACGCGGCCTGAGAATCCCAGCTGTGCAATGACAAAATCGAGAACATCCGACTTCTCCAAACATTTCCGATGTTTGCTATCTTAACTTCGCTGTCTCTGCATATATTTCAAAAGTACGTCAAAATCAAATGTATTGAACCGTGTCTGATACTTAAACTGTAAATAAACAATGCACAAATCATCGTCCTGCTCAGCACAGCCACACACGCCTGTGGTGCAACGTGACCAGTCAGTCAGTAAAATCTGTTCCATCAGTGGTATTTGTAACATTTCTGTCTTTGGCCAGAGATAACGCTGCCTTTACACCTAATGAGGTTTATATCAAAAGTTTAATCCTTTATGAATGTGCTACTATTGAGTATTTGCATTTTTTATAAAAAATAATAAATAAAAGAACTGACACAGTTACGTTAAACATAGATAAATGAAATGTGTTTTTGCATTTTAACCTAGAAGTTTTTAAATATAGCAAACATAGAAAAGTAAGTAGGGAAAATGTTGCATTTTGACCAGATTTGTGACCACTAAACACATTAACTTGTACAATATTTTGGAAGTTTGACTTGTTCCAAGGACTTTGGACCAAGTCACACTGGCCTAGTTGTGAAGGGTTGCTGGAGGTTGATAGCATTCACTGGGAAAATAATTGCCAACAGTCAAAGTCATGCAGATCTACAGACCGGTCAGTGACTCCCTTGCAACAATCATATATTCCCCAACCAGGCGGCAAAAACTTCCCTGTGATTACTTTGGTCGCTGGCATATTGCTGCGCTGCTGGTTGGAAGGGAAGACAGACTGACAGACTTGTCTGCAAAACAAAGTTCAGCAACTCTCCAAGCTGCAGTGAAACTCTTAACATTGTGATGCAAACTGGAAATGGAGACGGTGCCTCAGCGCATACGCTAAATTGGATACGATACAGAGAAGATTAGCATGGCCCCTGCGCAAGGATGACACGCAAATTCGTGAAGAGTAATTCAGTCAATGTGTTTTAAAAGCTGCAACTAGAAGTTTTGCAACTTTTTACTTTGAAGTTGACCCTTCTCCATTTCTCATTCGGATGATATGTTTTCAAATTTTACTAATACAGTTGTAGTTAGCAAGCATTTGCAGACAAACATGAAAACTACAGGCAATCATGGCAATCTGTGAGCAACCAAAGATTCATAGGGAGGTTTTTGGTGCAGTGCCTTCTTTGCAACCAGTTTCACTCAACAAAAGCCAGCCATGTCCAGCAACTACTGCCAGCTAATCAGGGAATACACACTTTTTCAAATACATGATATAACTGCGGTTGCATTCTGTCCAATATGGCAGCCGACTCTTGAGCAATGTGTGCATGATGTCACATGAGAAACCTCAATAAAGACCAAAAACATTTTGAAATCAGCCTCAAGTGGGCCAACACCTTCCAAAGACACTTTCCCCCTTTATTTCTTTAGTCTATCTTCTTTAATTTTCATGGTAAACATGCTTGATTTGGACATTTCTCACATTTTAGGAGATATTCTGCATCAATTTTGTCTTAGTTTAAATAGCATAGAGGGGGAATTAAAGCAAGGAGAAAAAAAAAAGGATGACAGGGGTCAACTGGGAATGTTGTGCATGCTGGACTGCAGCCAGGATATGCTAACCGAACATAATAATTCACTTACTTACATCTATTGAAGGACACATTCCCTCTGAGATATAGCTTTATTGGGGCTTTTTTACAGTTGTTTTGATGTTGGGTTGTTCACCCTCAGCGTCTGTCCAGCACACATCCACACTCACGGTCCATTAGCATCGACTAATGAGAAAAGGAGTGACATGTGTTTTTTGATCCCGCAGTGAATGTGCTTTTAATTATCATGAGCCCTTTAATGCAAACCTTTGGAGGCACTGTTGCTGCATCAGGAGACTGAAGCTCAAAATAATCAATCTTTATAAACAAGCTTTGGGAGGATTTTGTTGTGGGGACGAGACGCTGTTCTAAGAAAGTTACTCAGAGCTCAGTGCCATGTCCTTTTATAAACATACGTGAAACTCTTGAGTCAACGTGGAAATCATTTTAACGGGAATCATGTTTTGATGACATGTGTGAGAAAAAGAAAGGAGGGGAGCTCCCTGGGAAATCCAACAACGCCTCTTTCACACCTTCGTTCGAGTTCATGTGAAGCTCTGCAAAATGCATTATGGCTGACTTGCACACACGTGATTTCTTTTCTGCATGTCTTTCCAAAATGAGAGTTGCAATCATGGTAGCGTATTCTATAATTGTGTCATTACTAACACAAATAGCCTAATGCTTACTGAAATAACAGGCAAGTGAGCTGACAGGAGTAACAGATGCTGTATTTTCTTAAGGGCCACGTCCTATAATGTAACATGCAGTTTTTGCACTCAGGACATATGCCACAATTAATCCTTAAACACATCATAAGCTCCTTCTGCTGTTCACCAAAGTCAAGGAGCCATGTGGAAAACATCCAAAAACAGCAGGACACCCCTCCCAAAAAGACACGCATACACATCACGTCACAAAACCAACCCCCAAGAAAATCAGGAAGACAGATTCATGTCAGTTTTCATGAGTGTTTCACATCCTTGTGCACTGTAGAACAATGTTCCCTTTAGGTATACACGCTTCTTCTTCTTCTTACCTATAGAGAGGATGGTGGGGGGACTTTGCTCCTGAAGTTGCCTCTGCCCGATGTCTCAGAGCCCCCACCGTCACACCAGAGAAGACACTGTAAGGTTTGTTTGAATTCATCTCCCACTCACTCGTCCCACTACCCACCCAACTCCTCATTATCATTGTTTTATTATCTCAGCATTGGAGTGGTAGAACCTTTTCAAAGAGGCTTAGGTCAACAGATTTCTCTGCAAGACCGAGCCCCTCGTGGTATATTACCCAGATTCAGGCTGTCACTCTTCACGGGGTTCATGGCTCCCTGCCTTTTCTCTTGTGGCCTCTCTCCCCTCGATGATGGAGCAGATAAGCATGTTGCATGCTGAATCACTGAGCTATGACAAGAAAAAAAAGCCTTTCTGCTCAATAAGACAGATGTAAATAATTGTTGAAAGCAATATAGGGCCCTGCGTCGTGGAGTCCGCTTGATGTTTTGTTTGGCTGCGAGTGAGGTGGCTCAGTTTCGTTCGGGTCCTGAATTGCCTTTTCAAATGTTTAGTTGAGACTCTGCACAAATGAAAAACTGCACAGACTGAGGCAAAAATACAGAATAACTTACCACCCGAATGATTTGGGAAGGGGTGTAATCTGAGCATGAAGGTGGCTATTTTTAAAAACTGCCAACGCTTACATGCATCTAAATGAAAGGAGGAGGGGAAAAAGAGAAACAAAGCACATTTAAATAAATACTTTTTTTATTCTGTTATTGGCTTTTTACAGGTACAAAGCATACAGCATGTTATAGTTTTATCAAAAGTGGAAAATACTGATGTTACATTTGTAACAAATGTAAAAAATAAGTCTTCAATCTTACTTTCCCCGAAAGTAAGAACATACATTTCAGCATATGAAAATATTCATAAAAACACAGCTTAAGTAATTTAAGTTAATAAACAGTACAAAAATGTAGAAACCATACATGTCAAAATAATGAACAGGGACGCCAACATCAAGACAAATGATTCCATGATTGCTCATGAATTTAAAAAAAAATGTACACAAGTTCATAGTGTTTTAGTTGGGGTCATGTTTACAGGATTCATACATCATCATCATCATCGTTGCCTGAAAACACTTGGCTGGTCTGACAATGTGGTTTTGTGACTAACGACACCCTCACCATCATCCCTCCTGAAAAATCTCCTCTCTTCCTGAACTTGGGCCCAAAAACCAGAATAGTTCTGTCCCGTACTGAAATCCTCAAATGTCTGTAAGGCAGGGGGCTTGATTAAATCTCACTTTTGGAGCGTTTAGCCAGTCGTCTCTAAGAAAACACACCAGGGCAGGCAAACGGACAGACACAGAGGGATCATAACATCGGTGGGGTCTGCAATACCGTGCGAGCAAAGCAACGTTCATACTTTTACACTGAGGGCTGTGTCCCCTCACCTACAGGTGCAGTTAGATCAAACACACATGCTTCCTTTTAAGTAAATTAGAAAAATGACCCTAAAAAGACAGAAACTGGGAGATTTCTCTTGCTCTATGGAATTCTCTTCCTGTGAGTTTTTAAATTATCTACTCTCTTATCTCTCCACTGCGAATGTGACAGAAGGTTCTGGAAAGGAGAAGCAGTATTGGTAATAAAGAACAGAAGTGTTTAATCAAGATAATGTGAATGGAGTTTTGCAGTCACCAAATTGAATTCAGACATGGACTTCTTTCTTCAGTGTCAGTGGATATGTTGTAATGAGGCCTCAGAGAGATGAATGCACGAATGTACAGTCTGAACCTAGAAAAGACTGGTAAACCGTTCCAAGGTGGCTCACGATGAAATCTGTTCTTTTACAGGTGCCATTTTTCTGCCTTACTGCATTAAAAGTCGTCTTATTATTTTGAGTTATGCAAAACACATGAAGTCCAATGTTCTCTGGAAATGTACAGTCTTCTTCTTTTTTTTTTTAATTGGAGAACGACACCATATTGTACAACATTGTAATAAATAGTCTCATACATATTGCTCAGCTTCTCCTTCATTAAGAATGGTCACTGAGCCATCTCCACTGTTCATTTCAATGTCTTTTGCTGCCGCATTCTCGGGAAGCAAGGCTAAGTCCTTGAACACATCTACATAATGTCCAAAGCCAGGGCCCCAGTTCAACAGATTGTCCCAGTTGAAGCCACCGGCTTGCTGACCCAGTTTGTGGGGTAGGGTGTAGTGCTGGTCAGTAGAGGGCATCTGGGCAACGCCAGGCCCTCCTTCTGCCCTCCGACTTGAGTAACGCCTCTGTTTAAGCCTCCCGCCGTAGTCCTCGTCATCAGCGTCTGACTCGTTGACTTGCGAGAGCTTGGGAACCCGGGAGCTGTAGGACACAGGCTTCTCCCGGTCATACTCCATCTCTGAGCAGGTGAAGGAGTCATGTGAGTCACTTTCTGAAGAGGACTCTGGGGCAGGAATGCCGTCAGCGGGGTTACGAACCCTTGACAGCGGCCTGCGGCAGTCCTCCTCTGAACTGGAGCGCCCGTGGTCAGCGCTACAGATGCTGGGGTTGCGTGGACGTGGAGTGTTAAGCCGCTCCACTTCCTCGATGGACAGCCCCACAGGAGGCCCCGTCTCCAACGGGATCTGCTCGATCGGCTGCTTCAGCCGACTGCCGGGCCTCGAGGTGTGGCCGTGGCCGGCCATGGTTTGTGGACTCTTGCTGCGCCTCCCCAACCGGGTGGCGTAGTTGAACATGGGTGGCGGTTGGCACATATCATTGTGCAGATCCAGCGGGCTGCCCTCACGACGAGCCAGGTTGAGTTCTCTGGTGGGAGTGTTTCGGTAGAAGGAGGAGGGCTTTGTGAATGGGGCTGGAGAGTGTCTGGAGAGAGGGTTTGGAGTAGGACAGGCTGAGTGGGAATGGCTGAGGGGGGTGGATCTCAGTGCTTGGGTGTACTGAGGCTGGTAGGTGTAGCTTGTTGCTCCGAGAGGTAAGGGAGATTGCCTGGCGAAGCCCAGCGGGCTGTGTCTCTGGATGGAAAACTTGGGCGTGTGACTGCGAAACTGCTTGTAGTGTTGGATGATGTCAGCATCCGAAGGAGCGATACTGCTGGCATTGTCTATATCGTAATGTTCAATATCTGCCTCTGGGGCATTGCAGGGGGCACAGGGAGCACTGGGGACCGTCTCGTTGTTGTGAGGAATGTCTGTTTCATCATAGATCAGGTAAGGGTTTTCCCTCTCAATGATGTCTGGTTTGGGGTTCCCTTCCGGTTGCTTCCGTACCGTCATGTCATCTCCATATGGTGGGATGTTATCTGGGTCATCGAATGCTACATTCTCGCTACCCTTCTTCTTTTTCTTCTTCTTCTTCTCCTTGGGTTTCTTTTCCTTGGGTTCCTTTGGCACTTTGGTCTTGTTGCGGTCCTTGCAATGGTTGCACAGGATCAGGCTGAGCACCACCAAGGCAAGGACAGTGGCACAGCTGCCAACAATAGCTGGCACCGCCCAGATGGGAAGGACCATTGTCTCTGATGTGGGACTGGGGCTGCAGACAAATCCACCATTATTCGCCGTGTTGCACACGGTACCCTGAGGGCACTCGACTCCCAGACAGGCCACCAGGGTCTCACAAGTCTTGCCTGTGTAGAGCTCGGAGCATACACAAGTGAAACCAGAGTGGGGGTCCGGCACGCAGCTGCCTTGGTTCTGGCAGGGATTAGAGGCACAGTCGCCAGGCGGGACACACTGGTATGTGTACCACTGGTTGACGCACATGAGGCCATCCCAGCATGGATTGCTCTCACACAGGTCGGGACCTCTGCAGCCTATTTTGACGGATGAACTGGTCTTGGTTAAAGTGACGAGGCTGTGCTCTCCCATAAATGGCAGGTTCTCTCTGTTGTACTTCACGTAAGCCAAGCAGCCGTCAAAACCTGTGGACAAAAAGAAGAAAAGAAAGGGCTCAGATAACAAGAAACAGCCAACAGCAGCTAACAGGGACATTACAGTGGCCTGAAGGGGAATTGCTTCTGACTGCCACCAGACCGACTGTTTGTTTTTTTTCAAAACGTCTGCTGAAGCTGGATTGCTTCCTCATAAATACCAGGAACTGGCAACTATAATAAGAGCTGAAGGAATTTTGTTTAGATGGGTAATTGGTTCAAGCTTAGGATAAAAAGATTTTCATCATGGAAAGCACCTCCTCCAATGAAAAAAATAGAAAAATCATATTCTAAAAACTGGCAGAATAAATCACTGGTCAATTTAAGAGAAGAAATATGAAATATTTTATAACAGAGAATCCATCGTCAGAGGCATTATAGCTTCAAGACATCCATCTGGGTTGGATGAACGTCTCTGTGTCCCATTTAATCTCTTGCTTTGTGTGTTGCCTAACAGTGCTGCCTCACTGGTGCAATTACATTTTTATTGAATTTATCCCAGTGCAGATTAAATCCATTTGTGTCTTTTCATTAGCCCTCAGAAAGTGAGTACACAGCGCTACACAAATGCTCAGATACACACTGAGTTAGGGGTTGGGTTCACAAACAGTCTGCCACAGATCTGCGTGCTGCTGAGAATATGTTTTTTTTGAAATATGCCCCAGTCTTTGTGTAAAAGAGGTTGACAAATCATCCAAATTGCTCATTTTTACCATATTAGTCCATAGTATTAGGTTAGTTTTTCCCTCCCCTGAAACCCTGAAATTTACTGTGCTGCATTACCTCCTCCTGGAAACCCTCTCTTTCACCTTTTCCAAACTGTTCTTAACTCATGCTCGAGGACATCTGATCTGTGATTTAAATCTAAACTAAGAAAAGAGTCGATGAGGCTCCGCAGACAGACGTTCCAAGGCGAAGTCAGATTAAATTATAATTAGTTATTTTGTCCATGAATGATACTCTGATAAAGAAACATTTATTTAACTACTGTAAATTCATAACTTAATCTTCGCAGCGTCAAATAGAAATAGATTTCAGGCCAGTTACTCAGAGTCTTGTTGGATCGCCACCAAATATGGTCAGCAATTCAAAGAGCAGACTATTAATTCATATGCAGGAGAAAAAAAATGGGTACTGAATTCATAAAGATTCACGAGCTCACGTGTGCTGTCACATACTTGTGCTATATGTCCATGCACACACCTTTAGTCGCAGAAAAGCTTTCCATAACATGTAAAAACACTGCTAGATGTGTAATTTACGCAGGGTAAAGAGTGAATGAGTTTTTCAAAATCATTAACATGTGTGTGAAACTATTGTTAAATGTATTCCACTTGGACCGTCATGTATCTAAAATTTGATTTTCTTGACTAGATGTGATGAGTTTTTTTTTTTTAGAAAAGCCTTTTTAATGAGAAGGAGGAGGAGGAGGAGGAAGAGGAGGCACAGGAGCTGTTCTGACTAAATGCGATTTCTTTAGACACACCAACAGTCTTGTGTCAGGATCTGTAGTGGAATTAAGGAAGGGCAAACTCACCTCTCTAACTTTTCCCATTCAGATTTATCCTGTAATTTGGGGGTTCAACTCTGCAACACTACAGTCACAGTACATTAAAGCTCTTAGCAGCCAGTTACAAGCAAATCTGGCAAACGGATGGTGAGTTTCACCGTCCCACTCTGCCACCAGTTCTGCAGCGTCAAGTCGTAGCAACAGTGTAGTTTTCTGACAGTGGCAGCAGTATGTGTTGTTTAACTAGTGATTATAGGCAGCAAACCCTGTATATTGATAAATAAAACTTATATGCAAGAAAACTTATTGTACGTCTTCCATTTTTAACCTTGTTGGTTTGCAGCAACTATTTATTCTATATAGATAATATATATGTTACATAAAGCCTCTCTACTTCTTAGTCCACTAACTTTGGCTAGTTAAGCTATATTGATTGTTCCAACATGTAGAGAGCAAAAAAATACTATGTGTGAGTGACTACTGTTAACCAAAACCTTCTGTTACAAGGAACAACATGCTTTCTCTCGATCAACGTCTGGTAATCATCTGGGTCCTTTTCAAACCCTGGAATTCTGAAGTTATTTTAGGTGTCTGGTCGCAGACAGGGTATGTCATTGTGAAGAAAAGGTTTTATTTTGCATGGAGCTTTTTTCCAAAAGTTTCAGTTTTCCTGCCAATTCCAACTAAATTCTGGAATTAAATAGTGGAAAATCACAGCAACAGTTGTTTTGAGGCACTTTATATTGTAAGGTAAAGACCGTACAAGAATAGAGAGAAAGCCCCTTGGCGACAGTGGGAAGGAAAAACTCCCTTTTATGAGGAGAAAACCTCAGACAAAACCAAGCTCAGGAGTGGGTGGCCATCTGCTGAGACTTGGTTGTGGGTGAGGGGAGGGAGACAGGACAAAAAGCATACTGTGGAAAAGGGCCAGAGATGAATAATAACTACTGATTAAATGCAAAGTGGCGTAAGTAAGTGAAGAAGAAATACTCAGTGCATCATGGGAAGCCCCCAGCATCCTAAGTCTACTGCAGCATAACTAAGGAACTAAGGAAAGCCTTAACTATAAGCTTTACCAAAAGGAAAATGTTTTAATCTTAATCTTAATCTTAGAGAGTGTCTGTCTCCCAAATCCAAACTGAAAGCTGGTAAAGATTAGATGCAGGAAAATGTACACCCCAAATGCCGATATGTCCACATGTCCATCATTTTTACTCTTCCCCCCCAATCAATGACAGGTAACAGCTACACTGTCCAGGCTTACCTGCTCCAGTTTTCTGCTGAGCTGGCCCCGGCCCAATCCCACCAAGCGAAAAGGTTAAAACGCTGAGACCTCCAAAATCCTGTGTGGGATGTTGGATGACCCTGGGTTGGCCGTTGTCCACCTGAAGCACAGTGGCTGAGCTGTTCTTGACCAGCTGTAGCGTGTGCCACTGGCCGTCTGAAACCACTGCGTCTACCACGGTGCGCTCCACCTTCCCCGCAACGCCGGCGTCTGAGATGTAGTGGATGTTGCCGTTCCTCAGCTGAGAGAAGCACATTTTAGATTTTAGTTATTCGCTCACAGCTCAGAGTGATCAGAGTAAACCGGATCTAGCTGGCTTTGGTAAAAACATGCATATAAACAGTATATAAAAGACATTAACAATCATGTGAATCTGCAAACTGCCATTATTTCTGATGTCAAGCATAAAATAAAAATAGTCTTTGAAGAACGTCGAGATAAACAATGGTTAAAACGGCAGTTTTTTAGATTAATGCAATAAGTTATCGTGTCAGTATCAATCATGACCGATGAGAGGAAGTCTTGTCTCAGTCCCCACAAAACTACCACCGCAGTGCTTTCAGACTCTGGTCGGAGATCGAAAACAAAAATGCAGCTGGATGCTCATACTATAAATCTTTCTCCCACTGGGACACACTGCAGTCAATCATGTTCTCACAACTTGTGTGTGTAGCTACAGTCACTCAGCCAGAAGATGATCAGAAGCTCAAGCACGACAAATTTAGAGAAAGCGCATATATTCCAACGGCCACAAGAGAAGGCTCTTCACTGAAGAGGGATGACGATTGTGCTTTAAAAAGAAATTAATCAAGCTCGCTTTGGCACGCACAGCAAATTTGTGGCTTACACTGTGTATGGTAATCTCATGTGTTCTCCCGACTTCGATGGAAAAGTAATCCTACCCACCTCCCCCAAAATCAGCAGTGATAAGTCGCTTCCGGAAGAATTGATGTAAAAAGGGAAAAGTGGAAGTCTCCCCAGCCAAAGAATACTAAGAGCTCTCAAGCTGGAAAACCAATCAAGGAGTTTATCTATTAAACATCTTGTTTTTCATTTCTCAGTTTATATAGTTCTCTCTCAACATATGTACACCCACAGTATGTATTCCCCTACTGCTCTTTTGTTTTTAGGTTTCAAAGCACTTATAATACTTTTCTGGACTATTTAGGAAGCCGCAGTGGTGATTTGATGAGCACCAGAAGCCGTTCAGTGGCGGAAAACAAAATCATAGGAGACAAAGCCCGATGCTGGAGTGGGAACGGGTTGATGGTGCTGAGACTGCAGGGTGTCTACATGGAAATAGAAGAAGATGAATGAACGCTCAGGCTTCTTTGGGCAGCTGCCCAGGGTCAGGCAAAGGGAGGAGGGTGTACTGAACAGGACGAGACGAGAGAAAAGACAGACTGGAGTAAAAGAAAGTGGGCGAGAAAGACGGGGTAGATTTCCTAGAATGAAAGTGGAACGTAGCACACACAGAAATATATATTACCTAGACATGTTTAGGATACAAATGTTCAAGGTGTCTTAACAGTGTATCAGGAGCTGTGGCGTAAATACTGTTAGTGATGCAAGATACTGCCTGGTCTACAGCTCTGTCATACCAAAAGAAGCTGGTACGTAGGTGCTTAAAATATCATCTACATAGTAACTTCATAGATAATCTATGAAACATCAAAGACAGAAGCTTCATTTTACTAGACCTGAGTTGATCCAGGGCTTTAAATTTTAGTGAATAGCCTCCCTTTCTAAGCATAGCTACTTATTTACTGTTCACAAGCATGATTTGGAAAGCTTTTATTGTGAAATTAACTCTTCATTGCCAACTCATTAAACTCACACACAAGGCAACCTTCCTCACCTTAACAGTAGTGTAGTTGCTGCTCTCTTGCACGTGCAGCAGAGTGCCGGTCTTGCTGCGTGTCCTGAACTTGACCTTCAAGTTGCTGGGACCCATGGGGTCAGAGGTCGTTCCCTGCAGAGACCGTCTCAGCAAGATGTCACGTTTTGGGCTCTGCTTCAGGGTGTAGTCCAGGCGGCCAGTGCCGTCCAGAGACAGAGCGGTGTCGGCTGTCATGTCTGTGTGAGAAAGACAGAAAATATCTTGTGACTTCACACGAGTTTCGCAGGCGGCTTTTAAACTTCCATTTCCACTCTGCTCCTGGCGGACGGTCAGGTGCAAATGATTTTCCTAATCCGACTGCCATAACCGCGAATCGGTCCTTCCATTCTTACCAGCGATTACTGATATCTTCCCATAACATCATCGAGTCAGTTTTCAGAACAGCCCGTGTATCGCTGAGCAAGATAATGATTTCTAATAGAGATTAAGTAGGAAAATAACTGAAATGAAAACAAGCCATCTCATTATTACTTAGTGGGATGGCACGTGAATTTTGTGTGCATGTTAACTATCAACCTGAGGCATTGCTAATTGCATCATTTCATTTCAAGAAGCAACAAGCCTTTTGGCATATTTCATTATTACTATAATGAATATGAGCCCTCTTGCTAAGACACTATTAAAAGATTAGTATGTTATCCAGGATAAATAGCCATATGAATGTTAATAAAACACTGATGTGATTATTTCATGAAAGCAGTGTATTTATGAGGATATTTGTATATTTTGGAAAAAGGAAAAAAGGCTCAAAAGTCACTTTTAAGTTTTCTATCTAAAATGTGCTTAGAAATAAGAGCACAGATGAAAATGAAACAGAATTTTAACAGATTCTAAGATTTATCGACAGTCACCGATGACTCTGAGACTCAGAAAAATTGGTGTTGGTGATTTTTTTTACTGTCAGAGACTGACTGCAAGTAGTTGCAGTGACCAGTTCCTGCCGAGAGATTGAGCCTGCAACACCTTCAACCTTTGCACGAGCACAGCTGGACAGGTGTGGGAGGCAACCTGTGTCTAGACAACTGTAGTCTGACTTGAACTCCATTCCATCTGAGACAACTGCCGTCTAATTTACTGATCCAGAGAGATTCCCAACATGTTGCAATCAGTCTCAGTCAGTCTGGGCTAATGGGTGCAACTTCTCTGCGATGGGTCTCTTTGCAACAGGGGACTCAACTCAGCCGGTTGTATTCTGGTTCTATTCCCAAATAAGAGCAATGTTGCTGAGCACCTATGTCATTTTGTAGCAAAGTCACCATTCTGCAGTAACTATCACTATTTGTAAGATTTTGACCCTGAATGTAAGCAGTTATTGTGAAAGTAGATGGGATTTTCTTGCTTATTTATCACAGTTAATTAGCATATTATCTCAAAAAATGTCCGCAAAGTTGCAAAATTGCATTTTCATTGTACCAAATCGCAATAATTTTGGTTGTGCCGCAAACTCCAACCACTGTTCTCTCTAATAGGACTGTAGCACAAGTCTTTCGTGCCACTTATTATCTGAGGATGAATGTTTCTGTCCCACATTCACAGGGTTCAAAAATGTAAATCTTTACACAATCTGTTCTTTAAATTAAATTAACCAGACATATTTTATTCACTGCATTTCTTGTTGTTGTTTATTTTTTTTTCTTTTCTCTTTCCAGCAAACAATACATATGGCACTAAGAAAGCCTGCTCTGCTCCATGTGTGCTAGAAGAAAATGTCTCTCATCCTTTTTTTCGTGCCAGTAAGCAAACCAGCAGATTTCCCACAAAATCAAACCTGATGGCAAACAGGGAAAAGCTCGCAGTAATGATCTTGTTTGTTTCCAGTAACAATATCAAAGTCTTTGAAAAAAATCTGGTAATAATTACCGATAACACCGCAAAACACAATGTTGCACCTTACACAGTAGCTATAAGTTTCTGTCAGTTCTCATGTGTCTCAAAGGGTTTTCTGCATTTTTTTTAGGTCTCTGATGCAAGTCTAATTTATCTCCTATAAAGTACACAGATGCTTTGAAATGAAGCTCAGAACCCACCGATGTGGTCTATATTAAGCTACATGGTGCAGTATGATGACTCAGGAGGGATAATTCATAAATAATCATGGCAGAATATTCCTAAGTAAGTGCAAACTCAGCAAAAAGAGAGACTTCAAAGACATATACTTACATTTCTCACAGAATTTGCCAGTGAAGCCATCCACACACTGGCATTGTTGCCAAGACCAGTGGTCCACACAGGTGCCCCCGTGTCTGCAGGAGCTGGTGGTGCAGGCTCCTTCCAGTCTCGGACATCTATGGACACAATAACACACAAACTGACAATCAGACAGTGAATTTGACAAGTCAGCCACACAGGCGGGGGGTCCGCGGAAAAAGGAAACTCCAAAAACAGGAGCAGATGAGCTGTGATTTCTATTCCCGTGCGGCAATACAAAAAAACCCATAAAGAACCTCAGAGAATTAGCATATTAAAAGATCTGTCCTCGCTTCGCTATTCACGAGGAAGAGACAGTGAGGAAAAAAATTCTCGGGAATTCTGCAATTGGTTTCCCCCGTCAAAAATCTTCCATTTGTACTTCAAAAAAAAAAGAAGACATCTTTTTAAAAACTCCCGAGAGGGTTTGAAAGTGTGAACAGATGTCCCACAGCGAGAGTCAAGGAGGTTAGAGAAGACGGACAGATGGGAAGAAGAAAAAGGAGATGGAGAGAGGCTGGGAGCGGGAGTAAAGGGGGAGAGGTTGGGATGCGGACCTGTCAAGGATGCCATGCGATGCCAGCGCCTGACTGGGCTCCAGCGGGCGGCCGTTGACGGCAAACTCCATGATGCAGCCGACAAAGTCGTGGGTGGCGACCTGACCGCGCCGATGAATGATGGGTTCTATTGACCTGACGCCTCCCACAGAGAGCCTGTTGGGCTGCACATCGAGGATCCTACAAACACGCACACAGATAGACGAACAGGATGGATCACGACAGAAAGGAACATATGAGCAGAAATCCAAAAGCTCAAAAATGCATTCAAGTATTCAAAGCACACACACAGACACGCACATTTTCACAAGCTTACACAGAAAAACAACGTGGGTCAGCGAGTTTCACAACAATATGGTCCCAAGACCCTTGCAAAATAAACCTTTGCTGATCTCTATGGCCTTTCCTCATCTGCCAAATCTGTCTCTCATGCATACACACATATACAATACGCACACACACAGCTAAAAACACACAGAAAAACATGCACAGTCTCAAGTTTTCGCCCCACAGGGCCTGGCTCTGTGCAGCAGCACTGGTCATCCAGTAATTTAATGACGGTTTACATCATATATCACATATTTGCAACAGATGACTTCATTCTGACTTTGAGTCATTTGTGTAGAAATATGTAAGAGAAAGGCATTTTAAGCAATTTGCATACAACGGAAGACAGTAACACAGGAGTAAAGGTCACAATGCTTTGTCTACAGCATTAAGGAATTTTCACTGTAATAAAAAGAATTAAAGGTCAACACTTTAACCAATATAGCCATAAATATTTGTTTGAACAAAAGTAAATTTTCATTCTTTGCTCTCTACTTTAAAGATTAGCACTTAATAGAACTGGAAGCATCACTGTGAAGCTAAAGGTTGAACCTCTGCGATTAATCTCTAAAGTACTGCTTAAAGAAAAACAGTTAAGGCAAGACAAAAATATAAATTGCTGCTTACTGTTATGAAGCTTCCTAACAAAGTTCACTTTGTTCTTATGAATCATCTTGTGGGTCATTTAACTCACAAAATGTCTAAATTAAGCAAAGGGAAATAAACCATGCTAAGTTTATCCTGAGAAATGGCAGCTGAAACGCAAGCTGTTTTCTCATTTTCAGATGTAAACTTTGACAAGTGTATTGAGAATGTCAGAGGAATACAGTCGAGACCTCGGATGTTGCGTTAGATGTCTTCTCAGTCCTCGAAATGCACAGTTTGGTTTACACGAGTGCCTGAGTAGAGCCTCAAGGACACACTTGGACATTAAATGGAATTTGTACTAAGGAGGTGGCAGAGTGATGAGTCTTCTAAGGTAACCTCTAGAAAAGTTGAAAAGTTCAAGGATACAGAACATCTGTGCAAGCTGCTGCACATACAGCAACATTTTAAAGCCATAAAATGTTGGAAAACACGGATCGTCATCCATTGACGAGAAGGACAATATGTGGTTAATTAAACCTCTTGATTATGTAGTGTTGATTCACTGCAGAGTGCAACGCAACAGCTGTAAAATATTAGACAAGTATGCTCACACCAGGTATACAAAACCTTTTGGTTATGTATGACTTTCCATTATTTTTACAGTTGTGAAAAATTATTCATCAAGTTTTCCAGTCCTCAGAAGTGAAACTGTCAACAGCGCTTTCCCATTTACAGTTTCTACGGATCATAGAAACAGCTGCTCAGCGTACTGGGCAATACATGCATATATGTGTTTGTGTGTGTGTGTGCTGCTTTCTTACCAGTCAGTGTGCACTGCCACGTTGCTCACAGCACAGTAGCCTGGTTCCTGGTCATCACCACACAGGTCCACGGTCAGGGATGCAGCCTGCATGATGACAAGAACACACATACTGCTGTCACGTGTGATTCTCTTTAAGAGAAACAGCTGTGAAGCTACACTGACTCACACAATTATTGTTCAGGGAGGAAATTACATTTAAGTAAAAAAATGTTTCTGGAAGAGTGTGGTCGACATAAACACCAACAACATGTGTCACTCACTGTTATTTGTGGTGGGGGTGGGCCATAAAACACTCAGTCAATATCAGTCTATCAGTCACTTTTTCTTTGTTAACAGTGTTTTTCCAGAATGTGGACCCCCCCCCCCCCCCCCCCCCCCCCCCCCCTTTTCATTTGGGGCTTAAGCACAGGATGCATTTCAAATTGTTTTTTAGCAAATGTATCTATACTCCTTTTGTTAGTGGTCAGTTTAAAGACAGTCCCATGTAAAAAGGGACACATGCTAAAAATACGTTCAAAATAGGGCACCGGTGGTAAACCATTTTCTTTGCAGGTTAAATAAAATATTTGAGTAACTAAACTAATTTTATGTTATTAATGGAGCAATTCAATATATTTGGACTATATCTTCATTAAAACAAAACAAAACAAAAGTCTACAACCTGTGAAAAATTGAGCTAAAATCTGCATTTCCTCAAATGGCCACTTGGGAATGGTTCCAAAAGCAGGTAACTCCCATAGAAAGGACAAAACATGACTGTAGCTTCTGGACTGGAGCCATCTTAAGGCTCATACTCATGAGTTTTTTGTCCAACAGAAACCAGAAATGGAGGTTTACCTTTGTCACTTCCATGCAGGCTTAGATAGCAGCAACCAACTAAAGTAATCACGAGAAAGCCGACTGTTTGGGAAATACACACTTTTCCCTAAGGTCAGGTGGTTGCCAGGGGTTCACTGACCAATCTGTGTGAGTGGGGATTGCCTTCAGCATCCAACAACCACCGACAAGTGGTCAGGGAATACTCATATTCACCTCATAACCAGTGGTTGCCAGGTGGTTGCAGACCAGTCTTTAGGCTTCTGTCACTTGATCCTAAATTGTCGTCATGACAATTGGCGTCACGTGTCAGCACGACCTCTATAGCCGTAAGCTGTTTAGCTTAGCACAAAGCCTGGTACAGACTTATTCTGTCAGAGGGTTATAATAACCAGCTAGCATCATCTTTGAAGTTCAGTACTCAAAAGATTTTCCATTTTGTGCTAAGCTAAGCTGTGTGCTGGTAAAATCATATCCAACTTATATATTAAAGCGGTATTAATTTTCTCTCTGTTATACCAGATGGTGAATAAGTATTTCCAAAAATGTTAAGCTTTTTCTTTCTTCTAAAGATGGCAACAGCTGTTTAATTAAACCCCATATTGTGACAGTGAACGACAGAGGGACAGAGCAACCTGATGGGTGCTATATGCTTATTGTTCAAAGTTTATTGTCACAAGAGAACAAAATCCTCAAACCAATTGTATTTCCTTCCCAATTCCCTGCCTGAAGTATTTAACGGCTAATTACTAAACCCTAAAACCCATCAGAATGTGTGAATAGAAATAAATATTTTCTCAAGCAATGTTGGCATATCTTTTACTCATGAGTTCTGGCACCATAAGCTGAGGGTTACTTCACTCAGATGAGTTACAGTATATGCTCCTGAACATTTGTGTTCCTAAGTCTTGTTCAGTGGTTAATGTGAGCTTTGTTCACCACAAGCCATGCAGTCACATTATTTTTCTTTATTTCATGAGTGTTCGATGGGAGAGGGGCACAGAAATGCCATACATTACAGCAAGCGTTTCCCGTTTCCCGTTAATGGGACAAAAGCTTTTGGCCAGATGTGGATTATTCTCTTTTCTCCCTCTGTGCTCAGAGAAGAAACGACCCTGCTAGAAAAAAATAATAAAAATGGGCTGGTGAGGAAACTGCCCGGAAAAGTGTGTGAACGTGTTGAAAAACCAGGGCAATCACGCTCCACCTCTCGTGGAGCTTAAGTAAATACGGACCACACTGGCTTGCATCTCTGACACAAATCATCCACGGCCCCACCGGGCACACACACACACACACTTCATTTAGTACACTCGTGTCACACCCGAGTCAGACACACGAACACACATAATCAAATGAGAAAAAACTACAGAGACAAGAACGAGTCGAAGAACAACAGGACGCATATGTGACTCCGAGGCGCCATAAAGAACATCAGAACCACATAAACATTTTATTAATGTTTTTCCTGTGATCAAAGGCACTGCAGTCATGCTTCTGCATTCACTGTCAACTGTCACGAGCTGTGCAGAAGGAATAATTTCTCAAAAGAAACCTTAGAAATGAAGAGCAAATGCATCCCCCAAAAAAATGAGGAGTGTATTTTTCAGCTTGGCTAGCACTGGAGGAAATTTGAAGAAAGCACCACAGGAGATCATTGTTTTCCCCATGACTAATACAATGGGGTGGGGTGGGGGTGGGACCACAACCTTACTCTCTGTTGTGGTACATGAGCTGAGTAACATTTGTTTTGTGCTTGTTTCTAGGACAAATAACTCACTTAATCCAAAACGTAATGATTTGCTGCTGGTGTTAATCAGCGGCAGCGAGTCCTAAACTGTCAAACTGAATTTGAAACATCATTGTCAGAAGATTTGAGTTTGTTCTCACGCGATATCACTGTAATTGGTATTAATGTATAATTTAATCCAAATAATGCTTGTTATTCTTCTACTCACCACCAAAATGTGATCTAAGAGTACAGAAACACTGCATCTTTGACAAGAATGACTCATCCGAGGTTTTTCCTTTTTTGTATTCACAAATCTCCATGGAGATTTCTGTTTATAGTTTCAACCACTACTCCTCTTTTTTTTCATGCCCTCAAAGATTACTACAAACTCTGCAAAATGAAATTGATCAGCTTTTCAGACTGCAGAGCAGATGGTCCGGCACGGCAACACGAGGACAAGTATGTTGTAGTTGGAGCTGCCAGGCAGCAGGAAGACAGAAAGACCACAGAGATGTTTAATGGATGTAGTGAAGGAGGACGTGCACAAGGCTGTTGTGACACAAAGATATGCCACGGATAGGGTGAGATGGAGGCAAATCACCCACTGTGGCAACGCCTAAAGGGAGCAGCCGAAAGAAGTGGTTGTTCTCAAAAACAGCTCTAATCCAGTTGGCCTTCATTAGGTTAAAAAAAGAAGCAAAATCTGACACGGATATGGTTCTGTTTGGGAGCTAATGAGTAACGGTTGAGAAATTTCACATTTTACATTAGAAAAGATTATTTTTCTTTGTTTATGGCACTTGGACCAATAGCTGCAGTGTTAACCACAAATACAGAAGCAAAGAGAAACATGTCAAACTTTATGAAATGCACTTTGACGTTGCATTCAAATGCTTTTGCTAAATACAGTTAATGGTACTGTAGATTGTATATTAAAGGACGCGACATTAAAATAAACTCACTTGGAACAAGGCAATATGGCTGTTTGAATTTTGACACCGATGCTTTGGATGCTTTAAAGCTGGAAACAGTTACATCCTTCCTTAAACTCTCCACTGAACCTTTAACTATTACCATTTTCCATTACTGTGGTTTAAAACTGACGTCTTCGTACACTGTAACTCGTTGGACTGAGACAATTTGCCTAACATTTATGGTATTTGACAATTAAAACTGATTCCTGCAGAGATGACAGTAACTGAGATGGCTGCAGTATCTGTGAACTCTCTGCTCCCTCTGATTACTTGGAGCCTTCACGGTGAAGCAGTGCATGACCGTGTCCGTGGTTTGCGTCTGCTTTCGGGATTGGCTCAGAATTTAGGCGCAGGAACGCAGAACAGACCTCAAGCCTGGCCACCGAAATGACCCGTAGCACCTTTTGCAAACACGGTGATCAGGTTCACTTTACACCGCTCAAGGGAGCTGGCACTTCAGGCGTGACATACTCACATTTCTCTCTCATTCTTCAACAGCCCCAACATGACCACCTTCGCATAATATTCACCGGGTACCATTTGCGGACAGAATCACAGCTTTCAACGTGTGCTGTATTCCTTTACACTCGTCACTCTGCACCATCTCAAAACTGACAATTTAACGATTTTACCAGCTTCCTATGAAACTCCCAGTGCACGGTGGGAAATGACAGATTTGAAGTCCAGCAGGAGAGCTACATTATAGAAGGCTTGACAGGGCCTAGCTGGATTTTTTTCCCTCCTCCTGCCTTGCCACTGCATTGCTGGCAGGGAGAAGCCTCTCATTCAGAGCACAGGAGACAGGATTTCAACCTTCATGGCCATTTTGGATCCTGGTATTGTAAATCACAACTAGCAATAAAATATAATTACAAACCATGAAAACCATAAGCTGAGCTACCCGTGGTTTGGGGAAGTTTAATTATCATCTGATGGTGCAAAAAAGAATATAAGGCCAAATTTGGAGGCAGCTCCAGCTATAAAAGCTCAGGACATAAATGCTATTGAATGTACAGTCCCTTTGCAACTATGCAGCATTTTCTGATTTTCCTAAATGTTTTTGCTGCTAGACCCATAAAAACTAATATGCCACTTAAAGCAAGAGCGAATGATGAGAAACATTTAGAGTATGAGATATTTTCTATCGTAAAAAAACAGGAATTCTTACCATCCCAGCTCTCCTGGCAATGACTGTGTGGAACTGCCCATCCGAAACTTTTATCATGGTCATCAATTTATAAGTTCCACTTCCCAAGTTAAAAGAGAAGCGCATCTGTCCCTCGAAGATCTCCAAAGCCAGGAACTCCGCCTTGTCTCCGGTCTGGTTATCGTGGTTATATAAAAGCAGCGCGTTGCTCTTCAGGGTAGCAAACTTGATATATATGTAGTTATTGTTGGGATCCAGAGACGGAAACTCCATGTAGGAGAGCTCCTCAAAGCCATAGCTGTTCAACTCGCAGTGCTTGCCGAAAACCCCTGAGGAAAAAAACAGACCGAAAGTGGAATCATGGAGGAAGCCAATGAATGATTCACAGTGCTGCTGTGATAAAAATATCTACAGATAAAACAGAATCTTTATCAAGCAGCATTATCTTCTTTGTATATAGAAGTAACAGAGCAGATATTGTAGCTGTGTGATCACAGTCTTCAAAAGACTCTTCAAAAAGTTGAAAACTTTTTTTTCTTGCATCAACTGGAGACTACTACTGAGGACAGCAATACAACACGTGAAAAATGGAGACAAAAAATGAAATGACAGTTTCCACATTTGTTTAAGAAATCAAGGGTTAAAAATGAAATAGCTGCCGGGAGAGTACACATCTGAATTTGTCCATCTTGCTTTTCAATTTAGCGGGACTCTGTAATAGCCTGAAAGTTTCCTACTATTACTTACCAAATGGACAATGACAGTAATATCCATCCACTCGATTCTGACAGGACCCGCCATTAAAACACGGGTTACACTCACAGTGATTGATGATGGAATCACACGTTTTGCCTGGGTTCACAGAACAACACAAATTAAAATGGATGGGGTGGCAGACAACACAGGAAAACCCCAAAGGGAACACAGTTCACTTTCCCCACAGGCCAAGTCATGCACGCCTTTCATCGCCTCACAGCTGAGAAATGCGCTGCAAAAAAAAAGATCCATTTAACTACGTACTACACCTTTAAATCTCATTCGAGCTCAAACAACAATACGATAAAAGTGAAAACTGTAAGTTCACCTGTTTCAGTGCAGTTTCACAAAGCTATTTTGGAAATAGCATTGCTTGCCCAAGATGATATCATTTGACCAAGAACAACATCTTGAAACTTTTATAGGAAAAAACACGAAATGATCTCATTCAACTGGCAGATTCCTCTCACTAGGAATAATCAGATTTTCAAACTCATTGCAAATTATGTTTGGACGAGGCTGTTTTTTTTTTGGTTTTGTTTTTGTTTTGTTTGTGTGGGATTTTTTTTTTGCAGGGCAGAAAGGCAAATAGTTGGAATGTACACAAATGGCCACCATACATACAATCAAACATATAAATGAAGTTTAAACATCACGATAAGGAATGCGAATACAAATAATACACTGGCTTCGAGAGAACAAACGGTTCATGAGTGGTTACATTTTTTAAAAAGATTGACAATGAACTTTTGAAAATGCATTTTATGCTGTAAATCTTGAGACAAGTTGCTTAATGGAGACAGATTCTGCTGCCAAACACCAGTTGTGGAAACAGGAAGTTGAGAGTTCACCAGGAGGGCATGCAAACTACTGTAAGTCAATAGGTGGATTTCTGCAGGAGGGTCATTTATCTTGATGAAACCTAAAGAATTGTGCTCATTTTTTATCATCATAATAAAAAAGGACAGTAATGACTTGACTTGAGGCAAATTGCCTGCTACAGCCCGCTTTGAAAATGTCTTTCAGATGCTACAGTCAGAGGCTGAACAACATACAAGGTCCAAATGACCTTGAATGTAATTCCACTTAAAATCCACTCCCTTTTTATCAAGGGTAATAATGAAGCATATTCATTACATTTGCAAATTAAAAGGCCTGATTGGATCTGTTATAAAGCTGCTCATTTGTCATGCAGCTCAAACCCCTGCCAAATGAGAAATCCTTGATTAAGAAATCCCTGTGTATACAGTGGGATCAGAGATGTATCTGTGTGTGGCCAGAGTTGCATGCACATGAACACACACAATGAAATGCGATAGTGGTGAACTGCGTGTGGAGCCTAGTCTTGACTACGGTCAGCTTCGCATCATCCTCTTTATTAAAGCAAACATGGCGGGCTGATATGCATCACAGCTGATACCCCCCGCCCCCCAAACAGCAATCCAAAAATCAAACTGTTTTTGGCAGTGGTGCTTGTATGCTATGGCTACAACACCTCCTGGAAACATTCAGAAGCAAATATTTTCATTGGACCTAAAGTCATCTGTGTGACTCCAGTATTGTGGGAGTTTTAATGCGTGCATGTGTGCGTGTCCCCACGTGCTTTTTTCCAAGCCTAACACGAGTGGCTTTGAGTTCAGACATAAAATGTGACTCCTGCGTGTGTAGTACCTGCAAAGCCGGATTTACAGAGACAGTTGAAACCGCCTGGGAAATTCTGGCACAGCGCCCCGTTCTTGCAGGGATTGGAAAGGCATTCATTGACATCCCTCTCACAGGCCTTGCCGGTGAAACCTTCTGGACAGGTGCAGGAGAAATCCCCCACCAGATTATGGCAGGTGCCGCCATTGTGGCAGGGCGATGGCTGGCACTCATCGATGTCCGTCTCACACAGAGCTCCTGTGTATCCTGGCCTGCAGCTGCAGGCGTAGGGCTGCAGGGGGTGGTTGGAAACAAGGATCACTGGGACGCTTTCTTCTGTCTTAATATCAGGCCCGACACTGAGACGCCTCTTGCAGCTGCCTCCATTCTGGCACGGGTTGCGTGTGCAAGGATCATGGTCCACCGCATCTATTTGCACCCCGCTCTGTCTATATAAAATGTCTTTGATACTCTGGAAGAATGTGGCCACGCCGCTCGGGTTGACATATTGTCCGTGGCCACGTTTCACAGCTGCCATCACGAAAGTCTGATTGTTGAGCTCAAACGCTCCATAAATCAGCACCCCTGTGCCTAGTCCTGCTAGCTGAGAGTTGGCAATGCGTAGGAAGCTGAGGTAGTGGTTGGTGAGGAAGCTTTTGACTCCGTCAGAGTGGAGTCGGATGAGTATGCTGTTATCCACCGTAGCATTGTTGAAGCCCATGAAGAGGACTTTGGCTGTGTTACTAACTGAACCGTGGACACCGTCGCTGCTGCGGATGGTTAGGTCAAACGTCCCATCTGTTGAGCGAGCTTTAGAGTTGAGGTTGCACGTTCCAGTTGGGATACTAAACAGACCTGAAGATGGAGGTATAAGGGAACAGTGGAACCTGTCCTGAATATCCGGGTCTTGGGGTCTGACGTCTCCCAAAGAACCACCAGGAAACATGTTTCCAAAGTAGTGGACCAAGATTTCCATGGACCTGGGCTCTGAAGGGTTGTCATTCTGATCATTTATTTTCACGTGAACTGTTCCCGTGGAGGACATTTGCGGCACGCCAGAATCCTTGATCACAACAGAGAGGTAGAAATCACTAATCTGCTCTCTGTCAATCTCCCGACTTGTGGTTAAGACTCCAGCTGGACTGAGGCTGAAGTAGCTTTTGGCAGAGCCAGAACTGAGGAGGCTATATAGAAAGGGGCCTTGGTTGGGTGGTAGATCTGGGTCAGAGGCTGTCAGTGTTGTGACTGCAGTGCCAGCTCTCTGGTTCTCCATGACCTCAGCGTAGGTTTTAGTTAAAGTCGGGCCGTTATCATTGATATCTTCAAGATTCACAATCACCGTGGTGCTTCCGGTTGCGGGAGGTGTGCCAGTATCCACAGCGAGAATGGTCAGATTATACACAGGAATTGTTTCTCTGTCTAGCTCTGCAGCCACAGACACTTGGCCAGTTTTTGCGTTGATTGTAAAAATATTTTTATCAGACTCAGGAGCTATGGAGTAGGAAAATCTGCTCCAGCTTGGGACAGAGTCCGAGTCTTCAGCACTCACAAAAGTCACCAGACCACCGGTTGAGAGACCTTCACTGACCTGGACATCATAAAGTTCATTAGTAAAAACAGGCGGATCGTTTGCATCGAGAATAGTGATATTCACAAACACCTCATCGATATCTGCCCCACGGATGCTTCCTGCGTTCTTGGCTAACACTTTCAGTGAAACCTTCTCCTCTTTCTCACGATCCAGAGTACCTGTGACATAAATCTGGCCCGTCCTCTTGTTGATGCCAAAGCCCTTCTTTCTGCTCCTACCAAAAATGAGGTAGTAAACTACTCCATCTTCTCCTTGGTCTCGATCACTGGCAAATACTTCCCCTACCACTGTTCCTTTTGGAGCAGCTTCTGAGATTTCAAAGTAGTACTGTTTGGAGACAAAGCGCGGCACGTATTCGTTGGCTCCCTTTAGCTGAATGTTGACGTTGGCGAAGCTGCAGCGCTCTTCGTCTGGGACATTGAAGGCCTTGACTGTTAAATGGTAGACCTGCTTAGCCTCATAATCCAAGAAGCCCTGGGTGGTGATGATGCCCGTGTTCGGGTCAATAACAAAGAGGTCACTGTCTGACGATTGAATCACATAAGCCATGACTGCGTTAGCTCCCGAATCAAGGTCTGTAGCATTCAGTTTGATCACGGTGGTGCCACTGGGAACGTTCTCCTGCACAATGGGGAAGTACTCATCGGGATCAAACACAGGAGGGTTGTCGTTCACATCAGTCACGTGTACTGTGACTGAGACGTAGCTTGTTTTTGCAATCCAACCACCGTCAGTGGCTGAAACCCTAAGCTCATGCTGTTGCTTTTCTTCAAAGTCCAGAGGGTGAGCTAAGGATAACACTCCAGTTCTACTGTTAAGTGCAAACAGACCCTTGTCGTTGCCTGAAGTAATATTGTACATGATAAGGCCATTCATCTCTTTGTCTTTGTCTCTTGCAGACAGGGTCCTTATTGATGTTCCCACAGCAAGGCTTTCAGGTACAGTAGCTGAGATTTGGCTTTGCGAGAACTCGGGTGTGTGGTGGTTTTCCTCCGTAACTGCTATACTCACTGTCGTCTGTGCAGACAACGGAGGATTTCCTTTGTCGCTTGCAGTGATTTTAATCTGGAAAATTTTATTCATATCTGATGTAAGCAAAGAGGCAACAGTAATCCATCCACTTGTTTTATCTAGTTTGAATTTACTAGAGCTATTTCCACCTGTCATTAGGTACTCTACCTCGGAATTAAGGCCAAAATCTTTCTTGTCCTGAGCTACAACCCTGAGCAGTCGGGTGCCAACTTTTACACTTTTAGTGACAGGTGTAAAGTAGCTGGGGGAATTAAACTCAGGGGGATTATCATTGCTGTCTACAATGTTCACAATAACTGTTGTCTCACTCATCAAAGGCTTGAGTGCTCGGTCCGAGGCTGTCACAATGAAGCTGTGGCGGTTTATATTTATACTGCTAGCACCTGTTGAGTTCTGATATTTTAACTGCTGCTTTACAAATATCTCTCCAGTGCTGGCATTAATTCTAAAATACTCTGACTGGGATCGGATGAAATAGAAAATTTTGCCGTTGAAATCCTCGTCGGGATCAGTGGCGGACACCCGTGTGACCAGAGAGCCCACCTCTGTGAGCTCAGGATAGTCCAGATAGTAAGACGGTCGACTAAATCTGGGGGCATTATCATTAATATCAGTTATGAACACGGTGACATCTGTGCTTACTGTCCAGCCGCTGTCATGGGCAGACACTTTGACAATGTAGTGATTAGTGTCTTCTCTATTGAGTGGCCTGCTAATTGTTATGTCTCCTGTGTTTGGATTAATATTGAATGGAAGGCTGGTATCTGTAATTGAATATCGACTAATGGCATTTGAACCGGCATCCTCGTCAGTGGTGGTGACTCTGGTGACAGTGTAACCCACAGGGGCGTTTTCAGCCACTGTAGCACTGAAGATCTTGGAAAACCTGGGGGCATTGTCATTCACATCCAGTACGTTGATTAGTACTTTGACTATTGTGTTTTTGGGTGGCAAACCGCGGTCAGTGGCTTTAACTTTCAAAGTGTACAGAGCCACCTTCTCCCGGTCCAGTGGCCTGGTGGTTCGTATTTCACCGGTGGCTCGATTGATGCTGAAACTGTTTTCTTTGTTGCCCTCAATGATGGCATATTCCAGCTGTCCATTTGGCCCACTGTCCAGATCAACGGCAGAGACCATAAGCACCCCCTTGGGTGGAAGATTCTCCAGTATCTCAGCATGGAAGGGATCCTTATCAAATACTGGGTGATTGTCATTCACATCCAGCACAGCTATTTCCAATTTCTCATAAGAGGAGTAAGGTGGGAAGCCCTGATCTCTGGCCTCAATCCAGAGGACATACTTCTGTATGTTTTCATAATCCAGCGGATGTCTGATAGACAACTTGCCTGACAGCTGGTCGATATGAAAAGCATTATCCAGGTTCCCACTGGCAATGTAATATGACAGCGGCCCGCCTCTCATAGAAGAACCGGTCACAGTTGTAACAATGTGGTTGCTTGGCTGGCTTTCAGGGAATGTGAACACACGCTCCCTCAGCTTAATGACAGGGAAGTTTCCTCCAGTAACAAAGCGAACAGTCACGGTAGTCGTATCTGTTTTGGGATTAGCTCCGCCGTCTTTTACTCGAACTGTAAGTGTAACTTCTGAATTTCCAGTTAGCCTCTCGTTGGCAGTGATGGCACCTCTGACTGGGTCGATCTTGAATTTCTCAGCATTGCGGCCCATCAGGGAGTAGTGTAGCTGGGAGTTTGAACCAGAGTCCTCATCAGTGACAGTAACGGCAAAGACCAAGGACCCTGAAGACATAAATGTTAATGAATGAGTCTTTGGCACAGTGATTTAGTAGACTAATTACTTATGTAGACATTAGAAAAATAGAGTTTGTTTTAGCATTTTCTGACATAGTTAAAATATTAAGCTATGCCTAATAACACAGTACAATGACAGAGAAAAAGAAAAGGTGCACACCACAACTTTTATTTAGCACCATGTAATGCATGTGCTCACCTGCTGCAGTAGATGCGGGGATGTGGGTGACATAGGGGTGGTGGTGGAAACGTGGGGGGTTGTCATTAATGTCCGCCACTGTCACGGACACAGTAGCAGAGCTGGACAAGCCCTCGGGCTGGCCTCCATCTGTTGCCACTACCAGCAGCTGGTAATTGGCCCTGTCTTCTCGGTCCAGCAGCGAGCTGGTGATAATCTGTCCTGTAGCTGGGTTGATGGAGAACTGACCGTGTCCTCCGGTCAGGCTGTAGCTGTAGGATAAACACAGAAGGACATGTTTTAGTGAAAAACAAAAACAAAGACTGCAAAACAATTTGATGACGATAATGATGCTGTATCAGGAATTTTTGCAGTCATCTTTAATACAAATCAATATTATTCATTTGGTGTTATTGAATATCTTTTATTATTCTTTATTGAAACAGCAATTTTGAATTCATCCACACATAATTTCCTGGGGATTATTAAAGTATTTTGATTCTGACATCAAATACTTGCATGACTTAATCCAGTCTATATAGACTGTAGTTATGTCTGCTACTCTGCACTGACTGATGCACCTTGTTCAGTGTGACAAAGTTGCCTATAGAGGGCACTGTTTCAAGGTTCACATTAGCACAGTGAGGGGGGAATATGGTCAGAGATGGTCCCCACACTACACTGCGGTCACATCAAATCAGTGACATATTTAACTAAAGTGTCCATTTGCTTTAATGCTCTGTGGGGTCTAGGCTGCATTCTCCAGAATCATGCATTTGATTTATCTTCCTCATTGTTATATTTGTTATTGTGTAATCCAAAAATGACAAGAATTTTAATAGTTATAAAAATACGTGGTATAGAAAGCAAACAAAACATACATAACATCATGTCAACACTCAGGGGGCTAAAATCTTTTGCTTTCAAACAAATATCAGGTTTCACCCTGTATCTCCCGAGTCTCCAGCAGGACCCAGACATAAATGTAAGCTGACACATACGTGTACACACCAGTGCATATTTTGAAAAGGTTTCTTGAAAAAGCATCCCCCTCCAGAGATGGGATGACAAATTGCAGAACAACGTGTGAATGCAGTGCTGGTGCAAAGCTTATTTGGACATTGAAAACAATGTAAACTGTCCACAGATGCTTGTGGTCAGAACATAGTCCAGAGACAAGTCCATGCTCGGGACTTACATTTAACGGGTTGTGAAAATCAAAACTAATAACTATTTGTAACCAGTTCTGGGCCCCGAACCCCTGATGGGTACATCTCGTTCTGTCATAGACAATTAACATCCTCATTACTATGTTTTGGGAAACTGGAGCACGCTGCGGTACCCCCCAATGTGTACCCAGTGGGGCTACCGAAGAAAGAGAGGGGGTTGGACTTGAGTCAGTGTCCGGCCTGAGAGAGACTGGCCAGAAACTCTTACAAGCTTCCCCATGGAGGGGCTTGTGAGCGTGAAAAAGCTTGAAAATCGCACCCCAAAACAATGACTTTGGGTTTTGACTATGACGCTACACTCCGTGACTAAATTTCTATCATCCATTGCAACATTGGTCTGGAATTTTACAGAGCTGGAAGTGAGTTAAAGAGTTTTACTGTATGGCCCCAAAAGAGTATTTTCACACCAGGGTGTAAAATCAGAGCATGAAATCAAACTGAAGCTGGCCTGACTGTGAAACTCAGTAGTTCCTGGGACCTTATAGAGTGACATCTTATAAGAAGTGGCTTCAGTGACGTATGGAGACTAATGTTTTTATTTTACTCTATTTGATATTTCATGTTCTTTAGAAAAAGATCTTTGGGAAAACTCGGATTTTCCAAGTCAGTTCAGGGAATTTCAAACTTCAACTGTCTGAATATGTTTGAGTGGTTTCATTTTATGAATCTTGTTCAAAAGAGCCATTTCCCACTTTGAATGATCAGAATATCTACAGCATACCAGGGGTCCCACTGACTGCAATAAGTTGGAGTCTGGTTGGAATAAACAACTGGAAATGAAAAAGAATACCTTATAACACCATTAACTCCCACGTCTGCATCAGAGCTGTTGACCAAAAGCACATCTGTCCCAGTTGGGGCATCCTCCATGATGGTGGTGTGAAAGATAGAAGAAGTGAAAACGGGGACATTATCGTTAACGTCATCCACCATAACCGTTACCGTCCCTGTCCCACTCAGTGATGGAGTGCCTGGAGATGGAAGAAAGAAAAAAATAAAACATGACTGACAGTAGCAGTTTACTTCTCCTTGAGTGATCACCTTAAAGAGAAGTGAAGGAGAAACTGACTCACTTGTTGGGACAGAAACAACTCATTAACCTTTCAGCAAACCGAATATGGAGATTATTCCAAGTGACAGAATTACAAACTCTGTTTTTGTGGGGACACGTGAGTGCCATTAAGTCCCCTTCTGACTTTGGACACATGATTTATTGTACATGACTTGTCATTTGCAGCAAGATCCACACTGAAGCAATTCACATTCCTGCAAAGGCTCGACCACACTGTTCCTGCTGCATTTAATTCAAGAAAATGTCTTTAGTCGCGGGTATGCACTTTCCACGGGTTGTACTGTCACATCAACACACATCAGCGAAAAACACATCAAAGGGGCTCAATGTCTCTGAAACCAAATCTTTCAGGCGTCCTTCCTGGGGTCTTGGACGCTCACCGATTTAATCTCCACAGAGAGGTATCTATTTTAAGGTGCGCGGCACTGTGCGAGATATTCGAGCGAGAAGAAGTGCTATTTTCAGCAAAAATCCGACCGTTTTTTTTTCCCAGAGAAGGTGACGAAACACGGTTTGCTGCGACCTGGGGGGATGGATTTAAATCAATACCAGATGAAAACGAGCCGCAATGCAGAAAAACCTGAACAGAAAAAAGACATTCAGGCATCTGCCTTGCTTGAGCTGCCCTTTATAATCCATCCCTAAAAGGCACAGCGAACTGGCTAATCTATATTCCAAACATAAGCGCGAGTTTTCAGGCTTGTTACTGGAAGTCACAATATGGGATCTGGAGACATCCTTAAAAGCTTGATGCTATTTTGAGTTCTTAATGATTTCCATATGGTTTACAGTATGAATAATACAAAGACAGAGAGCACCTGAGGACTGAAAAAAGCTGAGATGTGAAAGCCGTAGGAGCTATTTTTCCCACCTCTTACATGTAGTTGTTCCCTCCTGTAGCTCTCTTCAGGAATCTGTGTGAATATGTCAACTATAATACAACCAAATAAAAACATACACGATCCCGATCTTGTGTCTCATGTCCCTGTGTACTCAGCTGCTCAAAACATCAGATGCTTGAACTTGTGTACCGTGGAGGCCTGGATTAATAAGAGATAATAAAAAACATTTGGATGGTGGCCACCAAGATTCTCTCTTAATGCTCTTAAATAAAGAATCAGAGAAAAGTGGGTGCCGAGGGGTGGAGGGTCAGAAAGAAAGCTAGAGGGATTCTATGGCTTTATTGCGCAGCCAGCGTGGATTAGTTATAAATATGAGGAAATCAGGCCAACATGCTGTTATATTTTGCACCAGTTCTTCTCATTTGGAAGTCAGATGAAACATCTTTGCTGCTGCAGTCTCCCGAGATTATACGCGAGTGCTGTTGACACAATGATGCTTTTCAGTCATATTTATACGCCACTAAAAGGTTGTGTCAGAGGTTTATTCCTGTTAAAAGGGAGTTTTTCCCTTCCCACTCTCACCAAAGCGATTGCTCACAGGGTGTCATCTGATTGTTGGGGTTTCTCTGTTTTCTCTGTATTATTGTGGGTTTTTTAGTTTACAATATGAAGAGCCTTGAGGCAATTGTTGTTGTGATTTCACGCTATATAAATAAAACTGAATATCAATTGCTACTACCTTATCAGTATGAAAAGCAATATAATTTAGAGACCTGTGCATTACATGCAAATCGGAGCTCCCTGCAAATGCTCAAACTACTTAAGAGTGTGTGTGTTTGTGTGTTTGAGCACAAAGAAAATCCTCCACAGGCTCTACAGCTGCTGGGGAATTGCTGACACTGAGTTCTGGGTCCTTGCGGGCAGAGAGCACAAAAGAGATCTTTCCCTGTGAACATCAACAAATTTGAACATTACTGTGGGGCTCGGATACCGCAGCCACTTCTTTCAGGAGGGCTGGGGATTCCTCAAAAAACGAGATTTGTGATAGTTTACCGTAACATCACTTCACTGCCTGGCTTTATGATAATAAACAGACATTTGGCCTCAGGCTTGTAATGCACCCAGGTTTTCTGGTCAGAACAGAAGTGGCTAACATTGGCATTCAGAATAAACAGAGCTGAATTCCAGAAGCAAAATAAATGACACAAAAAGAGGTGACAGTAAACACATTTCATCCCAAAAGAGACCCAGAAACCATACAACACTAATCTTCAGTGACTCATTCCCAAAGCGAATCACTGAAGAGTCCTCTGCTGCTCTAGCTATACTGACTCCCGTGTTTATACCCATACATAGGCAATGTTGAATTTTGTATTTCCACCTTTACAAATATTTGTGATTATGAAAAATCCGCTCATAAACAACATTCTCTGCAGCTAGTTTCACGGGACATCTGACCACAAATTTGGTGCCAAATACAAAGAATTAACAGCAGCGGAAACATAATCTGAGCATAAAATGTAAACCGATCCCCTCTATTTAGCTTCATCGCAGACTTATTATGTAATAACTACAACATGTGTCAGCAAGATTATTTAATTAACATCATGCTTTACTGTAGCTTTCTAATCTGCCTATACTTGGACCCGAGGTATCGTTTGTTTCAGCAAGTTTCATTTGACACGAATCATCATTCAGGAGGTTGTCATGGCAATAGATTAGAGCAGCTTTCGCTCCTCCTCAGGTGATCCTCTTAATTGAGGAGCGATCCAAGTCAGCAAGGCGTCTGTATCACTTTAAATTAACCAGCAAGGAGCCGCAGGTGGTAAGTAAAGTGTGTTTGACAGTCAGCAACTCGCTAAGACTGCTGTTGATCAAAGATGTTCTGTACAGGCTGGAGCTGCTGATGGCTGATAAGAAGCTCTGAGAGCTAAGTGGCTTTGTCTACCAAAGCCATTAGCTCACACCAAGAGACTTGAGTCAATGCGGGAATGATTTGTTTTTGAATATCAAGCGCGCTGCAGTATTTTTCTGAACTTAACTGATACCGAGCGAGCGCAGCAGTCGCATTTCAATAGCATTGTTCCCCTCACTAAGAGAGGAAGCCAGCCAAGCTAAAACGCTAGCGCCGACTGTGTGCATCTATGTGTATGTGGAGCACACCGCCCTCCTTTTAGGCATTTCATTTTTGCACAGGATGTGATGTCACAACCTGTTTACTGCCTGTGAACGGTCAGCCTTCTCTGTTGGGACCTTCAAAGACTCTGTCACCCAACACATCAGGGGCTCTGGGGCCCAGGACACTGTTACACCAGCTAATCCTTAGCAAGCACAGAACAGAGACACCCCACCCCCCTTAATAAAGACCTAAACTACACTTGTGGGTTCTCAAAGCCCTCTAACGCTCCTCTGTCCAAAGCTGAACCTGCGTTGACCCAGCAGATGATAGGCATGGGCTCAAATTGAGGATTTTTCACATCTTTCTTGGTGTATCACTTCTCACAGCATCATGCAACTCCGTGCAGTTTCTGAACGTGGCTTCTTGGCCTCATGGGGCTAACTGATATCACATAACCCCCTGGCAGCTGTTACCCCCTCCAAGCCTCCTGTTCGATGTGTAAATAGTTCAGATCTATCTTGTTACATTGCGTGGGATGACAGATTTAGTAAAGGAACACTATATCTTGGCAGGTATGCAAATGTATGTAGATGACAGTTGTTTCAAATAGTTATGGCTGGCGAGAGACATTGTTGAGATTCATATGACGGCAGACTAAATAACAGGGTCAGCGCTGCAGTCGAGTAAGTCATCATCTGTTTCCGATTCTTAAATTTCCTCTGCATCCTGTACCTGTAATAGTAAGAAATCAATCCCAGAGCATTTTTTTTAGACGTACAAAATAATCTCCGTCCATTCTTCTTTCTGTGGAGGGAGTGACTCAACAGGAGAGGAATGCTCTCCAAGAGTGCTGAGAAATGCCAGCATCTCCTCCAAAACAGTCTTCGCTGGAATCTGGCAAAGCACAGGGAAGAGTGTCAGGGTCAATGATTTAGATTACTGCAGACAAGGCGGGTGTCACCTCGTGCACGGCAGGGATATGGCGAGGAAATTTGCCTGGATCTGGCAGAGCACAATTTGGCCCACCGCTGGACGACAAATGACATCATTTTACCATGGAAAGAGAACTGGTGGAAACTTGCAGCGGGAAGTCAGCTGCCTACCAGTGGCAGCCATGCACTGCGGTTAGACAAATATTTTTTCCATTGGCAAGTCCTGTCCCCAGACCCTTTCTTTTATGTGATCAGTAGTTCTTAAGGTAAATTTTAAACTTTTATAGGGCTGCATTAACCACAGACATTAAAGAGATTGTAAAGGTAATCTAATGCTATTAGCCTCCATGAAACAAAAACTATCCAAGACAATATTCAACAACATATGTACCAGCATATTTAGCATATTCAAGTTGATATTAGGAAAGCGTGATCAGTTTCGTTTGCATTCATAGCACCAGTATGCCTTAAGAGCCATAAGACAGATAAGGTAATCAAGGCACTACCTTACCTCTTGCCGATGTTTGTGCCATGAGCGTAATCCTATTTCAGGGGTTAATCTCAAGTCATTTAGGAAAGCAAACCCGCCCCGACACTACACTCCTGGTGAGTACAACCTCGCATTATTACGCACTGTCTCATTAAAATCTCATTCAAATGTCAAAGAAAATTGCTTTCAAAGCTACTGCCACTGACGGCTTACTATTATTTATTGTTGCACAGAAGGAATCGAGGTTTGAGCCGAGAGGAGTGTGCTGCCTCAATCAGTAAAGAAAATAGTGAACTCTCTGGCACCATGTTTCCATGAGGTGTTTTTGTACCAGAGCCACTAAGTTCTGATGTGATAACTCTGCCTTCTGTTCAAGGGTTTTCTCCAATGCAAGACATCAGACCGATGGTGTTCAGATAAAAGGTTTTCATCCGTGAGCAGCCATTACACTACAGCAGCGGTCCCCAACCTTTTTTGCGCCACGGACCGGTTTATGCCCGACAATATTTTCACGGACCGGCCTGTAAGGTGTCGCGGATAAATACAACAAAATAAAACTAGTACCGGTACCGAAAAAAAGAAGATTTATTCATAACACATGTGAAAAGACCCAGGAAAACCGAGTTAACGATAAAAACGATAACAAAATAACGCTGAAAACCGATAAAAACCCTGAAAACCATACATTTCACACCTGAGCCTCAACTGTCACGGCACGGTACCAAACGACTCACAGACCGGTACCGGTCCGAGGCCCGGGGATTGGGGATCACTGCACTACAGGATAAAGGAAAAAGACACAGGCGTCAGTGCACACAAAGCAACTCAAGCCGTCGGGAGAATCTAGCTGCACCATTACCATTTAATTAAACGCAGCACATCCCCTTCAGATCTAGGAATGACACAGTTGGATCAGTGACAACTAAAACAGAGTTCTCTGTTTGATATTTCACAATAACCCTAAAAGAACTTAAAGTGTTTGTTAAACTGGCAATGGGACTGACACATAAACCTTCCCACTAATATTTCACTGCTGCATCTGAGATCACATCTAAGAGCTTTCTTTCAGTTCGAATCACAACTGGGGGAAACTGGAAAAGCCTAGAATAACCCCAAGGAAGGAGTGTCCAAAATAACAAGCTTTCTGACTAAAGTAGACCAACTGACCATCTGCTGTAGCCTCCTCCATCGAAGAGATCCACAGACAGGTTTCCCCGTAAGCCTCTCAAGTCAGAAAGCATTGTCTAGCAAAAACATATGGCAGGGTCTAAGCACCTTATTAGTGTACATTACCGCTGGACAAATCACATTAACCTTTAAGAAGGTGCTGTGGCCATACTTTCTGAACTAGAGGGGGTACAAATACACGTGTTAATGATGATTAAGCTACGTGTTTTCTGACCGCCGCAGCTGCTATGAGGGTGCACGGCGCTGTGAGAGCCTCAAGGGGGGTTTTGAAGGAGACAGCAGCGCTCGCCTCCTGGGAAAAGCTGCGAGTCAACCCGAGTTGCTCAGCTTAAGCCGTGCTAAGAAGAAGGTTTGAGTGTCTGTGCTGGCACAAGAGATAATCTCTTCCTTTAATATGTGACTGCCTGATGTTTTATCGAAAAAAAAATGAGGAAGGACAAAGCTGGGATGTCCAAACAGCCAGGTTCATTAAAGTGGGAAGTTGAGGACAGGTTGACTTTGGGAAGACGAATGAATGTGTAAATTTATGAGACAGCCCATCTGTAGCCTGAAGCTTAAGGCTAAACGGTTAATTACGGTTTATGGACTGCGGCTAGATTGTGCTCTTAAGGGACAGCGTAAATAAAACACATCATTACTCAGGGGGGGTGAGAATTGGCTGCCAACAGGCCAAAATTGACATTTTTCTGCCTCTGAGAACCTGTTGCTTTGCGACAAAGCTTCTTTTAATGCAACCCTGTCCGGCACCCATGAAAGACCTCGTGGAGCCGAGAGCAGGGTGCAAGCTGTCCCACTGCACAGTTTGCCAAACATAACAGAGTAAACAGAGGTTTTCTCACAGTTAACAAGCAACAGAGTGAAAGGGATATCTCAGCAGAACACTCAAAGCTGCTACCCAGCATAAAGGGAGCTAGAATATTCCTAATAATATGGCAATGTCAGTGGCATCCATCAAATTAAACCTAGAATTTTATACAGCTCCCTGGTTATTTATGGAGTGTTGCGTCTGAATGCTTTTGCATAATTTCTTCCACATATGTTACAGATACGGGTTGGCGGTTTGCAAGCATGCAAAAAAAGAAAAAAACCCTATCGACAGACACAGAGCGGAGCTTTTTTTTCATAGTTTAGGGCCCGTGGTGAAATTTAATGAAGTGATTTGCCTTTTGTGTTTTTATTACTGTGGTGCTTTTATTTGCTGTGTTGAAGAATATTTGGAAATCCCAATCTAGCACTGGGTCTGTGCACCATTCAGTGACTGCTTTCCATTTTATGGTGACACAGCAATACCAGCAGATCATAACATAGTGTGAGAGGTGGAAAACTTATACTGCCAGAATAACTTGCTCATAACACAACTCTATAATGTTCATACATGGGCCACATAAAGCTGAAATATGACTTTGGAGAAGTGTTTAAGAGCGAAAGCATGCACTTATATTCACATACATATTACACAGATTTTCAGTAAGCAAAAAAAAAGTGCGTTAGCAATGGCCACATATAGTTCTGATGGGTTTATTTTTGTGAGAAAGTGATGTGGTAGCCAGGCTCCTCGGTGAATAAACATCATTAAAAAGTGGATCTTGCCAGGCCGAAGCACCAATCATTCAGCCCACACCACCTTTTTAATACACGCCATCTCCCTCCTCCACAACTTACCAAAGCTATTTACACAAACATTCAGATCCTGCAACTGTTAGTGTGTACCAGAGAGTGGAAAAGAGAAAACAGGCGATAGGAAAAAACTCTGCAAGACCACATTGTTACTGCAGAGTTTTTTAAGAGCTGATCCAGAATGTTACTGCTCTGTTAAAGTTCATTTGAGGAACCTGATATTTTATTTGGCCAAGTCCTTTGTTGCCACTAGACTGCAGACTGGGTGAAACCATCAGAAATGGACCCTATTAAAGATTTTTTTATGGCAAGTGTTGGACAGTGATCTAGCGATGTCTCGGCCACGTTTTAACGCCACGTTATCAGCGTACGCGCAGGACTTTGTTTGCTCCGTCTATGTTTGCCTAATATGACAAAGACTGATGGATATATGCTGGCATTAAATTTTCTCTGTTGTTTTTTGCTCAAAACCTGACGACAGGCTGGAGATTGACAGATCATTATTCAACCAAACAAGTCCAGGGGAAAGAAAACTCCAGAATACTGAAGGGTTTACACGCCAGATTCATGGGAGCCATTTAAGAGCATAAAGGATCCTGCTTTTAAATAGGCATGGTCATTAAAATTCTTTATCTGCTAAGCGGTCGTTTAGCCCCCCAAAACTCTCCCCTCACCCACCAGCCAAAAGACCATATACAAACAGCGCGGCACTATGGAGCGATGTGCTGGAGGGATGTGAAAGACATGGGATTTCTATGCGCTCGTATCCGCCATAATAGGCATGGGCCAAGGGATTTACTGTGCCTTCTCTTTAATAAATGTGGTCAAACGCTCTGCATGTCAATGCGCCCCGAGGATGCTCTCACCACCACACGCAGACTTGCACAAACTCGAAGGCAACACACAAATGCACAAAAAACATATGTATGAACAAATGATCATTGCGTGTCTACTAATCCGCAGACGCAAGCATAAGCACGCAACAAATCAGTTAATCTCTAATGTAAATCAAATTAGGTCAGTTTTTATAACTTTTATTAGTTGAAAGGGTTTCCAAAAACATTGAAAAAGAGGAAGTTCAAGTGGGAATACCTACTTTTAAAAAGATCCAAGTGATTAACAAAGCAAGGCAGAAACTCCTGTATGAAAAAAGAAGCTTCTGGCTATATTACTGTCTCAAAAATTCATGGATTCAGGAAAAACAATATAAGAAAATACATTATATTAATCAAAAGCATTAGGGTTAACTTTAAAGCTGATCAGATCACCTCAAACCCGACAAACTGCCGTGTGCATGAAAATATGTTCTCCACAACCACAGATGCCTACTTAAAGCCATAACAGCAACATTGTTTTGCAAAAGCATTTGCGACTCTGTGGGAGATCTCACTGTTGTACATTCTTCCGAGCAGGCAAAACTTGTACATTACTAAGCAGTGGCTTGAAAATCTGACTTGCCTGCAGCTGATCCCAGATGTTGGCTGAGTAAAAACAACAGTGCGGGTCTGCGTACTCCAAACCCCAAATATCTTCATGTATCTGCACAACTAGTAAACTCAAAAATGCAGAAACAAAACAAATTCCCATAAACAAGGAAGGGAGACTTAAAAAAAAGGAGAAGAAATATTCTGTGTCAGATTTCCTCTCTACATGATGCCTTGTAAAACACCTTTATGCAGCTTGTATGGATGCCACAAGTTGTGGGGGCTGAGCACAGACTTTCAAATAATTGCAGAAGTTTACCAAATTGTGTTCTTCTCACGAGCCAGAACACATTGTGAGAAGCACCCAGTGGGCGCCTTTGTTTCCAACCATTTCATGACAGATTTTGCCGTTAGCACAACAGAGGGAGAATACGGAAGTTCTCTTAATGAGTTCACATGACAAGGGACCACTAAAGCAAAAATGCACAGGGAAACAGCTCTAGACATCAGTGTGGAAAAAGACTAGGATCTATTTATAGAATGTATAAAGAAAAAAGCTGAGTTAGAAAGAAAGAAGAAGTTTGGGATGTAGCAGTTTCTCTTAGTCATAATCAAGTTTTTAGGGCACAATGGCTGCAGGGAGATTTTCCCTTGGATTTTACATAACAACCATGACACCAGTTTTTCAGCAAACAGACAGTCGAGACGTTTTCTGAAAGAATAGGACGCCTTTGCGTAAGAAATCCTCTGGATTTATTTTTCTCTATGTTCTTTATGTTACGACAGACAAAAGCGGGCTTTAACATGTAAAGATGAATGCGTGCGGTTGCAAATGGGTCACGTTAGACGGCAGACTTGGAGACATGTCTGCCCCATCCACCTTCAAACATTTCCTGACAGATAGCGCTTGGGAGAAACATTTCCCTCCACTGACTGAGGCCTCAAAAATGTAAGAAAATGCTGCTGGGTAATTTAGACTGTACTATGATTATGGTGTTTTTGATATTTAGATATTCTACCCCAAATCCCTCTTTCTGCCTCGGCATTGTACTGAGATGTCCTGTCAAAATATTTTGGAATTGTTGTCAGGGTTTTAAATATGGACGCAGCGTGAAGCGTACAAATGAGATCAAATCTTAATTAGCATCTTCGCTTTGTTGAGCAACTTTCTCCATGTGGCACAGATCTCACAACAGCTTACTTTGACAAAACAAAAAAACAAAACAAAAAAAAGATGTTTGAGCTGGGACTTGATTTTACTTGATTTATAGACAATTTTATAATAAATATTCGAATATTCCAATGATTAAATGATGAGGTAATGAATATACCGTTTAAGTGTTTTTCAAAACAAGATACTCCAGGCAACACCGAGCCAATTCTCACCAAAGTCTCTGCATAAAGTCAAAAATACACAGCATTATGAACGGTCACATGGTCAATCCAGGAATGAAACGGAACCACCCTGAGACCATGACGGCCGCACCAGAGGAGCTCAGGGAAACATATATTTAACTGGGATACCATGTGATTTGGCTGCAACGGGGATATGCATGTACTCCTTTAACTGCACATTAACTGGCCTCTATGCAATAACAAGTTAACCTTTTATCTGGCTATAACAAGCTCTACCGCAGTATCCAAATAAACAGAGGATGCTATTCAATTGAACCCGCTGAAAAGACTTCTGTGGATTAGGTCAAACAAAAAAAACACCCACTAGTTTGCAAGCTAAAAACTCCAGATTGTTTGGGTTATTGTGCCACACAAAAAGACCTCGGAGCAGACTATGAAATCAAAATGCTGTTTGTTGACATTGCTGTTACTTCATGACAATATTCTTTTTCAGCTGTGTTTTGCAGGCTGATTACAAAATATTGCCTGTGCTTTGCTTAAATTCAACAATGTCCATATAGGGACATATGCAATGCTTAGTGCTCACTAGATAAACCAGATCATGGATGATAACTTGAACACGTTACACGTGGAATGAGTTCAGATGTAAACAATTGATTCTGGAATACTGAAACATAAGGCGGCTGAGCCTGCATAAAATAATCTTTTGCTTAAAAAGCGCCAAACATTTCAAGATGCTATCGGCTGCCTTCGCAGCTCGAAACCTTTAATGCAGTCATACCTGAGTCGGTGGCTGTGATCAGAAGGATGTATTTCTCTTGCACTTCCCGGTCAAGCGTCTCGGTCAGGCTCAGCTGACCGCTGGAGGACAGGGTGAACGCGCCTTCATCGTTCCCGCCGCTGAGCATGTAGCTTAGCTGACCATTTGCACCTTGGTCATCGTCTCTAGCAATAACCTGGAAATCATTAAAAAATATGTTTATTTACAACAAACAGAAAAAAATGTTAAAAAAAAATACAAAAAGCAAAAGGTGAAAAGTGCAAAATGGATCATTTTAAAGTAATTTAAGTTTGTGTTAGTTTTTTATACAAATTCCAGCCATAATTCCAATTATGCTGAGAAGTCGCATGCTGCTTTTTACTACATTTATGTTTTAGATTTGATTTGCTGTTACTACTATCATGAGAACATTAGATAAAATTGAACTAAGTAAGAACTGAGAGAAAACAGACATGAAATTGATAGGGTGGGTTATGAAGTAGCTTGCAGAGACAGTGGTCTGTGGGCAGGCTGAAACATCTTAAATGTAGGATTTATATAAGATATGTGAACGTGAGGTGCAGAAGGGGAATAAGATGAGCCATATGCTAACAGATTAGTCAGTATATGGCAGTCAATTAATTTAAAATAAGTCTGTAATTGCATTTGGATCATTAAACTTACTCTATTAGTAATGATGCAACACACACAGAGCCTCATTAGTCAGTATTTTGAACTAAACTTTACTAATAATACTCCTTTACTTCAGTAAACACACTTTTTTTTATTTTGTAACATTTTTATTTTAATTTGATATTTCTTCTTTTATGTAAGAAAAGATTGTAATTATTGTAAATTTTTCATTATGTGTTTTATTATGTGTTGACTTTTCAATTTTGCAGCTTTATGAGACGAGTTAATTTTACCACATAATTAAATTCTTCTTATTCCAGGCTTTGGGCACATTATCAGAATGCAAATGAAAGAAAAATACAACGGTAAAATATAAATACTTAAAACTGTGTCCCTTTTAAAAGAAGATACAACACCTTCTTCTTATGAATGAAAAGCAATAAAACATGTTGACAGAGATTTATATGCAGCTAAATTAACTGAATGAGGTTAGTGATGAATAATTCCTCTCAACCTATATGTCTTGTACAGGATAATGGTAAAAGTTACCTATTTCTGTAAGTTCTGTAAAATTAGGTTCAGGTACAGGTTTTGTGTGTGCGCACTTCCATCAGTGAAGATAAAAGTTTCTTGGTCTGTATAAATAATCTTGACATTTCAGTGTGTTGAGCAAATAGACCAGTTTACATGGTTTAAAAGATCTTATATTCTTAAAATCAAAAATAAGCTGTTAACAAACTTCAATTTTCCTTTTTTTCTAATCCCATGGAGCTTGATTTACAAAGCATAACCACGGACCTCACTGAATCTCACAGTTGAGGCTTAATTACCGTCACGGTGTTCAGCGGCACCATGAAGGTAATTGCTGAGGGAAGGAAGAGCATTACTTATTCACTTTGTCTAATCAGACTTTCAAAGGAAATCCACCAAGAAGAAAACCAGAGTCACACACTGTGGGCTGCTGTGGGAATTGCAGACAGACATCTAAAGTATAAAACTATTTGCCAATCTTACTCTGCTGCAACTACTCACTGGTGTGCCCAGATGCATTGTGGGCTTTCCTGTGCATGTATCAGTTAGGTATAGCTACATTTTGTGGGTAAACCCACTGCGCCTGGGCCCATAACTGTATCCTCATTTCCTCACTGGGTACACGAGTGAAAGTGCAATTTGCTCTGTCACCGGAAATCTGCTGTTTCCAGTCCATTTTTTATTTATGGCTCATTTAGTCATCAGGGTGGTTAGAATGTTAATCGTCTCGTCATGCAATTTAGCTGAGTTTCATATTTCGCTGAAATCCTATAAAGCCCTAATTGAGCAGAACAAATGGTAGTTGTATATCATTTCTTTATCATTTCACCCAAGTATTTGCTGCAGCATTTAGCAAAATAAGACCACCAAACTTAGTGGTTTAGTGCCCTAATAGCACTCACACACCTGCACTTATTAAGTTAGCTTAACTACTACGAATTTGGTTGAGGCATTAAGCTTGTTAGAACCTTTTTTCACCCTGGAAGACCTTTCTGTGAATTTCACTTAATGTCTTGGCATATGAAAACAAATAAAGCCCAAAAACTAACCTGCAGAATGTTTTTCGGTAGGTTCTCAAGGTTCTCTTGAACATTGACAGTGTAAGGAGAGAGCTCAAAAACAGGTGAGCAGTCATTAACATCCAGTAAAACAATGTTGACTGTTGCTCGGTCCACCCTGGGGCTGCTGCCACGGTCTGCAGCTTGAACCACCAATGAATAGGATGAACGCGCCTCTCGTTCCAGCTGTTTGGCCACTGAGATCACCCCCGTGACAGAATCGATCCGGAAATCAGAGTTGGTGTTTCCCCCAGAGATAGAGAAACGGATCTGCCCATTGGTGCCTTCGTCAGCATCGCTAGCAAACACCTGGATGACATCGGTCCCCGTCAAGATGTTCTCCTCGATCTCGATGTCATAGATATTCTGCGAGAAGCTCGGGGTATTATCGTTGACGTCCAAAACCACCATAGTCACATCCATTGTCGAAGAGAGAGGCGGTTCGCCCTTATCTGTAGCTACGACTGTGAGCGTGTAGTTGGAAAGCTCCTCTCTATCAAGTTCCCCAATCAACCGGACATCTCCGTCTATTGTACCAATGCTGAACTTGTTACCGAACGGGCCTCTGAGGGAGTACTCCACGTAGCTGTTGGGCCCACTGTCAGCATCTGTGGCATGGGTCGTGAACACGACTGTGTCCACTGGAGTGTTCTCCTGGATGTAAGTCATCTTCTGAGAAGTGAAGGTCGGTGGGCAGTCATTGACATCCAGAAGAATGACCGACACTTGGGCAGTGCTGGTGAAGCGGGTAATGGGAGGTGGGGCTAGGTCATTTACTGTGACTACCAGGTTATAAAAAGACTGGGTTTCCCTGTCCAAAGACTTCTTAGTTTGGAGGACTCCATCTTTGGTGATGACAAAGTGGCCCTGGGGATCCCCAGATGCGATTTTGTAGAGGAGCTGTGCATTCTGGCCTGAAAAACATGGCAAGATGCAGGTCTTTAGAAGATAAAAACAATATCAGGAAGGTGAAAGTTAGATTAATCTGTTAGATTTTCTGCACCAAACCAATATGATAACTGAAAATACCTAAATATCATCTTCCATGCAGTTACTTCTTTCAAATTAAAAGACCTCATTATACACTCTGATTTTTTAAATTGAGTTTAAATGAAATTATTTGATGTGGCCTTGAACGGAAAGGACAGCATGGTGGAGGTCAAATACTGATAACTCTGACTGACATCCATTGTTCTAGATATAACTGTTAGATATTCTCCATGTTTGAATAAGGCACTTATATACATTATCAACTTCCATTTCCACAAATTGTGCATGTGCAACAGCTCTGTGCTACTCTTATCATCCGAGTAGACAAGCTATTCATGTAAAATGACAGATTGCTATCAGAAAGAAATACCACTGTAATCACTTCCTCAACTGATCGTTTTGGAAAATCCCTCTGAACTGATATATTTATTTTAAGCGACATAACTACAATGTCTGTGAATGAATGGATGGATGCACTAAACTATCCAACCTTGAAATCTGGCCTAATCTGTACAACCGCTCTGGAAGTGGGGGTTAAAACAAGCTTAAATTGAGCATCTGTAATTCAACTCAACAAGGTATTCATGTGGAAAACGACGCCACCTTCCCACACTCTTGTGCGCATTTACAGTGTACAAGTAATCTCTTATCAAAAGCTTGAGTGCTACTTCTATCTGAGTTTTGGCTACGCTGTCTAGAGCTAGTCTGGGGGTCAGGGGTCAGGGCTTAGGAAGCGCTAACAATGGCGGTGTTTTGTTTTGACAGTGCAGAGCGGCAGCTATATATCTGAGAGGACGACGTGGTCAGATTATGTGGACAGTGGAGAAAGAAGCCAGACTTTGGTTGAGAACTAGGCAGCATATTTCCCAGGAATGTAGGTCACAATAACCACATTAGGCCCGGGTGAAGTGATAATTACAGCAGAGGAGAGTAGCGGTGGCCGTTCAAATACCACACGCTTCTTCACAGACACGAAACCCACCACCTGAAACGCAGAAATAACTCCAGCTGCTTAATCACATGGTGAAGATGTTGTATTTCATCAGATCAATTATGTGCGACTCAAAATAAAAACGAAAAATAAAATGTAGGCTTGAGAGCTTCTGTGTAACCAGCTGTCATAACAAAGTGACAGGCCTCTATTAAATTAATCTACTAAGGCTAGCTCACACTTGATTTATACCATGAGAGTACATTACTGCTTTAAACAGGCCCACTGAGCAGCGTTTTTAAGTACACTGACATCACCGGAATACTTCCAGGACTTAACTTGACGACTGTGTTTTCAAGTACAGTTAAAAAAGGCTCATCTTCAGACAAATTTATCTTCAGCAAGTGCCAAATAGTTCCAAATGTAGCAGTGTTCAAAACATTTAGTGGCATATCAGTTTTAAGTCATCTGAACTGTTGCATAGAGTGAAATCAGTGCTACAGCTGCACTAGTATTTCTCATTTTGTCTGATAGGTGATGTTTTATACGAAATAAAAAATATATATAATTATTAGGGGTGCAACGATACTCGTATCGATATTGAACCGTTCGATACAGTGCTTTCGGTTCGGTACGCATATGTATCGAACAATACAAAATTTTTAATCTTTTATCAACTTTCCTTCTGACGGTGCTGTCTGTGTTGAGCGCTCAGTGGATCTGCGCTCGACAGTGCAGCCTAGGCGGAGTAGTCGAACGCAGATTCACTGAGCGCAGGGCAAGCTAGCGAGACAGAAGTTAAGCTCTCCTTGCAACATGGCAAATTGAACCTCCCCCACCCTCATTCAGATCTGGCGTTTGGAACTATTTTGGTCTTTATGTGACATATGACCCTGAAGGTAAGCGCGTCATGGACAAAAGTAAAACCGTGACACCAAAGTATCGAACCGAACTGTGAATTTTGTGTATCGTTGCACCCCTAATAATTATAAACACTATATATAAAAGCATGGGAAAATTCCACATTGCTTATTTTAAAAGGGGACCATCACTCTACCTACTGAGGTATCCCTGCCCTTTTGTCATATTTAATATGCTTACACACAATGACGTGAGCAGCGTATGTGTTTATATATACACTACACTATATATACAAGTATATGTAAAATTAATACTTAAATCACACCTTGATTTGACAAACGAAAGAATCTTTACTGATGTAAATCTTATCATTTTTTTCGAAGAATTGAACGACATACCAAGAATCAGGGGAGAAAAAATCATCAACCCTTTGAGACCTAGACTCAAAATCACAGCCAAAGTCAAGGTTAAATATTGAAATCGCAGGTTCATCCAAGTTCTGTCATAATGTTGCTCAGTAACGTGTCCTCAGGTGCCTGTTGGATTCAGGGCTGGGGGACGTAAGGGCCAGTCGCTGGGATCAATGCCTTCATCATACTTCACCACTGCCTACATACTCTGGCCACCAGATATTATCCTGCACCAGGAGGAACCCACTGCACCAGTATAATGTCTGGCACTGGGACTTTGTCCTACTACCTAACAAAAGTCAGGGTACTGTTGGCTAGCATGTGGAGGTCTGAAGTGCACCTTCACTGACCCACTACCAAACCAGTCACGCTGGCAACATACTGCAGTGCTCATCATAACATCTCCAGACTCATTCATATTTGTGCTCATGTGAACCTGCTCAGACTGATATGCTGGTCCTGTGGTTGGATGAGCTCAAAAGTACTAGTCAGGTGTTAGCACATTACTATATCCTATGTAAATTCTTATATATACATACCATCATCAGCATCAGCGGCTCCCACGGTGATGATACTGGATCCAGGCGGCAAAATCTCAGAGACAGACGTGCTGTACGCGGTAGTGTTAAAAACAGGCGCGTTGTCATTTACATCCAACACATTGAAGTACACTCTGACTGTGCTGGCCTGCCCCCCACCATCCTGAGCCTTCGCTGTCAGAATATAGTACTGCTGAGTCTCGTAGTCTAGCGGACGTGTCACGTTGAAAAATCCCGTCACGGGGTTCAGGAGAAACGTCTCGTCCTCGTCGTCTTCCTCCAGCGAGTAGGTGACCTCTCCATTCACCCCTGAGTCAGAGTCGCTGGCCAGGATTGCTGCCACGATGGAGCCTGTGAGACATGGGTTGTAACACAGAGGCGAGAAGTTCTTTATGGCCCTTTCGGAAAAAAACTAACTGCAGGGGGTTAGAGAGAGGTTTATTAATACCAGTGACTCAGTTATTGCTGCGCCAGTTGCTAAAATAACTGATGATTTTTTAATGCCTTGGCCTGTTCTGCTTTGGACTAAAAGCAGTCGCTGATGTTTTCAGCTTACAGCTGAGGCTGAGCACACAGCTAATCGTTAAGTGTTTTATTAGAGCTTTACATGAAACATTTCTAATTGACACCCTCATTAATCTTTGATTACCAAAGTTATGCGTCTTTTTTCTTGAGAGTTAAGTGGAGAAAGGAGTGAGGACGCGAGGCCAGAGAACTGTCAGTACTGTAGTAAATCCTGCTTGTTGCTGATAGATTTCCATATAAATCAAATATCAGTTACTGTCACTTCGACCCATTAAACTCATGATTTCCCCCCGAAGGAAGATGCACAGGAAAAAAAAATACTACAAAGAATTTACCCCCAATAATTTGTAACTGATGAGCTTAACAGAGAAGTCTAGTCTGAAGGGCTTTTGAATGAGATCAAACATTGCTTGTCTGCCTTTGCAATCTTGAATCTTTAAAGACATCTTACCGGGCACCATGTCTTCAGGGATATCAAATGAGTACGTTGCACGGGAGAACTTTGGCGTGTGGTCGTTCACGTCCTTGACGGTGATGTTCAGCGTCATGTCAGATGACTGCTTTCCATCGTCTGCACGCACCAGGAGGGAATATTTTGAACGTCTCTCCCGGTCTAGTTTCTTGGTGGCGATGAGATCTCCGGATTCAGGGTCGATACGGAAGCTGTCATCTGCCCCACTGATGATCGTGTACGTCACAAGAGCATTGGGACCCTGAGGTTAAAAAGAATGCGATAACACCAAACAAAAAGCTAGGATAGAGTCATCTATTTCACTCCAATATGATTTTTCCTTGTTGGGTTCCTCGTAAACCCAAACTCATTACTTGCAAGTGAGGATTTATAAAAACAGTTTGATTTGTTGTGCTGAAACATGATTGAAATTTAAGGTCTTCAGATACAGGAGGAAGACCATCAGACATCAAAGCAAATCTATCTACTAGGGAATTAGATTGTTTATTACATGTTAGCATGCCATGTCTCTAGGACAAAATATCTGCTTGTCTAGCATGAATGAATCCCCTAACATGGCCTTTTTCCACAGAGACAGTCCATAAAGTGGAGGCTTGTGATTTCAAAAAGGCCATGAAGAAGATCACAGATCAAGATAGTGACACCAAATAAAGCACAAGTGGGAAAAAAACTGAATTGAAGGGATTACATCTCACTGACCTTCACAAACAAACAAGCTTTGAGCATGCTAACGAGAAATCCACCCATGTAATCAGGACCTTAATGTTGTTGCTTTAGCACTAAGATTTTATGTTAAGAGAAAATGTCTAGCAGTGTAGAGAGAAGGAACAGGTTTTCTTGGACGAAGGCAACATTGCTGAACAACACAGAGGACTTATTTATAAGCATAAATGACACGGATAACAGATAGCTGATAAACATAAATGGCCTTTTTTACGATTAAAGGTCAAACTAGTCCGAAAAAAATACAAAGAAACACAAGAGCTGAGTGGTGATATTCACGAGAGACTTGCGCTTCCTCTTTGAACTTTTGGGGGGTATAGTGTTCGTCTATAAATGCAACTAATAGATCATCTATTACATCGGACAAGTACAAGCGCCATAACACATGCGATCACTATAGCGAGAGGCTTTGGAATCAGAGACGGGGACTGAATGCACTAGGACATGTGAATGAGGCTGACGACAGAGCTTGACGTTTACATTTGTGCTGGGGACAATAGGAGATCAGACAACTGTCTCACTCTGTGTCTTCTGCCAAAAAAAGCAAAAGCAACATCAAAAAGCTACTGCTGCTCAGCGAGATGAAGCGAGGGCTCCGGTTACAGTTGGTTAAGAGCTAAGCTAAAAGAGACTCTTTCAGCTATGCCTGATGTTTGTGTGATGCTTTTTGATCCCCTTGGAACAATGGAAAGGCTTATAGGGTAGAAGTGCTGCATTAAGCTGGTTTTTATATGCGTATTGACACATTTACTGCCTAAGTGAATAAGCTGTGTTGAAATAAACTGTATGTACGCAGCGGTGCTTCATGGTAAAATCAGCTGGAGAATGATGTGTTAGTTGGCCGTTGTGGTATAAAGCTCCTCCGTGTTTTACAGACTCAACCTCTCGTTGGCAATAAAGCAGTCTTCAGACAAATATTTTTGTAAAAATAAAGAATTTCAAGTCGATCAGATCACTGTTTTGGTTTTTAACGTTTCCAAATCTATTAAACAGATAGGGAACTTGCATTTGTTAATATGAACAACATTTATTTATAACTGTTTATTTCATTAACTCAGTGGTTTCAATTACAGTATTATAATGCATATAATTGCATGTGTAAGAAAATAGCTGCTCCCTTATTTCTCAAGGGGAAACCACAGGGAATGGATCTGCATGCTTAATTTGGCACAGATTTTATGCCGGATGCACTCCCTCAGGCAACCCTCCCATTTATGCAGGGCTTGGGACTGGCACTAGGAATACATGAGTCTCTCCTCCTGGAATCAAACCGGGTAAATGTGTTCCCCCCTACACCACAGAGCCACATCTTATTGATTGTATCCCTCAATTGATTTAAGAATTCTGGAACTCGTTATTTACTTTTTGATGTTGAAAGACATTTGAAAGGTAATCACAGTTTAAATGGCTCACTGTTAAAATGCATGTGAGATTGAACAAACTATTTATACATATAGTACATAGTCAAATGCAAATGTAATGTTTTACTGTAGGATTCTTTAAAGTGATCCTGTCATTAAATCAGTGAACTCTGAAAGTGAATGTAGAGGAGATTTTACTGTTTGGCCATGTCTGACAGAAGAAAAACACAAGAAACTATAAAATATTCTCTTCCCTTGTCTAACTTTTTATTTTTTAACTGTCTGCTTTAAGGCACAAGGCCTAAAAGCAGACATTTAACACACAGAGTCAATATAATTACAGGGCTAACTTCTCTTACTTGCTCTTATCTCTTTCCCATGGCCTGTTTTTTACGATAGATAAAAACTCTGTCTTATTGACCTCGTCTCTCATTGCATTACCAGACTTGGTCTGAGATCCAGGCCCAATAAAAAATGGGGGAGATGAGGAGGACGGAGTGAGGTTCTACTCATCGAAGGACCCTGCTGTCATCAATCAGTGGCTCCAGATCTGGCAATCTCATTAGCCACCTGGGCCGCAGTCCGGAACCCAACACCCATGGTTTGCCAATTAATTTTCTGATAGGGTTCAAAGGCAGAGCAAGGAAGGTGGGAGAGGCCGAGATGGGGGTCCATCTAGGCTTCAGTCCAACACACACACATACCAACAAAAACTATAAACACAGGCATTTAAAAATAGGTTTATTCTCTTTTTAAACTGTTTGATACTCCTGAACAATCCCACGTCTTTCTCTTTTCGTAAAGTCTTTACACGCACTCAAACACACTCACATCGACACTGTTCGCCCTCTTGACCTCCACTCAAGAGTCTGACTACTTTACGGCTCTCCAAAGACACGGAGGGTTGTTCGGAGGAAAAGGGAAAAAAAAAAAAAACGAGGGCTGGCCAATTAAACAGCAGCATTCCAGGGAGCGAAGCGCACCAGGCAGGGGCAGAAGGAAACTCATTTAGTAGATGAGTGGCTTTTGGGAGCACGCAGTTCCTATGAGAAGCGAGAGGTGCGAAGCAGACAGCGCCGGTGGGGATAGCAAGCTTCCTGTATGCAACAGCACCAAGACAGCAAGCCAATCATAACATAGACTCTTGGAAAACAAGCAATGTGTTGTCACTAACAGCTACAGATACAGAGAGTTAAGGATGACCCAACAGTCTGCGCTGCTGGTGTGTAAATCCATTCTACAAGTGTGCAAAATAGCCAGAAATCTCCTTGTTGTGGGTTTTCAGGCCTCTGGAATGCATTACTGTTCACTTGGAGCCTGTGCTTCCTTGCAGGGATCTCTCCTAAAACCCCCATTGTTGCATTTTTCTTCATTAATAAAGTTTTTTTTCTTTTTTTTTTTACCTGTGACATATTTTCCACATAAGGTTAGAATTCTAATAAAATGCTCACAGTCTCTCCAAAAGCACAAATGGCTGCATATTTCTTTTAAATGAGGTGAGAAACATTCTCAGAGAGGCCTAACTTGCATTACACAAAAGAGCAGCGTTTTATATTGATTTCCTTTCAACCCCACTGCAATCCCCTCCTCCTTTTTTGGAGTGGAAACGGGCACAGTGAAAAGCGGATGGGTAGAAACAGCATTTTAATACCCTCACACATGAATCCCACATGTAGCGCTGTTAAATTGGATGGGATCATTATGATGTCTGAATTCAGCCCGTCAGCTGGCCAACAGCTTGCACTCTTGGCTACTCTGCGCTGGCTCACACATGTGGCTTTCTCAACAAGAGCTCCAATGCGTTCCGTACGCTTAGTGTCAGCGCAACTTAAGTTTCCTGCGTAAGGATGTGGGCAAAAGCTTGGCTGGCCTCATATCTGGCTCTGAGTGAGAGCTGGAATGAAGCACAGGCTTCTATTTAGCAGCCTATTCATGGCAGCGCTGAAGTTTGGAGTAAACATCACTAGAATCTGTAATTCCTAAAAAGGCTCCTCTACATTCTCTTTAAGTGCTTCTTTTTTTCATTTGAATCCCTGCTTGGAAGCGAAATGTGACTTCTCTTGAATTCAAGTTCTTTAGGTGGGTAACTGAAGCACGGCTCATATGCATATGCGTGCTTGTAAGAATGAACTCTTAATTTTCTACAAATTACCGAAAAGCCTTCGATTTCAGTCTAAGCACCACAGGTCAGGCTTCTCTTAACTTCAGATATGTGGAAAAAGTGAACAACTGCGCAATTTGATTTCAATACCATATGCTAAGCCTTTCAAGATCAAAACTGTGAATAGTTTGGAACTGAAAAAAGAAAATAATCAAATAAACGTCCTTAAATCCCCCTACTGAAAAGACTGACCTGCCTCCAGGTCCGAGATTTACAGTCAATATAGTATTCTGACAAAAGAGAAATGGCATAAAGTGGGACTTTGTATGACTTTTCTCACATTCAGAGCAAAGAGATGGGAGCGAGGTAACAGCTGTGCAATAAAAACGTGTGGCCTCATAAGTTAACATTAAATCTGAGTCCATATTCCTGCGTTCTAATCTCTCGCCCCTCTATGGCCCGACTCTTTCCACTCACTTCAACTGTGTCCTTTGGCTTCGGTGAGGGACCGCAGACCTTTGAGATGCCGGCAGGGCCTGCTTTTTGCTCGCGGCAGGATTTAATGTCCGTATCCTGCCGAAAGCAGCCAAAGATGGAGCCTTTGACTAATTCAGAGTGATGCTGCTGATGTAATGTGAACTACGGGGACCGCGGAGGGACTATCAGGATGACAGGACGAAGAATCAATCGATGTTTCTGCGACACCAGCGGACTCAAGACATCTCAGATAACATCAACATTTAAGGGTGAAAATGAGCAGACTCTAAATGTGCGTGTGTCTTAGGGGAAAGCACATTAATTGCTACAAAGCGGTGATTTATGCTTTTGTGGTAGTGCGTAAGAGTTGAGGCAGGCAAGGATGGTGCTTTCCCAAACTGTCTTGGCTGCTTTGTGTCACTGTGTGGAGTCGCGAGTACGTGCACATCACAGCTTGAACTCAACTAACGCTGTACTCTACAACAGGCAATTCCCTATTTTTTATAAAATTTAATCAAATAATTAGCAATATCTATAGATGATAGTAAAAAATACAATTTCCCACAGCTAAAGGCAACATCTTTAAATCACAGCAAAAACCCAGATGTTTTTTCTTGATAATTGACAATAATGTTTTTTTAATCCTGAGGTAATATACTGCTGAGATTTTCCATATACCAGGTTATGATTTACTGACTTTAATTGCCAATGACAGTGACTGTAAAATTAAGAACTGCTGTAAAAATAAATACTACCCTTATCAGAATAATAGTGAACTCGCAATCATAATTAATCAGGGACATGCAGTCTAGACTGTTTCCACTTCTTTTTGCCTAGAATATTTGCAATTTTGGTATGAAAATGGTCAACTGACAACGATGTTAAAAAAACACTTGACTTTTTAGTGGTTTTGACACTGTAGGAACAAAATTTTAGAGCATGTTTTTAATTCAAATCGCTTCCAGGATATCTATTCCGAAAGCGGTGAAGTGGAAAACGGGCAAAGAAAAGCACAAAGACACCGAGCCATTACCTCGTCCGCATCCGTGGCTGTTAGCTGCATTATCTTGAAGCCATCTCCAACGTTTTCCTCGATGGTCACGTCAAGAATGTCATTAGGGAAAACGGGCGGGTTGTCGTTGACATCCTGCAGCGTGATCTCCACCTGTGGAGGAAGAATAAACAGCACACTTTCCATTAAAGCACTGCCAACCTGCTACAGTCTGTCTGCAACAGCTGTTGAGATCGCTGTAAAGAAAAAAAAAAAAACGTCTGAGTCGTCTCGGGTTTCAGAAGATGAAGAAGCTGCACTAGCAGGGAAATTGATCATTTTCTGGCTCCACGGGGTATAGAGAGGAAAAAGTGTGAAATTATCAGCTGCGAGTCTTGCCGTGAAAGCTTGCAAACAAGAAAGCCTGAATTTTTCTCCCATTCAAAGTTCGTGTATTTTTCGATCTACTAACAGAACAAGTCACATCTTAAACAGACAGAACTACATAACTGGTCGAGAGTGAATGCTCTATAAAAATTTGATGATAAATATAGTTCAAATGAAAAGTGAATTTCTGAAAGTTGGTGCTGCTTTAGGTGCGACACCAACCCACGATAAGCTTCTGTAAACCAACATATCTAGAGAAGTGCATTGTGGGTCTATGGTAGACCTCATATACCCCACTGTCACTGGAGCTCATGGAAACTGTATCATTTACAAATTGACTCGAGGCTCTTTTCCGCAGAGACGCGCAGCAAATGTAACAGTAGAGCAAACTAACTGCAGCGCAGGGATTTTCACTTTCAAGTCTTACAAACCAAAATAAACACACATTACAGTAGACCACAGACCCCCCATGTGGAAAAACTTTGCCCCCCCACACTGAGAGACTTGTTCTAATAAATGAAATCTAATACAGATGCGACAGTGGGAAGAGTGAAACCTATGATTAGATCAGTTGTTTATAGAAATTATACGATTTCAAGTGAATCAAAGCGTCCTTTGGCTTTTGCTCATTCACACAAGACCATGTGGAGCACAAACGTTCTGTGACCACACGTGGAGAACCCTCTGCCACCATCCCGGCTTGCAGCTAATACTCCATGTGTGGACGTCCCTTTCGAGAATGTTTGTTGTTGTGCTTTTGATTGGACAAGTTGTTTGTTCATAGTAAAGGAACTCTTGAATTGATGATCTTTTATGCTCAACTTAGCCAGCACCCGCACTGACAAAGCTTAACGCAGATGATAAAGAAGCAATCGGTACTCCATCGATAATTTAGAATGCTAACCGTGAGCCAGGTCTTCTTACAAAAAAAATGGAATGAAATCCAACAAGGTAGAAGCAACAGACATGCACATTATGCATTTTCAGTGGTTTGTGCATCTAAATAAGTTTACTGCTTTGCTTTCAACTATCTATGGTATAGGAGCACAGCATGAGCAGTCACATGACCCTGTTTGTCCGTCTGAGGGGGAAAGTGGAAACCCTGGAGACAGTGAGAGTGACACATTTATGGCTTCAGATGTTCTGCGTCTAGCGTGGTGATATTACATTTCCACTCGCATCCCGCAACTTAAACTGCTATCCCTTCCACCTCATCTACTAACCCAAATATGCATTTCAAAGCCAGTAAACATGGCTCGCTTTTGAATCATAACAGACATTTTGCTGCGCATTCTCTGTTTATTGCTTCTATAAATATGGAAAAGCCGTGTTTAAATTCTCCAGTGATAGGATCTCCATTAATGTTGACAGTGATTATGGTAATTCTTGTGCCAGGCATCAGTGTAACACACACGCGCACATGCAGCGAGGCATTACTGAGATGGTATAAAGAAATGGGAAAAGAACAGTTGTTAAAAGTCTACAGTGGGTGCAGCATTTTTTATTTTTTTTTTGAGGTAACAAGAGTTTCCCAGTGGGCATTTATAGAGCAGACAACAGGCCTCAAGGCCGTATGACCACAGAGGTGGGGGGCTTAAACACAGCGGTCTATTCATACTGGGCTATTTACAGGAAAAGCGGCCTTCACATGTCCCACAAATCTGCTTTGCAACCAACAGAAACAGGAAGCGCTTCATAACAGCTGCCACTGACGCCTTTTGGGAAAAGCTTAATTAAAGTTGACCCAGAACAAAAAGCCTGATGGGGGATATGGCTGAAATAGTGTCACAGCCTGACTAAATAAAATACTCTTCTGCTGTTCACTAATGTGACACCGCGAGGGCAAGTCTGAGCAAGGTCACAATTAGAACGAATCCAGACGCTTAACACTGCCTGGATGCCAGGATGCTGTCCACTTATTAAACCCACTCTGAGTTGGTGTCTGTCTGTCTGCATGAGTGGAGATAATTACAGAAGAACAAGACAGATTATGTCCCGGGCACCGGCAATACAGAAGTCTCATAAACAACCACAATGGCAGCGGCTCTCGACTCAACTTGCGCCCGAGCCGAGGGACCGGGGCAAAGTCAACAAACAATGAATATTTATCTCCAACCCTGTGTGTCCCCTTGATGTGTAAATAATGCAAGGCCCACTTCTGAGGAGTGAACTAATTAGGGTAGAAGTGCAGTTTTGAGAAATAATTACGCCTTATGCTTCCAGTTTGCATTACCCGGGCTCCCATGGGACAGCAACATATCAAAGCGCTCTGAAAAAATTCATCGGAGGAAAAGGAAGCGAGGTCAGGAGAGGGAGGCTGAGAGAGGCAGGAAGAGAGGTTTTGTTCCCTCTACCTGTCTGCTGCTCATGGCGAGCAGGCGGTTAACCCAGACGCCGTGGCCCAGGCAGGTGAAACACATTAGTTTACAAGGCAAAGATTGTGTTTCACGAACTACTGTTTCAAGTTGCAGGTGCTGCTAACTGGCTGCCAGAGTTTTATTATTTATGAGGAGGTATGAATGATTCAGGTGTCAAGCGGTTCCTGAGCGCTGTCGATTATAAGACCGTAAGTGATGGAAAGTATTTGTCCGAGAGCCTGAGACCGGAGCTCAGGAGTGATAAATGCATCTAAAATTCCCAGAGCTTGTATGATGCATGCAGAAATGACAGGTGGAAAAATTTAGATGTCTGAGCTCATGTTATGTAATCAAATCTCTTTTCTTGTGCATAAAGTTGAAATTTAAAGAGTAAGTTCACCTTAAATCACAAGAGACGTTTTTCTCAACGACCTCTGTTTTGATTGCGAGTCCAACACAGATCGAGTGAATGAACTGTCAGATTTGCTTTTCTTAGAGCTTTAAAATGATATATTTCAGTATTTCAAAAGCAATGTGTATATCTAGTACAAATGTACCTGTTACAATATAACATTACTCTTTCTACCAATACAGAACACTGGGGACGATTAAAGATGATGAACTGAAACTTTAAAAATCATCACAAATAAAATCTGCACAGCATTGTGCAAAAATCTTGAGCCACAGCTCATTTCTTTACATTTTGCTAGGAAAACGGTGCAGAGATTTATTGAAGCATGTGGGAACATACATGGAAACATAGTACACAATGCAAAAAACAGAGTTTGTACAATTCTGATGAGCTTTAAAGTCAATATTTGGAGTGACCACCAAAGCCTTTTTTGGATGTTTTTTGTCCTGTTTCTATGTCAACATGATAGCACACTGCTTCAATAATGTTGAGGTCCGCACTGTGGCGAGCCAAATCCATGACTGGTAGTGTTCCACTGCAAGTGTTTTCTTTCAGAAAGTCTAGAAAACTATTGCTCATGACCACTTTACACTAAATCTAAAAACTATTGCAAAGCAATATATCAAAAATGCATAAAATCAACAACTTGGATGGCTTGTAAGGGAATCTTACCGTATAACTGCCTAATAGGTGAAGCCTAACAAACACCCAGCAGCTAAAAAGGCCCTAACTTTGGGTCTTAATAAATTCTAATCAGTCATTTATAAGAAAAAACTTCAACCCCTATACAGCTACTATAAAGAGATAAAACAGCCATAGAAACCCAAACTGCTTTTGGCATAAGGTTGTAGACATGCTTATTTCTGCTGTACATTTGGGAATTTTAATATAGTGGGCGATAGAACGATAACGATATGTTTTTCTCGATAGAAAAGTTAAACTATTGTGATAGGCCTAATCTCTCCTGTCCTCTTAAAAAAAAAAAAAAGAAGAACAGCCAATCCAAATTAACTAGCGCAGAGCCGAACCAATCACAGCCGCAGCGTCACGTCAGGTGACTTGTTACGTACAGCACAAGTGCCAAGCCGCACATGTGTATTTGTTTGGGAAGCAGCCAGCCGCCATGCCGCCCGGGTAATGGAGGAAATGAGTGCGCCGACTAGAGAAAAATCAACCGAGAGCGTGACCGAAGGTTACCGAAGAGAAAACAGATGATGGTTCCAATGCCGGAGAGCTTGTTGACCGGAAGAGCCAGAGAAGTTCCGTAGTGTGGAGGTATTTCGGCTATTTCAAGTCTGACAAAAAACAGAGTAGCGCGCACTGTAAATTGTGCCGAAAGCAAGTCTGGAAATACAATAAATCGCTTTCTGACTGAAAGCGCTAATTCGTCATTCGGCTTTTGTCAGACTAAAGTAACTGTTAAAACTGTTTGAAAAGCTAAGCTATACAACAAGGTGAGATTGAGAATTTCCTTTTAGTTCTCAGTTTATTTGATATTGACAAAAGTTAGTCAATTTTGTCTGTTCTTCTGTAAAACAAACTAAGATTTATTTTTAGAATTAATATTTTGTTTCTAAGTGGAATTGACAGTTTAGTCTGTTTTGTTTGTTCTATTTTGAAACTTAAACGCTTTAGCGGCTGCCTTTTGTGTAGTCTGCAATATTTGCCTTTATTTATCTGAAAAAGTCTCATGTTCCTTAAGTACATGTACCCTGTTGAACTTATTATGGGAAATAAATATTTAAATCAAAACAAGCTGCTGATTATTTCACATTTTACTTGTGAGCAACGGCACATTTAAATCTTACAAATATAGTTATTTTGCTTATATCGTGATATATATCGTTATCGCCTGAAATGAAAAAACATATCGTGATATGAAAAAATCTTATATCGCCCAGCTCTAATAGTGGGGGTCGATTGACTTTTGGAGTGTGACATAAAGTAGAAATACAAGGAACTGCAGCTTCTGGCATTTCCATATTGCTTCAGTTTCTCAACACGAGAGGCTGCCTCCAGGTACCAACACTCCACATTTATCCATCTTTAGAAATACTTGCTCGTAGATTAAAAGCAATATCAAAGTAAAGGAATTCAGTTTAAGCGTAACAGCATATACCAGAACACGTCTTCGATTCCACCACATTTTATTTTCCACAATGAGAAGGAACCAGTTGTGGTTACAGCTGGAAAAAAATATATATCTATCACCTGCGTCCTTGAATGCCATTTTTACCACATCTAAAATGTGGAAGTTGCACAGGTTTTCATATGTTTCCCACTTAAAAAATCTCATACTTGCTCTCTTGCCAGGTCCACTGCAGACAGTCAGACACAGGCAGGGGGGAGATTTAATGTAGAAGCAAAAGATGTATTATTTGAGTCCGGTCCCATGTACACTGCGCACATATTTTGTCAGTTAGCGACTCAGTTGTTTTTAATAACTAGTAGAGAGTCTGATAATTAAGTGAGCAATGGTGTGCATTAAAAATGAGTAATGCAGTGCATGCTTGCTCCACTGAACGCCACGAACCTCTGAGTGAAAAGGGTGAACTTCACATCATTAGCGCAAACGTTTCTTCCAACCTCGCTGAAAAAAATGTGACCTCTGAGTGCAACTGATGCAACAGTTGGCCTGTAAATGTTGAGATCATCTGATCGTTAAAAAAAGTAGAAAAAAATTGCTGGAGCTGGGTGCGCCTCCTGCTGGAAATAATCATTTCAAAATGATTAAATGTCTCATTAGATTCTGTTGACGACTTGGGGTCAAGGGTTGGGGGAAGCACCGACTTCCCGTGCTCATTATACTCGTCCTCTGAGATTGAACGATTCCACTTTGCATCATCCGCTTTTCACTGATGTGCACGAAGATCAACTTGGGCCTAATGTGTTAAAAACTGGGATCACAAAGCAAGCCAAAATACTCCACTTCATCACAGAGTGTGAGCCAGAATCATACGCTGCTAAAGTTATTCAGGCTTTTTTGGCAGAGTCTTGTTAAATCGGACAAAGAAATTTTTGCAAAGCCATAAAAGAGTTGACACTAAAAGCCTTTGATTATGATGACGTGTAAGAAACAAATAACCAAGATGAATTCCATCGAGGTTTGTCTCTTTAGAGCAACGTGATGGACATCTAAAGTTCTGTTTATCTAACACTTTAGCTGGTGTAATGCAAGGACTATAAAGAGTTGACGGTTGGTACAGCTCGTGGCGGTTAGCTGAGTATTTCAACAGAAGCTGAAAAATACTTCAAGTGTTGCGTTTCCAAAAAGGAGCAGAAGAGTCATCAGTGAGCCTTCTCATATTCTGAGAGGTTACATCCCTTCCAACCACTAACTGGGAAACCTTTGAGGAACCACACCCATGCAGGTCAGTAAGGACATCTGAAACAATTCCCACAACTGATTCGACCAAGCATCAAACTTCCAGGAACTTCGAACTAACTCGCAACATACTGGAAAATCATGGAGTCTCCACACTTCCTGCACTATATAAGGGGCACTGTATTGTATGAAGGAATCTGTCATCTCTGAACTGAAATGGATTACCGACCGTCTAGAAAAAGCCCAGGCCCGTGTCTGTGTTTGCCTTACTTAATCTGAAAACCGTATGGCATGATCCATGTGCATCTGATGAATTCCCTGCTATGTATAAAGAGAAACTGTAAAGAGGACCTGAATGATAGAAGGCCACATTCAACATGATACATTTCCCGCAGCTCTAGAGACACACAGACAAAGACCATCATTATTTCACTTCATCTTCACTTCCTCCTCTACCTCTCCTTGTGGTTATTTCAGCTGTTTAGACAGAACATCGTAGACTCTTGGCTCCAGATTTATGGAGCTAAAGAAGTCACGAGTTCTGTGGGTCAAGGATATTGGTAAAAGTGCCATCTTGGTTCAGTCTTCTAACAACAAAAGGAAACACAACTAAATAATTAAGACAAGGTCAAATGGAGCTCTTCTGTACGGCTTCTTTAACACGTGTACAATCGCAACTGGCTCCATCTGTCAAACAAAGGCCTGCAGAGTAATTCATCTTCCAACCGCAGTCATCAGGCTCGGCAAAGTGCATGCGCGCCCTGGAGACAGGAATTTGCTGGAGATTGGAACGTGCCCGGGAAAAAGCAGACAAAGCTGGATGTCAGCCAAACCTCAACGCACAGTGCAAGGGAAAAGTCAGGATACAATCATATCCCCCTCATGTCCCCCCTAAAATTTTTTGCAGTCCCATGAAAAAAAGAAAAAAGAGCAACACTAAAGAATAAAATGAGAGACAAAACAACACAAATAAAACCCAGGAGAGTCTGCAAATGATCAGAGAGCACCTCGGCCATACGCAACCAACAAGGGGAGAGACGATGTTGGACAAGTGGTTTTAATAAAAGGGATCACTCTGCTCTCGGTGGACCACTTCACCAACTGTTAAAAGATTGTTTGTCTACAGCAGACCTCTTCAAGCCCCCTGCGAACTCTTGCCAAATGAGGTTCCCTCCAAGTGTTTCGAGCGGAATATACTGTATAATCCAACAGAACAAATAACCTTCCAGGTCATGCAGGCCAGCGTATTGTTTCAGCCAGGCTCTGGGCCATCTTTGCACACAGCAGAGTGGAAAAAAATTGTGATGGATTGCTATTTTTAATGGTCTCGTATCCGGCCGCGAGCAGCGCATACAGGGGTTCTTCTTCACTATAAACAGCCATAACTCTTTCTCCATTATTCCTACCTGGGAGAGTTAGATGGAAAGTTTAATTAGACCTTGCGCAAGATCAGAGTAGAGACAAGATTTCGCTCTCCTTGAAGCTGGAGTACAATTCAAAGCCATCGCTGAAATTACCATAGCCTATTAACTGCAGCGCGTTCTGTATCCATGGATTAAAAGGTTAGAAGAACATCAAAACAAGCATTTTCTCCTTCTGGTGAGATGAAAGTTAAAAAACAAAATAATTAGCCTATTTGTGAGAAGTATGCTTTGAAGATATAAGAGAAGAAATGTATTTTGTTTTTATCAGTTGTCTGTCTTTTTGAAGGAGTTCTTAAAAATGGAAGGAGACCATAACGGCCGCCTGTCTCGGTGTTGGTGCCACTGACTCTGCGTGAGTCTATGGCCTTATCACTCTCACTCGCTACAATTACTTCCAATCACAGCATTCAAGCCGTGCAGACCATGGAAAGCAGAGCAAATGAGAAACACAGCACTTTGTTACCCCTAAAATAGATCAAAAACACAACTATGTTCAAATTTTTAACCATTTGTGGGACTGATTGCTGTAAAAAAGCAATTAATTATTGTAGAAATGGCTCAACGTGCCTAAAGCTTAATAGAAAACGACTTGTGACCAGTGACTTTTTCATCAGCCTCTGTATCATTTCTGGATACTTTGCACTATGTTTCAGAGCAAAATAATGCATCTAGTCCTACTGTTTATTTCTTAAAGGTTAACATACTGCTTTGTTTAAAAATGCTCCTAATGACAGCACATTTTTGCAAAGGGTAAGAGATTTGAGAATATTTCCCAGCCTGTGGATGAGCTTGTAATCCTTAAACTGATTTAAAATAATGGAAAAACAAAGCTTCATGTTTCGTCCCGTACTGTAGCTGCAGTAAAGTCAGATGCTTTGCCACAGATTAAATTCTTTAACAGTAATGAAGACAGAGTCTGTGCCAAATGGATCACTTGGAACATCAAAAACACGGCCTACAAACTACTACATAAACTACTTAACACACCTAATGGGAAGGTTCTTCAGTAAAGGCTCTTGTACATTTTTTTTACTTTAGATGAACAAACTATTATTTCAATGCGGTGCTCAAAAAAAGGACCAAGTAATATTTTTCACTACTAACGCAAATTTGCTTCAAAATGTCTGGAGCCGTCGTAAATATATGTAAGACGGGAAAATTGTTCCAAGTAATGCACGTAATCACAGACCTCGCAGTAGTGGGATTTTTACAGTTAATGCTCAATCTAAGTGACATACATTAGATATCAGGCATTTTTCTCTAAAGCCAGCGTTGGTTTCCAAGACTTCTGGAAGGTCTGTGCGAGGCTTTAAAGACCATTATGGCATCAGTTTCATCGTTACTGTCACCCACTGATAAATGCATAAGATTTACAGGAGCTGAGGGAATGAAAAAAACACATTAACGAAGGATCTCTGTTTGGATTTGACCTAATTATTAATAAATCAAATCTGCGATGACACTCTCCCCCTTCATCCCCAATGCAGTCTGCTACTTCTGAGGATAATTAAACAATTAGCCTACGCTAATGATGTTTAGGACTGATCAGATTATCTGTCCATTAGATCTGACTTCCATCATGGTGACGTGTTGGAAGAAGATGAAAGGAAATTTCCCTCCCAGACGTTTCATCTACCTGTTTGTCAGTAACAGAGCATTTTGAGATGTATCCCTCCACTGACTTAGAGGGTCTATATTTAATAGTATTATAACTGCTTTGCAAGTAAAGTTACAAAAGATAAAAAAAAATCAACTGAACGAAACACAAAAAAAGTGCATGAGTGGAAGGGTCGGGAATATAAGTACACATATGGTTTTGTGCATGTCTATGTGAGCGGTGGTGTAGAGACCGGCTTTAATCCAAAACAGGACTTGGATTGTTGTGTGAAAAGCTGCAGGCACCCCCTGCAGCCCCTGTTTATGTGAAAAAGCCCTGAAAACATTAGTGCAGAGGAGCAGCAGAGTGGGGGTAGGTAGAGTGGATATATTTGTGTGTGTGTGAATGTGGGGGAGCTCTAGTAGTCAACTTGTGGCTGACCTGTGGTCCAGGAGGAAGTCTGACTGCCACCCAAGGTCCTGCTGATTAAATGAAAAATAACATGGTAGCTTAAGTGATAATTTGGAACAATGGGCGGACGTTTAGGTTTCACATTTTGATGGTCTTAGACGTTTCTATTCTTGTGTGATGCTTAAATGTAACGCCATTTAGTAAGTTGAAGATAAATATGGGGAATTTTCAGTGTATAACGCTCCGGGAAATCTGATTTTCCTTCTCACCGAGCATTGGATAAGATACACACCGCTCTCACGTCTGTGTGTTAAGCATGGAGTCTGAACCGGGCAGCGGTTAGCTGAGCTGACCATAAAATGGAAACACAAACTGAAATGTAAAAACGGCAATTTGTGGTTTTATGGGGAGTTACGTATTGTAACTACAAGCAAGTTTATCCATCCACCTAGGACTTCTGTTAGTTGCATAACATCTGCATTCTATCAAAAAAGACCAAGAAATGGGAAACGACCTAAAAAAAAACAAACACCTTTTTTAATGTATATACGTTGATTATATCAGTGTTTCCACCTGCTCTCGGTCTTAAAGCTAAAGTACGCAAATTCCTGGAAAAGTCATTTGTATACCAAATTAAGCTAAATGTATCATGTCCTGTCGATTATTGTAAAAAAGGCAAAATTTCAACACAAAAATATCACACAGTAACACATCCCACTTAAAAATCGACTGCTAAAAGCCCCTTTGCCCTCTATTCTGATTCTACTGACCAGATCATGTAATAACATTAAAAAAAATAGTGACCACCAGTTGCCCAGTGACCACACTAATAAAGCTCTTAAAATCACAGCTCCACGTCACATATTCGACCGTGTTATTCCTGATCCTATAAATACCTTATTCCTATTCCTGCTTCACTACCATGAAATGTAATTTTGGTGTATTATACATCTGCCTCGGTCATTTAGGCCTCAGCAGGAAACAGCTTGGCAAGAAAACCTGATCTGAAGACATTCTGAGGGGCAAAAGGGAAAAAAAATTGACGGAGAAATGTTGATGAATTTAACATGAGGTGGTGTAAAAAAAGTCTTCTGCCAAATAACTTGACAATGAGGGACAGTTTCCCCCTGCTGAAGCCATTCATGGAAACGGGCTGGAGGGCCTGGAGACAGCTCTGCCTCTCTTTTCTTCTTCTCACTCACAGATACAAACACGGATGAAAATGCAGACTCTGCACCGATCACACAGGAGGCTATGACATGCTCATTCATACATGCGTGATGGCCACCCTCCCCCCCTTTATTCCGGACACATACCTCCGCTTCCACACTACACAGAGGTCTTACAAGGCCTCACATGTTTAACTCCCTATTATTATGATGAGGATGGGCCTTTTAGAAGTACCATCCATCTTAATTAACAAGCCATTTGTATGCGCTTCAGCCCCCACGACAAAACAGCATGGGAAGAAATCCTGTGGCCAAAGACGAATTCTAGAGCTCTAAGACATCATTAGTGGATTAAAAAAAAAAAAAAAAAAGAAAGCCTTTAACGGCCTTCCCATGTTGCCTGCATATTTCATTATCTCCCACTGTTCGTCGCAATTCCCAGTTTCATCCTCTGGGTTTTTGGGGCTTTTTTTAACCAATGAGCTCCAAAACTTTCTCCGTGCAGCGAGAGCCTTGCTTCTCATTCCTTTAAAGTTCAACATAATTTGAGGCACTCTCCTCTTGATTTACAGTCCGGCCTTAACATCACTGCCTTCGCCGTCTGTAAAGTTAAAGCAACTGACGTATAGCATGTCGCTCTGCGGCTACCGAAACGAGTGAAAATTATTTCTGCCTTTAGACGTCGGGCACGAACAAACAAACGTCAGCCTCGATATGATCTGTTTTCTCTCACCAGTTCTGAAGCTACAGGCTCGCAATAAGAAGAGCCGCTGAAAGATCACTATGTTAAAGTGGCGCCTTTTTGGCAGATGCCTGGCTTTCGAAATGGTCACTTTTCTGGGTGGTGTGTGCGTCTGAGTGCATGGGGTCTTCCCATAGGGCCTATGTCTGGAAAACAAAAAGGAAATGTCTCAAAAACAGCCTTATGGGTAATCTGCCTTCACAGCCATTGCTTTCTTCTTTTCTTTTTCTTTCTTTTTCTTTGTCTGGCGGCACGCTTGAACGCAGCTGAATAGCCAAGAGACAATTCGTCTCAATTCTGCTTTCAGGACGCCTACAGAGGCTATTAATTGTCAACTCATAAAGGCCCCACAGACGCCCCATGTGAGAGGAAGCACCTCATACTCTGGGACTCTTTTTCTCACTCTCCTCGTCAGTTTTAGCTGTCTCTACTATCATCCATAACACCTTTAGGTTTTCTCTAGGGTTTAGAGGGTCAGAGCACGAGGTCAGGGGGTTATTATTAATTCCTCTGAGAAGTTGCATTGTGGGGGCTCTTGGTTACTCTGGGGTCAAAAGCTCAGTTTAGTACAAGGGTGTCATTTGTTAGTTGACCTTTCTTGCGGCTCTGACAAGCATTTTGTCGATCGGGGGAAAGACAAAAAGGATAGGGAGAGCGCATGACTTCTGTTGTTCATTTCTATCACTTGCTGCTTTAAATAAATGTTCCAGACTTTTACCTCAAAAAAGAGACAGACTGCCCAGACAACAGGACTTGTGGGTATTTGGGAATTTGACAGAAATAAATACTCAGACAACAAAAGAGCAATGCTGTTCTTCTCTTCTTTTTACTTGGGAAGTGAAACCAGCAATCAGCAAGCATTCAAACAAAGGACTTCATACAACGGTGAACAAGACAAAAAAACGTTGATGTTTACTAGTGGGGAAATTGTTTAGTCTAGCAAAGACAGCAACAACAAAATTCAAACGTCATTATCAATATCTGTGGCAAGCAATGTGGAGATGAAACATAACATATACAGCGTGTCCAGAACTCACTCCTCACCCAGGCCAGCACACAAACAGAGCCTGAGAAGTGGCATATTAATTCAACATTTATACAACATTTTAAACAAAGGGAAAGGCGGACTGCCCTCGGAACCATAATCTTTATGAGATATGTTTAGACTGAGTGGCTTTGGAAAACACAAATACACAGTGGGCAAGATTTGATCCTGGGCATGCACAATGTTATACATCAGATATGGGGGTTTTTTTTGTTTGGGAAACTCGAACGGGATGTCACAGATGAGCCCATAACGAAGCCAGAGTTTACCCACAAACTGTCAGTACCCTTTTCATGACTTCATTGCGGATTTGGGCAAAGCGTGTGATCGGAAACTGCGCCAGTATCACTACCATGCAACAGGCGGTGCATGTCAAAAAGTCGAAATGCCGGACTGACAGTTGCACGTCATGAAACGCAGAAGGGAAAAGAGCTCCCAACGTCTAAGCCGGAGAACGTCTGGTTGTTGTCACTCAGTGCAGAGAAGAGGATTTAAGAAGGGCCGAGGCGGGGTAAAAAGGCTTACCGTGTCACATATGATCTAGTCACCGACAGTTGCAGTCACCACCTCCACCTCCACCCATCCAACCCCCTCCATAGCCGTGGCATGGCATGCATGGATGAAATCAGCCACTTGGCTTGACGGGACTGAGAGAAAAGGGGGGGCTTAGAAAGTGGAAAAAGAGAATGAGGGCAGCAATTGAGAAGGCAGAAAAAGACAAGTGAGGCGCTAAAGTCAATCGGGCCTCTTGTTTCCCCTCTCTGTGCCTTTTTTCCTTTACTCTCCCCTCCTCTTAGCCTCTTCTTCACACACACACACATACACTTTATTTCAGTCTGTCTCTCAGCTGTCCTGCAGGGTTTGTTCTACAGCGTAGTGTTATACCAATAAGCTGAGGTGATGCACTAAATATCCGATGTGGATATGGGGGATGTTCTTCCTCAAAAAAAGTTGCAGACATTATTAGAGTACAAACCGTTCTGTAATAACACCGCTATGACCTTTCGGTGCCTCGAATAAAAGTAACCACTTACTCTATAGCGGTGATCTCATCCTCCACTTCTAGACAGAAGCTAAAACATCATAACCTCCCATTTTTGACTGTTTTGGACTCAAGATTGATCCTTCATTGTGCTATATCCTGCCTACGCATCCTGTTTGAACAGGAAAAAGACCAAATTGAGGAAGTAATACCTTCTCATACGACCTTTAAATTGGCTAATCTTGATTATTTTGTCAATTTAATTAGGGTAGGCCAATAACAGAAACACCCATTTGTATACAAGAGTGGGTGTATGCAAACAACAGTATTTATAAAGACATTAAGGGTAAATCAGCCCCTCTAAACTATATATGCTTAATTTATTGTAGGAGTCTTTTCCTAAACAGCGTCGACTTTAAGCCAAGTTTCCCTAATAAAAGTTTATTTTTTAGTACATGTCCTGTTATAGATGTGCCAATAATTCTTAAGCTGATGATTTTGGCATTTGAAAAATAATTTAATTGTAAACTAAACTATAAATAGGATCTGACATCCAAAGTAAGGCAGAAAATCTCAGCTGTTGTAAGCTTGCTATTGTGAAAATGCAAGAAGATATATTAACCACGTCCACTATCAGTCAAACTAAGTCTTACTGTGTATCTCCAAACCATCCATTATGCTCACATGCACATCACTCTATTCTTGATTCCACTTTCTATTTTTTCACAGCACACGAGAGCTCTTCTTGCATTTGAGGTTCCTCTGACACGCAGCTAAGGTTTCAAGTAAATCCAGCTCTGGACCCCAACTGTTTATTCCTACCTGACAGAACAATAGCTCAAAAGTTGAGAACAATACTTCTAAGAATACTTCAAAGACAATAAACACTACTGTATGGCTTCACTGTGTGAAATTCAGCACACCAGACTGTCACACAGCGAGAGGTTTATTTTCTATTAGCGTCATATAATTTCCATCTGACACCAAGCTTGGTTCATCAGTGGACCATTGAATTCTCATCTTTCTACCCAGGGAGGCTTTGCTGTGCAGACGTTAAAGTACAGTCTGCTTCACGCTCATAAATCTACACACATTCAGCTGCTCAGTGCTAACACAGCCATCTACTGTTGGTACCTAGGAAGTTTTATTGAAGCTGATGTAACTTGAATGATTTGATTTCTCAAGGACACCTAAAAGCTTGACATTGAGCAAGTGTTTCATATTCAAGCCTTACCATAAATGTCCTAGCTGTGGGAGGAAGTTAGAAATCCTACACAACCACAGGAAGAACATGCAAATTCCACACAGTGTTCTGTAGGCTAACATGGTTTGGTTGAACCTAAAGCTTGCTAAAAAAATAAAGAAGTCTTTGTCCATAATGGTTCAACTCAAGCAAGAATACTTCTAAGGTATGTTCTCATTGTTAACTCCCTTTCTAACTAGTCTTTCTAACTCTTTAGCTACTGCTGCTCTGTATGTCTCCACATTGTCTAGGAATGCCTTTACATAGCACTGCAGCCCTTAGACTTGGTAGGCCAAAAAAACCTCTCCAAGCCAGATGGTTTGGCCGGACAGTGGAGGTCTGGATTCCCACGGAGGAAACACTGAGCTTGGAGCTTTTTCAGTTACGCTTAAAGCTCCCTGCAGCACTGTGTAAAGCCATGATTCAAACTCATTGGGCTGCGTGATGTTTAATTGAACCACAAGCTGTTAATCCAAGGAAAGAAAATCAACTAATCCAGATTAAGGTCAGCCAGGCGGGGAATGGAATTGTCAAAGGCACTCCCCGGCCTGCTGAGTACCTTTAAAGATCGGGCTCATTACTTGAAAGCCAAACATGCTCACGTGAAACAAACACCAAATGGACTCAGGGTTTTGTCGCACCGTGAGAAGATTTTGACATAATCTCACACCAACAACTTACTGGTTTGTTTGTTTTCTGCTAAACTAAGGCTCCAAACCGGACAAAGGTCACTGTGAGAAATGTCTGTTTGGACTGATCCAGGAATGGAAATTTAACGAGAGAATTGTTAGGTGTGAGCAGCGAGCAGACGAAGGGTTATTTGATAGCATTAGCAGATGCGAAGTGCACGCCTATCGGTTTCATAGCAAAACTGTGTCTAATTCACCCTCTACTTATCTGCTGACCGTAGACAAACAGACTTTCTCACTCAGTAAGTTTCTTTTACAGACACACATCTCCCAGTTTTATCTGCATTTCACCATCCATCCCATCTTCACTCAATAGACAAATGTAAGAGCCACAACATCTCTTCGTGAGTGTACCGTTGACAGGCAAAATTCCTAAATAGTTTTCTGTTACTCCAGCAACAGCACCACCTACAGAATATATTGAATGTTTTTGTCTTTTTTTCACATCAATGAAACAGTGGGACATTCATCCACCCCTCACTGAATTCTGAATGTGTGAAAGTATAGAAGAGTGAAAGCTATAATATAGCTGGACTATTCTATACACTCAGTAGGATACCCACTCATGTGTAAAGCCAGCCTGTTCCTAACCCCAGGGCATTTGGGACTAAACAGATGCACACAAGATGTCCTTTGGTGTCAGTGACACGAAGCACTAAGTTTTTGGATATAGTGAGATGGGTCTCGCTCCGAATATAAAGGACCCCTTTGCATTAGACTCAAAAGCACTTGCGAGCATCATTTTTCAACATGTTTATGGTGTAAGGTGGCATGATTTAACCCAAATCAGAATCTTTTTCCAAACCAAACCAAGCATCGAAAAAGTACAATGAAAAAGAAACAAAACAGCGAATGAAAACAATGTGGTGAGAAATCTTACAAAGAAGCCACAAACCACTTTCTGCTGGTTGACAAACTTGTGACTTACTCTACCACCAGTGATGTAGCATGGTTGCTTTTAAAAGGTTGCTTCTTGCCATCCAGTATTGCAGAGGCTGGTTGTCGAGGCTGGGACCACAGTCATGGAATATCATTACATCTTCTTGCTCCACCCTTCTGGATTATTTTCTGCTTTGGTTCCTATTTTGCCCACTACACAATATTTCAGTGTGGAATGCCTGATGCCTGCCAGTGTTGAAGAATAAGCATGGGTTCCAGCCTCACTGTATCACTCTGTAACTGTGGTCAGACATAACTGTGAGATTAGAGTATATCATGCACACTGCCAAGTTTATAAAGGTCTTGTGGCACTGTGAGGTGCTTGGGATTAACCTCTCAAACAATGACGAATGGCATCAAGTGCTGTGCTTTACACTCTGTGGCTATTACTGCATACCAGAGGGGACCAAGTATGTGGGAATTCAAGTACGAGGACAAAGAAACAAAGAGTCAAAGATTACCAAATGTATGATTTTTCAACATACTTATACTTGCTACCTGTATTTTCTCATCTCTTGCAAGTGTAGTGTTCAATAATTTAAAAAACAACAACAAAACAAGTCATTTTTTGACACATTTTCACATCTCTATTACAAAATAATTTTAGGGTTTCAGGGCATGTCAACATATGGGATTACTTCTTGATGAGTTATGGTTGAGAATGGTCAAATGGTGTTGCAGAGGCACACATGGATAATCCATCCCATATAGCGCTTGTGAGCAATTTCAGGTGTGCTGGACAGTAACATTTATAAAAACCTCTTCATTATTCTTGGGGCGTCAGCACAAAAGGGGAAAAAAACGGGCCCAAATTTGACTAGGCAGCTGTGTTTTTGAAAGGAAATGATTTATCAAAAATGGGGAGCGATATATGCTAACCCCGCATGCGTCGTCTCATTGGCGACCAATTTGATCTGCAACTGTTCTCGAAGATCCATCACAGCCTCTAAGATAGATACGCTGAGAGCTGAGGCCTCCGCAATTAGTGTATCAACAGCTGGAGAGACCATTAGACACTCCTGGGTGTTTGCTTCAATTCCTTTGTTTAGAGAAGGCTGAACAGCATGGACAAATATGGGCGACTAATGAATGGTGTCTGTCACTGAGAGTGGGAATGCCTGCTTCTTAAAGGAACTGTGAATTTCGAGGCAAAAACGAGATGAAAACGGGGTGAAGTGACGTCAAACAAACCATGGAGAACTGTTTGGAAAATCTTATTAAGATGTGTAATTTTTGCAGATGTTCATTATACTTTGGCTAGGGTTAAGAAAATAAGTGGTATACAGTTTTGCCATTTGTCTTTGGAGAATAGATCATTGGCTGGAGCCCTGACTAGGAGCCATTTGAGGCCAGTGTAGCATATGCATGGGAATCAAACCCAAATGTGAACGTAATTCTTGCCTGATGAGTGCTGCGTACTATGTGAGCTTTCTGGCTCAATCTGGAAAATTTAATTGATTGAACGGATCAAGTTGCTGTCCAAATGTTGCTGCTTTCTGAGCCCAATTATCGGCATAAATGGCAAATTCCCATTGCTCCCATTAATTTGCATTACAGGTAGGATCCAAGGCAGCGAGGACAGTGGAGCAGCGAGAGTGTGGGAGTCTGAGAACTGTCCACATTATCTTAAAGAATTAAGATAACCCAGAAGTGAATCATTCAACATGCTCTAAACCTAATCTAAGCCCCAGCTGATGCATTCCGCATTATCTCACCTACACTCACACACCAGCAGGCACGCACACACACACACGCATGAAAACAAACAGAGATTACAGACGTCATATATCCCCAATAAGTCAAACCAAGGCAAAAGTAAAGTGAATGCACAGAGGGTAAAACGTACCCCCAAACACTCTAAATGTGGTATTGCTGCTTTCAGAAGCAGATAAAAGCAGAGTGTTTGCAACATGCTGCCATAGCTTCCAAAAGACTGACAGTGGTTATATTTTTCGTTTCTTCTTTCTTACAACAGAGGTTGTAAATGTAATCTATCCCAAAAGGAGTGCACTCCTTTTTGCAACAGACTCCCCTCAATGTTGTTATTGGCAAATGCTCTGTAGCTGGCAATCCCATCGAGTGATGCTATTTTCTGTTAAACACTCTTTCGTTTTATTTTTATTGTGTGTGTGTGTGTGTTTGCTCTCTCTTCTCATCTATTCCTGAAATGCTATACAGTAAATATGTTGATTCTTTGGGCAAATGTGGGTTAGAAATCGAAGGCCTGTAATCAGTTTTCCAAACCTCCCCGCCTTCACTCGGCCAGGCTGTTTATTTCTATCTTGATGACATTGTCCAAAGTTGGTTCATGCTTAAGGATGAAACATCAAGACTCTCAAACCCATACTCTTACATTATGATTAAAAACTCTGGTAGGAAAGGCCTGTTTTTTGCTCAAATGAAATACAAAGCAGGGTAAATACGGAGTAAATAATGATTAGCTTTTCTGAGGATGATCAGGCTCTATTTGGTGAGTAAGGGGGGAATGTCAAATTTATGGGTACTACATCAAGATCATTTTTCATGTGTTCCACAAGAGTGACACAAATGTATATATGCTGCCCATGACATAAGACATGAGAACAAATGGAATAATTAAACCACTATTGACTGTAATTAAAGGTTCTCCAGCATCCAGATTTAGAAGATAAACAGGGCTGAGCCAGATTTAATTCAAAATGTAACCAACTGTGGCTCCAATGTCTCTTAATCAGCTTGACTACAAGTATGTGGGATTTACAACCTAGCCCACTGTATTGGCCACTGGAAGCTATATGCTCATATACGACATACTATACGTGTGAAGATTAACAGCGCAGAATAACAGCTTAAATGCTGCACTTACTTTCTAAGAAAATATTATTTGAAAGTTTTGGGACAACAGCTGGCTCAGTTATCAATCACGGGGCTGTTTATAGTGGACAGAGTAACCACTAACTCATCCATTTACTGTGATCTCAGGAGTAATTTAATCAGAGGAAATGTGACAGTTTTCAAATGGCGTCTTTATCCATTTCAGAACATGAGCTTCAAAGGCAGAAAAGCTTTTAGTGGACTACTTTTACAAATTACTTGGAGGAACACTACATGGGGGGAAAAAAAAGTTGCCTCAAGTGAGCGAGATCTAAGATGGAAGTGAGCATATCCAAGTTAAACTCTACTTCTGCAGTTAGAATAAATACAGCATAGTAGAGGAAAACGATACCCTGACGAAGAACAGCTGAGCCCGAAACACACAAAGCTTGCAACAAGCCAGAGTTCAGATAGTTTCTCTCTTTTGTTTTGCTTTGTTTTTTTTTTAAGCGCCATTTCTATGAAGAACAATGTATGTACACGTAAACACACTCCGTCCACTTCTTTTCCATTTTTGGTCATTGCTTCTAAATTATACTGTGACTGGACAAACAAACGGCCTCTGAGTCACAATGTGACTGAAACAATACCCAGTGCCACTGCCTAGTGTCAAACCACCAGATTTGACCGAGGTGACACGAGGCTGAAGGAGGTCATAAAGTTAAGTCAGCAGCAGAAGGGAAGGAACGAAACACAAGGGTGGGGATTGTTGGAATTCTCGGAGCACTGCCAGCGCCGCTTCCTGTTATTTGTTTTGTAGTAAACGCTGACTCTCTGGGGGGATATGAGTGACCGTAATGCTGGACACAAGTCGCCGTTTGTCTTCTGACCGCCACTGTTGTCTGCATAACTCCGTGTGAGTGGACATATGCTCGTATGTATGTGAATGCACGGGTAGAATTGAATGTGCTGTGACTCGGTGTTTCTGAGTCAGCTTATTGTTTTTGCTTCACATTTTTCAATGAATGTCAACTTGCATATGCATTATTAATGACTTTTATATGGTCATTTGCTTGTATGGAATTCAGAAAATTTTAGTGAAGAGCAGTGCTGCAAATGGATGCAGATCTAGCAAAAATGCATACATACAATAGAAGTAATGATGGCACAGCAGCCAGAATAAACAATAAAATCTCTCATTAGTGAAGTCTTTTTTGCCTTTCAGAAATTCAAACACTAACAAAATCCGTCGTATAATAGACATTAAAATCTCCAAAAAATTCACATTTTCTGGGGTAAGAATTTGTGGATAAATGCAGCGCTTTGAATTTGTTTCCACTCATCTGAAGCTCCCAACATCCTTGCTTTTCTTTCTTGTTTCCTTTACACTCAAAAGTAGCAATTTATCTGTATTTATTTCTCAGTGAAAGAAATTACTTGAAACTTTGTTTAAAAATATGCAGCCAGCACTGCACAATTGCTGGTAATATATACACAGGGGTACAGAGAAGTAAACACATGCCGAGTATTTGCGGTGCAGATATGTTCTGACGTGTCTACGGTTACATGAGTCAGCATATCAATATGTTTACTTCTGAGTGATTTGACTCAAGTGATTCGACTCCATAAAAACATGAGAGGCATACAAATCTGATGCTCTCCTCCATCGGAAACTAATGGGCCGGGACCCTTCCTCGCCTCATTATCTGGTTCTGCTTCTTCTCAGAAAAGTAGGAGAGAACAAGGAAAAAGAATTAAAAATAGAAAAATGTAGATGGAGAGGGGAAAGAGTAAAAAAGAAAGTAGCAGAAAAACAGAACCAATCAGAGATGATAAAGGGGGTGTGAACAGTTGAGAAAACTATGAGAAAGGGTAAAAAAAATAAAATGACAAAGTACTTCACAGCAAGCCATTGAGGACTGAGCAGACTCTGTGGCGTAATTTTTATTGTCTAACTACTTAATTGTAAATAACAGGCCTCGGCGATGTGAACGGCCATTCATTCGCCCAGACAGAGTGATTAATCCATGCTGGGCTTTGGGAGAGTGGGCAGTGTGTGTGAGAAAAGAGAGAGGCAGCAAAAGAGAAGGTTCTTTCTTTCCCTTTTCTTGTCTCTATCTCACTACCCTGCAGGTCCTAATTGGTTAATTTCATAAACTTCTCAAAGGGGTGCACACAGAAGCCCTAATTGAAAAAACAGGAGCCAGTTCAGCATCGCTACCTGCAGATCCTCGCGTCTTTGTGGCGGTGGGGGATGAGAGTCAGACAGCGACTGCAGGGGGTTCCTTCACAGGGAACTACAGCACGGAGATAATGGGCATGTTGTGCGGCCCAGACGGGGAGACCTTTGAGCCCAGAGCGAAGCTGGTCACTTCTCAGTGTTTTGTCTATGGTAAAAAGTCTATGACCTGCTCATTATTTCAACCTGGGGTGCTGTCGTGATATCATAGCTAACAAGCCGGTCAGGGAATTGAGCACATTTGGTGTCGTGCCTGGCAAGGTTTATTTGAACAGAACACTGCCTGCGTTTTGTTTTATAGGAATAGAATTTAGGAAGCCTGGTGCATTAGTGCTTCAAAACTACTTAATTAACTCAAATGTTACATTTAAATTGGTTGTAGAGAAAGTTTTGAGATAAATTGAAAATGGAAAATAGTCACACCCAGTACTTGTCACCTTACATAGTTAAAGAAGCTTAACTAACACGCTAATGTTAGCTTGACACATGACTGCTACAGTAAGAGAAACTTTCAAAAAGAGATGCTAATATATTTATGCTAATAAATATAGGCTAACTACTACTAGGCTCACTTAAATCTGATATTTTAGCACTAGATATCTACCAAATACAACTAAAAACTATTTCTTCTGTGTATAAAACAATCCAAGTAGTTAAACTGAATACACTGCCAGCTCTTTTTTAAGTCTATTCTGAATTAAATGGCTACATTTAAAAGCTACCTAAACTAGCCGGTAAAGCTAACTAGCACTAGTACTAAAGCTCCTTCATATCCTAAAACTTTGGACTTATAAATAAGTAGTGGAGTCCAGTCCAGGGAATTATATTCATGGCTATGTGTTCATGCACCATTGTTGGCAGAACAAATTTCTCTTGTGCTTATTTCATTTAGTAAGTGAAGTGACTCAGATTCTAATTTTGGCCGAACTGCATTTTGTTCACGCAAGAGAGTCATTTGGCTTTGTGCACAAGAGTGTTAATGTTTATTTGCCAACCATGGAAGTTGTTTCTTCTACATGAAGCTGAAAATAGACTGAATACGCTTGAAATAACATTCAATGAATTAACAATAATTGCGTATTACCAAAACAGCCAACTATAATCACTCAATAATAACAACACTAAATGACCGCCTTCGAAATTGGTGCAGCCAGACATGTCTACATCAGTTACTCTGCCTGCAGCAGCTGCCGTCCCAATGGTGCTCACTTGGAAGAAAGGTATTGTGGAAAACTCCCTATCAAAGCTCGGGATCACAGTTTTTAAAGTATTTTGCCCCTAAAAAAGGAAACAAACCAAGGCTCTGAGGCCGTGGACCCTCCGTAAATGTCTGGGCAGAGGAGGAGATATCATCGCACATCGAAGCCCCTTCAATATGTGAACAATAGGCATCCATCTACCTTTCCACCCACCTTGACGAATGAGCCCTTTCATTTTTTTATTCACTGCACTGTGGTACCAAGCATTTATGGGAGGAATTCCAGCCTTTGTATGGCGGAGCACTCTTAACAGCAGATAAAAACTCAAAGTATAAACATGCTCCCATTAGGGAACTGGCGGCCAACCAACCTTTACCTCAAAGTGATCTGTGTTATCTGCAAAGCAGCCTCGGCCTGAGCCCGAGTGATTCACTGGGGACTGCCGGAGAGAACTTTGAGACGAGCCAGGTCTCAGTGCAGCCGTGGCCTAAAGGCCAATCTATCTCCATAAAATTGACTCTCAAAATGAAAGAACAAGAGATGTCCGCGTGTTCGGATCCATGTGTGTCGCCTCTCAAAGCAATCCTACACTTGCTCTGTGTGAACCTTTACATTTCAAGTGTGCATTAAATCAACAAGTATGAGCCTCACGGACCATTAAGAATAGCAGTCTCATTTAAAACAGCCTGACGCATATCTAAAAAGGTGGGATTTTTCTTTGGAGTTTTCTACTTAAGAGTTGATAAATATTGTTCTGTATCTGTAATTGTAGGGGATTTTGCCCCTGTGGTCATGCACAACACTAAAGGCACTGTAGTACTGCTATTCATCAGCATCACCAGAGCAGTTTACAGTTCTATAAAAGTGTTACTCTGTCTTTGCCTGTCTGTAAATCAGGTGTGTAGAAAACTGACATCACAAGTAACACAAGGCTAATAAACCAGAAACTAAGTCTGAGAAACTTTCATAAATTACATATATTAAGAAGGCAGGCTGGCAATAAAAATAGAGGCCGGTGCTCCATGGGAATGGTGTCCTGCTGCTGAGGCAATTTCTATTCTTTGCAGTCTTATGAAAGGATATTTAAAGAAGCGCAGTTGGTTTGAGAAGAGACAAGTTTGAGACAAAGTTGGAACATGAACTGTAAAATGAGCTACAAGAAAAAATAGTTGCAGGATGCGTTTCAGTGAGGGAGTTAAAAAAAAGAAGAAGCAGAAACACAAATATTCACATCTGCAACTTTCTTTCATCTCGACTTTCCGTGCCGTTAGCCATGGCCACTGTTCACATTTGCATTTACATATACGACTCTGCAAAAGCCATTTTATTTTTTGCTTATTGAAGCCGCTTATCAGTTGCTGTTACCAACCCGGAATAAATCCCGAGGATTAAAGGACTTCAAAAAAAAAAAACTTTTTGAGGGTGTAGAAGGGTGGGGTGGGGGTGAGGGTTTTGGGGAGGAAAAAAGCCGACAGGATGAAAAGAAGTTGGGGGCCCATAGAAATGCTAAGGAAGTGGCCCTCTTTTTTTCCCCAAGTCGCTCAGGGGTAGGAAGTTCCCAGCTCTGCCACTTCATTAATTCATGCTATTTAACAAGTGGGATTGTGGTGGGGCTTCTTCGGCCCCCTTCACACTGGAACCAACAACAGTGCCATCAGTAACTGACAACCCCCCGGGCGGAGGGGCTATGGCCTCCGGGGTCCACGCTGCAAACAGAGCCACGGGAAGCAGAACCTTGCCATTCAAGAGTTCAGCCTTTATTTGTCATCCCTGGTTTCTCCCCACCATACACATCCCCAATCATGGGCCTCCGAGGGTGGACAGCAGATTGGAGGATGAATCTCCCCTGTTTCCTATTAGGACAGAATAGAGGAAGGATGGGGGGGCTGGGGGGGTAGTGTTGCTCATCAGCAGAATCAGTATGCTTATCCATAACTTCTTAACGTTCGCTGACCACAGGGTTTCAGAAACGCTGTGCGGTAAGAGGAGGCAAATCGAGGTAGCAAATGCCAGAAAAAAGAATTAATAAAAACCAGAAAAGAATTGCTTACAGAGAAATTTATTTAAACTTTGATGGTAGATTTAGCTTTTTTTCTCAGCAAATAATTCACAGCATCTATTCTCTTCCAGGCACTATGATACAACCTGAGCTCTACACACAAGCGCTTTAGTTCTTCACACAGAAATGGTTGTGACTCCATCAGCTGAGAAATGTGCTTACTTATTATTGTTGGCCATTTTGCAATTAAAATTAAAGTCATAGTATTGATTTAGGAATATAAAACACACATATTTTATCTAGATGGACTGAAAGATAAGGAAGGAAATAAATTTAATACGATAAAATGCCGTAAATAATCAACTCAAAACTGTTTCCAAGCCTTAGGCTCTGGACCCGATCAGTGAATCTCAGAGAATGTAGAATAACTTCTTGTTAGATAAAATTATGTTTGTATTTTTTGAGTTTTTCCTTTGTTGTTTTACTAGATAACTCTTTTTCAAATACAGTACAACAATTCTGTGTGAGGCAATGTATATAGTGGTAAGTACTGCAGCTTGTGGATTATTTATAGTTTGCCACAATTATGAAATTGAGTCAGTAGTTTGGACAGAAAAATGCTTGAGCTTGTCTTGTAGTTTCCCTTAGATTAACAAAACCTGCAAGAAAAGACACTACCATCAAAATGAACCTAAATGTAAAAAAAACCAAAGTATGTAACAATATTTAAAGCCTCATTTCGGTGGTGGGTGGGTAACATAATAAAGTACCAAAATATTACCTACAGATGTACATCGACTCAAAAATAAACGGTAGTGACAAGCACAATTTTGGAAACTAAACCAAAGACTAAGACATTAGCTAAATGACACAAACCAGTAAGGTAATAGTGGGGCATAAATCACTGGTCTCTCACACAAGACATATAATACAGATTTATTAGGAAACATTTGTAACATTTTAAGGCTTGCTCAAATTTTAAGTATGCACTGAATATGATAGCGCCCAGTTATGTATCTTACATGTGGGCTTCATCCAACAACAGCTCTATGCAAACATGCTATGAACCCTCAGGGGAGATTCATAAAGAGGTAAGCTGACAGATCACTGGGCTGTGAGGGGAGGTTTGCAAATCATCCCCGAGAAATGTGCACATGTGAGGTTTACTATGATTATGGAATGAAAGCTGGGTTATCCTCTTGGTGAATTAGGTAAAATTACATTACATTAATGCCTGTCTAGAAGAATGCTACCCAGAATCCGTCATGAGATCCTGCCTGGGCCCCACATCACTCACCCTCCTTGAAGGTGTTGAAATCAGGGGAGAAATTCCCATATCTGTAACCTCAAACTCTAAATTTAAGTCACCCTCAGCTGCTCTACAATCTGCTCATTTATAATGTTGAGCAACCGTCTAGGGACGGCAACTGAAAATAAACACCGCATATAGTGTTATATCGTCAAGTGACATTATCTTAAGTCTGTTATCTATTATGGTGAGACCATAATGGATGAGGGTTAAAGTGTACATGGGTGATGTCTTCTCACAGCCCATTAAGCCTTGCCACAGCCGGCCGAGATGAGGGAAAAAGGAACAATCTATAGGCTCCGAGTGTGGCTCAGCGTCCTCTCTTAATTGCTAATATAGTTATTAAGGGATGCCAGTGGGAAGACCACCGGGATAGGATTGTCCCTGAATTATCACAGTTGCCTTTCAGGCCTGTGGAAATCCTCAAAGGCCGGTGATTCAGTGCCCACAAGGCTTTTATCATTTTCCCATGGGGCCTGAGAGGATCCCCACTAAGACCCACAAAGCCCCACGCCAATACACATTCACAAATACTTACACATTCATAGTAATTCAATTATTACCAATTAATCACCAATTTTACTGCAAAATTTCCAAATGTCTTTTACTTACAGGTTTGAAATTGTTACAGTTTATTGCTTTTCTTTATGTTAGGTGAAAATAAAGTAGATATCTTTGGATTTTTAATTTCTTCTTGTAGAGAAAATGCTTTGTAGTAGTGATGCATGACATGGCTATCTCCTTATAGACCCAGAAATGATCAGATACTGTAAGAATTAATTAAATTACACACCATAATGCAACCCAGAAGTTGCAACTTACAAAAACGAGGATGTGATTTACTACTACAGGAAGATCTGGCCAGAACAAATCTTTGGAAATCAGGCTTTTTTGTCCTTCTTTGTTACTTTTGTTGTCCCGATAGCTCAATTTGTTTACTTTGAAACTGCCACACACACATGTTGCATCATCAAAAATGAGTATGTATAGTACATGCTGAAAAAAAAGAGAATACTGTCTAGTAACAAAACCTGCAGTGAGATATGAGTATCATGGACATGAACCCAATGAGACATACTGAACTTTCCATTATGCCAAACTGTCAAAGCTTTATCTAAACCAAACTTCAAGACGGCTTCATTTAAGGAAGTTCACGTTTTAAAGTACTGCTTCTTTTTCAGACATATGCAGAGTTAAATGGAAATCCTGGCAACTGACATCTAATATTTGAGTAAACTTTGTTCCATTACTGAAAGTTAAATGCATTGAGACAAATGTAGAAAATGTACCCTAACTTGACAAGCCACTTCTCTCCTTTTTTCTTAACGTCTCCATTTTTAAAACATTTCCCAAGATGTGACAAATCTTTTCTGAATGAAGTAATGAGCATTAAGGACACTCTTGCACACATCAACCTCAATTCTTCTCTATTTTTTTCCTCTCCCAATGGCTAATGACTTTTACATACATGGATGGGTAGTACGGGTGGATGCTCCTTTTTTTCCCTTAGCCAAACAAGGAGAAATGTCTGGGAATTACCTGTTGGACCCGAGCAATCCTGGCAAGTCCAATGCAAGGGTGAGAGGACTGCAGTGAAAACGTTCATTTTAACAAACAAAGACAACGACAGCTCAGGTCTCCAGGGTAAAAATCGCTCATTAATTCCACTTAGCTCAATTTTGCACGGTCTTCACTGAGCACTGACTGACAGAGTTTGCTACAAAGACAGCATTGAGACATCTTCACTTCTGTGGGAGAGCTGTTAAAGTTCGATAAGGCTACTGTCACGCTGCTGAAGCAGAGAAACTGTGACTTTGACCACCGATTTGGCATAGAAAGTTTCCGATCCGCCCTCCCTTTAAGGCAACTTAGGCTCAAAGAAAAGATTCCTTAACACACTTTTTCCAAATTAAACGCAATATGCCGTTACATCTGATTGCTGGAGCGAGCTTTGCTCAGCTGGGTTAAGTTAACCATCAAAACGGGTCAGAGCATTTTAATGTAAATCCGTTGCCAGGAAGGACATCAGCCCTCAATTATTTGTCAAAGTGAAAAGCGGAAATCCTGCAATAAAAAACTTCTAGGATAGTCAATAGACTGTATAATGGGATGGAAAAAGAAAGACTAGAAATGCTGGCTGATGAGATGTGTCACAGTTCACGACTTCTTTCCTCTGTTTTTGACCTTTTTTGTTTTCATTTGAATCAGTGTGATAACTAACGAGGGGAAAGATTGACCAGGCGTCTCTTTGAAGGCAACAAATACCCCCTGGGTTTGTGACATCTCTGCCTGGTAACAGATAATCTCCGCGGTCCCAGGCTGTGCCACTATTAGCATGGCAGCAGTGGTGCGCGGAGAGCCGGCCGGCCTCTGTGCTTGCTCAAACCTCGGCTAAATCTGTCTGATTCTCATCAAACACAGAAAGGGGAGAGGCAGAGGGAGAAGAAAAAAAACTCAAGCCTAGACTCAATACAGACACTGCGCCACACAACTCGCCTGGCAGGCAAAGCTGTCACCATTCAGTTTACTCCGGTCCTCCAAAGAGACAAGCCAGCTACAAAAACAGTCTGGTGGTGCCTTGAATCGTGAAAAGGAGTGAGGCTACAGAGAGGGGAGAGACAAGAGTGAGGTAATGTCAAGTTAATGGAACATGATAAGGAAAATGTGTCCTTACCAAAACAAGTCACTGTGACAATGGAAAGGTTAGTTTTAATGGCATTATCTCAAATTCTTTAAGGGTGTAGGCACTGGGAGTAGCGAGTGAAAAGAATCCTTGACCTTAGTTCCTGCAAAGTTTCACTTCTTGAGTGGTATAGTTGGAACTGGGATAATTTTTCCATCTTTTACCACCTCTTTCCACCCACTATGCCCACTCCAACTCGTCTTTTGTATTCTCCCCCCCAGCCCCCCTTCCACTCAAAGGGTTTAACCTCGGGTCACTGCTAACTTCTTAATCAGTTCAGCACATGACCATTCCTTTCAATCCCCACATACCAGGAGAGAAGCACTCCCTGATACAGTAAATTACGATAAAGAGCTCACGACCCAAAATCGAAGGACCATATCCCCATATGAAAGCTGGGGCCCTCATACTTCAATAGACAGATTTGGGTGTGGGGTGGCGGGGAGGGGCTTTGAAGCACTTCTCCAGAAAATCCTCACTTCAAAAGAAGCCAGTATTAGATTGAGGGGGAAAGGGAGCAGGAGGGTGTGTGGGATGTGTGGACGATAGAGTCCCCCTACAAAGTCTACCATGCCGATCCACTGCGGTAACCAAAAGAAAGGGAAAATCTGAAGGGAGCCAAGATGTGTGTGTTCTCGAAATTCATTGAAGGATACAGGCCTAATGGTTACCAGTTGGCTTATTATCATTTTGATGTCTTAAACCAAAAAATCATGGGCTGTGATCTCCAACTGTCACCACAGCATGATTTTACTCTCCATTGTGTTCCCATTATACTCTTTTCAACAAACGTCCGAAAGATGGTACTGACTCGCTGTCAAAGGGAGTCGGGGCAATTTCCTGGGTTAGCCCAAAGGTTAGAGGTCAGAAAGTGCTCTAAAGGTTGGATGCCAAGTCGGGAAGGGTTAAAGTTCAGGCGGTGCAATCGTATTTCATTTCCCTGCTCATGAAACCCTGGTAAAAGCTAGCTTCTGACCCACATCTTTTTCTGTAATCGCATAAGTCCTTCTGTTGAGTGTGTTCTTTTAATTGGTGTGAGAGATTACAGATTTAGCTGTGAAAAAGCATGAGATAAGTAAGCATGAGTGACAATGACGAAACCTAGGATTATATCAGACTGATGAAAAATAAAAACTGTTTTGATTAGCTTGAGTTCTGCATCTGTAGAAACAACTCACGGGAGCTCAAATGTGTTTTCACCCAACAATGTAGCCCTGCGTTCTTAAGCTCCAAGTCAGGTTTAAAATTATATCTGGCAAACCTTGGTAATATATTAGCTGGGGCTTTGGAACACTTCTAAGTAAGCACTACCAGCAAATATTCAATCCTTCACACATCCTGGACGCCTGCCCAGACAAAGCCCACATACAGTATTTATCAGAAGGGAAGCAGAGCCAGGGATTACTTCAAAGAGAGGGCTTGATAAGACTGACCCGATAACCTTAAACCTAGACCAATGTACTATACTCTGATGGCTGGCCAAGGCTCTCTGGTTGACACATACTTGTTAATACAAGAGCAAGGGCTTGAGAGCAGGATTTGAAGTGAATACAAATGACAACAGCTGGATAACTGCTGCCAACACCCACCAACGGCATACATTATTTAGAAAAGAAATAGGTTAATGAAAGGTAAGAAGCAAGAAGGAGTGACACAAAACTTCTGCATGTATTTGTGTTATTTGCTATATCGACAATCATTCCTCTGGTGCACCACAAACTTGGTGCATTACGGAGGATCTGAGAAAGTGCAGTACAAAATTTGAAGGAATAAGGGTGAGATATGGTCTCGTTTTTTTGGGCCTACACCTGTGACCAGTTACAGCAAAAGCCCCACTTGAGAACCCTAGTAATGCTCCTAGCACGGTCGGCAACAAATAGATCTGAAGAGTACTCTTCGTCCAATGAAGATGACAAACAACCTCTGCACCCAGAGACGATACGACTCAGAGGGAGGGTGTCAAGGGTCAGAGGATAAAACGGCAACACCTCTGCAGCCACTTGACAGGATGAAAAAAGAGCGGGAGAAGTGGGTGGCGGGGTGTTTGAGAGAGGGTGGGAGTAGCACTTGAGGCCAGAATGGAAGACACAAGCCTCCCAGCAGCAGCAGTCAGAAGCAAGGGGACACAGGGGCTACTGTTCCCATTGAGGTCTTTGTCTCCCAGGCGTTCTCTTGTTTTTCCTCAGCAAACCGTGGGTACAATGAAGGCGGCATGCTCCCCTCCCCTCGCGCAAAGGGCTGTCAATACTGGACCTATCAGACCCTGAATGGCCGAATCAGCCTTCCCATGAAAATCAAGTCAATGACCTGCTTCCCCTTAGCTCTCCTCCTTGTGAAATGGGTGACAGCTATAATTTCAATAAGTAAAACAGAGAGAGAGAGAGAGCGTTTTCTCACATGTTGCTGAGGGGACTTCACCTCAGACTCGGCATCCTCATATAAAATGCATTAATTCCTTCGTTGTGAGCTCACCGTAAATGATTTGATTGTGGCCGATTCGACATAGTATTCCGAGCTTCCCCGAGCGCCATTAAAAAAGAGGAAAGAAAAAACATGACGCTGGGAATGCTAAGACAATTTTGAACCAAACATTTAACCTCAGCCTTCTGACCCAATCAAGTGGAAGAGAAGACAGGCTTTGTCTACCTTGGCCCATCCACGAAAAGTTAGAAAAGAGAGAGCGAGGGAGAGAGGGGGGAGAGAGGAGGAAAAGAAATGTAAAGATTTTGCCAAGCTTTTGTCACGCCTTAAGGACTGGCTTAGTCAATTGCTGTCAGATCAAGAAGACAGAAAGAAAAACAGCCGTGGTTGCCTTATATAAAAAGAACACTTTCTCTCACAGCCAAGTTGGGAGAGTCCCCATAGACAGAATTACACAGTTACTTTTAAAGGATTTGCATTTAAAAGATTGCGTACAGGCCTGAATGCAGGTCGTTTCCCTGTGACCATAGAAACACTAGAAAAGGTGGAAAATTCAGTCCGCTGAACTTTAAACGACTTTATTAAAGTGTCACTAATCAGACGTGAAAGACACAAGGTTTTAGTGTTTGGGCAAACTTACAGAAAAACTCCAAAAAAAGCTTAATGACCTGTTAAGAGCATTACTTTGAAAAGCCTTGTTGATGTCCCATCCCATATTAAAGAAAGGACCGTTCCCTAATGTCGGGAAATAAATTAATACCCAAAATATTTCAAGAATTTGACTTCAGCATTGTGCAGAGAGGTACTTTAAAAACAACCTGACCGTTGTCCCGTTTTACAGTATTTCTGTAAGACAATATAAGGTTTCAGCTAAACTAAAAGAAAATGCTGAAATGCAAGGTATCAGGATATCAGTGTAAACAAACATTTCCCCAATAAATCCAGCAGAGAACTCAGAGTTGTCTAAAATGTCACTCTTTGTGGAAATACAATTTAATAGGTTTTACAAATTGCACATGATAAATGCTTGATTTAAAAACATTCTGGCATGTATTTCCCCCTAGAAAAAGCCAAATTCCTAAGCAGAAAATTGCTACCATTACTGCATAATGGGATAACAACCCGAAGAATAATCCCTCGCTAACAATGGTGAGATTTGAAAAGACTCCTGTGAGTCCTGCTTGGTGTCTGCCAGCAGAGCGCTGCATTTTGCAGCCACCAACCAACGATGTAATCTCATCTCAATGGAGACCTGGAGAGACAGCTTGCACACTAGCTTCTCTACCCTCCACCCCCATCCATCCATCCATTGATCTACCCATCCCTAAAGAAATGGACAGACCTCATTTCCATCCAACACAAACAGCGCAGTGGAATTGGGGCTCTTATGATCGGAAAGAATAAAACCTCAACACGACAGGAAAGGATTGCGAGAAGGAGGAGACTTGTGGGGGTTTTGGTAAATGAATTAGCATCAATGCCACAGAATAAAAAGAACCTCTGATCTTCGAGGTCGGTCCTAATCATATACACCCTAAATGAATCACCCCGGGACTGCTCCCATGTTCATTTCTGTGCAAGAATTAATTAAAACCAGAGCAAACTGATGTATGCAGAGCAGCGGAAAAATAACAATGTAAACAACACAACAATAGGGTAATCATTGTAGGGGGCTAATTTGTGTCATAATGATATGAATTTAATTTTGCGAGACGAGGAAGATTAATGAGGGAGACACAAATACTTTTTTGAAGAAGATTTTAAATGGCGCAGAATGGATGCTGGTCCTTCTTTTGCCTTTTTTTTTAGCATAAATTTAGGATACTGCACTCAAGATTGTGCAAATTTAACGGATTTCACCACTGTGAACTCTAAAATTTATTTCATTCCGAAGATTATCCCGAGCAATGTGCAGTGAGTTTAAGGTTTAAAAAAATGAAAATGATCATGTTATCACTCTCAAATGCACCCCATACATCATTAAGGTAAGCTGGATACAATCGTAACTCTCGTAAGAAACTGACGTCGCTGTTTTGTTAATGCCAAACAGCACCATGTCCATGCATCCTCTATATGAAGTTATATGCCGGGGGAAACGCAGAGAATTTGACAGTTAGGGAATCAAACTGGTTCCATATGACCACAGCTGGCATTTCTCCAGGCCCGGGGCAACCACGGTTTCCTCACAGCCTAAGTAGAGAGCTCGTGCAACTCAGCAGCGGGGGTTATGTATGCAGCCTGTGAATAAATCTTGAGTTTCAAAGACAATTTGAAATCCGATGCCCATCCCCTTTTACTGATTGCATTCCACGGTGAGAGTATAATTCCCAAAAGAGAATACCCCGAATTCAAGCGAGACAAAGAAAACACTGTAAAAACTATAAAGAAAGCCATTAAATATAAAAAAATGTGTCATTACAATCTTCTTTGAACATTTCTTAAGGCATGAATATGTTGTCATAAGAATAACAAGATAATCCTAGCTTCAGTGAATAAGTTGCTCTAGTTGCACTCAGCTCTGACCACATGTAAGTCAATTTAACAATACGCCTAATTTCCACCAGTGGTGGTGCCAGCTCTACCTTCGACAAGCCCACATTTTGTCCGATTTAAGCACCTAATGTTATGTAGTGTTATACGGGAGAGATTGGAGTAGTTTTTGTGGGAATAAAGTCACAGAAGATGGATATCTGGGGTCTGCATCTATGAATTACTGTTTAAATTCTTGCAGTAGCCCCTCCCAGAGCCACTAATTTTAGTGGTTACAACTTTGGGCCCAGTAATTGCTGTGGTGGCATGCCGAGTGCTAGTTTTCTGGCACTGGCACCAGTCTTTTGTTTTTTTGTCAAAACCTGTGGAAAAGTTTCAAGATTGGGCAGGAGCACTACGCAGGTGGAAAAAAGGTAACGGAAGCCCGGAAAATTAGACTTTTCCTGTGATACTTCTCTTTCTCATTATTGATTATGGATTTATAAAATTGAGGGACATAAGTGAGGAAAAAATGCTAAAATCAGTTGACAGTTCTTTGTCGGGTGTCTGTTCTCTATTATAAGCAACCATTTATAGTGTTAGCAAATAGCCTTTGAAGACTGCATTGCCATTTGGCTTTAGACAACACATCAACAAAATATTAAAACTTTTCATATGTGAAATGTATCTTTTTTATTATTAATGTAGAATATCTCCCAGCTATCAAATTTTAAAAATACTGTCTCAAAGACATGACAAAAGCAAATACAATTATAATTGTATCTTTTACACAACATGATGATATCATATTGAAGAGCAGTTTGGTGAACGAGGTCCCATGAGTGTATCCCTAAGTGGAAAACGCTTCATAAAACAGCCACAAAGTGCTGGCCACAGTAGGCAGTCGGTGAGGGACACAGTGAATATACCGCACTGTTTTACGGCCCGGCCTGCAGTGAGGCATGATGGGAAGTAATAACCACATCATTACCAACAGCGCCTCAGCCTTGTCAGACGTCAGAGACATAAAGAAAGCATGCAGAGTTCACGCTCAGGCTGCCAGTCTACCACGCTGCAGGACTCTGTCACATGTTAACATGCTCTCGCACACATACGCACAAGTGTTTTTTCGGCCTGATGAAACACAATCGCACTTTCTATAAGAGTATATCCACTCACGCAGACACTGTGACAGACACATAGCTGGCTGTTTAGCTGCCAAGAGATGTTGCTGTGCTTCCGTTCCAGTTCTGCCAAGTGAGGTCAAAGGTCACAAGAGTGACTGGGAAGGATCCTGAGAGTGTCGCTTTTCATCGGATCACTGAGTCTTTATCAAATAGCTGCATCGAATGGCACGAAACCTGTGCAGGATCATGTGTAAATCTGCAGGAGGACGGATTAGCACTGAGCCAGCTGGCGCGCCTGAAGAATGCAGACGTCACTTGTATATTGCATTTCAATAAACTTCTGACAAGAGACATATTTCAATAAAATGCAAACTAATGTAAGTGTCTTTAATAGTAGACATCTCTAAAAAAGCACTGCACCTTTGAACAGCTCAGTTATGTGATTTCAGAGTCCATTAAGTAAGCTGTCAGGCACAGACTGGATATATTGATGCTTTCAGAAATGTCAGTTTCCTTGATTCAATTATACTTTTACATTAATTCCATCAATCTGTTTTCTTAACAGCTTATCCAACCAGGGCCCTGGAGCCTACGTCAGCTGACACTGGGCGTGGGCAGGTCGTTGATGGTATTTCCAGGTCAGACGCTGGTACTCCAGTATGACTGACCATTAAACAAACACTCCAGGAGTCAAGTCCAAGCTTATTCATAGCCTTGATAATTTGATAATTCATCAGTTAGATGCATGAAAACGTGCGCCAAAATGCTAACGTGCAAAAAGGGTGCAGTTCTTTTTGAAGTCCTTCATCTAGTGAAACGAAACTGACAACGCAGAGAGCGAGCTGGCACTGTTTTCAGCTCACTTCAGTTGCTTCACATTTTCCTAGAATAAATATTTGTTTTGATTACCTCAGTATGGTATTTACAATGATTACAAAGAGACTCAAATATTAAAAAAAAAGACTCAATGAGAAGAATAATAGATCTTTTTGGCTATTTAAGAAGAACGTGTGCAGATTTCGATTGACTTGAATTGTAAGTGTTGAGTTGTTGCTATTTTGCTCTCATACACCCACAGGCATCTGCGCTTAGTCTGCACGCCTCACTGTAAGTGAAGCCCTCAATAGCAGAAGCCCCCTGGAGCAGATAGAAACATAATGTAATATCTGATCACCCTCTATGTAATACCCTTAGATCTTAGTGTCGTGGGAGGGAAACTTCATTACGATCAATCTGTCAACAGCTGGCCAGCCAAGTTTAGACGATGTTTTGGATGATTCATTGTTCAGTGGGCTGTTTAGGGGTTTTTTCCCATCTCAGTGAACTACGTGTCAGTGCCAGAGACAGCGAGCAGGATAACTTCAGAAAAATTTGGTAAAAAGTACGCAAGAACAGTAGGTTAAAGGCATGCATACGGAGGTGTGCGTGTGAGCAATCAGGCACGTATCTGCACTTTAACACACATATAACTAAGAAATGTATACAAAGTCAACAACAGTGTTTGAAAGGAAAGACCATAAAGTCAACTTTGAGAGCAGCAGTTTGTTAAATTACACCTCGACACAAAAGAACCTGCTGAAATTAGGCCACTTCATCCATTTGCATAGGAAAATCACAGAGCGGGCAAAAAAAAGAAAAGAAAAAAAAAAAAGCGAAAATAGCACAATGTCAACGAATGTAATCGAAACCAGAACCGCAGCTTTTTCTCTCTCGTTTAGGAGCTGAAAACAGTCAGACTTTCCTTTAGTCTGCTGCATGAGATATCACAAACTTAAAACATAACTTTTGTCTGACAACAAAGCAAAAGGGGGGGCAGCTCAGGTAAAAGCCTGAGTCACGCTGAGAGTCGACCCCCGCGCATCGCTACCCAGAACCCTCACCAGCTGGTTTCAATTAAACTTAGACCCAACCAAGGAGGGGAGAGCAGGGCCGCACTCACCAAAATGGTTAGCTATTTCAAGCCAGGAGTTCTTGCTGCTCTGTTTCTGACAGCAGATCAGTTGTTCGAAATTTGTGTAAACACTGTGTTTTGTTTGCTATCGAGGGCCAGAATTTGCTAGCTGCCATGCAGAGCCACACAGTATGCCGTGCAAGACGGAAACGTTTGAAGGCGAAGCGTGCACCCAGCCTACTCTGTGAGATTTCACCATCAAAGATGCTTTAAGATTATTGCTTTGGAAATACAGCGCACCAGCGCCAGCACGGAGACAACTCGGATCCAAGAATCTCCTTCAATGAGATAATAATCCTACAAAGTGAAGCTCATACTCTCCAGTTATTGTCCTGGTGACCACGAGCAATTTTCCCGGGACGTTCCACTCGACTACGTGCTCAAACAACCACAGCGTTTGAGCAAAACAACCCAAGGGAGGAGGATGGATGGTAAGGTGGTTCAGAAACAATCAATCTGCCCAGAAACACCCGATAAGAGGCACCTGTCAATTAAGTAAAACCTTAAACATAAATATCTTTATCTATCTCTCTAGGCTTATTTTTAACTTGTTCATCAAATATCGATAACATTTCTGTTTTTTAGGTGAACCAACCCTTTAAACACTCAGCTGTAGGCTTTTCTTTCGGTTCCTCAGCTGAAGCTATTAAAAAAAATATATATTGTACACATTTCTATCAAATTAAGGCTGATATATTGATTTATGATGTGGTTTTAAACAATGTCTGGCTGCACAGCGTGAGTCTGTAATGACCTCAATAGCACTCCATAATATTCACAGTACACAATTCTAAGAGGAGAAAAAGAAAGGATTAGAAAATAAAAAGAAACAAAACATTAAAATCAACTATAATATGGGGGAAAAACCCATTAGATCACATTAGATAGGTCAGCGGATTTTCAAAGTCCAAGAAACGTCCAAAAAGCTGTCAAATGAAGAGCACGAACAGAATTACGACTAACACTCCATCGCATGATTCTAAAAATCTAACAACTTGCACAGAAATTGAGTGCCGGAAAAGTCATGCAGGGACATTTTGAGAGCTGAAATATTTCAATTCTAAAATTGAGAACAGCTGCAAATCAACCGCAGCTTGGCTTATTTTTTGAGTTAAGACCTGCACAGCAGACTGAGCAAGACAAAGCTTGCAAAGATTTTGCAAGCTTGAAAAGTAATATTATCACAACAACACAGCTACAAAACATAAAAAAATAAGTTTTGCTTAGATACTAAATCACAGTATGGTTAACCTCTTAATAAAGTTAAAAGTGTGGCGCACGCAGAGCATGAGCTACAGTGACTCTCTTGATGGAAAACTCGTAAAATAAGATGGGAGATAACAATAACACAAGCTCTTGCTCTCTGGTGCCAGTCTATCTTTTGCTTGTCTCCTTCTCCTGACACTAAAGTCCTACTCCACTCCTCCCTCCCTTTCTCCCAGCTCCAACCTTAACTCCCCTTACCCCTCCTCCTTTCACCTCCCTCCATCTCTAGATCCTAAATTATCTGCCAAGGCTGTGGGAGATACCCCTTCCTGCCTGCGGGCCACTCATCTTACCGCAAGCAGGGGAGATGAGGGCTATGCATTTCTGCTGTGCACGTGAGAACTCTGCATGCACAGCAGAAGTCTTCTCTGTGTCCTTTTTGTTTGATGTCCCTGAAGATGTGAGGATCTGTGAGTGAGCCAAAAGCACCAAATGTCACTCAAGGGGTCCCACTGATGGACGTGAGGGAGAGGGAAGCGAGACGAGCAAAAAGAGCAGCAAGTAGCTCTTTTTTGTTTTTTCTGGGACACCAAGCAGACGAACAGGTCAACCAGGCACCACAGTCAAGTCTGAGCTCTGAAAACAATGGAAATTTGCTGTGTGTATTTCTGCATGTGGAGTGTTTGTTGATGCTAGAGAGCTCGGTAAGTCACGTGGAAGAACAAATCATTCTGTAGCTGGGATCCATTATTACCACTGAGAATATGTGCCAAAATCAACCCACCACTCTGCCTCTCTCTCTCTCTCAAACTCCATTCGTTTTACAAGTGAAAGTAGTGGAACATTTTTTTTTTCAGCTGGAGAGACTTGGGTATATTTTATGGTCCCTTCACAGTCAGAGCAGAGCAGAGAGGAGTGATGAAGAAATCACAGGGATGTAGTCATACTCTCAAAGATTTATATCCTTATGTAGCACTTGCTCAGGCAAAATGTACAAACCAAATCATAGCTCTACCTGATCATTCCCACTTCAGCTACTCCCAATCAAACTTTTTTGCGGTTGAGTGACTGGAAAGGTTGGAAACTTTAGATCACAGCTTCACATCGACCTTTCTGATTGCACTTGAAGAAATCCCACCTGCTACAGTACCAAACAGTAAAGGTCTCCCTTTTGATCACGCCAGATCCTGCAGACCAAAGGAGAAAGGCATTCCCAGCGGAGATTAATACTATTTCAGTCGCACATTTGGTCCGAGCATGTGTGCTTAAGACAGAGGAATGACCCCCTCCCAAATGAGGCATGACAATCAAAGTCACACAACAAGAGAAATGAATCTCTGAAGTGAAAATAAACGCAATGATGCAAAACTCTGCAGAGCATGCACAGCTCTGGCCGCATTCATTTATTATTCTAACCGAAGGTCCTGCATTGACTTTTCATGAGGCAGAACAGGGGGAAAAACTTATTTTGTGTTTTTTTTTTTTAAAGTTGCGGACAGTCAACTGCAGAGTTAAAGATTTTTCTTTTAATACACACGTACATTCCTCTCACAAACATAATTTAGCGGTTAGCCATTTTTTCTTTTAAATAGAATATGTAAATAATTTTTGTTTTAACCTGTTTAGAGTAGAACAGGGCAGGGTTACCACACCAGCACAATTCAGTTTCCCGCAGAAGACAATACAATGAGTGTTAGAAAGTTCAGACAATGCCAGTGAAATCTTAACAGTAATGTCGTTTACTTGGATGTCAGTTTACTTTACTGGATTCGACATGTGTCCAAAGCACCATTGCAAATTCCCAAATACCAAAAGACTGAGTTGAACTGCAGGTCAGATACATAATATGACTGTTCCTGACTTCTTGATTGAACTTTATTTTAATTATCTGTTTTTGCACAATATTTAACATTTAAGAACTTTTATAAACTAGGAAAAGCACTTTATATTCCAAGGAAAACCTTAAAATATTAGAGACAATCAAACATTCCCCTATGTGAAAGCACTTGGCATGGTAGGGACGAAAAACTCCCTTTTAACGGGAAGAGATCACAACCCTGTTCAGGGAGTGGCAGCCATCTCCTCTTAATGGTTGGAAGGTAAGGGGAAGGAAACACAACACAACTACTAGTTTTTAAAAAAAAGGTAATGACATGCAGTAGTGCAGCGGTCCCCAACCTTTTTTGCGCCACGGACCGGTTTATGCCTGACAATATTTTCACGGACCGGCCTTTAAGGTGTCGTGGAAAAATACAACAAAATAAAACTAGTACCGGTACTGAAAAAAAGAAGAGTTATTCATAACACACGTGAAAAGACCCAGGAAAACCGAGTTAACGATAAAAACGATAAAATAACGCTGAAAACCGATAAAAACCCTGAAAACCACACATTTCACACTTGAGCCTCAACTCTCGCGGCCCGGTACCGGTCCGAGGCCCGGGGGTTGGGGACCGCTGCAGTAGTGGCATACATACACATCGTGAGTGAAAAGACTAAGTGGAGAAGAAATGCTCAGTGCATCATGGGACGTCCCCACAGCCGCCTTTCTAATGGATGGTTCAGAGTTACCTGATCCAGCTCTAGCTCTAACTATTCAACTATATCATAAAGGAAAGTTTCAAACCTAACTGCTACACAACACATGGAGATTCATTTATGATTATGCCACAATTAAAGAATTTGACTCCTTATTCATTTTAGCAGGTGAAAAACTGAAAGTGAGTTGTGGGATTTACCAGTTTCTGTGCCAAAAAAAGGGTTACTTTAGCCGTTTCATTACTAATGCGATGGTTGGATTAACTTTATAGAACATGGCACAGCAGAACAATATGATCCAGGTCTTGACCTTTCAGGCCCGAGTTTCATAAGTGTGTGTTATGAGCTGTGTTATGAGAAAAAAGTCATATGTTGAGGAGGCCTGCTGTAGCAACTACTCTAGCGTACGAGAGCTCTTCAGAAAAAACGTATAGCACAGTATTTTTGATCTTCATCACTAATACAAGCATCTGTAAGAACGTAAAACAAGCAAAATTTCAGCAAAGCACAAAATAAAAGGCGAACGCAAACAGACAGTTCGATGCAATAAGAGGCCGACATGAGTTTGACTTTGAATCCGCAGAAAAGAGCTCTCAATGATCTTATTTGACAGTAACGTAATCATACTAATTAAAATGAAACAATTATTTTGACTGTTGCTACCATTTCATATTTCTGCTCATGAGTCTGTGTGAGATTGTGGTCAGTGTGTGTGTGTTTCTGGCAGCATTTGCTTGCAGGCGTCTACGCATGAGTGAATGTTTATTCAGCTTTTATAGCGATTGCGTCTCGTTAAAACGAATAGACGCTCTGAGACAACCGGCACTCCCCAACACCGGTTCACTCACAGGTTCACCCAAAACCCGAAGAGACCACCTACCAGGAGAGCTGAGCAGATGCGTCACCTCTTCGGTCACCATTTTAAATCGCTTGTCCAGCCAGATTACGGGGTGAATTACAACCCGGGTAATGGCTAGAATAGTGCATTACCACCCTCTCTCAAGCACATGTGCACAAGCAAAATATCGCAATTAAAGCATGAATTACAATACACAAGGATGCAGTTTGTTCTGCATCATTTTTCATCCAGTTCTTGTAAAATGTGCCTTCTGAGAAACATGAAATTTTCATACTAAACTTGCATATGACTCAAATCTAATGAAAGCATTTTTTCCTATTTTTTTGATGCAGGAAATTTAAATGCACAGCTGGAGTTATCGGTAATAATATTCCCTCTTTGCTGTGGAAACTGTAGTCATCAATATTTCAGCCTTTATTACGCTCACAAAACGACACGAATGCACAAAGAAGAACCAGCATGCATATCACATCATCATGTACGTGACCTTGTTCTCCTGCCTCGCTGACCTGGATGGCTTTACAGGTTTTGTATTTCAGGGAGGCTTTTTTTGTCTTCTCTACAACCCCAACGATGCCTCTGATCACATTTCCTTCAGAATTCATATTAGTAGCTTCAGCATCATGAAATATGGAGAAAGCGAAAGGACTTTGACATTTTGCTACCATTGAGATTTATGAATCTGACAGTGAGACTAAAGCAGTTTAACAGAGACACAAAACAGGCACGCAGATACAAATGAGATGTAAAGACATGAAGATATACAGCTTTAATGAGGAGGGGAGTACAGTAATGGAGTTCAAACTATCCATAACAATAGATCAACACTAATTTGAGCCTAGTATCTGACTGCATTCCCCGACTATGATGTCCAAAACCTGCTAGCAGACTGATCCCTCTTTCTTGAACCTGCTTGTAACATGATCCTGGACCACGACTGTGCCTCTCACTTCCCATGTCCTTGCAAGGGTCCCTGTGTCTGGCACTTCGAACACCCTCCTAATAACGCTTCCCGTCACCCCACCTCTTCCTTTATTCCCACAACTCCCAATAACACCGTCTGACATGTCCACAACCCTCCCAAAACACTCTTTTCTTTCCTCAGTTTCATGAGCCCAAACAGATTGACTGTGCGTCGCTCACTGGTGCAGACAGGGGAGGAAAGCTGGCTGACAGGGGCATCCATACACATGCCTAAATCTGCCAAGGAAAGACGCTGGCACAGACAAAAAAATAATAAAAGCCTCTCGAATCGCGGCCGGGGCAGCGCAACACTTTATCCGCGAAAGTAAAACAAAGGAAGGCCTGTTCAACACTGCGACTGTGTTTACTTTTAAGGGGGGAACAATGCCTTTAGGAGGAGCGGGGCAAGGCCTGACGTGGCACTTGAGGGTCTGTCCAAAAAAACAGCACTTCATTTTGATTCACAGTGAGTTAAGAAAACAGTTGTAGCACTACATTGTATAGTGGCTGATGCATCTGAATGTGAGGAGGAGGCTGATGAAGGGAGAGTTTGCAGAGAGGATAAGAAACAGAGACCAGTAAGACCTCTCTGGTTTCTTCAACAGCATTCACTCCTTTATGCAAAGGAATGCTCCAACCAAATATGCAACTTGAAAAAGAAGAAAAAATAGATTTTGAAAGGTGGCAATGAAAAGTCTGCAAAAACTGCCAACACAAATGGAAGCTGTGTGACATGTCTAGGATGCTTAAGTTCATTTAAAGGGTACAAAGACATATTTTACCCAGAAAGTGCAATGACAGACAGTGGAGATAGACAGAGTTGCTTTTGCAACTACAGTTTCATTTCTCCTCTAAGAACCAGCAAACTGTTCAGTCACTTAGCGTTTACTGATCAAAGGCTATGAGTCTGAGTAATGCCGAAATATAATTTTAATATACAAGACACAGTTTCTGGGTCATTTTGATGGATGCTTTTGCCCTTCTAAAGAACAATAATAAACAATAGTCTGCTGCAGCCCCACTGTCACATGGCAGGTGACATTTGCATGTAATGACCATTTTACTTTTGGCCGTTAACATATAAACCCTAATCGCAGGTGTTTCGTCTAGCTTATAAACACCTCCTGTCATGTTGCCGATGGCCCAAAGTGGAACCAACATATTTCTTCACCTGTAAACACGGACATTCCAGGATGTGATGAATCAAAACTTTGACTCAAATGAAAAACATCCTTCTAAACACTCAATGAATTCATCAACAATAGATAAAGCTGCCGCCAAGACATGTTTCCCCCAGCATATTTACCCAAAGTAGGAAACAGGAGAAAGAAACTCAGAGATTTCTGGGTAATGAAGTCATAGGAAAAACATTTCCAAATGCAAAATGACAACAGCAAAAATACGATTAACAAACTTTAAGTAGAATCGCTGTTTGGTTAAATGAAGACCTCACTGGATATTACATATGACCCAGATGTTTGCCAGAAGGCACCAACCAACAATTACTGACAAACATCCCGAGCTGTTTGAGATTGCAGCCACTGATAAAGCATGTCCAACTAGATTCTCTGTGTTTAAGTGTTTCCAAAACATCACACGTGGTGCACAGTGCAGAAGAAAATGCCAGCTTTCTCTCATGCATCCAATCAATGGGGAAAATGGGAAATGGAGAATGTGAAAGGGTCATAACCTCTTGGATGGAAATACTCCCCAAGTTGCTACCGGGTATCTGGTGTATAAACACTGCACTGGAAAAACATTAGTCTAAGTCAGAAGGTTTACACTGTTGTACCACACTGTGCATTGAGGTCCCATTGACAGAGGAGACCCAAACAGTCTGAACAGAACCTGTTCATCTGTGCTGTTAAAAAAATGTGGCCATAAAACTAACTGCTTATTGCCTTGCAGCACAAAAACCAGCCCGTGTATCCAAACGTGGACGGTCATTTGAATTCCACTACGTTATTAGATCTCACGCTTCTCAAACGGGAGAGATTGACTACTCGGCCAGGTGGTATGGTAAAGTCATCTCTCCAAGGGGTGAGAAAGTTCAAACTTAGCATGAAACCAATCTAGAGTTTAAGGTTTGGGAATGAAGCAGTGAAGCACTATATTCTCTCATTAACCCGACAGCAGAGTCTGCAGGAAAGTAGATTGCCATCTTTGCTGCAGGCAAAGTGAGAGAACATTTGATATTCCCATTTGGCCTGGGCAAACTTTTAAGTTAACTCTGCTAACACGATTTTGCCAAGTAATCCTTGATTTCAATAATATGTGAGTTTGTCTCCAAATAACAGATTGCTGTATTGGATTTCAATTTCAATATGCGTCTTGGTTGAAAAGGCATCAATCTTGAACTGCTAATCCTAAACTCCTAAATCCTTTTGCATCAGGCATCTTTAGAAATGCACTAACACAAAACACATTTTTTTTTAAATATATGAGGTATGTCTGTCATCGAGTCTGTAACAACATGGTATTGTAAGCCCTGGCTAAAATTTCAAAAACATATATAGAATCACATTTGCTTTTAATTTGACTAGCGGCTAGGTATTAGTCACCCAAACTGGCCTTAGGGTTTCCACATGACACTTGAGAGAATTAACTCCATCTCCTTCAGAGAAAACCTAAAAACAGTGCATCGCATAATGCAAAGAAACTCAATGGACAGCTTAAGTTTCATTCTCTCTGTCCTGATCGTTTTACAAAGTCTTAAGAGGTCAACTAATTTTAATGGTCACTTATTGCCTGTGGAGCAGTTCCTGATGGTATAAAGGCACCCAAAGACCACCCCAGTGCCAAAACAGCCTTAGGCCCAAAGGCTCAAAGTAATACCAGCGCTGATGATGCATACCTGTACTGGAACACCGTATGAATGGCTCTCCTTTTCATTTCTGCTTCACACACAAAAGAAACCATTGTGGGTCTTGAAATTGAGCAGCCTTGAATGAATTATGTCAACTGTGGGGAAATTAAAAAGTGGTCTTTCTTTGATTTGTGCAGTTCATAACCTGCTGATAAGAATACTTCAGTTCAGGAAAGCGCTAGAGGAGCTTGCGCAGAAGACATGCAATGCTCATTTCCTTTCCGAGACTCAAATATTAGAGGAGCCACACTCAAGATGAATTATTATGGCTAGAATGCTTTGGAAACGAGAACAATAGAGTTATCATGCCAAAGAACAAGGTTTTCTTAGTCGTGTCCAACAAAATTATGATTTAATATAATGCAAAGTGTGTGTGTAAAAAAAGAAAAAATGAATGCACACCCAAATGCAATTGGTGGCTCTGTTTTATGTGTGACTTGGACAGTCACCCACCCTCCAACTTTGCTTATTACATTTATTTAATCCAAATGTCTCTAACAAGTGCCAGTGGATGAGTTCATGCCCTTTTCCTGCCAAACAGATCAAGTAGACCAATAGTGCAAAATATAAGGTGGCTTTCCAGTACCTGCAGAGAATAGAAAAGTCAGCAGTGTCCTTACCTCAGCACGCTGTGTTCTCGGCTGGCTGGCATCTGCCTCAATGGCGTACACATCCACCAGGTAGAGGTCAGACCCCTGTTCTCGATCCAGCTCTGCAGCTGTCTGTATCACTCCTGTGTGTCGGCCGATGGTGAAAAGGCGACCCACAGCTTTTCCGCCGCTGCGCACCGCCACAATGAAATACTCCACTTTGGTTGCAGAGCCTCTAGGACTCGAGGCATCCAGGGAGATGACGTTGGTGCCCGGTGGCTGGCCCTCTTTGAGGATGGTGATGTATTTGGGCTGGGAGAAAACAGGTCCATCCACTCCTTGAAGGATGATGGTCAGCTCAGTTCTGGAGGTCTTGCGGTCAGTGCCGTGGTCCGTGGCTGACACTGTGAGGGTGTACATGAGTCGGGATGGAACCAGCTGGGACGCCAGGCGAATATCCCCGCTGTACCTGTCCATGATGAAAGTGTCCGAGTCACCTTCCACAAGCTCATACTCCACCTCCCCATTCGCGCCATCGTCCGGATCAAAGGCCACCACTGTTGTCAAGATGGAGCCGATGACTATGTTAGGCTCAGCCACAAGTGCATTCTGGGACACAAAAGTGGGAACATTATCATTAAGGTCCGTGACCCATATTGTTACATTTTTCAGGGCATAGCGACGAAATTCAACTGGAACTGCTTGGTCAGTGGCTTTGATTGTCAACTCAAAGAGATTTGAGAACTCTCTGTCAATTTCCTTGCTGGTGTATATAAGCCCAGTGCTTGGGTCAATGCTGAAGTGGTTTCCCCGTGGAATCTGCTGAATAATCGAGTACTGCAGCTGGCCGTTTATGTCTGCATCTGTGTCCTGAGCTGTAATGGCCATAACTGAGGCAGAGATAGGAAGATTTTCAGGGATGGATTTGAAAATGTCTCCAGGGGTAAATACGGGAGGGTTGTCATTAAAGTCCCTGACACGAATAACCACAGGAATGGATGAGGAGCGGGGAGGTCTGCCATTGTCCTTTGCAGTGATGTTGAGTTTGTAAAATGACTGCGTTTCAAAATCCAGCTTTTTAACCAAAAAAATGCTGCCAGTGTTAGGGCTGATGCTGAAAGTGCCATGGTTGTTTGTGGCTGTGATGCTGTACATTATGTCTGCATTCTGACCCGAATCTGCATCGGTGCCGGTCACAGAGGCCACCAGTTCTCCTAGCCTCATGTTCTCCAGGACGTCAACCGACAGTGAGGATTTAGGGAAGATGGGGGAGTTATCATTTTCATCCAAGATGCTAATGCTAAGCATACAAGAGGAGGATAAGGGCACAGCCCCAGCATCAACAGCTATGATTTTTAGTGAATATGAAGATGTGGATTCATAGTCAAGCTTTCCAACCAAAGTCACCTGTCCAGAGCTACTATCGATTGTGAACTGGCCTTCCTCGTTGCCTTCAGCGATGTGATAGCGGACCAGTCCATTTTTGTTCTCATCCACATCTGAGGCAGAGACCCGTAGTAGCTGTGTCATGTTTTGAGCTGATTCAGAGATGGAGGCCTGGAATATGTCTTTGGTGAACTTAGGCGGGTTGTCGTTGATGTCTTGTATGTAAACTTGCACTTTGGCCTGGTCTCTAAGGGGTTTGGGGAGACCCTGGTCTGACGAGACAACCACAAAACTGAACACAGCGGCGCCTCTTTGTCTCATGAGTGACTCCCGGTCCAACTGCAAAGTGCTCGTCAACTCCCCTGTGATGGCATTCAGCTCAAAGTTGGACTGTGGAGTCTCAAATGTGTATCTGACCTCACTGTTTGGGCCAAAGTCCTTATCCTCAGCAAAAACCTGCCCAACAAGCGACCCTCTCTTCTGTTCTTCCTCAAAATGAAACACATAATTGGTGCTGTTAAAGAGAGGACGATTATCATTTACGTCATCTAGAATCACTGTTACGTTTACAGTGGCACTCAGCGGCTCCACGGCCCTGTCTTTGGCTGTAACCACCAAGTTATATCTGTCCTGGATTTCTCTGTCCAGCTCCGCTTTGATGTACAACTGCCCGTCTGGAAAAATGCCAAACACATCACCTGTGTTCCCACCAGCGATGTCATACATAATCTCGCCATTGAGACCGGAGTCTTTGTCAGTGGCCTCCACTTTAAAAAAACGGCTGTTGACAGGCTCAGATTCCAGGATGATGACCTCGTATGAGAGCTGGTCAAATACAGGTGAGTTGTCGTTGACGTCGTATACGCTGACGATGAGGATGAGGCTGGAGGTGTGCTGAGGGACTCCCATGTCTGATGCAATGACTTCAATCTCATAGGAACTTGTCGTGATCTCCAGCGGCCCGGTCAGCGTGATGAGGCCATGCTTCTCATGAATATGAAACAGTCCTTTGGGGTTTTGTTTGAGGCTGTAGACCACCATGCCATTTGCACCTTCATCAGGATCTGAAGCTTTGGCCTGGAATATTACATGACCTGTGCTCCAGTTTTCCACTGCGCTCACATGCTCCACAGCGTGAATAAAATGAGGAGCATTATCATTTAAGTCCTTTACAGTTATGTTAACAAAGGCCTCTCCTGTGATCTCCCCAGCTCTGGCTACAACTTTGAGTTGATAAAAGCCCTGCTCCTCTCTGTCTATCTGGCTCGATGCTGTGATCTGACCTGCACTGTTGACAGCAAAAAGCCCTCTCTGGTCTCCTGAGGTGATCAGATATGAAATGTTTGTATTTAAATCAACTGTGGTTGCTGACACTGTCCCTATAACTGTCCCAACACCTACATTTTCAAACATGACAAAGCTGTACACTTTCTGGCTGAACACTGGTGGATTATCCTGTGTGTCTATTACAGTTACAGTCACAATGGCCGGTGTGTGTGAGCGCAGGCCACTACCATCTGCTGCTGTCACCTGCAACTGGTAAGCAGTTTTCTCCTCTCTATCCAGGGGCACCAGTGTGGTAATTTTGCCTGTATTGCTATTAATGCGGAATTTGGAAGAGTCTCCAGCTGTAATTATATATTTGACTGTGCCGTTCCTACCCAAATCGGGGTCTGTGGCTGAAACCGTGGTTACATAAGAACCAGAGGGCTCGTTCTCTTTCACATTTGCAAAATACTGTACAGGATAGAAAACTGGCCTATTGTCATTGATGTCCCAAAGGGTGATATTGACTTTTCCTACAGAGTGCAAAGGGGGGCTGCCTGCATCTGCTGCCTGGATGTGGAGTAAGTAGGAGGCCTGATCCTCCCGGTCAAGCTCCACGCCTGTGCTTAATCGCCCTGACACGACATCCAGGCGAAACAGCTCCTGGACGCTGGCTGGCGTCTCTGCATCAAATGAAAACCGGATAGTTCCATTGGCCCCAAGGTCGTCATCTGAGGCAGACAGCACCACCAGTTCTGTGCCGGCCGGAGCGTGCTCCACCAGTGAAACGTGATAGGTGCTCTGTGTAAATGTAGGCACTTGGTCATTCACATCTGTGATGTTGACTATCAGTTTAGTGTAAGACATTTTGGGCTGCAGCCCCTGGTCTTTGGCACTAATATTGAGCACAATTTCAGATGCTATTTCTCTATCCAGCAAAGCAGCACTGGTTACCAGACCACTGTTTTCACTGATGGAGAACCAGCCCAAAGCATTTCCAGACACCAGGGAGTAGCGCAGGTTGGCATTCTGCCCAGAGTCACCATCTGTTGCAGAAACCCCTTTAATGTAGCTGCCTTTTGGTATATCTTCACTGATATCTACTCTGTACACCGTTTCCTGAAATATGGGCGGGTGATCATTGATATCATTCACAAAAATAACCAGACTAGCAAAAGAAGACCTAGCCATAGGTTTACCATTGTCTGACACAGACACAGTCAAGTTGTACGAGGAAATTCTCTCTCTGTCTAACACACTGGCCACTTTGATTAGACTTAAATTGGGCACAGGAGACGCGTGCACTTCAAAGTGCCTCTGCTCGTTGCCTCCTAAGATTGAAACAGATATGTTACCATTAGCTGTAGAGGAGTCTGCATCTGAAACGGTAAGCAAAGCCACAACTGTGCCAATCTGTGCGTTTTCATCTACAGAGGCAAATTTAGAAGTAGTGGGAAAATAACGGAATTTCACGACAGGGTCATTATCATTCACGTCTAAAAGTTTGATAGTGGCTTCTGCTCTGCCTGACAGAGAGGGCACCCCATTATCTACAGCATGGATAGTCAGAGAATATTCTTTTTTACTCTCATAATCCAAACCTTCTTTTATTATAATAGTACCTGCTTTGGGGTCAATTTGGAAAGGTGTCCCCTCATCTAAAAAGTACCTGATCTCGGCATTTGCTCCCTCATCCTGATCTGATGCTGTAATCTGCAGGATGCTTGAACCTACAGCTGCATCCTCAAAAACACTGGTTTGATACTGGTCCTGCTCAAAAATCGGGGGGTTGTCATTTATGTCTTGAATAGTGACGTTTACTTGCATGTAGCCAAACTTTTTCGGCTCTCCTTTGTCCTCAACTTCAATCAGGAGCTGGTAGAAGGGAGTAACTTCCCTGTCCAAGCCTCCGGTTGAAACAAGGTGCAAGAATGCCCCCTCTCCACTAGGATTGACTGTAATATCCAAGCGGAATTTCCTCTGCTCGTTGCCTTTCACTATTCTGTACGTGGTGTGATCGACTCCGTTACTTCCTATGTCGGAATCTGTAGCAGTGTCCAGGATCACTTGCCTGCCGCTGCTGGCGTCCTCCTTAAAAGACACGACAATTGACGCGTCTGGAAACACCGGGGAGTTATCGTTAATATCCAAAACTACTATCCTGACCTCAGTAGGGTAGGTGGGATGGCTGGACAGCACCACAACGTTGATGACATCACTTTGCAAAACCTCTCTGTCAATCACAGATGAAGTGGAAATGACTCCCGTGGTGGCGTTAATTGCAAAAAGTTTGTGATTTTCGCTGAAGCGGTACGTGAAGCTGGGCTTGGTCCCTATCGTGCCCACATAGGTGCCAATGGGCTGTTCCTCTAGGACTTGAAACTCTTGACGGACTTGGCTGGATGCTGAGTACCGCGACAGAGTCCATAACATCAGTAGAATCAAATGAAGCCGGCCTGAGCCCATACCTGTGAGCGCCATGGTCAGTTAGCCAGTCCACCTTTCTCAGACAGAGTTCATGCCTATGATGCATCAACTTTACTGAGTTTGGACGAGTCACTAAATCATTGTATTCCAGAAAATGTGCAGACAAAACTCAATAAGAAACTCTTTCCACGCTTAGTCAGTGTACCAAAGTGCTCCAGAAGTGTTATTTTATCCTGCGCACCGCGCCGTTTAATTGCAACAAGATCCTCTAAACGGAGAGAATGATTCCTGCAGCTCAGGAAAGTCTCATTTCAACTCCTTAAATAGCATTTTCAAGAAGAAATCTGACAATCCCATGAAAGACAAAAGAAAATAAAAGTTCCCGACTCCTTGGAGATGCGTAAAAAAAAGTTTATCCAAAGTTGGAGCGCAAGTCAGCGGTGTTAAGTGTATGCAGGCGAGCGAGCCTACGCACCGTCCCGTGGAATAACGGTGCAGACGCTTCAGTCATATTGTGCTGGAGTCCCAGTAAGTTAGAACAAAGCCGGAGTTCGCCAAACTCCCTCCCATCGCCAGTCCCATTGGATAGCGGTGCTCCTGCCTGCCCGCCCACAGCCTTTCCTCCTCTATTGTGCAGTACAGCTCGCTGCCCCCGCTTGTGGAAGAGGACGTCAATCAAACACGACAGGTAAGGATGCCCCAAGAGATCTTAATTGTCAAATAATATGAGACATATTATCTTTTCTGCAGAAAAAAGGAGACAGGGATCACCACAGAAACTATTTACATAGAATATAAATGTATACAGTAAAGGCATAGTTTAACAAATTCTTTGCATAAAACGAGGTGAAATTCTTCCAAATAATCATTTTAAAACCATTCAGGGCGCTGGAAAGTCCTCTTTGACATGCCAGACCACATTTTCGGAATGTATAAACGATTTCAAATATAAAGATGGTGCACAAAACACAATAAAGTCTGCACGAACTTAAAGAAATGTCGAAATTTCACAAGCTGCTTTGGAAGTAACTGCTTGAATTAAAATGACAATTCAGATGAATCATTATTAAATAACATATTGCGTTTGAACTGCAGAAGAGCTATTAACATACAAAAAATAATTCTTATTTATATTATATATATTAAGGCCACATTCTTTCGAAAGATGTTATAATTAAGAGTTTATTAGAGCTTTATTAGTTTTTTTCTTCACTGAATCATACGATCAAGTGAGATATTTGCATATAATGTAAGGTACAGCGAGCGTCCAAATCATAGGTGAGTCGCTCCATCTAGTGGCCAGATTATGGTACTTCCGAACAAACTGTAACACTATAGTGAATACGGGACAAAGCCACTCCTGAAAAATATATAAAATAAGTACACAAATTGATTTTAATATTAAAGATAGAGGGTTGCAACACTTGAATTAATTCACTGTGGAAACCAATACATCAAAAATGCTCCAAAAATAAGAATATTAAAGCAAAATATTCCATCTTCAATGACTCTGTTTAGAGAAATATAATTCAGATGTTATAGACTGGTAATAATTATGGAATGGTTAAACAGCATTTGGATAAATTAAGGGTTACAAATAAGTAAATTAATGACAACATGAACAGCATATTATTTTACATTCATGAACCAGAACATTAATACTTATTTTGTAATTACTGGCAGATACGTGACTGGAAATGTGGTCATTCAAGAGGCAGGCTGTTGCTGTTTGTATAAAAACTGCACAAATAGAGTTTTTGCTGTGTAAGTTTATGTTACATTACATTCAGTCACGCCATAATTGCTCCATCAGTCTGATGGGTGTCAAACATACGGCCCACGGGTCAGAAGCAGCTCGCCAAAGGCGCCAGTGAGCCATCCTGTCTGGCTCAGTGGTTTGCTTTTCAAAGTGTGAAAACTGCAGAGAAGGAGAGCACAATTTTTGAAGTTTTTAAGAATGAATTGTGTCATGAGAGTGGTTTTCCAAACCATTAATGTCAGCACACAAAAGTAACATGATTACACCAAGGAGACAAGCCCTTGTGTTTTCCTGGTTAGAGGGAGCAGAGTTGACAGACTGAATGGAAAAACAGTGAGGCAAAATATTGAAATTGCATTTCTTATTTTTATTTCTTATTTTTATGGTCTATTTCCTTTCAGACCAAACTCGCATGTATGTCTCCCTGTACTGGGACTGCCTGTAGCTCAGGAGTCAGAGCAGATCATCTATTAATTGGAAGGCTGGTGGTTTGATTCCTAGCTGCTCCAATCTGCATTCTAAAGCATCCCTGGGGACGATCCTGAACCCCTAGTTGTTCTCCGATGTTAGAAAGCACTTAGTGTTTGTATGACTGGATGAATGAGACATGTAATTTAAAACCTTTTGAGTGCTCAGTTAAAGTAGAAAAGCACTATATAAAAATCAGTCAATTTATGTGGCCCGTATGCATAGTTTAAGAGAAGAAGATTGCCACCAATGTATATACACTGAGCAATCTCGACATTAAAAGCAACCATTACTGTGAACACGTACACCAGTTGCTACCAAAATGGCTCACAAGCATGGGAACAGCACCTGTGTAAGTGGGGACTTTGGCGTGGGTTGTGGGGTGGCGCCTACGGATGGGAATAGTTAGTCTGCTTGCCTTTGCTCTGCAATCAGCTTGTCCAGTCCCTGTGCCAGAGGAGGAAATGGTGTAACAGTCTACAGCGGGGACATAGACGCTAGTGTTACTTTATTTTTATTGCACAAAAAGATGAGAGCCCGGTTGTGAAGTGCAAACTGCATCCTGGATAGAAACAATTGCATTATGCTGCTAACGCAACTTCAATTCTTTGCAAGCATCTGCACCGACAGCTAGCCAAGAACCCAGAGTGATGTTGAAGCTGAGTGAATCCTTTAACATTAGTAGTAACAGTTAGCAGTTTAACAATTACTGTTATAGAAAAAGGGAGTACACACGTGTACAAAGACTATTGCTTAAGACAATCAAAAAAAGTCTAACCTCCACTAATAGTAATTGCAGTTATTTAGGGAACAATTAAGAAAAAAAAATATTCCGATGGAATAAAGCATGATTGATCTGTCTAAATAGTTTGTGTGTGTTTACCTGTCATCATAAGGAATTTTCCATATTCTTCCACAAAAAGATACTCTGCTCTACATTTAGTTTGTTGGGATTTGGTCGCTCCAGCTTTGGTGGGATTGCACAGATAAACTGTAATTAGATGATTTCCTATACTTCAGTTAGTGGTTCTAATATTGTGGCTAACTTGCATACATCACATGTGCTGTGCTGTATATAAAAGTTTTATGGTCACTTCGGATATCCATTGGTGTTCACACTGTACATTCAGTAACTGCATGACATAGATGATAGAAAATGTCAGTAAATTGAAAAAAAAAATCCAGCTTATTCCAGATACTTTAAAAAACAAAAACAAAATAATTTTTGTAACCAATCCTACAAACACTGTGTTTGCAGGGATTGATATTGTTCTATTTCCTAAATGTTTATAGCTTCTGGGAAGAGTTCAGGGTCCAATGAGTTCACTGAGAATTGGAACTGCAGCATCTGTTCAAATTTCCATGCAGATGATCTGAGAAATGAAGTTTGTTGCTGAACTCTTGCACCACACTTCATATGTCCTCTGAAATAACGTTACAGAGCATAATTACAACCCTCCTGGTTTTGAGAGACATAAATGTTTATTCAGGTTTGGTATTTGACAATTTGTGGCTTCCGTAATCAGGCCGTTGACTGCCTGGACGCTAAGTAGGACATGAGTCAACATATGTAATTGAATTACAGAGTGGGCTGGACTGGCGGTTGCTGCTCAGACTGTATAGCCTGACAGAAATTTAATGTTTCGGTAGCAGACGGGCAGCATCAAAGTAGATTACTTCCTCACGGGAGATGTTTAGCTAACCTGATTACACCAGCTAAGCCAGGAGCTCGCAGGATGCTTTTGATAGAAATATCAAGTTGTTGTTATGTTTGAGCTAATTCCCTTATACTGACTGATGGGTTTCTTATGCGCCGTCACTGATCCGAGGCCTAATTTTGACGTTAAAGTGAACCACATGCAAATACAGTAGCAAAGTGAAAGCTGTGGTGACTTCTGTAGCGGCCTGTTCAACATTCTCTAAAGCTGGCTGCTTAACTTTGTATCCTGCCATCATATCATATTAAGATTAAAAAGAAGATATGACTGGGTTCTTTTGAAGATATTCTCTGAATTTTCTTTATGGCAGCATACTCGTCTGCTTATGTTATTTATCTTAAGGTTTTTGCCTTGTGGCTGTCGGCTGCTTTGGTCAAATGAAAGATCCATTTGCATGAATTTGTCAGACATGGTTAAACTGCAGTATGTATTAATATTTTAACCAAAACAAATGAGCTAGTCTTCTCAAGTGTCAGTCTCAAGTCATCATAAATTGGGACAGTTGTTGCAGGAGGAACATTGGGCCTAATATGCAGATTAATCTGATGTGGTGGCGCCATAAGGGGGAAAAAAGGGCAGCAGAAATTAATTACATACTTTTTAAAATCCAAAACCAATACATACATGTGCCTAGTTTTAATAAATCTGACCATTTTTCATCTATCCAACCATTGATCCATCCGTCCAATTTAAAGCAAGAATGTCCTGGGTTTGAATCCAACATCTGGGGTACGCCACCTAGGGTTTTTCCAATGCTTACAATGGGCCTTTGAACAGGGTCTATGCACTTAATAACAACTGGAATATTAAAGGCAATGAGTATATATTACCTTATATGAGATCTATCCCTCTTCCAATATTGGAATTTTTAGTCAATGATATGTGAAATGTTAATTATGCTTGAGTAAAGTAAACCATAAATAACAAAACTGGTTAGGCATAATTGATTTGAAAGGTGATGATTATTCCATATGGCTTATCCAGATTTTGTTTTTCCAATTTAATGAACTCTGTGGTAAGGTCTATATGGATTAAGTAGATTTTTTTCTGAATGTACTGAATCCAAAGAGAAACAATCAAGACAAACCTGAATCAAACAATTGATCGGACTTGGAAAAATATTGGCATTCCAAAAAATAAATTTTTGTATTTCATTTGTACTATGGTGACATTAAAGGAAAGAAATAGACAAGACACAACACATGAATACAGGTCACTCTTCGTCATATCTTAATGAAATCTAGCTATACCGTTTAGTAAGCAGTTCTCTCCTGAATGTTTTCCAACATAAAGTAGAGCTTTATAAACTATTTGAGGGCCAATGCTCTGCTTGGGGAAATCACCACATGCGCGGGGCAAGTTAAGCCATGCAGGGATCTAACCACCAGTTCTACTAGTTCATTAATGCAAAAATCTGGCATCTGCACTTTTGTGATCATAATTAGATATAAAATGGTGAGCGCTTATGGAGTGTTTAATCTTTTTTCTGATGCCTTGCAGATAGCTGCATGCAAAATAAGTCTGGGAGAAAGATAAAATAAAAGTGAAATGAAATTATACTTGGCGCTGTTGTTAGCCAAACATTTAGCTCAGGCAAGCAGATGTCAGAAAAGTGAAATCCCCTCAATAAGATTACTTCAGACGTTCAAAGGCTGTTTCCTTCACTCTTAAAAAACCTCAGTGCAACTGCAGTGCCTACTCTCATAAAATCTATCAACATATTGTAAAGTCAAAGCCCGGTCATAAAGATCAAACGCAGGCATCAGTGAGAAGATGAAGGGCTGCTGTAATCCAAAGCAGCCATTCACGCACTACGTCGTGTCTCCCGTGAAGGGTACAGAAACGGGATGTGACCTGGATGAACTGACGCAAAAAGCGCAATCGAGTTTGAACATGAGTTAAATTAAAAATTAGGACAGATAATGGAATGCTAATCATCATCTTTTCATGCACCGACACTTGATTGCAGTGCTTAGGGTCAGTCGTGTCTCATCCTTGCTAAAATGTAGAGAAACCAGGTTGAAGAGGGAAGTAGAATAGTACTTTTTTTTTTAAACAAGCAAATCATTGCTTTCGGTTGCAGGCAACAGGGGCTGGAGTTGAATAGGCTTTTAAAAAGCGAGCTACAAAAAGGTTATTGTATGCCTCGGGGAAGCCAGAGCCAGCAAAACAACACTGCCTTCTTTTCTAATAACAAGTGTGTGAAACGGCCAAGCATTAATGCTGACAGCTGATCTATTGCATGTCTGTAGTTGTTTAACATGCTTCTGGGTTTTAAATTGTCATCCTGGTTTTCTGCTAGTTTTCCCAGTAACTCCTTGTTGCTGAGTCTAATGTGAGGGCCTGCTGTTTCCTCGCATGCTCACTTCATCCCATTTTCCATCTCCCTTATTTGCTCGTCAAGAAGAAATATCAGGAAGAGGAAATAAATGGGTAGTGAGAAATGAGATGTCATTTTCACCAGCATTTGCCAAATAAACCAAAATGCCTCGTTGTGGGGTGAAGGACTGTAAACTGCAGTGTACCTCACCGATGGAGTGTGCAGGAGGTTTTTTCAATATTTTCATACCGGATTTAGTCAGATGGGGAAAGTGTGGGTTAATGATATATGCTGGAGTTTAAGAAATACAGGTAACTCCCTAATAATGCAGCTTGTAAGAAAATTTATATTTATATTGCATGTGTGGTTTTCACCGTGCTAAATAACTATAGGAAATTTACCTAAGATAGAGTGACCAGCTGTCGTCTTTTTTGCAATTGTTGACTTGGAAAAGCCTATATGACATTTTTTATTTTACCATTCATTATCCGCACATAGAAGGCATCGTTCAAATATGTTAAAATTTTCTTTAAGCAAACAGTATTATTAAAGTTCTTCATGACTGGGCCAAGTGTTCTCTTTTTTGGAAATGAAAATATGGTCAGCCTACCTAAGAGCTAAACTTTATCACATAACATCAGTGGCAGACCTCAGTAATGCACCTTTTTGTTAGTCTTTTCATGAAACAAAAGAAGCTACCACCACTCCACTTACCTCCTGCGCTTCACTCATACTCTTAGGTTGCGCCTTATGCTGGAAGCCAACTACATATCCTTATTTTGTCTTTTTAACCTATAAGAGAAAAAAAAATTGCACTTGGGGGTCATTAAAATTAAAACTGTGAACAAAACTTGGCAAACAGTAGCTTATTCATGCATCTAGTTGTAATGGAGCAATATATTGGCTCAGTTTTACTTACGTTTCTGGCAAACTGGTGAATGCAAGTCTAACATCCACACTCTTTTAGCTCTGTTTTTGCCCTCTATCAACTGGATCTTTAGCTGCTAAGATTGAACCACTTTGTCGGTACTTGACTGATGCAGATCTGCTTTAGTGCTTCTTGAGGACCAATCTAATAACAGAAGTTTGGATAAGTTCTGTGGGAAGAAAACCATAGCAGACAGAATCTAATGACTGCATCTCAGGAGAAAATCTGTGAATGTCATGCAGTAGCCATTGACGTCAAAGGCTGCAACCTAATTTCAAGCTGGTGCCAGGTTTTTGGGAAAGGCACCAATCTTTCTGATGGAAATGCATGGGGGTGGTTGAAGCTCGGGTAATACTAGAAAAACAGTAGCTGGTGCCTGTGACACAATCAAAATTCATATTAATTGCTTACGTTCAGACTCCAACCAGAACCTAAATTATGTGAAACGACAACTCTAAATGTTGTTGCTGTGGGAAAATGATTTAACTAGATTTAGGTGCTTGGCAACCTTTCTTTTGCTTTCTTTTGTATCCATCACAGTACGAGTGAATGTGAATGCTAGATGGAAAGCACCTATATAGAGAAAAAGCGCTTGTATGAAGGGGTGTGAACAGATGAGTGAGGTAAGTTGTATAGAGTGCTTTGAGTGGTCCGGTAGAGTAGAAAAGGGTTATATAAGAGCCAGTCCATTTACCCTATACTTATATATAAATTGAAAATTACCATCGCAAATACTTGCAATTGATTGCAGAATGAAAAAAATGTCATACAATCACCAAACAACCATGATTTTTTCCTATAGTTGCAAGGAGGTTGCCATCCTATTTTTACTCTAGTGTGACCCAGCCATTAGGCACTGATAAGTATATGTTTACAGCGATATGAGTTAGGAAAAAATGAATAAAAATAATCAACCTATTCTAAATTCTACATCTGTATTTGAATTCTGCTATAGGAATAGTAACTTTGGGTTACTACTTGTTACTACATATCATTAGTGTTAGACAGATGACACATTATTGGGGTTTACATAAGCTTTTTATATAGTGTTACCTCTAGTAGATTTGAGCTTTTTACAGTGGCTTGCAAAAGTATTCGGCCCCCTTGAACTTTTCCACATTTTGTCACATTACAGCCACAAACATGAATCAATTTTATTGGAATTCCACGTAAAAGACCAAAACAAAGTGGTGTACACGTGAGAAGTGGAATGAAAATTATACATGATTCCAAACATTTTTTACAAATAAATAACTGCAAAGTGGGGTGTGCGTAATTATTCAGCCCCCTGAGTCAATACTTTGTAGAACCACCTTTTGCTGCAATTACAGCTGCCAGTCTTTTAGGGTCTGTCTCTACCAGCTTTGCACATCTAGAGACTGAAATCCTTGCCCATTCTTCTTTGCAAAACAGCTCCAGCTCAGTCAGATTAGATGGACAGCGTTTGTGAACAGCAGTTTCCAGATCTTGCCACAGATTCTCGATTGGATTTAGACACCAGACAGGTCAGGGATAAAGTTATTGAGAAATTTAAAGCAGGCTTAGGCTACAAAAAGATTTCCCAAGCCCTGAACATCCCACGGAGCACTGTTCAAGCGATCATTCAGAAATGGAAGGAGTATGGCACAACTGTAAACCTACCAAGACAAGGCCGTCCACCTAAACTCACAGGCCGAACAAGGAGAGCGCTGATCAGAAATGCAGCCAAGAGGCCCATGGTGACTCTGGACGAGCTGCAGAGATCTACAGCTCAGGTGGGGGAATCTGTCCATAGGACAACTATTAGTCGTGCACTGCACAAAGTTGGCCTTTATGGAAGAGTGGCAAGAATAAAGCCATTGTTAACAGAAAACCATAAGAAGTCCCGTTTGCAGTTTGCCACAAGCCATGTGGGGGACACAGCAAACATGTGGAAGAAGGTGCTCTGGTCAGATGAGACCAAAATGGAACTTTTTGGCCAAAATGCAAAACGCTATGTGTGGAAGAAAACTAACACTGCATATCACTCTGAACACACCATCCCCACTGTCAAATATGGTGGTGGCAGCATCATGCTCTGGGGGTGCTTCTCTTCAGCAGGGACAGGGAAGCTGGTCAGAGTTGATGGGAAGATGGATGGAGCCAAATACAGGGCAATCTTGGAAGAAAACCTCTTGGAGTCTGCAAAAGACTTGAGACTGGGGCGGAGGTTCACCTTCCAGCAGGACAACGACCCTAAACATAAAGCCAGGGCAACAATGGAACGGTTTAAAACAAAACATATCCATGTGTTAGAAAGGCCCAGTCAAAGTCCAGATCTGGCTGTAATGTGACAAAATGTGGAAAAGTTCAAGGGGGCTGAATACTTTTTACATTTTAAATTTAGCATCTGTACACCATCACTCTTAAAGTTTTTGCATATTAGTGTAACTTTGGACCTCGTAATGAATTTTTCACTCAACAGCAGTTGGAATCCACTCCACAGCTTTCATTTGTTAAATTTTTATTGAGTATGACCTCAACTCGCCAAGAAACTGCTTATTGGTCAATAGCCCAATTACATATGGGGCACTGAAAATGGGAGACTGTGTAAAACAGGGGTGTCAAACTCAAATACACAGTGGGCCAAAATTCAAAACTGGAACAAAGTCGCGGGCAAACATTAATATTTATTGAAAAAAAACAAGATCTTCCTCCAGATATAAGAATGAATCTTTTCTTATGGACTCAAATAATTTTTGCTGGAAAACTGAATATGGAATAAGCAAAGCTTAATACTAAACAATATATATATTAGCTGTATAATACCAGTAGGCCAGCTCTAATAGTAATTTTGTATGGCTTCGCGGGCCAAATGTAATTTGGCTGCGGGCCAAATTTGGCCCGCGGGCCAGAGTTTGACACCTATGGTGTAAAAAATGGCTGCAATACCTAGAGAGTTGATAGAGTACGTTTGTCTAACACCTTGAAATAAAGCTGAAAGTCTGCACGCCAATCCTAACTGCCTGATTTAAAATGCACCATGGTAGCATACAGAGGCAAAAAATGTAACCAGTGTCCACAACCTCATGTCCCTAACTGTAAAATAAAAATGCCAAATGTCATTTTCTGGGCCTAATGTTTTTGTATTGGTTTGTATTTGACCACACCACAATCAAACAGGACAATGTCACTTTATTCCTTTCTCATTTAGAGATCCGCACTGCTTTAAACTATAATTACCATAATGCAAGATTGCTAGTATATGTACAATGATGCTTTTACACAATTATAGACAAATGTCCAGGATAGCACTATAAGAGTCTTTTTGCATTCTGTTTTTGATTCTCAGTAAAAACAGCAACATACAGACGTTCAGGTCACAATTAAAATCTGCCACAAATCTACACAGCCGATACCTCTCAGCCAAATAAAGCAAGACCACTTAAAGACAATAAATATTGCAGGGAATATCTGCCATTCTACATGTAATACCACAGCTGACCTACAGGGGTCAATGCTGCATCATTAAAAAGTCTTTGATCATTACCCCCGAGCTCCAGTGAGACAGTGCAAGTTTTTAACCCCCACCCCCATCAAGAAATAAGCAGGGAAACTAAAAACTGTTTATTCCTCAGGACACAGGCCTGTTTATAGCCGAGTTATGTTAATGGAAATATGGAAAAACCAGAATATTTTTATGGGAGTCCAGAGGGGAATTGGCCAGTTCTCTGCCTTTTCATCTCACAAACCGCAAATAGGAATGCCAAAATAATACAGCACTGGCACAGAAGCCATAAATTTCATTCATTAATTGCTTTGGTTATTTGTAAGACAACAAAGGGATTGCATGTGTGTATATAATGCAAAAAATAATCAGACATTTATATGCTTAATGAACTATCACATATTTGTTGCACTAGAGGGGTCACTGATATTTGACTGATTTTGAGAAAATGCTGAAACCAACACAAAGCCATGAGAAGTACCAATTCAAATGCATTTTAGTTGACTTCTGTAGTCTGTAGCTAAAATCTGTGTGATTTATTTAAAACTTCAAATACCTTGCCACCTTGGCTGTGCCTGTTATTATGCAGTATTTCCAGGGATCAGATGGAGGTTACACAAAGCAACCAATTTAAATTGACTGAAGTCATTTAAATAACAATCTGACCTTTGATTGGTTCAGATGGGGATCATGCAGTGAGGTGGCTTTCCTATACAAACACTGCAAATTGCTTTGCTGTGCAGATGATCCTGAGTGGAGATAAGAAAAATGAAGACGACTGCTCCTTGATTCCTTTGAAACTGATATGAAACTGTACGCTGACTGAGGCTGCAGAGGAGTGAGGCGGACAGTGACAAATCACAGCGAGTGGAGTGTGCTGCTGTTCATTAGACCCCTTATTCCATTTCACACTCGCACTGGGCCTTGTTTTTTTGGACGCGCTTTCGAAGTGCTGGGTTAGAGATTTTGCATTCGCCCTGAACATGGTTGAAGGACAACTTTAAACATGACAAAGGTTTAAATGTGCTGCTCCCTTTTTTTGGTTAAGAGTTTAAGATTTGTCCGTGTGCTTCACTTAATATTATTAAATGTAAGTGTGAAGGATTAACGATGATGCTGTATAGGATAGCTGGCACTTAAAGCACATCATTGGCAGAGTCTTACAGGTTGGCTTATCCAACATACTTTACTAGGATATTAAAAAGAAGCTCCTGTCAGTGGTTATGAAACACTGTTCAATGGAAAGCTACACCTCCTGAATGGGAAAACTAGCTAATGCTAATCTGCAAACAAGACCTAACTAAGATACTGACATAACTACTCAGGATTGTGGTAAATGTTGGGTGTGAAGACAGTTGATTTAATGTTTTCTGTGTGGGTTTTTTTTATATCAGTGTAGATGACCCCGAATCCTCCCTCAGTTATGCTGCAATAGGTCTAGGCTGCTGGGGGATTCCCATGATGCATTGAGTATTTCTTCTTCAGTCAGTTTTCTCACTCACTATGTGTTAATAGACCTCTCTGCACTGAATCATACTTGTTATTAATCTCTGGCTCTCTTCCACAGCATGTCTTTTATTCTGTCTTCCGTGTCTCACACCAACCGGTCGCAGCAGATGGACGCCGCTCCCTGAGCCTGGTTCTGCCGGAGGCTTCTTCCTGTTAAAAGGGAGTTTTTCCTTCCAACTGTCACCAAAGCTATATAGATGAAATTGAATTGAACTGAATGTTGCATAAGCTATAGCTTCAACCTACACCCTTTCAGTTTGTCATTTGTTTTCTTTTTTATCATTTAATTTCTTGTAATATAAATGAACTGAATAAAGATACCGATAAAGGATAAAATTGTCATGTATACATTTAGCAAACTACGTTTTTTCCTCCATCAAAACTCTCCACTGGTATTTGTAAAACCAAACCCTGCTTTGTTTTTACTTAAAAGAAAATCATTTAAATAAAGACATTTCTAATTTCTGCAGAAACAGTTTTACCCTGTTTGAAAGTTTCAGGATTAAAATCCCCAAATCTACAATAATGTGAAGTAATAATTAGTATCTATTTGTGCTTCTTGCTAAGATTTGAGATTTTCAATCTATAACTGCTATAAAGCTTTTTTTTTTTAAACATCTTATAGATGTTTACATGTAGAGTGTAACTTTTCTGATTTTCTGATGCCAACACAGTCTCATCGTTATGAGAAGTAACATTTTAATTCTTGTGTAGAAGTTTGGTCATGTTAGTGAGCAGAAGTGCTTCTTCATAGACCTGTTCAAACAGCATAAAACGTGAACGTATCTTCCACGTTGAAAAAACGAAATGAAATGTAAAATTTCCTAAATGTTGGTTTCAAAATCTCATTGACTAACAAAAAATGAAGATTTATGTCTATGTACACATAATTTTAAGTCACTATTTCATGAAAAGTTCAGCATAGGGTAACACTGAGCCATACGGTAAACATAGTAATCTGTTTGCCACATCAGAACATCCCATGTCCACTATTCTCATTTATCACCTCACCGTGTGTTCATCCTGCCACGTTTTCCACTTCTTGCTGTTTTTAATCTTTCTACTAATTTTCTGAGGTGTTAAAGATATACCTCACATTACAAGAAATAGCTTCCTTGTCACAATTCAAAACCTGAAATGATGGTACTATGTATGTCCTCAGCAGAGTGCCGTTTTCTAACGCCATGGAAATATGTTAGTTGCAGGAAACCATACTTAGGTGTTGGCTTAATGAATGGCACAGTTGTTCACAGACTGGTGGCATCTTGGGTTAAGCACTAGTTGATAATCCTTCCAAATGTTCAGGTAATTCACTCGAGTCTGGCCCGACTGCTTTGTCAGCTGAGCTCATATTTGAATTATCCCTGCTGCTCAGCAAGAATCAATGACTAGTATGTGATCTAGATTTCAGATTACACTGTTGCACCGGGCTTACATACTAAAAGGAGTTTTATTATGAAAGTATCCAGACTGTAAGACACAAAAGCAATTTCGCTAATTAGATTTTAACACTAGACTTGATGACTCGATTGCATCATAGAAGCTTACATGAGGATTACAGCTAAACCTTTTCCTACTGTTACATCATCAAACACTAATCGTTACACGAGAATGTGCTGTCAGTAGTGATACTGTGCATGAGGTTTAAGTCGTGTTTGGATTTTACTTTCATAATTCTGATTTGTGTTTTTAACCTTTGAAGAATAGGATCAGTATACAGAACTTAATCGTCTTTGAATGGAAAAGAAAACTGCCCGACAGCATATAAAATAATGAACATTACCTCAGTCAATGTTACAATTTTGTCTACATGTAAATAAAAATCATAATAAAACACGTTGCTGCTGGAGTTGATTACAAAGATGTTGTGGTCCATTAAAAGAAAATAATGAGGGAAAACAGGATTAAATCCATAAACCAGAGGGGAACATGTTAGTTAGTAACACAGACTGTATGGATGTGGCCCCAATGCCATTACTCTTTGCTTTATAGACTCATTTTGAAGCCTTAAATTTGCAAATTACCTTCTTTTTTTAGCCTTTTTTAAACCAAATGCAATGACCAAGTGGGAGATCTGACTGAGAAACTGAGGACAGTGAACGCTATGATATCCCAATAGCAACAAATTACTCTTATAAAATGAGCATCATTCTGTATTAAAGACTGAAATAGCAATTGTTTTCTGAAGTCACAGATCCAGACCTTTATAAGCTGCGACTTTAGTTGTTTCATTATTTTGCAAAAATGCAGGTTTAAAAATGTATTCACTGGCTTTACTTCCTAGATCCAGATGATCAGATGAAGATTATCCTCTGTAAATTGGATCCATGTGTTTCTTTTCACCTGAAGACTCTAATTCCAATATGCCGAGCATAATGTCTGGATGAGCAACAAACTTCAAAAGGGGGACGTGTCGCTTGCCTCGCTTTGTCTGTTTAATTAGAAAAAAAAAAGGTAACTGATGTGCACACTTACAATTGCATGCACACATTATGTCTACAAAACAGAGGGTATAAACTAAGATGCACAGCAGGAAACACAATGAAGTGAATTTACATTTAAAAGAGTGCTGCAAGAGAAAAGCTCATATATAATTAATACATTTTCACACTGGGTCACCAAAAAGGATGCACAAAATAAATCAAGGATAAAAAAAAAACCTTAAACCTTAAATTAAAAAAAGTTCAAACAATACATCTTAGCATGTCTTAGTACCATATTCAAGGCAGGAGAGATACTTTTTCAAAGTGCACAATCAGAATAATGAATTCACCACACATGAGTACAGATGAAGTTGCAACCCTGTGAGTCTGGGATTTCTCAATATGTTCATTTGTTTTGCAATTTTCCACTGAGATCATTCACAACCTGATAAATGACCTATTTTTTAGCTCCAAAGAGATCTGTGGGGTATTTCCCAAGCTCTGGCTCGCAACTGCTTAGGAATTAAAGCCATTTTTATATACAGGCCCCATTTTCAGCGGCTCAAAGGTAAATAGACAACTGACTAACAAGTAGTTTCAAATGTGTGGAACAAATTTTCACTGGAAAACTCAATATGATGTCCAAAGAGATGTTGCAAGTGGAGGAGGCCACTGTTAGGCTGAAAAAACAAAACAAACTCATCAGGATGAAGAAAAACTTTACAACTGATAAACTCAACAATCTGGTGCATTTTGTTTGGTAATGTCATAAATGTCATAAAGTGGATGATCACAGATTGTTTCCTTGGTTATGAAAAACTCTTCACAGCATCTAGACAAGTCAAGAAAACTCTTGAGGAGGTTTACAACTGTCATCAATGGAAATAAAGAGGATTTACAAACCACTGGTTATACTCAAAAACAGGAAAGTCAGGGTTTGCCATAAAATATTTAAAAGAGCCTTAAAAACTGTTAATTTGTAACAAGGTAAAATCGTATCAGAATGATGGGAAGAGAAAAAGAGAAAACCATGATGATGAAGGAAAAAGCTCATGATCTGAAGCACATCGGTCATCTTTGGTCCAACAGTGTAGAAGCAGTGTTTATGGCACAGACGTGGAACCAGGCCAGTACTGCTGATGTGACTGCCAACAGAAGTAGCATGATTATTTCTGTGATGTACAGGATTATATAGAGACCCAGAAATAAACAGCAACTGAAGGTGGCTCCAAAAATTACCTAGCAGAACATTCCAGAGAAGAAACTGAGCTTTTGGTGATACTCATGGCTTCTCACTTTTAATTCTTATTTTTATGTCTATTTAAGCGTTATATGACAGTATGTTTGCACTAAGTACCGCAGCAATTTCCTAATGTTGTAAACCTGCTCAACAGTTGGCAGTAAAACCCTTTCTGATTCTGATTCTGATTCTGATTCTCAACAGTCACTGACCACAAACAACTTTCATCCAACTATTAAAAACAATCCTTTCATTTAAAATGTCAGGTTGTCCAATAACTTTGTGTGTCTGACAATTGGTGACTTTATATAGAAAAATGACAACACAGTTAACAGAAAACTTTTGTTAAACCCTCTGAATAAAACCTGTAACCTTCTTTAAAATGCTAAATCGTGAGACTTAATTTCACTTGTAAAGGTACACCAGTATAGCGTTGTGAGCTCTACATTCTGAATGGGGAAAGTGACCTTATTCAATTAATATCAACTACTAATGCCCATTCTGCAAATACCCATCACCTTGTATCTCTGGTTTGGTCACCACCACCAACCCCTAAGGAAACACTTGGTTCATTAATAGTTAAATGCGCAGATGTCTTCACAACCACACAGTGTACAATGAGATTTTAAGATGATATGATTTTCTGCTTTTTGCAGAAAACAGATGTTTCAGGAAAGCAGCTGAGAAAGCCAAATTTAGTAGATCAGTGAACATCTCAAAAATTAAATTAAAGAGGCTAAAACTGTGCAGATGGGTGTTAATGCAATAATGTTTGTTTACAGCTTTAAGGAGGCTGAAAACACTTCTTCACCATTACATACTTTACATGGTTAGAGAGATGCTTTAGAAATGATGTACCCATTATCTATTTATTCAGATGTGAAGCATGCATCTCTGTATAGTAAGTGTGTTATCCTTTGTGGCCACGTGAGAGCTGTGTATCACACTCACATGAAAGCCTGAGGCTGTCCCAGGAGAAGTGTGTAAATCTCCTACTGTACATTCAGCCACCTTTTTATAATGACTTCTGCAGTTCTATTATTACCAAGGCATAGATTTCATGTTTGTCAAGGCAGAAAATAATAGCTCTGAAAGTGTTACATTCCTCTATGAAAAATGTGAAAAAGAAAAGCTCAGCTAAAATGTGCTGACTGTGGGCGAGTGCACACTGTACCTCCCACAAAGAAGAGGGGATACCGTGATTTGTATGCCTCCAACCGCTGATCACATATCGTGAATGGTGTCGCGATGGGGTAAAAGGGAGCAGGGGTACAGATGGATCCCTGAGGCACCTCCATTAAGCAAAGTTTAACAAGGTAAGCATTTCTTGTGTTACACTGGTGTCAAATGCACTGCTGCCTGTAAAGTGCCTAGGGATACATTTTTCAAGTGTGAACACAAAAGGTACAATACGACTTTGGCCTTCAGCCATATGGGAAAATAGTTGAATGAGAAGAAAATCTATTTATAACATCACATTTGCCATGCTCAGTAGAAAGCAAAATAAACGTCTGTCTGTATGATAAGCTAAACACAACTTTGGAAAGAAAGGTCTATTTAGCCAGCTTGAAAAGGAAATTGGTGACTCATTAGCCACCGGGAAGCTGGTCCTGAACATTGGCAAGCTCCTGCAGAGAGTTCCACTGAGGCTAGGAGATGTTCTGTAATTTCCAACCCGGAGCTAATCTGTACAGCATGCTGTGTGGTGAGATTGCGATTTCTACTTGGGGCGGATGGCGTGGTGGCGTTGGTGTTGGTGGTGCTGGGAAGGGGGGGGATGATGGATTTGTTGCATTTGAACTCCCTCATGTCTTCCTTGTCACGTCTGTAATTAAATATGTGCTCCCTGGGAGACAGAGGGGTACCGAGTAATAAAAAGCAAGCTTTGTAAGAGTCCCTCTCCCTCTCTCTCTCTCTTCTGATGTTTTAGTTTGTGTTTGTTGGCATAGTGACAACCCCCAAGACATGCCTTACATGCAGTTTTAATGCTTGTAAAAGAAAATCTAAATATCAGCCAAGAACCATATCTGCCCATACCTCGCTATGAGCTTGCAGTCAGCAAAGAATGCGGTATAATGATAATTAAATTGCTGTAATGCACATTTCCTTTCATATAGCCTAAGTGGAAAAATAAATGGAGGTATTTTCTGTATTTACAGCAATTTTGAAAGACTACTGTATGTCCTAATTACATTTTTTCCACTTTTTTTTCTCTTGTGGTAAATATGAGGTTTGAAACTGCAGAGCAGCAGACTGCTCAGGGGTCATTAAAGCATAGTACTGTAAAACAACAACAACAAAAACTGGCAGTCACACTCTGTCTGTTATATTTTATAGCCACTATTTAAATTTTATTTGTTAGTCTGTTTTGTGATTCACCATTGGATTTGTTTTTGTCCAATTAGAAGTTCAAAGAGTTCAAAATTTCAGACTATCAACTGTCAACGGATCAATTTTTATAAAGTTGGTATTTACTTTAATTTCCTGCTCTGAATAATCTAAAAAGGTATCAGTTTAACTGGTGTTCTTGAAATCTTATTCTGGCAAGAACATTCGGATAGAAAGAAAATGTTCTATGTGAATCATATCCCCAGAACACAAGCTTGATTTTTTTTAATTAACCAAAGTTATTGATCTAACTCATGGATGTTTTTTTAGGGGGATAATTTGTTTTAAAGGGAAGGTGCAGAGCCAAAGATATTATGTGAGATGAGAGGGACATGGAAAAAAGAAAAAAGCATGTAGGAAGTTAGTTGTTGTTTGGTCCACTTATCAGCACAATCAGCTGTTTCAACAGCAGCTGCAACCTGTAGTACATGGAGCAATCAAGGCAGGCTAACCCCCTTAGTGCATAATTGCTGCAATTTGTGTCAGAAGTCAGACTCATAATTTAGTATCAAAAATCTGAACACATGTACAGTATGTGATACTAGCCTAGTCTAACAGCTGTTTGTGAGGTCATTACAAAAATCAGTCTACTGTTTATTGTGGATGCGTTATCACTGTCTTTTTCATGTCACTGAGCATGAGTTATTATTAAATGTAGTTCAATAGGAAGTATATTTCATGTCAGGAACATGTGAAATATACCATGTGTATATCACCATGACAAAAGAAAAAAAAAAACTTCATGCTTCAATCATATCAGGACAAAAAGAGATTGGATCAAAATTATCGCAACCATGTGCAGTGAACTTGCAATCTCATTGGACCAGATCTGCAACCACTCACGGTTGTTGTGGTCGTTTAAAATGGTGATAAAGACAGACTCTTTAATTTGGGAAGGAGTTGAGTTGCAGAGTCATTGCAATGTGTTAGCAATCACAGCATGATCACAGAAAGGATTCCCTCTGCCACAAACCCTCTAACCTCTTTTTGGCCTTTGTAAAAGTGGAAAATATGAATTTTGTGAAGAATAAAGAATAAAAAAAGAATGCCATTATTTGAAAATCACATAAACTCATATTTTAGTCACAATGGAACATAGAAAATACATTACATGTTTAAATGGAGAAATCTGTTCTAAGTGTCATATCTCAGAAAAGCTGGAACATTTTTTGGAAAGTTGAAAAATGTTTGCCTTGTTTATCTCTGTGTAACATCCCCACTTCTTTTAATAACATTCCTGGCCACTGAGGAGAACAGCTGCTGGACTTTTGGGAGAGAAAGGTTGTCCTATTTTTGTCTGATGTAGGCTTCTAGCTGCTCAGCAGTCCTGGGTCTTTGTTGTGTTATTCATTTTCATTTCACGATGTGTCAAATGTTTCCAGCTGGTGAAAGGTCTTGACTGCAGACCTCCAAATCAATGCTGTTCTAATTGCTGCAGGATGCAATAGTATGCAGCTTAAAATATTCAAGACTTTTCCTCAAAAAGATGTCATCGGATAGGAGCATATGTTGGAAAAGGATAATTAGACGTAGTTTAAAAAAAACAAACAAAAACAAACTCTGTTGTATACCACAAATAAATAAATGTTCTTGAGAAGAAAAATGCAGTTTTTGCAGGACTCACTCAAGACCCAAATTTGGGGGTTTGCTCAGTATCATGGGTATTTGCTTTTAATTAGAAAAGTAATTCAATACAAAAGAGTTGTTTCTTTTTTATGTAAATAGGTTCATTTTATGGGTCATTTTGCATTAAAAGTCCCTCGGATTACCATTGTCAGTTGCACTGTAGTAATGTAACTTATTATAGAGCAGCACGTTGTTCATCGTGTGTTAGTACCTCAGCAAGTTTAATATTTTCATAACACCCCATAATAAATCCCTTCAGACCAATCTGATTCCGTTGTTTGCACTCCTTATTTGTTTTCCCAGCATACAGAACTGGCTGTTAGAGCCGGAAGAGCTGATTTATTTATTTAAATAAGGCACTGCATGAAAAGTGCACACAGCTGCCTAAGCCTGAGTACATGAACCTTACTAAAACTGTAAGTTTGAAGATTTAGATGCAATGTTGAAGCTATTTAAATGAAGTTTTTAGAGGGCAACTCTAATACAGATTAAGTGTTTATTAGAAAATAAACATTAATCAGTGGTTGACATTACATAGGCTGCTAATGTGTGCTGGATAGCTGGTTAAAACCGTAGTTGTTTGTACAATGCAGCATTTGCTATTTGTTCCGCGTCCAAATTTCCTCACCAATTCCTCAGTCTCAAGTCACAAGTTGTGTTTTTAGGTCCATTCATGCCTGTGTGTAGCTGAAAGACTATAATTTTTGTGACATGAGTCTAAAAGTCCAGGACTCAACTCTGCTTAATTACTGTATTTGTTCGCGACACTGAACACAGGAAGCTGCTCGCGATGGCTCCTGAACAGTTCAGATTACAAAAATAGCTTTCTGTGATAAAATCTCAAAGTTACTTGAATGTTAACAGTTTGGTTGTTTGTCCGCAAATGCGTAACAATATGTGAAATAGTGTACCTGTGATGTGTTTCGACAACAAAAGCAAATTAAGTCCCAACAATGTGGGCCCTGCACTCCCCGCCAGCATATATTACTGGCCATAAATCCAGTTTTATCGCTCCTGCATTCTTGAGGATAAATGTCCTCTCTACAAAGTGATATTAGGTATCACTGTGCAAACACAAAACCGATGATATCTCTTCTATCTCATGCATTGCTCATACAGAATCTTTGTGATCAGGGTTGAGGGGTCGTTTAGCGCTCAGCATTTATCTCATATTTCAACAGAACAAGGAGCCAATTTGCCTCTATGCTTCACTGATGCAGGTTTATTGTGATTGTCTCGTCAGCAGTTTCATATAATCATAATAATTATGTGATACTTTGCATCATGAAGTGCTTTCTAGAATATACATGTTCTACACTATTGAACGCGTTGAAATAAATCTTCATTTTCACCAGACTAGAAAGTCAGAGCTGGATCTGATATTGCCATTTTGACAGCCTTTCCAAGATCATATTTCAGGTCTAACATGTTCATTCCTTCTGCATATAAATGACTGTACAGTTTGTACAGGGAGTGGAATACATTCCTCCCACAAACTGCCCATGCCTATACCCTATCTCAGCTGTCATCAGACTAGATAATGCACACCGGTTCCACTCTGCTGCTGTAGAGATTGCAGTTTCAACAAAATAAAAAATAGTCGGGAAAAAATGCAGTGTTTGTCATATCTGCCCCGATGCTCGCTGTGTGAGAGCGTGGCTCCTGTGTTTCTCTGTACACAGGTTGTTGAGCAAACTTGTTATGATGGACTTGGGTTTGTGTTGTCAACTCTGCAAATGATCTGTGACTGAGGCTGTCTGCCAGCCCCGATCATGCAGATACTGCCATGAAGTCATGTTTATCAGTTTTGTTTTATATTTTGTTTGTCCTCAGACTGGGAATATTCATAATTGTATTCAGGAATATGCAGTAAATGAGAGAAATTATACTATTCCTTTCCAAGAAGAATCTTGTGTTTTTCTCAGGCATAGACATAGTAGCTTTAAGTTAGCATGAGCAGCCTAGCCATGTCATTTTTATCAATAAGTAGTAAAAAATGTTCTCTGTCAAAAGTTTTCTTCCTCTACAACATAGGTGTCAAACTCTGGCCTTGCCATAAGTCATAGGTGTCAAACTCTGGCCCGCGGGCCAAATTTGGCCCGCAGCCAAATTACATTTGGCCCGCGAAGCCATACAAAATTACTATTAGAGCTGGCCTACTGGTATTATACAGCTAATATATATATTGTTTAGTATTAAGCTTTGCTTATTCCATATTCAGTTTTCCAGCAAAAATTATTTGAGTCCATAAGAAAAGATTCATTCTTATATCTGGAGGAAGATCTTGTTTTTTTTCAATAAATATTAATGTTAGCCCGCGACTTTGTTCCAGTTTTGAATTTTGGCCCACTGTGTATTTGAGTTTGACACCCCTGCCATAAGTCATTGTTGATTTTGTCTTCACTCTCCATCCCCTGCCAAGCTGCACCTGTGATTCTGCTCATCAGCTGCTCGCTGATGAGCTGACAGATAAGATCTTTTCTTATCCTCTGCATCCTTACCCTATCACCTCTGCCTCCCACAGGGCGCCAGCCTGCCCTGTTGAAACACTATTTTTTTTCAGTGTTTCAACTGAAAAAATAGAATGCCATTGATGAAAAATAGAATGCCTTTGATCCAAAGTAGAATGCCTTTGATCCCTTGTGATGTCATCATCTTGCTGAGAGAGAAAACCCTTAAATAGGAGCTTTGCTCTGTTAAACTTTGCTGCTCAACGGACCTTGACCTGACAGTAAGCAAACCCTTTTGGAGAGTTTTGAGAGAATTTCGCGTTACTTAGCAATTCACTAACCAAGCCGACACATTTCACCATGTCAGCTAACCCATCCTTCCGCTCAAATGAGCTTGAAATAGTTAAAGGGAGCATTTTGGGAAACCTCTACAAGGTAGAGGCTTTCCTTGGAGAAGGGGGCTTTGGTATTGTAGCCAAATGTCGTGATACCATGACCAACCAAGCTGTGGCTATTAAAGTCAACAAGAGCGACCCTGATATTCTGCAACAGGCAAAACTGGAAATTTTCATCCTGGAGCAGCTGAGAAGGTTGGATCCAGATGCCGCCAACATTGTTAAATGGAACGGCTTTTTCCATGACGGAGAGCGGGTTTGTCTAAAGTTTGAACTCCTAGATCAATGCCTATGGGACTATATAGGGGACCGTAAAAACCAGGGTCTCCCCATAAGCGAAGTCAGGCCAATTTTAGGTCAGCTCACAAATGCTCTGTCCCACCTGGGTTCACTGGGAATAGTGCACGCTGACCTCAAACCTGGAAACATCATGGTTGTAAACCGCCATGAGTCTCCCATCAAAGTCAAACTTATAGACTTTGGCCTCGCATGTCCTGTATCTGCAGTGATGCCTGGTGACCGTGTGGGGACGGTTGGTTATAGTGCACCTGAAGTTATGCTTGGCCTTCCTTACAATGAAGCAGCTGACATGTGGTCTCTGGGGCTGGTAGCTGTGGAGCTTGGTACAGGGGTGCCACTCTACCCTGGAAATGAAGACTATGATGTTTTGAAATTCATCATAGAGATTCAGGGTCAGCTACCAGATCATGTTCTAGACTCTGGCGTGTACACTGAAGACTATTTCATTGAAGACAACGACAACCAGCAGCGCTGGACATTTAAGACTGACCAACAATTTCAGTACGAGACAGGACATGAGTCCCTGGAGACAAGATACATAAAACTGACGCGTCTCGATGACCTCGAACAAGTAATGGTGTTTAGACGAGGACCAGAAAATGGCCAACGTTTGTTTGTAAGTTTAATTAAACAGATGTTGGCCTTGGATGCAAACCAGCGCATAACACCGTCGGAGGTTCTCCGGCATCCCTTTTTCAACCCTAAGAGTTCCCCTTGCATTGACATGAGTGCTGAAAGACCACAAAACCCTGTGGTCTTTCAGCACCCTTCAAACTTGAAATGCAAGAGATCAGAGAAAATCAACTGCAGTTTTCAAAACTCGGTTGAATTTTCGCAGCAAGTATTCGTCCACACGTCAGCCAGCCCATACTTCAGCTCAGATGAGCTTGAAATAGTTGAAGGGAGCATTTTGGGAAACCACTACAAGGTAGAGGCTTTCCTCGGAGAAGGGGGCTTTGGTATTGTAGCTAAATGCCGTGATACCAAAACCAATCAAGCTGTGGCTATTAAGGTGAACAAGAGCCGCCCTGATATTCTGTAACAGGCAAAACTGGAAATTTTCATCCTGGAGCAGCTGAGAAGGTTGGATCCAGATGCCGCCAACATTGTTCAATGGAACGGCTTTTTCCTTGACAGAAAGCGGGTTTGCCTGAAATTTGAACTCCTAGATCAATGCCTGTGGGACTACATACGGGACCCGAATAACCGGCGTCTCCCCATAAGCGAAGTCAGGCCAATTTTAGGTCAACTCACCAATGCTCTGTCCCACCTGGGTTCTTTGGGAATAGTGCACGCTGACCTCAAACCTGGAAACATCATGGTTGTAAATCGCTATGAGTCTCCAGTCAAAGTCAGACTTATAGACTTTGGCCTCGCATGTCCTGCGTCTGCAGTGATGCCTGGTGACCGTGTGGGGACAGTTGGTTATAGTGCACCTGAGGTTATGATTGGCCTTCCTTATAACGAAGCATGTGACATGTGGTCTCTGGGGTTGGTGGCTGTTGAGCTTGTTACAGGGGTGCCACTCTACCCTGGAAAAAAATATTATGATGTTTTGAAATTCATCATAGAGACTCAGGGTCAGCCACCAGATCATGTTCTAGACTCTGGCGTGTACACTGAAGACTATTTCACAAAAGACAACTACAACCAACAACGCTGGACATTTAAGACCGCCCAACAATTTAAATACGAGACAGGATATGAATCTTTGAAGACAAGATACATAAAACTTAAACGTCTGGATGACCTCGAACAAATAATGATGTTTAGACGAGGACCAGAAGATGGCCAACGCTTATTTGTCAGCCTAATTAAAGAGATGTTGGCCTTGGATGCACACCAGCGGATAACACCCTCTCAGGTTCTACGGCATCCCTTTTTCAACCCTGGCCTCTCCAACAAGTTCCCAAGTATCAACACTGAAAAACCATACAGAGTCAATCTCCAGCGTGGCATTTTCCACCCTGGACAAATGTGATAAAAACACAAACTGGGATTGGAAAAGGATATTAACAGCAAATTACACTGGAAATATTAATTAAGCTGCTCCAATAATTATCACTTTGGCTTTTCTCTTTTTTTTTTTTAATTTTCACTCCCCCCACCCCAACCAGTCGCGGCAGATGACTGTCCCTTCCTGAGCCTGGTTCTGTCGAAGGTTTCTTCCTTTTTAAAGGGAGTTTTTCCTTCCCACTGTCGCTAAATGCTTGTTCATAGGGAATCTTCTGATTGCTGGGGTGGCCAAAACTCTAGGGGAACTAGCAATTCTTGTGAAAATTTAAAAAAAAAAGCCTACCAATATTCAAAGCAGAGCAGCGGACACCTTACCATCACATCAGTCCTTTAATCCGACCTAAAACACCATGTTTACAGAAATAAATTCCATACAAATTGGAAATAAATTGTTGTTTTTGATTGTTTATAAATATATAGTGATACCCTTCAGCCTCCTAGTAGACATATCTGTGTTATAAATGTGAAACTCCTCCGATTTTCAGAAAAGTTGACCTCTGACCTTGAAGTCAAGGTCACTGAGATTTAAGCTTCACAGAGATTTTCAGTAGATGCAACCATGGTATTGATTTGAAAAATCTACACAATCACAAACTTGCATGTCCACAGCGCCTCGCCATATACCAAAGATCAAGAGGTGGTTTTTTCTAGGTTTTTATAAAGATTACAAAACACAAATAAAAAAAATGTCAATGCTATTTTGATGTTGTCTAATGTAGTGCAAAAAAACAAAACAAACCCAAAATTTAATAAATAAAGTAAATAAGGTATATACTACATAGTATGCAAAATTTCAGTGGTCCACAATGGGGTCAATGAACAGAATGAAGGAAGTAAGTCTTTTATATGACAATGGTGTGAAAAAGCGTTTTCCTATTTATTTGTATGTTTGTCACACTTAAACATTTTAGATCATCAAACATTTTTTTTCTTTTTTATGTATAAAGAAAAATCCTTTAACTGTCCAGTTTTCTTGATGTTATGATGCTTCTACCTCTGGTTTGTCATTAATAAATCAGACTTTGGCTGCTGCAGCAGAAAAAGACAAAGAGAAAATGTAATCACACAAATCAGAGGTGCAGATTTACACTTTACCTGAAACAGAGCAAAAGTGCTTTTTAAACAGGTTAATGAATATTAAGTAATATAGGCTAGATGTCTGGACATTACTAGTTTCATTTGGGCCTTCTGGGCCATTAGTCCTCTGGCTTATTGCCAGTTACCAGCCAAATAGCTTGTGTATTTTATTATCTTAGTGTGTTAAAGATTCTAGTTCTTATTCTGGTCAAACTGTGCTTCATTATTTGTTTACAGCACAGCTACAGTTTCAGGTGACTTCAAGTCAAAAGGATACTACATGTCAATGGCCAGCAGCCTGTATTCAGTTTGAATATTGCAGTAAATGTACCTGGACCTGTTTCTATTGGGTTGTGAATTTGGTCTCACTGTTACATCCAACTTTTCGAGTGGGATAAAGACAAAAAGAAACAAGAGAGAATGGATTTGTAGTTAGAAATCCAAAGTTGCTTCTGTTTTGCCCACACACATTGATGATGATTTCACATCACTAAGCAGGTTATCAAATGTGGACAGAATGTTAGCAGAATCTTATAATTCTCATAAGATTCTGTTTTTGTGTCATTCAATACAATGTGTTTATGTGTGACATACTGATATGAATCATAGTATCTTATGGCTGCCAGGACAGCTGCCCACCACACTGATGTGACACACTACAAATCAACTCTTTGATGTTCTGTGCTGAGTCTGCACAATAACCTGCACTTAAACATTCATTTAATATCACGTACACATATACATATACTGTCCCTCAAGAAGACACTGAGAAAAAATAAAGAATAACATTGAGACTGTAACTTTGCCATAAGTCATAGGTGTCAAACTCTGGCCCACGGGCCACATTTGGCCCGCAGCCAAATTACATTTGGCCTGCGAAGCCATACCAAATTACTATTAGAGCTGGCCTACTGGTATTATACAGCTAATATATATATTGTTTAGTATTAAGCTTTGCTTGTTCCATATTCAGTTTTCCAGCAAAACGTATTTGAGTCCATAAGAAAAGATTCATTCTTATATCTGGAGGAAGATTTTTTTTTTTCAATAAATATTAATGTTTGCCTGCGACTTTGTTCCAGTTTTGAATTTTGGCCCACTGTGTATTTGAGTTTGACACCCCTGCCATAAGTCATTGTTGATTTTGTCTTCACTCTCCATCCCCTGCCAAGCTGCACCTGTGATTCTGCGGCTGCTCGCTGATGAGCTGACAGATAAGATCTTTTCTTATCCTCTGCATCCTTACCCTATCACCTCTGCCTCCCACAGGGCGCCAGCCTGCCCTGTTGAAACACTATTTTTTTTCAGTGTTTCAACTGAAAAAATAGAATGCCATTGATCAAAAATAGAATGCCTTTGATCCAAAGTAGAATGCCTTTGATCCCTTGTGATGTCATCATCTTGCTGAGAGAGAAAACCCTTAAATAGGAGCTTTGCTCTGTTAAACTTTGCTGCTCAACGGACCTTGACCTGACAGTAAGCAAACCCTTTTGGAGAGTTTTGAGAGAATTTCGCGTTACTTAGCAATTCACTAACCAAGCCGACACATTTCACCATGTCAGCTAACCCATCCTTCCGCTCAAATGAGCTTGAAATAGTTGAAGGGAGCATTTTGGGAAACCTCTACAAGGTAGAGGCTTTCCTTGGAGAAGGGGGCTTTGGTATTGTAGCCAAATGTCGTGATACCATGACCAACCGAGCTGTGGCTATTAAAGTCAACAAGAGCGACCCTGATATTCTGCAACAGGCAAAACTGGAAATTTTCATCCTGGAGCAGCTGAGAAAGTTGGATCCAGATGCCGCCAACATTGTTAAATGGAACGGCTTTTTCCATGACGGAGAGCGGGTTTGCTTAAAGTTCGAACTCCTTGATCAATGCCTATGGGACTATATAGGGGACCGTAAAAACCAGGGTCTCCCCATAAGCAAAGTCAGGCCAATTTTAGGTCAGCTCACAAATGCTCTGTCCCACCTGGGTTCTCTGGGAATAGTGCACGCCGACCTCAAACCTGGAAACATCATGGTTGTAAACCGCCATGAGTCTCCCATCAAAGTCAAACTTATAGACTTTGGCCTCGCATGTCCTGTATCTGCAGTGATGCCTGGTGACCGTGTGGGGACGGTTGGTTATAGTGCACCTGAAGTTATGCTTGGCCTTCCTTACAATGAAGCAGCTGACATGTGGTCTCTGGGGCTGGTAGCTGTGGAGCTTGGTACAGGGGTGCCACTCTACCCTGGAAATGAAGACTATGATGTTTTGAAATTCATCATAGAGACTCAGGGTCAGCTACCAGATCATGTTCTAGACTCTGGCGTGTACACTGAAGACTATTTCATTGAAGACAACGACAACCAGCAGCGCTGGACATTTAAGACTGACCAACAATTTCAGTACGAGACAGGACATGAGTCCCTGGAGACAAGATACATAAAACTGACGCGTCTCGATGACCTCGAACAAGTAATGGTGTTTAGACGAGGACCAGAAAATGGCCAACGTTTGTTTGTAAGTTTAATTAAACAGATGTTGGCCTTGGATGCAAACCAGCGCATAACACCGTCGGAGGTTCTCCGGCATCCCTTTTTCAACCCTAAGAGTTCCCCTTGCATTGACATGAGTGCTGAAAGACCACAAAACCCTGTGGTCTTTCAGCACCCTTCAAACTTGAAATGCAAGAGATCAGAGAAAATCAACTGCAGTTTTCAAAACTCGGTTGAATTTTCGCAGCAAGTATTCGTCCACACGTCAGCCAGCCCATACTTCAGCTCAGATGAGCTTGAAATAGTTGAAGGGAGCATTTTGGGAAACCACTACAAGGTAGAGGCTTTCCTCGGAGAAGGGGGCTTTGGTATTGTAGCCAAATGCCGTGATACCAAAACCAACCAAGCTGTGGCTATTAAGGTGAACAAGAGCCACCCTGATATTCTGCAACAGGCAAAACTGGAAATTTTCATCCTGGAGCAGCTGAGAAGGTTGGATCCAGATGCCGCCAACATTGTTCAATGGAACGGCTTTTTCCTTGACAGAGAGCGGGTTTGCCTGAAATTTGAACTCCTAGATCAATGCCTGTGGGACTACATACGGGACCCGAATAACCGGCGTCTCCCCATAAGCGAAGTCAGGCCAATTTTAGGTCAACTCACCAATGCTCTGTCCCACCTGGGTTCTTTGGGAATAGTGCACGCTGACCTCAAACCTGGAAACATCATGGTTGTAAATCGCTATGAGTCTCCAGTCAAAGTCAGACTTATAGACTTTGGCCTCGCATGTCCTGTATCTGCAGTGATGCCTGGTGACCGTGTGGGGACAGTTGGTTATAGTGCACCTGAGGTTATGATTGGCCTTCCTTATAACGAAGCATGTGACATGTGGTCTCTGGGGTTGGTGGCTGTTGAGCTTGTTACAGGGGTGCCACTCTACCCTGGAAAAAAATATTATGATGTTTTGAAATTCATCATAGAGACTCAGGGTCAGCCACCAGATCATGTTCTCGATCCTGGCGTGTACACTGAAGACTATTTCACAAAAGACAACTACAACCAACAACGCTGGACATTTAAGACCGCCCAACAATTTAAATACGAGACAGGATATGAATCTTTGAAGACAAGATACATAAAACTTAAACGTCTGGATGACCTCGAACAAATAATGATGTTTAGACGAGGACCAGAAGATGGCCAACGCTTATTTGTCAGCCTAATTAAAGAGATGTTGGCCTTGGATGCACACCAGCGGATAACACCCTCTCAGGTTCTACGGCATCCCTTTTTCAACCCTGGCCTCTCCAACAAGTTCCCAAGTATCAACACTGAAAAACCATACAGAGTCAATCTCCAGCGTGGCATTTTCCACCCTGGACAAATGTGATAAAAACACAAACTGGGATTGGAAAAGGATATTAACAGCAAATTACACTGGAAATATTAATTAAGCTGCTCCAATAATTATCACTTTGGCTTTTCTCTTTTTTTTTTTAAATTTTCACTCCCCCCACCCCAACCAGTCGCGGCAGATGACTGTCCCTTCTTGAGCCTGGTTCTGTCGAAGGTTTCTTCCTTTTTAAAGGGAGTTTTTCCTTCCCACTGTCGCTAAATGCTTGTTCATAGGGAATCTTCTGATTGCTGGGGTGGCCAAAACTCTAGGGGAACTAGCAATTCTTGCGAAAATTTAAAAAAAAAAGCCTACCAATATTCAAAGCAGAGCAGCGGACACCTTACCATCACATCAGTCCTTTAATCCGACCTAAAACACCATGTTTACAGAAATAAATTCCATACAAATTGGAAATAAATTGTTGTTTTTGATTGTTTATAAATATATAGTGATACCCTTCAGCCTCCTAGTAGACATACCTGTGTTATAAATGTGAAACTCCTCCGATTTTCAGAAAAGTTGACCTCTGACCTTGAAGTCAAGGTCACTGAGATTTAAGCTTCACAGAGATTTTCAGTAGATGCAACCATGGTATTGATTTGAAAAATCTACACAATCAGAAACTTGGATGTCCACAGCGCCTCGCCATATACCAAAGATTAAGAGGTGGTTTGTTCTAGGTTTTTATAAAGATTACAAAACACAAATAACAAAAATGTCAATGCTATTTTGTTGTCTAATGTAGTGCAAAAAAACAAAACAAACCCAAAATTTAATAAATAAAGTAAATAAGGTATATACTACATAGTATGCAAAATTTCAGTGGTCCACAATGGGGTCAATGAACAGAATGAAGGAAGTAAGTCTTTTATATGACAATGGTGTGAAAAAGCGTTTTCCTATTTATTTGTATGTTTGTCACACTTAAACATTTCAGATCATTAAACAGTTTTTTTTTATTTTTTATGTATAAAGAAAAATCCTTTAACTGTCCAGTTTTCTTGATGTTATGATGCTTCTACCTCTGGTTTGTCATTAATAAATCAGACTTTGGCTGCTGCAGCAGAAAAAGACAAAGAGAAAATGTAATCACACAAATCAGAGGTGCAGATTTACACTTTACCTGAAACAGAGTAAAAGTGCTTTTTAAATAGGTTAATGAATATTAAGTAATATAGGCTAGATGTCTGGACATTACTAGTTTCATTTGGGCCTTCTGGGCCATTAGTCATCTGGCTTATTGCCAGTTACCAGCCAAATAGCTTGTGTATTTTATTATCTTAGTGTGTTAAAGATTCTAGTTCTTATTCTGGTCAAACTGTGCTTCATTATTTGTTTACAGCACAGCTACAGTTCTAGGTGACTTCAAGTCAAAAGGATACTACATGATACATAAAACTTAAATGTCTGGATGACCTCGAACAAATAACGATGTTTAGACGAGGACCAGAAGATGGCCAACGCTTATTTGTCAGCCTAATTAAAGAGATGTTGGCCTTGGATGCACACCAGCGGATAACACCCTCTCAGGTTCTACGGCATCCCTTTTTCAACCCTGGCCTCTCCAACAAGTTCCCAAGTATCAACACTGAAAAACCAGCAGCCTGTATTCAGTTTAAATATTGCAGTAAATTTACCTGGATCTGTTTCTATTGGGTTGTGAATTTGGTCTCACTGTTACATCCAACTTTTCGAGTGGGATAAAGACAAAAAGAAACAAGAGAGAATGGATTTGTAGTTAGAAATCCAAAGTTGCTTCTGTTTTGCCCACACACATTGATGATGATTTCACATCACTAAGCAGGTTATCAAATGTGGACAGAATGTTAGCAGAATCTTATAATTCTCATAAGATTCTGCTTTTGTGTCATTCAATACAATGTGTTTATGTGTGACATGCTGATATGAATCATAGTATCTTATGGAATTCCAAAAATGGCTGCCAGGACAGCTGCCACCACACTGATGTGACACACTACAAATCAACTCTTTGATGCTCTGTGCTGAGCAATGTTTAAGTGCAATAACCTGCACTTAAACATTCATTTAATATCACGTACACATATACATATACTGTCCCTCAAGAAGACACTGAGAAAAAATAAAGAATAACATTGACAAATTACATTTGGCCCGCGAAGCCATACCAAATTACTATTAGAGCTGGCCTACTGGTATTATACAGCTAATATATATATTGTTTAGTATTAAGCTTTGCTTGTTCCATATTCAGTTTTCCAGCAAAACCTATTTGAGTCCATAAGAAAAGATTCATTCTTATATCTGGAGGAAGATTTTTTTTCAATAAATATTAATGTTTGCCCGCGACTTTGTTCCAGTTTTGAATTTTGGCCCACTGTGTATTTGAGTTTGACACCCCTGCTCTACAACAAAAAGTGGTGGATGATGTTTGAGGTTTCAGTGTCATAGACCTGCCCTGAGTCGTTTTAACGCTCTAGAAGCCCGGGATGGCTGAGCACGCATTCTCCGTCCTGAGTTTTCCTTCTCTATAGCGAGACCATCACGCTCATTAGCCACATATATAAAAAGGAGCAGCTCTTGCTCTTTGCCCTCTTTTCAACTTCCTAAGTGTGGTAAAGATGTTCTTCTGTAGCTTCTTGGTGAATTCCTTTCTTCATTGTGCTTATCTGTTTTAATTTCTGATGCCTTCCTGGTGCCTGAAAAAGTGAATAACTTATCTACATATCCAACCTGTTTCTGTTGAGCTAGTTCACTCTGGAAGCCTCCTTGGTCCCTCACCTGCCAACTCACCCTCCACCGGCCACCATCTCTTACGGAAACAAAGCTTTGGACTCCCACTTCTTCTTGTAATTAAAGTAGGCATACTGCAACAGTCCCTTTTTGTCTATGTGATAATGCTCTGTGGACCTTTTGGAATAGACTCACCTGGTCTAACTACTGTCTCCTCTGTGAACTCTTTTGTGACCTGGGTTGCTCTCCTTTATCCTCCTTGTGCCTCTTCAGTCACTCAATGATGCCTAATATTAAAAATAAAGGAGGGTATAAATTTGTTGACTTTTAACTGTATTTTACAGCTTTTCCTGCTGATAAAGACCTCCCACACAGCCATTTATACTACACCAAGGTTAAATGATTTTTAATTGGAGATTATGTATCGGAATTTCAGGAGCGGGATCATGCCTCCAAACACGCTCCTTCTGGTTGTCATGTATATAGGTTCCCCCAGTTCTGCAAGCTGTTCATTCTCGTTTACGTGCCCCACCCTCCCTCCTTGTTCTCAATTCTTAAACTTCTTCACTCCTATTTAGTACACGAAGATCTGCCAGGCCCAGGAGCTGTCGCCAGTCCCCTTCGAGGCCTTCCTGTGTGTGAACTGTCTACTATAGAAGTTTGGACTAAAAAAACAAAAAAAACTATCACTAAAGCTCTTATTGTGGAAATACAGGTGCTATGATATAGTCAACTACTAAAGCTTTTTCTGTAATTTCATATAGAAAACTGAGATTTACTATCAAATTGCACATCTGTATCTTGTATTAAAGCATTCAGGGATCAAATGTGCAGTTAAGCATCTTCCCACTGACAGAAAGTAGAATTTCACTCATCTGACCTAGTTAAGTGGGCTGTATATGCCCTAAAGTGAGTTTGACATCCCGGGTCAAGATAATATCACAAAATAACCGGGATTTATTCAATTCTCTTGATTCATGGAATTAAATTATGCAAGGTGTGGCCTCTGTTGGAGGTATGCAGGCTTAGACTGCTCTTGTATTATCTGCTTGGGTTGTTTGCACTATTGGTGAGAACCATAATTTCTCAATAATTGAAAACTAAAAAAGTCTAAAATAATAAACACTTAAAAAAAATTCTTTATTAACGAGGAACTAAAACACTTGAGATTAAAGGGTTGAATCACTGAGTGTTGGTTGTGAGCTGGCATTCCAGGCTCTGGTAACAGGTAATAGTCCTGTTACGTATGCATGACAAATTTAACATGACATCTTGTGTCTTGTGCCGCAAACTTTGTGGCACTTCTGCTGGCCATGAGCTTCTCGATTTCTGTAACCTGGCACACTGAGTCTGCCACACCTGCTAAAAACACCTGTGTGCGATTGTGTTGGTTTTTACCAATGCCATGGACTGATATTCCAGTACAGAAGCTCAGGGACATACAAATATGTCTGTCCATGGCTCAAGGAAGCATTAGCCTAGCTTGATTTTCAGTAGCAAAATTGTAGCTTCCAGAGAAAACCTGTGCAAGGATGAGAACAACATACACAATCCCGAGGCAAATAATGTGTCTAGGTATTTACTCAGCAAACATTTCTGTCACTTCATATGCAATACACTTTAAATGAATCCTTTATGTGCGCCCAAAATGCTACACTTGACCTTAGTTCCAATAGAGGAAGAAAGAAATTGGAGGAGCAACTTTTAAGGAGTATGGAAATTATAGTGTAATAATATTAATAATAATAAAGACTTAGGTTTGTATAGCACCTTTCAAGGAACCCATGGATGCTTTACAGAAGCGTAGCTAGAGGTTAAAGAGGCTAGAGGTTGAGGGTTTTGTTGAAGAGGTGAGTTTTGAGAAGTTTCTTGAAGGACTCCAGTGACGGGGCATTGCGAGTTCCAGAGGTGCCACAAAGGTATTCCCCAAAGGTATTGAGGTTGGTGCAAGGGACAGAAAGGAGACCCAGGGCTAAGGACTGTAGCAGACTGTGTGTATGTTTGCAGCAGGTCAGAGAGATACCGAGGTGCCAGGGCATTGAGGGATTTGTAAGTAAGAAGAAGGATCTTGTAAGTAATGAAAGCCTTGACCGGGAGCCAGTGGACACTTATGAGGGCGTGGGTGATATGTTCCAAGAACTTAGTGCCTGTTAGAAGCCTGGCAGCTGAGTTCTGAACATACTGGAGCCTATCCAGGGCTTTAGTGGAAATCCCAAATAGGACTTCATTGCAGTAGTCCAGCTGGGTTGTGACAAAAGCATGGATGAGGGTCTCTGCTACAGAGTCAGTGAGTGGTGGCTGAAGTCGAGAGATGATCTTTAGGTGGAAAAAAAGGTGTTTTGGTAACAGATTTGACATGAGTAAGGAATGAAAGAGTGAAGTCCAAAATGACACCCAGATTGAAAACCTCAGAGGAAGGTAAGATGAGGCAGCCTGTGTCAATCTTCTGTAGTTGGGTTTGGGGCCACAACCAAGAGCTCTTTTTTATTACTGTTAAGGTTGAGCAGGTTGGTTGACATCCATATTTTGATTTCATTCAGGCAGTTGACAAGTGATTGTGGGGGGAGCAAGGTGGAGGGTTTGGTACTGAGATAAAGTTGTTTATCATTAGCACAAGAATGGAAGCAAAGACCATGGCGACGGATGATCTGACTGAGGGGGAGCATTATGATGGTGACCGTGGGGAACACCATGGTTAACTGGAGCAGAGGTGGATTGGGAGTGTCCCATGGTGTCAAACTATGTTCTGTTGGAGTGGTATGACTGAAACCAGGAGAGTACTGTATCAGTGAGACCAAGATAGTTGGTTAGGCTGGAGAGAAACATGGTGTGAGAAATGGTGAGAGGTCCGGGGCGATGAGGATGCGGATGTGGCCAAAGTCAGCTACTTGACCATATATATTTTAAGAAGGACAAACTATGCTCAGGCCAGGAAACGCTATCCAATTCCAGAAACACACCATTGACTCTTTCCAAGCATCTACAAAGGTGACAAGCTAACACAAAGCCACTAGCAAAGAACCCAGAATGATGTTAAACTAAATGTATACTAACCCCAGCCAAGCACCCAGAACCAAGCCTTCAACAGATAACAGAAGCAGTCAGACTTCTGGCATACGAACCTCCATTTCTATCCATGACTGTTTCTACAGTAGAATTGCCACGTTGATCTCTGTGAAGTGCTCTTTGGACTGGTTTTCAGCTTTGCTCTTGGCGATGCTGTCATACTTAAACATTGAAAGAAAAATTTTGTGGGATCGTGTCAGTGTGTGGGCAAGTAGCCTAAGGTTTATATCTTTAACTGCCAATTATCTGACAGTGTATTTCAGCCCATGATGTAGAAGTAGTTCATTACTTTCTGCAGGATGCAATCAAGTGATGTAATACATGTCCTTTCTTTAAAAGTAACAAGTAATGTATTTCTTTACTTTTTGTTTGCTCTTTTCTATGACACTGTCTGATGTTGAAGTGTGCTTTACTTTGTGTATGCTATCTCAAGGCCACAGAAGTTAAATAAAAATACATTTGTTCTGTTGCTTTTATTCTTAAAAAGTGCCTGCGATTACATTATTCATAGAACTTCAGGTCAGTCTCTTAAAATGTTGTAATCATTAACACATTTCTAATCTAATAAAGCTTTAATATTCCCACTCAAACAATTTTGAGTTTGACAGATTCAGCAGATTCAGGTTTTCCTTTTCTTTATAGTGTAAGAGAATGCTGTTATTCTTTGAGACCAATATCACTGCCAGATTATTCCTCCATTAGTAAAACCAGTTCAGAGCTCCTTTTAATGGACATACTTGGGGCACAAGCCAAAGTAGTCATTTTCAGCACTTCTGTTCTGAGAAATGACTCACAATTAGCCCCATTGAGGTAACTGTCAGCGTACTAATCTCTGGCTTTTTTCCATATAATTAAAGGAGCTGCTTTCAGGGTGTTTACACAAAAACACGATCGCATTCTTGGGAACAGTGGCCTTGTTGATGAGTGGGAGATTTTTATTGGATCTCCCTGAGGCTTCTGCATGTGGGAAGACAGGTCACCTGCATCATTCAACAAAATCCCCCCACTCCACCTCCACCTCATCTCTCCCTCAGGATAATGCGGGTGGTGGACAGATGAGTGTTGACTAAGTGATGCTGACTTGCCAGTCCTCGCCTCCCTCAGCTTGTGTGTGACTAAAAATCCTCGGGTTGTGTTCCCGCGTAAGTGCATAACTAACTCAGAATGCAGTGTTTTCACATTGTGACAGTGGTATGTTTACTGAAGTAGCCTAAAGGATTCGCCTCCACTAAGAACACCCCAAAGGACTCTGTGTATATTACACTTATTACTGGCTATTTTCTTCAGTGATGTTTCTTCTGCAACAACATCGTAAGCCACTTTATGGCATTTGTTATCTTGTCTTCACACATCAAACTAGCAGCAGCTGAAAAAGTAGCAATTTGATAATTGGTCATAATCAGGTGTGTGGCTAAACTGGGCCACATGTTCCTCCTTCAAACACACCAACCACCTGCGAGTTTTTTTTTCATATTTTTTTAAATGGGGTGCACCTCAGAGGTGGCAAAGCTGCATGGATTCTTTATTGAAGTAGAAGTACATGTAATGCATATGATTAAAAATGGGGGACGGGGCTATGGCTCCCCACACTCCCTAGCAGATCGTTGCATGGAGAAACCTTTGGAATACAAGCATGCTGATCCACACAGGTGTGCACACAGGTGTACGCACGGGTGTTCACAGACGCGGACTACACCTTTCTTGGCTGCTGCCTCAAAGCACATTGTGCGCTGTCTATCTTGCGTGCTGCACAATAGCGTTTAATATTTAGTATCTACTGTTATCTACTGCTAGCTAGTTTATTGTGATGGTGCTGTTTTTATTATGGTTCTCTTTTTTTGTTTGCTTTCTCTTCAGTTTTTTTCTCCATACAGGTGATCCAGGTGTTTTGTTTGTTTTTCTTTCTTTCTTCCCCCCTTTCTCACCATCTCTTCTCCCCTCTATTTTTCTTTCTCTCCCTCTCTTTCTTTCATTCTTTCTCCCCGTCCTATCCCCCAGTCATGTCTGTCCCGTTTGTAGCAATCGAAAATAAAATAAATACATAATTATAATAAAGGTCAATCAAATGGACCAATATGCCAAGGCCATGATGATCCACTTGGCAAAATAAATCCGCTTGGCATCTTTCTTGGCCTTAAGACAACAATTCTGATGGCTAAAGAGCCAAACGGGACAACAATAAAAAAAACAAGCAAACAAACAAAAAACAAACAAACAAAAGAAATCAATCTCTGCGACTTTAAATTCGAAAGGGGCATTAACTTCAGCTTCTATTGGCCGATTTGCATTAATCATTTCAGCCAATAGAATCACAGTAACATGACCACGTTAACATCAGTCCCACCGATCACAAATTAAAATACACATGGCCCAAAATGCACGCTTTCTTTCCAAGCTCCTTAGACTTACACATGCTCAAAAAACCTCCAATGTGGCTGAATTAAAACAATTCTACACAGAAGAGTGGGCTAAAATGAATCCACAGCAATCTGAAACACTCATTGCCAGTTATCAAAAATGCCTGATTGCAGGTCCTGTGACCAAGGGTGGCACAACAAAAGTTACTGGGTTTATTTACTTTTTCATATTGTAGGCTTTCATTGCTTTTTTCATGATCATTTAACATCTGTATTTTGTATTTCCTTAGCTTACCCATGACTGTTATTTCTTAATGATCTACAAAAAAGTGTGCATTACCTGCAAAAATGGCAAGCACCATCCTATTTCAACTTTTTGAATTGCAGTTATGCATCAGTCTGCTCTACGCAGCATCCTTCACTTGGGAAGCCTCACTATGAAGAGATTTCTGAAGAAATTACGTGCATGGTTTGTTGGCTTTACAGATGATGGAGCCGCCTCACTCTTGTGTGAACACATCAACCCTCAAATGACCGTCACTCACTGCATCATTCACAGTTAGAACTTGCAGTCCATTATTCAGTCCACAGCATTTTCTGCATTTCATTCTGACATTATTTCACATTAAATATTGAAGTTAAATGGCGCAGCTGAGAAAGTGGTGCTAAGCAGAATGGGGATTTAATGTTAACATGTTAAACTGTTTGTATTACTATAAATGATTAATTGTCCGAAGAGGAAAATGAGAGACTGGGAATATTGTGCATGTTCTTTTTATTTTTCTTAACAAAATATTATTGTAAACACTGTGTTTGTAGTTTATAAATGGCAGCAGTACAGGCTTTCAGGTCATGGCTTTTACCCCATTTGAATTCAAGCCTCAGCAAAAAGTTATTTTGGTGAATTAGTAGTAACATCTGTGCTTTTCCAGCTATGACGAATGATTTAGAAAATGCTATTAATACCTGCTGACCTCGAACTTTGAAAACTCAGTGAGTTTTTCTATGTTTGCAACAATAGGAGAAGAGTGAAAAACTCTTTCAAATGGGGAGGAAGTCCAACGAAGAGATAATGAAGGTGAAGTAAGGAAAGAACAAAGATCGATGGGAGGAATGGGAGGCTGAATAGTTAGCTGTCGGATAAACTTACTGCCTTCAGAATCTGTCTTTGTGAGTGCAGCTGGCTGCTGATAGCTGGTGGGTATTTGGGAAGGGTTGAGACTGGGCCTGTACCTGTGACTCACTGGCCACAGGTGTCAGTCAAACTCGACCTGGCTGCCAGAGGAATGTGGTAAACAAGCCAGTGTGGTCCCAGAGACCCAAAGCAAGGAGCATCTAACAGAGCAGCAACGTGACCGCTAAATCAGACTTTCAGCTGCTCCCTGAAGTGCAGTGAACACCTGGAGGTGAAGGAAGACAGAAAAAACACCCGTATCTCTGCCTCTACTTTGACTTTTTTTAGGAGTTGTATGCCAGGTCTTTATGCCCAGAGGCGATGCGAGCCAAGGTTACTGTTCAGCCATCTAACAGTGCGCTTTTCTTCCTTCTCGGGTTCCACTCGACTTCTTTCATTTGTCAAATGTGAGAGATTCCCCCCCGCAAGTTCACAAACTAAAACATACCTGCATTACATACAAACTTCATCTTTCATTATTTTCATCAGTAGATTTCTAAATAATTACTCAGGTACTTGGGTATTTGGACAATGGCAGGTTTTTTGTTGTCATTTCATTCCTATACACCACCACAGTGGATTTTAAATCAAAAATCAAGATGTGATTTAAATGCAGACTTTAAAGAAACTTTTAACTTTTAACAAAAATATTGTATTTTCTGTTTAAGAATGCTGTTTTATATGTTGCTCCACTTTTTCAGATACCAAATAAATGAAAAATGTAACTGTAACCGTCCAAGTACTCAGGGACCCTCATTCATCTTTCTTGATCTAAAGTAATATTTCAGAAAGCGTGCTCAAAAACCTTTTCGGTGTGTCATTTCTCATTATTACACATAATTTATGGATGTCTATGGTTTAAGAATTTCATGTTAATAGCACCTTTATAAATATATTTACTTAGAAAAGGGTGTTCAATACTTATTTTACCCGCTGTAAATATTTGTATGAATATAAAAGTACGTAATCAGTACACATGCATTAATTATTATTGATTAATTATTAATTACCTTTTGGGTTGAATCATTACTGAAAAAGGCTAACAGCTTAGATTAAAGTCAGCAAAATCTGTTGGCTGTTGGCTCTGCTCAAGATATCCTCTAATCTCATATTTTGATTACGTTTCTGTGTGCAACGTACCATATGTACCCATAACACATACATATACACAGTGTTATGTATGCAAATGCTTGTGCTAATCTATTTTTCGTTTATTATATTTCCAGGATCATGTGCCTTATCTTATAATGGGCAAAAAAAAAAAAAATCCAGTAAATGTGTTTAAATCAGCACCTTAGCCTTAAATAATCTAAGACAGGAAGTGCTGACGTCCACTGTGTGAAACTCTCATTAACTACTGCCACACCAGTTTCCCTTTTAGTTCTGCTTTTGGAATGACTGTTTTGAGCTGTAGCAACTATTCTAGTACAGGAAATAATGGGGAACTTTGTGTCATAGTTTATTATATTGTTTTTACACACTTTCATGTAAATGTTTAGAATATTAGCTGTATTTTTCAGTCATGTTTGTGACACCTTAGCACAGGAGTTCAATAAATCCAGGCTTAAAGGGAAAGACAAAACACGGAGACCGCACATAACAATAAATGAAGTTATCTAAGAGTCAAAAGCTAAATGTGTAACCAGTTTAAATGTCATGTGTGTAACATTTAGATGTGTGGACATGTGCTCTTTAAGTAAATTAAACAATAAAGTTCAGTCAAAGTGACCTGAAAGAGACAAAGAGAGAGGCTGACTGTTGATGCCTATATTTGTTGGTGAGCAGTCAACCCAAACTTTATTCCAAATAAAAAACTCACAAAATGTGGATCTAGTTGTGTAAGCTCTAGAGGCCAATGGACGATCACACCTCTCCTTGAGAGCAGAGACCCACCTCATAACCCAGAACATAAAGATATAATATAAAGATACAAAGCAAATCATTTTTCAATCTGAACACAGTCCAATTTTTTAATCAACATTCTCAACCCATCCATCCATCCATCCATTCGCTTCCGCTTATCCTTTTCAGGGTCGCGGGGGGCGCTGGAGCCTATCCCAGCTGTCATAGGGCGAGAGGCGGGGTACACCCTGGACAGGTCGCCAGTCTGTCGCAGGGCTAACACACAGGGACAGACAACCATTCGCAGTCACATTCACTCGCACATTTACACCTAGTGGCAATTTGGATTATTCAATTAACCTATCCCCACAAGCTGCATGTCTTTGGACGGTGGGAGGAAGCCGGAGTACCCGGAGGTACAAACACGGGGAGGACATGCAAACTCCACACAGAAAGACCCCGGCCTGATGTTGGAATTGAACTCAGGACCTTCTTGCTGTGCGGCAACAGTGCTAACCACCGTGCTGCATTCTCAATCCAATATTATTTATAAATATCAGTTTACATTTACAACAAATATCCTTTGTATCATAAAATACACATCCCAGTACTTCCCTACTTCCCAGTCTCAATGATCCGGCAACGTTGGATCCTGTGGATGCATTTTTTAAATTTTATTATACTCCAGTGGACTATTTGGAAAGCATAATATAAGCTTCAAAAATACAAAAAACAGAAATATTGGAATATAATAGATGTGCAACTGTAGCTAGGCATAACTTATATACAAGGGCCACGTGTCAATGTATCTGCCACTATGTTTTTCTTTCTCTTAATGAGACAACCCCCAAGTTAAAGGATTGGAAGAACAAAGCCCATCTCATTAACTTCTGACTCAGATATTGAAGTAACTGAAAAAGAGTTAGAGGTGTTTGACTGGAGGGTACAGTGACTGCTGTCAACAACATTAAAGTTATTTTGCCTTTTACTGGTTATGCTTTAAAGCACAATGATTGGGTCCCTACTACGTACTATGTAGTCCATCAGGGTTCAGGACAAAAGTTACCCGATTGAAACGTCGAATAAAAGGAAGTCAAAATTAAGCAAGTTCACATGAGAAAAATCAAACATGTAAACTTGATTAAACCGAATCATACATGTGACAGGCTACCCAAGGTTGAGTTTATCTGCACACAGCTGCATAACAGAAGAAAATATTACATAAAACAGATAAAGATGTTTTTCACAGTATTGATCACATCTAAATTCTTAGTGATGTCTTGACTTCAAAAAAGGCACAATCTTACAGTATCCTTGGCTGATCATTCATAAAAATCTTTATGCAAAGCTTTTGCACGAGCCTTTAAGAAAGATAAGATGAAAGAAATTTTTCTATCTCTAAAAAAAGAACTCCGTGTAGGGAAAAAAGGCTGGGAAGAATCATGGGCGTATCTCACATCCCTTTTCTGTTTTATTACTTTCATTTCATTTTTTACAGCTTTTCCTGGCGCCAAGCACAACCACAACTATTTTAAAAATCAATTAATCATTTAAGTTATATTTTTAAAAATATGTTTCTCTTTTCGTTGCTAAGGTTTAATCTAACTTTCCCAAATGCATATGTTCTATTTTTGCTTTGTGATTTACCTGCTAAATCATATAAATCACATTTTTAAAAATGATGGATGATTAACAACTGCTACAATAGCCGCATATTCATCCCCATCAATCACAGCTGAGTGTTTGCTGTTAAACATTAATGCTACTGGTCAGTGTATATTAGAACCTGTCCTTGAGTATAAATTATAACATAAGAAAAGCTCTCCAAAAGTTGAATCTGTTCATCTGAACGTAGCGTTTTTTGTGGGAGAAACGTTTCGTCACTCATCTAAGTGACTTCTTCAATAAGAAAAGCTCTGCTTTTGATTTCTTTTTTGCAATGTTCTGCAATGATCTGACACGAAGCTATAGTTCATTGAGGCTGTTAAAATATTTCAATTTGTAGAGTAAATGATATGATTAAGAATTATGATCATGAAGGATTGTAAAGCACGCTCAATGGGGAACAGTTAATTTGTCAGTTTGCCAAGATCTATATGGTCTTGGCTGCCTACTCTTTCAGACTGCTGCACTGCTGCTGTTTGCAAGCATATAGGCCCCGAGCTTTTATGTGGCAGTGTTTTATGGGTGTTTTGGCACATGGTGGTGTTTTTGATTTGTTTGTAATCTAAATGCATCAACGATTTTGCTGTCTTAGCCAAAATTCTTTACAAGGAGTTTAAATATGAGCGTCGTTTGACCAGGTAAAAATTTATCGCTGAAGTAATGAATCTTTTTGTTCTTGAGTTGGTTCATAGTGCAGCATGGATTAAAGGCATGGATTTCTGATTTTGTGTTAGTTGATATATCTTGATATGTTGATGGTCCTCCAAACACCATAGAAATATCTAAACATTTATAAACAGTCATGATTTTGAACAAATTCAATTAATATTTTTGTTATTGACTTCAGAATCTACAGACCGCAGTTGATGCAGAGCAGTACAACTGCCTTCATATAGCATCACTTCAGAGCAACAGTCATTACCTATGAAAATCACTTGGTCTCTCTCGTTGAGTGAAAACATTTTCTTAACAGGAAGAAACTTCTGACAGAATCAGGCTCAGGGTAATTAATTGTTGAGTTCACAAAGGAAAGAGCCACCAAATCCAGCAGCCGGTTTTAATTTGATTTTGGAGATTGGAAATAATTCTGGAAGATTAAACACAACTAATTTTGCCAACCTTCCTGTGCCTTCATTCATCTTTTAACTTGCCAGATTTGTCTTGGGATTGCATGTGGGGTGGGAGCTGATGGCATATTGGGACATTTCCTCATAAGATCCATCTGGTTATCAGAATTCCAAATAAAATCAGTGTAGATTAATGCAAACTTGGGCAGCTTACCAAACAATTTAAAGAATGTAAATGGAATAAGAAAAATAGTTTAAAAAATAAATAAAAGCTTCTTTTATGGGATAAAACAGGAAAAAACTACATATAATCCATCTGATAATTATAAAAGAAGCATTTAAGTTATTATATGAATATTATGATTATAATATACATAAAATGCTGTTATGGCAAGTGATGTATCCGCGATCTACTGAATGTACCTACAGTCCTGAAGTTAACCTCAGCAAAGTATTAATTCAGCACTCAGTGCTTTTCTGCGAAGGAGTTCAATCAGTTCAGTCTGAGCCAGAGAAATACTCAGCACTCAGTTTCCTACAACAGTAAAGAGACGGAGCTAAGTGTTCCACATGGAGAGAGGGATCAATACATAAAAACAGCACAGCTGGCCTGACAGCCTGTCTTTTCCCGACAACGTCTAATGCAGCAGTGAGAAAAATCAAAACATCAGCTGCTGGGACTCCTGGCATATCAGCTTGACAGCCGTCTCTGTCATATTAAAATTTTTGACAAATGGCACTTTTTTTTTTGTGGTCACGTTTCTCCAAATCTTTTTTCTAGCAGTTTGTAACAGCTGCCACTGGAGCTGTATCTGGGCTGAAGCTAGACCAAATTTCTTCACGTTGAGGAATGCAGATCGCCTGCAAATGGCTTGTTTTTAATGAGGCATTGACATTGTTCTCAGATTAAACTTGGGACTTGTTCAGTAAGAACTTGTGCATCAGGGTCTTTGAATGAGAAATGTGCTGTGATAATGAAAGAAACTTAAAACTCAAAAAGCATGCAAATGAAGTCTAATTTCAAAGTATTGCTTGTGAATTTTATAAGAACACAAAGTCAAAAAAGTCACAAAGAAAAAGTTTTGTTCCTGTTTAATTACCAGTATGCATTTTAATACAAATATATTTTTTTGCTAAAGTGCTCAAGTTGGTGTAGGAGGAAGTCACTCACTTTAAATTGATTGTAGTTAAATTTTGTGCTGGCATTTATGATCCTACATCAAAAAAAGGCTCCAGTACCACACAGTGACTATAAATAAACAATGGATGTTGTCATGGTCCTCACTATGTGAACCTGCAATTTCTCTGTACTCTCTGCCTCGTCTCTCTCCTATCCTGCATGTGTATATACAGTATGCTTTACCTGTGGATGATCATGCATGTGTCAGTCTTTTCTGAGTTCTGCAATGTATGCATTTCTCCACTTACCTTTGAAGAATACTTATCTTTTTCCCTTTGTGCTCAGATCTTTTGGAGAAAGACTGTGTAAGTTATCAGATATACAAACATTAAGTTCAAGTTTATTGTAGTCATTTTGACACTACTGTTATGAATTTGGGATAGCAGGAAGCAGCAGAATCGGACACCATAAATCCCTCACTACCTGAGAGACCTGAGCCAGAGGAGTTCCATCTCCTTTGTTGCCAGTCTTCAGAGGGGGTCCTGCCTCCACTACAGTTGTCATCCCCCCGTCAAGCCACCAGAAGTGTCCAGTCACCTCCCCCGATGCCAGCCTTTAGCCAAACCAGAGGTGTCCAGTGGCTTTAGCCAACGCTAGCCCACTAAGAGTCAGCTTCCTTTGCGACCTCCAGAGGGTCTCATTCACTTCCATCGCTCTCCTTCAAACTTCCTAAGGTGCAGTCAGTCATCACTGGCTGCCTCCTTGGCCTCATGAGTAAATCCATCACTGGCCTTCAAGCTAGTCCCTTGTGAGGCTGAGCCGCTGGCTGTTCATTTTGCATCCGAGGGAGTCTCATTTCCTCAGCCATCAATTGCTTATCGGAGCTGCTGTGTCTCGATCACTGGCCACCCGGTCAGGACCCAGAGTTGCTCCATCTCTGCCGTTGACCATCTGACCAGATCCAAGAGTTACTCTGTGTCTACTGCTGAGTTGTTTCCCCTTTGCTGCCCCCCTTTGCTGCCATGTTCCCTTTTCTGACCTGATGGCTGGACTCAAGAGAGGCAGGGTACACCCTCAACAGGTCACCAGTCTGACACAAGACTAAAAACAGAGAGACAGACAACCATTCACACTCAAATCTATGGGCAATTTATAATCACTAGTTCTAACCACAACAATTGCATGTGTCTTGATTGCAGAAGGAAGCCAGAGTACCCAGAGAACACATGCAAAAACAGGGAGAACATACAAACTCCACAGCGAAGAGCCCTGGTCCCAAACCCAGGACCTTCTACAACGGCTAATTGCCGTGCCCTCTTTCTCCCACTGTTAAATGTGTCAATTTTTATATAAGTCTTAGTAATTATATCAACTGGTCTTCTGTTTGTGCAACTCTAACAGCTGTTTGTCAGTGGATTACTGGACCGGTGTCAAAGGCAAAATGCCTGGACTGGCCTCACTGACAGTCTTACAGTGGTCAATGGGACCCAGTCACCATTTGAATTGAAAAAGTTTAAATTTTGTATTTGTTTGTATTTTGTACAAATACAAACAAAAAGGTTCTCATGTCATCACCGCTGCTATAACTTTATAGATAGAGTGTAATTTGCAGAACTTGTCTTTACTGTTCCATATGATTTTTTTCTTTTTTCAATTCTTTATTAACATAAAATTAACCATGATTCATCCTAAACTAAAACTGCTTGAAGGTGGAAAATAAGGACACAAAGGATCAGTCTTATATAGAGAGCCTGTGTAAAACTAAACTGCCTAAATCTATTTAATATTGATCCAAAAATTCAGCAACAGGAAATCTTGTTGAACCAGATCTAGAAGTGATTGAATACACTTTCAAATTCAGAGCTTACTCAACTGCATCCACAGAGACTTCACTGCATTAAAATTCATGTCCTGTTTGATGCATTTAAAAACATGCAGAGGTGGTGATGGGGGCGGATGATAGCAGAACTCGTACTGTTTCTACTATTGCAAATAACGCTTAAATGAAAAAAGACAAACCGAAAGTTACAAAACCAATCAGAGGTCAGAAGGTTTTCTTAAAGAGGAGAAGATGGTTTCTTTCTTACCTTGTTGATCAGGCACTGGTACAGCCTGGACAGCCCAATGAATTCCAAAACCAGTAATGTGGAGAATATGTTTCATCTGATGTGGAATCATGGAATGATCTGTCTTCACCTGCCAATTCTCACCAATGTTGCCAAAACAGTATCAGTATCTGCCATGCAATTATGGAGTGCTCCTTGAGGTCCTTAGAGAAGAATAAAAAATAGAGAACGAGACAGACAGGGGAAGCTCTTAAGACATTGTTTATGACACCTTTAAACAGTGTTTGCTATGAATGGCATAACCAGATATTAGTAGTGGCTGAGTGGTGTATTGAAGGCTGTTTCATTCATCTGCTTTTCTGATTCTGACAAGCTGTTAGGTTAGCTTGGAGGTAGTGGTGACGGGCAGGTAAGAAACCTAAGTGAGGTGTTTACCAGAGTCAGGCTGCTGACCGTACCGATAAGCAGAATTTAGTCTGGCTGTGAATGGTGATCTCCATGGAGCAAAGCAGGCAAATCTTGCAGGTGAGAAAACAGAATCTTGCAAGTCCAGAATCAGCAGTTCCATCCAGGCAAGCCACAAATACATTACAAAGATAGGGTGATGTGGTAATGTAAGTGGAAAGCAACATCAGGAAGAAGGAGTAATGGAAAATAGTGCAGATGTGGAAAGTAAAGTCCAAAGTAGTCCCAGTGGTAATAGGACCATTAGGCATTAGGAGCTGTAATCCTGAAACTAGAAGAGTGGCTGCAGCAGATTCCAGGCACAGCATAGTGGTCTTTGTCCAGAACATAGACCACCCAATGTAAGGTTTGTCCTGCCACTGCTGCTCAGTACAGGTAATTACAATAATATTTTTTAAAATTTCTGTAAAGGTTAATCAACACTTATGCAAAGCTCTATAACTAAAATGACATTTTTAAAATTTAAATTTATTAAAACAATGGTTTTTGATTTAATTCTATGCTTGATAGAATTAAACCAGCACAAATTTGGATTAAAAATGAGTTTTTAAATTTGTAAACCAACTTAACTTTAAGGTGTAATTAGCCACTGTACTAATGTTAAACTAGGAGAGTGAAAATACTATGTATGTATAATAAAATATCTACTTATTATTGTAATACTAGCAAGCTAGCTAAAAAACCTAGCAAGCTAACCCAGAATTTACCATACAGTTTTCTTTGATCCCTTACTTATAAATATGTACAACTTTGCCCTGAGTTCCTGTATATATGTCTCTGTCACATAATATTGATGAGAAATGTGGACAGAATATGTGAGCAGTTTTCCATTTCTATTTATTTCTTGTTTCTCAGCACATTCACACTCTCAGTTATTTAACCTCTGTGAGAACTTAATCTGTGGGAAAAGGGAACAGAAATCACAGAAGGTGGAAGTCTAAAAACAATCAGGTCAGTCAAAGAGAAAAGATCCCAATCACTACTTCATGGTATTTAACCTTAGCTATTTCTATTAAGTCTGAGTGGGAAGTACCTTGAATGTGGGAATGTAGACATACAGTGGATTTTGCATAGTTTCCTTTTCAACCAATCAGTTTATGTCAAGTGCTTTATGACGTGGAACATCCTTTTTTCACTACAATAAATAATACTGAGTTAACATTCATTTTTTTATTGGTCAGTGGCAGAATCTTTTTTGAATTCACTGTTATTGTGCGTATTTAGCTAAGTGCGAGGTAAGTGCAGGTTTAAAAACTATTTAATGTTTAGATAATTGAATGTGAACTTTCTCTATAACATTAAAAAATGTTTATGAATGTTAGTATAGTTTAGTGGAAAATCAGCACTTCTGGAACTGTTTTTCATTTCCAATGTCTCTTTTTAATGAAAACCTACAAAGGTCTTACCTGAACAGAAAAAAATCCAGAACATTAATGGATACAATGGAAATTGATGACACCTTATTATATATGGACGGCAATCTCATTACTCAAGGTACAGTATCACCCCCAAAACACGCAGACAAAACTAGTGGGTAAACAAAATAAAATGCAAACCTGTTTTTCAGCTTAAATTTCAAACTGAATAATGTCACACTTTTGTGTGTGTGTGTATTTCATTGCTTAAGACGCCTTTGGTTTGAGAACACTTTATTGAATAATACATTTCATGTTTAATTCATAAAAGGACCAATATCATACTGGTCTATGCTCAGTAATACATAATTACACAGTAAAGCAGGTTTTAAAGATTTTTAAATGGATTCAAAAATTCTAAAACTTAAGTTAAAGTCTCTAAAGACTTTTTTAACCAATCTTACTTGTCTAATGATATATTTGTTTGTAGTTTAATTTGAAAAATGTCTGTTTTCTTATTTACAAAACAGTGAATTTTCGCAGAAGAAACCAGATCCTCAGATGTGTCACTGTGAGCCTCGGATTACTGTGTGCTGTCCTGTTGTGCAGTAACATAAGTCAATTTATATTCTGTAAGTTGTTTATTTTTATTCAATAAAAATAACCCCCTTTTTTGTTGCTTTTACATCCAGTTCATGATAATCAATTGAATCCGGCAAAGTATTATTTTTATTTTTTAAATTTCACAGATGAGATCATCCATCCTACATCAGGAGGCCAAACACAGTCATATCACAATACACTCACTCAAGATAAGGAGAAACTCCAAAATGATAATGACAACCTAACTGCAGAGAGGGACAGACTGGAGATCAGTTATAATGCTTTGAGTAAGGAGACAAGACAGTTAAAGATCATACTGAGCAACCTCACAAAAGATAAAGATGAGCTGCAGCGCTATTACAGTTATTTGATTACTAAACGAGATGAGCTGGAGGCCAATTTCAGCAATGTGAAAAAGGAGAAGGACTGGTTACAAACAAATTTCATCAACTTAAAACAAGAGAGAGATCAATTCGAGACAAACTACACTGACATGCAGAGGAAGCTTGAGGGCTTACAGACTAATCACAATAATCTGACAGCAACTGCAGAGCAGCTACAAACCAGCTACTATAACCTCCAAAGAGAAAAGGATGGATTAAGCATTCTTTTTACTGCACTGAGAGTAAAAGAAGTCCAGCTAGAAGGTAATTACACTGTGTTAAAGAGGGAGAAAGACCAGTTACAAAGAAGCTACAATACTCTGAATAGAAACAAACATCAAACTGACCAGAGCTATAACACCCTGCGGAAAGACAAAGAGCAACTTCAAACCAGGTATAATACTTTGAGGAAGGAAAAGGAACAATTACAAACCAACTACAGTCGTTTGACTACAGCTAGAGAAGAGTTACAATCGAAAGTCAAAAGGATGACCACTAAACTAAGCGGTATGCTTCCTATGTTACAGCTTAAATTTACTAAAATTATCTCCATTGTGGTATTCTTCATCTTTTGGATATTTTTTCCATGTGATGAATTTGCAGGCATTCCTTGTCAGGCCCACTGGAGAAGGTTCGACATAAGTTGTTATTTTGTCTCAACCTTGAAGAAAAACTGGACGGAAAGCAGAAAAGCCTGCATCGCTGAAGGTGCAGATCTACTTGTCATAGACAGCGCTGAGGAACAGGTAATAAACAAAGGCAGATTTAGAATCGCTAAACTTTGCCAGTGATTGCAAGAATTTTTACTGGCTTTGTACTGCGTTGCTAAGGTTTGCATGTACAGTTAAAGATGACTGCAGTGTTGCAAGAACTCCATTAGGTGATGGAGCTAAAACGAAAACTTAAAGGATCATTAATGCTGTTATAATCCATCTTATTGGAGACATGGGACTCTATCCCAAAGACAAATGACTGTCATCGTGGCTCTACGGGTCATTCAAAATTTTTTTACAAAACTGAAATGTGTAGAAATTGTCTGTACCAGTCCATTTATTATATATTCCAATTTAGATCAAGATCACCCCCTGACAGTAATGTCATCAGTCTTTTGTTTGTGCGACTCTAACAGGTTTTTGTCAACGAATTACTGGACAAGAGCGAGAGGCAAAATGCTTGGATTGGCCTCACTGACACACTTACAGAGGGGGTTTGGACCTGGGTGGATGGGACCCCTATTACCATAGAGTGAGTTTAAATACACGAACCTGAACAAAAAGGATCTAACTTTACAGATTTTCTAAATGTAAGGTTAATTTATCAAACTTTTATGTACAACTTTACTGTACAAAGATCAGTCTTGTATTCTGTTGTTGAACTGAACTCTGCCAAAAACTTTAATATCTATCCAACAATTCAGCAACAGGAAATGTAAGGAAAGGATGATTGCAGAAGTGCACAGTATTATTTCTACTTTTGCAAATGAGAGTTAAATTAAAAAGACAAACTGATGCACCAAACAATCACAATGTAGGAGTGAATTTGTTTCTTATAGCGACAAAGTGGAGAAAATGATTACTCTCTCTTACCTTATTCATCAGATACTGGCTGCCTGGACAGCCTAATGACTTCAAAAGCCAGGACTGTGGAGAATATGTTTCATCTGATAAAGGATCATGGAATGACGATGGCTGTTTCGCAACACAAAATTATATTTGTGAGAAATAAGATCAACATGACTTACAGTGTTAACTAAAGATTTGGACTGTGGTTCTTAAGTTTATTAATAGACAATATTCCAGATTTTTGGCTCTGTCATCATAAAAAACACCCACACAAGTTCATTTCAATTCAGTTTTATTCATATGGCACCAAATCACAATGACAGTAGCCTCGATGTCCTTTATATTGTAGGGTAAAGAAAAATAGCAATAATCCAGCCTGGAAGTAACAAATCCATGAAATAGTTTTTCAGCATCACTCTGACACAAAATGCTTCTAATATTGGAGAAAATGAGCAATTAATTACCCTAAGTATTGTCTTTGAAGCCAAATCCTGATGATTGTAACCTACCATATTCATCTGTTCCAAAGAGTTTTGTTTTTGCCCAGAACTGATAAAAAAAGAGTTTTGGACTAGTTAACATGAAAAAACACATTCTTGTTTATTTTGGCTAAATCCTGCATATTTCCTGTGTCACATCTTACTCAAAATGTAATTTAAAATGTAAATGAATAGCATTTAAGATAATTGAAATTTTATTATCATTATTGTTTTAAAAGTTCAAAATTAATAAATTACAAATTAATTACAATTTAATTTACAAATGGAAGACAAGAGTTTTGGACCCGAGGGCCACAAAAGAAGTCAGTGGTGAGAGGTATTTTTACATTTCGTCCACTGCATTTTATTTTCCATCAGCCAAATCTTCCATCTGTCCACGTTCATATTTGCTTTCCTGACTTGGGTCACTGGGGCCCTACAAGCTATCGCAGTTGACAAGCTCGCAGAATATCATAGCGCTAAGAGGGAGACAGACAACCATGTAGACTTACGGCCAATTTACAGTCATCAGTTAACTGAACTTTTAACTGTGGAAGGACAGATACAGGCAAATGTACACAGAATAGGTCAGCCATGTTTAAACTGCATGGTGCATGGTTTTTTAAGAAGTAAACTCTGATCATCAATTTCACTTCCTTTTTTATTTATCTAGAGCCAACATCACAAATAATTAGAACTGTGACATATAATAAGATAGATGATTTTAGGACTTTATCTATTTAGCTGGGAAGTAATTTTTTTTTTTCTTCGCTGTTTTGGCATAGCTGTTGTTCTGTGTGATTAAATTACATACAGCTAATATTAGAATAACTTTTTTTTCTTGAGTTGTTGTTAAACATTTACATATTAAGTGGACTTGGAGTTCAGGGCCAGAAAAGAAGTCATACACTATTTTACATTGTTGATTTTTTTACTTAATTTACATAAAAATCATTATTAAAAGCAGACTTACATGTTATTGCGATACATGTTATGTGTTTAATGTTATGAAATCATTCTTTGTGTAAAAGCAGATTTTTCGACTCTTCAAAAGTATTGTTTGGCTTTTTGCATATCGGCATATTTGTGAATAATTCATATAAAAAAATTGATTAAAAAATACTTTGGAAGAAATGCTTAGCCTTTTCCTTGACTTCTGTTTAAAGATTTACATATTTAATGGGGCTTAGAGTTGAGGGTCAGAATAAAGTCATCTGCTAAATTTGCTACGTAGCTGATGATGAATAAAAATTTGTGTTTTAAATAGAAAGTGATTTTGGTAATCCTTCTTGGTACTCTGAGCCATTTAGCATAGCATAATAATTATATTATTAAATAAATGAAATAAATAATGATTAAATGTTTTCCCATTACAGACATCACTATGTTGTATAAGAGGTAAATGACTGGCAATAAAAATGTGGAAAAAATGATTTGTTTTTGCCATCATCTATCTTTTGAATGCTTACAGTACATTCACTAACAAAATTAGTCTTCATATAACATAAGTAATAACATAAAAGAAAGTTTTTGTGTGTTGCGTAAAAAAATACATCAGGTTCAGATACAATAATTAATAAGCAGGTTAAAGATGACATGGAAATGGCTTTGCATGGTTAACTATGTGTGCAATATGTCCACATTGTGAGGGAAACATTATGGTCGAAACCTAGAACCAAGAAGGCTTTACATAAATTTTAGACTTATATTTCCTTGTTCAAGAACAGCCAGACCACTGAGATGATGCTTATAAACTCCAGTGAATATTTAAACTGTCAAACTGTAAAACTCCTAAAACAAATGTGGCTTTTTTGGTCTTTGTTTTGTTGTAATTTCATGGAAAAGTAGAAAACTTTGGTGGTTTGTCATTGTTTTAAATAGTTAGGTTCCATTTTTTTAAGAAATACACCCCCACCCTACTCCATTTTCAAATGTTCAAGAAACTTCAGTTAAAAAAAAGACCTCACAAGACATCTGGCATAAATTTTAAATTAAACATTGTTGGGGGGAGGGAGGGTAGCACTTCATGGAACTCAAATAAATGCCTTACATTCTAAAAAGTGAAACAAAAATAAATTAGTGTAACAGAAACAAAACACTGTGGAGGAAAGGGTAGCTGTTATTGCTGTGCTGCAGCTTTTACTGTGTCCACCCCCGTATGTTGCCCTGGTGTAACCTGAACAGACGACGATTCACTGACACATAATGATGCCAAATGCTGACAATGCTCTCTATAGCTACAGGCTACTTGTTGCATAACACAGCATCAGAGAAAAGAGTTTTTTGGAAATGCTGTTCGTATATTAATACGAACAGCAGAATTTGCAGATATATTTAGCACGCTGAGACACCACACTTTGGCATGTGGCTCATTTTGGGTGTGGTGGTGGTTACATGTAGTGTGGCTGCTCTTGAAGGGGGCATCTCAACCATTAATTGGACTAAGCCTTTTCATTCCCCCCAGAGATGAGTCTGATCCAAACCGTCTGTGGTGGAGTGGTGAGATCTGGCTCCCCCCCGGGATGTAGCCGAGTGGTGCGGTTACGCTTTTGGCCATGTGACTAAAAATAAAGATCAAAGAAGCCTCTTCCAGACATGTTGGTCTGGTTAAACTCACAGAAAAAAAGGGCATTTAAATAGTTAAGAGGGTGATGCGTGTGCATTAGTCTGATGATTTAATGTATTTAGAAGGATGAGGCTACTTTTCCAAGTGCGTCTGACAACATTATAAAGTGAGCCTACTTTTGGGCACTTCATATTTTTAACCTCTAGCCTGTAAAACAGGTAACATTCTACCAAACAGGGCAAACAGCCTGTATAGTGTGGTAGTGTCTGGGAAAAACTAACAACATATTGCTGACTAAGTTGGAGACTTTCACTCTGGTGCATTATCTGCACTACTTAACACTTACTATAAAACATCAGGTCTCTATGGCAGCAAACTAACGAGTCATGTTAGCTACTACACCTGTTTGTATACGACTCTCCACTCTACCTCTGCTGTATAAACAATGGATGTAGCTACCGTCATGTCACCTGTTGTTTCTTACATTTTATTTCAAAGCCTCAAGATTAGCATTTAAAAGATTTTTGTTAGGTTCATAAAAACCGTAGATGCAACATGAGGAGCGGGTCTGAGTGCGAAACTGCTTCCTCATTGGCTATGACAAAGATCTAAAAATTCTTCCATTGATTCAATATGATCCAAATAAGTGACTGAGGACATAAACATGGCAGGCAAGTGGGTTAACAGAGGTCAAGACATAAAGACATTTTCCCCTGTGACTTCTATAGGACTGGAAAACTATAGGATGGAGAATGTACGTTTAAAGAAATTCAGACTAACAACAACCTTCTTACGACTAGGAGAAATTGGTAATAGCAGCCTCTCGCTGAGATTTCAATTGATCACAAGAAAATTTCACAGGCCATCTGGCGGGAGGCGGCCTATCACCAGGTGCATGCTGCTTCTGTCCCCTGCTGTTGGAAAAGGCACTATTTGGCAATTGCACTTTACGAATGTATTATTTATCAGGTTGATTTGCCACAAAATTAGCCAAGCACAATAACAAAAATCATATTAAAAATCCTTTCATATACTGTGGAAATGTATTTTGGATGTATGCCTGAAATTAGCTAATAGCTACACTTAAGATTGTAAAATGAGGATAAAGACATTAAGATTTTCTGTGCATAGACCATGACAAATGAATGTAATAAAACTAAACTGAACTAAATCTTTACAAGGTCAGTAAAAGATAGCAAAAACAGCAGCATTATGTATGATGCACCATGATTGTGTCAGGACACTACGATGGCCCTTAAGTACTGTAGAACAGCGGTCCCCAACCCCCGGGCCTCGGACCGGTACCGGTCCGTGAGTCGTTTGGTAGCGGGCCGCGAGAGTTGAGGCTCAGGTGTCAAATGTATGGTTTTCAGGGTTTTTATCGGTTTCCAGTGTTATTTTGTTATTGTTTTTATCGTTAACTCGGTTTTCCTGGGTTTTTTCACGTGTGAAATCTTTTTTCCGGTACCGGTACTAGTTTTATTTTGTTGTATTTATCCGCGACACCTTAAAGGCCGGTCCGTGAAAATATTGTCGGGCATAAACCGGTCCGTGGCACAAAAAAGTTTGGGGACCGCTGCTGTAGAATGCCCAAATGCAGTGTTGGGGAGTAACGGAATGCATGTACCGCCGTTATGTATTTAAAATACAAAATATGAGTAACTATATTCCGTTACAATTGTCATTTAAAAAGGTGGTATTTAGAATACAGTTACATTGTTGAAATAAATGGATTACACTGCGGTATTTTCCTGTTTCATATTGACGCGGGTCAGGACTGTTTGGGTTTTGTTTGACAGCTATGTTCTGTTGTTCCAGGCGGCAGCATTACGGTTTCCATGGTTACAGGGTGACGCTGTCTCTCTGTGTGTTTCCTGGGTGAGAGAGCGCCTTTTTGTTGTTGCTGTTGTTGTGCTAACCTAATCCGGTTGTTAAGTGATGACGTGACGAATCCTACTTCCGGGCCTAAAGTAGTCTGCGTTTAATATGGTTTTTGTGTTGTTAACATGTTTAATGTTTTGTATTTTCTTCAATTTAATCTCAAAAAGCTCCTAAAACAGTAGTGTCACTGTTAACCTCCCTCTGCTTTTATTACCGCTAATCATTTATTTAAGATCACTTTTTAAAACCTTAGGATGTAACTAACCTCATATTGTGGCTGGATTATCTCAGTTGTTCTCCTGGCTGAAGTTTGGTCCTTTTACAGCATCCTGCCATGCGATCACATTTGTTTCTGACCACCAAGAACACTCACGTTAACTTTTATCGAGAGTAAAATAAAGTTAGCTTGTTTATATTATGCTAACATAGCTGTGTCGCTAGCGATCACGTAGCACATCATTATATACCAGCTAGCCAAACTTCAGTAACCCTACAAATGTCACTGCTGTTTAGTTTTCTGTCTTCATTTATGTTGGAAGTGATAACAGAGCTGTACGTTTTAATTTGTTTCCAAAACCCCACAGTTAGGACATGCTATATTGTATTTAGATAGACGCTAGCGAGCTAGCTTCCTGTTAACTTCTAACTCCGTTAAATGTCATAAATTCTGTTTTCATGGATGCCTGGATGTTAAACTCAATTGATACACCTGTTAGAGCAGAACGCTGATCATTTTATTAAAGATGAAAGACTTTAGACAGTTTTTCAACTCTCAGTAATGCCATAGTGATTGTTTGATATATGGAGCTGCAGCAGAGTTTAGGCCCAGACACGGCTAGTGACATCAGACTTAACGACCGGATAGGCAGAATGTTACAGGCATAGCCCTAAAGAATGTAGCCTTATGGGCAGTGTAGTCCGTGCTGCAGGGAGAATGGACTGCCATACCTGTTATGTGTCTGTGAGCGCGAGGAGGGAGAAAAAGGAGAGTGGAAAAGTACGAGTTATCATCGAGCAGAAACGGGAGCTGGAAGCATGTAAATATAATAATAACCACTGCAGCCAAGAAGAGTGCCTGACGAGCCCAGTTGAAAGTAAGCTATTAAGACTCGACTGTACACCGTGTTCGTGTTTTCCTCCGAAACAATAAGTTCCTGTTGGAGCGGCCTTTCAAATCCTCTCTCTAAAACTTGACCCTGACAACAAAGTAAAGCTATTTTTCGGCTACGAGCCCGACACGGAACATGACATACTGGCCAGAGGTCCCTTTACTACGGTTCGGAGCCGCGGACCTTCACTAATCATAATAAATCACACAGCAATAGTACATTCATGTAGTTGTAAAAAGCATGATAATATATCATGTAATCCAAAGTATTCAGAATACGTTACTCTCATTGAGTAACGTAACGGAATACGTCACAAAATACATTTTGGGGCATGTATTCTGTAATCTGTAGTGGAATACATTTTAAAAGTAACCTTCCCAACACTGCCCAAATGTATCAAGAGACCTGATACAGAGCCACCACTTATAATTGCTGCTGCTCTATCTCAATGCCCTTCTTGTGATGATGCAGGGAAAAAGCATTTTTCAGTAAATGCATTAGAGGGAACTGAATACAGCACTCACATCATCTGGGTTTGTGTCCCTTCATGCACCTACCCATGAGTTCTCACTCTGGTTATAGGCTTTGCATCACATGCTGACACTGAAGAACTACAACATTACTCAAATCTAGGCTCATATAAGGTTTTGCAAAGAGAAAAGCTTAGTAAAACCAAACTGCCTTTTGGGCCTGAAGCGATTTTTCTGTTGCAGATAATGCCACATCCAGCGCTCTTGATATATCCATGGATTTTTCCACTGTTAAAAAATGCCAAGGTCATTGTTTTATACTTCCAACCCAAGATCTTGAAATGTGATCTTCAACTGCCCATTAGCATTTTTGTTAGTTGAGCCTACAGACTGCATGTACAACTGAAATTCCTGCCAAAATGAACAAAGAGTGGTGCGGTGGCTTCATGTGGTAGACAAGTGATTTTGTGACCAAATTCCACCTTTAAGTCTGCTGTTTGGATTTGCTTATGTGGCTGAATAACTGCCTGTGTGCCAGTCTGAATGGAGAAATATCAAATTATTACAGGCTTTATTGAGCCAAAGGTTCATGGCCATTAAAAACACTAATGTAGAGTGTGCTGTCAAAGCAAAAAAAAAGATTAGAATAGAAAACATTAGAAAATTAGAAACTACCAGTATCCATAATGAAGTAAATGTCATGAATATGTAATAAACAGAGAAATTGCAGTACCATGGTACATGCTCATATAACGTGAGCTTTCTTGAAGTAATTACAAAACGGAGTGCAGGATTTTGAGAAAACATTTGCTGCAGATGTTTGTAGGTATCAAACTTTTTCCATTTGAATGACTGATAACATGTCATTGAGCCAGACTCTGAAGGAGGGAGGAACAGCGGACTTCCATTCCTTTAGGATAAGTCTTTTCGCAATCATCATTCCGAGATCAATTGGCACCCGCACAGTCGCAGGGATAGTTCTGGAACGTACGCAGCCAAAATCTGCAATTTCTGCATTGGGTGAAATGGAGATCCCATAAGCTTTAGAGTACCAATCAAATCCGGGGATGGGCGTCCAAGTACACACCGGCTCACTCCTTGGTGGCTGCTTATCGGGGCCTGGAGCCTGGGGCTCGCTCGGGCCACTTCAGGGGTGGGGTGCCCTCAGCCTCTCGACCTGGGGCTCGGTCACTCTGGTACAGCTGGCTGCCGGCGGAGCTCACGGGCACGTCACTGCAACCCCCCCTGGCTTCTGCTCTGCAGCTGCTGAGTGACCCCTCTTCTGGGACTCTCCTCAGCTCTTTCTGGGATAGTGGCGCGGCTGCCCCTCTGTTGGTCTTCCTTGGTCTCCTGTGTTCTGGGGGCCTCTGGATGTCTGGAGTCTTGATCTCCTCCATACCTGCTTCATGCCCTGGAGGACAGGGCTGTGGCTCCCCACACCCTCTAGCAGATCATTACATGAAGGAACTTTTTAAAAACAAGCGCGTCCATGCTCACAGGTGTACACACGGGTGCTCACACTCACAAACTACACCCTTTTTGGCTCCTACCTCAAAGCACACTGTGCGCTGTCGATATTACGTGCTGCACAATAATGTTTAATATTTAGTATTTACTGTTATATTCCCATATATCATCGTGATGTTATTCATTGTATTACTCTCGTTTTCTTCTGCTTGTTTTCTTTTTTCTTTCTCAACAGGTGATCCAGGTGATTGATATATGTATTTTTTTTTTGTCTGCTTATTTAGTTGGTTTTTGTTTTTTTTGCCCTTTATCCCCGTCCCTCTTCTCTGCTGTTTTTTCCCCCTCTTCCTTTCTCCCTTTTCTTTTCCTCATTCCAGTCTGTCCCGTATCTAGCAAGTGAAAATAAAAAATAAATAAAAGAAACAATAAAAGGTGAATCAAATAGACCATTACGGCAAGGCTGGGATGGTCAATTTGGTAAAGTAAATCCGTTGGGCATCTTTCTTCGCCTTTAGACAATAATTCTGATGGCAAAAGAACCAAACGGGACAGGCAAAAAAAAAAGTACCAATCAAATATTTTGAACCAGAAATTGGTCAATAAGGGACAATGCCAGAAAGCATGAGCCAATGTGCTCTCTGATATTTTATATTATTTATTTATTTTTAACTAAAGAAATGTATTCATTTTTTATCCTTTTTGGCAAAAGACATTAAATGCTAACAGAAACTAAACCAGACCTCCTTATCAACTTTAGGATTTAGTATTAGACTTCCATTTTTTTTGGAAAAAGAAATCTGCTACCTGTTGTTTTACGGCCCTTTACTGTGCAGTTATCTCATGTTTGTGTTACATATAGCATTGACTTAAGCTGACAACATGAGTCTGCTTTAATGGCTCCTTCAAGCTATAATGGTGAGATACTTCAGATAAAAATGAATATCAACCGGTGTGATTCCATTTCCATTTTTTAAAGTTCAAATTCCTCATTTTCCCAGTGGCTTCTGGGATCCATTTCCATTAAAAGAGAAAAAAAAGTGTGACATTTTAAACACATAAAAAAAGCAGTGCCGCAGTAAAAATCAGAGGAGCGAAAATGCCACATATGATAGCATCAAGTATAGAGTGTTATATGTGCAAGCAAAAATACAAATCCATCATCTACATGATGGCCCTAAGATGAATTTAGAGTACGGTCATCTTGAATCGTGTAAAGATTAGCTCATGTTACTAAACAGCGGTATAATCTGTAAGACTGTTATCTGTTACTGATGCTATTCATCCCGCTGTTGCTTGTTGTTAAAATGAGTGCGAAAGGGATTATAGTAAAATTACTATTGAAGATAATAATAATTGTGATTCAGCTCACATGTGCACAAATGAAGACACTGAGAAGATGATTGTTTTTTTCAGTTGATTTCAATATGTTTTTAACATTCATAAACAGTGAATAAACAGTAACATGATAAACTATGGGAGAGTTGTAATGGTGGAAACTGTGATTTTAATCACTTAGGCAGCTTTAATACTGGATACATAAAGTGTGATTAAATCCTTAATAGAGCGAAGCAGTCAAAAGATAGAAAAGGACAACAGTACTGTTAAAGGTGGGTTTTATTCTATCGAAAAAACAGTAAGCTCCAGTGGCTAACTTCAACGGCAAAAACAGAAATATTTACAGCCTGCTACTAAAACCAGTTTGATGCTAAAAAGAATATCTCCTCTTCATAACAACACTGAATTTTTTTTTTCATAACTCATCCACCTGGTGTCTGGACACAAACAGTAGTAGCCTGTCAGTGTCTGCAGGGCCTTACCTGCACTGCTGTGAATCATAACACTGGATGTCAGTTTGTTTATGCTGCATGTACCTTTTGGAGCATTTCTAACAGCTCATCTGACTAATACTGTGGGCTGCTGTGTAGTACAGACAATCCAAGAACTGCGTCGGCTTCAGTGGGTGAAATTCTAGTGTTTCAGTATCCATTACTTAGCTGCTATGTGTGTCTTTGTGTTGTCCCTGCAAAGCTTATGATGTAGCTCGTTGCCCAAGATAACTAGCATTAGCTAGTAAATTAGCACTCCACCCTTTCATTCATATAAGGTAAATAAAAATGCCCCAAACTGGCAGCAGCCAACAGGCCGATGGCCAAAACTAAGCTCACCATATTCTTCTTTTATAATCTTTATAACTCAGATCTGCTTGCAATGACTTTATTTTTTTATAACCATTCGTTTAATTGACTGTGTAACCTATTGCTGACAAATGCTAAAAAGGAGTATTTTCATAGACTTTCTCCAAATTTTAACCACTTCTCTATTGTAAAACCATTAACCCAGTTTGACACCACACTGCCCCCATTTTTCTTGTTTTGTTTTGTAGAGTTGTTGATGGGCTAAAACAGTGGAGTGAAAATGGAAGACTGTTTCAACTAAAGTGTTGATCATGTAATTAAAAACATAGTTATACAGAGGTTATAATTATGGACAGATTTACAGATAAGTAAATATACTGTGTATAAAACAAGACTCAGTAATGTGTACTATTGATGTTTCTTAGCTTAAAGTAGTAATACTAGTAGGAATAAAATGTTTCAGAGCATTAAAACAGCAATTTAATCACTTGTTTCATTGCTGATTTGATCAAAAACAGGGGACACAGCACTGCAACATGTTAAAGAGATGAGAGCCTCAACACAACAAAGCGCTGATCTGGGAATCGGTTTTATCTGAGGGTGGACACATGACTAGTTAACAAGGCATTTAACCTCCCCTACTGCCTTTTTAATTTTTATTTTTTTATCTGCTTCCTTGATCTGTCATGCTCCAATATGTCTCTTGACAACTTGGAGAATCTCAGACTGTAACTGAACTCAGACACTCAGGAAGGAGATCAGAATTCAACTGACAGAAAACACGGGTCTATTTTTGGCAGCTGGACTGAATTTCCTAATCTCCTCAACTCCTGAATGAATAATGAACACTATCTTGTTAGTAATATCACAAAAATAAAAACACACTCACATGGTGGAAAGTAACGGCAAATGGCATCACACCGAGAGCTGATTATGTTTTGTAATTTTTTTAATGCAGCAAGTTGCGACCCCAGTGACTGTTATCATGCTGTCATATGCATCTCCCATCGAAACTAAAAAGAGGCTGTGAAAGAGGAGAGTGAAGCTGCTGAGTGTCTGATGGAGATAAGGGGAAATGACTGCGGCTGAGAGACGCCGTCCTTCAGCCTGTCACACCCTACACTGCCCATATTAATTAGGCTCTATAACTCATGAGCTAATGAGAAACAGACACTTCAGAAAAGAGAGGAGAGGACTTTTTGACATCTTTTCTTCTGCTATCTGTGCACGATAACACAATGATTTACCTCGATGATATGATGGGCTGTCGATCCTTATCTATTTGTAAAAGTTTCTTTCTTAAACTTAAACTTGAATAACATTTATCCCTTTTAACAATCAAAGGTTCTTTCTAAGTGTCTTTAAAATGTATTGCTTTTTTTATAGTCGCAGAAAGAAAAAACAGGGGTTTGAAAAAATCTGAAATGTCTCTTTATTTCAGTGGGTTATACAGGTGTGCCTGCCTGTCTTTGATGGGCAGCAGCTGGCAGGCTGCCACAGTGCCTACACAGCAGAGAATGAGGGACAAACTGGACTCAAGTGGCATTTGTATCTGTGTTTACATGCTGTTTAATGTGCTTCAGCCGAGCAACTAATTAGCTATCTAGTCTGCAAACTGTGCAGTATTCCCCAGTTAATATTTGTCTGGTTGTTCATACAACACAGTGAGGTAAGGGAACTGGGCATGAGTTCATGCTGTGAAACCTAAAAGTATTTACATTTTCATGGTTGATGATTTTTTTTTCTTAAAGATACATGGACACAAACTTCAAGCAGAGACTGAAGGGACAGCTTGATATCCAGGGATTGGGTGGTGCTGGTGCTGCTGGAGCTGCTACTGGGGAAAAAGGGAGATGAACTAACTCTTAAAATGGACCAAAGTGTTCCTTTATTCTATCAGTATCAAGTACTTAACAGAATTTTAGATGGCGGGGCTTTGATGCTTCTTACAAGCAGATGGAGCACAACTTTTCAGTCCAATTTTGCTGTATTATGATAAAATTTAATTATTTATATGGAGCCAAATAAAACTAGAGTGACGTCAGGGCTCTTGAAAATAGTGCATTTAGAAACCACATATGCTACAGGTCTAATTTCCCCAAAGCATAACTTGTTTTCATTTTTGCTTCTTATTTCTTTATTATTTTCAGCCATCTGCGATGCCCCTCGTGCTGTGTTGGAAGCGGCCCTTGCCTGCGCTTGCTGATAATTGGATGACATGGGAGAGATGCTGGCTGATGCCCCTCACCTGGGCTTTACAAGCTATAAACTGGTCCAGGTGTTCACTTGCTAGCTTTCTTATCTTTAATTTAAGCAAATCCCACCCATTTATTACATGCTGACTCAAGGTATGTGACAAAGAGGGAGTACACACAAGACAGTAAAGACAAACACTAAAGACAGTTGATAAAAAGCGACAAGAGTGAGTCAGATTATAGAGCTTAGAGGCATTATAGCTGATGATGCTCCCATGCCAGCCAGTTGTCTGTAAGCATAGGCCAGGACCACCTAGAAGACAGTCGGAGGAATCTCACTCAACTGTGCAGTGTATTCACATATTTAACTATAAATATTTTATTATACTCAGTTCTGCTGCCATCTATAATTTAATCCTTCTTTTTAAGTGAAAGTAAGGAAATGAAGGAAAAAGCTGGTGTAGTGCCCTTTAGTTTGATGTTTTATGAGAAATCCATATTAATGCAGATGATTTTGGCAAAAGGAACAGCTTTACTGTGTAGTATTGCAGGTTGATGGCTCAGTACTTTTTGCGGTATAATGTCAATGCTATAAACATGATGAACTAAGATTAGCAAGATTTATACTTTTACTCATAAGAAAAGAAATGCTTCTTGGGATGAATGCAAAACGCGCTGTTAAATTTTAATGATGTCAACAGGAGCCTTGAGCCCATTGATTGTGAAACATTATTCCTTTGTGACTCTCTAACATTTGCCTTTACTGAGCTGGGTAATAAATATGGAGAAGGATTTTAACTTAACTATCTCTAGTGTTTTAATGAGTTGAGTGAAGCACTTTTCATCAATAAGTGTACATTTTACAGTCAGTGTACATGAACCAGCATGAATTCATTAATGAAGAACCATTTATTTTCTGCATTGATTGCTTATGAATCACCAGGAGAAAAGCAATGCACGCCTCAATGCAAAAACAAAACAGTCATCAATGCATCATGATTGCCATTATCGTGATTATGAAGTTAGTAACCATATTCATGAGTTTGTTACAGTTGTTTGTTATTTATTGTTTAGTTTTGATTCCAGTTTAGTTAGCAACAGCTGCTCTTGCCGTTTCCATGACATAGCTCTGATAGTTTGCAGTGTAACACACTAATCAGCGCTTACATGATCATTATCATTAATGAATGACAAACCTATGACTTAACGTGCCTGGGACAGGACACAGAATATTGTAAACTGTGCCTCACTGTAAGAAAGCTCACACTAATTGAGATCCAGATTTACATAGAAAAGCGTGGCTTGTTAAACCGAACCCGCGTAGCATTTACTGTGGGTAACAACAGATAAGGAGTTTTAATAACATAGAATAGTGAACATAAAAAGTTTCCAGACACAAAACATGGATGACAAAGTTGAAAACTTTTAGGGCAGATTGAAATTGGAGAAAGAAAGTAGCCTACTAAATATACTTACTGGCCAGTTCTTTAGGTATACCTGGTCAGCAACTGAGCTACTCACCTAGCTACATGTCTTTAACATCAAACAAGATTTATTTGTCAAGTACACAATCACACAGAGTACAACTTGTAGTGAAATGCTTGTGTCCGAGCTGCGGACAGGCTGCAGATGTAGCCGCACCATTCCATGGCTTGGTTTTTTAGCAGGGGGGTTCTAGCCAAGACCCTTACTAGATACCAGACGGGAATTAAACTTGCAACTCCTACTCCAAAGGTGTGTAGTATTACCACTACACTATCCAGTTGCTTTAGGGATGCGAACATGGTCAAGACACCTGCTGAAGTTCAAATCAAGCATCAGACTGTCTTAATGGGCAACAAAGAGTGAGTGTTGAAGTGAGGGCTCAAAAGCAGAAAAATTAAGAGGCAGAGTTCAATCAATCAATCAATCAATCAATCAAAGCTTTATTTGCCACATGCAGGTTGCCCTGCATTGAAATGGGACCCCCCCTCCCCCCGACCTTACAGACACAACACAGACATTACATGGGGATACAAGTTGGAGATCGGTAGCGTTACAGAAAAACACTGAAATATACACAACAATGGGAACGTACAAGAGGAAAAAAAGAGACCTCTACTCATGCTGTGCTTCCATGGTAGGACAGCATGAGAACAGGAAACAAAAAACAGTTCAATAACAGTAAGCTATTTATGTGACTGATTAAAATCCCAAAACACAAACCCAAACCAGACACAAACCCTCCCATAATAAAGAGTAACAAAGTCAGTAGTTCAGGAAACAAACAGAGAAAGAGTATGATGAAACAAAAAACTGCATATACAACACGGTACCAAGTGGAGGGAGCTGGGGCAGACAAGCGCAAGCATAGACAACCAATCCAATTGGTCAGGGGAGGAAGTAAAACTAACACACAAGACACAATACGAGATAACATGCAGAATTACCAAAGATAAAACAGGAAATGAGAATCAACAACTAAACAGATAAATACAAAAAAGTGATCAGTTAACAAGCTAAGAATCAAATAGAAAACATAAACCCAACTAGAAAATCAACAAATTTGGACATTACTGCTAAAGACCCAGCACTGTGACACAGAATGATGTCATGCTGCTGGCAGCATCAACTCAAATAATCACTCGTTACAACAGAGGTATGCAGAAGAGTATCCAAACATGTTGAGCCATGAAGCAGATGTGCAGAAGACCACACCAAATGCCAATCTGTCAGCAAAGAACAAGAAACTGAGACTACAATTAACAACAAGGTAGGGTCTATTTGACTTTCTATCTACAGGTCAGGCTGGGGATGATGTAATGGTGTGGCCCATCTGTACCAACTCAGCCTTCCTTGCAAATGCTACTAAACGAATTCATTCCTTTATAACACAGTGTACACATCTTTTAATTGCTGCTTATAGCAGGACAACACACCATGTCACACAGCTCACATCATCTCAAACCTGTCCCGACATGACAGTGAGGTCACTGTACTCATATGGCCTTCACACTCACCAGATCTCAATCCATAGAGCATCTTTGGGACGTGGCAGAATGGGAGATTTGCAACATGGATGAGCAGCTGAAAAAAATCTGCATTGTTATTGTGATGTGATCGTCTCAATATGGATCAAAATCTCAGAGGATTGTGTCCAGCATCTTGTTGAATTAAAACCACAAAGATTTCTGGCAGTTTTGAACTAAAAAGTGGGTGCAAGCTGGTACTGGCAAGTGTGCCTAATAAAGTGGCCAGTGACTTATTGTGGCTTTATGTATCCGAGACAAAATTCATAAACAGAAAATCAAAACTTTTGCAAACTTTAGAAAGTTATTAAACTTTAATATCTAAAAATCGAAACTCAAACAGCCATTCCAACGTTTGTTGGTCTTCCTGCCAGAAATGCAAAAAATAAATCGAGACTGCAACTAATTTTAATTTCTAGGTTTATAGGGGGGGTTTGGCTGTACAAATGGCAATAAATAAATCAATAAAAAAAAATTTGAAATTGAAAACAGGAAAATAGGAAAGTCATTTTTTTCCTCCGCCTATTTGCGGATTCAGATTCGCTGCCAACATTCTGTTTCCAAAACTGCAGCAATGTTGCACGTTTCATCAAAACTTGGACCAATTTAGTTCGGAGGAGTTCAGATGCCCGTCTTTTCTCAACATGTCATTTCCCGATGTGTCTGTTCTTCATATTTAATCTAAGGGACAGAGTACAGCCTTTTACTTTTCACGGTGATTAAAGTGCATCACATCTGTGTGACTAGAAATATGACAGTTTCAGTGTAGCTACAAGCATGGGTGGTTACTAAAAGAGAAAATGAGTTTTTCACAGAGAAATAGATGGAAAAACCTGATATGGAATGAGACAAATATGTCAAATTGCTACTCTTTGGGCTGGCCACATTAGTAAGAACTCATATTATAGGTGCTCTAAACATCTAATGTACTAACATACATTTTGGTATCAAGACTGCAGCAACTGTACCCGATTTCATTACAACAACTGGCTGTTAGAAGGGTTTGTGCTATATTTAAAAGAGGGAATGATCTGACTTTAGGTTGTACAGTCTTACGTCTGAAAGGGGAAATGACACAATCACAGTGAACAAAGAAAAGGAGTGCAAGATGAAGACAGAAATGAATGAAAATGGGTTTTGACAGATTTTTCCAAGCATAGAAGAGGCAACCTGCAAATAAATGTTTTTGACTGACTGCTTCAGAAAACTATTAGATTACTTCAACATGTCTGCTCTTGTGATTTGTTCCTTTTAATATTGACAAATTGTTGCGTAAAGAACGGAATAATAATGAAAATTGCATTACTTAACCTTCAGAGTTCTGATGGGTGAAACAGGTTGCTGCTGCTGCAAGAGGAAAACACACAATGTGATGCTCCTCCATGAAAGTACCAAAGATATCAGAATTCAACATGACTAGAATTTGTGTCTGCAAAAACGTTCCACGCATGACATTTCAGTTCCCTCCCAAAACTCATTTAAGATTTCACTTGTAGATGACGTCACATACATCAGACTACACGAGACTATTTGTGTAAATCACTCTAGCTCACAACCGAAGAAGCAAAGAACTCCCGAGCCACCCTCCCCCATAGGCACTTCCTCTGTTTTAGTTACAACCTTGAGATGAGAGCGTATGGGTCCCTGAGGAGATACTTTAGGAGGGGTCGTTATCATTTTTGGCAGTCCTCCCATGTAAACCCTCAAAGGCCCTCCTCCATATTCATCAGGGTGATTATGTGCTGACCTCCGTCTGCTGTTAATCCAGAAGTATGCCCACCAGGCAGGTATCATGGAGGAGGGTGAGCAAACCTGACACCACGACCAATTAGGTGTCTATAACAGAAAGACGAGAGAGAGAAGAGAGAGTAATAAAAGGACTGGATACGTACCGCATACCTCGTCTTTTTAATTTGGAACAATAATAATGGTGGACTGAGAATGGCTGAGAACTAGGAGACTTCTTTTTCTGTGGAAAAACAACAAATTAAAGACCCAAAGGAACGTCCATTGTGTAGAAATAAAAATGATTTTGAAAAAAAAAAAGTAATGCCGTTTTCATTAACATAACAGTTAAGTTTTTTGTCACATCTCCAAAATTGGAAAATGTTGATTTCACTGATGGCATATTTCATTCCTGGAATATTGCAATAACAAACATGATTAAACTTTCTTAATGGTTTTGTGGGACAGGCATTTCAAGCAAGAATATTAATTTCATTGGAAGTACCCACTGCATCAAATGATTCTTCATGATTGTGATAAAACTGTGACGTAGATTTTCCTTTCAGAGTTTATTTTTCTGACGGAGCTCTGCTCATTTGTCTCTCTATCAGTAATTATTTCTCCACCTTTTTCGTCCATCATGCTGAGTCTGATGGAGGAATTCAAATATATAGACAGGTGACAACAAACCAAAAATTAACACATCAAGTTCAACTCAGATGTTGCGCCAACACTTTACCCCCGAAGAATATCAATGTGTTGCCAAGCTGTCAAAATGCAGACTTAAAGCAGAGCATTAACTTTTCTTTTAATTTGTCACCCATCTACGTGAAACACACTTTCTCAACAGCTGGGATTTGGTTCATATGCACTGATTATAGAGCGCACATCTGCATCATTTGAAGGAGACTTTTTTTAGATGCAGTGTGAATGAAGCCACTCACAGAGTCAGACACATATAGAGCATATCACATCTTACTCCCCAAAATAAATAAATAACAGGAAACATAGTGGGAAGTTGTCAGCTGTTGACGGATGTGTCAGCTGGATCAATGCTCAGCTACACCATTGAACCATTATTAAGAACACTAACACCCCAAAGGCTTTAAGCATCCAGAGATGGAGAACCAAAGGGAATGTTGGAGAAACTGAAGGATCACTGTGCATCAAATTAATGGCGCCATTATTCCGGTGCAATACTGCTGCATTATTAAAGCCTGAGAGCACCTTGTTCATGTCAACCTCAATTATGGGTATGTGTGTTCCTTCCAAGAGTGTAATTAGTGGTGTAACCATGGAAAGTACAGCTTAAAAATATTATCTGTACATTGTAAATATTCATTAGGCTGTCACTCAAAATACAGATGCAGGTTGGCTGACCACCAATCATAGGAAAAACACAAATTTAAACTTACTTCAAAAGCCTTATATCAAATCATATAGCTAAAGCAGATGTAAAGCTACATCAAAGGGTGGTTGTCAGTAGGACTGAAGTGAAAAAAAAAAGCTAGCTGAATAATTTATTCATAGGCTGTCTCTGCCTCATACTCTGTATGCTTCGTGCGTTGGTTTTACTGAACACAGGTTGTTTCGTTATTGATGTAAGGTGCTGATTTTACATGTGTGAGCTGTTTTATCTGCTCGTCTCGCTGTCTTGGGACAGGAACTGACACTTACCTGAACGAAAAAGCCTGTCATCGGGGTGAAAATGTTTTACGTTGAAGCAAAAATAGACACAGACATAATAGACGAAACTAGACATTAAGAAACAATTACATTTTTAATTTATTAGTTTATTAGTTTGTCAGTATTTGTAGTTTATTATCCAAACCACACAGGAAGCCATTTGAATCCACTTTTTTCTTGGTTTGAACTTTGGCAGGCTGTTCCAACCTTGTCTGCAGGTCTAAATGCACTGAATTGCTGGCGGGTGATTGGCTGATTAGATAACCATGTTAATGAACATTACAGGTGCATCCAATAAAATGGCTTGTGAGTGTACGTCAACACTAGGAATCAGGTGCTTTTTGCTTACATAAGAGACAGCAGTTTGAGTCCTGCAGAGCTGATACTTTTACACTTATGCCTGTGATTTTCATTTGCAGATCAGTTAGATTTATCCCATAAAATAAAAAAAATAAAAATTACTCAATTAACTGATTAAAAAGAAAAAAATAGACATCAAAATTAGACATCACAATGCGTTCACTCAGACATGCATCGTGCCAACATAAAAAAATCCTTCAGTATTTTAGATTTAGTATATTTTAGAAGCTGTTGCATTTTTTGGCTGTTTTGCTGTGGATGCTGCAGGTCTTTTTTTCCAGTGGCCAGCAGGGTGAGGGTGGAAGGGGTCGTGTATGATGTTATTTGTATGGTCAGGCAGCACTCTTGCGCAATGTACTGCAATGTGAGAAAGTGGAATCCCAATGAGGTGAGCTCTTTTCATCTGGCACAAAAAATCCAGGTGCTGCTGACCACTCTGTCCTGGTCTCTTTCCAGTATGATGTGACTGGGACTCAGTGTCTGTTATCTGTACTCCAGTAGCTTGTGGTTACTGCTGATCATCTCCTGATGTTGACCAGGTTCACAGTTTTGCAATGCAAAACCAGGAAACAACTGTTGACGTTCAGTGTAAAATCCACGTTTTATTGACAAAATTATATTCGCTTCTTAATTCTCCAAATGTGTGAAACCAGATTGTGATGCTTATCTCAGAAAATTGTCAATTAAAAGGTTATTTCAGATAGTGTTTTATGCAATAAATGGCTTTCCAGCGTGACTATCGAGAAGAAAGAAAAATTCAAACTGAGATGATGGCTTTGTGGAGCTGATTTCTCCTCAACATAAATGAGCATCAATGAGTGAGTGTTTAAACGCTTTTCTCATTCTTAAATGCAGCTCTGTCATCTCAGCACATCCCAATAATAAAGATAATAAGATACACATTTTTCTCCATCTCTCAATGCAGAAATAATGAACTACTGAAGTGTGCGACAGTCTAAAATGTGTTATTTCCCAACCTACACAAGATTATTTGTCTTGGATTGAGTTATTCATTATAAGAAAATGATGGTTTCTCTCTGATTAGACAAATTATGATATTTGAGCAGAAAAAACAAATAAAAAATGTATTTTCCATTTTAAAACTCAACTTAAACACAAAATTCCGACAGTACAAACTGCTTGGATTCCAGCCGCTGATTATGTTTTTTTCTTTATTTAGAACTAATGCAGTCCATTTAAAATTCACCTTTGCTTTGGAGTACAGATTCAATAACCCTGATCTCCAGGGACTCACCAGTCTATGAATGATAATCACTTGTAATTAAAGCTCACTTGAGTTTCTCCTTTTCTGAAAGTGGAAGGTGGAATCAGCGTGCTCTGCATCCACCGAAGCCTTTGAAACCAACACCAGGATTAAATTGCTGGTCTGAAGACACTAAACAACTCAGTTAAAACTGCCCAAGTCGATTCAGTCTGCTGATTTGCAGCAGGCAGGTCCTGTCTGAGATAACTGTGCTGTGGAAAATGCATATTCTCTGCTTCATGTCTAATGCTTAAGTACCTGTCCAGTTTAATCAGTTGGTGAAGAGTGAATTATGGGAGGTGAACAAGTCTGTCTGCTGAAGCACATAGTTTTGAATTTGCTGATAATAATAAATGGATTTCAGAGATCTTGGAAGGAAAACTGTATTTTCCTACATATTCTTAACATTATTAGTTTGTTAATATTAGCTGACTGATTAACTAACAGCAAACATGTGAATGTGTTGGTTCCAAAAACGTATCTGTCATTACTAGGATAATTGGATGTTAGCTCTTTAGCTGTCTGTCACCTTCTTACACCTGAAAACACCCATTAGAACTCTTTTACCGCAGATCTTTGCTTGTCAGATGGAAAAACCTCTGTGTGGTAATTAAAATGTAAAAATACTCACATCATTAATTAATTTTAATTTCTAAAGTAGTGGCTAGTGCTAGTCAGACTAAGAAAAGTTTAATAATGAAGCATGAAGTTCTAATTAAAGGTCCAGTTTTGTCTCAGAAATTTAAAAGATTAATTCCACTCTCATTTCCATAAAAGATTCACCAGTACGAGCATCTGTAATACTCAACAGACTGCATTTTGAATCTTGTTTAGTGACGCCCCTCTATGAACTGATGATGATTGCTTTGAGCTTTTGGTAAACTAAAGCAATACATGATAATCAGGGAGCTTTGGAGATATTATTACATTTTGCTTCCAGTCTTCATGCCGAATTTCCTGGCAGCAATAGGAATCAGGGTTCAGATCTACTTATGAGAATTTGTGTGTTGTCCCCCCCAAGCTTGCATAGGTTTCCTGCATGATCTTCAGTTTCTCTTACCACATGAAGCAAGCTAGATGAACTCTCCTATCGATCCCACTGGGATAAATATTATGCAGCTCTCCCAATGCTTGCTCAGCTTTAATGCACACATATGAATTTCTAATGCACTGCCCTGTTAAAACACGTTATTCAAAGCATCGAAAGAGTAACTGATCACCCCTTCATAGCACTCTCAAATAAAAAGAAGCTTCCATCAGCTGCTCCCTTGCCACAAGGGGTCGCCATAGTGGATCGCTCTGCATATTTAAATATGAGAGGCTCTTCCTGACGCGACCCCAAAGAGGATGGGTGCTGTCATCTTTTTTTGATGCCATTTACTATCAGAGTAATGTGGCAGCTGAGTTACCCCAGTTCCAATCCATGCCCCATACCATCACTCATTCTGTTTGTGTGTTCATGTGGAGGGTTCGCTACATTAAGTGCTGCTCAAAATCAAGTAGCTTTAAGTGGAAATGGGTTACAAAGCCCTCCAGCCACACTCTGTGGAGGTGGAGGCTCCTGTTTTGTGTCACTGAAAGAAAATGGTGCACACTCAAAGATATAGTGTTGTTATTCCAGAAGGACTGGTTCAGTAATATATAAAAGATAAAACGAAATTTTTAAAAAACGAAGCAATGTCTTGTGGCAATCAGTACAAATAACAGTAAATAAAAACTCTGTTTTGCCAGAGGCAGAAGACAATGTTTATTGCTATGGTGGTAATACAGATTATATCCTGTAGCTATTTCAAAGAGACTCATAAATAAAATATTGAATGTAAACACAAGTTATATAATAGCCTCAGATAAAAAGACTGTTACTTCATTCATTCAGTGTACCATTAGGGAGGATATTAACTTTTTTTTTTTTTTTTTGCTTATTTTTCCAAATTTTCTTCAAAGTTCTTTTTTTAAACAGAGTTTTATTGAAAGGTATCACAAGACTTTTTTTTTTAAAAAATCTTGTAACTTGTGCATGTGACTTTAAAAATGTGCCATATATGCAGGCATTTATTTATAGGAGCATTCCTTTCAGGTACTCATACTAGCACATTTGGCAAATATCACACATGAATCCATTTCCGTTTCCTAGGCAACGCCTTCATTCCATTTGATGAAAGAGTTGCGCTCAGCATTAGACCTTGTTTGATATCAAGATGTTCCCCTTTCTGCTGAAGTACTTGCAGGTCTGGCAGCTGGTGTAAACGGGGACAAAGAACAGTGACATTGAAACCACACAGAATCATCAGCAGAGGTGATCGTGCCTCCTGGATATGCTGAGATTCATCGAAAGTTAGGTCCAACTAAACCCCTGAACACCTGGCTCCTGTAAGTCTTTAGTAACATGTTATATTATCTTAGTGTTTATTTTAAAGAGATGATGTGATGCTTTTCAAATTTCAAATTTTGAAACATCCTGCCAAACAAATTGAAGTAAATTAACTTTTCAACTATCTTTCCCCATGGTGCACCACTACAACTCATCTTAGTTCCCTCGAGTTGCCAAATCCCACTTTAGCCCCTGACTGTACTCATTTTTCAGTTTTAATGTGGATGCAAAGTCACACCAAATTTTGAAACTTGAAATAAAGTTTATATTCTCATCTATTAATATTAAATTAATGCACCACAAGGTCCAGTTAGCTTTGCTCAGATAGCTGTTAGAAATGTCCTCCAAAGCAGCGGTCCCCAACCCCCGGGCCTCAGACCGGTACCGGTCCGTGAGTCGTTTGGTACCGAGCCGCGAGAGTTGAAGCTCAGGTGTGAAATCTATAGTTTTCAGGGTTTTTATCGGTTTTCAGCGTTAATTTGTTATCGTTTTTATCGTTTACTCGGTTTTCATTGGTCTTTTCACGTGTGTTCTGAATAAATTTCTTTTTTTCAGTACCGGTACTAGTTTTATTTTGTTGTATTTATCCGCGACACCTTAAAGGCCGGTCCATGAAAATATTGTCGGGCATAAACTGGTCCGTGGCACAAAAAAGGTTGGAGACCGCTGCTCCAAAGAATTACTTTGTACTTTTATACTTTCAGTCAGAACTTTTTCATTTTTACTTGAGTAAAGTAGTTGAATTAGTAAATCTTCAACTTTTACCACATTATCTCTAGAAATCTTACACAAGCCCCCCCTTAATATTTACCACTAGTAAGCCATATAATGTGTGAGTTTCATGTATTCACCATTGATAGTTTTGTTGTCATAAACTGGGTATGGGAGCACTGTGTACTTTACAAATTATGAAAGACCACTAAAGTGTTAAATGCTCCAGGCCACTGATGACTACTCAGATACTTTGAAGTCAGTGTTTATGACTAGCCTGATTTCCACTGACTGGCCTGAAGAAATTCATGTAGATCCACCGGAAAGCCATTTTGGGATACTGACTGAATTTATGGAATACAATATTTGCTTGATAACGGGTACACTTTTTACATTTTTATATATAATTGTTATTGTTATTTTGCTGTTTTTATAAAAAGTAACAATAGATGACAAGGATTAAGAAAACATGAAAAAAAATATTTTGTTCAAACAAACTAAAGCTAAATTTGCTTTTGAGCAGGTAACAGACAGAACCTCGAATGATTGGAGGTTCCTGCTTTTGTCTGAAAAAAACAAGGGTGACCCTGAGCTAGTCAATATATGTTACCCTAACCTTTGGCTAAAAGACTTTACTTTGAAAAATGAATACTTTAACACAAATAAGTTTGGTATGAAATATATTCTAATAATTAAAAATGGAGAGGTTAGTGTTTATGACCTTTACAACAACCATCCACCAACGACTGCCCTTTTAAACAGGAATAAGCAGGAATAAAAATCATAAAGCATTTATTAACAATATTATTGGCTACTTCTGCTTTATGTGTCATTGCAGAGTGTTGGTACAGTTCACACTGCCTGTCTGTGACACATAATGTTATTAGTTCCACCTCTGCTTTTTCTTGCTATGACAGGCCAGAGAGTCTTCCATGAAAAGGTTCATTGTGTTTGTGGTCATGCTTTGTTAAAGGATCCCTGTTTGGACAGAGAGTTTAGGTTTAGACGTTTACTTCTGGCCTAACTGTCTGGGGTCCATTTAAGCTGATTTACTCTAAAGCTTTGTGTCATTAAGCATACAGAATGTGACTGATGGCTGCAGATTGCATGCCTGATGGGATGCGGTCAGTGCATGCGTGGTGGTAATTGAGTGAACTCTCACCTGCCATAGCTGAATGTGTTGCTCTGTGTGTGATTAAGATGTTGGATGTGGTATTTGGCAGTTCACACTTACTCTCCAACGCTACAGTCACACTTTGGAAAACAGTGGCTGGAAACCAAAATTATTGTGAGAGTGTGATATGAATTTCCAATCTTGCCAGAAACGGCAAACAGGTCTGTGATGACGTGCAGTCACCTGGCATCTTCAGACAGACTTTAGTTCATCAAGATGACAATAATATGGCAAAAAGACAAGAGTGATTCTGCTATCAGTTTGCAACTTAAAACAACAATTAACTGTGATAAAAATAATAATAATAATAAATCAGCAAAAATCACAAATCAGTTGTGTTTACGTACACAGAAATTCTCGTTAACTGCTTACATTCAGAGTTCAGCCAGGACCTCATAGATTTAAAACATACATTAAAAAATGAATCCACAAATCAGTGTCCTGCTGTAAGACAGTGAATGAACTGCAAATTGATTTTAGAAATTTAACTAGAATAAAACCAGTCAGCAATCAGCTGATTTACATATTGCAAAGAGCTGTTGTGCTCACTGGTGCAAACTGACTCAGATTGACTGACACTGTGTCTGCATTTGTAAATTACATCACAATTATTTGCAAATCTTTTCCTGTCAGAAAGTGACTGCAGTCCAACTTGGATCGCAATTGTTTGGAGACAGGTTGCATCCCAGAAGGTGGCCTATACACTTGCCTTGCTTTTGGAAATATTTGTCATGGCAACTATTTGTAATTGGTTTACACGTCATGGTAATCATGATGTAACTGCTTTTTTTTTTTTTTTTTTTTGGATGCAACAAGGTTGCTGTGCTATTTTTGGGACTGAAACATAAAACATCAAAACAGTTCATACACGCTCAGAGACAGGCTGTCTTCAAACCCCCACAAGAAAAGCTGTCCAGCATTGTGTGGGCATGTCTCAATGTACTTATTACAAATACTACTAATCAACGCCCTGACAGCAGTTGCAGCAAAAGCAAGATGAAAATAATCAGTGAGTAGGGTCAGTATTACCTAAACAATTTTTTCAGTCTTCATTAGATGTCTCACATTCTGTTAGATATAACATTATAATCCTCTCATTGGCTATGGAGATTATTTTTGGTTGCTGAGGGGGTCATGTGGTCCTTTCATAAAGGAAGGAATAAAAAAATATATTAAACTCTGTGACAAACATCTGCTCGAGAAGTTGTATGTGCTACTTTTTCCACTGGCTGAGCAACCCCTTGGATATAGCTAAAACTCACCTGGGTGCATTCTGCCTTAAGCAGCAACTGTAAGGCCATTTTAGTTAGTGGGAATGAATTATTGGGCTATAATGTATCAAGGAGCAGACTCTTAAAATAGAGATATTTAAAATTTTCTTTTTTCCTTTTTTTTAGAAGTGACTCTTAAGGTTAGCATGAATAAAGTTTTGGGTATAACATGCAGAAAAGGAGAAGAAATTAACTGCTTAGCATTAGGCTGTCTTTGCAAGACTTATTTCCTGCAGTGAACAAAGTGTCCTCAAAAAATATGTTCTAATATAAAAGTAGGAGTTCAGCCTGAATTACCACGCTTGTAAATAAGGGTCCATTCTTTTGTTTTAACCTTTAATGGATGGGTGGGGCTGACCACAATGCAAAATACAAAAAGTGCCAGTGAATGGAGACAATAACAGGATAAGTGCTTGAATGTCAGCTTCCCTGTGTCTGACAGCTTAGCTGATGGTATCGGATTTATGGAATAACTCCCACATGAATGAAAACACACTGTGACTTCATTTGCAGGTCAATTTAGTGGAGTTAATAACTGTTTGCACCTGCAATTAACTGGTGACCTCTCAGGCCCCCTAAATGGGTTTCACGTGTTTCACTGACAGTCTGAATAAATTTCAATGTAGATCTCCAATACAAGAACACAAAAAAATCATATACGTGTGTGTGTGTGTGTGTGTGTGTGTGTGTGTGTGTGTATATATATATATATATATATATATATATATATATACACACACATACATATATACACACCACACAAATTGTATTAAAAGCGCCACCATTCTTTTGACTGCATGTTGCCCTTAAAATTACAGATGGACACTCTGATTGGTCCAAAGTGGGGTTGAGTGCATTTTGCATTTGAATCAATACTAAAACTTTTTATGTATTTACAACATTTTCTACACCACACCAGCAGCTTTTGTCGCTGTCTGAAAAAGTCTGTGAAACTGACATCACTGTCAGTGTTGGTATACTACAGTACTAAATAGTAATGTCATTCTCGGTTATGGTTATGTATTAACATTGTGGACATATTGTCTCAAATTTCAGTGAAGCCACTGTAAAAATACAAAGTTTAATTAATTACCTGAAGAAAACGTTGAGGAAGCTAGCAATGTTTCACCAAGGATTTTATAAATGTAATCATCCTTTGGTCCATCCTTTGGTCCATCCTTTGGTTCGTATGCAGGTGTGCTAACTGCAGGTCTTGAGGGGAATTTGGGTTACAGCCACTCAAAAACAGTACAATCTTCAGGTCGGTAAGTGTTGTAATGAACTTTCAGATCAGATGTGTTGATGTCCCTTGTTTTCTTGCTTAAACCCCATTATGTTCTAGTACCAAAGTTTAGCAACAATAGTTTTAGTGTAAATTGGTACTTAGTAGTGCAGATGTAAATCAGTCAGTACCCACTAAAAGTTCACTACCCATCCTTGGCAGGGAGTGCTTTGTGGTTGTTATGGTGGTACAGTGGTTAGCACAACAATAACAAGGTTCTAGGTTTGCACCTCTTGGGTGTAGATTGTGTGTTTTTTGTGTGTCTCCACCAAAGACACACGGAGGACCACTGTCTGAAGCATTTAGAGATAGAGGTTGGTATGAGCATGAATTCCCTTTCTCTGTATTAGCAATTTGATGATCTGGCAACTTGTTCCCAATGTCCCCGCACAACCTTGAACCAAGATATGTTTGCTGTAAAAAGGATTAATGTGGGTATATGAAGAAAAATTAGAAACAAACTAAAGGACCACTATGCTTCAAAGCTCTGAAATAAGAATAGTTAGTAGCCGACTAAATTGATGCTTTTTGCTAAATTTAACTGTAAATTGGTTCTCGTTGTTAGCTATTTTCTTACAGATTAAAAACACACAGCTGATTGTTTTTTTAAGACAAATTATACAGATTCCAGTTGCAAAAAGCCTCTTCAAATGGCTCCTGTTCAAATTGAAAGATCTGTCTCACATAAAACCCGTGATGAAATTTCACGGACTAGATTCCAAGAATTCAGAAAAATACAATTGGTAGAATAATTTATAATAAAAGGCCGAAACATCCTGCAAAGCTGAGGCACACAACTGATGATGTGTCCTGCTGGTAAAGCTTCCGGGCTTCCTCATAGTAGCCATCCCTCAGGCTACTTATGTTTAAGCTTCAAAGTTACTGTCAAACTGACTGTGAACACTGTACTTTTAAATTCTATATAGTGGTTTTAGATGCAAGTAGCTAGTAATACCAGCTCAGAAAAAGTCCTGGGTTTTGATTCAGGTTGGAGGCTTTTTGTGTTGACTGGTTCTTACATAGTACTTTTTCCACTCTACCTGAGCACTCCAAGAGCTTTATACAACACGCCTCATTCTCTATACTTAAATGTGTTTCTGTCTTACATTCACACAGGCTGAAGTTAGTAGCTTGCTCAGGGATCTTTGGCATGCAGAATGGAGCAGGGATTGAACCACCAACCTTCCAATTAGTAGATGACTCGCTCTAACTCTTTGTTTATCCTCCAGTTTGGCAGTGCAATCAAAAGACATTCTAATTAGGTGATTCTAACTTAGCCATAGTGTGAATGGTTTGGTGACCTGTCCAGGCTCTACCCTGCCTCTCACTCTATGACAGCTGGGCTGGGCTCCAGCCTTAAGGAATACTTTTTGAAACTATTTCAGTACATCTATTTTCACAAAATGCTGTACTACTGTTTAAAACCCATTTACCAGTTTTTACACAGAGCTTTCAAAGCCATGTGTTGGCCGTTCCATGTGATGACCTTTTGAGCACGAACAAAGTCTATATTGTTTGCAAGACACCATGTTATGAACTAAATCACTAAAATAATGTAAAAGCTGACAACAGATTGATTTAGCAAAACTTCAGATAAACAATGAAAGCAGTTTTATCCACTGCTAATACATTTACAACATCCACCACAAACACGGCTCAGCTTTGACGGTGTAATGTGTTTATTTCTTCTGTTGTTTCTTTCAGGTATAATTCACCGTGTTAGTAACGACTCATAAACACTTTGGGTTTTATGCTTTTACGAGAAGAGATTCTTCGACAGGTAACAAGCAGCCAGGTGTTTCGAGATCTGCACAGTTGATAATGCACAGCTACTTTTATCACTTGTTACTACAACTAAACAGTACTTTGCTCTTTCAGATGTGGCTCCAGACTTTCTCTCTGGGGCTGCACAATAAAGAATTGTGTCTCCTCACAGATGTAATCTCATGTGCAGGAGACAAAACAAACACACAGAGGTGAAATCCAAGTGATCTAATCACCACACAGACTACTGTTCCATCACATCGTCCTCTTAAAAGAACCATCTGCTTTTGGCGTGTCACAACATTGCCTTGAATTGGTGTATGAAAAGGTGGTGCAGCGAGATTGGTTGCATGTTGCAGCAGCTCCGGTTATCTCGTGGCTGTGGGTTGTTTTTTTTTTAATCTGACTTCAAGCTTCTATGTTTGTGGCATCTATTATTTTGTCAGGCTGTTTGAAAAGAATATCTAGATGTGTGATTGTCTCTCCTCTTGTGCTATCAAACAAGTGTTTGATCGGAATGTGGAGAGGAAAAGAAAGTGTGCGTGTGATACAAAGAAAGAACACAAGGAGGGAGAAGGTGAAGGAATTTGACAAAGTATGACAACCTTGATTTGCAGTCAGTGTGACAAGATATTTTAACTTTTTTAAATCAAACACAGAGAAACACTGAAGGCCAGAAATGTTGGACATCAACTTATGAATTAAAAGAATGACTTGTTTCAAGAGCCGTCCTCATGTCATCATTGTGTAATCTCACTTTAACATGTTGAAGGTAAAAATGCTTCTGGAAAAGATACGACCCGATTTTAAGCCTCTCCTCTCCTCTAGATGCATTTTAGGAACTGATACATTCCTCAACATGCCATACTAAAATTCATTTCCACGTCACGGGCAGGAGGACAGAGGGCAGAGGAGATGTGGAGGCATAATCAGGAAAAGGAGAAAAGCCTATGGAAGTAGCTGTTCTGTACAGATCAGGCCAGGAGAGGCTCGCTGCCCCGGAGAGGTGAAGGTGCTAGTGTCAGAGCAACAGGGAGATAACCTCTTTGGTTGTCATCTTCTCCCAGGCACTCCAGGTCTGGCACAGAATGGTTGCTAACGCTGCAAACACTGACCCAGTGCTTGTGAAAAGACAATTTTTTTTTAAAAAAAAAACATCCAAAAACCTTGTGTATATTATGTAAGTAATGAAACAATGGTGAAGTACACTTATTTTTCTTGTGTATGATTCTCAGAGACCAGAGATTTCTCTGGCCTCGAACCAGAGATTGTGCTATGTCTCTAAATTCGCTAGGTTTTTTTTTTCTCTCTACAAGCTGGCCTTAATAATTCAGGCTGAAACCAGCCCTGGCTGCACCACCATTAGTTTAGTCAGGGAAACAATTTCTGATGGATGTCCAACAGACAAATTGCTGAGCTCTACTGTATAAACTGTACTGTTTCTGTTTTTGACACAGATTTTCCATCAGAGCTGTATTTAGTATGAAGACAGAGGTCTGTTCACTCCACTGTGTGGGAGTCCATCTCCACCACATGTGCTCATATAACACTTAAAGCTGCAGAAAATGATTCCAAGGTGGTACGGCTTAAAATAATTGTGCTGCTGCATGCTGAGGAGTTAAAACTCAGACAGAGTTTCGTGTTCATATCTCTTAGTTGTTGATTACCACCTGTGGTTTTAATGTACTGCATGTTTACATTGCTTTGCATAGATCTGCGTTCAGCTGTATTCTCCATCCACTCAGGTTCTGCAGTTCAAACACAGTTTCCTGAATTCTCCTTGGGCATTCACAGTCCAAAGAGGCCTCAGAAATAGAAACAGCATAGCCTGCAATTATACTATCTAAGGCATTGAAATATGGATCACAGAGATGGGTGAGACCAATTGCAATCTGCATAAATAGACATGAAAGAGTAATGATTCACCCACACCACATTCATTAGCCTACCAAAGCTTAGTCTTAATTCAACAGTATTTTACTGTCTAACACCCAACTTTGGCAAAAACCTCTTGCATGGACTGATTTTACTTGAAATTCAGCTGCTCCACGATCAGAAAGAGCTGTTTATTTGGAGTAAACAGAAGAACTGACGCAGCATAGATGAGGATAAGAGTGCTTTTTTTTAACATAAATATTGACATTGTATTTATTTCTTTTGTTTTTCTGCTACAACCAGCAAGTTACCCTATCCTGTCAGCCTGCCTCCACTCCACTCAGCACAGTCTAAAAGCTGTGGGGTTGTTAGGACTGTCTGTACCCACATCGTCCCAGGTGATTCAAAAGGCGTTTGTCACCATCACAGTGCAATACCATGCTGCAGGGTTCACATGAGTCACAAGAATCAATCAGAAAGTCATGAAAAGCTGTCTGTGACAAAAAAATAAAAATACTGATGTCAAGCCAAAATGATGAACTCAAAACTCACATAGTGGAGAAAGGACACATCAGGGCAGACCCAGGAAAGATCTCGGTCACAGGTGTCGAACTCCAGGCCTCGAGGGCCGGTATCCTGCAGGTTTTAGATGTGTCCTTGATCCAACACAGCTAATTTAAATGACTAAATTACCTCCTCAACATGTCTTGAAGTTCTCCAGAAGCCTGGTAACGAACTGATCATTTGATTCAGGTGTGTTGACCCAGGGTTACATCTAAAACCTGCAGGACACCAGGCCCTCGAGGCCTGGAGTTCGACACCCCTGATCTAGGTGGTTTTGGACTGGCCCACACTGACCTCTAGGAGACACTTTCACCACTTCCTAGGGTTTGCCAATTTTTTGGATTGAAAGTTATGGCAAAGTTGCTCTTCCACTCATTACTCTGACTTCATCCAAGGTACCATTCTTGTGGAATGAAGCTGCCCAGAACGCTTTCAACACTCTTAAGGACCAGCTCACCACTGTACCAGCCTGACACTATCCAACAGTTTGTTGTGGAGGTGGACACTTCAAATTCCAGGATTGGGCCCCTTTCATCCCTGGTAGCATATCTCCTTGGACTTCATCACTGGCCTCCCACAGTCTGCAGATAATACCATCATTCTAACCATTGTTGACTGCTTCTCCAAAGCAATTCATGGCTCTTCCCAAGCTTCTGTCTGCCTTGGAGACAGCCCAACTCATCACTAACCAAGTGTTTCGTGAGAGATGAACCAAGAGCTGTAAACCACCCTCTGATGTGTGGTATCATCCAACCCTTCCACCTGGAGAACTCAACTGGCCTGGGCTAAATATGCTCACAATTCTCACACCTCATCAGCTACTGGTCTCTCACCTTGTGAATCATCCTTGGGATATCAGCCATGCACTAAAGAGCAGAACAAGCAGCTGGCTTCAAACTCTCTCCAAGCTTTATTGGACCTTTTGAAATCGACTCCCTTATCAACCCGGTTTCTGTTCATCTAAAACTGTTGTGGAATATTTGCATCCATAATGTCTTCCATGTCTCCCAGCTGAAACCCTAGCATGTTGTTCCTGCCAGCCTGAGTATTGTCTAACCGCAGCAGTCTTCACCTCGCCTCTCTGTAAGTCTGTTTCTGTTAACTCTATGAAGGTTTCTAATGTGCCTCATCCTGGTCCTAGGAAAGCGGTGTTCCGAGAGATTCTGTTCGGGAGACTTGGGAAGGATCGGGGACTTGGATTCACTGAAACTCCCTTCCATTGGATTTTGTACATAGTGCTTTTTGTCTGTATTGTGTGTTTAACCTCTTCATATTTCCTCTATAGTACAGTTTCACCTCCCATTGTTAGATTCAGCTGCTCTACAGTCGATACACTTTTCCATAATTGTGACTGGTCATTGTTAGTAACAGGTTCACTAGAAGGACAAGAAAACAAAAGGACAAGAAGACAAAGTTGTGTCTCCCAGCAATCTTGAGAGGATTACACTTTCCCCAGCTATTTCCACCCTGCCCTAACTACTCTTCTATGTATCCTGTATATCACAGTCTCCCTTTGTAGTTTGTCAGGTTGTTGGTCGTATGCCCCTATGACCTCAATGTTATTTATTTATGTCAGGTTTTGTATTAATATTTCTGTATGTACTGTAGAAAACCTCAAAGTCTTTGGATCTTTGCACTGAGAAACATTACTAATATGTTGCTGGAATATTTGTCTACGCAGTCTTTGATACACACAACTTTTGTGAAGTGTTTCTTGTATCAAATTCAAAAATAGCTTATATTAAAATTAAGAAAAAAGAAAAGATAAGTGTTTTTCCAAAATAAATATAGGCTGAAAATCATTTGCATGTGTCCCAACCTTTTGGTAAACTGGGCTATACTTACATTGCACTCAAATTAAAAGTGCATGCAAAATCGCCATCAGTATATGAAATGTGCACACAGGCCAATTTTCTTCTCACCACTCTCTGTGTGTTAGTGGATCAAAATCATCCTCCATTTGCCATCAGCCTGCTGCCATGCTCCAATTCCACTAAAAAAGGAAATACATATGCCTAAAGGTGTATTGGGGACAAAGCAGATGAATAGTGTCTGAGGTGGAAGACAGAAAAGGAGCACATTTTGAGGAGATTTCTTGAAAGTGATGATGGTATAATAATGTTGTTGGCTAAAATTGCCAAGATGGTGAATATCATGTCCCCAGAGACCAGGCCAGAAGAGAATAACAGACATTAAAAATTGGGATATTAAACAAGGGTTTTTTGTATGTTAAGTTTTTTAGAAATGTTAATACAACATGGTTTCAACTTTCAACTGCAAATGTGTTAGCAATTTACTAATAAATTCAAATAAAGAAAGTGTTGCTGACTTCTGGAGTTTTGTTTAAAATATTTGTATAGACTTTTACAGTATAGATTTGTGAATGAGCCCCAATAATGGACAAAGAAATGATCAATACCTGCTCAGTTTATAAAGACATAATATATATATTTACATATGTTTAAAAATGACAACAAAAACAGTAATCCCAATAGTTGCTTTTTATACATGCTGAGCCTCAGCACTGCACAGATTGAGGTTAAACCCTGCTGCACTGAGCAGTCAGTGAATGAAAAAGCAGCTGCTGGTGCGTCACATCAGCTTGATCTGCATGAGTTAACCCCAGTCTGCAGCCCCGTCTCTGTAATGGAGGCTGTCAGCTGGCAGATCTGGCCTGTTCCTAGCAAACCACACCTTCTTTCCACATATTATTTACATCTCTATGACTGCTCCGGTAAACAAAAAAGGAAAAAAACTTTCTCCTCTACAACAGCCTTTCAAGATTAGAGAAAAAGTCTGTGGCATTTTAGTGGTCAGATCAGATATTCTTAACATCAGATTTGAATAACTATCTATTTTTTTATCTACAAAAGAAAAAAAAAGAAGATGTATGATCTTGAAGTGCAGGCAATGGTTCATTTCTATGCAAAAGTGAAAAATACTGAAATGCTGTTTACGTTGCCGCTATTCAATCTGAAAAGCAATTTTTCTTTAATTTATTTTTTTAAATCACAAACAACAAAGTAATTGCTTTTTCAATCAGCTGATTGAGTCATTAGCTCAATAAATTAACCTTGCGTTGACTACTTTATTAGGTGCACCTTGATAGGACTAGGTTTGGCTCCCTTTTCCCTACAGAGATCCCGTAATTCTTCATGGCATAGATTCAACAAGGTGCTGGAAACATTCCTCAGAGATTTTAGTCCTTATAGACATGATAGCATCACTGCTGCTGCAGATTTGTTTGATACAAATCCAATTTACCAATGCCCTGGCCTTAAGCTGCTGTAGCCAATCTGCTTCAGTTTTAAACGTATTGTGCATTCAGAGATGCTCTTCTGCATACCTTGGTTGTAACAAGTGGTTATTTGAGTTACTGTCAGTCAGTTACTTGAGTAGTCTGAGGATTCTCCTCTGATTGCTGGCATCAACAAGGTATTTTCACTAAGAACAGCCAGTTGCTGCATACCTGGATTCCTTCCTGAAAACTGAAGTAGTTTTCGAACACTTTCGAACTTGTCTGACACCAGCAACCATGCCCAATTTAGTTAAATCACCTTTCTTCCCCGACCTGATGGTTATTTCGAGTTACAGCCATGTGATTGGCTAATTAGATTTTGGATTAATGAACAATTGAGCAGGTTTACCTAATGAAGGTGTTCATGTCTTGTGTTTAGTCGCTACCCCAGTAAAGCCAGTGAGCACTAATTTATGGCCAGCAATTAACAATAATGTTCATTTGACTAAATTTAGAAACGGTTAACATCAAAATATTATATGGTTGGAGACTTTTTAGCACTAAGACTTTGCATTTATGCAAATGTTCAGGCTTTCCCACAACCTTTACTTTGTGTGTTTAATGTTGTTCATTTATCAATATTATATTACTAAACCAAACATACTTGCATCATGTTTGGTTTTGTTTTTTTCTGGTACTTTTTTAACTCCACTCTCTCAGATTTTCATGGCACAGTTTCACAAACTCCTGCTGTCCTTGGACTCTTGACAACCTTTCAGAGCCCACTAGATAAACTCCTAGGTTTATGGATCTAAACAAGATGTTTTTCTTCCTGAGAAGTTTCCTGAAGTTTTCACTGGCCACTGACACCGTGTGTGCAGGATATCTTATTACATCAATATTGAGTGAATAAAACTTTTTAAGACAGGAAAAAATACGTTTCTTCACAAGTTTGGAAGGACAACCACCTCAGCCAACTGACAGTTTTCTTCTTTACTCTACACCAATATATATTTATATATATGTGACACACTCACACACAAAACAGACTAAGACTAGATAAAATCAGTTTTTGTCATCATGGAGAAACTCCCAGACAGCTATAGAAGATGCACTGAAGACTTGTTCTGCTGTAGCCAGGAAGTGAATGCCAAGATAAATTTGTTCCCACTTTGTGGCAGACTCGCTGTGAATCTGGTGTGCAGTCCCAGCCTAGAAAATACACATAGCTAGATACATCATTTCACATTTTTCAGCAGCAGAACCAAAATAATTACTTTTGGCCTATAAGTGCGTGTGTTCCAAATATCCTTTTGAAAAATGCCGTATCACTTCCCGTTGCCCTACTTATGTAGAGTGGTCCTGAAAAGCAAAGGGACAGAACACTTGTTTTCTCTCTCCAGTGTTTAGGAAAGTATGTCAGAACGTAAACTGTTTTGCAGGAACTGTCTTGCCCATCCTCAGCACACTTTCCTTTGTAGCATCAGCCTAGTGGGTTCATGGATTTGCAAAACAAAGATAAGCTGTAAATATAAAAGCACACAAACAGAAAGAGGAAATGAAACATAAACACAAACTTGTATCCAACAAAAAGAATCTCCCTAATCCATAATAAAACCATGCACAAAACGTTGTGCTTGATGAACCAAAGTCAAGAAAAGCAGTCCAAAAACATCAACATGAAATATTTCTGAGGTCACTTTTCAGCAATGAATTTGTTTTTAGTTGCTATGCACAAAGCTGCTGTTTTATGTTTAGAGGATGTGAGTGCAAAGGATACTCAACTTATACTCAGGAAATGTCTTTGTACAATGGGAAATGACTGGCTAGACTTGATTTCATTTCATTTTAGGGAGGCGTAATGTCACTTTAGCAGTGGATTCAGAAAGACAATTGATTTGCAGTCTGCAGGCAACAATATCAAACTTAACGCATTTTTAACTTTGCAAATAAAAAACTGAAGTGGGTGGGCCCATGGAGTTTCCAGATTGCATTTCTGCTTTATTGCTTAAGTGTCTCAAGAACCTTGCAGGCCATCTGTGGAAAACTGATTGATTGATTGATTGATTAGACATAACTTATAAAGATAAACACCTGTATACAATCCCTCAACCCCACCCGCTATCCTCAAAAAGCAACAAAAACAAGTCAATCACGAAACTGTGAAAGTATAGAACCACCAGGACATTTTCTATTATGTTTTCACTTTATTTGAGGATGGAGGTTACTTTTTGTTCCGAGGTAAGGTCGGTAGTGACTCGTCTATCACAGTAGGAGTGCCCTGCTTTATTGCCTCTTTTAGCCTAAATGGGACCATAATCCACAAAGAGAACATTATGCTGTATCAGTACTGTGTCAAATTAGACTTAAAACAGTTGAACCTATTAGGAAAATGTTTACTGAGGTTAGTAATGAAATAAAATGTAGTTTTGTTTTCTAAAAGACTTCTATACCACTGGACCAGTGGTTCTTAACCTGGGTTCGATCGAACCCTAGGGGTTCAGTGAGTCGATCTCAGGGGTTCGGCAGAGCCTCCGCCGTGACATGCACGGCTCATTTTGTGCACCAGTAAAAAAACATATGTCTTGAATTTGAAAAAAATCATATTTTATTTTTCACTAAAGAGGGGTTCAGTGACTGCGCATATGAAACTGTTGGGGTTCGGTACCTCCAACAAGGTTAAGAACCACTGCACTGGACAGAGGAATCGCCCCCTTCTGCCCAGCAGAAATAATGCAGGTTTCAGGGACTTTACATTTGCTTCACTTTTTAGACACTGGAGGCTCTATTATTTTAATTTTTTTTAAGCATCATGATCCATTTCCCTTCTCAGATGAAGACTGTCACTCAAGGTAATCCACAAACTATGGTAAGTGAGTTATGTTTCTCATGTGTTGTCCCAATTTCATGCAAAAAAAAAAGGCTATAAACATGAATTTGTGCACTATAACCATTTAACATTTATTCCACTCATGCTTCTGATTTATAACAGATAATTTTTGACAAGGACATAATAATGTCACCATTATGACTATTATCTATCAACATTATCAAAAAAGACACATTTTTCAAGAGAGCATTGGTAAAGTGCAATTCAGTGCGAGTTAACAGAAGCTACAGCATAATTAATTTAAACGCATAAGGCTTGGATAAATTAGTCAAGAGTGAAGGGAAGCATAAGACCCGATAATTTGGTATAACTTGTATAACTTAAGGCAGCAGTTTTTGTTTTGTTTTAGTATTTTTGTTTTTGAATCTGCATATGAAGTCCTCACATTCTCCCTGTGTTTTCCATACAACTTAGCGTAATTATCAAAGTGATTTTGACCTTTTGTTTATACACACACACACATATATATATATACACACGTTCAGGAAGCAAAACTGATTGCTAAATTTACTTCTGATGAATAAACATAGTTTCTAGGAGACACAATAGTGCTTAAAAATAACTCAGAAGATAGCTGCAGCATACTTTGGATTTAAAAACATACATACTTAGTTGTCAAGGAGCAAAGGTGGTGATATCAGTCACACTGAAACTCCAGAGGATTGCATGTGGTCTGATTAGCCCTTGCAGTCCTGCATTAGGCATTTGTATTCCTTATATAACTGTATTATGTAAATAAATAGCTGTTGGTGAGATGACGTGTTTGCTCAGCGGGCTTGTATGAATGACAAGGCCTCCACACCCACACTTGTTTACTGGATGAGATGGTTTGGTGGTTATTATAACAAATCATTAATAGCTGTGGGAGTTTTGAGCATCATTCATTCTCTCAGGCTTTCTGTCTGTTCCTCGTTGTGTTTCACAAACACAAACATGCACAAAAATGTCGTTAATTGAGAAAGCTGTAGTTAGTTTGATTGGCAGTGAAAGAAAGGAAGAGTGGGAGCAAGGAAGAGAGAGTGAGACAGCAGCAGAGTATTCTCCCAGTTTGCTGCGTAAGGCCCGGGTGAAAACCTAATTACTTCTGTCTGTGGGAGATGGACGCGTTTGGCTCGTCAGCAGAGAGCAGCCGGAGATTTAGGGGCTTCGATGGCACTCTGCGGCATGGCCGCAGGGCATTCTGGGAAAGCTGCACCTGTCAGAGGACCACTGACAGCTTGTCCTGCTCTTGTTATACAGCCAAGCGTGATCCCTCCCATTAGCAGGCCAATGACACAGTTGACTTGCTGTCTACGGGAGGGCAGGGGACCTGAGGGGAAGGCTCTTTACCAGCCATAATGATCCTGTTTGGTGCATTAAAACTGTTGCTATGACCTGGTTTACACTGCGAGCTATCACACAGCAACAAGATCTCTTAAAGCTACAGTGATATCTTTATACAGTGGAAAATATTATTAGGTAATGTGAAGGGGGTCACTCCTTACCTCATAGTATCACCCCAACAGAGCACTTTGCTCTCAGACTACTGGTTTAATTGTTGCTCCTACAATATTTAACAGTATATTGTTAAATATTGTATTTAACAATATACTGTTAAAGGCCCTCAGTGAGGGCCTCTAACCCTCACTTGCCACTCTGCTGGAGACTTCTTCCTCTTAAAAAGGGAGTTCTTGCCTCCCACAGTCTCCAAGTGCTTTCTCGCAGAGGATCGCCTGATTGTTATCATTCTCTCCACGAAATTGTTCACCTAATCATACAAAGCACCTTGAGATAGATTTTGTTGTGAATTGGCACTATATATAAAACTGTGGCAAAATTTCAAGAGCAGAAAGATGATTTTAACAGTCTAGACGGCTGTAAAATTAGTTCGATTTGTTGTTGGTATTAGCAGTAGCAGATGGTTGTAATGAATGTATTTTTCCATTAATAAATGATTATCACGGGTCATATACATGGATATGTAGGTTTAGCATCTGAACACTCAGTAGAGGTTTAAAAGCATTGGTTTGTATTCCCTGAAGAAAATCAGATCACGTAAGTCCAGCAGCCCTTGAGCAAACCATTTCCCACTAACTGCTCCAGTGAAGCAGCTCAATGTCCAGCAGCTCAGCGGGCTGTGTTTTCTATCAGCCCTCTGCCTGCCTGCAGCTACTTGGACAGGTCATTTCTATAAACAAGAATTTGTCCTTTTGTTAAGTGCACCGTTAAATACATTTTTTAGAAAAAAATATTGATTTGTGTCTCTTGCCAGCTCCTCGCTCCGCTCAGGGCAGCAGGAAGCATCTGCTTCTGTACAGAAATTGTCTGTGTATCAGGAATGTGTAAGTGTAGCACATTAATTCTGGATAGATAATATTATTCGCCATTAGAAGTTAAAAAAAATTCAAAAGAGGGTGGAGATGGTCATCTGGAAATTCCCAGCACTCTGCATGTCTTTCCGTTCAGCCTGCCGAGTTTGGGAATGACCCAATTGTACAAACAGCAGGAGACTGTTTTTACACTAAGACAGCTGATTCCAGAGACGCCTCCTGACTCCACGGGTCACCCGCTGCTCTGTTTGTTGTGACAGCAGAGAGCTCCATAAGTCATGTTTCATCGCATGTGTGCTTGTGTGTGTCTGTGTATGCCTGTGCATGTGTGTAGGTGGGTCTGATTTATAAAAAGATGGTGTTTCATGAGTTCCTTTTCCCCTTTTTGTCGCTTTACATTAGCCAGATAAACATTCCTCGGCTGGTCTTATCTGCCAATGAGTCTATTCTCCCACCGAAATACTTGACATTCTCAGACAGACCTTCCCTCTTCGAATAGTGGAGGGTAGACTGATTACTGGCAGCCCACAGCAAACAGACTGCCATGTGAAATATGATGGTTATGTCATCCAGTGATATTTTTGGTTATTTAATGTCTCTAGAAAAAAACAAAAAGAAAATATTTTTCCATTGGTGCCATGTGGCTAAACAAATGTGCACCAAGGTTCTAAAATGTAATGAAAATTGCATATTTGTGTATATTTTTTTAATGTTTTCGTTCTCTTATTGACATAATTTGTGCGATAAGATAAGATAAGATAACCTTTATTAGTCCCACATGTGGGAAATTTGTTTTGTCACAGTGATGTAACTGAAAGTAGTTGTCAGATTCCCCTTTAAGGCTTTTACCAGCTTTGTTTTCTACAGTTTCTCAGTCATAAAGTCATTATGTTGTTATCTTTTCCTTTTTGTCCACAGTCTGCTGAGTTACAGATGGTAGGATGGCGATTGCTCGTACTGTCACGCTGACGTCTCATGCCTCTTGCGATGCAGTCATATAATAGAGGCATTATAAATCAGCCCACATACTTCACATACCACTAGGATGTGGTGGAGTGCTGGCAAAATGCTGGCTTCATTTGTTATGTATCACCATTTTAATACTTGTGACGGAGGACTCCTACATTCAGATGACCTCTCACTCTGCACTCATGTGACAAAGTGTTGTCAGAAAGACAAAAGCATGAATCCAAGTACGAATGCCATTCATTGGTATTATAGTTCCATTATACAATATAAAACACATTACTCATAAGCAAATGTATTAGGATAAATTTGATTAAAATGTTACTGAAAACAGCTGTTCACATGAGTTAAGTGGTGCATTAGAGCAACAATGCAACAAGGATATTTTCATTTAATCTGTTTTGTTGATTTATTCTGAGTTGTCAATTTAATGCAAGTAATTTTAATGTGGGCTTTTGTTGATGACATTTTGAATTAAGTGACATTTCGTTTTTGCAAATGAAACAAGAAAATTTGAACAGACCTTTTCTAGCAGCAATATGAGCATGAATTAAAAGCCTTTTTGTCACGGTTTCCCTTTATTTAGTTGCACTGTGATGTTATGGCAACTGTTGATTCAGAAATCTATAAATACCACATACTTCAGTATAAAGACTCCATCAGCAAGGCCAAACAAAGCTTCTACTCTGGTATGTCTGTGAAGGTTCTCAGTCATCCAGGTCATCGTAGTCAAAGGAGCTTGCAAAGAAAAGCGTCTGGACTTCTTTAAGTTACTTGAAGACGTTTCACTTCTCATCCGAGAAGCTTCTTCAGTTCTAAGGTCAAATGGTGGAGAGTCCCAGATATAAACCTAGTGGGAGTGTCCCCCCACAGAGGGACAAAAGGACCCCCTGATGATCCTCTAATCGCCTGAGCCAAGGTGTGAAACTGGGTGTGGGTCCCAATCAGCCAGAGTTTCGGGTGAGCTCATTGTGAAACCTGGCCCCACCTTATCATGCGAATTCCTGAGGTCAGATGGCCCAGGATGTGAGTGGGCGTTAAGGCGTCTGGGGAGGGAACTCAAAACTGGATTATAGATGGCAGAGAGTTGGTGTCGTAAACCACCGCCTCTGTTCAAAGATGGTCGCTCACAGTGGACATAGATGGCTTCTTTCACTCTTCTTTCAAACCATCTGTCCTCTCTGTCCAAAATGCGAACATTGGCATCCTCGAAAGAGTGTCCTTTATCCTTAAGATGCTTCTACTCTGGTATTATCAGTTCTTATGAGGGTAACGCAAGGACTCTGTTTTCAGTTCTCAACAAACTAATTCAACCCCCCAACGCTTTACCACCACACTTCTATTCCTCTGAAACCTGCAACTCCTTGATGCTGTTCTGGTCTACGAAAATCAATAACATCCACCGGCAACTCAGATCAAATGTTGTGTGTATGCCCTCTCCAGAACCTTTTCTCCTTTTTGAGCCATTTTCCACTTTTCATCTTCCTGATTTATCCGATATTTCCGAGTTCATATGTAAATCAAAGCCTGCCACATGTCATCTTGACCCCATGCCCACGGGGCTTGTGAAATCCTGCCTCTCTTCTTTACTCCCACTCATCTCTGCTATCATTCAGTCTTCTCTCACCACCGGTATCGTTCCCTCCTTATTCAAGACTGCTCTAGTCTCTCCTATACTGAAAAAACCTTCTTTAGATCCTAACAACTTTAACAACCTCCGTCCGATCTCCAATTTACCCTTCATTTCTAAGATACTCGAAAAAGTGGTTGCAGCTCAACTTCATTTACACCTGGTTAATAATAATATCTATGAGAGATTTCAATCTGGTTTTCGCTCATGTCACAGTACAGAAACTGCTTTACTTAAAGTCACTAACGATCTTCTGATCGGAGCTGACTCTGGTCTTCTCACCATTCTCGTCCTTTTAGATCTGAGTTCAGCCTTCGACACCATTTCTCACTCTGTACTTCTAAGCAGACTTTCCTCTCTCGGCATCTCTGACACACCCCTCGCCTGGTTTCAATCATATCTCCTCGACCGTTCCCAGTTTATTCAACTAAGATCATTCCGCTCTCGTCTATTCCCCGTCACTTCTGGTGTACCTCAAGGCTCAGTTTTAGGCCCTCTTCTCTTCATAATATACATCCTCCCTCTAGGTACCATTTTCCGCAAATTTGATCTTCAGTTTCACTGTTTTGCTGATGACACCCAGTTATATCTCTCTTGCAAACCTGATTCCTCCCTCCCACCCTCCTCCCTTTCAGAATATCTATCCGAGTTAAAATCCTGGTTTACCTCTAATTTTCTAAAGCTCAATGAGGATAAAACTGAGATTCTCCTTATTGGCACCAAATCCAACCTTTTGAAGGCAAACCATTTCTCACTCACCATCGATAACTCCACAGTTTTCCCTTCTCCTCAGGTTACGAGCCTTGGTGTCATCCTAAACAGTTCACTTTCCTATAAATCTCACATCAATAATCTCGCCCGTTCTACCTACTTCCATCTAACATTAACAGATTGCTTCCTTCTCTTTCCACCCAGTCTATGTCCATTCTTGTTCACAGTCTTGTTACCTCCCGTATTGACTACTGCAATTCTCTTCTGCATGGTCTCCCCCATAAATCCCTCCATAAGCTTCAACTGGTTCAGAACTCTGCTGCTCGCATTATCACCAGAACCCCCTCCTACCAGCACATCACCCCTGTTCTTCAGGAACTTCACTGGCTCCCTGTGAAATTCCGGATAATATTCAAACTTCTTCTGCTCACCTTCAAGGCCATTCATAACCTCGCTCCTCCTTACCTTTCTGACCTGTTAACCACTACCTGTTCTGCCCGTTCACTTCGATCTTCTTCTTCTATCCAGCTTGCTGTGCCTTCCTTCTGCCTCACCACCATGGGAAGCAGAGCTTTCAGCTGCTCTGCTCCCAGGCTGTGGAACTCTCTGCCCCCAGAAATAAGGAACATTGGTTCTCTCCCCCAGTTTAAATCCCAAGTCAAAACTCATCTGTTTAAATCTGCATATTCACTGTGAATCCACTGTTTGTTAATTTTATCTTGTGCTTTTGTTTTATTGTTCTTATTCTGCCATTGTTTTACTAAGTGTTTTATCCTATTGTAAAGTGTCCTTGGGTGACTTGAAAGGTGCTCATGAATAAAATTTATTATTATTATTATTATTATTATTATTATTATTATTATTATTATTATTATTATTATTATTATGGCAGTTTGTGTTTTCATCGAAATTTTCCTAATGCAAACCGATTAATTTTGATCCCTAAAACTAAGTAAAGCAAAATGAAACTAAAGAGCAAATTAAAATTAAACTCTAGCCAGAATTTAATTTTGGGTATATATATATATATATATATATATATATATATATATATATATACATATATATATATATATATATATATATATATATACATATATATATATATATATATATATATATATATATACATATATATATATATATATACATATATATATATATATATATATATATATATATTTTTTTTTTTTTTTTTTTTTTTTTTTTTTTTTAATTTATTTATTTATTTTATTTATTTATTTTTTTGAAAGGGTTGGAAACCAACCAGCCTGGGCACCAGTACCAGCTGTGACCTATTCCTCTACCACCCCTACTGCCTTGTGTGGACATAAACAAGAAACACTTCTAAATGTCAAAGAAGCTAAAGGACACTGGGTGCATATCTCAGAGGCAACAGTGACACTGACACAATGGCATGGCAATTTGATATTCTCATAATAAGTCACATCAGGTCCAATTGTTTTTACTTATACACATTTAAAAACAACAGGGGCTGACCCAGAGCACTTTCCACATGTATACAAAACCTAAAAAGGAAAACAGCTGAAAGGGGAAAAAAGAAAAAAAAAAGATACACAGTAAAAATATAATGTATTATGGCACTTGCTGTGGCAGAGCTCCTTTGCCTTTTTGTGCTTTTAACAATGTCTGTTTTGTATGCTGATTAGTATGTTCCACATTTTGATTTCCATCATGGATCCTTCGACTTTGTTCAGCTTTCCACCATCGCAGATTGAACTGGTGCTCCAGTCAGGCTCCAGCGCTAATTACAGCAGCTGGCTTAAAAGGGCTGTGATTTAGGGAGAGCAGTCTGCCCCGTGTCTCATTCTTGTTTGTTGCTAGTAGTAGTTGTTGCTTGTTGCCTGGCGCTTTGGTTCAAATTAAATGCACCTTTGTGGGCTTTGTGCTCCACATGACACGTAACACATTTGCTAAGTTGATTTCTGGTTCTGTTTGAGAGACTGGCCTCAAAACCATGCAGACCTGAGTCACATATCTTTCACATCGCACACAGATTCCACTCTGTCCACAGAGATTAGGTTTAACAGTGTTATAGCCGTTGTCTTTTTGCTTTGTTAGAACACATAGTAAGGAGCACATGATTAATTATATTCTTCTGAATGGTCAACTGTTGGAGGGGACTTTATGTGGGATGGCAGACTATTCGAGAGCCTGTGCACATTAACAGAGAAAGGTTTCTCAGTTATTGGGAGAACTGATGTGAATTATTGGGAGAATGACCTCAGTGATCTGCAGGCAAAATATAATTTATTATAGTCATGTGAAAAACAGCTTACACATGACTCTATATGAAAAACTAAGCACAGACCAGTAGCTTCAGTAGCTTGTAGAAACAAATTTGGTTGCAATAACTTGAAGAAGTCATTTTTCCTATGACTTCATCAGTCTCTAATCTGATATACAAAGGCGATCATAGTCAATTCAGTGACTGCAAGGCACCCAGGTCCAAATCAGCACCCCTCCACCACCATGCTTAACAGTTAGTATGAAGTATTTGTGCTGATATGTTGAGTTTAGTTTTAACCAAACATGTTGCTGTGCATTACGGACAAACGTCTCCACGTTTTTTTGGTTTATCCAGATGCAACTTTGCAAACCTAAGCTGTGCTGCCATACTCTATTCAGAGAGAAGATAGACCTTCCAAACAATCCACACGTGTTCAGTCTTTTTCTTAACTGTGCTGTCATTAACATGATAACTGAGACCTGAGGAGTCTGAGATGTAGGTTTGGGGTTTTTTAGTTTCTTTAAGCATTGCACACCCTTGCACAGTAAGGGGAATTTGCTGGGATGCTCACTCATGGGAAAATTGCACCATTGTGTTAACATATACCATCAAACTGCCAAAACCTCTGCTTTTATAACATATGTATCAAGTGCAATTGGTTAGCAGCACCTGAGTTACAGCTTAATTCCTATGGAAGTGTGTACTTTTTTCATATAGTTTTTCATAGAACTGCATATAGTCCTGTGGAAACCTTTTTGTATCACATGAATATCGATGATAAAATTGATATGATGTGGAGTGAATGCCTGGAAGTTTAAAAACAAATATTAGTTGTTTAAAATCTACTCTATATTACACTGTTAGCTAGTAAATCTTGAGGAAAGGAGTAGAATTTAATGGCTATGTTTTGAAGTATTTGCAGTCGACAAAGAGTGCAGCAATATACAGGGAGTTGCAGTATTTAATTCAATGGCAGCAGGTTGGTCGACTAATATATGATACCAAGAGGGAGCTTAGATTCACAGCCCCAAATGCCATGCCTTGATGAAATCGTGATGAAATCACTGTACATAACAGAAGAATATAAAAACTTTGATTTTTGACCTTGCAGCCATTCCCAAATGGAGGTGTTATGTGGCAGAGAATGAGAGCTGAGTGCAGTTCCTTCAATGCATGAATCATTGCCAAATGTAGATGGTCCAAGATGGATAAAGTTTTTTATCAGTGAAAAATTTCTTTTGTACTTACAGAATTTGATGTTCAGCTTGCTTGTGGTTTGCTTTGATTCATGGTATTTGGGCTTGCTTTGATTTACTTGTTCAATTTGTTCAAAAGATAAATAGGCCTAGATAAGGTCATATTTATCCAATCTAAAGAAGAAATTTGAGGAACACCTTGTTGTTCCATTGCTCATGGAGACCTACTTTTTACCAAGAGATGTGGGGGGTTTAACAGCTTCACCATCACTGCTCACATCCTCTCTCCCCCCTGCTTTCCCTGTTCTGATATAAGGTTCACAGGCCATATGTCCTGGTTTCGCTTCCTGCACAAACACACAGACTCACACTTGACATGCACGACACACACACAATTCACTCGCACACTCGCACGCATGCATACATATCACCCACAGGTCTCCAGAATACTTCACCAGATGGTGCTGAGGAACACGATGGATTTTCACTCCGCAGACTGCTCACTCACTCTGACTTCCAGGTTTTCTAGCACATTTCTGAGCTATTTAATAATAGCAGATTCAAATGAAAGGGTAAAATGGAAGAGGGAAGATTAATAACAAAAGAAAACATTATGGAAATATACTTAAAATATTTATCTAAAAGTAAAATGTAAGAAATTTGCACTCAAGTTCTACAATGGCAGATTAATGGTTACTTTGCACATACAATATTTTATATGTTGTACAAAAATGTATTGTGCATTTCTTTTACACAATGACAATAGATATAATGTAATGGCTCAATCCCACAACAATCAAAACAGGCAATCTTTTCAAGACTAGGAAGAAAGGATGGTTGCCTGGTAATTACACAAATTTGTTTTGGGAACCAAATATAAATGAGGTTGAATGTGAAGGAGATAAACATCACAATTAAATTTATAAATGAATGTGTTAACTGGAAAACACACATTACTTGAAATGCCATTTGCATCTGCAAAGAGCGAGAAAACACCAGGAAAGAAAACTTGCACACTACTCAGAAATAATGTCACAGCGGAGTGAAGCTGCTGTTGTGTTTGTCTAATTGAATAATTTAACAGATTAAAAGAAATTCTGAACTGTTTAGATCACATTATTCGGTTGAGTCTCTTCAATTTTCAGACACTTTGCTGCTTTTTATGCTGTAAGAAAACTTGCACAAGCTCAAGAAAAATTGGACGATGCATTGGATTCATATGGGCCCGTTTATATTAAGCAAAAGGTCTAAAATATCTATATATTTTCAAGAAATACATTAAAGAAAGAAAGAAAAATTTGAATATTTGTGTGATGTACGATGGAATTCAACAAAATCATTGTGGGAATCTGCTCTTTCGCTCACTCTGCTTCCATTTACTGCTCAGGATCCATTTTTAAGCTGCCCTCTGCATTTCCAGCAATGTGTACTGTATTACTTATATCACACATGTTTGTATGCATGGACAACCTCTCTGGTGTCCCTGCTACTACAGATAAGAGGGTTTTTAAAGCATTTGAGCTGGAAATCAAAATAAAAGTGGGGAAAAGAGTGGGTTTAGCATTTTTATGTTATGCTATGTATATGCAAACATTGTATTTATAAGTACTGTGTAAAAGTACAGTATATTCACAGTAGATTGAAATGTTATATTTCCATATAAGTATAGAAAGGAAAAAAATAAATAAAAAGCATTGCAGTATTGCAACACTGCTCAACAGCACCACTGGTGTCAACAAACAAAAAACTGTGCTTTAATATGCATTGATGGGCACAGGAATGAATCAGCTATCTGTTTATCATAGCCTAACACTAATTAAGTTTTTATTTTTTTTTATACTTATGTAAGTTTATTAAATGTTGCCAGCTTTTGAAAGTCCAGCCTCAAATTATGTTTATTGTGGCGGTTCCTATCAAAGGATCAAATGAAAACCTGAATGTCCTTTTGTGACATTAGCGGTTTTCCTTTTGCACTGAAGATATTTAGTCTGTATTCTGGTTGAACTGATGAACAACATCTATCATTCAAATTCATAGCTTGCTTGGCAATTTTTCAGCACTTCCACTGCTCAACATTCACACAGGCTCTGCCATCTGGGCACTCCGTGAGCGCTCTACAATTCAGCTTCAGGGAAGCGTTTCTCTCCTCTAACAAGAAGCAGCTTTTCACAATTTAACAAGAAGCAATCTTTATATAAGATGCGTCTCAAAGCCACTGTGTATGCACAACACAAAACGCCAGTGTCGGTGGCTGGTGCCACTGTCCAAGAGAAGATAAATATGTGATAGAAAAGCCCCTGCAGACACTCTGCATCTCTGAACACAGCATTGTTGATTTAAACTGTATACAAAGGAAACGTATTGTTGCGCAGCCAGATGGGTCCATGTAAATGATGGTACTGTACGTTGGACTACAATCATGGTACACATTGAACATGATTCTTAGGAATATATTGTACTTACTAAAGTAAAATATCACTTGCACCCTAAAAACACTTTTTCTCTTTTTTCTGTCCTGCACGCATGAAAGTGCAAGAATCTCGAGTCTGAGATTCAGATGTGTATGAACATACACAGATGGCCCGAGGTTAAATCCCTTTTTAATACCGAATGGTAATGAAAATATGCTGTGTGTTGTAAAAGAGCTCACTTTAAGCGACAAACCCACAAAGAATTTTCATTAACTTTCATCTTATAGTTTGTTTTGGTTTTAAGCCATAGTCACTGCAGGAGTCAGTCTCTTCGCTCAGCTTCCAGCTGCAGCATACAGCTATGTTCAGCAAACAAGCTGATTAACCCCACTGCATGCTCAGCACTGAGCCTCAGACATGGAAAACCTGGTGACAACCTAATGAACACAGCAAAAAATAGCTGCTGAAGAGCCACATTTTTTGGAAATCACAGAGTAAGAACAAAGCTCAAAGGAGATAAATACAGCTGGACACAAATACTATAGCTGATGAATGTCAATGTGCTTTGTGTCTGCTGTGTGCTGTTTCCTTAAAACAAACCTATCCTGCTTTTCCTCATTCTCTGCCATATGGTGTTACAACGATGGATTCTTATATTAAACCTTTCCTACATTTCAAATAATAAAGTCATTGAAGTAATCCCTGTTAGCCCAAAGTTCAGACTTCAGATTTCGCTAAACTTCTAGCTTGAACATTTTGTTTGCAAGAGGCAGCCAATTAGAAACCAGCTCAGAGGGAGAAGAGCTGAACTAATGTTTCAGTGAGTGGGTTTACTGCAAAGCTGCACTAAAGGCCAGTTTAGGATTTAAAAAAAAAATAAAAAAAATCCTCAAGTTTCAGTTTTGTTGTATTTTTTGTATTTTTATGTTTGTTATATTTCAGGACTGCAAGTCTGTAATCTTGTTCAGTTTTTTTTCTCAAATGATGTAAGATTTTCTAAACTGTAATGATTGCGATGTTGCTTATCCTTAGAGTTCAAAGTAGGCAGTATGCAGGCACAGATGTAAAGTTTTCTCACAGAGTAGGCGGCAGACTGGCGCAGTTATAGAGGAATGTAGCAGTTATAAAGATGAAAAAAATATATATCTGTGTGTCTTAAATTGCAGAGGCAAAGCAAGAGACGAGCAGGAGAGACATAGTTGTAGTAGAATAGTGAACTCACTGCACACCAGGACGGTTGATTGTGAGAGCACAGCATCCTCAGCACGTTTACATTTGTTTTGCAATTTTTAATTTGCTGAAGCTTCACAAACTGAAATAAACTCTATTTAGTTTCAAAAAGACATGAAGGGCACATCTCAAAGTCTGGCTTACGCAAGCCCAGCTGCACAGTATCACTGTGTTTAAAATTACTTTTATGACGAATGACACAGATTTAAATGCATGTGAATTGATATTTATTGATTATTACAATGCAAAAACTTCTCTTGTATAGTGTTAATTCTCTCTACTAGTTAGTAAATTTGTTTAATTTAGTGCAGCTATTTTGCAACAAATGCATTTAAGAAAATAGAATAAAAAAATAACAATAAGAAGAAGAAGGAATAGTAATTTTTTTGGTTATAAATTAATCTGGCTAGTTTTCTTATTAGAAAGTGTTATCATAAGGTCAAATTCAGCTCAGCATCACAGTCAGGAAAGAAAACCGTCGCTTTGGAGAGAAACTAAAGGAATGACAAATTTTCTTTTCTGAACAGAAACTTTTTGGGGTGTTACTTGGATGTAAAAAAAAAAAAAAATCAGCTCTTTGAATTAACGCTTGGTGGTTGTGGGCCCGTGTTGCACCAAAACAGAGTTAACAGTGAGTTTTCTGCTTCTTTCCCATTCATTATTTCCCCTGCACCAGCATTGGAGGAAGACAGGCTATGCTCTTTTTTTGTGTTCATTTTCCTCAGGTCATCAACAATGTCAATTCACAAGCTTTTAAATCTGTGTCAATCATCATATCTGCATAGATATTATGCTGCATTTACATAAAGGGTCCATAATAGCAAGAGGAAAAAAGTTCATGTCTGACTGGATAGCATTCCTGCAAAACACACTATTTCCAGCACCTGCTACAGCATAGAGCCCACTTTAGGCAATAATTGCATATTGGTTGTGAAGGGGAAGGAAGTGGCACGCTGTGAATCGCCACCTTTAAAGAGGTTGACAGAGCAATCTTCCCTGAAATGCATTGGAGGATCGCTAGAGCACGCTCAGAAAGGGAGAGAAGAGGAATACAGAGACAGATAGAAAGAAAATAGGTGAACAGCTTGTGAATGTTGCAGATTATTTGTGTTTTTCTCAAGGCATTAGAACCCTGTTCATATTGCACTTTCAAGTTACATTTGCTAATAATTTTACTAGCACATAAAAAACAAAACAAAAAACATGATGCATACTGTATTTGTGAATTTTGGGGGAGGGTTGCTGCAAAAATGAGATATGGGATTTATCCAACTCCATCGCTCAGAATGTGAAGATGTCAGAGTTTCAAAAAGAAAGCGTGCTGTCTCCAACTGTACGAAGCAAAAAAGTTCACCCTTAGAGCAAACAACAGAGTTTGGAGTTTCCACAGACAGCTGATCAGAACAGAAACCTTTAGTTTAAAGCATCACAGACTTGCTGACTTCAACATGAACTTTGAGTGCACAATGTTTTGCCAATAACTATTTTTGTTGTTTCTGGTCTGAATGAAAATGAAGATGGAACTCTCACTTTAAACCATTCAAGCAGTCATTTATGTAATTTTACCACTTGAGCATGAGATCAGCTTGCTGGACACCTTGTTTCCATGGCTCTCCTCTGAAGTCAGAGTCTATAAATTATCTTTCACTGACACTTTCTCACTTTATTAAATTGATTGGAGAAGGGCGATTTTACCAGAGACTGTATGCAAAACACAAATGTTGTCTGAAAACTGGAGCCAGTGTAGAAGTATCATGTTTAACAGCCATCAGGAGGAGACACCTCTGGCTGCAAAAAGAAGTAGATTGTATGATTGTCTATGAGATACTTCCCACTCACTAAGGTCTCAGTCAAATGTCATTTTCAAAGTAATTACTGCACCTTTAGCTTGCAGTGATGCCACTGGGAACATATGGAAATGCATTTTTTCAATTTATAAATTTATTTTAAGAAAAACCTTCTAAATTTGGACCACAATCCTAAACAAAGCAAATTGTTTAACAACCAGCCAGCAAGCCGTAGTCTCTTTGACTGAACACTTTTAAGTCAGTATATACTCTAAGTCAACAGACTCAGACAAAGCTTCTTCAAAATGTTCTGATACGATGCAGCATAACCTTCTAAGCAACAAAACAAATACTCAAGGTTCTTCTTCCTTATGTTATTGGTCTATTCCAGACATTACTGTTTTTTTATGACAACTTTATACTACTTTATTGCAGCAGTGATGCTCAAACAGCTGCCATATCACTGTGTGACAAAGTGGGTGAGAAGACCATTTGTCTATATTCTTAGTTAACATTCTTGTTTTGATTTAACCATATTTCATATGTAGTCTGCAATAGGCAAACATCTACTATCCCGGGTTTGTTTATGTTTTGCACTTTTACAGATTATATAATATAGCATCTTGGTTTAAATCAATTCCTACAAGTCTGTTAAGTTAACATGTTCTTTATTTCAACTGTTAATTTGTATTGTTTAGAACTTACCTTACCTACCTGTCTCCCAGAAACAAAAGGAGGAAATGTAGTTTTACTTCCTGCTTTATAGCTTCTGGGTTCATCTGAGGTCACAGGAAGAGACCAAATGCAGAAGGGGAAGAACTCTTATAATTTAATAAAGTTGATTTTAGAGGGTTTATGAAGAAATAGATTTATTGTTGTAATATGTATTGATTACACCACAGAGTTTATGTTGCCAATAAATAGGAGTAGTAGAGGTTTGAATATAATCACGTTCATCTTACCTACCTACTGAATGAAATAGTCCAGAGGAGAAATTGTTTGGTTAAGTCGACTATTTAAGCAGAAGAACTCAGGTGTTTGAGGAAAAAAGGTTCAGGTCAGTGTAGCTGTGTGCAGTTTGACCTTAATTTCCGTTGATTTAAGTTCAGTTATGTTTATTTGAACTGAGTTAATTTGGAGTTGAGTTTCTTTTTTATTTCTTTGTAAATATTGTTTGGGTCACAAAATGGTGAATAAATCACTTGCTACACTGGACAGCATCAGTCTCCTGCACTTCTTTGACCGCTTAAGTCAAGTCCTACCGCACACTGAATCTTTAAAAGCAGACGTTAGATTCTGTGGTTAGCAGGGGGTTTCAGGAAAGGTATTTTAATGAATGTTCAGTTAATAATTTAATTTTTTTTCTCGATGACCTCCTGGCAACACTTTCAAAACTCCCACAGCTCGTGGGTGGGTCACGACTTGAAAGAAAAAATCCTTAGTATTAACTTCAGCTCTGCGGGAAATGAGATGGGACTAATCTCATGTCTCCAGTTTACCTTAAATTACCTCCATATGGAAAACAGTAAAACAGATTTTGTTTTTGTTTGTCTAAATGTTTTTTTAATTTCCTTGCGTGACTTGCACTCTCTGAAAATAATTGTAGAAGGGTAATTGTACCTGTAAGGATTCAGGAACTAGTCCCTCAGGTAACCCTCTAACATATTGTGATTGTACTGTTTAGGGAGTGAAACTTATTTGTTGTTTTTCTAAAAAAAAACCAAACTTTAAGCTCTCTGGTGATAATTTTCTAATGGAAAAAAGCAATCATGTTTTTAAATGTGTAAAATGAGGTTTGCATTTGATTTATTTTGTATATTATAATCACTAGTCATTCATACGTCTCAAGGGGACTGACATTTATATAGCATATTTATAGCCACACTGATGACTCAAAGCTTTAGCTGTTTAACATTGCCAGCAGTGGCCAACTTACCAGTTACTCTAAAATGCAAATCTTTGGACTGTTTGAAAGAGGCCCCACAAAGTTTTGACTTTTTGCTGTGAGGTAAGCGTGCTAACTGCTGCGCCAACAGTAAAACCGCGAAAATCTATGAGTAAATCTCAAACTAACATGTTCCTCCTGCTGCTCGGAAACATCTTATTGTTCCTCAAGGATGTACACATAATAAGTGTTGGGGAGTAACGGAATACATGCACCGCCGTTACGTATTTAAAATACAAAATATGAGTAACTGTATTCCGTTACAGTTACCGTTTAAAAAGGTGGTATTTAGAATACAGTTACTTTGTTGAAATAAATGGATTACACGGCGGTACTTTCCTGTTTCATATTGTGGCGGGTCAGGCCTGTTTGGGTTTTGTTTGACAGCTACGTTCTGTTGTTCCAGGTGGCAGCTACGGTTGCCATGGTTACAGGGTGATGCTCTCTCTCTGCGTGTTTCCTGGGTGAGAGAGGCCTTTTTGTTGTTGTTGTGCTAAGCTAATAGGCAGAATGCTACAGGTATAGCTCTAAAGAATGTAGCCTCATGGGCAGTGTAGTCCGTGCTGCAGGGAGAATGGACTGCCATACACGTTATGTGTCTGTGAGCGAGGGAGGGAGAAAAAGGAAAAGTACGAGCTGTCATCGAGCAAAAACGGGAGCTGGAAGCATGTAAATATAATAATAACCACTGCAGCCAAGAAGAGTGTCTGACGAGCCCAGTTGTAAGTACGCTATTAAGACTCGACTGTACACCGTGTTCGTGTTTTCCTCCAAAAACAATAAGTTCCTTTGGAGCAGCCTTTCAACGCCTCTCTCTGTCTCTAGCAAGCAAAGTTGACCCAGACAACAAAGTAAAGCTATTTTTCGGCTATGAGCCCGACACAGAACCCACCATATTAGCCAGAGGTCCCTTTACTACGGTTCGGAGCCGCGGACCTTCAGTAACAGTAATAAATCACAGCAATAGTACATTCATGTAGTTGTAAACAGCATGATAATATATTAAGTAATCCAAAGTATTCAGAATACGTTACTCTCATTGAGTAACGTAACGGAATACGTTACAGAATACATTTCGGGGCATGTATTCTGTATTCTGTAATGGAATACATTTTAAAAGTAACCTTCCCAACACTGCACATAATTACTTTGAGGTTCACTCGTAAGTCCCATGCGCTACGTTCATTTTCACTGCTCTTGGAACTAAAACTGAGTTTATTGTGACTTTAAAGGTTGAATTAGCATAACAATGAACCGTTTATGATAAAGTGAGGTGTATTGCCAATAAAAAACACATTATTCACAAAAAACTGCAGGGCAACCAGGAATGATCAAAGTGTTGTGAGAAAAAGATCTGAAGAGAGCGTGGAAGAGAGACAGGCCGGGGGGATTTTTTTAACAGCAACTGCATTTGTGATTGATTTTCATTTCACGTTCCATCTCACACTCTCTTCTTGCAGGACTTTTGAAAGAGATTTTGGTTTACCCACAGTTTGATGACAGTCGTCACTGTCCCTGACTGTCACAGAACCAAGACCAGCTTCCATATAAAGAAATCCTCGTTTCACCCAAGCTTTCTTTTCTATTTTTTTTTTTCAAGCGGTGAGCATTTATGATGCATTTTATGGCTTCTATACACTTATTCATTTATGAGAATTTTTACTGCAGCACCACTTTTAACTTTATGCAAGTCAACCCTTTCTGCAAGGCACTGGTCATTAAGTCACCAAATTAGTCCATGTGGAAGAGAGAGAGGAAAAGTTCAGAGCCTCTGCTCAGAGTGCAGTGACCTTTGAACCTTGGCCATTGCACACTTGAGTGAGTGTGACTGTGTGTGACAGCGCGGGGTTAACCAGAGAATGCATGAAGTCTGCTGGTACCTTGGATAATTGAGCCATTTGTTGCAAGGTCACTGCAGAGCATATGCCCCTCCCACCAAAAAAAAACAACCATGTGTTATCTGTAGCCATGACCAAAGCAACCAAGCCAGGGTTTGATGGCATGTGTACAAAAATCATTTGTTTAAGTCATTTTTCATCTTTGACACAGAGTAATTTTTTTTGGAACAACACAGATGTTTTATATTTGTAGTGAAGGATTTATTGTCAACTTAGAATTATCATTTGGCCTAACATGCATACCTTTGACCGCAGGCCCAGGACCGTCTGGCTGTGAGACAACAGTGCTAACCACTGTGACACCACGAATGCTTTTCATTCAATTTTAATAAATGAGGAAACAGTAAAACCTCAAAATTCAAGAGTAAAATTCCTATTTTACCTTACTATGTTTTGTATTTGATGACATATAGACTCTCCACTGTTTTCTGGAAGAAAACCCACTATAGCTAAATATATATTTATTATAAGAAATATATATAGGAAATGTTACTTTTACAAATACACTTACCTACAGTTTGTTGTAGAAATCAAATAATCCTTTTTAATCTTATCAAAATGGCCACATTTGTAGTCACACAACCTTAAAAATGTGTTTTGTTTAGTTTTTTAGTGTCCTGTCCTTACATTGCAGGACTGGTCTCTAGGCCTCTGTGACCGACATCCTAGTCACAGTTTTCATATTCCTGTGTCACACCCCTCTCCACTTTAGATTCATCTATTTAAAGATGTGTTCTGCAGTTATGTAAAAGATCAGACAAACAGGAAAGTGTAAAGAGGAAAGCCGAGAGAAGCTTTGCTGTAATTGTCTTTATGGCGTCTGCAAACATAAACTGCAGTTTGAACAACCACTGTTAGGGTCATAAAATCCCACAGCGCAGCTCCTCTCCAAATACAGAAGGAAACTGAGTGAAAGTCAACAAATCCAAGGCAAACTTTGTTTAATTTCTTTAATTTCACAAAATCCTTTTTAATTAAGCCTTTTTTCCCAACTGACAGTCACAAACAAACAAACTGCGCTGTCTGTTTGCATTTACTTACAAAGGAATACAGTTTGCGCACAGATTTGGGAGTAAAGTGCCCATTGCACAAACCTGGCTCGTGTATTTGTCCGACTCGCAACTGCTCTCCAAGACTGCACCTAATGGCATTGAAGAAAGCTGCAGGAAACACCCAACAACGCGATTTTCTGTTAAAACTGTTCAGTTTTGCTGCTGTAGAGCCTCTGTGCTACACTAGGTTTCCCCTTTTTGTAAACATGTTGGTATTCTAACCACCACTGAAATAAATATCAAAAGGAAGCTTTTGAAATTAACATTTTACATTTCCACCATTTTTATTTTTTACGCAGCCTCGCAATTTGAAGTCTTCTTTTGTGTTTCCTGGCATGACTGCAAAAAAGAGGAAACAAATAGGCATTTCATTACTCAGGGCTGCATTGGATTCAGCTACTTGTCAACATAAACACTACAGCAATGACACTTCTGAGACTACATTGCACCGAGCTCTCCTTAAGGAATGGGTAGACACTATGGAGTTTAATTTGAATGCCTCCTGTTCCATCTGCAGGGAGAAAACTGCCATTCTAGAGGAATGCAATCTCAAGCAGCATGACTCCACTAAATATGCAGTGAAGAAACGATGGAATGACTTCAATGTCTTCAGTATATTTGAGTCATTTATTCTATTTGCTTCTCATATTTTGTACATAAAAAAACATTTATTATTAAATGAATCATTTAATAACCGTCTTTATCTCACCGAGTGCTCGGCGGTCATATTTAGAGCTAACGCCTCAGAATTCAGAACTGAGAAGGGGAAAAAAAGGATGGCTGTAGCTGTAGCTGTGGTGGTGGTTATGTAACAGAAGCACAACCAGATGATATTTTTAAACCCAGTCCTGTGCAGAGGTAGAGAAACAAACATCACACAGCTCACCCACCTCTATTGTCTCCTTCATCATATTTGTCATTAATGATGCACAAACTGTATGAGCTGTTTTACGGTGTTCGCAAGTCGATTTCCATGTCCCAGATTTCAGGAAATGACATGTAGGTATGTATTCCTGTTGTTTTTGAATAAATTAAGAATGAGGAGTTATGAATTTACAATGAAACGGAAACTGCAGTAATATCATCACCTCAGAGCAGCCGAGGTCCTTTTGGCAGGTTGGTGAAGATGGCGGTTAAATTAATTTATTCATTTTGATTAGCACCCTCCTTCTTTACATAATTAAATTGATTGGCTTCGTCATTTAGTTGTTTTGTTTAATTATTTGCTAGCATCATCCCAAATAGTCACAATAAGGCATAACAAACATAACATTAGAGATGACTTTATAAGGAAGCATTGCATGGTGCTCTTAGCTGCTAATATGCTAGCATGCTAACATGCTTCCAGTGGCAATGTTAATGGTAATTACTCACATTTAATGTGTCACCACACCATTGTTTTCCATTTAAAGCTTCAAAAGGTCATGGTTTGGAATGAAATTCCCCCTTTTGAAATGTTAAACCCCGTGTTAGAAAGCTCAATTTCTTAGCTTCCATGCTAACAAATTCTCCAATCCATTAAAGAAATCAGATAGTTTTCAATGAATCAAAGATTTTAGCCTGCTGGCAATTAGGGGATCAACAGAGTTATTACAGCTTGTGCATTTTCTGGAAACAATAAACATCAACAGAATCAGATTTAGCACTAATGTATATTTCCAGTCTGTGTTTACTGAATCACTCGAGCTGCTAATTATAAGCATCATTCAGACCTTACAAATTGATGTCCATGTTAAGCTCTTCTGTACTAACATCACCTGTCGTGTCAGATTTCTTGTTTATTGTGGGATTTTTCAGGGCCTTTAATTCTTACAAAGTGGATCTGGTAATCTGAGCCAAACTGCTTGTGTTTCTAGGTCAACTGTGAAGCATTGTTGAAGGAGCTACTGTGTTCAGATAGCAGCCATCATTCTGGAGAATTTGATGAAAATGATATACTTATATGGAAATATCTAAAAAAAAAAAAAAAAGTAACAAAAGAAAAAACTTCTGAATGCATTTTGTTTTTCTTATTTAAAATAATCCCTAAACTACAAACTCTAAAGGGTTGTGACAAAATGGTATAAGGACTGATTTATGTACCTGACAACCTTAATAACTGTGTGAATTTGAGGTAATGCTGACAGTGACGAAGAAAGAAACAGCCTGCAGGCAAAGGGAAAAAACAAGGGAAAACCTTTTCTTTTATGCAGGGTACACAGAGCTGGGAAGTTTATTGTGCCACTTCTAAACACACACACACACAGACCTACAGACACACACACACACCCTTAGATGGTCTCTGGAGACATAAATATTTCAGAGAGTTGTTGTTAGTTTCAGTCTGCTGGGCTGGACAAGCCCGTAGCAAAGGAGCATAAACCAGAGTAGATGCACACGAGTTCATGACCCATATAGATGAAATAAAGTCGATAAAAGCAATCTGGCTTAATGATTTTATGTTTTCTTGCATCAAAGGGAAGTCTTTTGGTGTAATATTAAAATTTAGGAAACAAACACAAAAGCTTAATATATCAGGACAGGTTGGTTCCTTTACGTGCCAACTTTTCCTTTTGCTATCTTCTGTGCTGAAGGTAGATTTTTCTCAGCTCTGCTTCAGTTTGACCTTTGACTCCAATTAAATCAATTAGCTTCATTAGCTTGGTGAAGATGCCAGATGTTCAGTCACAACAGCTTCAGTAATTATTCAGCTCAGTCTGTCCTTTACTTAAATACATTTTGCAGTAATTATTTTATCTTGGGTTTTTTTTTTTCTTATAAAAGCATATCCTTCTCATCGTTGTATGGTGTGAATATAAACTGAAGTTAAAAAACTTTCCACAAAATGTCAAAAATTTAATGCGAAGAACAAGAAAGAGCCAGGATGAGCTTAATAAATGTAAGATGGATGTTTCTGCAATGCAATCTGCGAGCCCTAGAGCATTATAACTGGAAAAGATTCAAAAGATGACATTTTAATTTCGTCCTCTTCTTCTTAGCAGACATACCGCAATTTCCACCTCAAAAAAATACCTAAGTATGCTACCAAGCTACTGACATATTTATCACCATATCCCTCTGATCTGAGGAACGCTGTGCTGTGAAACACAACATAATTTTCCGCTTTCAAATGTCATGCAGCTCAGTAGCCTTGAAACTGCCATGTGTGCTCCCTCGTTTTCTGAGGGGTCACTCATCTGAATCATGCAGTTTGCCTGTCAGCTGTTTGTGTATAAGCCTGAGGACAGTGAGCATGGAAGACTTGTCCAATCTGACAGAGAAAAAAGAAAAACTATATTCACCCCAAAAAGCTCTGGGCTCTTCTTTTTGTAATGTACCATCTTCACCATGTTTGCAGCAACCAAAGCAAGACACATTCCTCGATGCACTGAAAAAAATTCAATGGTGGACAGTGGTGCACACAATTGTTTTGCTTTGGCAGGAAATTAAACAACTGAGTTAAATCAACACAACTTATTCATATTCAATAAACCTGTGCATTTTATGTCAATAAATGGTAAATGGCCTGTATTTATATAGCGCTTTACTAGTCCCTAAGGACCCCAAAGTGCTTTACATATCCAGTCATCCACCCATTCACACACTGGTGATGGCAGCTACATTGTAGCCACAGCCACCCTGGGGCGCACTGACAGAGGCGAGGCTGCCGGACACTGGCGCCACCGGGCCCTCTGACCACCACCAGTAGGCAACTTGTGAAGTGTCTTGCCCAAGGACACAACGACCGAGACTGTTGGAGCCGGGGCTCGAACCGGCAACCTTCCAATTACAAGGCGAACTCCCAACTCTTGAGCCACGATCAATAAAACATGATTGAAACATGTTTAGATGAAGTAAGTTGAGCTCTTGGAATATTTTAGTCCTTCACGATTGTGTCACTTTAGTCCAACACTATTCAATAACTTTTACCCCAAAACGACTTGGTCACTTAAATACTACATGTTGTCCACATATTACATAATGTTCAACAAGTCTAGAGTCTGGTTAACATAAAAATCAAATGGATTTACAACAACTTCCATCCTCATATTTTTTTCTAGGTTGCAGGGGGGCTGGGGCATAACCAAGAAGTGATAGGGTAAGAAGCAGGGTACACCCTGGACAGCTCACCAGTCTATCACATAGAGACAAACAACCATTTACACTTATGGGTAATTTAGAGTCACCAATTAACCTAACTTTAACTGCATGACTTTTAACTGTAGAAGGAAACCAGAGTACTTAGGGGAACCTACTGCAAACTAGCCAGATTGTGGATTTGAACCCAGGACTTTGTTGCTGTGTGTGTGTAGTTGTCTGCCTCTTATAACTCCAGTGATTTTCCTACAGTTTGAAATCTCGTGTGATCGTGTGAATTTTGTGAGTCCAGGCAACTAACCACTCTTATTTTGTCATCTCAACAAGAACAAATTAAGTTGTTGAATTTCATACAGATCCTACATGATTTAATTACGTTCACGATAGAAACGTGAAATTATTTTGTTCAAAATTACAAGTTAGACTTTTGTAAATGTAGCAACCACCCACTTTCTTTTTTTCAGTGTGAATCCATTATTTGAAAGCAAGAAAGTAGTCTGATTAAAAAAAACTTTTTTTTGGAGGCTAAAAGCAGCAAAACTAAAAGAAAAAGAGTTGTTACATCTTATGCATTTTCTGGAAACAATAAACATCAACAGTATCAGATTTGGTGCTAATGCATAAGCATATTTCCAGTCTGTGTTTGCTATATCACTCAAGCTGCTAATTATCAACATCATTCAGACGTTACAAACGGATATCCATGTTAAGCTCTTCTGTATTAACGTTACCTGTCGGTGTCAGATTTCTTGTCTATTGTGAGATTATTCAGGGCCTTTCAGGGAAACTCACCTTTTGGAATTATTTCTTGCAAAGTGGATGTAGCAGCACACCTGTGCTGGTTACTATTAATGTAATAACATTACATTTTTCAGTACTGCAGTAATGTACTGTATTAAAGTCAGTTATTTCATTACAGTCACAGTTATGCTCTTAGTTCTTACAATGGTTCTTCAGTTATCTCGACACTGTGCAGATAGCTGTTTGTTTTCACTTTGTGTGCCAGGAAGAGGAAAATTGTGGCTTTGTACATCACTTCTGATGAGTGGAGATATGAACATTATTGATGTTATTTTGTGCACAGACACACAGGAAGCCTGAATATGTTTTCCAATTCTGTTCATAATTTTTATGGATAGAATTTCTGGCCGTAGCCAAGTGACGGAGTGAAAGAGTCTAAGTATCTCTGGGTCTTGTTCATGAGTGAGGGGAGAGGGGAGATCAACAGATGGATTGTTGCTGCTGCTGCAGTGATGCCGGACGTTGTAACAGTCCGTTGTGGTGAAGAGAGAGCTGAGCGTAAAACCACAGCTGTCGATTTACTGGTCGATCTATGTCCCTACCCTGAGCTATTGTCACGAGTTTTCGGTGAACAAAAGAACGAGATCGCGGGTACAAGCAAAAGAAACGAGCTTTCTCTGAAGGGTGGCTGGCCTCTCCCTTATAGATAAGGTGAGGAGTTGTTCCATCCAGGACCAGCGTCAGAGTAGAGCTGCTACTGCTCAACATTGCCAGTTGATGAGCCAGTTGAGGTTGTTTGGGCATCTCTCAAGGATGCCTGCACAGTGCCTCCTGGGTAAGGTGTCCGGGAATGTCTCACCCCCGGACAATCTGGAGGAGGTGGCTGGGGAGAGGGAGGTCTGGGCTTCTCTGCTTAAGCTGCTGTCTCCACGACACAGCCCTAGATAAACGGAAAGGGATGGAACAATAATAATAATAATAATAATAATAATAATAATAATAATAATACCTGAATTGGCCAGGTGGATGAGTTAAACAAACATCACATTCAGTTGTTATGAAGAGGGAAACTATCTATAGAGACCAAACCATTTTGTCACAGGGTTTATATATACTTTTTAATTACGTAGACTTGGTATTTTAACCCTTTCATGCATGAACTATGACAACCTAAATCTGGGTTTTTTCTCAAGTGTTTTTATTCATCTTTAGCATGAAAAAAAAAATTGAACTTTTAAAAGATGTACTTTTCAAAGAGTTTTTTACATGTCCACTTAGGTGGACAGCTGGCTGACCAGTGGGTGGCAGGGTATGGAGTGACACATCAGTGTCCAGTGTAGTGGTTTATGTGTAACACGGACACAAATACAAGAAAACAGCTTTTGAATAGTGTGTCAAAGGGTTGACAAGGAGTCTATGTGGACTGATTCACTTTTGGAGCCAACCCAAGTGTACATTAGAGGAACTGCAGGTATTTTCACATACGTGTCAGCTTCATTTTCCAGCTTTGAAGGATCTTCCTTATCTTTGACCTGCAGAGGGAAGATGGTAACAGGCTGATATCAAATGCTGTTTGCTAGATGCTGCATCAGGTAATTCAAGTGACTGAAATAAACCTCTCAACCTAGTTGTGATGTTGATACAGCATTTGTAATAACATTATTTGACAAATAACATAGGTTACTGTGCAGTTTTTTATTGAGAGCTGCATTTTGAAGAGTATCATTTGTTTTTTTAGCTTGGTGTAATATTTTGTATCTGTAGTATTTTGTATCTGTAGCATTTTGCTTGGCGCTAACTAGCAGGGACTGTCCCTGCTAGTTAGCGCTAGCAGTTTATCTGATAACTTTGGACTCCACCATCTTTTCCAAAGTTTGGTGTGTTTTGGATGAATTTTCAAGCAAATGAGTGATCTTCTCAAATTAAACAAGATATCAACAGGAATTGGCAAAACAATCCAGTGAACACATGTTGAAAACAACTTTTGGATGTAACGCAAACCAGATGTAACACAATGCTGGAGCTTTGTGAAAAACAGAATCTGACATACAATAATTGCAAAATGCATTTAGAACACATTTCAGTGAATGTATGATGAATTTGTATTTCTCCTCCTTAAACAGCCTGCTGATCTGAGGTCAGTAAGGCAAGTCTCTATTCAAAAACAATTCTAAAACCTTTTTGTACCCACAGTCTTACACTTAATAGCCCTGTTAGTTTGTATGTATCTTAACTTATTTATTTGTACAAATTAATCCTGTACTTCATATTAATTTAAGTCACATTTTTATGTTTTTATCTTTTAAGTTAAGCACATTCAGTTTACGTGAACTATAAAAATAAAATTGCCTCTGAGGACCGATATCAAAGACTGACAAAGGATTCTTTTTTTGTTGAGGCGAGCTGAGAATGATGCTGTTTCTTTTCTTCTTTTCACTCTTTATTGATAAGTCATTTTAGGGACTCGTATTACCAACAAAATGGTTTAAGTTAGATTGATTTTTCCCACTGAATTTTCTTGTCTGGTGCTACACAAAGACGTATTGTATAAAAGGAAAGATGAAAAGGAACACTCTTTTATGAATCGAGTGTGTGCCACCACCAATCATTTAAATGAAATATTATTCTATAAATAAATGGACACGCAAATTGGCTGCGAATGCTACCAAGGTACATGCCAGGTTTAATCTTTCCTCCTACAGCTTATAATCGCTCAAAGTAACAGAAATTGATCATGCATTCAAATTATTTCAGCAGTTTGTGACTCATGAGCACACACACACACACACAAAAGCACACACCCCGAATACTCTTGGAGTATCAGCGTTGCCCCATCCTGTGATTGCAAATTAGCGCTTACAGGCCTGTAGCTTCGGGTTCCATGATTGCCAATTATGTTTTACTCAGCCTCTATTCAGAGACTGAGTGGAGTGCTGTTGCATGAGTTATCACGGTCAGCATCCTCATTGTTCATTATTGCCACATTATCATTCTGGGTGGTGAAGTATTGATTTTGCTTGTCATTGTATAGAAATCATGGCCATAAATATTACACAGTATTTGTTCTGCAGGGACGTGTACGGGCATTTTGAGAGGTGGTGGCTGAAATTTTAAAAAGGGCCCCCCTGCCCCAGTAGTAATTTCTATTGTCCTCATTCTGGTGTCAGTCATAATTCAGCAAACAAAATACCCTGCCAGCGCACACACATTTATCTCTCATATGTATGCACACACACACATTCACATTTTCTGCTGTAGTACTGATGTATTTAAATATTTTACACTGCAGACATTTTGTAATTGTGATGCTTACATTTTCAGACACATCTGGTGGAGTTTTTCTCTCTGTTTAACATTGTTTAATATTTAAAGAATCATTAAATAGCCTTTAACCTGCCTGTTCCCTAGTATAGAATCCAATTGTGTGTATTCAGGGCTAATGAGTGGTTAAACCAAAGAGAGCATTGCTATTTCCATTAGTGAGAACCCATTTGAATTGGATAATCCCCTGTTATGTACCACATATGAGAAAGGACAGGTTCTGACAATATCTGGACCAGATTCTCCTGACGTCCTCCCCCTGACACCATTTCGGTCAAACGTGCAAAACACCACAATAACCAGAATTTATAGATAAGCTGTTTCTCCAGAGAGGAAAAGACACAAAAACAGAAAATCAACGGACCACTCCAACTCAATTTTCTAAAGCAAACCTAACGCTCTCTAGCCAAGCCCCAATCACCAAACATGCGTCATCGTGTTCTTAATAACAAGGTGGAGAATAATCGTGAGTATACACAAAAGTGGGAACAATTATGGCAGCTCAAGTTGATCTGGCCTCCTGAGGACTATGGACTTGGACTGGTTGATATTTAGTTGACAGAAAGACAAAAAATAGCAGTAATTATCTGAATTTGGCTGTTCGTGGAGTGTGAATAGGAGCACAGTGTGAAAAAAAAACTGAATAAACGGCATGCAGCATAGCAGTTTTCCTAAGGGGAGGAGTGAGCTTGTAACTTGGCTCCTGCTGATACTGGAATGGCAGGCAGATTGGAGAGTACTAGTGTTTTGCACTCTCTTAGAACTACACACATTATCCTGACACCCACTGTGCATAAGAAAATATGTCTAAGCTACTTCAGGACTAAGGTTTACTTTGTAATATCTAAGGTGTGTAACTAAGATGTAACAAATTCTAGTGCCAGGTGACAATTTGCATTCCAAATTTTGACACAAACAAGTCTCCAGCTTTGAGGTACATCCTAAAGTTAGCATGCTAAAATACTCACAATGACAATGTCCTGTTGATATGATAGTGACAATATTAACCATTGTCACTGTCTAACATGATATTGTTGGCTTCATCATTCTGTCAAAGTATTAAAGGCTAAGATTGTGCACAATTGGCACCTATTGTACTTTTGTGTTTTTCTCAGGGCATCAAGTTGTTCATATACTTTATTCTTCCAAGCTGTGTGTTTTTTTCTTTGTTTTTTCAGACTCGTAGAGGAGCCCCCTGTCCACTGTCACTCTCAAGCTGAGATGAATCAGATCTTTCAGTGTGACATTACAGGAGTTGATGTGGAACACGTCCCAGTCAGCTTGGCTTTATTTGCAGCTTTATAATCTACAGGGTGTTTCACAATATCCAGTTTACCTGCTTTTGCTGTACAGTATTTTATACAAGAATCCATTTAATATATAAGTGACCTTAAAGAATATGACAAATGTTGCTTTAAAGCACATTTGGTGCTTTAGTATACATAAATATAAGATATATCTTTGACCTACTTTAGTGTGTGTAATTAAACTTTTTATAATCATGCTAAACTGCTGATTATTGTCATGCAAGAGTTTTGCATGTACATTTTAATGCAACCACATGCAGTGTTACTAAAACCAAAGCAGAGATTTACTGAGTGCTGTTTCTTTGTTTTGCTTTGCTTTTTCGGTCCATTAAATGATTTTTCCTTGGAATTAACAACTTAAAAGAAGCGGTGAACAAAAAGACTTAAAAGAAAAAGATAAATGGGCCAGAGTTCAGAAAAAATACAGCTTTTCTGTCATGCAACAACAAAAAAGGTTTTTACTATGGATTATAGCCATTGTGCCGAACAATTCTGATGAAATATTTATTTAATTACTGTGTTTGAAGTGGCTACCTTTGAATTTTGGACAGTGATGAACAATTATTTTTCAAAAAAGTTGTTTATAGATTAATGGAAAGCATCATTAGTTTCAGCCCTATAATCGCCCAAAGTGAGATGTAAAATGGAAAACCTGAGTCATTTATCTGCCTCCTGTCTTCTTCTTGTTTATTTGCTGAGGGGCAGCATTAGCAGACTGAGTATCATGTAAGGTAGATGAGTGTTTGTGATTACTCTGGAGGGGAGTTCAATATATGGATTTGCTTATCTCCTCTCTGCATCCACAGGGGGCACGTCCATGTTTCCTGCTCTGGGTGGTAACACCAACAACAGGCTATTTGAAAGAACAAAAAACTGAAGCAGCTGGTAGATGTAGAGAAAGTGTTTTGTTTCTCTAAAGATGGGATATTTCCTATACTTGTCAAGTATTTTTTTCCAAAACTGCCTTTATCTGGATGGAATAATCATTTTGTGTAAGAGATAAAGCTATGACAAAGATCATTTTCCAACAATATTCCAATGGATACAGCTAATGTATTTGTGGAACTTTGTGCTTTGTAGTTTTAGAGAACCTTTTCAGAGTTAAGCCTATTAATGTTTTTTAGTTATTCTTTAATAGTATACCTTCTAAGATGCTATCCATATGGCATCATGATCTCATCACTCTGTTTGTGTGCAATGTAGTCTGTTCAGATTAATCATTAATTCATTCACTTTTTTGGTTTTTGTTGGGAGAAAGCAATTGTTAAGACATTAAAGCCTTGAACCCGCAAAGCCCAAGCGGTGTCGCTGTGAGAATAGCACAGGTATACTCAGTGGATTCACAATGTCATGCCTCCTGCATTCACTAGTGAGTACAGTAGTAGTGACAACAGAATTATTACCTATTTTGCGCATCATTTGAAAACTGTCAAGTGTGAACAATGTCCTGACTTGATTGCCCCAACATCGTTTGGAGTTTGCCATCATACTGAGTCTACAGTTTTGACATCATCGCACCAATCATCAGTCCTCTTTTGCTTATCTGGTTCAGGGTTGCAGGGGTGCTGGAGCCTATGTTAGCTGCCACTGGGCAGCGCGTACCTTAGACAGGTCGCCCTATGGCTAATTCACTAGAAGTCAGCCAAAATGCACATCTTTGGACTGCAGGAGGAAACCAGCATTTCCGGAGAGAAACTGCACAGGAAGAACATGCTAACTCCACACAGGCAGATGGATTTAAACCCAGGGACTTCTTGCTGTGAGGTAACACTGGTGACCACCATACCACTGTGCTGCTGTGCCACCCACATCATCACACTTTGCATAATTATCCTCAGACTTTTTTGATTTTTACTTGTTTTGTGTCTGAATCTATATCATGTCTTGTTTTGCCTTATTTTAACCACCAATCCTAGCTCCTGTCTTTTTCTTCCTGTCTGTCTTGAACCCAGCCTTGAGCCTATCCCCAAGCAATCATTTCTGTAATACCTTACCATGAAGAAAAAGGCTGTTATGCGACTATAGAAAATTAAATCTGAAGTGGAACTTCACTTTAGCACGAGACTGAATTATCTTCATTTGAGCACAGTCAGCTTCAGCCGGCAACACACTGTCAGCTATTACAACCTACTGCAGCTACACCTCACAGTAAAAGTCCCTGAAGTTATTCTTCAGGGAGTGATAAATAAGTTGTGAGATCAGCAGCCTCCAGTTAGATCAAAAAGTATCAGCGTGAAAGCCCCATGTGCATCCCTGCTGGAAGGAAGAAAAAAACTTTTGGGAAACTCATTTCTGCTGCATCTTGATCGCTTACGGATTTCATTTCTAAAGTGGCTTATGTAACAAACAGAATTTCTTTGTGCAGCTTTGGTCGAAACACACACAAATCAGCTGGTTTTGCTCATCAGTGAATTTCTCGTGAATTATAAAACACATGCAGCCAAATTTGTTGTTTTGTTCACAAATCAAAAACAATCACTCAGAGACTAAAACGGGGAAGGTCTGCACACAGGTGAACTACAATTTAATCATTGGAGAATTCAGTCATTAAACTGGTTATTGTGTAGCCCTTTTCCATTTTGTCACATGCAGTGACTGAATATTTTGTCTTTGGTGTGAGCACACTCGGTCTTTTTTCCTGTCATTACTCTGGTGCTGCCAAATTTAGAAGTCTCATCAGAGTCAAAAGGAAGACCTAATTCTAAAGCACGCACCTGCCTTCTGCTCTCTAACAATGACAGCATCTGGTGTGTCAGCCATGAAGCAGGAAGTACATCACAGTTAATAGCTTTCTAATGAAAGGAAAAACCTGAGATTGATTATATATAGACGGTATAATGTAATTATAAAGACATTCTCATATACTCCCCAGATAAAGACCTTGGAGCCATAATTCAGCCAGGTATAAGGCATCGTTGATTTACTGTGAGTTCACAGCTAATCTTCTGCTCAGCATCAGTGGCTGCACTTCATTCATAAAAAGTGTGCAAATGTTGCAGTGTCCTTAATTAAAAAGCCTTAGGCAGAATCAAAGCAGGGTCATTTTTCTCATGTTCAAGTACAACTTTGCTATCTATCTATCTATCTATAAACAAAATACAGTTATTCATTTTTTTCAAGTAAGGTGCATATTTTATCTCTTTATAATTCAAACAACTTGGTGATCAACACAGTTAAATAACTCGGTGAGGGCCTTATACAATGTGAGAGAATTTTTTTTTTATATTTAAAACAATGATAAAAACAAATAAAAGTAAACATTGAAGTTAGTTAAAAACAGTAAATGTAAGACTGACATTGTGTAAGAGAAGAGATAAGTGCAGATTGCATGAACAAATAAGATATAAACTATAAATCAAAGAAAAGCATTAGGATCTTAACCTGACAGGAGTGCTCACCTGTCATAAAATGAAAGTGTTCAGACCTGTCTAGTATAATTAGCATCTCCACAACAGGAAGTACATTATATTGAAAAACTGGATTGGATATGAGCAGAACCAGTCTTTGTAATGACATTATTGGACCGGTTTGTACCGTTCGTTTTGGCCCCCGGGCCACATGTTTGACACCCTGGCTTTAAAGCGAAATAACTGTTCCATGAGAAAATAATTCATCTGCAGTTGTTATTCCGCTTTTATATTGAACCACCTGTTTGTACACAATGAATAGCGACCAAAGGTTGAAAACTACAAATCCCAAAAAGCTTTGCGCCACTCATTAGCGTGTGTTCTGCATGCAGTGGGGAGAAATGTAGAGTGTTAGGAGGCGGAGAGTCAGTCTGCTCACTGTGGAGCTGTGTAGGGGCAGCAGGAGGAGCCGACACCGACAGAAAGGAGCGATTCAAAGAAAGACGTGAACGTTGCTCAAATGCACAAAATTGGGCTTTGAATTACGCCGGGAGGAACGGTCGTGCGGTTTATCCGGAGCCTTTGGTTTGGACAGAAAGGGTGTAGACTACGGACACGGCAATCCCCTTTACCCCCCCTAAAACAGCGAGAGGAATCGGAAAGAGGTGAGAGGAAAACCGTTTGGGACTGTGAGACATTTAAAACTAGCGAAGACAGAGAAACGCTCCACAATTGGCTCAATTGAAGTTGAAGGAACAGTTCTGGTGGGCTGCAGGAACATGACCGGCTTCAGTTAGCCTTTATATGATTTTTTTCCCTTCTTAATAAATGCAGTTGTTCGCCGGTCTAGTCATTTTTTAAAAAGCCCCCATAGGTGTAAATTGTATCCCATTAGAAATGGGTGAGGTTTGTCTGCCATACAAAAGACTTGCGCTTCCTTTCCAGTCAGCTGAAGTGAATTTATGTCGTTTTCTCTGATGGATGTATTTTTTTTGTTTGTTTTTTTTGGTCGCCTTCCGTCTTAAGACAGCTAAGGTTTGATGTATTGAACACTTATTTGGAAGGCTTTGTGTTGACGGCAGGGAGCGCCTTAGAAAAACAGAAATGTGGAAATGCATAGCAGCCCGTGTAAACCCTTGTTATTTGGCAGTGTCACAAAGTAACCAGCAAGACTACGTGTGTGCGCGCGCACGTGTGCGTGTAAGCCTCTGGGTGTGTGTAAGCGTGTGATTTCTTGGCTGGGGAGACTGGGGAATATTTGCATTTGCTCCAGTATAGAAACAACAGCGATGATGAACAACTAAATAGGACGATGGTTAAAGTGCAGCTGGCCACCAAAGCGCCAGAATCTTCTCGGTGAGAGCTTCAATGGGCCTTTTTGCCCTCTAAAGTTTAATCATTGCTGCAAAACCTTAGAAAAGAGCTGTTATGTTACATTTACGCCCATGTTAACGACCTTTGTACGTGCAGGAAAGGGGGTCCTGTTACTTGGACTTTATTCCCCCTCACAGTTCAGGACGGATGTGGACTGTTTGGGATTTAAAGCCACATAGGAAGGAAGAGGGGATCAGTGGATAGACTAGAGAAACTGGACGAACCCCTGCCAAGAATTTAGTTGCAGGGCAGGCAGGCAGTGATGTGGGATGTGGAGGATGAAAGCACCGAAAAACCAGCTTGCCCACCTCTTGTAGCTCACTAAATAGAGTTCACTCTTCTTTGTAGGCTGGAAAATTTCTGTAAAAGTACTGTGCATGATGATAAATGGTGTCAAACTGCTTCAGCTTATATGGAGACTCTTTAGGGCAGTAGATGTGTAAATAAATTACGCACTTGTGCTTTCCACTGTCTGCTTCTAGGAAAGTAAAATATGTCTCATCATCTGCTTACTTGACTAATTAGGACATATTGATGATTTTTTTTAAATTTGTGTCTTCTCATTTTGTTTTTGTTTTCCAGGGAAGGAGGCAGGCTTAGTGTGTTATTGGAGAAAGCCATTCAGCGCTGGCAGTCTATTCCATGTTAATGTAATGGAAACACCCTTTTGGTCGGTGGCATCTGAAATGCATCAGTGGAAATATATCAGTAACTTCCATGGCTAATTCTATCAAGCAGCGGTGGCTTGAGTTTGCCAGTGGATGCACTCAAGAGCCGAGTGCCCTGCCATGCCCAGCGCCATGCTAAGGCAACACATTCATAATAGCAAGGAGCACTTAGTTCAACCAGTGGGGAAGCTATGGAAAAAGTTGGTGGAAAATCTATGGTTTAAACCTCAATTTTAAACTTCCTTTTTTCATTTTGACCTACATTTTCTCTAACGCTCCATAGCTCAGTTGCTTTCTCTGCCATCCACAGCGACTCTGCTTTTTTTCTCTACTTTTCACCCAGCTTGCCTTCACTCTCGCTGCTTCTTAAAACCAAGGACAGCTAAAGTGCATCCTTCTTTTGCACCTGACAAAATGGATGTTCGAATTTAAAGCCAGCCTTTGTTGGAGATGACAACGTGAAGGGGCGTAATGAAGGGAACCTGAAGAGGAGGAATAGGTGGAACAGCAGCACTAGATCAAAATGGCCCAAACCAGTTTGCTGAAAGGGAAGCGCTTTTACTGCCGGGAGTGGGTGTTCCATAAGATCCAGCATTGCCTCCAGGAGAAAACCAACAACCTCAGTGGAGTAATCAGCACTCCCAGTAAACAGCCCCCGTTGGCACCTGGTGGTAGTGCGTCCAACCCCGGCACCCTCACAGCAGGATCTGCAAAGTCGGGTAGCTCCTGGGGTGTGTTGCTGGTGGGAGGGCCAGGGAGTGGGAAAACTGCACTGTGTACAGAGCTGTTATGGCCCACATCAGCCCAGGGAACCCACCGCGGTCTACACCAGCAAAGCCTGGCTTTCCACTTCTGCCGGGCAGATGACTCGGACACGCTGTGCGTCGGCGGTTTCATCCGAGGTCTGGTGGCTCAGATTTGCCGCAGCGGGCTACTGCCAGGATATGAGGAAAAGGTGCGCGATCCAGCTGTGCAGAACACTTTGCAGCCTGGAGAGTGCGAGAGGAACCCCACAGAGGCTTTCAAGAGGTAAAGACACACCCACTTACACAGTTAAAGTATGACTGCAAGCAGATGATTTCACAGATTAGCACCTCTTTACAGTGAGACGGATAACTAATCCATGTCGACAGGACTTCATTCTTTGCTTAATCAATTAGTCAACATCTAAAAGCAAATTGTTGCCATTTGCAGCTTGCCTAATGTGACTATTATGTGTTTTTGGCAGCTTTTATCTCATTGTTAAACACTGGATGATTAGACATACACACCACCATCCTGTTTTTCAGTCTCTATCAGTTTTTTCCTGTTAATTTATTAAAAAAATAAACTGATGCAGTTTTATATCTTACTGAAACAGCTACCTATTGCAGCACTGCACAAAATTACCTGAGTTATGATTCCTTTTTGGAAAATATAAATCTTCCTATTAAGTGTTTCTTCATATCTTCTTGCAACTTTAAATTAAAAAAAAAAGAAATAGTAAAAAACTGTGTTTCAGGTAGTAATGGAAATCTAGGAATTTGGTTTGACTAGAAATGTAAAGTGCAGTCAGCCCATCCCCCCCCCGAACCTACCCTCTCCACCTCCTGACCCTGATGCACCTCCCCCCGTTTATTTTTTTTCCCTGCACACACTCATCACATAGCTCCGCCCCAGCAGCCTCTCCAGTTATTTCTTGTCATGGTTTTGCCTGTGCCCCCCCCGTGCGACATGCTGGGTGGGACTGTCCCTGCTTGTCTTTGGATTCAGGAAAGGTCAGATATTTTTAAGTTGTAGCTTAGCTCACGAGGTGAGAGACTCATGAGAAAGAAGCTTTGAAGTATCACTGACTCACCGACCTGGGTGCGCTGAACTGTGATTGTTAGGTTCACCTGGGTCAGTCCAACACTGTGCAAGATGATGAAGTGCACATGTAAGGCTGAAGTACAGTAGGCTTGTGGGATTCGAGCACCCTGCCCGGACATGTAACACGATCAAGATGGACTGTTATTGCAGACGGGGGCTTTAAACGGAGCGGCATGTGTGCGTTACTTGCACGACTTGTCTACACAGTATAGGTCAGGCCGTCTATGCAACACAGGCTGGAATGCAGCACTGTACACACACGCTCACGTTTCTCATCTGGCCATCTGGTGATGCTTATTGTACCATCTCAGCATCACACACAGGAAGAAAAGTAGGTCAAATGTTCAGTAAGGTAAATCATTTTTCAATTACTCACCAGAGTCAAGATCCTAACCCACTTTTTTTTTTTATTTTTTATTTTTAAGCCCACTCATTCCTAAGGGAATGCTTGTCTTGTCATCGTCTCGTAATCACAAGGCTTCCACGAATGATTCAGACTTCAGTTTGCCCCTCTGAGGTAAAGGACAGGTTATCATAGGAACATTGAAAAAGAGACTGAACCCAACAGGGACAGATTTTTCACTTCAGCTCTGCTCTGTGTCACTCTGAATGTTGAGGGCCTTTTGCGGACACTTGCACTTCACTGAACCCAGCCTCGTGAAGCAAATATTCTGTAATACTCGAGACCTCGGGCTTTAAATCTGCAGACAACAAAGACACAAGGCTTATTATCTCTGCCTGTTGTGTTCGTCAGCCACATAAACAGTTGAGTAAATGCCTTATCGCCATCTCAGGTGTAAAAGCATCCCAGGCGCTGTTGTACACAAAAATCTGAACAGATCCCCTGCTGATCGAGATGCTATCTGGATTCAGGAAGTCAAGATTGCATCTGGCATTGTCATTTAGAAAAGTTCAATGAGTAGTAATTAAATCAGGACTAACGTTTACACAGGGATTCACGTCTTGTTTTGATTCAACTACCTTTGGGTTCACATTTATTGCAATAAAAGTCACACAAGTTTCATTTAGTTAAGTCTTGTTTAACACAGTTTTTTTTGAGGAGCTGTTGACCCCCTCCTCCTCCTCCCCTGCCTTCCAGCTGTGATTTTAAACATTACCTAGTGAGTGGGTGCAAGAGGCCCTGCAAAATTCTTTGGCCTAGTCAAAGACAAACAAGTCAGTTTGTTGGTAGTAATCACCAGCACTGTGTTAATACAATGGGTTTACATGGGTTTACGTCCACTTACTTCCACTCCGATACCACAACTAACCAAAATTTGGACATTTTAATAAATCCCTGCAAATTTTTATGAACCTGAAGTTTCTCCCCATGTTGTAATCCTTAATTTCTGTGTTTTATTGCTGTCAGGTTACAAACAGATGTAGCATGAGCAGTGACTTTAATAATAAGAAGCAAATGTACTATTTAAATGAAGGATATCTTCAAAGTAGAGTTGATTTTTAAGTATCACTAGAACAATCTTGCATTTTAAGATGTGTCCTGTGGACATGATGATTAAATTAACAATAAATGTCAATCGAGTGAATAAACAGAATTAAAGCAAGTTCTTAAAATTTGCCTGATTATCTACTGATTCATTGATTGGATACTTATCTGTCGGTCCAGTATCTCTGCTAAAGGACAGATCAGTTCAGTTTTGATGTTAGTTCATGTTTACTAGATCAGATGTCAGCAGTGCATCCGTAAACCTGCGTGTGGAGCACGGAGAGTGCTAATGACGAAAGGTCAGGACTTTGGAGGCATTTCACGCTGGCACACAACAAGTTTTGTTCATTTCTTTGCAGTTGTTTGTAACTTTACCGATTCAACAGCAAACGGTGATTGGACGATGACGGAAAAGAGCAGTCGATGGAGGTTTTCCTTGTTTCCCTCGCTCTTAAGTCCAGTTTGCTCAATCAGATGAATTTCCATCTTAACCTGTCTGTCAACTGCTCTGTAAAGTTTGCAAAGGAGCAAGTGGTGAAACAGAGAGCAGTGGAGGCAATACGGGAAAGAGGCACAGAAAAGCAATAATTCAGAAATCTACATGGGAATTTATGCTATCAAGTTTCTCAGATCTTCTTTTTTTATTTTTTAATTTTTGTATGTTGGATAGACAAAAACATCTGAAATGCTTTTTCTGAGTTTTTTTGGCCTAAAATAATAGAAAGGAAATAACCCGAAGGTCAGTAAAAGGAAAATCTGTGGCCTTAATCGTAACATTAACAAAAAAATCCTTTATTAGATTGTGGTCATGACTTTAGTTCTTTTAGCCAGACTTTCTATAAAGTCTTTTTTTTTAATTCATGCCTGCATCAAAAGGCAGTTTCACCTTTTAATTTGCCCTTTGTGTGCTTCACGTCTGCCAGTGCCAGCGTGTGTCTTGTTCAGACAATAAACTTCATAAAATAAACTTTGGTACATTCACTGCTTGCCGTCAGAGCTATCTAAAGGCTTTGACACTTGAGTTGCAGTGTATCATCAAAGATTCGACTTCCAGACAAAGCCAAAGCACATTCCTCTGTCTTTATCGCTTCTTCTGTAGTCTGTGTCTTAGCGCTATCAAAGGCCACTGCCATGTTTTGACTGGAGTCTTCCCCTTTGAATCAGTTTGTGATTTTTAAACAACCAGTCAGCCTCCTGTCATCCAACATACGTCACTTTCTCCCTTCAGGACAAAAGAGCTGGCTTCGAATAGGTGGAATTAACTCAGTCGCGTTGGTCAAATGACAGGCAAAAGTTGCTCTTTTTTTTTTGTTTTTTTTCCCCTGATGGGACAAAGCAGGCTTTTAGTGTAGGTGTGACTTGTATGTGGATCTGTTGTAAGGCTATTCTCCGGTAAGCAGGAGTTAAGTTTGAATTGCTGCTGGATGAGTTTCTATTTTTATAGAAAGGGCACAGACTTCAGAAATGATGAATGACTGTGGCTTTAACTGGTGAAAAAGATTTGAACTTTCTTGGCAATGTTTTATTCCCTCAAGAATTGTCTGTGGAAGAAATTGATGATGCAGTTTTGAGATTTTCCTAAAAGATGGTTAGAAATGTTGATTTGCTGGCAGCTTCATCAGACGGTTCTTTGCTTGTTGCTTTGTTCCAAACAACTGTTGATCCTCCAGAATAGTCACATCAGTCAAAGCTAAAGAAAGATTAGATCAGCTGTTCTTGCCTCCGGTGAGATCATGAATATTGTTAAACCTTTTTTTCCCCCTAGTCATTTTTCTAGACGGTATTGCAACAATGGGATTTCCTTTTTAAGCATCTTGACATGTGACCGATTATGCCAGAGAGATAAATGTAGTGACGTTTGCAAAGGCCTCTGATCTGATTGTTACCTAAACAAGAGAAAGCTTTAAATAATATAAAATTAACGTAAAACTGTGACCTCACCCATATTGGTTGCCCGAGTCTGAAGTAAATCTAACCAAGCGGGAGCTCTGCGGTGTTTTTTTGTCTTTGTGTTGACTTTTTGACTGTTGCACGTTGGGCGGCCGTGCTTATTGGGGTTAAGGGACCTTAAATGAAAGCAGCTCGCTGGCTTTCATGTGGTGCACGGCTGTGGAAAACTCGCTGCCGATTAGGCCCACATTTTAGAAACCAAAAAAAGACTCCCAGTGTGACGCATCAGCTCCAGTAGAGCAGATGAGGAGAAATGGCAGCACTGGTGTGGCTGCACCGATGACTCAGCAATCTAATGCCAACGTCTGTCTCCACACCACCGGCTATGTGTGTACTTTTTGTTAGAGCTTATTTGTTTGTGGATATGTCTGCCTACGTGCTGCATGTGGGCATACAAAACTGATTCATGTAATTGTTACCCTCACACACTCACAGTCAGCATTGCTGCAAGTTTATACTCATTCATGAAGTGGAGCTCCTTTCTGATTGTTCATTTAGTCTACAGAATATTGGATAATTGTGGAAAATGTAAATCATGTTTGTAGAACCCAAGATGAAATCTCCATATGATCTCACAGTCTAAATAAAAGTCTCTAATTTATTAGGGCTTGGAACAGAGGAAAGCAGCAAATCCTAGCTTTTTGCAAAGCTAGACTTGCTGAATGTTTGCCTGACATATTACTGAAATGGTTAAAGCCCCTGAAAACTTGATGAAAAGATGATGAATCAGTTACAATTTGAAACTTTCAAATTAAATACAAGCAAACTTCTAAGACTTTCTAGTGTTTGAATGGTTTAAAGAAAAGGCTTAAAAAACTGGACTAGTCTTCTGTGGCTCATCCGGATTGTGTGGGTGTGTTTTAAACCCGTTTGATTGATATTGGTCTGGAAACCTAAGCAAACAATCCCACAACTGTCATCACATTTTGCTGCAGAACCCTGATTGGTAGAGATGAATATGAGATCACCTTTTTCCAGCAGAGTCCCACCCACTTGAATTCTAAGGAGCTTGGAAGAAAAGTGTCTGGACTTCTTTAAGTCTCCTTAAAGATGTTTCACCTCTCATCTGAGAAGCTTCTTCAGTTCTAAGAGCAGTTGGTGGAGAGTCCCAGTTTTTAAGCCCTACCACATGTGGGACCACCACATGTCCCAGTGGATACTGGACTACCTCACAGAATGTCCACAGTATGTGAGGACACAGGGCTGTGTCTCTGACATGCTGGTCTGCAGTACGGGGGCCCCACAGGGAACTGTGCTGGCACCGTTCCTCTTCACCCTCTACACTGCAGACTTCTCCATCAACTCCCCACACTGCCACCTACAGAAGTTCTCTGACGACTCTGCCATAGTCTGCCTCATCACAGGTGAGGACGACTCAGAGTACAGACAGTGGACTCTGGACTTTGTTGACTGGTGCAGAACCACCTGCTGATCAACGCCGGGAAAACCAAGGAGTTGGTGGTGGACTTCCGGAGACGCAGACCCACCACACTGACACCGGTGAACATCCAGGGAGTGGACATTGAGATAGTGGACTCTTATAGGTACCTGGGTGTTCACCTGAATAATAAACTGGACTGGGGCCACAACACTGATGCTCTTTACAGGAAGGGTCAGAGCAGACTCTACCTGCCGAGGCGGCTGAGGTCATTTGGAGTCCAGGGAGCGCTTTTAAAGACCTTCTATGACTCTGTGGTGGCATCTGTCATTTTTTACAGTGTTGTATGTTGGAGCAGCGGTTTATCGGCAGCTGAGAGGAAGAGGTTGGATAAACTCATCAGGAAGGCCAGCTCTGTTCTGGGATGCACCCTGGACCCAATGCAGTTGGTGGGAGACAGAAGGACTCTGGCCAAAATAACATCTCTGATGGACAGAGTCTCCAACCCCATGCATGTAAATGTTGCTGAACTGCAGAGCTCCTTCAGTGACAGACTGCTGCATCCTCGATGCATGAAGGAGCGTTTCCGCAGGTCCTTCCTCCCTGCAGCTGTCAGACTGTACAATCTGAACTGCTCCCAACAAACATAGATGTTTACATCAGCGCTGTAACTGCAATAAGTTAATTAACCGATTCGCACCACAACCTGGTTTGCCTCTTATCTGTAGTTATCTTTATTTAATTTAATAACTGTACAGTACTCTCTGTTTATAGTAACCATTGTTCTTAATGTAAATATGTAAGAAAAATTGTGTATGTTTCTGTTCTGTGTGCTGTTTGTTTGTATATGTGTCTTTTTGGCTGCTGTTACAACCAAATTTCCCCTTGTGGGACAATTAAAGGATTATTCTATTCTATTCTATTCTATTGGAGTGTCTTCAAGAAACTTAAAGAAGTCCAGATGCTTGTCTTTCCAAGCTCCTTAGCCTACGATGACCTTGACAGACACACCCACTTTCAACCCATCAAAACAACTAAGGACCAAAAACAAAGACAAATTTTGCTCATTGGAGCACTTCTCGGGCTTTAATCGAATATTGAGATTATTTTCAGAAAGCAGAAAGCTTCAGCATCACTCTGCTGCCCTTTGTTTCCAGAAATCTGTGAATCCAGGTAAAACCTCTGCTTGGAGGTTTACCTGTCAGTGCTGAAATCCTTCCCATTGTGTGTATTTGTGTGCTTAAGCTGCATGGACCCAGCTGTGGGTCTGTGTACATCTGTGTGTGAGGAGAGCAGGAGCACAGCAGAGTACTGGATGAGGACAAGAGGGAGGGAGGGGGGGGGGGGAAGGGGACCCATAAAGGATAAAATTTCAGATTCCTTTGACGGTATTGGATAGCTGGCCAGGAATGCACACCTCGTCTGGGTTGGGAAGAGCTCGGGGGGATTTGGAATAGTTATGGTATGAGGAGGTATGCATGGTGGCAACGAAAGAAGTGTGTTTACACTTTGTCAAATCATTAAACAGCATCATTATATAGATGCATAACGTTGAATGAGGAGATCCCGTTTTATTATAATTTACCAAGAAATTGGTCCATTTTGAACAACTACAATTGGAATTACTTTGGGTAATAAGTTGACTAATACTCTCACACAGTGAACACAGTGTAGTCATTGTGTGTGATCAGTCTCGTGAGATGCTTTCAAATAAAAAAATAAAAGTCATAAGACTCACATTTTAGTTAATCTAATCTTTATCACTTAGCAATGGTCTATTAAGAAGATTCTTTTCGGACTTGCCTTTGAAAGCTGTAGCTGTTTTTGCATGAAAGCAACTTGGATCTCTTTTCATATGCTTCTCACTTCCCCCTGACCAAGCAGTCTCCAACACACCATTTCTCGGTCAAGCAGGAGGCATTTGTCTGCTGAGGGATTCAGCGCAGAATTGATCGTGCAAATCCATTAAGACGAGATCAGATTCTTGCATTGTCCAGCAGGTTTAAAGAACCGCTGAAGAAAACACTTTTCAAATACTTACAGGGCTTTTCTAAAATGATTTTTGTTTTGTTACTTTTGTGTTATGTCAGATAATCTGCCTTCGATGCCAGGTTTATACACCTGTTTTGATGCCACAGGCTAAAGCGTGGCCTGAAGTGGAGCGTGGCTGAGATGTCAGAGCCCTTTTCCCAAATCCTGGGATACTTAAGACGTCAATATAGTAATAAATTTTTCTACCAATGGCACAAGCAGGTGCAGCTTTTCACGCTGTATGCCCACATTATAGCCTGGCATAAACCCCCACCTATTGCAAATGTGGTAAACACTATACAATGTTTAAAAAAATAATGCTGTCTCAAATTACTCTAAGTAAAAGAAGAAATACACCAGATCAGCTACAGTCTTAGAGTTGTCATTAAGCTGTCAAAAATGATACTCACATATTTTGTCATACTTTTTCTGTTATTGTTTTATGGTTGTCCATAAACTGCCTTTAAAAATCTTTTTTTATAGGGAATCTTTTAAAAAATATACATATAATTCAATTGAAAAATTAATAAATTAAGATGTAAAGGGTGGTGGTGGTGGTGGACACGAGTTCATCAAGAAGAGGAGTTGGGCCCTAACTAGGCTTTGTTTTGACTCTAAAGTCTGCCTCGCAATGGCAGCTGCCGGTTGTTGGCAGTCTGCTTCCACCTGGGGATGTCTGCGGGGGGCAGATGAGGCGAAGAGAGAGCCCCAGGCGGCAGTGGACTCAGATGCCTGCTTGAGACATGCTCAGCAGCCAGTGGGTGAATATTAGAGAGCTGGTGCAGACATCTGAAAGTTGGATTGGGTAAGAGACCCTGAACAGTTTGGAGACACTAAGGAACCAATAACCCACCTACAGCTTTAACTGTGAAACTTTGAGAGATTTACGTCCTGTAGATGCATCTTGTTGACCGAAGGCTCTCCGTCATCCTGGCTGAAGCTGCTCTAAGCAGCAAGTGAGTTTAGTGTGGGTTTAAATTTCTCTGCTGTAAAGGAAAGGTGTACGCTTGATTTGCTGCAAGTGCTTCATAGCAAAATTGAATGCAAGACAGTAATCATTTTCACATTATTCCCACTTCCATAATCATTCAAAGCAGAACTGATACTTAAATTATTTGGTCACCCAGCCCCAGGTCCACCTGCAGTTCTGGCAGTAGTCATGTCTGTCTGGTTGTGGATGGAAATATTTGTCAGCAGTTGATCCCTTTTAGTTGTGATGGTTGGAGCCTTTGTGGATTGGGGTTTTCAGTTAAGATGCTAGTTACCCTTAGATTTAGACAAGGTCACACTTCCACAGTTAGCCCATTCCTCCACCTGACAAAAATAATGTCTCTCTTCTGAAAGGCTGTTGAACTCTCACCTTTTTCCTTCTGAAAGTAACACTGGAAATTGAATGCTCACTAAGAATTTGTTGGGAGGAGTGCATTCACATGAATGCCAAGGTTTTCTAGCTGAATATTGGATTGTGAGGCGATAAGGTTGTTTGCTATTCTTGACAGTGGTTTATTTGCTGTGGTTGATGAGTGTAAAATTTCAGTTTCTGTTATTTGATGTGGTATTATTTTCTATTTTAGATAAATTAGTCCTGAACACGTTGATAATTTGTAAGAAATCTGTTTAATATATTTACAGGATGTAAACACAATCTTAGAGGCTTTACAGTCAGGTATCTCTATTTAGATGACATGTTTACTGTTTTTTTCTAAGAGACAACTCAAATGTCTTTTTGCTGATTAGGCAGCACTAAATGTACCATACTGGTGCACTTAGTACAACATACTGGTGGCTTTGTCAGGCTAGACATGAACAGAGTGGTGCGTTTTAAGCAAAATGTTTGTGTGGGTGTGCTAATGTGGTTCACCATGACATTATTTGAAAAGTCAAAGGATCACCGAAGTTAATAGCAGCCATCTTAGTTGGCTTTTTACTCCAAACCGGAAATGTCAACCTCAAAGTGGTGTTGGAGTAAAAGTGAAGGGATCACCGATGTCAACAGACTGTGTCCTTTGGGGACCTGGAATGGCAATCCATCAAGAAGTAATTTAAATACCCAAGTCAGGAGCAAAGTGGTGGGATAAATAATAAATTGTCATAATTTTTTTTATTGAAATTATAAATCTATTATAATTCAGCCCTGTCCAGGAAACAACATACAGTCCTGCAGAGTCTTGTGAAAACTAAATATATCCTTACTCTCTTAATTCCTATAGAATCAGTAAGTAGTAGCCACGTGCTGATAATCAAATGGACTCGATTACTTGATCATCAGCGTGTGTGATGTTGTGCCATTTACAGATCAGGAGAGTTCAGATGTGTCTTAGCACAATGCCACAATCTTCCCAGGAGGGGATGTCCCCAACAAATTTATCTAAAGGTTGGACTATGCAGTCCAAACTTATGGTAAACCCCAAAAGCATTGGGTCTCACAGACTACAGGCCTCAATTGGCATATTAAAAGTTCACCACGGCACGATTAGAAATTGAGTCAACAAGGATGGCTTGCTTGTAAAGGTTGTCAAGCGAAGGCCTCTTTTCTCAAAAAACAGCATAGCAGCACAGTTAAGGCTTGCAAAGCTGGATCTGAACAAACTAATAGACCGCTGTGTCCTTTGGAGAGATGAGACCAAAGTGGAGATGTCTGAATTTAAGGCAAAGCACCACTTTGGCAAAAACCAAACGCTTACTGTCATCTCGGTTGTTGGCAACTGCAACTGACAAAGGCTATCTCATGTCATCATTATTGGCTTAAACTTCTCATACCACCTGTCAAGCATGGTGGCCGAGGGGCAGCGAAATTGGTGATGGGCTTTTTTTGCGGAGTTGATCATGAACTGTCTCGTAGCTAAAAAGAACTGCGATTAAATGCCTGTGAACCTCAACGGACAGAAGAAATGTTGTAATGAAGAGAATTCCTCCACCACGACATAAGAGACTGATAAGTCATTCAGAAAATGAGGAGAATAAGTTATTGATGCGAAATGAGGTTCTGCAAGTTATTGAATCATGGGCCGTACTTGCTTCTTACAAGCTCATAGAGAACGAGAAGTGTGTGCAGAGTAGCTTTATGTCAGGGGGGATGTTAATAAAATGGTGCCGTTAATCAGAAAAATGTCATGTTTTAAGCTCATATTCCACTTCAACAAAATACAGTTGTTTGAGTTTCATAGGGATTTTTTTAACATCACCTAATTCTCCACTCAGTCATTTTGAACAAATGATTATCATGTCCATTTCAGTATTTTTGAAAAGCAACTAATTTTCTGCTGCAAGGTTGACATCCTCAGAGGATTATCTGTCTAATGAAAACTCAACTCAAATTAATGTAAGTATGCCTGTCCAAAGCTTACATAAGTGCTGTTCTGCTCCTGTGTAACCACTCTGGATCAGACCACGTTTTTTTGTTTTTGTTAAAGCTTAAAAGTCCAGCTTTTTTTAGTGCATAAATGTTTTCCCAAAGTCTGTAATAAACCCATAGAATTGCAATTTATGTCCAATCAGATGAAACTGGAGTTGGATGATAACAGATTGAGCAGGAAACAAGACCATATGGTCGATCCCAACATAATGGGAAGAATACAGTTAAAGTGTGTGAGCCTCTTTGTTCAGAACATTTTGCCCACAGCACCAGTCACTCTTATTGTTCTTGTCAGTGTGATTACTTTCGACGGGATGATTGCAGTAATATAATTCATAATGTACGAATCGCAAAGGAAACTGTGAGCAAACGATCTGCAAGATAGTCGTCCCTTTCAGTTTGGATGAGCCGGTGTATGAGTCAGCTGTTGTCATTGAGCTCTGTGGTATTAAATTGTCTTGACTTTGCAAAGATGCTGAGCAGGCTTCCTCCAAATTGACTCAATACTAAATGAAGACTGAGGGGTTTTTTTGCTTTTTTTTTTTTTTTTTTAATGCAAAGGCCTCGCTTCAACTTTTGTCTTTTTAAGCCATTATGGAGGAAAGCTTTGTCGGTATCTCTCCGTGTTGTGATCTGTCTGAAGCTAAGAGCTAAACTCACCTGCTGGTTATTCTTCAAGGCCATGCATGGATCTTATTTTTGCTGTTTTCTAATCATAGTTTTGGTGTGCATACAGTGTGTGGGTATGGGCTAGCTCTCTAAAATGAGCTGCGTAAATTTACAAGGCACTGGCTCGGTGCCCAGCGCTGCCTTGTCGCCCCAGACGTCTTCACTGAACGTTTCACTGGAAGCTTCGCTTTGACCATTGTGGTGGGAGTGACGGCTGCCGCGGTCGTGAATACAACATGACAGATGGTGACTGCGTTAGGTGCATTTCACATCCCCCTCTTCTACTTTTTCTTTTCCTTTTTGCTCTAGACTTAAATGGCAATTGGCATTGGGTTGGGCATATGTTAAGGATTTGAACAAGAACTAAAAGGTTGGTGCAAAAGTCAGAGACCACCATGTGAAGCTTAAATGCTTTTGGTTTTCTGGTTCAGGTATGCTGCAGGTTTGTCTGGCAAACTAAATCAGCTTTTCCTGAGCTGATTTTCTCTCCATGTCCCACATCCCGCTAAGTTTCCTTTGTCTGCAGTCCTTGTCTTTTGACTCTTTGACAGCCCGAAAGTAGCTGAATAGTGAGAGAAGAATGGCTCTTTGTTTCGACCGCTTGCTGTCGCTGTGGATTTGATTGTCTCAGTAGGCAACATGGCCTCAAACATGACTATTCACACACTCACACACACAGTCACCCCTGTGGATGGACATTCCTTTTGGAAGGGCTCCCAGATGGCACTGCAGGTTCTGTGCGGGCTGCGACCATAAGAAGGAGTGATTGACTGTGTTTCTCAAAGGCTGAGCAGCATCACACTGGAGTGTGAAGGTTATAAAACCATAACTCTGTTTTTTTTTTTGTTGTTTGTTTGTTTGTTTGTTTTTTTTGCTGTTGAGAGTTCAGGTTTCTCTGTAACGTCTTCAACAAAAGTTGAAGCTTCACAGAAACATGTATAACTATTGGTTGTTGACTTTGGACGGATTTCATCTGGTACTGAAATGACCGATTAAAAGAGAACAAACTTTTAATTCCAACTTTTTAATTATGATTGTTTGCTACTTTTCCAATTATAACATCAGTAATTTGGAAGAGATTGCCTTAGGCTATCGAAACAACAATAGAATAGAATAGACATTGGATTTGCTTTTAATTTCCTGAATACTAGAAGTTAGGGTGTTATACGAGTTCCATATTGTCGGATTTCTGCATAACATAAAAGTCTTTCTTTTATTCTATCAGAGTTTTGGGGATTTTTTTTATGTGGGAACATTTGGAGATTTAGTCAAAGTTCTTTCAGTATTCAAGAAGAATTAATTGTAGAAGTGGCATCTTTTGTATTTTAGACTGAAATTGTCATGATCAGGCTGTGTGCAGGCAGGAGAGGACCCAAACGCAAACTCATGGGAAAACAGGACTGAACTCAAAATACAGCTTTATTGCTGACAGAGGACAAAGGCGATACAAAATAATATGAAACTAAACTGGGAAGTACTAAGTTACTGACTCACGAGGAAACACACGGAGGGGCATACAGTCATGAGGGAGAACGCGACACTGAACTGAGGGAGACGTGGACATAAATGCACAGAGGGTAAACGAGGGAAGTGGGAGCACATGGGGAACACAGCTGACACAGATAATCGTAACAAGACAGGGCAGGAGTGAACACAACATGACACATACTTAGGAGAGACTGTCAAAGTAAAACAGGAAGTACACAGAGGTTCAGACAGGAGGAGAGAGAGCACGGACATAACGGGCTGGGGAAAACATGGAATCAAACACAAGGAGGGAAAACAAGGGTTCACAGATAGAGGGGCACACAGGGGGTTACTGAATAAGAAACATCTTAACTAAACAACCTAGGAACCAAGGCATAAATAAAGAACAAAATACAAGAACACACAAAAACTATGAATACTGGGCCAATATGGCCCAGGACCATGACAGAAATTGCATCCCAAATAACATGACTTTTCCTGCACCCATGTTCATTACGGACATTAAATTGAAGTAAAACTTAGGTCTTGAATGGTAGAACCTCAAAAAGGGAATGTCTTTGCAGCCGCAGGGTTAGTGACAGGCTGTTGAACATCCAAAAAAACATCTTGTTAAAACTGCGTCTTGGTGTTTTATAACGACGCTTACAAGCAATGTCAGTTCCATTACAGAAGAGTGGTAGTTAAAGAGACCATCCCATCATCCGGAAGGTGACTGATTTTTATCTGCGCGGCAGCTACCCTAAAAGACCCTCAAATGCCCCGCAGCCACGTTTATTCTTGAGTCAAGTTTTTATGTTGAGTGATCGATTTGTTCAACCTCCTTTAAATGTTTAATTAACCTAGACCCAGAGTAAAATGTCACTAATATGAAATCCTCAGATCCTTTATCACAGCCAGCTGAGCTGGAAGCAATTTTGTGAGTATTAGGAGATGACATTTTCCCCTGGCAGACATCTTATGGGGGATTCAAACTAGTTGCAGTCACAGTGGAACAGAAGTCCTGCGAAGAAAAATTAGCTTAGTGTACATTTACGTGTGATCTTCACATTAGCCTTGAAGCAGAATCATGCCTCACTTGCATTTGGATTTTCATAAACGGTTAATGTGGCATATGCTTAAAATACACATTTGCTTTCTTACTGAATGCTACAGTTTGTTTTTTAATGGATATTAATGTTCAGGCATCAATTTTAATGTTATTGGGAGGTCAGTTGAGATTCGACTTGAAGAAAATATCCATGTTTAGTTGTTGTTAAAGTTGCAAAACACTTTTCTCCTTCCACATCTTTGGCATAATCTCAAAGCTGAAAATCTAGCTGTCGGGCAAAGTTTTTTTTCGGTGGGGGGAGACGAATTATAGTGATTGTATCATCTGTAAATCTCTCTTTGAGCGCAGATCATTGGTAGCACGCCTGTTAATGGATCCAATTTGAGCTGGATGGAGATGTACTTAAACACCCTTGCGCTCCCTATTTAAACAGTTTAACTGAAATTGGTTGTGTTGTGACGCTTCTGTCCTTGTAAAGCCACTGTTTCACTGTATTAGACCAACTGTTTGTATTCATCTTGAAGCAAAGCCCGTGTTGTGCAGAGAATGTCAATAGAATGTTTATTACTATTACTAACAGTTTTTATTTCCTAAGCATGAATATCTAAGCTCATTAGAAGGGGAAATAAAAACATGTATCATTTTCTGGGTAAATAAAAGTGAATATAGAACTTAGCTAGCAAAACCAACATAAAAAAAATAACAAAAGTGACAATGCACTGGCCTATCAAGGTGAACTTGTGTGAATTGTACTTTTTTTTTTGTTTTACTTTTTATGTCAAGATAGGTTGACAGATGATGTCAGGACATGGATTAGGATGTTTGTAGATGACCCTGATCTGCAGTCAGAGTAGGGAGCAGGTGGAAGATGGTCTGGAGTGTTGGAGGTATGCTCTAGTGAGAAGTGGAATGAAAGCCGGTGGAGGCAAGACAGAATATGTGTGTGAATGAGAGGGAGACAGTTGTAACAGGGAAGATGCAAAGAGTGGAGGTAGTGTAGGTACATGACTTTAAATACATGCTACAAAAAAAAAGGAGGCCGAACTGGAGGTGGCAGAACTGAAGATTTTAAGATTTTTACTGGGAGTGGCCAACAACATTACATTAGTGTACATTGGTGGGACACCACAGGTGGAGCTGGTAAAGAAGCAAGCTTAACATGGTTTGGACATATGTAGAGTACCAAGGCTGTTTGATATGAAGCTGCTAGGCAGGAGAAGAAGCAGAAAATTAGAAGATTCATGGAAGTAGTGAAAGGGAACATGCAGATGAGTATGCTAGAGACCAGAATCTGCAGTGGCAACCCCTGAAAGAAGATGATTTATGTCATCAATTAAACAAAATCAAAAAGATGAAAACATTGTAACAATTTTTTTTCTCCTTCCATGTCTCATCCTTTTTCATCAGGTGTGTACTCCTGCCTCTCTTGAGTGTGAAGCCTCCTCAGCAGGCACTCTTCCTGCTTGTGGACTCCATTGATGAAGGCAGTCAGCTGGGTGAGGGGGAACAGAGGTCCTCCCCGGGTTCTCCCAGGACCATTGCAGAGCTCCTGGCCAGTCACCACGAGTTTCTGCCTCCTTGGCTGCTGCTCATCTGCTCCGCACGACGACAGAACAAAGCCATTACCAAACTATTCACAGGTAAATGGTTCAACTTTTCTCGTTGCTCAGTTAAGATAACTGTTCTCCAATGTAGAGGCAATTTTCCAAAAGCTTTAGGGTGTTACATGTAGTTTTTTAAAAATCAATACATCATTGTCAAAATCACTGTGATACCATTATTACAACTGAGCTGAGCTGTTGAAAAGAGACAGTTTGATGTATGAGAAAGTACTTGCAATTGTCAGTACTGCTGTATGCTTGTTCCGCTTGATGGCAACCATTTTTCAGATTTAATAATACATATTTTGACAAAAAAATACAGCAGTTACAAACAAAGCCTGCAGCATCGGTCTTTTTTTTTTTTTTTTTTGGTCACTGCTTCGAATGCTTTCTAACATTATGACATGCCTGAAGGGATTAGTCACCACTGCAGACTTCTGTAAGAGATGCAGCTTTTCCTTGTCTTGTGACACTGTACCATACCCACTGCTATTATCTCCTTGTCAGGCCAGCAGCCTACTCTGTGGCGATGAGCTGGCATAACATTAATCAAAAACCTAACTGTGTGGGAGGAAGTTGCCTCTGCAGACTCGCATTACTGCGTGTCCCCCGTCTACCTTTCCAAAGCCATTGAATGTGGGAGCTTCTAGTGCCCTCACCTTACCTTTTTTACTGTTACACAACATCCCAGCATTCTGAATAGTTGTGCTGCTCCCTCCTCAGGAGGTGCTTGCAGTCAGGTTTGGGGATGAACAAGCTACATGCGTTCTTCCTTTTGTTCCTGCATAAATTATAAAATGCCTATGTTTGTATGATCTAATTCTCCAAAAGCAGTTCTATTTGGTAGTGCTCCTATTTCTATTAATTTTATATTGGAATTAGGGGTGGGCGATAGAAACAATATATGATAGAAACAATATAAATTTGGCCAACAATAGAGATTTTGACTATATCGCTCTATCGCGATAGCGCATGTTGATGATGTCATCAAGCTGCGCCTGTTTTGGTCGAAAGCATCGCAGCGGCTAAAACCGTTATCATCTGCAAATTATGGCGGGCGACAGTTTTGAAATATGGGGAAAGCAAAAAAACTGCGCTTCCTCCACTTCCGTAACATTGATTCATTAATGTTGAATTCTCTCGCAGCTGCTCTATTCCCATGTTGTTGCAGTATATTAATAACTAACCTGGTATTGTGGATGAATAATCTGTTGTTCTCCTGACTGAAGTTTGCTCCGTGTATAGCATCCTGCATGCGATTGCATTTGTCCCCAACCACCAGAATCCCTCACGTTAACTTTTATCGAGTGGAAAAAAAGTTGGCGTTCATCCTCCAGCTTCACTGTGCTAATGTTATGCTAACATAGCTGTGTCGCTAGCAATCACGTAGCACAACATTATATACCAGGTAGTCCAACTTCAGTAACCCTGCAAACGCCACTGCTGTGGTTTCCTGTCTTCATTTATGTTGGAAAGTGGTAGCAGAGCTGTACGTTTTAATTAGTTTCAAAAATCTCTCAGTCAGAACATGGTATGTCATGTTTAGGTGGAAACTAGCGAGCTAACTTCCTGCTAACTTCTAACTCCGTTAAATTTAATAAATTCTGTTTTCATGGATGCCTGGATGTTAAACTTAATTGTTACACCCGATAAAGCAGCAATGCTGATGATATAATTAAAGATGAAAGAATTTAGACCGTTTTTAACTCTTAGCGTACTTTGACTTTGGGACCTGAAGTGGACAGAGTTTTGGACCCAGATTACTCCGCGAAGCTCCTCACCACGGCAGCCGTAATGCTCTGACAATCCATCAAGCAGTGCGGCTTACCCAAGTTGTAATAAAACATTTTTTAACAGATTTCTGCACGCCAAAATCGGTTCAAGGTCAGTAAGCACAACCAGAATTCATACATAAGGCACACTCTTGATTTTTGAGAAAATTAAAGGATTTTAAGTGTGCCTTATAGTGTGGAAAATACGTTATACAGAAGAAAAGAATATATCGTGATATATATCATTATCGCACGTGCCTCAAATTATATCGCGATATGAATTTTAGGCCATATCGCCCAGCCCTAATTGGAATCCTGGACGGTCAACAAAAAAATGTCAGATTCTGTGTGCTCCAGCTTTTAAATCCCGCATTGGTTCTGTTATTTCTTCATGATGAGCTCTCACAATCGGGTATGATCGCGATTAGGTCTCTGTGCATAGTATGTACAGAAATGCATGGTAACAATATAATGTGCGCCTAAAATCCTATAGAATTAATAGGACAGGTAACAAGCATCCTTCTTTAATATCTAGCCCCAGCAGCAAATTAATTTGCTTGGCAGTCTGTTCATGTTCTGGCTTGTCTTCAGTGGATTATGTTGCTTGCCTCTTATCATTTTAGATAATACAAATAGTATTCCTGTATATATTCCAAATTAAATGCAACACTGTAATTAGAATTAAGAGGTCACGCTCAAAGTTGTTTTCAGGACTCTTAAAATATGCTTTCCATATATACAGCAGGTAAAGTAAATATTGAACGCATCACCAGTTTTCTTAGTAACTATATTTCTAAAGGTGCTATTGACATTAAATTTTCACCAGATGTTGGTAACTCCTCAATCCAATTCACACATGCAAAGTAATCAAACTATAACTGTCCATATTTTAAGTTGTTTGTAATAATGAGACATGACACAGGGAAAAGCTGTTGAACACATGACGAAATGGAGGTGCAAAAAGACCTAGAAAGTCATGACAGCAGCTGAAATCTATCAGTAATTAGAAAGCAATCCTGCCACTTAATGCTAATGAATAACAGCTGGTTCAGTCCCTATAAAAAGGTATCTCATTACCAAAGATACAACCCATGATGGGTAAAACCAGTGAGCTCTTGCAAGACCTTGCAACCTTATTTTTGCAACAGATACTGATGGCATTGGTTGCAGAAGAATTTCAAAACCACTTGAAGATTCCAGTGAGCGCTGCTGGAGCCATAATCCAGGAGTGGAAAGAATATAATTTCACCATAAACTGGCTACTACCAGGTTCTCCCAGCACGATTTCAGACAGAGGAGTGAAAAGAATTATCAGATGAGCTTTCCAGGAGCCAAGGACCACTTGTGGAGAGCTACACAAAGAGTTGGAATCAGCAGGAACAATTGTTTTAAAGAAAATAATGGCCTGTATGCACGCTTGCTACACAAGACTTTGTTGCTAAAGAAAAAGCATGTTGGAGCAAGTTTAAAGTTTGCTGAGAAGCTCAAAAGGCACTGCATAACATCCCAAAAGTAAATATGTTTTGAGGTGGGACCATCATGGTGTGGGGCTGTTTTCCAGCATACGACAATGGCACGCTTCATATAATTAAAGGAAGGATAAATAGAAAACACATACAGAGACATTCCTAATAGAAAACTGCTGCCGTTAGGAGGATGAAGACTAAACGAGGATGGATGTTTCACCAAAACAATGATCCCAAACACAGCTGAGGAAACTCTGTTGGTTTCAGAGAAAGACAATAAAGCTGCTAGAATGGCCCAGTCAATCACCCGCTCTCAATCCAATGGAAAATCTATGGAAAGAACAAAAGTTCAAAGTTCATAGAAGGGGTCAAGGAAACCTTCAGGTATGTGTGTAAGAATGGGCCAAAATCACCCCTGAGCAATGCATGAGAAGAATTTCTCTATTAAATACATTTCAGTAAGCGTGTTCAATACTGTGTCATTTCTCATTATTACACTTAATTTTATGGACATCTATGGTTTGATTTCTTTGCTTGTGTGGATTGGATGGGACATCTGGTGAGAATTTCATCTCAATAGCACATTGTATTAACTTAGAAAACTGGTAACACATTTAGTACTTATTTAACCCGCTGTAGGTCTCCTGCAAGAAAATGAATTGTCAGCTATTTTGATCATTATTTCCGTGCAAAAGTTCCAGCCACTCCGTGGGTCTAGTTTCTCCATTGTGAGTTTGTTTCTTAGTCATTGTTTGTATAAGAGTGGAAACAGGAATTCAGGACACTAGAGTCTCACTTTGACTCGTTCGTGGGAATCGTGCATGTAATTCAACAAACCAACCGTGATGCAGGCTGCCCACTTCATAATTTCAAAGACACGCCCACCCACGCTTTCCTCCAACTTAAAAGGTTCTGTGTAGGAACTCGTGTGGATTGGTATCAGTTTAGTTTAAAGCGTTTTCCAAAACTTTGTGTCCACAGACAACACAGATGGAAGAAGTTTTATATTTGATTTTCTTTCGGCAGCAGTTTGTGTTTGGCCCAAATCATTAATTTCAATAGTGAGATTTTATCTGGTGTGCACTTCATGTTCAGAGCGGACTCATAGTGGAACATAGTCTTATATACCAAAGACAAAAATGTTTTTTTGGGGTTTTTTTGAACATGTTAGTTCTGTTTCTGCTTGTTGCGCCTCTTTTGTTTGTGCTTGTCTGTTGTTTTTTGTTTTTTGTTTTGTTTTTTTTATATGGTTTGAGGTGAGTTTCATCGTGGAACAATCTGATAAGTGGCAGTTATCTTCTTTTTCTCCATTTTTTGAAGCTCATTCTCTCTTTACTGCCTCTTTGTTGATGGCCAAGCTTTTGTTGAGCTCTTACTCCAATTGCCAAGCATTTAGTTCAAAAAGATTAATCTACTTTTGAAAAGAGTGCCAGCCTCACATCTGAGATGTGATGTCCCTACTTGAAGGGAGTGAAGGACATATTTGGTTTTGTTTTTCCTTTCCGTTTAGACTTGCTGATGTATTTTTATTTCTATGAACATATTCCACAGTTAATACCTTTTATTATTTCAGTTCTTTATCTAGTTTATGCACTGAAATCCTCCTGCAGAACTACAGTAAGCCTTGATCTAATGCTTTTAGCAGTGTCTTTGTTTTGTCTGGATCCAGTCTTCCGCTTTTAGTCCAGTGCTGGAAATTCTTCTACAAGACTGACTTTTTCCTTTTTTTTTCCATCACACATAGACGGATGTGGACTTGCACACACACACTCCCTCACTCACCCACAGTGTATTCTATTGCCTTTTGTACCTTATTATTAATATGGCGCTATGAATGCTCCTTATTCATGCAGCAGTGGACTGAAAATAGACCAAAGAACTTCAGAGTATCAGACTGAGGCCAAGTGTCCCCTAAAAATATCTTGCATATTGTTTACAATTTAGAGATGGCAGTGACCTGCCAAAAGCGTCCACTTTCATGCTCGCTGCAAAGCAAACTACTATTTTATATGAGCGTCCGTTTTAGTCGCAGTGGAGGTTGTCAGTTTCCCAGTATACTCTGGTTTGTGGTAATGCGAACTTCGTGGTTTTGTAAATACAGTGCTGATAGAGTTTGAGGAATGACCTTTAACCACAAGGTTTTGAAGGGAGCTCACTGGACCTGAATTTTGGTCCTGTACTTCTAAAATGACTAAAAGAATTCAGACTCGTTTTATGTGAGTAACTCAAAGCTTTCTGTTACCTTTGATTTTTGCAAAATTTGCTTCAGTCTGACTCACAGCAAGTGCATTCAGCTGGAATTTCTCATTTCATTTTTTTAAGGAGATGACTTTATTCCCCAGGAGCAAAACTCAGAGTTCCTTGTCTCTTGCTCAACTGTTATTCCTTGTGTCTATCTCTGAGTGGAATGTGCTTTGGGAAGTTTTCAGCACCTCAGAGACCGAACAGGAAGGAGGCATACTGACTTATGCTGCAGAATGCCTCACTCACATCCGCTTGGCTAATGCCTCACAAACAAAGAGGGGTCAGTTTGTGAGGAGTACAAGAATTTTGCACAGTATCCCTCTGGCAGACCCGTGTTATGTGATCATTCCGATTCGAATAAGCTTCGGACTTGTTACCTTTGACTTGGACTAAAATTTCACTCTCGAGATGCAAATTGTAGCGAAAAAAAATCCTGCTTTTTCTGACTTTACCTTTTCTTTGAGCTGTGCTACTGTAAGGGCATTGTAGCGGTAGCGCAGTGGAAACACTTAGGCAGCGATTTTGGTTGGGAGCCGGGTAGAATCTGTGCCAATTTATCAAGGCCTCCAGCAGAAGGTGGAGCAGGGACAGAGAAAAGAGGGCTGTATGAAGGTGCAAGGTGGGGGTTGGGTGTTTAAATAAAAACAGCCCCCCGTGTGTGTGTGTGTATATATTTATTTTTTTCAGCTCAAACCTCAATCTCTTGCCATCTTTTTTTCTTTTTTCTTCCTACTTTGCTATTGGTCTCATCGAAATACTTGCAGCCCATTTTTAAATCATAGTTCCAACATAGCATTTGAATCAGACTCATGTGATTTTTCCATCTGTCACATGAAAGCATCACTGGACTGTAAGGGCTCTGAACAATACTGTTTGATTCATACTTGTTAAAGTCACTGTTTCTCAACAGGCATGTATGTGTGGGGGCTTGAGAGAGTACTGCACGGACTACATGAAGGTGTCTGATCAGCTGATGAATTTTTTTTTTATAAGCGAATGGCTCATATTGACATTTACTTCTGGAAAAGCAAGGCTTCATTTTTTATTTCTTTAAGTAAAAATGGCCTTCTTCTTCCCAGTCAGAAAGTGTGACATCCAGCCAGTCATTTAAGGTCACAGTTGGAGACATTCCTGACAGTGACACAAAAATGCAGACAGGGTCGACTCATCAGATCAAAGTGTAAATCCAGTCTGGTGCTATAAATATGAAAAAACATATACAACTGGACTAAGGTAATAATCACTGCCATCTCTTACTTGTAAACGATATGGGGGGTATTTTTAGCAGACACTTTGCCTCGGTCTGATAATCTAAAGTCTTGGTTTGTTCTCTAGGTACAAAGTGCTTAAAATTATGTTTTATAATTTATCAGAAATGAACTGCATCATTAACTTTTTGCTAATAACTTCAAAAAATGTAGATAAAACATCTTTGGTTAAGAACCAAACATAAAATTTTAAGATTAACAGGCCACAGCGTCTCAGATACATGTGTGTCTGGGTCCTGTATACTGTCACTTAAATTCACTCTGTTTACTTTCTTTTGCCAACCTTGGCACAAACATATGGGCAGTACTTGTGGATGGAATCTTGCTGTAAGACTTCCACTGGAACAGTGAGGCAAACCTCTCCACCAATTAGCATCCAGAAAGGGCTGTGCAATGTTCGAGCTGTTCGCTGAATATTTCATTTGCTGATGATTACTGCTGAAGCTCCTGCACTCAAAAATCATAACTCCTACCTAATGTCCATATTTTAGCTTTTTTTTTTTTATTTAATTCAAGTATTACTGGCTAACAGTCAACCTTATGGAGAGCTCAAGGCATGTGTTTTTAAGATCTGAGATAATCAGAGTGAGGAGAGAATTGCTACTGAAATCTTTTCTTCTGTCTGCAAGCATCTTCTGACTAATCCTCGAGTACAGGAGGAGGAAGATAACCGTGATAGAGCCTGTTTTAAAGGAAACGCAAAACAAAACCTCGTGAAAGCTGTATTTAGGATTTTGAGTGAAAAGCCAACATGAGCGAGGGATGAGGAAGGATGGAGAAGGCATGGAGTGCCAGTAGTTATAATAATATAGTATCAGTGTGCTCCTGAAGCTGTGAAACATAATGACTCCCCTTAAACAAGCACATTCCTGCTCAGGAGTGTTACAGCAACTTCAATTAGATTGATTTCCACTGTAATAAAATACATAATTATTTTAACTCCTTTCCCGATTTTAGTTCTTTAAGTGGGTGAAAAGGAGCAACGTTGCCAGCGTTAAGGGGGGCCTACCAGTCAAAACTTGGAAAGTAGCCACCACAAAACCTCACATAAAAGCTTGTCTTGGTTATGAATCACAGCTTTAATTAATACGGTTATACCCCAGCTTAGTCTTAGGAATGTTACAGGAGTGTGTGGATGCTTTAAAAAGACACTCATCCTTTGAGACATTTTGATGGCGGGTTTACTCATTTCCTTCCCAACGTGACATATTTGCTCATGCTCGTGAGGATTTTTGTTTTAAAAAAACCAAGAGTAATCTGCAGGACTGCTTGCATATAGATAATTCATTAGATTTCACAGCTATTGTGTAGTAAAAGCTACACTTTCAGGAAATTGTGCTACTCTGGGGTGGGACTGTGTTTCTGTTTCCTGTATTTGTGTCTTTTTCGGGTGAGGGTAGACCACCCTAGCAAGGGCTTGAAACACATCTTCCACCTTCGTTCTGTCCACCATGAATGGAGCTTTCTTAACCCAACATGCCAAGAAGCTGAACTAATTTACCACTAGTGACCACAAAAGAAAAGAGCAGCTCTGTTTTAAAGCGCATGCACTTCTTCAAGAAGCCCTTTGTCTGGAGGCCTATGGTTGAATCCCTTCACAGAAAGGTCAGCAAAACTCTTAACATCGCACTAGATGTGTGTTTTTTGGTAAGGTTTCTTTTTGGTCAAATGTAAGACCTCTCTGGAGGGACCGCAAGATCTTACTGGCCAACTGACAAGACAAACACAGTCATAAAGCAGCGAGGACAGTTTATTTCTTTTCTGTGGAATGCTCCCCGAAGTGAGGCAAAAATGGCTTTGCTTACAGACTCCACAGTAAAATGACATTTTGTGGCACAGTTTGGACAACTGGATATATGGTTGCACAAACAACAGATGAATTTGGAGCTTAACAATGCCAAGACTTTTCAGCAGTGAAAGAAGAAGCACTTCCACAGTTAATAGTCAAAAGAATTTAATAATTGATTCCAACATATTTTGGTCATGCTGCGGCCTTCACCAAAGAGACTAAATTGCTCAACACTAAACCAAAATCACGTTCAACAAATGCCTACTGCTATTAAATCGCAAAGTTCACTCTGTTCTCTTTTTAGTTTTTGTTATAGATTCTGTGTCACCATGGCTAACAAAAGCAAGCAAGATGCTATTAATAAGCTTACCCCTCTTTTTTTTCTCTTCTTCTTCTTCAGTTGGCTTACACGGACAAACTGATTTATGTCCATATTCATGTATAAGTTGTCGTCTGTGAGGCTGCATGTTGAGCCTCACTTTGGATGAGCTGGAGACCATAATCCCTGTTGAATACTGTAATTTTACCACCATGCCGTCTGACAGCCGGGCAAATTACAGGTCTACCATGTCTGTATCTATAACACCTTGGGTGCTGCAGTGCAGTCACATGACTGTGAGCACGGCGAACAAAACTGGCTGGCCTCTTCCTACCTGAGGTGATGCCCTTTGGTATGTGGCATGCCTCTGCCAGATTTTAATGAACCTGTGATTTTATTTTATTTTTTCACATTTCTTTTGGTGGCACAGAGCAAGACTTGTTGGTTTTTGATTTAATTGAAGGGTTTTTACATTAAGCCTTAATTAAAATACCCTTCAAGAATTCCTGGGATGGTTTTCAGTTGGTTGCTGCAACTAAAGACATATTTTATCGTTTAAATATACCACACTGTCTCTTCACTTGTGTGCCAAGAATGACTTTGCATGTGCCTGATTCCGCAGCAAGCTTTCCTCGTGCTGAATCTGTAATTGTACATGCGAAGTCTTCCCAAAATGCTTCCAGGCCTACCTGGCAACACTTGTTGATCGTAGATAATGAATTATTTGACTTGATTGCTGTCAAGCTAGTCTGAGCAGTTTTTTTTATGCAGGTGAATGGAAACATGTGGCGGTAGAGCCAAATGAGGTTACTCATAGGTCAACCCATGTAATGATGAACAAAAACATGGTCAGAAGGTGTGTTGCAGAAGCTTACCACTACTGCAAAGCTACAACGTTGCATCTTCAGAAAGAATCAGTTCTATTTGATGATTCAGTGACAGTTAGTCTGGAACAGATTCCATGGGAATTCCATATCCACTTCCAAACAGCCCTTATTTAGGTTGGGGGCCAAGGTATATTCATAACCGCCAATGTATATTTGGCAACTTATTTTAACATTTTTAAATATTTGAGAGAATTGTATGACATCCAAAACTGGTAAACTAGTAAAGAATTCCCACAGTTAGTTTACACCTCGCTCATATTATTTGATGTGCTCCGATCATCACCCTATTCCCTAAAACTCGAAAACACTAGCATTTGACTCCCAGTGGACACTGTGACTGTCTGAACGTTTAATGGAGTAATGGATAAATGTGCACTTGGAACAAATGTCATGCTACTTTTGATGATTTATGTCTGTTGTTTGGGGTTTCTGTTAGAATCTTTGGCATGAATGAAATTTGCAGCCATCTGTGCAGCTGCAAGAAGCTGGCTGTAATAGCAGTGACAAGTCTCTTAAAGTAGATATCTCATATGGGGTAGACAGGTGCTCTGCTTTGAGTCAGCCTCTTGTCACCATCTTAATGAGCTTCTGCCATTCAAAATAATAACTAAGCTCTTTGTGGGTTAGTGGAAAAAACCCTAGTATTTCTACTGTGTTTTGCATAGATTTTTATATGATTGATGTAGTATTCTTTGCACAGGTGGCCTTGTTGTGAATATGTTCCTGTTAACCCAACCCCCAACACATCAGCTCTCTTCAGCTGCCCTACAACAGGTTTGACTGGAACTCTTTCACATCCCGTTTGAAAGTCAGCAGAGGCATGTTTGGGCGGGAGTGTTTTCATGTGCCTCGCCTCAAGCAAACCTAAATTAATTGTTAAGTGTAATCATTTCTGCGTCTCGCCTGGTGGTCGCGTAGCATGGCAACTGTTTGCATCTTTGCGCTGTTAAATCGGCTCCAGATTTGAGCCGAAACCTCTCAGATCTCAGCTCCTCAGTCTGTTCTCACTTGTGTATAAGCCACATTTATCCAAAATAAAACCGAAAGAGTTGTTGCCTTTTGACTGTTAAACTCCAAATTGGAGTCTGTAAACAATCAAACAAAGAATCCAGCAGTATTTTTCAAAGAGTGAAGAGTAGCACACTTGCACAGGACTTGAGTTTGCAGACCGTTGGAGCTCACTCTCTTCCACATACTTGTGTTTAGGAGGTTGGCTCTCTCGTGATTTTTGGAGCTGGGAACGCTGCAGCTGTCGAACAGACGTTTGGTTGAGCGCGGGTTTACTGGAGAGCCTGAGGAGAGGGCAGTGAGGCTTGGGTTTCTGTTTTCTTTATGGATCCAGTGACTTAAGATGGTGTCTCGCGGAAGATCGTGCTGAATCTGAGAAGCTGCCATTCCACAGTCCCAGTTGATGAGCTTAGACCTCGAGTTTTTTTGACAGACTTGCGCGCACACACGCCGGCTCATTCGTCATTTGAAAAATTAATCTAGAAAGCAAACAGTCACTCTTTTGTACGCGAGACCCTGTCTCTTGTGGCTGGTATCCAGCTCTGTAACGAGCAGCAGCTGGCTCAGAGGCCTGCACTCAGGAGCTGCATCCCTCACCCTGATGAATGTGTCATTTGTTGCTTGTTTAGCAGTCGCTTTTGTTCTGGGTCTGAACCATCCACACACACACACACACACAAATAGAGTGAACACACAATGCTCAGCTACAGTTTGTGTAACCTACTTAAAATGGTGCAAAATCTAGGCCTTCATGACTGCTGGGTTTTGGAAAGAAAGAAAATGGTTCTTGGAAGGCGTCTGGGTATTTGTAGCCAATGAGAGTTCATGCATTCTTGTGTAGTACTTAATAGTAGTTCCTGTTACACCGCAGTCATCAAATGCAGGTTGGATGACATTCCCCCTGCGGTTGTTTTATTGCTTTATCGGCAGGAGTAGGGCAATAATATTGCCATGACTTCACAGTTGATATCCAGTGAAGTGATGTCTGCTGATGACTTAAGTGGAAACTGTAGGCTATCTTTCAGTATGTGACTGAAGGGAGATGTAATTTTGGTGAGCAAAGGCACTTAAGTAGGTCTATTGTTTTATTTCTTGTTGTAGGTTTTTTTGTCTTATCTGAGCAAGTGCTTTATTTCATGGTGGCTGCAGTCAAATTTCCATCTCTTCCCTCCTCCAGCTTTCCTATTCACTGTATCTTCATAATTGGTGTGTCGGCGACCGTGGAATGTAGAAGAAACAGTTTATCATAAACTACGGCACAGAAGCATTTTTCTTCTGTTCCCCAGAGAAAATATTCATGATAGAGCAGCATCTCCAGAATTGGGCTGTAATGCATACTGAATGTTTTTCTTAGTCCCACTGTGAATAGAAGAAATCATCACATGACAAAATATGAGTTGTCATACTTTGCTAAAATCAGTGGCTGGGTGGAGGGGAGGAAAAAAAATTATATATGTGTAATATAAAAAAAACAAATGCATTTTATGGTCTCTTAAAGCGTGAAGCCTTTTTTGTCCTTATTTTTCCCTTTCATGGCCTCTTTCCCCCTTCCAAGCTAGTGGGTTTCCTGTTCCAGCTGGAGCAAACCCAGAATGCCCAAAGAAGGATTTGGTCCAGAAGAAGTAGGAGGACCCATCACTGACATCCGAGCATCAGAAAGTCGCACCAGACATAAGCTCTCTGTCGTTAGCGAGAGAGACAGAGACACTGTAAATGTAAATTTGAAACTGTGTGCTTGTGTCAAGTGGAGCACTTGTGATTGTGCACTGGCCTGCAAAGCAGAACAGTAGAAGAGAAAGGAAGCATGTACACCAGTTAGATTAGCTTTCAAGCTGAGGGGAAAAAGGAAAAAGAAAACAAACCCCCGACACACTGGACACCTGACATGAAACAAGAGACTAGACAAAATGAGATATAAGGATGAGTGAGAGATCCTCTGATGATAACATGATGGGCTGAAATTTGATCTTTACTGCTTGAAGTTTCAGCCAGGGGAGTTGTGAGCACACAGAGAGACCAGGAATGTGAATTAGGATCGGGTGGTGCCTTCAGTCAAGTCTGTATCTTTTTGATATAAACCCTGAAGTAACCCCAGAGTCATGATAACAAAGGGCTTTTTGCTGGATGCTTTTTAAATGAGTACTTAGCCAAGGTTTGTAAACAAAGAATGAAATAAAGACATCACAACTGCTCTAAGTACTCAGAAACAGAAGTGATTTTTACATGGCTACATCACATGCTTGCCATGAATTTGGCTCTTGTAATGTCAGTGACTCCTCCAGGACTGAAGTAGTGGGAGTTGATACGGGAGGTCATGGAGCTGGAGAGAAGAGGCTGAAGGGAGTGTGGAAAATGTGCACAGTTACTGAAAACAGTGGCATACTAGAAGTGGGTTAGGGCCTTTCAGTGGCTATAATGATGGGGAATATTACTTTAAAGCTTGTTAAAGTGTAAAGAATTCCCATAACCGTCCCATACATAAACCTGTGTTTACATGTTCATATTTAATATTTTCATAATATTTATTATTTTTTTATATGGGAGTTTGGTTTATTCCTTACTCAGGTTTTCATCCTGTCCCAGATTGTAGACTTAATACTACATAATGCTGTATGCAGACAGATGTGGGGAGTGCACGGACTGTGATTGGCTGTTGAGTCTCTTAGATATATATATTTTTTGTTGTAGTTAAGAAACATTCTTAGTTTCCTCTTTTTCATTTAGATCTACCACAGGCCACCACATCACTAAAGAAATAAAACGATACAGACAAATGTAAAGAGCAATAGAACGTGATTTTGTATAATACATCTCTGGGTGAAATCTTACATGAATCCTATTTCATCCTGTCCTGTCTTAATCCCAGTAACTGTTCACTCCTTAGCATCTCAGTCATAAGATGTTTCATAACACTTAAGTAGTGCCTTTTAAAAAGTAAATACAAAGTAAATATTTGTCTTGTATCACAGATTAAATTCTTTCATTCAGTTTTATTTATACAGTACTGATTAAAACATTCTTCTCAGTGGGCTTTAGGTTGTACAGTAAAGACCTTACAATAAAGTGTAACCATTATCCGAAGCGTGAGTGCTTTAATTTCACCAAGTAACCAATTTTTCGCAGGCTGAAATGTGACGAAGGGCCTCAAGGACAGAGTAAAAGGGAATTATTGTGAGATACTGTTTGAAGGAATCTGCTTATCTTAAACAAACACAGAAGCCAGCGATAAAGGGAACCTGTTGCTCCTTCTGTTTACCAGGATCTGTTGTCCAAACTGTCAGTGCCTGCTTGGGAATTCTTGTTAAAGTCATTAGGTTTGCTATTTGGCCTGGAAGTGTGTGGTTACCGTTGGGCCTATGTGGAATAAGATTTCACTGTCTTTTCTACCCACACAATAGCAGTCGGATGAAGAGAGGACTGCTCCAGGCCTGGTGACAGAATCTGATTCGTACTGGGGAGAGATGTTATATAACCAAGGCAATCACATTTCACTATGGAGAATAAAAGTTTTGAACTTGTTAGTAAACCTTTCTAAATGTTCTCTTCTTTTAAGCTATTTTATCTGAAGGTAAAATATCTTTATTTTAATGAATTGATGCTCAGGCTGGCAAAGAAGCACATCAGTTTAGGGAGCGAAAGTGCCAGATAGTTGTTCCCATAGTAGGAGGCTTGTTAGATGTTGGGGAAAAAAACAGTATGTCAACAACACTGAGTGAGACTCTGGTGACTTTTTTTCCTGTCCTAGTAACCCTGAGAAGCATGGGAACTGTAAATAAAAGTATGCAAAAATGCTCCTACTGCCCTCAAGGCTGCAGACTACACAGACCATGAACAGATTGTTTAAGCATGAAGGAAAGTTCACTTTATGCCCATTAGCAGAGGCCATTATGGAGCCATTTTTCCACATGTCAGAGAGGATTTCCCATTAAAGATCATTCATTAAGACCCACTGTGATTATTTTCCCCCCAGTAGGATTTCTAAAGGTCAATGTGGGAGCATGTTGCATGATAAGTAAGGCATTGGAAAAATGTTTTACAGACCATTGATGTGTTACAGTCATGCAAATAATGTGTCCCTTGCTCTCTTCCATTTTACAGCAGATATGCTTTAGCTGATTAGTCTCTGCAATTAATGAATGGGCTGAATCACCAATGTAGTGGATTCCAGTGTTGAAATAAATTATGTTTTCTCTCAGGGTGTGAGATTTGTTTCTTAAATGGTTATCTGCATTGTTACTTCAAGGCGTTCTAGCTTGTTTTTTTTAATTATTGTTATTATTACGCTGTATTCATTGTTTCAGCCATGTTTATACTTAAATTATACATTTTTCCCTAATGCTGGCACTCTCTAAGCTGAAATAGCTGTTTTAGCCAATACACTAAAGCCACTAATTGACATGATTTAGTTTTTGTTGGTATTTCATGGGCTAAGCTGAGAGTGGACACCCACTCATTGTCTCCGTTTCCAGCAGTTATAGGGGTTATGCTCTCAATTCCTCTGAAAGGATTTTCTTTAACAACCTGGCTTTACTATTAATTATCTTAAGAACCTTGGGAAATAAGATTGGCTTAACCTAATTATCCAAAGGTACATGATCAGTGACTAAGTACAGGGCAGGATCTCAAGGTCAGACATGACCAGTGTGGGGAGAGTAACTCTACTCATCATTAGCAAATAATGCAGCAAAGGTCATTCTTGAATTAATCTTTTGGATCTTTTAATATACTGAGTAAGTTATTAGCTCAATTTGCCATCAGTCTCATCTTATGTCCTTCCCTTCTGTTTCAGGATTCCGCAAAATCAGCCTTGATGATCTGCGTAAGGCCTACATCGTCAAGGACGTGCAACAGTACATCCTTCACAGGCTGGATCAGGAGGAGGCCCTGAGGCAGCATCTAACCAAGGAGACAGCTGAGATGCTTAACCAACTTCACATCAAGAGCAGTGGTTGTTTCCTTTACCTGGAACGTGTCCTGGATGGTGTGGTGGAAAACTTTATCATGCTTCGTGAGATCCGCGACATCCCGGGCACTCTTAATGGCCTCTACCTGTGGCTCTGCCAGAGACTGTTTGTCAGAAAACAGTTTGCCAAAGTACAACCAATTCTTAATGTAATCCTTGCAACTTGTAGGCCACTCACAGTCAAAGAACTGTACCATGCAGTCTGGACCAAAAACATGACACTGACCATGGAAGAGTTTCAGAAAAAGATGGACATTCTCTCCAAATTATTGGTCGATGGCCTTGGGAGCACTAAAATCCTCTTTCACTACAGTTTTGCAGAGTGGCTACTAGATGTTAAGCACTGCACCCAAAAGTACTTGTGCAATGCAGCAGAGGGACATAGGATGTTGGCAATGAGTTATACTTGCCGGGCAAAGCAGCTCAACCCGCTTGAGGTGCAGGAATTTGCATTGCATCTTGTGAACTCCAATCTACAGATTGAAGCATTTAATCTGGCTCTTTGGATGGTTTGGAATGGAACTCCTGCTAAAGACTCTTTGAGCACCTCCATACCAAGGGAACAGGAGGTCCTGCAGCTACTGGTCAAAGCTGGTGCACACGTAAACAATGAGGATGATCATGCTTCATGTATTGTACAACAAGCCCTAGAAAGAGAGGATTCGATAAGGACACTACTTGACAATGGGGCATCTGTAAACCAGTGTGACTCCAGTGGAAAAACTCTGCTGAGTAACGCTGCATACAGTGGAAACCTTGATGTTGTCAACTTGCTTATATCTAGAGGGGCAAACATGGAGCTAGAAGATAACAATGGACAGACGGCACTTACCCTCGCTGCAAGGCAGGGCCATACTAAAGTGGTCAACTGCCTTATTGGCTGTGAGGCCAACATAAACCATACAGATCACGATGGGTGGACTGCTCTCCGTTCAGCAGCATGGGGTGGACATTCAGAAGTTGTGTCTGCTCTGCTTTATGCTGGTGCCAAAGTGGACTGTGCTGATGCCGATGGCAGAACTGCTTTAAGAGCTGCTGCTTGGGGAGGTCATGAAGACATTGTGTTGAACCTTCTTCAACATGGCGCTGAGGTCAACAAAGCAGACAATGAAGGAAGAACGGCTCTTATTGCTGCAGCCTATATGGGACACAGAGAAATTGTCGAACACCTGTTGGACCATGGAGCCGAAGTTAATCATGAAGACGTTGATGGAAGGACTGCCCTTTCAGTCGCTGCTCTCTGTGTTCCTGCAAGTAAAGGCCATGCATCTGTTGTGAGCCTTTTGATCGACAGGGGTGCAGAGGTCGACCACTGTGACAAAGACTGCATGACTCCTCTCCTCGTGGCTGGCTATGAAGGACATGTAGATGTAGTTGACTTGCTTTTAGAAGGCGGGGCTGATGTGGATCATACAGACAACAATGGCCGCACCCCTCTTCTGGCTGCTGCATCAATGGGCCATGCATCTGTAGTCAACACACTACTTTTTTGGGGGGCCGCTGTTGATAGTATTGACAGTGAGGGAAGGACTGTGCTGAGCATTGCATCTGCTCAGGGTAATGTGGAGGTGGTCAGAACTCTGCTGGACAGAGGTCTTGATGAGAATCACAGGGATGATGCAGGCTGGACCCCGCTACACATGGCTTCATTTGAGGGCCACCGGCAAGTTTGCGATGCCCTTATTGAACAAGGTGCTCGTTGCACAGAGGTAGATAATGATGGTCGAATACCGCTGATATTAGCTGCACAAGAGGGACATTATGACTGTGTGCAAATTCTTCTGGAACACAAGTCATGCAGTGACCAGAGGGGATATGATGGGAGGAATGCTCTCAGGGTAGCTGCATTAGAAGGTCACAGGGAGATTGTTGAACTGCTGCTGAGCCACGGTGCTGATATAGATTGCAAAGATGCAGACGGACGCCCGACGCTTTACATACTAGCACTTGAAAATCAGCTGGCCATGACAGAATATTTCCTTGAAAATGGCGCAAATGTGGAAGCTTGTGACACTGAGGGCAGAACGGCCCTGCATGTATCCTGCTGGCAAGGGCATATTGAAATGGTGAGGCTGCTGATTAACTACCATGCTGATGTGAATGCCTGTGACAATGAAAAAAGATCTGCCCTCCAGTCCGCTGCATGGCAAGGCCATACAAAAGTCGTGCAGTTTTTGATAGAGAATGGCACACATGTAGATCACACATGCAATCAGGGAGCAACGGCACTAGGCATAGCTGCCCAGGAGGGTCACATCGATGTTGTACAAATACTTCTTGAAAACGGTGCTGACCCCAACCACGCTGATCAGTTTGGAAGAACGGCAATGAGAGTAGCAGCAAAAGGTGGCCATTCAATGATTATAAAACTTCTAGAAAAATATGGAGCTACAACTCTAAATGGCTGCAACCCCTCCCCAGTGCATACCATGGAAGAAAAAACACCATTGGCAGTGACTGGTAAAATGCAGTCCCTCACCATCAAATCAAGTAGTTCTGGCAGCACTGGGGCAGGAGACGTGCAGTCATCTGGACGAGGTCTACAGAACGGGCCTGTTCATGCCTTCAGTTCACCGTCAGAGTCTCCTGATTCCACTGTAGATAGACAGAAATCCTCCCTGTCAAATAATTCTCTCAAGAGTTCAAAAAACTCCTCTTTGAGAACCACATCATCTACAGCCACAGCACAGACAGTGCCCATTGACAGTTTTCACGGACTGACATTTACAGAACAGATTCAGCAGCACTCACTGCCCCGCAGCCGGAGCAGACAGTCTATTGTATCTCCGTCCTCTACGACAAAGTCCATTAGTCAGCAGCCATCATCTCCATCCAGTGACTTTGACTGGTCTCAGCTAAAATCCGGTCTTAAATCAACAAAGGGAACTAAAACTGGAAATAGCACAGCAAACAGCAAAGCAACACTGGGAGACAAGAAGAAAATCAAGAACAGTGGCTCAACCCAAGGTCAGGTTCTGGAGTATGAGATGACCCAGTTTGACAAGAGAATTGCCATTAATAAATCGGTAGCTAACATTGCAGTGAAAGATCCTCATTGTAAGATCATGATTGGTGGTTCGGTTCAGCAGGAAAGGGGACAGTGCCAGGATCAGTTTTTCATACAGCAGCAAAGCTGTTCTGAGAAGAAGAGGAATGGGATAATGACAAACCCCAACTATCATCTACAGGGTAATCAGGTTTTCTTGGGTAGGGTATCAGTTCCACGGACTGTTCAAAACAGGGGCCACCAGGATGTTCTAGAGAACTATCCCATAGGGGAAACGGAGCTAAGCCTTAAACAAGCCCTGAAACTGCAGATTGAAGGATCAGACCATGGGTTTAACTACAAAAAGGAGACTCCATTATAGCTGGTAAGAGAGAGTTTGTTTGTTTTTGTTTTTTTTAATATTCCAGCATGTGATTTTAATGTAATACAGCAACCATGTGTTTATATGTTGAAATCAAGAAAAGGCGAGGGCACATAGCAAACAACACATGCTTTTGGCTTGTCTAAGGACTAATAAAGGAGCAAAAAATGGGCACATAGATGATACTGGAATGTACTGAATAGAACCACCATTAGTTGGATTTAATCAGACTTGCATGAAGAAAGCCTCCCAAGCAAAACATTAACCCAAATCATTCCTGTGCCATTTCAGATGTCTTGAATGCCATTCGTCATGCAGACGGCGGAGGGAATGTGCCAAAGCAACTGTTTTCATCTGCATTTTAAAAATAAAAAAAAACACTTTTTTTTTTAACTTTTCATCAGTGGGAGACCTCAAAATGTTACCTAGGGAAGATTGTTTTCTGCCTAAGGCTTATGTGAACTGATACTTCAATGTGCCTACATCTGTTACAGCCTTCTCCATGTATCCATGCAAACTATCATCTTAATTTAATGTAATGCTATTTAATAAACAGTGTATGCACTTTTAAGAGTAAAATGACAGACATGCATTTGTTCTAGTCACTCGTATCCCATCCATGTTTTATCTAAGTAACTGTTTGAGAAAACGTACCAATGCTTTTTCCTGTTATTTTATATTAATGTTTGTTCTACTTTTTAAACACTGACAACAATGTACTTGCGAGTACAATGTAACAAACCAGAGGACATAACAGTAACTGATGCCATGGTATGAAGTAAGCGCATTGATAGTCTGCCTTTCTAGAGACCCCAAATAATCTGTGTTAACTTTGAGCAGCGTGTTAAACTTACTTTGTGTGATATGTCAATAGCTATTTTCATCACAAGTATATAAAAGTGTATTTATTTTGGGGGAAAAAAAGCCACTTTTTGGTTTTGCATTACATCCTATCATGGTGCTGTGTTTTCAGACGTTGCCTGCAGTCATTTTGAACTCCCAATTTGTTGGCTATGTAAGTTTGTGCATTATTAAAATATCTAAGAAAGAGGGAGGTTCATCGAAAATGTAAACAAAAAAATAATAATTTTGTCCCTATGGGATTTTTTTTGTTTTGTTTTTGTTGTTGTTGTTGTGAGTCCTGTTTTGTGTGCATTAAAAAAAATATTTAAATAATCCATTTTGGTGCTAAAAGCAGCAATGTCAAGTGATTAAAAATACATTTGTCAGCACAGTTACATGTATAACCTACTGCATCGCAAGAAACAAAATCCAAGCTTTGTTTCCGTATCGTCATGTGGTTCATTTTCAGTTAATTCCTGGCTGGATTTTTCAGGGGCATGACACACACTCAGAAAGGCTTCAGCCATTAAGACAACTACTAGCTGTTAGTCACATTGTCTGTAATGCAAAGTTGTAAAGCCAAAGTTGAATGGGTATATTCTAACCCGCCTCCTCCCTGTGAGACACTGAGGATCAGTTGGACACAACTTGAGGGGAGGAGGTGCTCAGCTGAGGGAACTGAAACATCTGTTTCTTATGAATTCTATGGAGCTGCGTTAGTGTTTACAGGCTGTGTCATATTTTTGCAGGCTTTTCATAATGTTAACGGTGAGATATATATTGCCAAGAACTGGGATCGAGGAGTAGAAGCCTATCGCATGCACGAACACTTATAAGCCCTAGTGAAAGCTCTCAGCTCTTCAGTACTACAGTAGCTCAAACGTATGCCATGAAGGGACGGTAGAAGGATTCTAAGCAGGACCGGGTTTAGAAACAGTGTTGGAAAAACATACTGTATAGTCTTATTAAGCAGTTATCTTGTTTGTCTTGACTGTGTTTTGTCTGCCATCTTTGATTTGACTGTCAGTGATTGGATTGTAAATAGCTTACCATGTACATTCAACTTTCATTTAAAAAGAATTCCTGTATTCTATGAAGTGGAATTTTCTGATGTATATTAAAGTGCTTAATAAACATATTTGCTTTACTGCTGAAACAGACATTTTTGCTTGCTTATTTCATTTCACATCCTTTTATAGTAAAAGTGCCAGATAGTTGAGGCCAGTATGCCGACAGAAATGATTGTGTTGGCCGTTAATGGTCCAAAACAAGATGGATAATAAAAAAGCAACCGAAGGAGAGAGATTTGATTTATGGGGATGTACCAAAAACTGAAAAATCTGCACCATGCTTATATTTTTGTACTTGTATTCTTTTGACAGCTTTTTCCTCTCTCTCTTTCTCTCTCTCTGCTGTATTGGAGCTGTGAAACTACAGCATGTGCTGTAAATACCTACTTCACTGTTGGTCATTTGATATAGAGGGCCAAACCAGGACACTGCAGGCATCGCAACACATGGATCACGCTGAAGTGGAGCAGACAAGTGTGCCAAGTGCTATTGCGGCCTCCCCCTCTCCTGCATTTCACTCTGTTCATTTGAGTTAAAAGCAAACTGAAAGAGAGCTCTAACAGAAGTAGCTGAAAGATTTGATTTAATAGCGTTTTTATTTAATCTTACGCAGTTGCACAATAAAGAAACTGGATGGTTTTACTGGATTCGTTGGCTGTGATTATGAATAATCTCCTATTCAAATTCCAAATCGATGCAAAGTATACAGTGAAAACATTCTGCACAGCTGTGTTTCAAAAAGACTTAACTTTGAACCAAAGAGTTAAATCTGAACAAAGTGGTTCTATTGACTAATTAGGTTTAACTGCCACCACCCAAAATGTCATGAAAAAATGCACCAAATAGCCGTTCAAGTGCCATTTAGACTTTTGGACCTTCAGCACAGGCTTCTCTGTATGTTTTGAGAGGGTGGGTGTTAATGAACAAACCATCTGGTACTGATGTCATGCAGTGTGCACTGTCCAAGCTTGGAGGATCTCCTCATGAACCGTCTGCCAGTGGCCACATCTGGTTGCTCTCCACCCCTGCCCTTGTTTTGGATACAGCGCTAACAAGTTCCCTCACAATATACACAACATGGAGACAGTTGTGGCTGGCTTGTTCCAGAGGTATTTTAAACCCAATGGCCTTCAACTAGTGCATGCCTTTGAGAGCCACGTGTGTGCCGAATTCACATTTAAGCAAATGTGATCTCTGTTTAGCACTTTAGCTACAAGCTTTCTTGTTTGGCTTCACAGAAACCTGCGTGTACTTCGATCTAAGCTGGCTCAAGGTGACTGTCGAATCACGAAATGCTGTTAATTCTCGTGTCCTTGTGGGGAACATATTTCCCAGCTTGTCTTGAGATCAGCAATCCTCACAAGAATGCAAACACTGAAAAGATTTATTTTTGGCAGGTGTGTGTGTGTGTGTGTGTGTGTGTGGCTGGTGTCTTACTTCCAAGTTTCTCTGTGATCACATATGTTGAGCTTTAATCTGTCTATTTTCCAACTTCTGCATACAATTTTACAAAATATACACTTTGAAGAGGGTTTTCGAGATAAAGCCTTTTCAGTTGATCGAAGCTTAGTGAGACAAAACAAATAAAGGCTGTTTTTTCAGATGTTTTCTCGATTATGAGACTTTAGCCAGAGCAAAGCTTTGTTGGAAAAGAAAATACTGTATGCATTCAACAAATCCTCTTTTTGTGCAGAGATGAATGAGTATGTGCCAGATTTTGCTTCGTGGATTACATTACTAATTACATGCTAAATTACAATTTGTAAACATCACCACACAGTCATTCTTACTAATCAATTAACTCAAGTAAACACATCGAAGAATTTGCGTTGACTCTTGGACAGAATGTGTAAGTTCAAACCTATATTTGAACAATTGAAATCAGACTTCAAGCATGACTCTACATCATGTCAGATGAGTTTTATTCTCCAAATGTTAACTGTTGTTCTGGGAAACTGGCATCTGTACAAGTATAAATAGTCAGCATCTTGGGATGAGTGCCAGAAATGATTTGGTGAAGAAGCAGCCAAGTGGCAGACTTGTGGAGAAATTTTACAATGAGGTATTTAAATATGTCCGTCCAGTTTTATAATGACACAAGTGCAGCTATGCAGAGCCCTTCCTCTCAGTGGCATTCAAATTAGATTGACTGGAACTACCAGCCTGTGAGCTTTGTTAAAACTGTGACCTGAAATAAAGGTGAATTTCTCCAAACTCACAGCGAAGCGGAAATGGCTGCAATTTGGTTGGAGAGAGAGACTTTAAATCCATTAACTGCTACATTTATGTGTTATGTTGTTCTGAAGAAGTTTGTGTAGATCTTGTTCTTTACATATAGTATGTTTAATTTTTAGATTATCTGGGATTTGTTTTATTAATTATTAATTAATAATTAATGGATTAATAACAATTATTATTATTATTGTTATTATTATTAATTTTTACAAAATCCTGCTTTAAAACTATTTTTTGTTTGTTTGTTTAAAAAACAATTTGCCCTGAAAGTGACACTATACAGAGAAAAAATGTGTTATAATTGACTCATCAATAAAATCTTACACTCAGTGTTCTATTGTAAACTAATTTTTTTTAAGCTGCATACACACAGGAAGTAATTTGCTCTATGAATTGCTTTGAAGTTGACCTCTGATCGCTAGTCTAGATAACCCCTAATAGATTTACTTTCCTGTCATATGTTAGTCACCGGTATGTTATCCTGCGCTCTCATTGGTTATCACTTCAATCGCTTGCCTCAAAAGTGAGTTCATCTCAGGACCCGCCCACTTCCTGTCACCAACGATTTTATTGCAGGTTTTGTGCCAAAAGGTGATTGCAGATGTTTCTATGTGAATTTTGTTTTAATATTATGTGTAATATTCTTACTTGTATTGGCAAACAGGCTGCAAACAACAGGATTTGCTAATAAAATAAACAAATGAACAATTGTGCAAGAAACGTCATGACTGCATTATTGTATCTACACTGTGTTCTACATTATAATCATGTGACATAGCAACAGTGCATGAAATTTAATTTACAAAAAAAAGTTTCCTTTCGGTCAGTTGCAGACCAAAGAATAGCAACACACAGATGGACAGTAGATAATGAAACCCTTGTGCAAACGTGAGCGTTAGTTTATATGTGTCATTTCAGTCACAAAGGGAGCTGAGTTAGACAAATCAAATGGGTATCTTTTTTTTTGTTTGGCAGGGAAACATTAGCTCTAATCCCACAATTTATCACATGAACAAACCTACATATTATTGCCAGCAGTGGCTATGGAAACAAATATAGAGAATATCATGATAAATAGACCATAACTTTGGAAAGCAGATTCTTCTTGATTTAATATTTGAACTCAAACAAGCTTAATACTTCTTTGTGGGTCAGAGCCAGTCCGCAGAGGTGAAATTATCCCAATACTCAACTTGTATACATTGCATATTATAAAAATGCCATATTACTACTGTGCTAAAAACACCTAAAACACATCCGAACCCATCCTTTAATGGCTAGTTGCTGACAGCCATGTATGCAATGGAAACTCAACAACAGGCTGTGTAAGCCCATTTCACACTCCTCTTTCCTACAAACATCACGTGATCAGCCATAATTCATAGAAGCACACTTAAATTTGCAAGATTTTTAGCTCCAACAACCCCACAAGTGGGTTTGAAAGACAGACATCTCTAAACCCCTGAAAGTAGTATTTGAGCCAGAGATATGGATCTAAAATCCCATCATCCCCCTGCACGTACATTATGATCATACTGAGCACTACTATGTTAGTATAATATCTCACTCATACTCCCACAAAGCTAACAAACAGTAATCGCAAAGCCGGTTTCGGACGCTGTTGTGACAAGGAAGCCTGCTGAATTTCATACTGTTTACTGGCAACAGTTCATTCATGAAGAGTTTCGGTTAAAAAAAAGACCATTCCAGTTTGGATTTGTGTCAGCACAGTCCAGCAGCAGGTGGGCAACAGATACATTCATCAAGCTTTCACAACTGAGGCATTTAAAACATGCATACAGTATACAGCTCTCAGATCCAGCAAAGCACTAAATGCATTTTTTATGAATGCACGTCTTATACAAGGTACAATTTCAAAATGGTGTGCTCCTTTACGTGTCACAGCGCAGTATCAACCGAAAAGTTGAATTCATATTTTAGATTAAAGCCTGCGCTTAAAAACAGGCAGCTTTCAAAGCAGCCTCCGCTCAACAACAATGCGCCAACTCATGGCCAACAAAGCTGCAGAATGAGAGATTACTGACATACTGTATTCCTCTTTGTTGCCTGTTTACATAATCCCCACAGTCTCTCATCAAGGATCGTGGATGAAAAGCTTTCATCAACTCTCGCCGGAAAACCTGTTTTCTTCTTTGAAACTCAACCCACTGGTCCAGCGTGAACACAGGTGTTCCACTTTCACTAAACTCTGAACAGGATAAGTAACACACCTGATGGTACAATCTAAAGTTGAAATGTCTGGCTGCGAGGACACAAAAACCCTAAAGAACCTGTCTTTTGAGCTTGGGTGAGTTTACAATAGTGCACCACCATACTAAGCATCATTAATCATTATGGTTGAAGCCAAGGACAATAAATGGAGCTTCTACATAATAAAAAAGACGATAGCTTCACAGACAGAGATACTCAGGTATGAGACAAAAGCAGCTGTCTGTTAAGCAGAGAACTCAGGATTTCACAGCTCTGTGGTCTCTTTCCATCATAGTCATTTCAGATGCAAACCGTGTATCTCCAAAATGTCAGCTTTTGAGGAAGTAAGAAAAATGACATTGTTTACATCATGAAGACGAGACATTTTTGAGAACAGTTGGTGCTTTTGTGAGGGTTTCATAAACCCAGGAGGTCGGTGAACTTTCCCAGGCCACGCGGGGCATGTAATGTTACAATTCATCCCTGTTGGAGTTAAGAGGTTTGCATCAGGCAGTGGTGATATGTGGGAACGTGGAATCTGTAAGAAACAGCTGGGAATTGTAAGACCAAAATATCTACCCTGTGACACAGTGAAACAATATATGAAACAATATTTAGTAAAACAAGGCGTCGTTATGAGAGCTGCAACAAATTTTACAAAATAAATAGTGAATACAGTATAAATGTTAAACAATCAAAAGGGAAACATGTACATGTACAAACATGTATTCAGCCACATTTAGCTTGAGGCTGTGAAACCAAGTTTGCCAAGTTCAACAGTTTGCTGATTGTTATTCCATTTCTAAGGGACAAAGTAACTAAAAGCTTATTTTCCAAGGGCAGAGTGTGCAGTGCTAAGCAGAATTACATTTGATTTTTAGAACAAGGTACAGTAAATAGGTTTTTATTAGATTAGAATAAAAGAATAAAGAATAAAGATTGCAGCAAGAAATATGATTTTTTTTAAACATATGTTAACAGCAAGATTTTCTATAAAAGGCAGTGCCAATGAGCTGATGCATCATCGTTGTCTACAATTGTTTCAAAATTTCCACAGTTTATAGTACCCATTTGATGAACCCTAACAACTCTGGTGATCCTCTTACTTTTTTTCCCTATTTCTTTAGGAAATGAACATTTCTGCTGTTACGTTAGTTACACTAGAGAAAACAGGGTTTGGAGGCTGCAGCATGAACAAAACTTTTTGTAACCCTCTTCTTGTTGTGTCTGTCAGTTGCTGTCTTCAATGCAACTTTGGTATTTCAAGATGCCAATAAAATGGGATTCAGTCTGCTATCAGTTTGCATTTGAATGGGGTCAAGTTGACATTTACATGCAATCTGATTATAATGTGATGGTGGTAATCAGGGCTGGACTATTAATCTGGCATACTGGGCATTTCCCAGGTGGGCTGACACACTTTTGGGCTGATGGGTCAATACAAGGGCCGCTGTGCACCGGCCCATTTTCATTACATCCACTATTGCCCAATCAAATCTCTTTAACACAACCGGGTCTTCCCCTATGTTTGATGCGCACTCATGCACCTCGTAGAACAGAGTTTAGTGTGGCAGAAGTGGTGAAAAGGTGGAGCTGCGAAGCTGAGACAGAAATAGAAGCTAGAAATAAATGCAGCAGATGTGTCAAATTAACTGACATGTTAGCTGTTGGGGCTGCTGCTGCACCGTCACCTGCAGTATCAGCAACAACTAGTAACAAGCCCTCTGAGTCTCAGGAGGCTGGTGGTAGTGCCAGCCGTGGAGAAGCGCAGGAGGAAGGACCGCAGTCCCAACAAGAGAGCGAGAAAGAGACACCGGAAGGTGAAATTACCATGGTAAGAAAAAACAGGGACATAATTGGGAAGCAAGAGAGTCAATGATTAAAGTATAATAAATGGCTGCTTTGATCACGGGTCACTCCTAACAGCTAAAGTGTAATTTGTCACACGCTGTAGTGCAGTGCAACTAAGAACTAACCTAACAACAACTGTACCAACCTGATTAAAAAGAAAAACTGTTTCAATATCAATAATCAAACAAAATGAAACATATACATAATGCATGTATGCATGATATTGGCCAGGGTTGTTTTGTTGTCCCAGTCCAGTCCTGATGGTGATGACTACTTGCATTCACTCCAGAACCTCATACATTAGAAAAAAATTCTCTCCAAACAGTGAGGTAGATGCTACAGGATAGAAATTTATCTGTAAAAATGTAACCAGAGTACAAGCCTTTGGCGACTAATTGACTTGAGTCCGCTATTGCAAAGAGAAGAACGGAGCTCATCAGCGCAGACTGACTCGGATTGAATGTGTCGACAATCTATCTGCTTATAAATTTATATAAAGTTTATAAATTAGATGACAATTCTTTGACGATCTATCTGAAAGTATTTGCAGTCATTCCCAGTCAGACTGTGATTGTTTGGAGATATGATGCCTCCCACCAGAAGTTGAGAGCATTGCACACTGAACCTCTGTGCAACCACGTAGTCCCTACAACCACTGACTCCAAATAAATTCAGCGCAGTCACCAAGCAAACTCTGATTTTTCCCAGTTACAAGCAGGATCCGGTTCTACTTTTACTCTAAGCCTCTACTGAGCCTGCAGCTGTTGGACGAATTGTTCAGAAAAAACTTGATGTCTTGATAACTTTTTATCTCCTGCCACCAGTAAGTCAAAATTTCTATTTCCATTAAGCATGAACTAGGTGCAGTGTCACAATAATGTGCACATACATCAGTGCTTTCCAATCAGTTCACTGCTGTCTTAATGTTACTGGTGATCGTCTGCCTCATTTAGGCTAACCACAAAGTAAAACTATTTATAGATTTTAATGTCTCAACAATTATGGGAAAACACTGAAAATTAGTACACGTCCATGCAGATCTCAAAAAGGATTACTATCATTTCATCGGACTCCATCATTAGCTAATAGCTATGGCTTGTTTCCCAATTATGTTAGCTTGCTAGCATGCTAAACTAACATGAAAACTATTGTACTTGCCAAACATTAGCATGTCACTGTATGCATGTCTAGCTATCCCCTCTCCTTACAACAGAAGTGAAACCTTTAAGAATCTCAAAAAGGTGTTTTATCCAGTTCATATACAGAAAGATTTCCATACATGAAAAAACAAAAATGAGCATCCATAAATGATAATGCTAATGGAATAAAAGTAGGAGATTTAGAGTTGCTGACATTAAAAAGTACCACATAAATTTATGTTAAAAGTCCATTCTAACCAGCATCTCAGTGTCCTACCTATTTCAAGCACGCAGGCCAATAAACGCAGCACGACAATGTAATCTTTATCTACTCTACAAAAATCACTCACACCGTGTGACCCTAAACTAAAGCGCCTTTTTCTTCAGTTTTACAGCAGCTGAACATTACGAGCATAGCACGAATAGAACAATGAGAAGCAGATTTGCTTGAAACACAGCATTTGTCCGTCAAGCTGAGAAAAGTGAGCACCACCTGGGTGTTTTATTGGTACTGAGCTGCTAAATCGGCTTATTATGCAGAGCTATTATCGCCAGGAGTTGAGGAAATTTCACAGTTGGCAAGGGTTCTCTCTTTCTCTCCCTCTGGGTACCTGGCTCTCTCTCTTCTTTGGCTCTGTTTCCTTTATTTTATTAAATTTTTTATTTATTTTGTTGCCGTTTTTGATGCCTTGCTCACTTGCTTTCGGTTTGAATTTTCTTCTGCCATTCTCTCCCAGACCACTGTATTTCAAATCAAATCAAATCAAATCAAATCAAATCAAATCAAATTTTATTTGTCACATACACAGTCATACACAGTACGATATGCAGTGAAATGCTTGGACAACTGCTCGTGACCCTACCCCCATCCTTTTGTTTAGCTTTATCTTTCTTAGTCTTGGCCATTCTCCTTTGAGATTTTTCATGTCTTTGCTTGCAACATCCCCTTTCTCTTGCTTGTCCCTATCTATATTTTTTTCTTCCTCCTGTCTTTGCCCCATTGCTTTTTCTCATTTTCCTGTCTTGTTTTTGTGCCTACATACAATTTTTCCATTGTTCTTCTTTTTCGTGGCTCATTCTCTCCCCTCGTGTCACTCACTCACGTGCTGTTTATTCTGTTTTTGGTTTTTCTGTCTTTGGCTCTCTTGTCGCTCTTCTTTTCTTTCAGGCAGATTTTTACCCTCCCCTGTCTTTTGCTCTCCCTCCCTCTGTCTCTTCCCTCCGTCCCTCCCTCTCTCTGTTTCTTCCCTCCGTCAGCAGCAGCAGCCCTCACCACGGCTGCTGCAGAGTTCAACTCAGGACAAAAGCCCCCGCTCTGCTGCTGCTGCTGCTGCACATACACACCGTTTGTCGACTGAATCAAAGTCTTGGGTGTAACGGGGCCCGGGGACAGATGGAGAACAGTGACGGTAAAACAAAGACATTCTCTGGGTTTCACTGGCGTATAGGAGAGAAATATTGAAATGACAACATGGGCTAAGACTCTAATGCCACATGATTTCAAAAATGGTTCCTGCTCAACAATGTTTTGCACATGAACACATGAAAAAAAAACTGGCACAGCCGTCGACTCATGGCTTCAATTTTACGATCAGTTTGCTCCCTCTCGCTTTTGCCAGTATTTACATTTGTTTTGTGAAGAGTGCTAGGGAGATTTGACCTGATTTGACTTTTGCTGCAGATGTTAATCAGCTGTCTCAAGACTTTGATGGATAGTGTTTTTTTGCGGTGTACACAGCAAAACAAAGGTGAAAAATTAGGAAAGTGATTTTCTTGTTGGCATCTTTGGGACAAACACATCAATGGTGTGTTTCTGGCATGGCAATAATGCAACAAAATGAATAGAAGTCACTCGGTAGTGGGGATATCTGTTTCTAGAATGGCTATTGTTCTTTGGTTCCAAATGGTAACACCAGTGATTAGCTATACCAGATCTGTTTCTCTTGCGACAGTAATGAGAGCCAATTTATCGTTTTCCCCATATTATGATGGAAGTACCTCAATGTCTAGGGATGCATTTACATAAAATATGTTGGAGTAAAGTAGTGAACAATGAATGTCAAGGATTTTGTTACTAATTAGAAAGAAGAAGAAGAAGGTTCATTTTACTTAATGGACCCAGTGTTCATATGAGAAGTGTTGGTTTCCAATGCATTTTAAACATCATTTTTGATGTTGTCCGCTGCCTAAACATTCTTCACAAAAATCTCCATAGATTTAAAAAAAAAAAGTACCAAAAGAAAGATTATTGCAAGTCTCCTTTAATGCAATATTTAAACTGGCTATCTTAGCACTGACACTACCGTCTAAACTTGCCTAATGTTTTGTGGCTAGCTCAAGTTACCAGACGCCTTTACAGCTGTTTACTGTGACAGTGAGAATAAAAACGTCATCCAACAGTTAGAGTATTATAGAAAAGTACGTCTTGCATCAATAAGCAGTATCAGTACTGACACAATACACATCCCTGGTGAAAAGGATCCAGTAATAGCAACATGTTCTCAAGATGCACACGCAAACTCTGCATTTTGTTGTATCTGTGTAGATTCTTCTAGAGAGACACTGGGGTGCGACTGTGGCTCAGGGGGTTGGGAAGCACATCTGTAACCGGAAGGTCGCCGGTTCAATCCCCCCCAGGCTCTCTGGGGGATCGTTGTGTCCTTGGGCAAGACACTTTACCCTCCCGCCTATTGGTGTTGGCCAGAGGGGCCGATGGCGCGATATGGCAGCCTCGCTTCTGTCAGTCTGCCCCAGGGCAGCTGTGGCAACCGTAGCTTGCCTCCACCAGTGTGTGAATGCGAGAGTGAATGAATAGTGTCATTGTAAAGCACTTTGGGTGCCTTGAAAAGCGCTATATAAATCCAATCCATTATTATTATTACTGTAATACCTTGTAGTATAATACCTGCACTACAAGAGCACCAGCTGGGCATGTTTCCTCCAATCAGACTTGAACATAATATCATAAAAACTACTTCTTCTTTGTGTTCACAGCAGCCTGTGTGTGCATTACAGTCCAAGCTTTAGTTGTGGTAGCTGCTAGGGTTCTTCCCCTTAGACATCCACTTACCGCCTTCAAATCACTGGCCAAGCTTTTGTGTGTGACACCAGACCTTGAAAGCAACTTCTATTCAGCACAACCAGTGCATGACATTTCAAATCAGGACTGACCTGGCAACCCTAAACTTCCCCTCACATTTCTCTGCCGCTCTCTCCCTCTCCTCATTAGCACGAACCCTATTCAAGATCATTACCTATGGCACAGAAAGCACACCGTGTCAGATATACATAGTTACATAAATTCTTTATCCCAGGGTTTCTCTGCCACAAAACAAAAACACACACAAAAGGCTTTCTACTTGCTTTCTCTCCCATACACCCACACATAATGGCACACATATTGCAGATCAGGGCAGATGAGCAGGCAGGAGTCTGACCTCATTAGGAACCATGGCGGTTCGCCAAGAGAGAGTCTGTCGATGAATGACCAAGAAGAACTGGTGCGAGTGCAGGATGGACTCATTTATAGAGCAACAGGAAGAGATCTAAGAGTTTCTCCAGTAAAGCTAATGATAATCCCATATTTCTAAGAATTCTTTCCCTAAAAATTACAGGATGCACAAGGGATTATGTTATATTTTTTCATTTGTACTGCACATATGTCATTTATGTATTCCTTAAAACATATGCAATTTACCAAAAGCTGTTGATGTGATGCATGTTAAAGTGATGAAATGCATGATCCAGTAAAACATCTCAGCTAAAGGATTAGTTTAGTGCAAATGTTCCTAGAAGAGTTTTTAAAATGGCATTCAAGAGTCACTGACTTTTTATCAAGTATGTCGAAATTTCTGTTTGTCTTGTGAAATTTCATCATCTACTATAGATGATTAAATTTAAGTCAGCCAATGACTTCCATCAGATGGTAAGATAATTATACTAAAAAAACCTTATAGAACTTGGAGTCATTTTTATAGGCTCAGGTATAACTGGAAAAACTACCATAATTTTAAACACCTGAATAAAAATCCTTTGCAGTCATTGACTGCCCGAAGTCTAAAACCCATGGACAACTTGATATGCTATGTTTTCTCCCTCAATATGCTCTGCTAGGGCTTTACTGCAGTCACCTTCACTTGCTTCTTGGTTGTGGGTCTCAACATTCAGATTTATATTTAATAACTTAAAGGCCTTCTGTTGGATTGAGATCATATGACGGCCATCGCCATTGAAGAATATCCCATTTCTCTGACATGGGAAGCTCTTGGGTTGCTTTTGCAGTGTGTTTTGGATCATTTGCACTGTGATGTGCAGTCCCGTAAGTTTTGCAGCATTTGGTTGAATCTAAGTAGAGTACAGCACTGTACATTTTGTCCTGCTACTTCTAGCAGCAGTCACAAAATCACAAAACATCAGTGATTTGGTACTATTGCCTGCACCACAACACTGTCTCCAGATGACATATGTCACTTGAGTGTAGCCAATGTGTTGTAAATCTTCTCTATTTCCTTTAACAATGTGCCTCTAGGCTTTTGACAATGATACATCTATCTCCCAAAAAGTGATACTGACTTTGTTAGAAGTTGTGAAGTTGTTTTTCTTAACCATGAAAATAATTCTGCGATCATGCACGTTAGGACTTTGGTGTTGCTGAATTAGCCATTCAATTCATTCTTATCAGACTGTTTATTTGGCCACCCCTAAAGTTTGTTTTTTTAGCCAAAATAATGTTCTTCTTTAATTGCACGAACCATTCTGTGTGTCTCATATTTAAAATTAGAGTGAAAAACTACAAAATACAAATTTAAAACTTTAAAATTACTTTAGACTTTGTGTTTGCCTCATTTGTCAAGAAATCACAAGGGAACAGGCCTCACCTGGCCTAACTGCTAATCTGTCGATGTTATTTTTTGTTAATTCATTGTTAATTTTGAGCTTCGATTTATAAAAATGGCTAATGGCTTAAAGATAAAAGTCTGAACTTACTCAAAGTTATGGATCTAACTGTCTGTATCAATGCAATGCATCAAAGAGTTCAGTGACTAAAAAGTAAAACCATATTTCAATTAATTTAGCCATTCAAAGTATTCATATTTATAACAATAAATATACTTCTCCCAGCACTAATCAACTGGATTGTTACCTAGAAGGACTGTTATGTAGGTTTATCAAGCATTACCTTTGATGTACAGCAACACTGCAAAATCCTAACACGTTAAAATCATAATGCTACAGTGTCCACCATAAATTATATCACACTTCAGACAGATTCTACCTTGTGTTCCAGATGAGACTTTCTTTTTTATTTATTTTTTATATGCAACCTTTTCAAAGAGTGACCAGCTCAATCCAAAGCCTTTATTTTTCCCATCAGACAATAGCGTCCATCCATCATATGACTACTTCCATGACTTTCAACAGGCATGTGTTTGCATTAGTGGCTATGAAAAATTGTTCCTCCGTTCCTGCCTACAGTTGGCACTTATGGTTTTCAATGGGAATGAATGGAAAGAAAGTGTTGTGAATTATACATAGTCAAACTCTTACTTTTTATTTTGGATTTATGACACAAGGTAACCTCAGCTTCCCTTACTATTCAATATTCAACTAACAATTTATTGCTAGTGGAACAGTTACGGAGAGTGGAAGGCGGACATGCAGCCAAACCTCACAAATGATAGATTGCTTCTGCACTACAAGGATGTATAGGCTTTCCACTGCTGTCAGAATATGTCCAGCTGAATACATTACCAAACGTTATGCTGGAATCACTCAAATCCCAACCAAGGTCCACAGATAGATTAACATATAAATGAAACTACAGGCAAGATCCTGCCCTTCATTTCCTATCTGTTTATGGGAATGATGTGCAGCAAAAGAGTCTTGGAGCAGACAAGTCAGGTAGATGTCAAACCTTTGTATCATTAATAGTAGAAAACATTGCCCTAAAACCAGGGAATCTGCTAAATAGATGGCCTGAAATGTTTCCACTTGTAAACTCATGATAGTTGAAATTGCAAAGCACATCAGTAACACAAATAATTCTGTTCCTCACTCGTTATTTCTTGTTTTTTCTCCAAGTCCAGAAGAAGAAGAAGAACAATCTATTTCGCTGCTTTTGCCAAATGATTAAACAGTACCTCTGAGCTTTTCTTGAGAGAAAAAAATACCTAGAATTAATACTGTGCATGGCTTCCCCAAATAGCTTGAGGAATAATTTCTCAATATACTCTACAAGCTATCACTGTTGGCCGTATTTACTTTATTAAATTCAGTTTTGGCATTTGAGATATTACGCAAGACAAGGAGATAAATTTGCACTGTCTCAAAAAAGTGTCCCATCCACAAAGTTATTTAATAAGTTATTAAATATTAAAATCTATATCTCCTCTTTATGGAAAAAATGTCTTCTTTCCAAATTGATTTTCTCAGGGCCCAGAAATAGACAGAAAAAAAATGAGAAAAAAAATGGATGATTGGTATATTGCTCATTTTAAAAAACATTTTCAACAACGTTTAGATTAAATAAGGGACTGACACTTAACAATGCAAATCAACCCTGATGTGTTTTCCTCCATAGCAGCTTTCAGACTAATAAACCTTTATTCTTCTACAAAAAGCGAATCTTTAACTGGTTTGCTGCAAAGCCTTGCCAAGCCCTCTGTTTGTTGTAGCCTTCAAACATGCAGTGCAGTAAACAACCAGCATATCCAACAAAATCTCTGTATAATTGCATGTTGCACTAAAAGAGCTGTTGCTATTTTCATCAGTATACTTTGTGTAAGTAAACAGTGTTTAGCAGATCTGCACAGCGCAACAGTGTTGTGTTATGTGTTAAGTAAAATACGGGGTATTCAGCTGATTCTATTCTAATCCACAATCAGGATCACATTATTTACAAAATGTAATAAATACACACTTGTCGGTCTTGTTTTTGCGATGCTGCAGACACTGATCAGCATAAGTGATGGTGACAGAAAAAACATTTAACTGAGTTGAAGGACAGTGTGACCTCACATAAAGGCAGGACAACGAAACACACAAGACAGACAATGTAATATAAAATGTGCATTCTAGCAAGTATGCACAAAGTTGCAAGTGCAGACAGCTTAAGCTACTTAAAATGTCTTAAAACTTCAAATTTGTGCATATAAAAGAGTTTCTATTGGGCTGCAAATTAAGTGCTTAAAGCAGCTTGAATATGACTTCACAACGAGGTGTGTGTCTGTTAATCCGTTACAACTTAAATCACAGGAATGTGCCTTTTAAGGTAGTTACACCATCAGTTAAACTGAGCAGCCAGGAAAGGTCAAAGCAGTGACGTATAATCACTGAAAACAACTGTGATGTTTTGTTAAAACCTTGTTGACTGTTGAAATGTCAGTTTACACAAGTGCTGAAACAAGACGAAAAGTCAGTTGATAAGTAAGCGCCGAAGCAGCCGTTTGGAGCGGTGGTATGGGCTGTGTTTATGCCTCCTGACAAGAAACCTCTTGTGGCCATGTGAATAATGACAGCACTCTGGATTTGGAAACAGCACGAGGATTCTCACATAGTTTGAGTTTGAGAGGAGGTTGAGGTGACTGGATAAATGTGTCATTTTTGATACTGAAGACCACATTTTGTGTTCTGTCTTCTATCAACAGTCAGCGTGGATTTTTTTTTTTTCTAACCACAAAGGTTTCTTGATTCTACCCATGACTATTGCACTTCACTAACCATATTCATGTAACTCACTAAGTGCTTCACTAAGTGCCATGCTTTTTTAAAACCAAAAGCTTTGGCTTAGGTTTGTCTTACCTCCCACAAACACAAATGTGGAAATACCAAATGGTCATGTGACTTGAACCATGTAAGCATTTCAAATTTGCCTGTGGCACAAAGACACCTGGCTTTGGACAAACAGTCTTGTCTGGAAGTATTTTTACATTTTTATTAGATTTTTTTTCTTCCCTTTTCACTCATTGGTGGTTAGGTTTGGGCGCCAAAACCACTTGATTACCGTTAAAATGGACCCTTTTACAAAGTTAACCATAGGTTATAAAGCTTAATTTTCTTGGTTCCCAGCATGCCAAGTTCACCCCAGTCTGAAGGTGACAACACCAGCAAACATTTTATGTGCATTTATTTGTATGGCAGCTACATTGTTTTGTGGTGAAGGACAGCCTCAGGAATACTAACACAATTTACTTCACCTTCCGCAAATCCATGATTTGGTCCTGTTATAGCCTCAAGTTTAATATGATGGTCATCGTAATCTTAACTTTTGTAGCCCAGAAGTCACAATATTTAAATTGAAGGAGTGAGTACCAACTTAACTTACAAGTTGCATTGATACGGAGCTGTGAAAAAAGTCTTTTACTGATTTGCATATTTCAGATAATCAATCAAAGTTTAATACTAGACAGGTAACCTGAGTAAATACAAAATGCAGTTTGTTAATTAATGGTAGTCGTACCCCCCCCCCCCCCCCCCCCCGCCCCCGCCCCCGCCCCACACACACACACACACACACACACACACAATAATTAAAATGATAAAATTATTTACTCATGTTATGTTTGTCCAATATTAACATTTGATGTGTGGAAGGGGGCAAAGACTTTTTCACAACACTGAAAACTATCGGTGTATTATATGTACACAGATATCCGTTAATTAGTCCCAAGAAACATAAAAATATTAGAAATTCGCTCATTAAAACTGGGGCACAGACTTGTTAAACAAACTATTAATGCAATTAACCATGCAGTAAGCGATGCTATTTGTTTGATGGATTCGATAAAGCGTTCCAAAAGGCACCAGCAACACAAGTACAGCTGACAGATAATTATTTTATTTTTACAGTTGTAGTTATAGACACACTGGCTACAACAGACGGTGAGTAAATAAAACACCTTCACCCTCCCGGCCTTCTAGTGAAGTGCGCTTATATTAAATGCCGATAACCACTAAGAAAACCACGTCTTACAGATTTAAAAATCAGGTATAATGCTTCTCCAAAACAGCACAAGACCATTTATGGATAAAAGCAATCCTGGCTGGTTAATGAGGACTTTTCAGGTCATGATAATCGGTACAGAAAGGACACTGAAAGCCCATTTTGGAATTGTACAGCATGTTTCAATGCCATGCAAATCAAGCAAAGAGGAGAATGACTGAACTGAATGACTCATTACAGCAAGGTAAGGGGCTGCAGAAGGCCCTCAGAGCGCAGACCACCCACTCATATCCCCCATTAAGACAGCCAGCTCTTCTTGCACATTAACACCCCTGCAGAAATTTACTGCTTGGCCTGCACTGAGGGTGAAAAATGGTGAAAGACGAGGATTTTTAATGAGACATGGGTCAATGAAATGTCAGAACTGGACAAAGCACTGAGAAAATGCTTTAGAATGCAACCAAAAATTCAGGCTTTACAACTTCAAAGGGAAATTGTGAACTTGAAATGACAACAACAAAAAAAAGACAACTTTTGTCTTATTGGTAATACTATAACGACACCCTGGCACCTAAAGAAACGACAGATAGATAAATGATCTAGTATTTCAACTGCTAAACAAGTGTACTTCAAAAACAGAAAAATGGTACAAAAGAAGCAGTTCATCTGCATCTGCATGAAGAATGTAAGAAACTTTTAGCTGTCCACAGAAAACCCACTGGACCAGGATTGCTCATTCACTCATCTCATTTATTCAACCCAGGGAACTGTGCAGGAGCTTCATGTCTGCCACACAATGCGTCCTTGTGTGATTCATTGCACCTGTACCGCCGAATGTCCTTCTGCCATGAGGGAAGTCGGCAGTAGCCTGTGCGAGAGAATATGGGTCACAATGTACACAGAGATGAATAGGTTATACTACATCCTTTGAGACACCAAAGACATCCAGCAGGCCATGTGATACCACAGGAAGTCTTTACTGGACACCCCTGTCCTCAGTGTAGGAGCATCACGCGATCATACAACATGACTTGTGTGTGCTACTGTTGTTTTTCTTGTGTTCGAATTTTTTTTTTTTAAAAAAAGGAGAAATACACTCACTTAAATGCCAACTGAATTAGTTGTGCACAAGTTATTAGAGTACCTTTAGTTGTTTAATTTCATTTTGTTTACTTGCCTTTAGCTTGTTTTGCAAAATGGAATTCAAAGTTCTTCACGAGTGATTAACAAATCAGAAATTACTGCAGACTAATAGTAAAAGTAAAGTAAAATTTTATTTATATAGCACATTTCTAGATAAAAAAACAATCACAAAGTGCTTCACAAGGTATAAAACAAAAACAGACAAAAGTTAACAAGTTAACTAATGACATGGGAGTAACGTAAAATGACAAAAGGATAAAGAATCAGCCCAAAAATCAAATAAAAACTGGTGAAATAACCTCAAAATAACCTTTAAAACAACAACAAAACCAAAACTATCCATCCGTCCACGTTTATCAGGATCCTGCTTGCAGGGGCAGCTGCCACCTCTAGCTCTCCCAGAGAGATACTGAGACATTTCCAAATCAGCTGAAAGACATAATCTCTCCAGCGTATCCTAAGTCTGCCCCTGGCATCTTCTCCCAATTTGAAATGCCTGAATTCTCTAACCTAGGAGGCATCCAGCAATCACCATAGACAGATAACTGAACCGCCTCAACTGGCTATTTTGTTATGAAGGAGCAGCGACACCTTCCAAATGAGTCCTGAGCTTCTCACCTTATCTTTAAAGTGCTTCGTGAGTCTTAAAATACTAACCGTTTTTGTAATTGGGTTGCATCACACACTGAGGAGAATTCTCCATTTTTTCTTGCAGATCTCAAACATGCATATAGTAAAAGCTTAAAAAACGACAACATAACACACTAAATATTATCATCAAGGTCATCATCACAGATGGAGAAAAGCACCTCCTTGCATATTATCACAGAGGTGAAGATGTTTAAAATTAAAAGTGCAGTGAAACAAATTTCCTTAATGTTAGCGATACCTGCAAAAACAAAAGCAGTTGACATCCACTGTCTATTTTTTTGGTGAGAACTATAGGTAAGATTTTAATTGTTAGTAATATCTGTTAAACATCTGTTCACCATTTCTTAGCAACATCGTTATCTGATGACACCTTTGCAAATTTGATTGTCAAACTGCCACCTAGGCTGTCCCGGTACCAAGTGCACTTTTGAACACATAAATGTCCATGACCAAACTGTAGTGGGCACAGAAGTCCAATAATAGAACACAACTCCGGTTGAGACTCTGGGGACTCCAGCAAGGCCAGGTACTCTAGATTGACGTTCAGTGCATAAGTACAAGTGATGGTCAGGATTGCTTCCTGAACTAAATGTACTCAGATACCAACTTTTCATCTACTGGGGAAAACCCCAAGATACAGGCAGTGGGCCAGGGAGACAAAAGTAAACCTACCCCTGCTTGCTGCCTCTGACTGAAGGCAACTCCAGAGTGGAGTAGAGTCTGGTTGCAGAACCTGAGCTGTGCTTTGAGGTGAGCCTGACTATATTTAACTAGTACCTCTCAACTTCATGCATTAGAGAGATTGCTCTTCTCTCACCTCTCTGGTGGGGAAGGACACTGTCCCTCCTGTGGGTGGTAGTCCATGTCTCCATGGCCTAAATGGGCTAAGGCTCAGCCACCAGGTGCTCGCCCTTGAGCCTCTCTCTCAGTTTTGGCTCCAGGGTGGGGCCCCCTTGCTTTTGTAATCTTTATAGCAGTGTCCAGAATTGTTCTTAGTCTGGCCCTGCATCCAGGACTTATTTGCCTTGGGGAACCATGAGCAAACATAGCCCCTGGTATCAGTCAGGCACACAAGCCCCTCTGACATTATAAAATGGCAATACAACATGTACAATGATTTAAAAAAATGACAAAAAAGACCTAAAGGTCAACTTTTAAGCCAGTAATTGGAAGTGTTTGCTCCATTGCTCTGAAGCTAGACATATAAAAACAAAGGAGGTAACAATTTTAATAATATGCAAGTATTCATTTTTCTTCAGCTCATAGATATTACACCACATAATAACTGCAGGCTACATGTACTTGCTGATGAAACTTTGAAGGAAACTGGTGTCTAGTAACTTCAAAACATTTGTTATCAAAAAGTCACGATTTGTATGCAGGCATCAAACATCTAATAAGTTTTACTTCACAGCTGAGGAATTAAAATGAGAGGAATGGATGCACTTGGTGATGGCCTCTAATCTCCAGAATACTAATAAACAGAAAACAGAGCAATCTGAAGCTTGTAATCAGTTTGCAATCAGGTGGGACTATGAAGTGTGCAAGAACATCTGAAAGCCTCACTCAGAAAATCAGGGGATCAGTTTGCTCTCCGCACAACCAACTGGTACAATGTAACAGATGGTTCAACAGGGAGTTGGAATTGGGACTTACATATTGATTGATGCTGTAATGGATTAACTAGGCACAATCCCAGATGAGTCAAAACCCATATTTTTATTTCATAATTCTTTTTAAGAAGGGTACTATAGTGGATTCAAAAATCTTTGCCAGTTTTTTACTAAAAGTAACATAAAAAAAGTTGTTGACTAGTGTGACAAGATTTTTAATAACCCATGTTTACACTTCTTGTGCACACAAATTAGCAATCTGTACCATCTGACTACTTATTTAATGGTGTTTATTAAATAATTCCTACACACCATTCACAGAGCAGAACAAAACAGTCCGTTAGCCAAGAATCTACATGTGTGTGATTATAAGTGTCTGTGATGTGAGGATGCTGTTGTTTCCCGTCTGGAGTCTTCATCCCACCCTGAAGCGGAGTTCTCAAGTTTCTCCAGTTCCCTGCTCTTTGGGTGCATTCGTCATCTAACTCTGTACCTTGCTGGATTTCGTTGTTTACTGTGTTTCGGGATTCTGTTTCCCCCTCACCGGAGCCATTCCTAGTGAAGTAGGACACCGTGAGGAGGTTCTTCTGCAATGTTCGCTAATTTTCGGCCATTCTGTACGCTCCTTCCCCAATGATGCCTTCTAAGCTGTTTGTTATGGTGAGTTTACTGAGGGGAAGAGTACTGGCATGGGCTAAGGCTTTTTAAAAATGTTGACCTTTTGCAGCCTGCCCATATGATGCATTTGTGGCGGAGCTGAAAAAGACATTCGCTCACCAAGTGTCTAAAGGGGTAGCAGGAACTTGCGGTGCCCTCGGCCTAACACCATCTTGAAAGTTGACAGCAGATTTGGACCCAGACTAGGTAAGCCCAGCTCAAGACAGCCGCTCAAAATAATAGGTATGCCGATCATCATCGTCTTCCTGCACCCAATTACTCACCTGGACAAAAGGTATGGTTGGCTGCAAAGGACATTCCCTTAAAGTCCGTGAAACTTGCACCTTGCTACATTGGACCTTATAAATTAGATACTGTGCTCAGTCATAGAGCAGTCAGGTTCAAACTGCCTCCCTCTCTGCACATCCCTCCAACATTCCATGTCTCCCAGATTAGGCCTGTGCACTCAAGACTGTTGTTTTTCTGCATGAATATGAGAAATGAGAAGATGCAATGTTGAATGTTTTGTATTGACTGGTCAAGAAATATTTTGACAGGTCATTTAAGGAATGGAGATGTTCCAGGATGACTACAGAGCAGATTCATGGATGTAGTGAAGGAGGACATGCAAAGAATTGGCATGACAGAGCAGGATCCTGGGGACAGAATGAAATGGGGGCAGTATGACAGCACCAAAGGGAGCACTTGAAAGAAGCTGCATAGCAAGAGACGAATACTTATGATTTATTTTGCTTATCCGTTAAATATATAAAAATAAAAACACTACTTTTAGGCACTGCAAAGCTTCCATACTTACTGAAAATTACACTGAAAAGACAAATATGTCACTGGAAACTGACTGGGATGGACAAGACAGCGCTCACATCCAACAAAAATAAAGAATAAACTCAAACAAAATAACAGCTCAATCTGATTGTGATAATTTTAATGATAAAACACTATGTTATGATTAATACCAATGGGCTACTGACACAGATATCCCATAAGGTACACTTTATAAACCACTGATCTAAGGAGCAGCTTTTTATTTGTTTTTTGTTTTTTTTTCTAACAAAAGACTTGGATGAATAGCAATCCTGTATTTCTCCATATTTTTCTTTTTGATAAATGTTGAGACATTAAGAATTGTTAGGACTGTTATTTACACTGGTGATTAATTATGCATGAACCTTTAAAACAAAGTCCTGTGGTACAGCAACAGCTTCTTTTGAGTCCTGGGGGTTTAATCATTGCCAAACCAATCAATATCCACTCAGCAGCTATCCAAACAGGTTTTACTGGTTTCCTTTGTAATCACCCCCATCATCCCCCACATCCCCCACATAAAAACCTTTCAATGTGACATGGAAATTGTGTAGTTCTATTGAATTTCCTCTTTAAAGAAAAGGAACAAGGAAATACTGTCTTTCATACCGAACAGTGATAAAATATATATCTATCAGATTATACTGAGAGGTTTTGAGTTACAGAAATGGAGGACTGTGAATATGAACAGGTCACAACCACAGGGGAAAAAATTCTGACCTACAAAATGTATTATTGACATTACCAGCTATCTTATGGTCCAAATTTGGAACAGTAGTGTGGGCATGACCTGTATTTTTGAGAGTAATGGCTAAAAAGACACACAGTGTGAGTGCAGCACACACACGGCAGGTTAAAGCTGTGTTTGTCATTTAGAATGAAAAAAAGAAACATATGACAACCATAACTACAGTAATGTGACAGATATGAATATTTGATGATTCTGAGGCAGTGTGTTATTTGCAAACTTTTAGTTTTTTTGTTTGTTCTTTTGTTTCTTAATTCTTTTGGATGAGCACTATTTTCTCTACTGGCCTTGCAAATTGAATTTCCCTCAGGATGATATCTGGCATTGCATCACGCGCTGAGGCCGACTCTGAAAGGAGGAACTGATATGCACACTCCACTGATTATTGATTTCTGTTCTGCTGAGTCTTTCCTCAATAGTCCAAGACTTTAGTGTTTTTGCACAGGGAGATTGTCTCCTTCGTTTAGCAGAAGGACAGTGAAATAATCTATAACTTTACACTGAAATGTCAATACTACATGTCACTGTGCCCAAACGTATGGATGTATTGTTAAAAGGAGACATTTAGCACTCAAGTTTATTAGGCTCTAAATCCTTTATTGCTTTATCTGTATTTTTAATGATGCTGCAAATTTTTCGCTTAATCTCTAGCTTTAATTGCTTTGTCCAAGAACTGCCAACAGTAAGAAATTGCTCTAGAGTGAAAAATGTAATCTAATGGCTTACATGTTTGTGAGAAGAAACTGCTCCATATGACTCTTTCCCAGTGTCATTTCCTCTCAGAGTGTGACTGAGGCTGCTGATAACAGGTTCTCTAAAAGGGAACAGCAATCCATTCAGGAAGAAAAGTGTTGCTACAGAGGTAGACCGACAGTTTAATTTTTGCAGTATTGATTGCGTTGTCACGCACATGATAGTATACTTAATATTTACTCTCCTGCAAATATTTGCTAAAGTGCAGCCTGACTACATGAAAGCAGCCCAAGAGTACGCTAATGACAAAATGCTAACACTGACAGCAAATTACTCTGGCTGTGACTGAGCTTCTAGGTGCGCCTCGCTCAATTCATCTTTCCCTTTCTATCATTGTCTCGAACTGAAATTCATTAAAAAGGGGGGTGGGGATGATGCAAAACAAGGTGGGGGTGAGGATAGGGGACTGGGAACTGAGTGGGGGTTGGGTTCACAGGTGCAGCCAAATTGGGAGGTGCCATTGATAATGGCGTCCTCACATCAATTATGGCCCGGCTGAGTCATGGTGTCCATACATATTTCATGACTATCAGCGGATGCGAGTCAGGCTGCTTAAATCTCTCAACTTCCACCCTTCCTTGCGTCTTTCCCCCACCAATCTCCTCCCCCAGGGCTCAGATAAAAGGAAGGCTTGACTTGTTAGCACCCTGCACCAGTTATTTCTGGACATGAAGGTGGGGTGCCACAGCAGGAGGGGCAGACCAGCTTCACCCTGTACTGCAGGAAGTTCCTACCTCTATTTGTCTTTGTCTGCCAGCCGGTCCCCTGTCTGCAGGGGGATGGAATATGTTAAGATCCGTCTATGAGAAGATCTACCTGTAATCGTCTCAGCCTTTTGTTTATTTTGCCATATATGTGAATACAGTTCTGATTTTTAAAATTCACCTGCCGTTTTTTGCTTTTACCCCATCTCACAGTGATAACTGTTGTTTCTATTGTTGTTTCTATTTCTTTTCCTTTCATTTCTTCCTAATTATTTCCATGCTTATACAACTGAAACCCTCTAATGTAAACAGCACTGCTGTGGATGGAAGCCATTTTGGTTGAAGGGTGCAAGGACCCTGCAATTATGGTAGTGGGGGTTGGGGGAGTGGAGTGGGTGCTAGAGGCTGTTGGCTAGGAGCCGAATGGTAACGCTTTGTAGTCTGTTTCCAACCAACCACGTGCTGTTCCAGAGAGATTCTACCTACTGAGGTGAACAGTAGACACACTAAAAAAAATATGTCAAGGAAAATAAACTATTTTTAATCATATTTAATGCTCTAATCATGAGTATCTATTGTAAAAAAACAACTGCTCTCTTCATGAAATTTTCACTGCAGCAGTTTAACAGACTGGGTTGCATTTCAGTCGTCAACCCTAATAGCCAGATGTTTCTCCGATTCTATAACAAAGCACAGATTAAATTACTTGTGGCAGTGCTGGACACACTGGAGTTGTCATTATTTTAGAAAAGAAAAGTGTTGATGATATTTAACGTGGCTTGAAGCATATACTTGCAACACCACTCATTATAGTTTGTAACAGATTCCAGTTGGTGCACACGAAAAAGGATCTCTTGCCTTTAAAATGCTAAGCTCAGAGTGTGTCCTGATCAAACAGATCAAAGACTCTTCTCAACCTGTAAGGAGACTTTTTAAAGCCCCACAAATCCTTTTTCTGGTTTTGATAAAGTTTAATGCAAGAAGATAAATTAATTCTCAAGCTTGAAATGTCACCCTGAGAGGCGAGAAAGGAGGCAATGATGATGGGACCAAGGATGATACTTTTTTCAGCCATGTTGAAAAGAAGAAGAACTTCTGTAGTTTTCTTTTTCTTTGATTTGAAAAAGTGGTAGGGTTTAAAGTGAGTTTTTTGGGAGAATGAAGAGATTTGTGAACTGTCTACCACCCAGACAGAAGATTTGTTCTTTAAAATGGGTTAAAATAAGCCATAGTTTATAAGTCATTTGTCTAGTTATGAAATCGTTCTTTTATTTGTTTTATTTTATTGTTATTGTTATTGGTTTCTACATCTCCTGCTGTGCCTAGAAGGAGCTTTTATTTTGAAGATCTACAGGAAGTTGTGCATTTACGGTAAGCTAACATATTGCACTTATGTTAATATTTTTCATGGTTTGCAGATAATTACTTTTGATGATGCCAATCACGGTATTCAATGCATAATTATTATTTTACTATTATGTCTGTCATATCAGTAAGAGTTTCCCATGTGTATTAATTGCTCACACATTGTGCTAAGTCATTCGAGTATTTTGTCATTTTTCATGTTAAATGGCTGAGAGGAAACTTGTAAGCTGTCACGCTCATATTTTAATTTGTCCAATAATTGTATAAATGTGTGTGTATTGCAATGATGTTTGTTAGGCTGAAGAAATTCTAACATCAGTTACAATTTAATGGGTTAACTGAAGACAACCACACATTTTCAGGATGTTAAATAGTTGCAACAATGATTCTTTAATTGTTGAATTTATAATTCACTTGAATGTTGTACAAGACAGTGTAAAATAAACTGTAAGACTGTAAATCTGCTTGTAAATACAGGTCAGGTCTTTTATCGAGCTATGAGCTCCGTGAAGAAATTCCAGTGATACCACTAGATGGCGAGCGTGTGAACTCCATGATCCAGATCTGCACAACCAGTCTGACCATGAGTGATTTATCTGGCTTCTGGTAGGATTCCATCAGTTGTCCCGACTGGTAACAGTGAACAGACAAAAAGAGTGCACTCCAAACTGTGACTACACAAGGCGTGAAACTACTGTAGACTGCAAACTCTATAGACTTGTGAATTTGCAGACTTTACTTTTACTTTTATTTTTTGGAGCCCCTTTGTTGCCTGACCGACAGATCGTTCCCTCATCCCGTCTGTTCTCTCACTTAACTGACCATCGACTCTATATAAGTCTGAAAAAAAATAACCCCCGATGGATAAGGTTGTAACCTAACCAAACTGACTCTTGGCTGGGGGTTTGAATGACCCTGCATTCACTTTTGAGTTTTGCTGTTATTTGCTGGTTTAGGCAACAAAACTACTATGATAGGATTAAGAAAACTTGGTTTGGATTTAAATATATATTTTTTCACAGTTTACAAATATTTAAAAACATAATTTTCTAGGTTTTCAGGTAGACAGACTTTACCCAATTAAAAGGCAATGGCACTAGGCCTTTGTCCCTAGCACAACTGCACTAACATTTTGACTCTAGGTGGTCCATTGCTGGTAGTTGGTGTATTTTGATTAGCAGTTGCTGTGTAGTGTTACGAGGTGGTGACACCTTCTTTTGTATTGGGTTGAGCTACAGTTGAGAGTTTTACTCAGACACTGAGGAAAACCTTCAACAGGCCTGGCATGGTTGATGTAAAGTGCTGTAGAAAATAGAACTAGTTTGGAAGTCTCCATTACAATGTCTGACAAATTTATCAGCAAACAAGCTATCCAGGTTCTCCAACTAGTTAAACTGGGTGTGTTTCTAGTTTTATTTGTTTTTTTTTAATCAGCAGAGGGTTTGCAGTGTACAGAGCAGTATAATCTTTTTAATGTAAAATCTAACATTCACATTCAAGTTATTTTGGTTCTATGCTCCACTGTGTGTTCTACAACAGCTGATTATTACACTAGGAAATGCAGTTCTTGAGCAAGCTTTAGTTGTGGACAAAAATAGAAAAAGACAGCTTGTTAGAGAAGATGTTGAATGTAGGGTTGAGTGATAATTCTGTGTGTATTTGTCCGTACAAACTAAAGCTTTCTCATTAAACTGATTTCATTATGAATAACAAGCTACTTTGGGCTGCTCCCTTATTCACAAGGAGTCACTAGCGTGCTTTATTGTGGGAGATTTTTACACCGGATACCCCTCCTGACACAACCCCAAAGGGATTTGTTTCTCCTCCTGGGGAATCTTATACTTTTTTTTAAGGGAATGTGAAAAACACTACTCTATGGAGCCTCATATGAATATAAATACAAATGTTGAGTGCAGCTGTAACTGTACTCTCACCAGGGATGTTTGTTCAAGAGCACTCACATGCTGAAACATGCCATTTTGACTCCTAGGTCTGATGGCTTATTGGATTTGTATGCAGAGGTTGTCTGAAAAACTAATTCAGTCCATTAGAATATAACAAATTTTCTAAATTACTTTTTGATAAGATAGGATACAAATACAGGCACATTATTAATGTTTTACATCCACTCATAAAACAGGCTTCTGTGTTAAAACAGCAGAATATGACTTAATAGGGCTGTTTAAAATATTTACTGAAAACTGACGGAGGGATAGTTCACAACATTATTAGCTCCTCGCTAAAGAAAGCTTCTTAAACAGAGTGCTGTGTCCTCTGTAACCTCTGATTGCTGCTCCCCCATCTGTTAGAGCTCAGACGACTCAACCTCCACACAATGTTTAGCTGTGTCTGATACTTTGTTACTAACGTTGTGGTGAAAAGGAACCCATCGCTAAGACATGAATCACTACAAAAAGCTGCCCACACTGAAGCGTCTTCCAAATGTCAAAAATTCCTGAGATAGCTTTCTTTTGACTTGTCAATATAAAGTTGGACAGAAGGCCACACACACACATCAAATGTATCAAGAGCGAGACATGGAAATGGCGTTACATTGTGATATGTGTACTGGCACGTTTGAACTTCACTGGCTAGAGGAAAAAAATCCCTTTATGCTACCCTGAAATCTGCTGAAAGAGAAATTTGTGGTTTTGGCCTGTAAAGATTTGAAAAATTGATTGCATTACTTCTCTTGTAAAGTTGTCATATTTTGAACTGAAAATCAAACCTTCTCACCCAGAAATTCTGTTTATAGATTTCAAAATGGACTTTTGTGGCCACGTTGTTTTTGGATTTATTCATTTCTTTTCCAAGGCAACGTCTTTTTGGGGGGTGGGGGTTCCAAGCATAAAATTACATGACTGTGACACATAATCATAGATGATTAAGTTTAGGCAACAAAAGCACTTCTGTTAAAGAAAGGAAAAGATGGTAGTTTTGGGTAAATGTAAATAAACAGTGTGTCTAAAGTATGTGTAAATGTCTTCCTGTTAAAAGCCCCTGAGATCAGAGATGAATGTATACCAATATAAGAATGAAACCAATGTGGAAATGCCTCTAATGGTCAGCAGTAGGGATGCAATGATACCAATTTTTTCAAACCGATACGATACTGAAACTTGGATCTGAGTACTTGCCGATACAGAGTACAAAAAACGATACTTCTACCACACACACACACACACACACACACACACACACACACACAAATGCAATGAATTGGAAGACAGGTTTTATCATATTCCCTGCCGATAAAAAATAAAATCTTAATAAAAATGACCACAAAAAAATTTCAAGTGAAAAATAAGCACTTCTGTTAAATTATTGCAGAGTCTCCACAATGTAATTTTACAAAATATTACTGAACTATTGGCACTGTCTCGAGCTTTCAGAATAATAAATAAACACTTCTGTTTGCAATAAAATAAATACAAATTAGGTTTGCAAATAAATTAAACTTTTAAATTATTGCAGTGTCCATATTGTAAACAAACAAACAAAATAATTATTATAAAATAAATAATAAATAAAATAACAATTGGCCCCCTAGTGGCCAATCTAAAAAAACTACAACAGAAATGACAAGCCACCTTCTGATTAATGAAATAAGTTGGTATCGGTTAACTTTTACGAGTATGAGTACACACACATTTTACAGTATCGGCCCCGATACCCGATACCAGTATCGGTATCGGTGCATCCCTAGTCAGCAGAGTAGTGACTCCTGTGTTATCAGAATGACAATTTTTGAAATACTCAGACAAGCCCACTAAGAAACAAGTTAAATTCAAAGTCACCTTAATCGACCGTTTTGTCATTCTGATGCTCAGTTTGAACTTCATCTTGACTATGTGTCTTGACTATGTCTAAAGACACTTGGCTACTGGCACGTAATTGGCTAATTAGCTATTGCTATGATGCTATGTTCATCTGTTACTGTCAGTCAGGCCTGTAACAATGTCCATATTAGAGGAAATGTTGTCCATTTCTGGATCTGTGTACAAAAACCATCCCGTTAAATATGTTTTTTTGTTATTTGACTTAAATTCTTTAAGTACTTTAATTCCACAAGAAAGGTAATATGTATTTTAACACATACTTTTACTGTATACAAACTGACTGGGAATGTTGTAGAGCAGGGGTGGGGAACTCCAGGGCTCAAGGGCCGGTGTCCTGCAGGTTTTAGATCTCACCCTGGGTCAACACACCTGAATCAAATGATTAGTTCATTGTCAGGCCTCTGGAGAACTTCAAGACATGTTGAGGAGGTAATTTAGCAATTTAACCCTGGAGAACCCATGGGGTCAAATTTGACCCCATGGTTTCCCTAGTAAACCAATGAGGTCGGATCTGACCCCATAGGTTCTCCAGTGTTAAATCAGCTGTGCACGACACCCACCCCTGTTGTAGAGTATGGTAAAAGCCTTGTACCAAATTGTGTTTTGTGAACAGAAGCAGTGTGTGGTGTTCAATCAAAAGTTTAAAATAAACCCCAATTGAACAGGTTTTTCAATTTGATCCTGGCACTGCGTGTTTACCCAAAACCAGAAGATGAAGTTGTACAGGAATTCAGGTTTATTATTCCAGCTATACTGAAATCCATCCATTCGCTTCCGCTTATCCTTTTCAGGGTCGCGGGGGGCGCTGGAGCCTATCCCAGCTGTCATAGGGCGAGAGGCGGGGTACACCCTGGACAGGTCGCCAGTCTGTCGCAGGGCCAACACACAGGGACAGACAACCATTCGCACTCACATTCACTCGCACATTCACACCTAATGGCAATTTGGATTTTCCAATTAACCTATCCCCACAAGCTGCATGTCTTTGGACGGTGGGAGGAAGCCGGAGTACCCGGAGGGAACCCACACAAACACGGGGAGAACATGCAAACTCCACACAGAAAGACCCCGGCCTGATGGTGGAATTGAACTCAGGACCTTCTTGCTGTGCGGCAACAGTGCTAACCACCGTGCCACCGTGTTGCCCTATACTGAAATCAAGAAGTTAATTGTTTTGTTTATTTGTTTAACCTACTAGTGAAAGAAACAGAAAAAAATATGTTTGGTAAAAGTTGCTGGGTGTAAACCTGAAACCACCAAAATAAAACATGAGTGAATACATTCTGTAAAACTTCTTTAAATGGAAAAGTGGAATTTCAGGAGTTTATCCAAAGCATTTTTCACCCACATGGCAGATGTGATCCCATCGAGAGGCTGTGAGTTTCACATGTTGTTTATTTGTTTGTGTTAAGCTCTGCGTTCACAAATTTTGCTTTCCAAAGACATTACACACGACACAACTCCTGTGATTTTTGACTTTATTTACCTCTACAAATAGGCTTTGTGAAGACATATTTGATGATTTTATGTGTTTTGCATAGATAAACTTAAGATAAAATTGTTTACTGCAAGAATTCATATCTGATTTTTGCATTAAGATGACTTTTAATAGCTAAGCAATAAAATTACTAATTTACAGGATCAACAAGTTAAAACAGTGTAAAGAAATAACATTAAAGGAGTCTATAGTTATGCTTACTGGTATAGTAACTCCTTTTGCCTTTAGTATTATGTTCCTAAGATAAATTTAATCAGCATATTGCATATAAAGATAACTACTAAGCGTGAATGTAAGTGGGCATATGTACAACTGTTACTTAGCACTTGTGTGTGTATGGGTGAGCAAAGAGTGAGTTTGATATGTGGGCGATCTAGTTTTATTCTGGCAAGGCCAAGAAAAGGGTTCATGGGAAAAGGCTATGTTTATTCTGATTTGGACACAAAAAATAAACGTGCCAACAAATGTCACGTTGGGAATTCTCCATGGAGCACAGATGTAGTGTACAACAGATTGCGTACGCACATATGTTTCTTACACAGCTTCTGTCATAGCCATTTGCTGTTAGGCTTCAGCTGAGTCCAGTAATAAATCCACCAAATTCCATTTAACTAATGAAATTATTCAGAAAGTAAATGAAGAAACACTTAACAACAGAATAAGGAGACTTTTAAATATTAGGGAACACAGTGCAGTTCGGATTGTTTGCAGTAAATGCTGTTACCACTGATCAATGAGGTGAAGAAAATTATCATATAATTGTTCAAATGTCTTGTCTTTGCCCCATTATCATCTACCTCATATCTTTCAGAGCGTACTTCCTTAAGCACATAAGCTCACCAGGCAAATCTTTTTGCCAAAGGAAATAACTTAGTTCAGTGTGAGTGAAAACAGGAACCATTATGACTTTCAACATTATCCATAAAAATAACAGCTGGAGCTGCATTAGTAGCCATAACAGTCCTGTGTGTGTTTCCTGTAAAGGGTCAAAAGGTATGTTGGAATGAGCTCCCTAGAAGCTGGCATATAATTTGAGCTGCAGTTTTTTCCGATCGTATCAACCGTTGGAGGTAGGTGTACCTTTTTGTTAACAGAGCTTACTATCAAATGCCTAATGTCAGAAAAAATAGTGAGTGCAAAAGTAATAAGACAAATTTTGCACAATTCCAGAAAACTGTCAAAAGAAAATACAGTGTTGTGGTCATAATCCACCCAATACAGCTTCAAATGTTAGGTGCTGCACAAATTGAAATGAACAGTTAGCACTCAATGCCAATTCAGAAACTGATACCGAGGAGGCTGCAGCAAGATGATGAGATTATACCAGGGCTGAGACTCAAAAAATAGAACGTCTTATGGAAAACACGACATAAATATGATAATTAGGTTTAGTACACACACTAGCTCAGGGGATGTCCCACTCTCCTCATCAGGGAGCACAGATGTCATGTATTGTCTAATGTAATGTTCTATTTATGCTGCAGTCACACAGGGATGGTGTATTACACAGGTTTATTACCTCATTGGTCGGTGAATGCCGGCAGCCGCAATGAAATTAACTGCTAAGGCGCTGGTAATGGAGGCAACCACAGGTCGCTAGGTAAAATCAGTTACAAAGACTAAAAACCACCTTGTGATTCCTTTGGTCTCTTGGTAGATTGCTGCAGCTTTTTATAGTCTGCATAGAAGCTGGTGACTTGGTTGCAATAATTTCACAGGGACAGCCAGCAACCTCCAGCAATTGCTTTCCAATGTGAACGCAGTGTTTTTTTTCTCACTCTTAACTAACTGAAGCCTTTCATTGAACTACCAAATAAACAAATTGGTACTCTGTTTCTGGCCAGACACGTGGCAGCACTTCTGCTATAATTTTGTTTGTATTTAACTAAATAAAAATGCAGACGTAAGTGTACACATTAGTTTTTGACTGCTAGTGAAAATTGTTTTCTTTACAAATAACTCTCTCACTGAACTAACACAACCAATCCATCAACATGTTTGCTCCCTCTGCTCATATTGCCTTCATATTAAATCATTTTTTGCTTTTTAAAGAACTTATTTTAACATTGCACTCAACAGCAAACAAATCCTCCCTAACAAAAAAAAGTAACTTCAAGAGTCAAATTGCATTATATTTCTTCACGTCGGGCCACAAGTAGGTGTGACGTAGGCTGCAAGTGGCCCCTGGGCCGTGAGTTTGACACCATTGCTCTAAGGTAGCTCAGAATGAATTGCAAAAATATGAAATTATGGCCAAAGCTTTTTGTTATTGCAGTAAGTGGGTACAGTCTTCTTCTTTATGTTAAGCAAAAAAGTAACATACCATCTGCATTTAATGACTTGGGAATAGGGCTGCTCGATTATGGCAAAAATGATAATCACGATTATTTTCACTGAAATTGAGATCTCGATTATCTGACGATATTTATTTAACAATAACAATGTATTGAATATGACTTTAAAGATTGTCAAAAAATAATATAAAATAGTGTGCAAATACTGATAACAGTGCAAATGTTTGCAATATAAAAATTAAATGAAAAATGTAAACATCTATGTTTAGTGAACTTTGCAGTGTTGCTCTGTGGTGCAGCTACGACACTGTAGCAAAGTTTACACACTATGTCTACTTGATCCACGTCTGACTCCGCGAACCCATAATGTTTCCACACCACTGAAGTTTTTTTTACCTCTCTTTTCAACCAACGGCAGTCACTCTCCTCTCCAAATAACTTCTGCTTAGCTTTCCGAGCTTCCCTCGGGTCCTCTTAATCAGCGGTACCGGTCCGTGAGTCGTTTGGTACCGGGCCGCGAGAGTTGAGGCTCAGGTGTGAAATGTATAGTTTTCAGGGTTTTTTATCGGTTTTCAGCGTTATTTTGTTATCGTTTTTATCGCTTACTTGGTTTTCCTGGGTCTTTTCACATGTGTTATGAATAAATTTAATTTTTCGGTACCGGTACTAGTTTTATTTTGTTGTATTTATCCGCGACACCTTAAAGGCCGGTCCATGAAAATATTGTCGGGCATAAACCGGTCCGTGGCGCAAAAAAGGTTGGACACCGCTGCTCTTAATTGTTGTGACACGTGTTCGAAATGCAGAGAGGTGCGCTCGATTTGCCACACGGAGCAGCGCGAGAGTAAAGCACGAGGGAGGGGCTAATAATCGGCTCAGTCATTTTTAATGATCGTTGAAAGCCCAGATCGTAATCGTGATTAAAATTCGATTAATTGATCTTCCCAAGTTGGGAAGATAGTAGTTAACTGTAGATAAATTTGCAGTGTGTGATGCCTAAATATATTCAATTTCTTATGTCATTCATAGCATTAAATTGCACTCAAGATGTTTGGGATTAGCAGTTAGTGCTGGGGTGCTTTAGTCAGCCTTGCATGGCATGGAAGGACTAAGGTTTAAGAATATGTATTCTGATCACTAAAATCCTTCACTCTTACAGCTAATGACACGATAATGACAAGGTTTTCAGCAGGGGTATAAGGTCTCCAGGGCGGCAGAATATAGTGTTTCCATTAAGCTTGCTCTCTTGGCCTCTTTTCTTTTCCCCCCACTTTCAGTCTCTTAAGGGAGGCACTCCAGAAGTTCCCAAGTGGCTTATTTACTTGTCAGTTGGTCCAGTATCCCTTCAGCAGCCCTCCACAGCCGACAGTGGATTGGCTTGTGGCACTGCATTCAAGTCCTCTTACTGTGCTTAAGTAGAGCTGCTTTCTAAGACCTGAGATACATTCTCTTGAGCCGGAGGAAGATGGTGAGATGAAAGGAATTGTGAAATACACACACAAAAAAATAATTCCCTGAAGAAGAAGGCAGGTGGAAAAGTCAAAAAGGAAAAAGTTCAAATGGATGAAGAAAGAAACTAAATAGTACAATGTTTGTTTATTAAGAGAAAACTTCCTTTTAAAGACTTGAAGGGCCAAACTTTTCAGTAACAAGGTAACGTAACACTGTGTAATAATTTAGATTTATCCAATTGTTTTTGTGCCAAGACAAATGAGGATGAGTACATGTGTTTGTACTGTATCTTTTGGTCCGAACCCTTTGTGCAGCATGTAAATCATCTTTGGTTCTATCTGGAATCGTATAAAGGGAGATTAGACTCCTCTGTGGTTCTACCGTCAATACTGTGAATGGGAACCAAAGTGCCCTAACTGTAGATAAACAGGAGAATGCTATCCTGGAATGGATCACCAAAGTGCCACATCTGTCATTAGCTAACAGGAGATGGTAGTACAGAAAACTGAGGGACAATGTGATTTTGTCACATCCATAGCCCTTCATCTGTTTCTTAATTAGTTTGTCACCTATGGCTATGCTGAGCCACTGTACAGAACAGGTGGTGCATAAGTCCTCTTCTAAAGAACTACAAAGGATTTTGTCTCAGTAATAATTAATATTTTCTCCCACAAACCGCATTTTACCAATATATTCAAATCCTTAACTTCACTGCACCCACAAAACTTGCACCCAGCTGAGCGACAATCCCGTATGGAAAAGAAATAGAAAAAAGACTTGCATCAGCCTTAGCTTGCTTCATATAATGAATCATATAAGGCTTATATGATTGTTTTAATCTGGATTCTTCAGCTATCTTTTGTTAGTGTTCCTACCACCTTCTGTTTACACTAGAAATTTGCTTTGTTAAAATTTTTTAAAGGAAAAAATGAACAAAAAAAAACAACAGCACACATTTCTCCATTGCAGGTAATCAGAGGTGATCGTAACAATATAATGTGCTGTTTTGACTGAGTGACAACTTAATTGCCCTTTGTTCTTCCAAATAAAGCTACTAAATCAGCTCTGGTTCTGACAACATGATGCATGCACTTTCATACTGGTTCAATTAAATATTGTACCTATGGGGGAATATTGGCTGAGAGGGAAAAAAAATGAGACCATCAGAACAACGCTGTTTTGAATTGAACAACACCGATATTGGTGGACACTGATGACAATAACCTGTTTACTCTCAGGCTCAGTTGTGAAGATTTACTAACAGTGTAATGGAAAATGTAAGAAAAGCAAGTATATATAAAACCAAAGTCTGAGACAGAACAAAGAAATAGTGACACACTTTAGACATAACATAATCATACTGGATACGAGTACTGGATACACACATATACAGACACACACACACACACACACACACACATATATATATATATATATATATATATATATATATACACGGCAATTGTGGTATTATCACAAACCATTAGGCCATCTTGTCACTTGACAGGCAAGTCATACTGTGCATTTATTTCCCAGGAGTCACTGGATTGACATTCATACTAGACATCCACAAGGGGAAGCAGTCAATGATGTCACCACCTCATAAATGGCAGCCCAGCGGCAAGCAGTATGACGGCTGCAAGACAACAAAGGGATCAGTGGCATTTATACTTTTTTTCATTATATAGCTGGCATTACTTTAAATGACATTGATAAAAGCTATTTTGATTAAAAATATAATATAAATATATAATGTATATAATATAAATAACAAAAAAGTGATAAAAAGAGAAATATATCATGAATCAGAAACAGGATGTACAGCTGACTATAATTATTAAATAATAAATAATCACATTAAAAATTACCTTTTTTTCTCCTCTTGAAATGGTATATATATGGTTTAAACATGTGACATGTTTTTATGTGCTACTACAAATAAAATATGGGCTCATGATATTTCCAAATCATTGCATTCTGTTACTATTTACATTTTACATAGTCCCAACTTTGTTGGAACTGGGCTATAAAACAAACAATCTGTGTGTGAGTTATTTCAACATCAATGCATAAATTGTTTAGCAATTACAACCTGAGGCTCAAACTTAAATGGACAATTGGCTGACAGTTTCATGGTCAGGGGAGGTCTGTTCCCTACGGAAGAGAGCCACCAGGAAAAAAAGCAGGCACATCTTTCTTTTCCGGAATTCTGAAATTAAAGTCAGAATTCTGACTTTTTTGTCAGCCAATTGTCTATTTAATTTTGAGGCTTTTCTTTTCTTTTCTGCGGCCCTAATCCTCTTCCCTAGTCCCCTCATTATTTCATTACAAATGAAATAATCCCTTGGACTCCCTAGCTGAGACTAGGAATTATCTCAAAATATCTTTTATTTGCTTAATATGTCATAAAATAAGGGAAATGAGGGGAAAAGCCTCAACTGACCACGAACCAGTAAATTCATTCATTACTTTTAAGCCTCTCAAAATGGGAAACCTTGTATAAACATGGCTGTAAATCCTAAACTGGTAATTCAGTACCTTTTGTTAAAGCTGCAGTCTGCACTTTAGTCAGTAGATGGTTTGATTTAAAATCTACTGTGGCAATATGCAGAGGGAAAATCACACAAAAAATGTCATTGTCCAAATACTTGTGGGCCTGACTGTAAGTTCTCCTCTTGGGCAGTATTATGTTGAAGTTTTATAAAGGTTGATGATAGGTCGTCTTACACAATAGCATAATGTTCATTTAATGCACCAAAATCAATAAAAGCCTGACAGCTCAGCCTGATTCAATCCCAAATGTACTTTTCTCTTTCTTCCTGTGTTGCATTTTCATGGTTCAGACATCAATTGTGTCGAATCCCCAGAGACAGTTGTGTGTCTCTCCTTTTCTGAGCTGGCAGCAGTTCTTTGACTTAAAAAAAGTCAAAGGAGAAAAGAAAGAGTCCACTAAAGGTTTACAATTTTTCCCTTTATACATTTTGACTTTAACAAGCACACCTCAATAGAGGTTCCAAAGCCATATTAACCTCTGCCATTCACAGCCTTTTAAATCAGCCGTCGATTAGATATTAAATATTTATTCCTCAGAATAAAAATCGAAAGCCTGGCTTTCATCTGCTAAAATGTCAAACAAGAGCTGAAATGAACAACAAAGGTTTTATTAAAATTAAATTTAAAGTAGATCTTTATGATCCCAAGTAGGTACATTGTACTTGCTTCCACTAACCTGCAAAACATCGTCCTAATATGTAACTATTAACATTGTTTGACTGTTTCATCTTTGAATCACAGAAGCTTACAGTTGAGCTAACAATGGATACATCCTTCATCTCTCTAATGTGGTGAGGACCCTCTTTGAGAATCAAAGCTTTAGACCAATTTTCGCTTTGGCCTAAATTTTGAAATGTCAGAATCTGTCCACAAAACTAAAAATAAGTGGCATTTTTCATCCTCCATGAACATGATTTTCTTTTTTGTAGAACTGCCCTGGCAAGAGTCTGGGAACAGCAAAGCTCTCTATCAATTTTTCACCCATAAAAGCAATTTTATCTTGAACCATAGCCCAAAGCTTCACCAAAAAAGGCAGATTGCCAGTGATCCAAAAATGCACTAAGCCTTTTTACATTAAAAGCATTGAGAAAAGGCCTGATTATTTAAAAAAAAAAGTGCAGTACTGTGCAAAAGTTTTTAGTCACCCTTCAGTTCTTTGTATTTTGCAAGGAAAAAGAGAAATAGATTTACTGAAACATCTCCAAACATACATAATATTATAGTATATAAGACAAAAACAGAGTTTTCGGTGAGCTTGAACCCACCTTTATTTTTCAACACAACTTGAACTCTCTTAGGTAGGTTTCTAGTAACTTCTTTCAGTAGTCTTAAAGAATAGTTTTCTAGGCTTCTACAAGCACATTCAGATCTATGTTTTTGGATGTTGGCTGCCTTTTATTCCATTTTATGTCAGAATTGCTTAAATAATGCTGAGATCTGGGCTCTGGGGAGGCCAATCTATGACTGTGTTCCACTGCATGTTTTTTTTTTAATCCAGGTTTGCTTTCACTGCACTGGCAGTAGGGATGGGTACCGGTATCCGGTGCCATGATGGCATCGGTTCTGACATAAACGGTAGCAACCAGACCGAAAAGCAGCGCACATTTCGGTGCTTTTTTTCCTGAGATGTCATACACTTTGGATACCAGCCAATCATTTTACCTTTGCAAGCGTAGTAGGCGGGCCCAGGTACGTACGTTCTTTTAGAGCAGAGCTACAGATTAAAAATGCCCAAGGCGAAGCAGTCAAAAGTCTGGCTGTACTTCACAGCAAAAGATGCAAACTCAGCAGCCTGCAACAAGTGCTTTAAGGTGATACTGTGCAAAGGAGGTAACACTTCGAATCTGATGAAACATCTGTCGACGCATAGCGTTTTTTTAAAGCCGAGAAATGCACCATATTTGATAGCTTGCTGCGAGACCTCACACCGAGCACATCTACTGCGGGTGTGGTGCCTGCGGGTGTGGTGCCTGTTATCGGACCCAACATCCCCCAAAAACCCGAAGAGTAGAGTCCTGGCCCCTAGCCCTGCCAGTGTAGCAGAAATGATGAGGATGATGATGGCAGCAGCAGCCGTTCTTCTCTGCGTGAGTAGCTTAATGTTGTTTGTGTGTAATTTATGTTGAGTAGGCTAACCACGTTATTACATTAATGCAGGTATGGTGAACTAGCAAACACCGTCGTAGTTACATGCGGCTGTCTTCTTGTTTGATGGCAGATACTCCCTTCACCCTGGCCAAAAAGGCTAAAATGACCAAAGAAAATGGAAAACAGCTAAACATGAGAGGTTTTTAGACAAAATTGGTGTTTTTTCCCCCATCGATTAAGCACTGCTTCTAGTCAAGAGTGATACCATATATGCCCTATAGCTGCAGAAAAGGCTAACATTGTTATCTTTTTACAAAAAAACAGCTAAACATGGTTTTTGGACAAAGTTTGTGTTCTTCATTCTTTAAGCACCGGTTCGAGCACCGTTTAAGCACCGGCACCATTTCAAAAGTACTGGTTTGGTACTGGTATCGGATAAAACCTAAACGATACCGATCCCTAACTGGCAGTACATTTGGGATCGTTGTCACGCTGAAAAATGAAGCCTTCCAAGCAGTTGCTTTCCAGATGGTATTGCGTAGAGGACTGAAATCTTTTGGTACTTTTCTGTGTTTAAAATTACATAAATTTTAACAAGATCTCCAATTATTCATTCTTGTACCTCTCTCCTGACCACCTTCATGGATTCTGGTAATGATTTGAACCAAAACAATTCAGATTTGGTGCATCAGTTGCCACTAATTTTCAGTAGAGTTCTTGTGTAATCTGACAGTCTTCTCTAACCATTTCTATTTCTTAGAATGTCTTGTTTACAGCCACCCTTCCACTGAGACCATTTCTGATGGGTTTGGTGAACACCAGAGGGATCCACATAGAACCCTCATGTTCTGTGTCATATGTCTGCTGGATTTTTTCTTATTTCTGAACAACATGACTTTAAGACACTGTTCATTTGTTGTAGATAATTGTTGACACGGGTCTCCACTTGCCCAGTTTCCTTGTTTGTTTAAGGACACACTGCACAGCATGCTGCAAACAGCAAATTATGTGTTTTTGCAACAGGCTGCCAGTAAAAAGTGCCTAAAGATACAATTTCAAATTCTTTGGTAAGCCTTTTAATCCATCCCAGAACAGAAGTCCTATTTTTATGTTTGAATAATGCATATGTCACGTTTAACTAAAAAAGATCAGATATAAAGACTGGAATGAAAAAGAGAAAAAACAACCTACCTCTAAAAAGCCTGTAAAGAGCATTTTACAAAAAACTACAAGAACGTCTGGCTCATTGAAAGCATAATGCAAATAAATTATGGGTGACTCAAGACTTTTGTGCAAAACTGCATGGCAAGAAAGGGTGAAACGGCTTAAAAAAGAAAGAAAGAAAGAAAGAAACCCTCTAATTTATGCCCATTTACACTGTAGTTTATGAGGTAAAGATTTCCATATTAACACTGTGGCTAGAGAGGGAGCAGCATCAGCAACAGTGCAGTGCAAGTGGAATGCTTGTGCAACATATTTGGCCCCGCCACAATACAGCAGGGAAGTGATTATCACAGTTCAAGGTTGTGTTGAAATAGCACAGATGGATTGAATTTCATATTTCTAGAGAGTGATGTGATGTCTGATGACACCGGGGAGGAGAAAAGGAGGTGGTGGGACATGGAAGACAAGTGAACTGAGGCAAGTGTGTAGGAGGTGATACACCCAAATGGGGAGTGTAAAGACGGGGTAATTGCAGGATAGGATGTGAGAAAAAATTTAATTTAGTTAAATACATTTTGTAAAATTCCCATCTGACATTATTACATAAGAACAATTAAAAATGTTACATTTAATGCAATCTAGTCAAATAAAGTAGACAATTTAATGGAATCTGATCAAATGAAATTCATTTGATTGGTATACATTCAATTTATGCCAAGCGTCCTTGGTGATTAATTATTTCACTTGCACTCTACTCAAAATTATTGCTTCATGCTTCATGAAGGTAAAGAATCCTTTTTCAAGTGCATAAGAAATAGATTAAAGTTATATGAGAATCTCTTCTCTTCATTATTAATTTTATACATCCCACTAAAACTCTGCCAGGACTCAAGCATAGGGACTGATTTCTGTCATAATTTACATTAGCATTTTGATGACACTATAACATAAAAGATGAATTAAGGTTATTCTTTTAAGGACCACTGAAGTACATATAGTACATCTTACTAAATCTCTTAACTTGCCCTCTTTTTTCTAGCTTTTTTAATGACATTACTTTGTTTTTTATACAAGAATTTGTAGTTTTCAAAGAAAAGAACATGTAGCCGCTGGTTTGCAGTTTTTCACATGCATGGATATGTGTTCAGTGTGTTTGGTGACACTTGTGCCCCTGAAATCTATTAAAACCCAATACGTGGGTTTTCAATTTTTATTTCTGAGAAACAAGCTAGATACTTTTTCCTTCTTTTCACCTGAAAGGGATGGTATGTTGTGTCTTTGCCTTGCTGCTTTAATCATTTCGACTTGGGTTCTTACTCTTCATTCGCCCTGTCCTTGTGATGTGATGAAAAGCCCAAGGGAGGGAAGCAGACATAGTCGAGTGAACCTCGCTTTGATCAAACTCCCGGCTCAAAAGCTTGATACACTCATTAAATGGCCGATGATTTCTTGTTTAGACCAGCATTTAGCCAATGGCGTTTCCAGATGTTTTCTGGGTGTGACACAGAGCGAGTAAGGCAATGTGACCCCTGGGGGAACCTGAAAATCCAAGCGAACGATGATTACATGTATTGCAGAATGTGAATTGACCGTGTAGGCTGTCGCCTTCCTTACACAAAGTTCCACTCATTTAGAAATTATCAAAGCTGAATTTTCCTGTGGCCGTGTATTTATATGGTGGGATCGTAGCTTTGTTGATGAAGTTTTATCATGTGGAAAGATCACGATATCACATCTGTGTGAACTGACCAGGAGCTTTTCATTAAAACTGACTTAACAAGGAAAGACAAACTTTTCCAAGACTTTTGAAGTGGTGCAGGAGGGCAAGGAGACAACGATGATATAAAAAATCCTATTAAGTTGTGATAAGATATTGAGAAAGTGACAAAATCTGAAAGAAGAAAAAAAATATTCAAAGGGGGATTTGAAAGGCCTTTGATGATACAGTCTACACAAGCCAAACAGTAATTATCTTGGCTAGGACATATGAATATACTGTATCTCTGTTTTAAATGGAAGTGATGAAAGAGATACGAGACACTATGAATGTGCCTGAGTAAAACAAATTGATGACATGCTGAAACAATGACAGTGTCATCGGGGGATAACACAGTGTTTTTACTGTGGAGAAAGCCTGATGTGAATCTTTCATTGCAAACCTGGAAAACTGTGCCAGCAAGAGAAGTATAACCATCACTATTGGATTCATGCTGTTAATTTTAATGTGAGACAATGCTATTGTTGAACTTGGGGTGGGGAAGATGGACATGACCAAAGTTGCCTCCTGATGCCTCAACCTTAGCTTTATGGGTCTTGACATGTTGGTTTCTGGAGCCAGAACTGACCTTAGTTAGATGATATGGTGGAGTATTATTGCACAAGAACATTTACTGATCAGTGTTAAATAAGGCCTTAGTCACAGAGCTAGAAACTAGTCAGCAAACACCTGGTACCCAGTACTTGGGGAAAAAAGTGTATTCCCTGACTAGTTGCGATTTGTTACTGGAGATTGCTGGCGGTCACTGTACTCAGGCCTAGAAACTGGTAAGTGACTAGTGTGATGAACTATTAAAAAAGAGAAAATTTCCAAATGCACAGTTCTTTTAATGTGGGAAATCACCTATAGAAACTGTTTGTTTGTTTTTTGCAGTCACTCTATTCACTCTTGCACTATAACTCTTTCGAAGCTTGGTTGCTGAAGTGACCATTCAAGGATTTGCAATTTTTCTGTTGGTTTCATTTTCCAGCTTCAGAGGCTGACACTTAGCTTCTGGTCAAGACAAGGCACGAAACTGCACTTCAAATGTATTCCGGTTGTTTTCACAAGTGATGACGGCACATGAGACATGTGGGCTTATGCAAGACAATGTAACGAACAAGGGAGCAAAGCCTGAAGTTAAAGTTCTAGACTAACTGGTCTTTCTGTCTTGCACCCCATGGTCATGAACTGTACCATTATGAAAATGATGAGATATTGCATATTAAAAAAAAAAATAGGGATTAAAATATTAGCAAATATTGCATCCTATTTGTCCTGGTGGTTGTTATTTAGGTAAGCCTCCATCACAGGGTAATACTGACCACAGAAAAAAACTACTGATCAGGATGCCTCCTGGCATTTCTGGCATGCCCTACAGTGAGAACACTCACTGCAGCATATCCAAAATACACTACAGGGATTTCTGATCCGATCTGGCTTAGGGACAAATAGGATCCCTCAACAAGATCTGGAAAATGTCGTTACAGACCAGAGCTTCTTTCCTAGCCACCTGGAAAAATTAACCATTAATATGAGTGTAGTCAGTGTCCGAGAGCAAGCATTAAGAAAATTCTAAGCTAATATTACTATATGGTGTATTTTTAGTCATTTTTTTGGAAAGCCTAATATAAAAAGTGTTATACAGAAGGTCCCATTAGCACATGTGTAATCTCCCAGCCTCCTCATTCATCACCGTGGCATTTGCACTGAACCCATCTGAGTGACGGTTGCTCATTATCCCAGTATGCAACATGCCATTTAAAGATAAGAGACAATTATGCAGCATGAACAACAGGTTATTGACAATCTTCCTACCAGTTGACTGCTGTTTTTGTCTAATCACTGCTCCTTTTGACCTGCTATTAATATCTCATCACCTGCTAAATGATATGTTTACATTAATTAACGGCATTATTAACACCAGGAAAGTACCACAGCAGGTAGATTTGTTGTCAGCTTCAGTGTCATCTTAGTGTCGTCTCCTTCTCATGACAGGCCCAGATGGCGAGGTCTGTTAAAGACAGCATTGCTTTTCACTATTTATCTCACCCTCACTAAGCCTGGGGAGTGCTGCTGTCTCTCTTAAACCCTCACAGCACAAAGTCTTCACTTCACACCTTTTGTGAAACAAGCCACCCTCGGCGCCTTTGGCTAAAGGAACTGTTCATTTCAGAGGAGTGAGACTGCATGGTGAGAGAGCTCACAACCTGGTTGACACATTTCTCTGCGGGTGTAATTGTATTTCCCGTTTCCCTGTTGTTTCATTTCGGAATAATGCCAAACCTCTTCCAATTAAACTGAAAGAGACGTCGTTTTTGTGCCACTTTCGCCCTCTCTCCTCTCTTTCTAGTTTTCCACACACCCTTTACCTCTTCTGCTGGCTCAAGCTGGTCAGTAGTGCGTGGACAAGAGAGATCCAGACAAATTCCGTTACAGCTCCGTGGATCCAAAAGCCTCCCTGTACTCGGAATTTTTTCCAAGGCGTTGTTGTGTGTTAATAAAGTATTTGTCTCCAAATTCTGCTCTATAATACCCACAAATCCCAACACACATAAAAGAAAAGCATCTTTTGTGATTTGTCTTTTTTCAAAACATTTCCCAGATACTTGTGATTGCAGCCTCTACACAGCCCCTACCTGAACCAGATTCAGTGTATAGGATGCACAATTAATTGTTATTCTGTTGATTTTCTGATAGCAATATGTTCCTTCAGGGTTTGGGAGCCGAGTGAGCACACACTAGATTAAATTTTAATGAGTTTATCAAGATTTAATATTTGAATGGAATGAATGCCTTGTCCATATGGGCAGTCTTCCATAGATTTTAGCTCTACACAGCTTTCCAGTACTTAAATACATGTGTGCAGCAAATGGTCAGAGAAGGATTCTCTTCCTTTGGAAAATATAATTGATTATATTGAAATATCAGTAATTAAGTCTACATACTTGCAGCATATAACAGTGCAACCATTAATCAACATCATCCCATATAACTATTATGCTTCATATATCTGTTACAACAATTGTTTACAGATTGGCAAGAGATTTTATTGGCTACTTCTACTTGAAGTGGCTATATTTACATCATATTGCATATTACAGCTCTCAATTTTCAGATATACTCTGAGGAATTGTATAAAGCAACAGTCTCTCTCACTTGGTATGTTAACGTTCAGAAAAGTCATACAAACTCATAAAAAGCACAGCAATGCCACCATCACTAGTGGCTTTGTAAGGAAAAAAAACATAACAGTTACACTACAACACCATGGTTGTTATTTTTAGAGAGCTCCCTGAAAGGTCTCTCCTGACCACTTGCATGAGCACTCTGATTTCACCACAGACCTCAAACTTGAGCACTGAGCACAAACATCACTTTCTGTGTCAAACTGACCCAGCTTTCTCATCGAGGATCAATTCTGCTGATGAGAGCTGGATCTCAGGCTATAGCTTCAAGCGAGAGCTTTTAGAGTCCCAAAAGTTTATACAGGAGGAGAATACCTGCTGTTTTTTAAACTTTCAAGGGCTTTTGTGCTTTGAATTCGTCCCAAATGTGAGACTATCAATGCGGAGTTCTACTCTAATGTCTTGAAGTGTCTGAGGGAGAATGCTCAGTAAAACAACTCAAACTTTGGTACTCGCCAGAGTCTTTGTGTGCAGACACCTAAGACTCAAAATCCATGAATTTTTGGCACATCAAAACAGTCTTCAATCATCACTTGCCCCACTTGCCTAAACTGCCTACACTGAAAGAGATCTAGTATGCACTGCAAACATGCAAGTGTTCAGGTCAGACTGAGACCAACAGCTGTGCTGGAGGCAGTGAACATCACATTTCCGAAGTTAACAATGAAAAAAATGTAGGTTTAAAAGTCTTTTTTCCCCTCAGTATAACTCCTAGTCTACAGAGATGTTTTGTCTTAGCATGATGCATCCATGTTCAGAATAAGTCCTTCCATTAATTCCTTCCAAGCAATAATATAAAATGCATTTATTTTTATTTGTCAAATGAAATCTTTATATAAAACTGTCACTGATACAATTGTGAGACAATTACAGTGTAAATATCCTGAAAAGTACTTGACAAATTTGGCTCTGAGATAGCGGCCCTGTGCCAGGCCTTCAACTTTTTTCAGTGTTGTGTGCCATGAGGGGAAGTTATTCTGCATAGATCAACTGAGCACATAGGCATGCTGGACCAAGCTGCTTCTAATTAGCGAGCACAAAGACACCCGCCACCAGGGCACATCTATTCCAAGGAAAGTTTGGCAAGTGGAAGTCATGTTGAAAAGCATTCCATTACTAACAGTGTGCAGCTCTGCCTGGAAATTACTGAGCAGAAGAGGCTAAAACATGAGGTTGCATTGTTGTCAAATGTGCTGCTGTGTTTATTCATGTATCAGCTGTGTGTTTATGTATATGAAAAATATATATGGGGGTGGTGACCACGATGCATCACTCTAAATTTTCTCAAGGCCACAATATGCTTCTACATTAGTACCTTAAAACAAGGTACATTAAATGCTTTTTATGCTACAGAGACATGGGTACTGGCAGGACCTGGATTCAAGACAATAAGAATAAATCAATAATACAACTCCATGGGGGCAGGCAGGCTGCCACACATCTGCCATTAATGATTGACACATTATTGGAGATTAAGTATTGGAAATTCAAGAGCGGGACCACATCTCCGAACTTGCTCCTTCCTGTCTTCATCTATATAGGTTCCCCCAGTTCTACAAGCTGTACATTCTCGTTTATGTGGCCCATCCTCTCCCCCCTTTTCAGTTCTTTAACTTCTTCCCTTCTATTTAGTACACAGTACAAACAACAGATATACGGGATGATAACATATTACATCATCATAATTCAAGCCAAGATGGTACTGTTGCAGAAACATTTTAAACAAATAGATAAATGGCCATTATATGCTCCTACTCCTACATGAGTTATTGTGCATTCCGTAATCAAAGTAGAAGTAAAAGAGAATAGTGCACTGTCAGTTACTAACATTATTACACAGTCATCCACTGGCAGGGATTTATGATGGATTTAGGGGATCCATGTTTAACTATAATTTATTCACAAGTTGTGGATATTGAATAGGAAATTGGTTTGTCTTAAATGAATCAGAACTGCAGTTACAGAACTGTACAAGGATGGCGTTCACACTGACTTTGTCAAGATCCCTTTTAAAAAAAACCCTTTCACATCATTTTTCACTGCATTGGAAAGCCTCAATTCATACTTATTAGCCGAAACCAGTGACTAAGTCTATAAAGTTATCAGGGAAGTGTGTACTGAGGTCGGTGCTTGGGGCGATTTATTCCATGGACTTCTAGAGCTCTGGAAGTGTTAAAACCACTGGTCTCGTTCTCTGGTGGCCATGCATGTTTAAGCCCACTGTGTTATCTTCACTTATAGACACGAAAGCTGGGTGTATTTGTAAAGTGACCATGGTTCAGGTAGTATGTTGACCAAGACATTGAAAACAACATCGCTGTCAGCTGAAATGATTAAGGCTAAATTGTTTTCAGACGTAAACAAATAGCTCAAGAATGGAAGATTTTCTAACTCACAACACACACAAAAAAAACAGCAGTTTGCTTCACTTCAAAAGATCACAACCAAGTAAAAGTAAGAAATGATTCATAATTTTCCATCCAGTCCCTAGTTTTCTTTTTTATTTAACATATTGAGAGCCGTTTACATTGAGTGTTACTAACAGGCCTAACCAATGTTTCCTTGCAGTAAAACAACATTCTATTTTTTCTCTCTGTGAGGTAGGTCACCACCCTGTTGGAACTACAAAAGAAAAAATATATATACTCATCATAATTGGAAGAAACTGCTACAATGTCATGCCCTTGAGAGACAGCAATGATTACTGCATGTGGCCCCCACATCATTGACAGGCGTTTGCTGACAATAGCAGGAACAAAGACCTTGCAGACGGCCAGAGTGGTCTTTTACTCTCCTTTTCCATTACCACATGGCAACGGTCCAATCCCACAAGGCAGCATAAGGCCATCCAAAAAGGCGAGGTTCTGTTTACAACGCAGGGATATGCAGCACAGGAGGATGTCTACAGTAGTTGTGGGAAGCAATTATAACCGATAGCTTGTGTGTGATTACATCTTGATGTTTTGTCAAAGTGCGGAAAACTGTGGGAGTGTATCATGGTGCTCCATTTGGTGCAATCACACAAGGAGCCAGACCTTCCACACAACAAAGCGATGCCTTTCAACAGAAAAAAGTAGCAAGGTCCCACAAAGACTGACACTCAGGCACTAAACTGGATTATGGATAATATGCTGCATTAGATGTGGTACATTTCTGAGTTGCAGTCATGTCACTGGGGTTTCACAGTATGCAGTGTGAGCCAGTATATTATAAATATTGACAGAGGCCACAAAGAGTGAAATAATCCTACTGACAGGGTGGCCTGGTTTGAGAGAGTACACATCTCAGAGGATTTAAAGATGCAGAACTCTTCTTGACTGTTATTGTACCAAATGAGTTTTGAAAATTTAAGATGCTTCTGCCGGAAGAAATAAAGTTTTCAATTTTTAAGTTAAACCTCTGGCAGTCTGCCCCACTCTCTTAATTGACTATCCAAGAGGCCCTTTATCCTGACCACACGAGTCCAGTTCACAAAATATTCATTGTATTACAAAGTGATATAAAACATTCATAAACAGTCCCCAACTGAACTTGGTGTCTTTGCCTGGAAAGGCTGCTGAGCAGTAGTTTATAATGCATACTGATGGATTTAGGTTCTTCTGTCTTTGAACTCTCCCAGCAAATCTCCCTGAGCATACTAATACAGCTCATTAACATATTTGGTTATGGGGAGCGCATAAAACATGGCAAGACAGCGATAGCTGTCAGTGCTCCCAGTGTCTAGGAGATTTAGTATGTCACTGGTATATGAGCAGGTATTACCTCCCAGTGAAAAGGGTTTCTGGTTCTGCCACTTTGTGACCGGAGGTCTAACAACTAACCACAATGAGATAACGACCTCCTTATACTATCGTCATTTATCAAAACAAACCCTGGAACCAAGGTATGAACTCTTCTGCTACATTCACACTTATGAAATAGTCTTTGGAGACTTCAGCATGACCAGAATTATCGTGACCATATGCACTTAATTTGTTTTCACTCCCTTTAAAATGGTTGCTTTGAAGACTGAATGAGTGTGCAACTCAATTCGATTTCAGTTGTTTTCTGTTACAATTGAGTACCACTTTATGTGCATGTTATAACAATGCAGCCAAAAGTCCTGTGACATTATCTGTATGCGACACAAACCCAACACAACAATGAAGAACATCGAGGCAATGTTATACCTGCTGCTCAGTGTAAGGCTTTTTGTCAGACGGGGACCTTGGTGTTGTTTTTTGTGTAGCCATTTCCCTCGCTGTTGGGTTTCAAAAGCGGCAGTTTGCATGGCAGGAGATGATCTCATTGCTCTCATGACGCCACTGACTAGCCAATCGGTGGCATGTAGTCTGTTGACGTCAGATTTTCAGATCACCCCAGATAACTTGTAACCCCAGCCAGTGGTAGTACCTGTTGAATCTCAACAGATTCTGACTTTTTTTTTCTCAGAATTCTGACATCAATTTCAGAATTCTGAATTTGTTTTCTTCTGAATTCTGATTTTTTTTTTCCTCAGAATTCTGACATTAATATCTGAATTCTGACTTTTTTCTCAGAATTCTGAATTTCTTTTCTTCTGAATTCTGACTTTTTATCTCAGAATTCTTTTCTGAGAATTTTTTTTCTCAGAATTCTTACTTTAATCTTAGGATTCTGACTTTTCTCAGAATCTTTTTCTCAGAATTCTGACAGGGTTCTTTTTTTTCAGAATTGGTGAAAAGACTTCTCAACTTTTTTCTCAGAGTTCTAGAAAAGAAAAGAAAAAGACGTGCCCACTTTTCTTTTCTTTTTTTTGGCCCTAATCCTCTTTTGTACAAAAGCCTTTTAAATGCACATTCATGTATTTTGCTCACATAAGTAAAGAGTGATTGAATAGTCACAACGTGTCACTCATATAGGACTGACCATCAAAGTCATGATACATAAGTGAAATAAATAACCTGCGAAATAATTGACTATTTTTGTGTAGAAGCTCACAAAATTAATAATAATTGATATAATATAAACAACAACCAATCTTGAGTTTGTCATTACACCCACGTCTGTTACATGGTTGGAAAACAAAACATAATATCTGAATTCTAGCTACTGAAAGGACTGCACTAGTGTACAGGGTTTCCAAGACACTGCAGTAGAACAAGCCTGAGCTTCGCTGATAAAGCAAACTGTCAGAAGGTACAGCACTCTGTTAAATACAGGCTGCAGTACCTTGTGTAGCCCCAGATAGGCCAAGACAAGCCCTCTACTCCTGTCTGAGGGCCTAGCTAACTCGGGCCAACATGGCACTACAGCAGCCAGAGAGCCTTAACTTCAGCTGCTGACACAAGCTGGAGAGCTGCCATTATGCCTCAGGGAGAAGGGGGAGGGAATCCTCCCTCCCCCACTGATGGAGAGCTCCCTCAGAGAGGATAGAGGGGACATTAGCAAGTGTCAAGATGGAGATCTGATCCAGGCACAGTGGGCAAATGGAGTGAGAGGAAAGTGATTCGGGCAGACATGTGATGATGTGCCTGGCAAAATGTCTCTTTCTTTGAAATTGATATAAAGACCTCTGTCAAAGTTGCTGGTGTCACTTTCTTTGGTCAAAGATCAGTCTGGCTAAATGTGGTAGATATGAATGCCTCTAATGTCATATCCAATCTATGCCAGGGGATTTGTTCTAAACCAATAAACATCAATAACAGAAACTGGTATAAATGCAAGCTGGGTTTATTTGATGCTAAGTGCATTAATTCTGTATTCTGGGCTGAACACCAGTCAAACCATTACAGCTGAATAAGTCGGTTTAGATATTACTCTGTACCTCCTCCTCAGAAATATACAGTACCGAGTGCACAGTCAAGGCTTTGTCATCCTTCTCGGATGTGCATTAACGTAATTAAAATAACTGAAGTAGTGAGCTCACCAGACCCATTATTTCCTGAGTCAGGGAGCTGCCTTCAATCTCAACAATGGAATTCTCTTGAATATGGAAATAAATCTATTTCTTGTCTAATTAATAACCGCAAATATGAGCATGTTTCGTAGGCTATATCTAATATTCATCAGGTAGATGAATAGAAATATCTGCATTTAGACTTTCTGATCATTATGCTTTTTAATAGTGAGAGTAAATTAGTTGATACAAAAGTATCTCTATCAGCTAGAATATGTTGGAATATTTTTAGCTACAGCCAGCACCAAAGTATACTGATGTGTTTTGCTTTTATAACATGAAAGTCAGTGTTGAAATTCATTTTGCAAATGAACATTTTCCCTTGAACATTTCCTGACTTTCTTGTGTGAAAGTCAGGAAATGTTAGTAGTTTAGTGTAACCATGGTTCAGCTCAACTAGTCTGCAACATTTTCTAGTGATAAATGCGAACACTCCAACATTACATCCATGAGTTATTACTGCACGTCCTATCCCAAGAAGACGACCATTATCCTGCTGCAACAGCCTCCACTTTGTTTATCAGTGAGGTTCAGCACCAATGTTGGGTGATAAGGTTTGTTTCTCAGGCAGCCTTTCAGTTCATCCCCAAAGGTCAAGCCTCTCTGATCAGCAGAGAAAAAAAAAAGATTTCAGCACAAACCTCACAGTGTTAATGTTTTTTCTTTATTTTCATGACTGTTTACATTGTCGATTCTCACTGAAGGCATCAAAACTATGAATGAACACCTATGGAATCGTGTAGTAAACAAAAAAGTGTGAAATAACTCAAAACATGTTTTACATTTTAGATCCTCTCCTTTGATTACTGCTTTGCACATTCTTGGCATTCTCTCGATGAGCTTCATGAGGTCCTCCAGACCTACTGAAATACCTGTTGATTTCTGAAGGGTGAAACAAGCCTTTTCATAAATCATAGGAGAAAATTCGTGCCATGTAAACAACTCGGCTCTATCCAAAATGAAAAACGTATAAGGAATTCACTTCTACACTTCTTTTATTTTTTTATGTACACAGATTTGTACATTTTACCTTTCACTAAAGAAAACGATATTTGCCAGTGTAGGTGTTCAATTTGTGTAGTGATAATTGAAAAAAAAAAATCTGAAAAACACACACCACTTTACACTGCTGTTATCTTTGCAGTAATAAAATAGTCACTTACTTGGCATTCGAAGAGCAGATATTGTACGATTTGTATTTTAACACTGCTCCTTTCAGCACCTTTCATTAAACTGAGTTGTCTAGAAGTCTTCGCATTGCTGAGTTGTGATCATCTTACATCAAACACTTGTACAGCAGCAAGCTTTATTCACAATTCCACTGCCCTTGAAAATTCTATTATAGAAATCCATTTGGTGGACTGAAATGACTTATTCCCCGAAGCCTTTGAACCTCTGCAGAGCTGGTCAGCCTGCAGACGTGTGGCAGGTTCCCACTCAGACATAATGACAAGCGCGTGGTGCAAAGTGACAGGTCGACACCTCGCCTCCCTGTAGAGAGGTCACACGGAAGGTGGTGACACTTATCATCTCTTCAGATGTTGTCAAATGCCCGTCGGTGAAAGACATGCAATCAATACAGCTTGACAGATGATGGAAGTGTAAGGAGTGGGCTGAAAGACACGGTGGCTCTATGATAACCAAGGCTGAGGCCATTTTTTTAAGAAAGTGTGATGTCTTGTATCATTAACTCTCGGCACATCCGTTCAGTATAAAAAATATAGCTTCTAATTACACATTTTCCATTTAAGTCTTTCCTTTGGGGCTTTTCTTTATTAAAGGGGCTGTGGTTTTAAAAGTCCTGAAGGTCTTTGGCTGATATTGCTGCTGTTAAATTTACAGGGTCAATGTCTGATCTGTGATTTTTTTATTTGGCAAAACTACTTAAGGTTGATACTAACGAGGTCAAGACCATCACTCTCAATATCCACAGTGCTTTTAGTTCAATAGGTTCAATTTACTCTGGCTCTTGACTCTAAAAGAAATGGTAGAAACAGAGATAAAACATCCAACCTGTTCCTCATTCCTAGGCTCCGGATTAGGATGGTATCACCAGTGCCATCCTATCTTCCGTCTAAGTAAGCTTTTGTCATCCAACAAGATTGGTGAAATAAAGACAACAACACAAACAAGAAACACTTTGAGAGCACAAACCTCCACCTGGGGAGTAGATCATTGTTTGTAGTAGTATTGTATTTCGTACATATTTGAATAGTGGCGAAGGTGTGAATAGAAAGTTTCAAAAGTGTACCAAGAGTCAAAATTTCAAACAGGATACTGTGGTTTGGTTCCCATGTGAGACGTTTGTGTTTGTATTTAATTTGGCTTAGTCTAGGTTAAGCACCAAAAAATGTATTTATAGAAAAAAGACTATGGTTTAGTTTAAAATAAAACTGTTAGCAGTCTTGTTGCTGGACTGACACAGCCAGCGGGTCAAGGCACCAACACTAAAGGAAACCCTGCATGTATCTCTCTCTCCCCAGCAGTTTTGACAAAAGGGCAGTTTAACACCTCCTGGAAAGAGAAAAGTCTCCAAAATCACGCAGGTAACATAACATAGAAAATAACTTTCACCTACTGCACAAAAGGCAAGCAAAATGGCACAATTCATGGCTGATGAGAAGTACGGATGGGATTTCTTGGTGAAACAGTAACTTTAAAGTTGTCCTCCCTGATTGAAAGCCTGTTTCACTTTTCTTCACTCGTCTTAGATGTGGATACAAGTGGAGCTCATTTGATATAGAACCCAACTGTGACTGCAGTAAACTGAGAGATTAAACCAACAGGGTACAGCAAAAAAAAGATTTCCAAGAGACGTTCCATGCTATGGAATATCAAGTATAATTTTACAGTTATCAACTCCCTCAGGCTATAACAACATTTATTGTAAAACCCTTTTCAAATGCTGGGTTTCATCTATAGTGAGCTGGATTGTCTTGGAATGAAACACAGAAATGACTTTTTTGTTTAAAATGAACACCTCTGTTGGATTTCACTCCTAGGTTTTCTCCTTCTCCACTTGTTTCCTGTAATCATTTTTCCTGTCACTTCTTAAGAAAAAATATAAAAGACTCCTAAAGAACAATAAAAAGTCCCAGATTCAGGTCTACCCAGAGGGACCCTATATTGTGGAATTAAAGCTGTAATTAAAATACCCGTGACCTTACGCTTACACTTGAAGACAGAATATGCAGTCCATGACACATTTTATTTTTTATTGATCGTTTTTTTTTATCATTTTCTTCTTTTTTACTACCCACTGAAAGGGCCATCACCAGTGAAGCTCTTTTGCCTGCTGACTTGCACATTGGAAAATGACCCTAAAAGGTGCCCAGTGTGATACAATAAGAAGCCTTATTGAATGATGCTATAAAATGCAATATGCAATATGTTTCCCAAGTAAACATGTCAAATCCAGAAAAAATATTTGACTGCAGTCTGGTGGCACAGATTTGATTCCAGGAACCAATCTTGCTACCGACTTCCTAATGTCACTTTAATATTAGTCAGAGGGAAAATGGCAAAGGAAGCAATGAGTCATGGGTGATATTTCTCTTGGGGAGTCTTACACATGGTAAACATGGTTATGAAGGCCTGACAGCCACTCACATAAACAACCATATTAGTCTACAACGTTAAACTGTACTCCTAACTGCCAACTGACAGGCGGATGTCAAAGCACATGGAGTGTGTTGTTATTGAATGGAGTTGGAAGACATCACTACAGTGATCGTGAATCTGTGCACCTCCCCATGTGCAGCTGTCCAGATGCTGGCCTGTAAACAGCCACGAAGACTGAAGATTAATGTATGGTCTGACACACAGAAATTAATCAGGGGCAGCAGCACAGTGATCACAATATCTGTTTCCAATCATAAAGTGTTTTCCTGCCATAACTGAAGATGGAAAGTATTTGGTGACCTCACTCCAGCCGGCAGGGAAAGAATGTAACACTGAGCTTTATTTTTGTTTGTCTTTCCTTTTTATCCCCATTTCACCTGTTTTATTCCTGTGATTTATGGCTTACTTTAGGTTTAATTTTGTTTTATTATTTTTTGACTGCACTCTCTGTGTTAAAAGATCAAAAGACAGTGAGATTATTACTATACTGCAAGATAACCTATCAATGAAACCTGGACCCTGAAGCTGGTTATCTCTGATTGCCAAGTTATAATCCAACTCCAACAGTTCCCTGCACTGGAGAGACCACTTGTTGTCATTTTGACATTTTAAAACATTCTGTGGTCTGTGTAGTGAAACGCACATATGCTTATCCCTTAGCTGGATATTAATAAAATAAATACACAGATGCATGTCTTGATGGATGCATTGATGGATTAGTGGATGGTAATAATGATTATGCAGGAAAAATAAACTTTTTTTTCCAGTTCTTCTGGAACTTATGGAAAAATAATGAGCTGTAATCTTCACAGTGAGGAAGAAACTGAAAATCCTTCTTTTATCTTTAAGCCAACATCAAAGTAGTGTAACATGAGATAAAATGTTGAAAAAAAAAATGATATAAGAATATATGTTTTTGCAATGGCCAAACCCGTGGCCACACTCTAAAGTCGGTAACTTTTGTATTTTCATTCTTCATTTGAACATAGTAATACATTTTAGTTACCAATAACTTTATTGATTGGTTTGGATACATTTGTTCTATTTGTAAGGGCGCACATTTAGTTTACTTATGTATTCATACTGCTTCATTTCTTTGATTTTTGACTAACCTTTGTCTTTTTATTTCTTACCTGCCATCATCCCTGGGAGTTGTTGGACAAAAGATGGTAGCCAGGGTTTGAAACCATTAAATGCAAAGGAAGATAATTGGACCACACCACCACTTCCTGCTGAAAGGGAGAATGTGTGTTTTCTTTACTTTAAAAACAAAGTATTTGTATTTAATTAAATATTTGAGTTTAGGGTTTAATGGGGTTTTTGATTTTCTTCTTTGGTGTTTAGTTTATTAACAAACTAGATTGTACTGCTTCGTTTGTGATTTATGATTGTGTTTTGTTTGTTACCCCTCATGTGTCACAATGCTCTGATCAGCCATTATATATACCCTTGTATGTCATTTCATGTTTTAGGTCAGTTATGTTTGTTTGTAGCAGCCATTTGATTCGTTAAGTTTGCAGTCTTTGCCTGAGTTCAGTTTTGTTTCTTTGACCTCTTTTATGAGCTCAACATTTATTACTCTTGTTTTTGGGGGTTAAATAAATGGAAACTATATTTTTTCTAATAATTCCTGGGACTCCTCCTGTTTTTCAACTCGGTCCATCACAGTTTTAATGAATCCTTAATCATCTGTAAGATAAAACATGAAAAACGGCTAAATAAAATGAATACAGTCAAATATATGCTCAGTGTAAGAGTTCTTAGACAACTGCACCACGCTGTGTTGACATTATGTTGTTAGCTCACTCCTACAACTGTTCCTCTTTCCCGCCCCCATGCTTCCAGCTATTATCCAATGTAAGGCTGCTGATGCGTGGTGTAGTAAACACCATCAAAAATAAAATAATGGATGAACCAACATTTTTGAGGCAGGATCACACCAGTCTTAGTGTATTGCTGTTTAGAACACTGCTATTTAAGTTAATTCCAAATTCCTCATTATTGACCTCAGACTTGAGCAGAGAGCAAACATGAAATTCAACTTTAATGTTAACGGCCATCACTGGTGATGAGATTTAGGTCTGTGGAATCAAAGAATCAAAGACCAAACAACAGTTTTCAGTGGAGGAGTTTGCTCCAGGTCTCCAAGGCTGAAAGTACTGCATCAGGTCAGGAGCATGCATGTTGTTTGTTCGTGGCATGGTGCCATGTGAATTTGTGAATTATATCTCATAATAATCAGAAAGCTAGAGAAAAGCAAATGAATAAGCATGTTCAGAGAAAAGTAAACCTTTGGAAGCACATCCTTTATCCAACCCAAAGAGTGTCATCAGATTTCAGCTGGATTTAAGTAGCAACTGATGTTATAAACATGCCGAAAATATCCCTTAGACCCGATATGTCCACTACATACATGCACCAGGAGTCCTGATGCATGTATGCAGTGGACAGCAATGTTAATATAATTCAGGAAAATTTTTGATTATGTTGTTTTTATGGCTTAAAATGCATAGAAAATCTATAGAAAACAACAGTGCTGGCACAAGTATATGTAATATTTAGAGATCTAATGCTCACTATCAGCTGTTCCTCTTTGGCCTCTATAGTTTGTTTATATATTTAACTTTTTTTTACAACGTAATTTTTATATAGAGTTAATTTATCTCTGAAGATGAGCAGATATGTTTGGGAGTTTTATCCCCTGAACATGTGTTTCTTTTCATTCACTTTGATATTAGACTACATTTGAGAAGCATAGCTGCACCCAGAATCATTATTAGTCCATGGAATATAAAAATATTGACTTTTGAGATCCATGGGAAACAATACTGAGATTGGTACTGAGGTTGGATTGGAGTTTTGCTCAGTGGCATCAGCCTTCCTTCCTTCCTTTTTTCTTATGCTGCTCTATTTCGCCCAGTGTTCCAGGCAGGAAACCAATGGTTTGCTCCTCTTGTACTATTCCTTTTCCCCTTACATAAATCCTCTTGTCATTCTCCACAGTTGGTGCAAGGCTTAATGTTAACACCCTGAAACTAGCAATGATTGCATCAGCTGAGACTTGTAACATTTACAAGAGATGAGAAAAGCCATGATACTTAATACACTGGAGAAGAAAACACAACGTGAACAATGGTTGGATAAGCTGATTAACAAACTGAGTAGCGCGGGCTTCTTTATCACCAATATGATTACTGCCAACAGGTTTCTATACAGAGCAGCCGTGACCTTGTATTAACGAATTTCAGCCTGCTTACAATTATCATCTTACAGAGGCCATATTTAAGGCACCATTGATTGTGCCGAGGCACTAAGTACAGATTTAAAGGGAAACTATCTCATTCAGTCTTTGAGAACACTTAATTCGTTAACTAGGAGAGCAGTAGCGCTGTGAGTCAGCCTTATTTTCCTTCTCCGTGCCTGTGAAATGGAATCAAACTGGGGTGAGATAATGCCTGAGTTGGCAGTCAGGCACTGTGCCCACATCCTTTATCCAGGAAGTCGGCTCCAACAAGAGCAGTGCACTCCTGCCACCTGCTGGGCTGATGTGAATGTGCAGCTCACAGAACAGACACAAGGCAGACTGACAGGTCCTGACCACTTGGCTGTGCTCAAAATGTTAGAAAAGGTCAGGACATCCTCTTGGCTCGGCTGTCGGATTTGCTGCAGTTACTCTCCAAAGGATTTCTCTCTCTCTCTCACACACACACACACACACACAAATCCACCTGCTTTGATCAACCGCTACGTTGTACTGCCAAAGGTTAAATGCCTTTCTCAAGGGGACATTGGCAATATTTCTTGTATACTGTTGTGACTGATCCCACTGCAGTTCAGTGAATACAAACAGCAAGTCTATTTTCTACCTCTATGGCTCCTTACACAGATCATTACTGCTCCTGCACATTTAACATGTAAGACAGTGCATGGCATTTTTCTTCATTACAAATTCAGCGGCTCATGAATTAGCATTTTCATAAAGCAGTTATTCTTGGCCATTTAGCAATACTGAAACTAGACAATGAGTGCTAAACAGTTTGAAACTGAAGAAATTCATTGGAATGGAAGTTACTGGCAACTATTTCAGGCACATCATGTAAAGTAACATGAGGGACAGGAAGTAGTACCGTCCAAAAAGAGTATTTTTCTGTTAAAATTGACATTAAAAATCGATGAATCTTAATTATGTTGAATGGCTGGCAGTCAACAAATGAAACAGTAATTAACAAAGGCAGAAGGTTCTGGCGACCCAATGAGGCTCCCAGCTAGGATTTGTATTTAGCCTAGCATCTCTGTTTAGTGCATGCCCAACATCAGGGGATGAATCTAGATTACAACATGCTGTAATTTGTATTGCTGAATGTTGTGCCAGCAGACCCAATGCATTTTTCATTTAACAGTTAATGTTTAATACCCCCAGTAATAAAATATATCACAACTGATGTCAAGTTTACATGACTGAAGGCATAAAATCCTGAGAGAGAGTTGTTCTTCATTATCAGTATGGAATAACATGTACATTCTGCAGGTTAGTGTTTGATTATAAGATGAGATGCTTTCTGTTTCACAAGTTGCTGTTATCATTTCATTGTTGAACTTGGTTTTTTCATTGCCTATGATCATCAAATTACAGTAACTACTCAAGACAACATGTTGTTCTTGTTCAATGTCACAGTCACACAGTCATACTGTGCTTTCTGTATCATTTTGGAAGAGATGTGTGAAGAAGAAGTGTCGTTTGACACAATCACTTCTGAGAATCGGAGCATCATGACTTAGACATTATTGATAAAACTGGGCATCTCTTAAAGTGTGTGCTACATCACTTAAAGTGTGTGCATTAAAACCAACCACCCAGCACCTTTTGGCTCTTTTTTTTCTTTCCTCTATAAATGACTTTTAAGTTGACTCACCCTGGATGTTAAATGTCAGATCAATTATTATGCAGAGGGTTCCTCACTACCAAAGATTGCCAGAGGACTTGTTTTCAATATGAAAATTTGGACAAATGAAAAAGAAGAAAGAATAAGTGGAAAGAAATGTGCAGAATCCCAGTGAGCAGCTTAGACATCAGTCTGATGTTTGTTATACAGCAAAGAAATTCTAAATTCATTTTAAGCACCGGGTGATCAGAAGAGGGCGCTGTTTCCTTTCTTCATACAGAACCTAAATTTGGAAGAGTTCCTGATGAAAGATGAAATATATGTGGTCTATTTAAGTATTGAAAATGATGAAAACTTTACAGTAAATGATTCAAAAAGTCAAAAATGACCCCAAAGATATTCAGTTAGTTTTTACCTGAAATTAAAAAAAATAATCAAACACTCACATTTAATCGTTTAATACTTTAAAATAATTAATTTCAATTCATTTTAAATAATCTTTAATACTTTTGTGAGTGTAAAATGTGAACACTACAGTCAGACTATTGTTCTTTAAGCAACAAGAATGGAATCTAGCCTCAGTTGGTCTCACTCCTTGCTCTCACACTATACACACAGCAGAGAGGTCACACATGGGAGTCTGGTCTCATTCTGTAGTTGAGACAGTTATTTCCTCCTGTCATTCTCCCGGGAGCAGCAAGGTCTGAAGCCCTGTGGGAGTGCTCTGCAGTGCTGGGGGCACATCAGCGGGGTTTGAGGCTGGCTCCAGCAGCCCCCCAGGGGAACAGCTTGATTAATTGAGCTGGCAGATTTATGACGGGCCTAGCAGCTACTAGAGGTGTGTGTGCTTTTGTGTGGGTGTGTACCTGTGAGTGTGTGTGTGTAAATTACCATGTATGTTTGAGCTGTATGTATCCGTTATCCGTGCACAATGCCGGTGTGTATGCACAATTGCTGCCTGTGTTTAGACATGTCTGTGTGTTTTCATAGCTATTTGTGTATGTGTGTATGTGTGCACGTGTGCGTTGGTCTTTACAAGCCTGATTGTGTGTTTCTGTCTCTCTAAATGAGAGACATGAGTGTCCCTGTTTACACATTTGTCTCTGTTCATTTATATCAGTTCCTGTGTCTGTATGTGTGTGTGCCAGGGTGTGTGTCTGTCTACGTAAGTGTTTGGAAAGAAGCTCTCTCCCTCGACATAATTACAGCTTGCAGGCCTCGGACCGGCATGGGGTAGCCTGGATGTCAGGACTGGCCAGACCCTCAGCATTCCCACCGGGGTGAGTCTGGGGTCTCCCGTCCAGTCAAAACTCTGCAAAGCCGCCCTCAGGATTGATGTGCAGTAAGTTGGATAGTCTGCAGCCAAAACATCATCAGGACCTCTCTTTGACTTCACATTCTTCACATGGCAGACAGTAGGTCGGGTTTTTTAATGTTTTTTTCAAACAAACTTGAGTTAAAAACTTTAAAAAAGCAAAGTCTGATGCACCAAGCATAATATTTATGCGATATTAATTTCAAAAGACTTCATTTTACACAATTGTCATCATCTATCTATAGCTTACTCTATTTTTTAACATATTGAAATTTGTTTATTAAAAATAGGCTTTTTCATAAAAATTATAATATTATGCAGTCCAATATAAAGCCACAATCTTCTCAAAGATCAGCATTTTATTAATGTAGAAAAACGGTGGACAGCTTTAAGTATACACAGACATACGACTCAGATGTTATTAGTCCAATGAATGCTTGTTATTACTTGTTATTAGTGCCATACATCCACCTACAAGCTAAGTAAAAAAACAAAACAAACAAACATATCTTAAGAGGAATAAATGGAAACAAATTGGAAACAATAGCATTTTATGTTTTGAGTATTTTCTATGTTTCATTGTTTTTAAAACACTTTTAAATATGAATTTAAGAGCCCTGTGCTTTTGTTTTACCGCTTTGCCATCATTAAATAGATTTACCTACTCTGTAAATGGAGGAGGTTGAGGTACTGTGCAGTGGAGTTATTGCACAAACACACACCTCCACACACACAAATAAGCAAAGCCCCTGGAGAAATTCCTCAAATTTTTACTGGGAGTTTTTCTGAGTGATAACTACTACTAGAGAGTACAGATGAACTGTGCAGTGCACACAAGAATGCTATACTCTGCAGCTTAAACATTAACTGAATTACAGAACCTGAGGTCTGGAATCTAAAACTTCTGTTTTGCATGCTCTTACTGTCTCTATAAAACATAATTATCTCAGCTATGTCTGCAATGCTGCTGATACAAAAATGGCACATAGGTGGACAATACCGGAAGCCTTTACACAAAGACATTTTAATGGCCTTTTTGGGAAAAATGTTCAGTCACAAACATGAGTTTGCCCTATTTAGTAAGCAACATTAGACATTAGTAAGCAATTTACAAACTCATCTACTGCTTAATCAATGCTGGATATCATTAAACTGATTTGCTTGTGTAAGAAAGGAAGTTTAAAAACTCCCTAAATGAAAATGTACATCATGTCATCAATAAACATGTGTGTTATGAATAAGCCCATAACACGACACTGTGCATGCCAATTCTACATCATAAATGTAAAATATTGTTGTATGTAAAATATTTTATTTTCTGTTCTTTTCTCCTGGTCTCAGGGCTTTGAGACAATACCAAAACGAAACTAAAATGTACTTTAAGTTGTTTCAGACTTAAAGAGACTGACCCAACACTGCCTCTTAACTATGTTTTCATAACATCAGCAACATTACATTTTTCATCAGCAATGAAAAGATTAATCACACTGTGAAACATGATAACTATCATGAGTTTATACAGAGTTCTATTTCATAAGCAGCACAACCATCCGTCAGCAAAAATATTGTGTTCTCTGCTAAAAACCAACCAAAAAAGCGTAATTAGCTCTCCAGTCCAAGCAGTATCAGGGGTGTCGAACACAGCGACCCGGGGACAGAATCAGACTAGAAAATACTGCAGAGTTTTTACTGAATGTTCATAAGCTTTGCAGCTTATACCACAGTAATGAAGTAATATATAAACAACTGAATGACTGACACAGTCCTGTTTTTACTGTTTATGTGTGATCCACCATAATCTTCTTGGATTTATATACTACAGCATCATTTCTTCATCGTGTAGAAAAACTCCAGAATAATGTTGAAATTTCACTTCCTTTTCTTATATTAAGATATCTGAGGGATTCAGTGTTAGACTTGTTCACACTAACAGAAAGTAGAGTTTTGCCAGAAAATGAGTTTGACATTCTTGGTATACAGGACATAGTGTACCTACCGTGTAATATGAATAATTCGTTTTACGATGTAGCAATACCATTGTAAAGGTTTGGTAAGAATTAGGCACAGAAACACCTTGGGAACATTTTTGGGATTACCGTTGTAGGTAAATTAAGTTTGTGAAAAACCATCAATGCTGATCGATTAGGCTGAAAATCAAAAAACAGTCCTCTGTTTTAAAGTCAAATTTTTTCACCCCTCCACCCTGCCCTCATCTCTGCACAGTCTTTGTGCAGAGATGAGGTCTCTTTTGACCCTCTTTTAAATACCACTGCCACTGGATGGTTTTGTCTTGTGACCATTCTGCATGTCATTTTAAGGAATTTGATTGATGCCATCTCACATGATCAGCAGAGATCACTTAATAATACAACATAATCTCTGAGTCATAGAAACTCCTCGACAAATGATCTATGAGTTGGACCTGTGGAGCTCCAGGGTCTGGGTATAACACTGCTCACACTGAAAGCCAAGAGCAGGAATAATTTCATTCTGATATTCCAAAACATGCTCTTTTATACTCTTAACAATACTTTCTAAAAACCCGTTCATTAAGTAGAAAATTAATTGCCTTTACTTTTCTGTACTGCATGTGCAAACTCAGCTAGGACCAGCAGAGGCCAGTATGGTGACAGCAAACACAAACCCAGGGTCACTTTGCACGTGCTCAGTGATACACGTGGTCAGCACTTGTATCACACATTGTATAGTACAGTAGGAGTAAACACTACTCCATCTGAGCTTCAGGGGGAAAAGCAACATATTTTAGGACAATAGCTTCCTTTTAGGGAGTAAGTTACCATGTTTACTTTGTGAATTATGTTGCTATTTATCTGTCTCATTTGTTTGGAAATGAAGAAGGTACATGAAGAACCATGTCTAATTTGCTGTAATGAAATAAATATGCATCATCAGCTTCTGAGTAAAGTCTTCACTGACCCCTGTTGGCAAGGTTTTAACCATTCTGTTTGACACATGTGGAGAAATCTGGGAGTGTAACAGCGAAAAGGCCCCTGTACCTTAGAGCATTGTTCTTTTCAGCCTTGACATCAAAGCGCAGCGCTTCGACAGGAGATGCGTTTTCCTTCCTTCAGCTGTGTTATCGTTTATGATCGATATCAAACAGACACTGTGCATAAATCAAACACGAGCTAGCCAAAACCTCTTTCAAGTTCCAACAATCTCCACCGTTCTAAAACAATACACAAACTGTGGCTGTCTGTCTGTTTGCCAAGAGCAAGGAAGTCAGGAAGTATTGGCCAAACATACCAGTTCTGTAAATAGATAGGGCTTAATGCCCGGCACACACACACATACACATAATACAGACACAAAACACAACCAGCTGCACACACACACAGACGGAGTCACTTGTGTCCACATGCACAGGCAGGCAGCACATTTCCCCCCCCAGAAAGATTCACACAAACACAAATGAGCTCGTTCCTGCACGCAAATGTGTGGCTATTCGCTCAGATTCACGCAGAAACTGAAAAAACATTTGAGGTAAACAAGTACACTGACACACTGTTGCTGTGTTTATTGCCATTAAGTAAGTACACACTTACTTAATGACTCTGAAGAGCCCTCTAATGGCGCTTCAAATAAACTGCAAGCTAGAGAGAAGAAGCAGGGTATAGAGGAGGTTTATGAGGTGTCGGCAGTCTGCCTGTCAATATGCTTTTAGAGACAGAACTGTTATGGGTTTGACATTAAAATTTGTAGACTTTTACAGGATTGCAAGTATTATATATAGTATTATATAGTTTTATATTCAAATACCATCAGATCTATTTAAAAAAAAAAAAAAAAGGAAAACTAAAATAGAAGCTATTCCATTCACCACAAAATTTTCCTAACGTTATCAAATCCATAAATTATTAGGACACTTATTACTCTATGACCATATCTACTATAACACTTCTCAACTGGCATGAAGAGGCAACAACGATGCCAATACATTATTTTCTACTAGAACATTAAAATAATATTTTGCTTAAAACTGTGAATAATTACATGGCGTGGAAACAGAACTATTAATCAGTCATCATTAATGTTAACTATCCCGCCAAAGTTATCTGAGAAGTTCATGTGAGATAGCAAGAGCCAGATTTGGCAGCAACAGCCTTCAAGTTTACTGTTTATCACAGTTAAGAAGGCCTTTGGGGGAAAATGTCTCAGATGACTTACAAAGTTTTGTCTGATTGTTTGTTAGCAGGACACATTAAAAAGTAATGGAAGGATTTGCAGTTTAATAGATGTTGAGTTTGGCTCACCTTCTGGATTTGATCTGGAATTTAATCTGCTCCAACAGTTTATCATTGTAAGATAAAAATTTAATATTTCTGCTGCATTTCTTGAAAAATACATATCAAGCTGACATAAAAAAAGATGCATTGAAACAATGTCTTAATGTCTACTCAGCTTTGGCAAACATTCATTGTGTATGAAACCTTTTGAAGTTTAACAGTAAAAGTGGTTGCACAACTTTACACTGGTGGAAAATCATGTTTAAGGCACAACCATTGTTAATAATGTCACAGTAGCTATCTGAAGCCTTTTAAGGCTTAGATTAGCTTCAGATAGTAGGCTATTTGAAGCTTTTGTGTAAATGAGTTAAAGTGGCGACCTGCCCAGAATGTGAAGGTGTGATGGACTCTAGTGGCCTATTTTACAAAGTAAAACTTAATCGGAAGTGAGAGACTTGCATGCAAAATCATAAAAATTAAAAGTACATGTATATTTGGTAAAAGGAAAACAGTAATCCCCTGAAGCTTATAGACCATTTTTTTTAAATCAACTTAATCCAGACTACATCTCAAAGATTTCCCCACACTCTCTTTTGGGACACAATATGCCCTCGTCTGTCTTTTGTGTGCTCTTTCCTTGTATTGTAAACTCCCACTTTAGCAACCTACTGATAGAACGCTCCCAGGCTGTTCCCAGAAAAAAGGAAATAGCATTTCCTCAGGACATCTCTCCGGATCTTTTCGTGGACACGACAGTAGAGCAGATTGTTTTGTTTTACCGAGTTCTCGGAGATGACTGAAAATTGTCTGTTTTGTTTATCTCCACTTCCCCACTCTGTTTGGTCACAAAGCCCCTCGACACACTGCCCTCAAGCAACCGCCATCCCCTGCCGCTGGGACTGTTTGTTTGTTGAACTTCTATCTTTTGTTGATTGTAGATTTTGTTTTTCAGAAAGTGCTCAGAGGGGAAATTTGTTCAGTTTGTATGTACAAAAGTGCGTTTAAGAGAGTCGCCCCTTATCTCGAGTTCCCCCGAGGGCAGGAAGTGACTGGCTGAGAGGAAAAGCTAATGTAATCTAATAGACATCCAAAGAGTGCAGGAGGTTATGAATTCGTCAGAAGAGATGGGATCAGGAGGAAGTGCAGTTTAACCCTTAAATGTATCGGGAGGGTAGACAAAATTAGCAACACGTCAAAACAAGTATTTGAGATGCAGGAAATTAAAAACAAATTCCTCTCATGTGCTCTTGCATCTTTTACACAGCACTCAACGCGTGGCATTTCAGTGCTCGCAAGCTTTTTACATCTGGTTTCTGCTGCAGGCCTTTATGTGATTATGTAAATACCTTCTATGGTGCATTTAGGGGGTGTGACAAAAACACTCGACAGCTATAATACAATATAGTTAACAAATTCATATCCAGGTTTGTGTTTGACATACTGGGATTTCTCAATTCTTGTGTACCATTAGTCACACACGTACAATTATAAAGTAACCGCTGAGTTAATGTTATCTTATCTGGCATTATGATAAAAATCTGTTTTAGTAGATCTAAAGGAGGGCATCAAAAAGACTTTTATATAAATGTTGACACAGCTGAAACGAATACCAACTTTAACATAAAGGGTGGAATAATACAAAGAGTTATATTTTATCATTACTTTGAATTTAGTTGCCTGTAGCTGAACGAGAGGTTTTGTTCGCAACTTGAATCTAAATCTCAGTTGTTGTTTGCATAATTTCCAACATGCAACAGTGAAAATACCAGTTCACCAATCTCTAAGTGCAACAATTTGCATTCAGACCAAACAGCAACCTCTGGAGCAGAAAACGCCAATGCAGAAGAGCAAAAAGTGCAGTTCTTTTAGGTGCCACTTGAAGCTGGGTCCAAAGAGAGTCGTTTCCCTTCGACTCCTATGTCAAAATGCCCAACTTTACAGTTTTAAAAAGCATATTTAAAGTAATTCCCCCCTCATAACAACTCTGAGTGGGGTGGTTTTTTCTTATAACTCATCCACCTGGATAAATTTACTTTTAGAGGGGTTACTAATAGGATTACTAATATTGTGTTAGGATTAGTAATATTGCGGTTTGGTTGTTCCGATCAGCTCAGTGAAATTCTGCTTTTTTATTATTCCCCTCTGTCTGTGTGCTGCATCTGCATGGTTTATGAGTGTAGCTTACTGATAAAGCTTTCTGTTTAGCTAATAAATTAACTTTCTCTTTAAAAGGTGATAAAATAAGTCTCGTTAATATCATAACTTGATGTGTGGCATTACATTTCTTCAGTATTCATTTCTAAATTTTACTGACAGTTAAAAGCTGTACCAAATGATTTCTACTGCAGCCCACCTGAGGAAAGATAAATGGACTGCAACCTAAACTATGACATCCTCTTTAGAAGCTTTAGAAGCCAAACAGAAGAGTCTTTAGGAAACTTTTTTAGCAATAATCATAATCTATTGTCAGTTCCTTTTAACCCACTCCATCTGCATCTGCCTTTAAACTGCAATCCCTTGAGATGCATCCTCATTGATCATCCAGTCATTGTTTTTCTCACGCAACCATCTTCTTCATTTTCTGTTTCTCTTGTCGAACCACTCACCTAATAACTAAATTCTGTTGTGTACATGTTCGTATTTAATACAAGCAGAAAATATTTCAGTCTGAAGCTGGAAATAATTTGTTGGAGGCCAAAGAGTTGCAAGAGCAAATTCCTCTGTTGCTGTGTCGCTTTTCAAAGAATAAAATGAGCACAGATTCACTGTAAGAAAGTCACAACAATATCACTGAAGTTCTCTGGCACTCTGTTTTTTCATGTGATTTCGTTATACCGCTATATCTGTTTTTAGCATCAGTTACACAGCACATATAGGTTGTAAAAAGAATCCATCACAGATATGAAAACAAAAGTAAATTGCTTCAAAAGAGTACCACAAAGACAAGTGTTTGTTTGAGAAGCGGTATTAGGGAATTGTACTGGCAGAGAAAAAGTTGTTTGCCCAACCACAACTTCTATTCAACCACAATGGCAATTACGCCAATTTGTTACACGTCTCGAAGCAGCAGTGTGGGGGATTTCCTACCTCTCTGCTAACAAATGATTACACTATGACTCACTACAATACAGTATATTTAAACAGAGCTGAGTGTTTGGAGCTGCTGGTGTGGAATTGAATACCGATGAGCATTCCTGTTGTGTAATTTAGTTTCATTTTTCTTTTACCTCTTTGTTTCCCTTTTTCCTTGCGACTTCATTAAATGTGAATCTGATTTGAAATTTTACATCAATTTTGTATCATCTTGAATGAAATGACTATTCGTAATACCCAAAGAGCGGCTTTAGTAACAAACCCACAAAGGATAATTATCAAACTTGGCAGCTCCAAATTTCACATTCCCTATTGTTTAGATTCATTCTCACCACTCTCATTAACTTGTTTCCCAGTTTCAGCAAGCAACTGTTTGCAGTAAATCACTTCTGATAAACCCACTGGATGCTAACAGCTCAGCGTCAGCAAGTTGAAATATTTTTTCTACTCTTTGCAGTTGGGTAAGTTATTGCTTACTTGGCATTGTCATGTAAAGTATAGTTTAGTATATATTACTATATATTACTTTCAATGTAATCTAAGTATAGGCAAGTGATGCAAATTATGATAAAAAGATGATAGAATAATGGTGGTCATTAGCTTTAATCATTATTAGCACTGCAACTAATTTTAACAAAATGAAATAGGTGAATCCTTAAAGGTCAAAGTAGGCATTTCTATATTATGATTATTAAATAAGTACCATTCGACCCTTGAGAAATATTTACCAAAATGTGCTGAGATTTTTTTGTCTTTAACCTGTTACAGGTGAAAAGCTGTTCTATGTGGAAAAAAAATATTTTGGCAGCTTTCTGGTAACATATTTGGTCATAAAAAAGGAGCATCTGGGAAATCGCAAACCCATATGAGATCACTGAGCTCTCCCCACATATCTTTGACATGCTTCCAGCATTCAGCATATGGCTTTTGTAAGCTCACTTACAGAGGTCTTTGCCAAAGTAAAACTAAATTGTGCAGACATTCCCATATGTAGGATAGGTCCTTAATAGGTTCGTTTCATTTAATCTTTATTTGACCGGGAATGTTGCCCATGAACAGTTTTTTTTATATGACCTGTCTCACTCTCTACAACAGTGTAATTAATCGGGTAACCTTGCATATTAGAATTGCAAATAAATAATATCCTCTGTGTTATTTAACACAGAAACACTGGATTCTCTACCACTGGAAATGCTTTTCTTATCGCTACCAGTTTTAATAGTTTCAGTCTTCTTTAAAAAATGAAAAACAAAAAACAAAAACACGTTTGTACTGCAAATACTACAATACCCATAAGCCACAGGAGCTGTCTCTATGGAGTAGAATCCAGTCAGGGACACAAATCAGCTGACGTTCTCTCTGAAATGCATAATGCAACTTGAAGGTAACTTAAATTTTTAATTCAATTGTTCCAGGCTGATCCATGCTAGAAGTCCTTCAGTGCCATACTCAGTTCATAGTTTATGTGGAAAAGTATAAAAATATGATTCTTTTCTTTTCATTTCTTTCCGGAAACATCACCCTGAGAGCAATAAAGCTATCAAAAATGCACACAGTAGTTAACATTAATGTCATAGATACATATGATGGCAAGTCATGTTGGTAACAAACGTTTTTAACCCAATAGTAAAGCAATATTTCCTGAACAGTTTTGTTATTGATTCCTATTTAATTTGTCTGGAGTGTAACGGGAAAAGAACAATAAACCATTTGACTTAAAACTCTAAGTACTCGTACTACAAAAGATATCATCTGAAGCATGTTTTCTTGACTCATGGCATCCTTTATAACTGACCCCTCTGAGTTCAGTGGGTAAACTTCCATGGAGTGCTATGTATACAGTATACAACTGTATACAGTTGACCAAGCAGTTTTAGTAGGCAGTGGGTTCACATTTCATAACACTCCATGGAAGTTTACCCACTGAACTCAATTCAACAAGGTGTGGTTTGTATTAATAATGATAGGAAATAATCTATATAACTATAATATTATAAAAGCCTCTATGCCCATACAAAAGTCAATTGAGTTCATAATTATGCCACCTCAGGGCCAACACCATGTTAGTCATTTAACAAAGCTTTTTTTTTTTTTTGCATAAACTTAACCACTAGGTTGTAATACCAATACTAACCAACTTTTAGTCACTAAACATAATCTAAGAACATATTACATTAAAAAATGTAATATCAAAAACAGAGGTAAGATGAAAAAGAAAATTGTCACCAAAGGGTATCTCTGTGAATGAGAGAATAATGCTGAGTATTAAAAAAATAACAGGAAGGAACTATTGACTAAGCATGAGAACGTGAGGAGGTTGGAGCAAAGATGTGTTGGCATGAGTTGGAGCTGAGATGTGCTGAAGAACACGTTACTGGAATTGCTTCAATGCAGACAAGATGCTGGAACCAACTGAGACTATACGTGCATTGGCAGAGCTACAGACACAAGAAAACGGCACTTGGCTATAAAGCCATAATACCTTAATGGCACAATTATAGCCTATTACAGTCCTTAATACATTTTGTTTCACAGAAGCATCATCTTTTATTTGCTGAGTGACACTGCGTATTGCTAATAAGCAGACAAATTACAGCTATACCAACAACATGTGGTAACATCTTTATCGTATGCATGGTCAGACTACAGCATGGCTATGTTGTGCTTATGCCATAGGTATGGTGTAGAATCAACGTCAACTATAAATCAAGCTTAAAGCATGTGAATTGGCTGCTTTGCTTTGATTTCATGAAATAATCAAGATCTTTTGCTACTGATGAATCAAAAAGCAGGTGTGAGGTCTCTGCCCATCTCTGAATGTCACAAACGGATAATCAAGCAGAGGGTGAATTAACTTTATTGTCTGTTCGTTAGAAGGACAAGACTTTGTACAGCCAAAAGCCTCTTGGCCTTGCGTATCATGGCCCAAAGGATGAAGAATCCTGGGAGTTCCACTGCGATCAGGAATTATTGTCACAGTTCAAAGCAGGTGCCGAAGCCAAACCTTAAACAAGGACTTAAAAGGACAGCAGGGGGTGAGTCTGTTGGGCGGCCGTCATGGTCATTATCCTGGTGGCTCTAACCCCCGGCCCTCCTCCCCAAAGCACACACATGAACTAACCCTTCAAACACATACACACATCTGCAGCTAGCCCACCCAGTGCTCCTCATGCTTTCAGCTTTTTGAAGCTGAATTTCCCCAGTACACACAAATGTGTGTGTCATGCCAAGTTTGTAGCTCAGAGGGATCTATTTGTGGATGAAATGAAGAAAGTGGCAAGAGATGGCAAGAGCAAGGTGCTGGATTAAAAGGTGAGGGAGAAAAGCGCAGAGGCTCTTTAATTCAAGAAATCCTTGATCCCACCCCACCCCACTCTGCCACCTCCCTCCCTGCCGAGAGTGATACTTCATGAAACACACAGACAATGGCTCAGTGGAAGAAGTCACCCTTAATTCTCCTTTTGATCACCCAGAAGTCTTTGTGTCCCTAGGCTCTTTACACATTCTTTCCTTTTTGTGCCAATGCTCTAAGTTGGGAATGATTAAGTGTCTGTGGATAAATCCCCTTATTTCATTCTCCTTCTTCAGGGATGCTGCTTCTTGGGCAGTCAGCTTACCATAATACCAAGCTGCCTCACAATAAATCCAAGTTACTTTTGGTGGTGCATGCTCATAGCTTTGCGCCTTTTATCAGTCAGCGATCATTTGTCATTGCACTTAATCTAATTACTTGAACTTGAGGGGAATTTCAGTGAATAGAATAGATTATTTCAAAAAAATTGACAAGACAGATGGTGTCATTTGCCATGTAAAATGTTTATGTCTCCCATTTTCTCCCATTCTGATTTTCACCACTCACACAGCAACAAAAGGTGGTAAATGTGTTGTTACATTAGAAAAAAATTAGACGCAAGGCAACGGTCTTCTTATTGAGTTCGTGATTTATCTCAATTATAAGTAGAGCAATGCAGATTGAAATATATTTTTATGAAAAGCGCATTCCTTTTATTATTTATTACCATGTTAAAAAAACATGCATATATAGGTCTGAAATGAATTAATACCTACATTCCTACATTTGAGGAATTAAAATGGTTTAAAATGACTTTAAAGGTCTATAAAAAACCAGCAAGTCGGAAGCTGTCAAATAAAGTTTAAACTGATTATAATTCTTGGCCATATAGAAAACATAGTCTGTCTATAAGAATCTATCATTTCAAGATTAAAAGGGTTAGTAACACTAGGCTACTCACACAGTTACTTTTTACTTAATTTGTTTTAAATAAATTAAATTATTAAAGCTTTGATACCTCTTAATTTTCCCTTTCAAAATATTCCCTTTAAGTGTTTGTGGCCTTAGAAATCCTGTAGGTATTGTTATTGTCTGTGAATCCTGGGAAGATGATACACATCCACCGTATCTATCTCCTCTAAGCAGATTATGTGGGCGGAAGCAGGTGGCAGTTGTGAGCACAAGGAAATCAGGCTGCAGATCTTTGGATGCACGAAACGGAGCAGCAAATCAGCATATTGTTCACTATCACTGTGTTGGCCCCTATGCGCTAAAGATAGACAATCAGGAAGAGCTGAAGAAGTGTGTGTGTGTGTGTGTGTACATGTCTTTACATGCACATACTAGTCTACGGGTGCACCTCTGCCCTCCTGTAACGTTGCGCGGTGGATTCCGAGGATTAACGCAGTCTCCTCAGACCACTTTAACCACTTCCTCCTTTATCTATGACAGCTCCTCTGTGAGTTTGAGATAACAGCCCAGCTCTGATGTTTTTGAAGCTTTTTCCCTTCTGACAGCACTAAACAACGGGGAAACCCACATGTTGTGCCCCTGAGCCTTCCGTCTTCAAACTTGTCTTCAGCCGTGTGATGTGGGACCATCATACTGAGATCAAATCGTTAATTAACATCCTTTTGTTCACAGTGTATGACAGGAGCTTTAACACTCTGTGATTTGTTAAAGAGAGATACATCAATAATGTTGATAAGAATTTGGCAATTACGCACTGGTTAAGCACACAAATATTCATAGTGATTTCAGGGTGAAGAGGTGGCACGTATTATCCTTTACTTTGCCAGGATCTCATCACTTGGCTCTTGCACAATGCACATTGAAAGTTCATGGGGACAGTATACATGCCAAAGCATGTCGAGGCCTGCAGGGTGTTACTGTGAGTGCTATCAAGTTCCAAAATGCCACCTACACGAAAACACTTAAAGAAATACTCTCTATAAGGCCTTGAATTGAAAATGTGAAGTAACCTGTCCTATAATTAAAGGATGAGAAAACATCAAAGCAAAGGTGTAACATCCCAAAACAATTATATTCATTAACAGAAGGGCATAATACTCCACTCTGGTAATCATTAAAAATGCAACCCCGTTTCCAAAAACGAAAAAATAAATTAGATGCTGTGTAAAATGTCAATTATTAAAAGTTTTGAAAGTTGGAAATGAGAATTTACAAAAAAATGCTCATTTCAAATTTGATGCCATGGCATGAATATGAAAGAATTTGTCTAGCAATAAAAATGCATATCATATGACATGAGTGACAGAATATTATTCTTTCCCATGCACTGTGAACTCCAGCCCCTGTTTTTCTCAGACAATATAAGGGTGTCTTAGAAACGTATTAACAGTCTGGTGTGTATATGCCTGGAGCTACATTCTGTTGATATTCAATATGGATGCTCTTCAATATTTATAACAAAATTAAAAACAAAAAATTTGGCAGGTCTTCAGTGAACTCCAGAAAATCACGTGGAATCACTTAAATGATTGTCAGAATTAAAATAGGTTTACATTTTACCTTTTTTATTTAGGGTTCAGAATTATTACTTTTCAAATATCTTGCAATTATACATTCAAAATGCTTTCTTCGGAAGGCTTTGAAAGCTGCAAGCCTTTTACTTCTTGTTGGCATGATTTGAAATTGACACTTTTTCTGTCATTGGTAATCTCAAACTACTACATAAGACATCAGTTCCATTTCACTGAACAGCATATGTTTTGCACAATTATTGCACTTATTGTGCCAGTTTGAGTTACAGTAAGGATAGTAGTCTTCATAAACTCATGTCAGTCAAATCCTGTGTGCAGCATTTTGCTATATGGAGAGATTCACAGACAGAAGCATTGTGTGATGTAAAATAAACAGTTCAAACTGGAGAGAGAAGGATATTCATGGTGAGGGCAGCTGGGAGGCTGGGTGGGACAGCTGTGTTCTTCCGGAATGTTCTGTTATTTCCAGATCAGGAGTTCTCTTTTGACCTAAACCAAACTCTGTGCTTTAGCTGAGAGCTGCCTAGAGGCTCTTCTACCTCCACAGCAGCCTTTTGTGTGTGCCTGCAGTCCCCTGACCCCTTTATAGTCTTGCAATATTGGTTTAGGAACAAAAGAGGCTGGTTAATTCAATAAAGCACCTTTCCCAATAAACTGGCTGGGTGCTCTTGCTGTGTGTGGCAGGCTGCACCGCATGTAGCTGTTTTCATTGTGTCACCACCGCTAAAGATAAATGAGAAGTTCCCAGATGGAGAGAGAAGCAGACTGCATGTGAATGTGGAAAATATTATACTCAGAGGGAAGCAAAGAGGACTTCAGCAACTGGAAGTGTCTGACAAATAATGTTTACTTTGGAATTATATCTCAACTGGAATATTGTTAAATATGATTGGAGGCCTTTTAGTGTGCAGTTAAATGGAAGTATCCACACTGGGACAGCTAAATCTGAAGCTACAGAACACAGTTTAAAATCATATTTCAGGTGATTTTCATTTCTTTACTTTGAAATGTTAAGGCTTTGATGGTAGTTAATGCCCTGGAAGCAGTGTTGGGGAGTAACGGAATACATGTACCGCTGTTACGTATTTAAAATACAAAATATGAGTAACTGTATTCCGTTACAGTTACCGTTTAAAAAGGTGGTATTTAGAATACAGTTACTTTGTTGAAATAAATGGATTACACAGCGGTACTTTCCTGCTTCATGTTGTGGCGGGTCAGGCCTGTTTGGGTTTTGTTTGACAGCTACGTTCTGTTGTTCCAGGCGGCAGCGTTACGGTTGCCATGGTTACAGGGTGATGCTCTCTCTCTGCGTGTTTCCTGGGTGAGAGAGGCCTTTTTGTTGTTGTTGTGCTAAGCTTATAGGCAGAATGCTACAGGTATAGCTCTAAAGAATGTAGCATCATAGGCAGTGTAGTCCGTGCTGCAGGGAGAATGGACTGCCATACACGTTATGTGTTTGTGAGCGAGGGAGGGAGAAAAAGGAAAAGTACGAGTTATCATCGAGCAAAAACGGGAGCTGGAAGCATGTAAATATAATAATAACCACTGCAGCCAAGAAGAGTGCCTGACGAGCCCAGTTGTAAGTAAGCTATTAAGACTCGACTGTACACCGTGTTCGTGTTTTCCTCCAAAAACAATAAGTTCCGTTGGAGCAGCCTTTCAACACCTCTCTATGTCTCTCACTAGCAAACTTGACCCAGACAACAAAGTAAAGCTAGTTTTCGGCTACGAGCCCGACACAGAACCCGCCGTATTAGTCAGAGGTCCCTTTACTACGGTTCGGAGCGGCGGACCTTCAGTAACAGTAATAAATCACAGCAATAGTACATTCACGTAGTTGTAAACAGCATGATAATATATTGGGTAATCCAAAGTATTCAGAATACGTTACTCTCATTGAGTAACGTAACGGAATACGTTACAGAATACATTTTAGGGCATGTATTCTGTATTCTGTAATGGAATACATTTTAAAAGTAACCTTCCCAACACTGCCTGGAAGAACTATAGAAGGGAGTGTGCACATCCAGGTCAAAATTATATCTATTGAGATGCAAAAAAGGAGATAAGTTTGCAAGCTTCTAGCAATTAAGGCACTGTTTAAATTCATAGGCTCTTCTTGAGGAAGAGTCACAGGATTAGTCTGTGATACCTGAATACCCGGTGTGTTGCTTAGCTGGGATTGTTTTTACCTTGTAAGTCTCTATGTGTGTGTGTGTGTGTGTGTGTGCACATGTGCGTTCATGTCACAGAGACACCAAGTGAGAGCTGGTTTTGAATCTGCCTGCGGACAGATTTTGTCAACACAATAGCGGCACCACCATGCATGATGCAGTTACAAACTTTGCAGGTGTGTTGGCTAGTTGATATCAAAACAAAGGTTCAGTTTAATGATGGTAGCGGTTTGTTTTATTTTGGATTGTCTGCATTAATGTTACCCAGTCATCAACAATCAGCGCTAGCTAAAAATGATAAACCTGAGAAAATTGTCTAAATCTCGCTACAGTGCTCTTTAAAAGAGCTGGAAAAAACAAATATTGGTGAAATGTTTACGAGAATTGAGCTGTACAAAAAGAACAAAGAATATATCTTAATAGAATTTGTCACTTTGTTTATGCCCATGGAAATTGTGTTTATTCAGTATGTAGGAGCAGCGTGTGTTTGCATAGTTGGTGTGTGCACGACTTGGTGTCACTGAGGTCATCAGCTCTGTGACAGTATTGGGACACTGATGACAGGCTTTTGAAAGCTGCTCCTCTGTGTCTCACCGAACTGTCAACAGCATTTAGTTTCTGGAGCTGTTGATCTGCTCTTTTCACTCTTCATCATAAACCAAATGTACAGATGCAGTTTCAGCCCTTCACCGTCATGTTGATGGTTTCATGCATGCAATGTTCATGCTCAAATTAATTTGTAGAGTGATGAGTGAACAAATAACCACAGCTGTAAAGACGTCTGCCTCTATTGTCTTTATAAAATGACAACAAATTAATAAACAATTAACAACAATGTCAACTGGTTGCTTTCAAGTGAGTAGTACCATAAGCACTTCTACTACAAACACAGTTAAATCATAAGGATAATGTATTATGTATGTAATGTAATATGTCGGTGCTTTACGAGTACACACTCATGGATATGCTCCCCATTCACCTAGACCTGGAAACCACCACTCACTAGAGAAAAATGAGCATTCCTGACTGGTTCAGGTAAGTGGTTAAGGCCGCTTTCTTGCTGTTGCTAAGTAAAACTGATTGCAAAGAGTTATAAGGTGCTGCAACAAAAACCTTTTTTGATTGCTTTGGTTACTAGCAGACAGACACTGTTGCTGGTAGTTTGTATGGAAGATGCTAACTTGTCTGTAAACATTTGCCAAGTACTCACTGAGTGGTAGTGAAGGGTCTGATGCAAACTGATAGAGAGAACATTGCCCTTAAAATAAAAAGTTTTGTCTTTTAAAACCGGAAGGTTTCAGGTAAGACACAACTTATTTTGAAGCAGAATGGATCCGCTATGCAACCTTCGAGTGACTGCAGAAATGTGCTAGCAACACAATCACAAAGAAGCTTTTGGTGCTGCACCTTATTTACAACAGATTTCACCCAGTGACAGCCAGCAACCAGCAGCCACTGCCAGCAACCAGTTGGCAACCAGCTGGGTAATTGCACATTTTCTTTCTTGGTGACCAGTGGTTACCAGGAGATCACCAACTGTGTGACTAAGGCCTGAAATTTATTTATATATATATATATATATATATATATATATATTTCATGATATTTAAAACAACTGACATTATATATCTAGAATGTGAATATTTTTTCAATAAAGTGGTAGTGTAGGGTGGAGATGTGAATCAAATGTGCACCAGAAGAGTGCTTCGGCCAATGAGAGTGAAATTGTTGCAAATCTTTAATGGTTTTGGAAAGGGGAAATTTTGGTATTTAAGCAAAACAGGAAACTCTTAACATGTTTAACTCAATCTAAGCCGCTGCGCATGCTGAACACTTGCTTATGTGTGTGAGAACATAACAGCTATCTCTCTTCAGCCCTTCACTTCCCTTCTTACATTGCTCCAAGGTAAAACATGTCATCTGTGGGAGCCAGTTTGATGGGTCCCGACACTTGCAGTGCTTTGAGGATCAAGACAACAGTTTCCCAGTGTGAGTTTCTTACTGGCTTAAGGAGTGAAAACATGAAAAAAAAAGAAAAAAGAGCTGCCGGCTGTCAGAGACTGTAAATGGTGATTTTGTTTCACTTCTCTACGTGTTTTCCCCTGTTTTCTTTTTTTTTCTTTTTTCTTTTTTTGCAGAATCAAAGACTTATTGAACCCTGTCCAAAACCAGCATGTTTGGCCCTGTCATGAGAAAAGACAGCCATGTTATGTATTTCTTAGCTACAGGTTTTACTTAGGGAGGTGTTGATGGTGCTTCACATGCCACATTGTGTGTTTTCTGTAAGGACTGGCTCCACTGTTGTGCACTGCAATCAGCCTCTGTTACGGGCAGGGTTAATTAATGCAGTTGGAATGTAACGAGTGTTGCTTGTCAGCCAAGTGCATGCCCGCTGGCATTTTATCAGCTTGTCACATTAATGAAATACGGTGCATGTCGAGATTGCTCAATTTCCATTTCAACTTTTAAACTTTGCCTGGCTCCAGCTAATGATGTAAGAGTTAAATCGAGCATTAAAGTCATTGAGAGGCTGCAACAACCCCCCAACACACGCTAGTACAGTTTTGGAGCTTCTTGAATGCATGCACATATAAGGGTAAGATCAGCCTTTACTTGCGAAGCAGGGATTAACACTACATTTGTCTCAGAAAATCTTACATCCTGTTGGGAATAAAGTACTCTGCTTTCACTGTAAATACTAATTTGCTATCATTCTTTGGGAACTGTGATGAAGTCTTATTCAGTGAGGTCAAATGTTCCATTTAGTGTCATATGAGATGAAGAATAAAGTCATTAAGGTAGTCTTTGTAGTGATGTTACAGAGTAGGGTTGTGTTAGATAAAGTTTACAGGCTCTGTATAAAAAAGAAAAAAGAAATTCCCATTTTGCCCCTGTGGAGAGTCGTTATCCTCTGGTCCTCTACCAGCTCAGGTCCTTTATCGGAGGCCTGGGGGCTTGAAGGTCCAGTGCGGTATCTTTGCTCTTCCTTGGGATGCACTTGGGATGCGCTCTTCTGGACAGGAATCTCAGATATTGCTTGGGGGGTCACTGCACCAAGCGCTCCGATTACCACTGGGACCACTGTTACCTTCACCCTCCACATCTTCTCAAGTTCTTGTCTCAGCCATTGTTACTTCTCCAGGTCCTTCTTCCTGGTGTGGCTATCACTTGGTATAGCTACATCTATCACCACGGCCTCCTTCTTCTGCTTGTCCACCACTACTATGTCGAGTTGGTTAGCCATCACCAGTCTGTCTATCTGCATGTGGAAGTCCCACAGGATCTTAGCTCAGTCATTCTTAACCAACCTAGGGGGCAAATCCTGTTTTGACCTCGGGATTTCCAGGCCATGGTTGGCACAGATGGTCCTATATACTATACCAGCCACGTGGTTATGGTGTTCTATGTATATCCTGACTTCTAGCCTCTTGCCTAAGGTTTTGCCAGGTGTAGTAGCCTCTATGGATTTTGTACCTGGAGTTTGTTCATGTGCTGCCATGATTAGTGCCTCTGTACTGTCTTTCAGTCCAGGTGGTAGGATTTATGGATTTTAGCCAATTCCTTTATCTGCTGGTGCTGCATACCGTGCAGGCCCCTGTCCTTCCATGATGGTTCCTCATCTTGCTTCTCTTCATTCTCGGATTTCTGCTGCCTGGATATTCACTAAGCATGTGATCAGTTGAGGCCATCTTCCTGATGCTCTTATGAATGTTTGTGGTCTCATTCTGAACAGCTATTCTAACACTCACCAGTGTTCAGCCTCGGGTGTTGGATTTTTGGTGAAGCCCTCCATGCATGGTCAGGAGCTTTCTTGTCTTGATGTGGGGTGGCTTCTACCTCCTCCTGGCCAACTTATTGTCCCAGCAGGGCGTAGATATTGATTGTATGAATCTTATTCTTTACATTCAGCTGACTCCTCAGGACGTGCCTTACTTTCTGCAGATATTTGCTGGTCCTTGTGGCCTCTTTGTGGTTCCCATTTGCCTGTGGGATTCCAAAGTACTTGTAGCTGTCCTCAATGTCTACAATGGTGCCATCTGGTAGTTCGATCCCCTCAGTTCTGACTATCTTCTCGCTCTTTGTTACCTTCCGACTACACTTCTCCAGTCCAAATGGCATTCCGATGTCATTACTGTGGTGTAGATCAGTGACTGATGCCTTGTTCACTCTTGACAAGCTTGATGCCATCATGTACAGGAGGAGGCGAATGATTGTTCAATTCCATAGTCGGTATCTGTAGCCAGTCTTGACAATGACTTCACTAAGGAGGTTTAGGCCCATGCAAAACAACAGTGGGGAAAGGGCATCTCCTTGGTAAATCTCTCACTTCGTGGTGACTTGTGCAACTGGCTTGAAGTTAACCTCTAGTGTAGTTTGCCCCATCCCTATTGAGTTCCTGATGAAGGCTAAGGGTCTCATTGATGTTGTATATTTCTGTGCATTCCAGGTTCCATAAGTGGGGCACTGAGTCATGGCCTTTCTCAGGTTGGGCAGTCTGTTCTTGCAGTCTCCGGCGACTGCTCTGTCTACCAGTAGCTGATATTTCACCCTCCTGGTATTCCTGCCAATTCCTTTCTGTGATCCGCTCATGTATTGAGCCGTGTGCCTGTTCATCTTAGCTACTATGATGCCTGGAACTTCCATGTGGTACTGAGGCAGGTTAAGGGCCGGTAGTTGGATGAGACCAGTCCTTTCTAGGGATCCATGGGGATAAGGACAGTCCAGCCTTCAGTTACCCATACTACTTCTCCATGGAGGTTACTGCTCCTTGTGGTTATTCATCTTGTAGCCTAGCATATTTGTGATCAATGCTGCCTTGGAGTAGATTGGCTGATAAGTCTCAGTGATGGTCATGTAAACACACGTTTTAAGTTGTTATCTTTGAAAGACTTTTAAATTGACTCTGTAAAACCTATGATGAGCATCTCTTCTATCATTATGTGTTCCACTGCTTTGGCCATAGTAGGAACCTAAATATTGTGTAGGAACCAAAGTTGTGTATGGATCTCTATCTTGACATCATATGTCAATCAAAGGTAATCTTAACTCTCATCAGCAGGCACTTAAGGCATGGGGGTTGAGAAAGCTTTATCTCGGGCCTTGCCAACTGCTTCCAGTGTGGATGTACAGTAGCTTTAGATACAGCCATGACAAGGTATATCCAGAATGCAACAGGCCCAATGAACAAGCCTTATAAAAAATAATGTTACATAAAAAAATATGTAATATGTAATTTGCTTCTTCAAAACATGACAAGAATTTAATGTGATCACTTCGAGAATCAAATTATGCAAAAAATGTTTGAATGAAGACACAAGTGAAGATTACAAACACTACCAAGTTTAGGTGTGTACTTGCAGGTTCTGGCATCTGTGCTAATTTTCTGCTTGAAAAAGCCATCATGTGCAGTTCAGTTTTATATTTCTTGAGCAGTCTATCATGTTATCCCTCATAACTTTATTTGAACCAGTTAAAATAATAATAATAAAATGCAGTGTTAACTAATCAATAAAAGCTAACACGGCACCTTATGGTCTAATGTCGCTGATAATTGAGCAAATTCCAGGAAAGTAAAATCCATCTTGAGAGGCACTGATAATGAAACCGCAAAGAAAACTTAAACTAGAAAAGAAGCACGATTAAATGTATGCATGTCAAGTGCTTTTTTTTGTTTGTTTTTAGTTGTCTGCTCTACAAAAATAAAACTGCTGTGTTCAAAGTATTATTATATTAACTTTTATAATTAGAATTATACCTGTTTAGCTTTTTTCTTAAGAGAATTACAAAGTATAACAGTGTTTAATCTGTTGTTTCTTCTCTGACCTGTGAAGTTTGATCCAAACTAAAGCCTGTGGTTATCTGCTTGTCTTCTCTTTTTCTCAGCTCTGAACATTTACAAGTCACATCATGCCACCAGACCAATTATTTCTAACTTACTAAATAAAGAGCCCTATCATGAATTGCTTCTGTGCAACTACTCCCTTTTTTGTGTCTTTCTCTCTGCCCCTTTGGTTTCAAAAACATTTCCCATTTTGCAGAGAGCAACTCGCTTTACAGAGGAAACAAAAAGAGAATGCCCCTAACCATAACAATAACAACAGATTCTCTCCAACATGTCTCATCACTTTCATCTGTTCTCATTGCCATGGGAAGACAAAGTAGAATTTTTCCATAAACACAGAATGAATAAAAGATCCACACAAATAAAGTGTGTGATTGTACTTTTTCTTAAAATGATTGCATGTTCATTAATGTTGAAGTCAACACATAAGCACAGCACCCATATGCCCTGTCAGACTATATTGTGAGTTATTAATACCTTAAACAAAATCGTGCACAAATATAAGACACACCCACAGATACGTTATGTTAAACTTGCAAGGAAACAGATGGCATTAACACAGCACTGAACAGGCATTACCTATTGTATCTTTTTCACAAATCTGCAATACAATATTCCACAATTTCACCTTTTATTTTCAGATTGAATTCTTGGGTCGCTTTGTTCAGACAACTTTAACTCATGGGAAATTTTGTTCACCATTCATGAATAGATTCTTCTGAAGATGGCAATATCTTTGTTACGCACAGAGCATTTGAATTGTGTTCCAAGACAAACATATTATCCATTGTTTTACACATAAAATATTTTGTATTATTATGAAAAAACTTAAGTAATTTTCTGATGTATGCATTTGGGAAGACACACAGAGGGTTAGTGTTACAGAAAGGTGGAGCTGACAGGGTGAGAACTTAAACTCCTATGAGAGAAAAGAAGCTACCATAGAAGAAACCATAAGAAAGAGTTGTTGACACTGAAATATACAGGGTGGGCCATTTATATGGATACACCGTAATAAAATGGGAATGGTTGGTGATATTAAAGCCCTGTTTGTGGCACATTAGTATATGTGAGGGGGCAAACTCCTCAAGATGGGTGGTGACCATGGTGGCATTTAGAAGTCGGCCATCTTGGATACAACTTTTGTTTTTTTCAATAGGAAGAGGGCCATGTGACACATCAAACTTATTGGTAGTGTCACATGAAAAACAATGGTGTGCTTGGTTTCAACGTAACTTTATTTTTTCATGAGTTATTTACAAGTTGCTCTTTGTTCACAGCCATTGACTTGTCGAAGAGGTTAACACGTGAGGAGCGGATCGAAATTGTGTTGATATCTGGTGAACGCAGTAACCAGGTCATTGCAGCAGATTTCAATGCAAGACACCCTACGAGACCACCCATCTCCGATGCTACAGTTAGCAAACTGCTTGCTAAGTTTTGTGAAACTGGTTCAGCGTTGGATTTGCCAAAATGTGGACGCAAGAAAATTGTCACTAATGAAGAAACATCAGTAGCTGTCCTAGCTTCATTCAGCAAGAGCCCACAGCGTAGCACTCGCCGCATGTCACTGGAGAGTGGCATTAGTCGAACATCCCTTCGGCGGATATTAGCTACTCACAAATGGCACCCTTACAAACTCCAGCTACTGCAGCATCTTAATGAGGATGACCCAGATCGGCGCACAGAATTTGCAGAATGGGCAAAACAAAAATTGGAACAGGACCCTCAGTTCACGCAGAAGATTTTGTTCAGTGATGAGGCAAACTTTTATGTGAATGGTGAAGTTAACAAATAAAACCACCGCTATTGGTCTGATACTAACCCACATTGGATGGATCCCTCCAAGACTGTTGGAACAACAAAAGTGATGGTTTGGTGTGGTATATGGGGTACAACAATAGTGGGTCCATTCTTCATCAATGGAAACCAAGGCCACTGGATATTTGAAATTGCTACATGATGTATGTATGTATTAACAGACCTCTCTGTATTGAATCATATCTGTTATTAACCTCTGTCTCTCTTCCACAGCATGTCTTTTATCCTGTCTTCCTTCTCTCACCCCAACCGGTCGCAGCAGATGGCCGCCCCTCCCTGAGCCTGGTTCTGCCGGAGGTTTCTTCCTGTTAAAAGGGAGTTTTTCCTTCCCACTGTCGCCAAAGTGCTTGCTCATAGGGGGTCATATGATTGTTGGGTTTTTCTCTGTATCTATGAAGCGCCTTGAGGCGACTTTTGTTGTGATTTGGCGCTATATAAATAAAATTGAATTGAATTGAATTGAATTGAATTGATGTGTTTCCCTCTTTGTGCACTGAAGCTGGCATGTTCCCTGAGTTTTTCCAGCAATATGGTGCACCACCACATTATGGATGCCAGGTCCGAGCATTCCTAGATGAACAGTTTCCTGGAAAGTGGATTGGTCGTCGTGGGCCAGTTGAATGGCCCCCAAGGTCTCCCGATCTGACCCCCTTAGACTTTTATCTTTGGGGTCATCTGAAGGCAATTGTCTATGGTGTGAAGATACGAGATGTGCAGCACCTGAAACTACGGATACTGGATACCTGTGCTGGCATTTCTCCTGCGGTGTTGCTATCAGTGTGTGAAGAGTGGGAGAAGAGGGTTGCATTGACAATCCAACACAATGGGCAGCACATTGAACACATTTTATAAGTGGTCAGAAACTTGTAAATAACTCATGAAAAAATAAAGTTACGTTGAAACCAAGCACACCATTGTTTTTCTTGTGACATTACCAATAAGTTTGATGTGTCACATGGCCCTCTTCCTATTGAAAAAAACAAAAGTTGTATCCAAGATGGCCGACTTCTAAATGCCACCATGGTCACCACCCATCTTGAGGAGTTTGCCCCCTCACGTATACTAATGTGCCACAAACAGGACTTTAATATCACCAGCCATTCCCATTTTATTACGGTGTATCCATATGAATGGCCCACCCTGTAGAATAATACAGAAAAAGCTTTATATAATGTCAAATATTCTTTTTTTTTTAAACCTATCAGCTCAACAGTTCAGTGTCTAATAGCATGAGACATCTGGGTTTACCAGATATGCAGAAAGGACTTACTTATTCTAGATTATACTTCATATTCCAAGAACATTAATCGTAGAAAAATGCCTATTAGAGTCATCGCATTCATGTTTTTAAAAATGTATATTATTATATAGCATATAATAGGGTCAAAATTGAATTACACCTTTCTTTACTTCAACACCACCAGATCAGCAAAATGTAGACTCTGTATTTTGAAAAATAAATAAATAACAATTTCTATTCTAGTTCTGTTTTTGAAGCCTCAAGCTGAGTATTATCAATGTTGCCATTTTAGCTTTTTTTAAACCAAATGTCACGACTATATCTGACTTTGAATTTGAAAAACATCACATGCTAACTTGTCAGTGACAAAGTAAGTGTGCCTTTATGCGAGCCCTGATTTAGGGCAGGTTATGATCATTCTAGACACTAATGGGAACCATAATTAACAAAATAAACATATCATATTCAGTAAGACTTTAAAGTAGCAATGAATTCATCAGGAGAGAGTTTACTGAGGTTAAAGTTTAAGAGAGCGGAGGGCTGTTTTCTGACTGATTTCTAACACAACCTTCTTTTTGCAACAACAGGAGTTTCTCAAAATGCATTTTAAAGACACTTAACTTGTTGATGCATGTTAAATCATACAGCTAAGTTGATTTGTTCATCTGAATGTAGCTGTTTCAAAAAACGCTAGGTCCAGATGAAAAGGATCAGCATTCTAGGATTTAATTTTTGACTCTGGATCTCTAGAAATCTGATAACATATATTCCCATTTAAACATTTCTTCCCTTCCCGATAAGCTGATTTTAAGCAGAAGTCACATTGCCAAAGTTATGTCAATCAGAGCCAGTGCCACAAGTGCACTTGCAGCTCCCATGATGCCTCTGGCTTTTCTCTGGCTCTCGTCCACAGCAGAGAGTCAATGGCTGGATGAAGGCAGAGAGGTTGAGGGCTGAGGCCACAATGGGGCTCTGACAGGCTCCTTTTCTGATGGCCTCATGTGCCTTGTCGGTTGTGATAAGTTGCTTGAATAAAGAAAAACAGAGGCACAGCTGAGCATGCTAATAGAGTAATTGTGGCAGGATTTCAGGCGGGGGCCGGAAACCCGCCAGCTTTTTCAGAACAGTCTGCAACCCCCAACTCACGCCATACCCACTTCTTCACCCCTTCACACCACCCAACCAACAGCCTTCCCTCTTGGCTTTGCCAAGGACTTGCAAAGTTATTTTAACCAATTGATTTCCCAATAGAACAACCACCACTCCCCCTTTTTGCTTAATAACCCCACACCGATATGGACTAGAATGAAAAAACGTTTGTATTAACAAGTCCAAAAGTGAAGACAAAACATGTCTGTGAACACAGTGCAGCTTTCACACATTAAGGAATCTGTCCTCGGTCCGGAGGCATTTGATAGTTTCATTTCGGCATGGATCCCAGAGGGGCCCGAGTGCAGCTGCTTCCATTCTCCTCGTCTATTTTAGAGCAAAAAAGGAAGACAGGCCTGTCATGACAGCCATATGAAGTATGTTGCTTAAAAAACAAGCCCAGATTTAAAAGACGTCTTCAGAGCAATCACCATGAGCAGCGTGGACCTGTCAAGCTTTCCTTGATAGGAATTTTGACCATTTTATACATTTGCATATTCACAGTAACTCCCTACACTTGTGATAAGCACTGCTCTCTATATACACCTTCCACTTGTATATTCTATAACTATGAAAAGTATGTAAATCCTACTGACAGACATATTACATTATGTTTCAACAGGATAATGACTTTGAAGTGGTAGCCATATTTTCACATAATTCAAAACTGCTGAACACATATGGTCTAATAGTGTTTTAAAGGGTGAAGATCTGCAGGAGACACCCCAAAGTTTCCTGATGGTTTTGAAAAAAATGGAAGAAATTAAAACCACATTTTTCATTTTCCAGCTATCAGTATGCTGTACAATCCAGTTACTGTTACACGATGTGTAATGGAGCTTCACCAAAACAGTATAAGTAAGAGAGAATGCTGCACAAATACACACACATTACTGTTTAAATCTTGGCATCTGATAAGCAGTTATAAGAATTATAACAAATTGCCTGGTGTTTTAAATGCCCAATAGTTGCTTTTATCAGAGCTGCTGATAAATCCGTTAAATAGCACCAGCCCCTCCAAGCTTTTCCCATTACCAGTCTGAATCCCATTACCAGCTTCAGCTGCACAACAGGCAGTACATCAAATTTTCTTTTGCACCCTGGTCCCGCTGACCACAACTACCATCCGCTCTCTTGTTTTACTTTCTTGCTCAGCTTCATTATTGATCCATATCAACGCCACCATTTAAAGTCAGTAGACATTTTTAGAAAACGCTTGCTTCAGACAGTTTTTATCCATGGCAAACGACAGGATTACTAGGAAGGTAAACATTGCTTCTGGGGCTCATTTCCCTGTACGTGCTATATGGCGTGCCTCACGGTGAACATGCATTTTACATTTATGTTTATAATAGGCTCACATGGCAACACATGTCAACACATCAGTTTGTTTACTTAAACAATGATATACGACATATTTGAAGGAAACAGTGAGAGGTATTAAAAGGGGCCCATGTCTCATGTTTGCTCCAGGGACGTTCTTAATTGTCAAAATATGGAGTTAGATAAATATACAACATAAATATGATTTACTATTTTAACTATCAAAGAATTGGAGAAAATGGGGGCAAAATCTTGTACTCAAAGAATTATGTTCTTTACATTAGTCTGACATTTCTTTAACTAACCAAACAAACCATCTAATTTGTAGATTGCGGGGGGACGGGAAGTCACGTGTGAAACCTCTGTCCCAAGTTGTTGACACAATCTGCACTCTGTGCCACCTAATTCCCGGATGCCGGATCATCCTGTCCTCCAAATCTCTCCAAATCCCATGGACAGTGGTCCCTGAGAGGCCCTGTTTACCCTGGGCCTGCCAGCCACGGCAGCCTCAGAGTCTCTCCCCGTTTTGTCCCGCATGAAACAGTCACGCACTCATCAGTTAATGCTGAACATCTGGAGGGATTAGCAATGTCAGACCAATCAGAGTTGAGCTGACAGATCCCAATGAAATGCCATTTTGCAGCTGCGCTCGGCATTCAAGCGCTTTCGGATTCCCATTTCCCCTCCTCTCTGTTTTCTCTCCTGTCCTTTCTCTTTCCATTGCAATCAATTTGTTTGCCTTTTATCGTGAGGGAAAACAAAATTATTCTTCCTCAAAAAGTAAAGAAAAACAAGCTGTTAACTTATGTAAAATAGCACTGTGAATATAAGTTGCCATTTGAGATGAAACGCGGGTGTAGGGATTTGATAACATTACTTTGCATTTGCATGTTATCTTTTATTTTGTCTGTTTATGGTTGAAAAAGTTGCAAGGCACCCAATTTATAAGATGCGAGGACACGTGAAAAAGGGAAACAGGCAGAAATAGAGAGAAGGGTTAAGTAAAGTGGGGTCAAGGCACCACCTGCTCCAAATGTTTGCAGCTATAAATCATTTGTGCTCTGGTTGTACTGTGTATGCTGCTACAAAGACAGATGAGGATGAAGTTAAACATGTGCTCGCTACCCAAAATGCTAATTTTTTATGGATTTCACTCGAGTTAAGGGCTGATTTGCATTTGTTGCTTACACTTTTATTGATGACAGACACAGTTGTGCGGTTCAAAAATCAAAAGCATGCTGGCAGAACTACATAACTTAGATAAGTAACTAAGGTAAATAAAAATAAATCAAATTATATTATGGTATTTGTAAATTCGACATGTGCAAGATAGCTGAATTATGTTGTTAAGTTTTTGTATTTTAAGGTCTGTTAATCTCATTCCATCCCTTCTCCTTATACAAAAACTTTGATAATAATTATATTAATCTTGATGATTTATAGTGTTTAAAAAAACACTTAAAAATACAGTTATTAAACATTTTTCTTTTAGTGGTCAGAGGTTTATTTTACTTCCCCACACACAGAAGCTGTTTGTTTGTGATATTTTTATGTGTAAAAAGAAAGAGAGGGTAAGTAGCAGCCAGGAATAGCTAATCAAAGGCATTTATTAATTGCTTCTGCAAAAACACACAGGGGAGTTTGATGGTCTGGATAATTCGGGTGAGTTTTAATACAGTTCCGTATTCCCTCTAGAATTGGGCATCCCAGCAAATGTGCAGTGCTTGGAGAAATTGCAGAAAATCCAAGAGCTACATCTGAGCCTCTACAGGCCTCTGTCGGCATCTTAAATGCTAAAGTTCATGATAGCACAAGTATGGTTTGTTTGTAACGGGTGTCGGGAGAAAGCCTCTTCTCTCTGAATGTTGTTCTCTGTCTTAGGTCTGCAAAGGTTCATCTGAATAAACCACAAGATTTCTGGAATAACGTGCTTTGGACAGACGAGGCCATAATGCACAGTAGTGCATTTGGCGATAACCAAACACAGCATATCAGCACAAACACCTCATACCAACTGTCAAGCACAATGGTTATGGAGGGTTGGTGATTTGCCGTGTTTCGCAGCCTGGGAACCTTGCAGCTATTGACTCGACCACAAACTGTTATGCATACTAAAGTATCTGAGAGTCAAATGTGAGGCCATCTGTCTGACAGCTAAAGTTTGGCCAAAAGCAGGTTGGAACAATGGAACAATGACCCCAAACACAGCAGCGAATGCCCAAAAAATAAAAACAACTCAAGGGAGCTGCTCCCTCAATCTCAATGAACTGAAGCAATTTTGCAAAGAAGAGTTCCTCCACTCTTTTCATATGACTGTATTTACTGTCTCTAGTCACTTACTGTATGACATTACCTACTGCAGTGCACTAAGTCTTTTCAAATTTCATTACGTCTACAGTAGGGAAAGTCACTTTCAATAGCCCCCTATTCGAGCTCTAAAGTTAAGGCAAATGCTACCACGGATAAACAATTATATTTTTCCAGATGAGCCCATCTACCACCGCTGGTGATGAAATTGCATGAGATCAAGTTGCTGGAATGCACCAGCGGTCTTGGTTCTACTGGGACTAATCGGAGGGGTTTGCTGAGCCTCGCATGGACACACAGGGCTCGCATCTGATCCCAAACAGCTGCTTAGCAGACAGGGCCTGCAACTGAGAATGCCTAATCCGAAACCTTGCTACAGTCCAGGCAGGCACTTTTGAAAAACATTGCTGTGACCCTTAAAAGGTCTTGACCCCGCAGTAAAGGCACTTTGGCGTATTTTGTTAGGGAAAGCACCTGTCTTCTCATGGAGTGATTTTGGAGTGAGTTATTTTCAGCAAACAAGCATTCCTTTGTGCTTGCAGCACACTAATGCTGAGTTTACTGATAACTGTTAAAGGAAAAATTGTCATATTTTTTTAAACTTTTATAAAGATTGAACTCAGTGGTTGATATTTTTAGCAGATTTTGTTTTTCTTGTGTTGTATAATTGAAATGTAGTAGCTCCGAGTATATGGGCACTGTATAGGAAAATGAAGAAACTCTTTCCTGCCATTTTTCATTAAACTCTAGCAGTAGTACTATATTTATGGATTGGAAGAAAGAATAAAATGAGGTAATGGTGTAAACGAAATCCACTTATGGGGCATTTCAGGGTGGGTGGGTTGATCGACATTATACCGGTTGTTAACATGGTTCACCAATTTATTTCCTGTTACACAATGATTATCAGCATTTTCTCTTAACTACAGCCCGTTAGGAAAATTTGCTAGGGCGTTTATCAAGCAAGAAGTTCTTAAACCAAACACAGCACTTTTTTACCCCTGACCATGACTTTCGTGACTTTTTCCTTAACCTTACAAAATTGGTTTTGTGCCTACGATTACCTAAGCCTTGACAGCAATCTGCATAAATGATTTCGAAGCATATATCTGTGACACGTATCCTGCTCCTGATATGACGCAATGGATCATATCAGAGTTCTGGGACTACCAGTCGCCTGTATATGGTCATTTATCTCAGAGTATTTGTTAAACCAAACTGCAATTACACACAAGACTGTGTTCTGATTTGGGGTATTTTCAAGGTTGTGAAATGGTATTGTAAGTGATAATATTATCGAGTGAGTGTGATTTCCTGTTGTTGTCATCTGGCAACCATTTCACATGAAGATAATTAGAGAAATTAGCCACCATGTGGAATGCTTTCTCTTGACAGAGTGAGAGAGAAGCCTTCCAGGAGTGCCCCGAGATCTTGATTCATAGTTCCTGATTTGGACTGTCAACACACACCAAAACACACACACTTTATCCCTCAGTTTTACAACTGCTATCTTTCCCTCTTTCTCTTTTTTCTCCCTTCTAGATCACACACCATGTCTGCACACACACACACGCACACACACAAAAAAAAAAAAAACCCGGAGCTCCCTCCGATCTGAAACAGATGTTTTACATTATAAACAGCAAGTCTCTCCTATGAAAGCTTCCACTGAAGAATACAGTCCGTCTCGTTACTCTCAAACTATTTAACTTTATTTCTCTTTCGTTCATATTTTCTGTGTTGAATTCAAGTGTGTGATCTTGTTTTTACACTGTTTAGTACAATGTAGACGCTAATACTTGTTCAACTTAAAACATCAGCTTTCATTTTTGGATCTTCACTCTCCAGCTTGAAGGGGGATTAGCTCTGTCCTCTGAAATCTGTCACTCATGTCTCAGGAAACAGCATGTAGCCTAAGACTGACATCTCAGTCTAAAGTGAGAAAAGGGATGTCAGAGTTTGCGCTCACTGGGATTTGTTTCTCTTTGTGTCACTCCTTCAATTTTCTTTTCTCACCTTTGACTTTTTACAATCTCCCTTGCTGTGCATCTCCCAGCATCTCCTTGATAGCAACACACCCACCAACAGCTACCCATGTCTACGTCAAATGTGCTAAATATCAGTGTTTTGTCCTTTTCTTGCCCATGACAATGGTGACATGAAGATGGGTTTGTCACTGTTATGATAAACTAAAACAGAAAACAAAGCAAACTGTACCCTTCTGTAAAAGACTCTCGATTAACCGCCCAGTTGAGTAGCTTCATAATCGGGAGTTTTGTTTCAATACCTAACTGAAAGAAAAATCAGGAGCTAATGGGAGCTTCATTGTTATCTGATCCATCTTCTTTGTGTTTCTAAGTCCCTAAATTACATTCTTGACAACACCTCTTCTGCACACGTAAGTGTCCATACGGTCAAACCAGATGTTTTGGGTTAAAACACAAGAAGATCCTGGGGTTGAATCCACTTGCCACTTGGGGCCTTTCTGTGTAGAGTATGCCTGTTCTCCCTGTCCAAGTGTGGGTTGTCTCCTGGTACTCTGACTCAGGCTACGTCCACACTAGGCCGGATAAATTTGAAAACTGCGTTTTTGTGTGAAAGCTCTCTGTGTCCACACTGTCGTTTTGACACATTGAGTCCACATTGAAGCGGCCGAAAACGCTTACGTTCCAGTGCCGCACATGCGTGAAATGCAAGAAGATTCGACCTGACTCATTTCTGCCTGACGCTTATTTACTTTCCGGCTCTTTGAAACGTCGCGGCAAAATGTTGAGGAAAAGCACTGCGTTTTTTAAATGGCCTAACAATGAGGTGGAGTTGTTGCTGCGAGTAACACAAACGTACAAAGTTGCAAAAGCGAGTGAGAGTTAAAGAATTTGAAGAAAAGCTATCTGGAGCATGTACAGACTGATTAATCTTTAACAGGGCTGTCAAAATTCAGAGCAAACAAAACAACTGCTGTATAATGCCCTCCACTATCTTAGTTTAATTGGTCACATGACTGCATCACATGACTAAAATGTGTCATCGTTTTCAAAAAGTCTCAGTTTTTGCTGTCCACACTGTGACGCGAAAACTGCATTTTCAAATGTATGCGTTTTTGAGACCGTTTTCAAAACGTTGCGTTTTACTTGAGAGAAAACGTCGTCTCAGTGTGGACAGGAGGCCAAAACGGAGAGAAAACGATCCATTTTCAAACAAAAACGCATTAGTGTGGATGTAGCCTTAGACTCCCAACCTCTCCAGGGTCTACCCCACCTTTCGCCCTGTGACAGCTAGTGAAAATGGCCTGATAACTGAAAGAAAATGGCTGTATAAATGGTTGAATATTTACAGGTATTTATATGTCACTGGCAAACAACCAATGGTATCTATTCAAGGTTCTAAGAAACAGCCAGCAATAATGACAAAGGAAGTGCTTCTCAAGTAGTGCCCTCATTTCTCACAACCTTTCACCTCCCCTTTCCTCTTTGAGACACAAACACCCCATCTGACCCTCCATGACCACCATTCCTCTACTCCCACTTCCTAACAGTGAAAGGCAGGTTGTTCTGACACGCTACCCTGTATATCCAGTTTCATCTCATCCCATCCCACCCAGCATACCTTTCATTTCTGCCTTTTGACAGAGCTTTATTTCAAATACTAATAGGAATCCTGTTGCAGGAATCCTGCTGATTGATGTTTGCTGGCGGGGCTTGGGAAGCATGTATAAAGAGGCTCCAAGGTAAAGCACAGTGGCACGATCCTCATATCTTTTGTCCTGACCCCTTTGCTGCAAATCTAAAAATTCTTGAAGTTCTTATTTTGAAGTCAAGGGATTCACAGGAATATGTTTTAATTTACTGTTAAGCATTTTGCCCATTGTTTGAACCATTACAAAGCCTAATGCAAGTGCTGTACACAGTCAGCTATATCATGCTTTAAAGTAAGCCTACCAGCACTCAACGTAAACAATGCTGGTCTTAGGTAACTAGACACTAAGATGTGGGTTAATGTGAGTCAGAATATGGTTATGGTTAGAAACAGAAGAAGAGTATTTTATGAGGCTTTCAGCCACTGAATGAGACAGCAATATCACTTTTGCTCTGAAGACAAATTTCCCTGAAAATATAGGGCCCATAAAGGCAGTCAACCCTCAGTGAATGTGTGGCAAAGCATGAAAACGTGCCATAAAAGGAAACCTAAAAGAAAGGAAGAAAAAAAGCTTAGAAAAATTGGTTGATGTCTGGTTATGTGTGCCATGTGTCACTAAGATGAAGAAAGAGAGGGGGAGGTTTGCACCACATGTGCATATATATTACATATATTAGAGTTTTACAGGTCTCAGTGGCAGCGGTTCACCTTCAGCTGACAGACAATTAAATAGCTGGCTGCTGTTATGGAAAATAATAGAAGTTTTTTTTTTTTCTTACATCAATTTACACTTTGATTCATCTTTTTTTGCTATGTTTTATGAAGCATGGCCACTTAAAACAAATTCTTTCAAGTACAATGTGTCTGCTGCCAAGACTTCCTTTCTTCATTGTGAAAAATGCAATTTTGTGGATACACTTGGTAACGGAGCCATGCTCCATAGATTTTTAATAACATTGATGCCTCAGCCATATAGAAGGGCCATTCCCGTGTAATACTGCAGGTGTTCTCTTTCACCTAATCACCACAAAGTACAAATGTGAAGCCACCCATGATAAAGTGACCCTTCACAGTCGCGCCCTTTTTAAGAAACTGCTGTCCCACAGGTGCATCTGAGGACTAAAGCTAGTTTCACATCATGTAGACTTCTATGAAAGCATGTAGTATGTATTGTGATAGGTCATTTTTTTACATTTAATCCACCACTAAATATGATATTTTCCTAAACGTACTGACTCGCTTTCCTCCTGACCAAATCCTCCTTTTTGTGCTTAAAGATTTTTTGTTTATGTAGTTTCTTAAGTGACTTGAGGTAAGCAAGACGCCACACAGATAGTTGGAAGTGCTTCACAAAGCGAAAAGACGGTTTAAGGCACTGTCTGTCTGATAGCTGAAGTTCTTGTCTGAGATGTCCCCTAAACTTTTCAAAGAAAAATAAACAGATAGGAAACTTTCACATCCTGAATTCTCACAAATCTACGCTGATTTTCTTTTGCTAAAAACATATATATATAGATGCCATTTTCTAAATATGTTTATGAAGTTTGCACTGACACCTATCTGACCCTGAAAGTCTTTACAATGGGTGTGTTTGGTGGGTCAATGGATTAGTGAGCTCTAAAGCAGGGGAAGGTGCATGGAGGCGACGTGAATGTGAAGCTCAAAAATTCTGTCGAAGCAGGCCGGTGTTGAGTTTCCCATCGGCCGTGCTAGCTCGTGTAAGCCTCTCGCTTTCCAGTTCAAGGGTCAGAGTTCATGCAACAGGCTTAGGGCCTCTGAAATGTGCTCGTTGGAGAGAAGTGAACACAAGGTGCATGAAAAGGTCACAGAGAATATAGATGGCAATAATTTATCTTTTCAGATGTATTTATTTTTTTCTTGGTAGTTGATTTGGATGATTACTTGACAGAAAATGAATCACAAGGGTTTGATGGGTTATCACCAAAACAGGAAATGTTTCGCACACACATGCACACACATATGCATAATGAGTCTCAATTCTTCAATCTAAAAGTGAGGATTAAATCACGCTTTATCATTAAAAGTAGATGTAACTTCTAAATGTTCCCAATTTGTTCTTTCTTGGAAATTTTCAAGAAAGAATGAATACCGAACTATACAAGATAAAAACCATGGGTTGTCCCGATACCAGCCATTTGGATGACTTAAGGGCAACGTCATATGGGTATGTAACCTCTTGTGAAGAGGTTAACAAGGCATTATGGTCATTACTGCTGAAGAAGGAGCAGTAGTCCCCCTTCTTGAAATCTACCTTTAAATTATAGAGCTGATGCATATCATTTTTCAGGGCTACGCTAAGTACTACCTTTAGGCAAGCTAATCTTTTGTGCTGGGAGATTGAATGTGGGCTTAAGATTTCAGCTATGTTCACTCTGAGATAAGGAGACACATTTTCCTTTAATGTGATGAATTCGCGAATCAAAAGTGTTCACTGCAGACAATGGTAGTGACTGCAGTAAAACAAAAAAGAAATAAGTTACAGTCCATACATATTTGGGAAGTTATCCCTTAAAAAACATAAATTTTTAATATTTTTGACTTTTAGTCATATTAAGGCACATGCAGTGGTTGACAGAGTGAGCTGGTACATAAAGTGTATTTGAGGTGACAATGTCAATGAAGAATAGGAATAAACAGAAAGACTGCCAAAGCTGTCTTCAGCAGTTACTGCTTATAATGACTATAAAAACCACATGAAATTAAAGGACAAGAGGAAAAAGATGCCACTGCTTCAATTGAGACTTAAAGAAGGATAATTATAATATATTAAAATTTTATAATAATAATGGATTGGAATTATGTAGCGCTTTTCAAGGTACAATGCCACGATTCATTCACTCTCGCACTCATACACTGGTGGAAGCAAGCTACGGTTGTAGCCACAGCTGCCCTGGGGCAGACTGACAGAAGCGAGGCTGCCATATCGCACCATCGGCCCCTCTGGCCAACACCAGTACTTCTTGGTATACACTTTGTACATGTGCTGTAAATCAAAACTACTTGGTATTTTAACTGTCAGGAGTCGTGGTGTGGAGCGAAGGAAAAGAGGACTCAGACGCAGGACTCGTTGATGGTGAAGTGACAAGTGAAGGCCGTGTTTATTATAGAGAGTGGACGAACAGAACATGAAATGGAGGGCGGGCTGGGTGAATGACTGGCACAGGAATGACGGCAAGACAACATCAATGACACGACACCGAACTGAGGGAAACTGAGGACTTAAATACACAGACTGATGAGGAGGATAATGAGAGACCGGTGAGTACACAGCTGAACATAATCTGGCTAACGACACAAGAGACGAACTGACACAGGAAAAACAGGAAGTGAGAACAACATTGAAGTGGCATAATAAACTAAATGTGACAAAACTGAAAACACTGGGTCAACGACCCAGGAACCCTGACAGTAACGTGGCATTTTCAAGGTTTGAAAAGTGCTTAAGTTGTGGATAAAGTGCTTGAAACTGCTCTTCAGCACAAAAAAAGAAGACAACTCTGGTTCTAAATCTGTGTGGATAGTTTGATCGGCAGATCGTTTTGACGTGCGGATGGAAAAATTAGTCAGGCTGTTGTCACGAATGAAATGCCATTTGTAGAGCACTCGTCTGGTCTTACTAACCACTCAAAGTGATTTACACAACAATGCACATGTGTGGCCTATTCCTACGCAGCAAATACACATATGGGCAAATAGTGCACTGATTAACCAAACATACAATTCTTTGGACTGTGGGAGGAAACTGGAGGCCCCAGAGGAAACCCTTGCAGACGCAGCGAAAATATGTTAATTCTTGCTGTAATGTGACAGTGCTAAGCACTCTTAAAAGTGAACTTAAAAGTGACAAGTACAAATCGCGTTTACAAAAGACTAAATCCCAAATTGGCTAGATCATTTTTCAGTTGTTTTTTAGCACAGTGACATCTGATGTGATAACATTTCACGTGATGAAAAAGCAGGAATGTCAGTTTGAAGTATATAGATACAGTATATGAAATCACCACTGCAGTTGTGAAAAATCATGAAAATGGCTTAAATATACTTGAATTTTGCACTCTATGTTAATCAACTGTTTAAATGCAACTTTTCCTACAAATCTTTAATTTACAGTCACTGTCTTCTCACCCCTCCCGATATTTTAACAGCAGCTGAGATGGGGTCTTCTCCTGTGTAAGTACAAATTTGCATTTTAACAAGTCCTTTAATCTTTTATGTTCTCTTTTATGTTCTCTCTTCTTTTTCATCTTTTAAAAGTCTTTCAAAGAATCTGGAATTCATTATTTTCATTTGCGTTAAATGAGTTTGATCTTTCCACTTATCTAAGAATAATGCCACTTGGCGTCATCATTTGCAGTATTTGCTGCAATCATCCCTACATGCTGTAAATGAAAACAGTATGTCGGAGGATATAAAGAGTTTTCTAAACCAAAAACTTGAAGATGGTTTGAAGTCAGAATAATTCTATGTAAAATGATCAAAATGCTGCGTAAACGTCTTAAGACTTTGCAGAACTGGGAGTCTGGTTTGTATTTAGCAAAGATTGTCCTAGAGCTTTCCCCTCATTTGCTTAGAGTGTATGGGGCTCTTCCTCCTTCCGCAGTCTCCATCCATCCCCTTTCATTCACAACACCCCCGGCTCCTATCAACAAACCCCCTGAGCAAAGGGGAATGGGTCATATAAAGGAAACTGGGAGTCTTTTTATATCCGTTTACTGTTAGTGTTAGCAGTCATTTATGACTCCACTGGCTCCAGTGACGCGGGATACAGGGCAAAGGGAGAGCAAGCCGTCTCCTCCAAAGCTATTCAGCGTCTCGTAACCTTGAAGCCTTTTCCTTTTTACTGCCATTAAACGATGTCTGGGAGTAAACCCCCCGTGTGGGCCTTGGCAGTAATGAGGCTCCTTCTCCACGACTTCAAATGATCCAGGGTGTCAGAGTGAGCTTTTTTGGAAAAAGTTCTAACGTACTTCCTGGCTGGTTCATTTAGCTGATGGCGAAGCTTTGTGTTGACTGTGCTGGTAATTATGTCACTGGAGAATTTGTGAAGTTGCTTAATTCTGAATGCAGATGCTTAAAAAATATACACATAAGACTGTGTGTTTTCCTGAGCATAGAAAAAATTCCATCTCAATATTATGGTAACACACAGAACTGACGATATCAATATTTTACTGATGATACTGTATTTTTAAGCTTTTATCCAGGGTAGTATTATTATCTACTAGAGCAGCTAAAAACAGGAATGATACCTTGCAAATTAAAAGGATAAATAATGATCTCTCTATTACTGATTTTTAATGAAATGATCCAGTAATATCTGGATGATTTGTGGTTATATGTCCCCACTTTGTTGCTGGTCATATGTTCTCATTTTAATTCATCCTTTATTGTGTGTGTGTCTGGTTTGGTCTAATAAAGTAACCAAAAATACCAGATCACAGTCTAAGAACAACTATGATGTTAAAATGTGCCTATGAAGTAGGTGGACATAATAACAGTCAGTGTTTACAGCTCAGCTTCTTTTAAACTGAGACATTCATGAAGTTTGACATGTTCAAAGATGCATTGCAGTGATTCACCAGTGATCTAATCTACATGTACCTGAGTTAACTATGTTCTTGACGTTCACCTGACAGATCCTGGATAAAACTCTTACTTGAGATCATTTATTTCTTGGCATACAGTCATTAATATGTAGTTAATGACTGTGCAGAGGGAATGTTTATGCGGATCGTAGGTAGGATGGCACTCTGAGACAAAGTTAGATTAGACCTGCTTGTTTTCTGGGACATTTGTATGACTTATTCAGTCCTTGACTGATTATTTGTGCTGTAGCCCCATTTCCTATCGTCTTTGAAAGACTGAAAATTCAGCTTAACTTTGTTCATTGAGTCTTACTTGGTTTCCAATTTCTATTCATACAGAAGGTTAATTTTAGTTTTTGGTTATTAGAAGCAGGTAACTTAATTTTTTACGTGGGAATCATAGAAATGTTCTAATCTGTGTTCCCTGTTGTCGTGTGTTTAACCAGGACATCTGGCCAATAGTGAAAGCTGCCCTCCCTGCTTAAAAGTAATTTTTATTTCTTTATTTTAAAAAAACTATTAAGACATATTCAAATTTTGTTTAACATACAACTGTATTCTGACCACATGTGTAAACACAAGCATCAAAATAACTTCCTAAGGTAAAATCAAAATGGGGATTAAAGGTGATTTAAGCGACCTGGAACGTGACATGGTTGTTGATGCCAGGCAAGCTGATCTGAGTACTGCAGAAACTGCTGATCTACTCAGAAAACCCAAGTTCTCTGGGCGAAAATAGACTGTTGTTGACAGAGTTCAGAGGAGAATGGCCAGACTGCTTCAATCTGATAGGAGGGCAACACTAACTCATGCGACCACTTGTTACAACCAAGCTAAACAGAAAGGTATCTCTCCAGATACAGCTTAAAAATCTGCAGCAAATCTGTGATACTATCATGTCAATATGGACCAAAATCTCTGATGAATGTTTCCAGCACTGTGTTGGACATATGCCATTAAGGCAGCTTTGAAGACCAAAGGGCATATATAACATAATATTAGCAACATATACCTAAAAAAGTGGATGGCGAGTGTAATCGCCACAAAAATCCCCTGACTGGTAATCTGCTCCAGCACTGACTTTTAAATCTATACTTCTTTGTGAGGTTTTCATTCTTCACCACCACCCTCTCATCCTTTTTCCACTGTCAGTGTGGGCTTAGATGGATGTGCAACTTCTTATAGTGCCCTCTCCACATCACCACAACCATTTCTCTTAGCTAAATAACGTTTAGACCCTGACACTTCTCCTCTTTTATGTCTAGGAAGCTTTACACCATTACCTCTTAAGTCAAAGGGAAAGGCCGGGGAAAAGGGAGACATCCATTAAACAGATGAGCAACAGAGGATCAAATGTATTTTTACAAGAACACATCTTATCCCTCTTCTAAGAATCAATAAATACAGCCGAGGCATACAAGAAGCAAAAGTGGAAACCAAAATCAAAACTACAACATTCACTTTGAGGAAGAAACACTCATTAAAGGCTGTGTACTTCAGAGGACCTATAAATTCAAAATCTTGTCTCAGAAAGTGACGTTAAATTAAAGAATTAGACAGCTTGAGTGCACTCTAAATGCCTAATCCCTAAAGCTAAATTTCCATCTCTTGATTTTTTTTCAAAATCTTGATCACTCTAACTCAAACTTTTCCATCATGCATCTTTTTAATGGTCTCTAATTCAGCTTTTGTGGTCATTGCTTCCCTGCACTCTGGCAGGCACGAGTGTAAAATGCATTACTTTGTGTAAACACACCTCTGAGTAAAAATAATTCTGACCATGACCAAATATATCAAAATATAATGAACAGTTTTTGCAATAGCAGAAATACTGTTGCAGATGTTACATTTTAACCTTTGCTTCTTTTTTTTTTTTAATTCCTGGCAGGACTCGCCGTTTTCAACATGAGTGCAGAGCACAGACAATCTGAGCAAGCTGTACTGAGTTCCTGTGTGCTGACTTGCCCAGCTGCTGCGCACAACCACCTTAAAACTGTACTATCACAGGAGTAATGTTTAACCACTGTGTGGCAATTTTGCACTAACAACGAGGTCAGATACAAAGTTGTTCATTAAAAGAACCAAATTGATTATTTCCTTCCTGTTGTTTACTTGTCACACAGGGCTTTCGGGTTTACTTCCGAACCTGAGCTAGCACAATGACCTTATCTTACAAGGGAGCTGATTGTGTAACCATTGCCCTCCAGTTATCGCTGTACCATGGCCAAAGTTAATAGCCGCTTCCCTTTTTCCCCCCTGGAATCGACACTAGCTGCAGGCCATTTGTCAGCCAGTATTTAAACCAGCAGTCTGTTTATGAAATTAGACACTGATTCAAAGGAATAGGTATACCTCTGAGAAAGCAATGGCAGAAGTAACTCTGAATTGCTTGTTTGGACATGATTGCACACTGAGCATGCTAGATGTTAGTGTTAATTCCATAAAAAGGAAACTCGTGGAAATTCTGCAGTAAACACAGTTTAAATGATCCACAAACTGTGAACTGCAGCAGTATATAAGACATTTACTGTACTATATATTTCCTATGTATGATGCCCATGTATAAGTGGAGAGAGCTGTATTGTGTAGTTCACCATACATATTCTTTGTAGTGCAAACAACCACACCTTTTTGTGCAGGTCATTTAGTGTTAATCATACCTGGAGCATACTCACAAATAACTTTGTACCTGTCTTTCTGCTCCAGTGATTTGTGTGTGCTTTTCCGTGTGTGTGTGTGTGGGGGGGGGGGGGGGGGTGATGACATGGTCCTGTCCCACGTCTGTACAACAGACTAAGTTCTTGTTTGTCGTCTATAACACATCTTCAGAGTGCCTTCAAGAGGGGTGAAATCATCCCTAGGAGGTATTTTGTAATATTTCATAAGTCCAGGGATAATAAATATCTGTCACATTGTTAGGTTTCACAGACGCCTGTGTGAGTGTGTGTGCACCTGACATTTAATCCTGCAAAAAACAGGGTCCAAATATGTAAGAACAAGGCTAGAAAAGGAGAGCTATGAAAAGGTAAGTGCTAACATAGTGAAATATTGACAATGAATCCAAACCAAATTTTAGATGTATTAAAATGTGACAAACGTAGACCTGATGCAAACAGAAACAAATGAGTCCAGGGCAGCATTCATTTATACAATTAATGAAAAGAAATTTGCAAACTACACAACTCAATGTCCTTGTGCACATCTGGGCTGTGAGTGCATTACATAACCTTAAAGGGAAGCTTGGCCAAGTTGTTTTTTTTCCCATGGTTTGTGGACAGAGGCCAAAAACTTTGCAATTAAATCATGTATATGATCAACTGACCCTGCATTATTACAAATGTATTTACACTTAAACATATGATAGGTTTTGTTACATCTAAACGTGCATTTAAAAAAGGTTTGCTTAATAAGGTTTTTGAAATCCATGATTTCACTTTTTTCTCAGCTTAGTTGCTGAATTACAGAACTGATCCCTTGTTATGATGTCTTTGCAGTTTGCCAGATTACTCCAAACTGACTAAGCAAGCTATGACTTAGTGAAGTTGGAACACCAACCATATTCATATGTATTTTATTTGGCAATGTCTTCCTTATTTAGAATTAAATCAAGTGCAAGTGTTTGTACTGCTCACATATCCAGAGTGTGCTGTTGTGGTTAGTTCATGACTCATCGGAATTTATTTGACCGTGGGATGATAAAAAGAAACACTTTAAAGGTTTTGTAAAATAAAAAATGTTTTAAAAAAGGAGAAAAAAAACACTTCACACAAACTTTCAAACAGTCATTTCCAAGAGTTTTGGTGAGCAACAACAGTGTCAAGCAGTGCTGAGTCAACCTCCTTGGCAACATACACGAGACCCAAAAATGAGCATGTGTAAAAGGATTCGGGTGTTTACATGACTGTTCTTTCCCTCATGAGAAATCCGGACCGTAAGTTCCATGACGTGCAAATGTTTTATATATGACTCAGAGAATATGCTGAGCTGGTTCACATTTGACCATCACAGCTGTATTCTTAACAAAGTGTTCTCCTAGCCATTTCCCATGATTTTCTGTTTTTGTTTAATGTTTTGGGTTTTTTTAATCAGAATATTTTGTTAATCCCAGAAGGGGGATTCTTTTCCTGCTGTTGTTTGTGTTGCAGATGCTCTCTTAAAATGTGAATATGAAGGAAAGAAACTGTCAAGCAAAGCTGACATTCCAAGTAAATAATATTATTTGAAGTATAGACATGATATTACACGTGTCATAACGAAAAGTCATAAAGTCTGATGGCCATAGGAATGATCTCCTGTGGAGTTCTGTGGTGTGAGTGGTTTTGTAATATTCGTGATGATTTCCAGGATACTATGTGTTATATGTTACATGTATTTCAGAGGCACTTTAACCCTTTAGATTCCTCTTCTTACAAATCATTTGAAAAGCTTGTAGGCTTGTGCTGTCACTTTTAAAAAGCTGTAAATGTCATAGACATGATACATATGCCATCTGCAGTATATAGAAGATCAGTGATCACGGCCACGTTATTGATAGGAGATTTGTTTATGTGCCAAATGCTGACTAATCCCGAGTGTAATGCATTCACTACAAATGAGCACCTCATTAATATTTGTCACATGTGTCTCAAAGAAACTGTGTCAGCACATCTTGAGTGCAAATGCATGGCGGCTTGTAAATCTCATGCCTTTAGAGACTAATAATAACAAATTTATCTCTGGCGATTGCTTTTCATGGCCCTGTGTGATGTAAACCACACCAAAAGCTGTCATTAATGGCATTTTTTTTTTCATGGCAGAGCCAAAGTGGGGAACTTGAAAGCGCCTCATTATTCAATATTTACACATGGCGCTTTGTATTGCACTCCACAGAAGCTTTCCATTTAAGCTTGAAATTCATCTGAAAGTTAGCCCGTGCCTCTCATCTTGTGGGAACCGCCGTAATAATGAATCTTGCGCTATTGGTGACCGCTTTTTGTAGTGACTGGTAGGTTCTTTTGAAATTCTGGGCGGGATGAAGCCCTTCTTAGTGATTAACACTTTTCAAAGTCTGCATACCAAATCTACAAATAGATTTCTGGTTTCAAAAGAAATTATGGAGAATTCAGACAATTCATTGCAGAATAGGACCTCCAGGGGCATGAACGATGTGGAATAAGTCATCGCATTAACCTAAAATGTGACTGACACCAGCATCAGGGCTCGAGGGAAGGCAATGCCCACACTTTGATCTCAAAAATGACTGCATTCATTTCTGCTTCCTAAATGGATGATGCCTATTTAGCTTAATTAAATAGAGACTGGTGTCAAATACTGCATGGCACTGGTTCCCTGATGCAATAGTCTCTTTCAAATGATAGTTTTGGTGCCTATTCAAACTCAAAGCTCCCAAACATGACATAAACTGTGGTGTCCTGGTTGACAGCCTTGCAAGTTGCGCCATGGCTGTGCTAATATTACCTCATTGCTTCAATGAATCAATGCACCAGAACCAAATGACACATTTTCAGTATCTCTGGAATAATAACAGCTTTGATATTTAACATTATTAAGCACAGTCAGAATGAGAATAACATTTGACATTCCCGATTAATTCCAAATTAATTGAAGACAATAATAACGCTAAATAGCACAGCCCATCTGCTAAACATGTTCAGTTCTCCATTATGCACATTTGGATTTTCTGCCCTTTGTGCATTTGAACACACATAGAAAAGTCAAAGGTCATACCCTAAGTAACATGTACAAAACATTAAATCAATTTACAAAATACTGTAGCACTCACAAAACTTAGTACGTGTGTTCCTGTCTGTAAACCTGTTTTTCTGCCTGACCTGTCCCAAATGATAAAAAATAATGAGTCCTTCCAATCCTGTAAATGTGCTCAAAATATTTTGCATGCTGAGAGCACATCCTGTGAAAAAGAATATTATGTCTGGCGCTAAATTTTCATTAGCACAATAGTAACGGGCAGCACAGCACCAATATAATAACACAGTAAGGGGGGATATAAACCTGTCACACCACCTAAAATGGATGGGCCCAGGCCAGAGGGGGCTAAACCGAACCTAAATCAATTTGAGTGAGGACACTAGAGGAGTGGAGGAAAGCTTGCAGGGGGTTGTACAAGTGTATACCCTCGGACTTGGGTAAGGAGTGTTGATGTCTGTTGAAGTTCCCGATGCGAGGGTGTCAGTGAGGCCCGAGAAAGGCTCCAGGCTCAATCTCTCTCCCTCCCGCCCCTTTACAGATCCTCTTCTGGCTCCAGTCGGACTCTGGCTCTGATTAATAGCCACCGGAGGTGTCCAGAGATGGCTGATAAGGGACCCCTATCCTCCCTCCCTCCTCTGGAACAGAAGGGCTCGTAACAAGCTAGCTCCCTCTCTTTCCTCTCCTTGGGCACTCAGGGAAGCCAATTAACCAAGTCTTAAAACTCAGGAGCGGTGACAACCAGTCTGGGCCTCTGGCAGAGGGCCACAGTGTGACAGTGGTGTTCACTCAGGGGACACTGCATCCAAAGCATTGGGTCAAAGGGTAGTATGTCTCTCTCAGGGACACAGCACTGCATTTCTAAGCTAATTAGTTAATCAATTTGTTTACACAATAAGCAATCCTCATTAATGCAGCCAAAGCATAATCATTTCCCAAACAATTTAACAACCGCAACTAACCCCTCCAACCCCCCACCCCCACCTTGCAGAGATTCTGTTCCCAGGCCCATCGAGAGAACAGAAACAAGAAAAAAGGGAATTGCTAAAAGGGGGGTGGTGGTGGTGGGGGGTTCCTCTGTTCCAGACGAGAACACAAGCTTATCCCAGCAGCCCGTTTCTCTATTTTTTAACTTGATGGCCAACCTTACAGGTGATCAAAGGACTGGACCCTAGGAAGGGGCTTAGGGCACAGCAGTGCAGTGAAAGGGATTGCTTCCCAGTGATTTGTAAGTAGGAAAAGACTTTTGACATGAAAGACAGCTTAAACAGCAGAGGAATAATAATAAACCAGCTGTAAAATGCTTCTTGTTGCAGCTGAATTGATGCAGAGGGTGGCTCCCACAACTATTTTTCTTTTGCTTTTTTTTGTGGGTGTCTGGCATTTCCTACCGAGCTATTTCTACAGTCACATGCACACAACAAAAGGCTACATCTGAAGGGGTGGGGTGCCTGGGGTCTTAGGGGTAAAAAGATGCTTTGTGCTGGGGATATTGTGAAATCAGACGAGTCACATTTCTTTTCGCTCAGGCTATGTTTGAATTTTGGCCGTAGTCTTTGCCCTTACTTTAGTGCACTTTGTTGAAAGATTAGTCCGAAAATTTACTTTTAATGTATCAGTTGATTGTAAGTGAAAGAGAGACTCTTTAAATGTAACAGATGTTGCCCACATGTGCACACTCTTTTATCAAGCTTGAAAATATCAAGGGTTGTTGCTATTTAGCTCCGTCCCCTGTGTCATCATTACTTCACGTCTTCATAAATGGAATAGTCTAAACACTACCAAAAATCCAACACTACGATTTAAAATGAGTCGATTATACAGTCGTGAAAAAGAAAATTTTTACAGGATTCAGTAGAATATGAAAACCTAAGTACACACTTCGTGCTTCCGTATGAATTTGGTGCCGCTAATTAAATGGATTGATAAATTGATCATCCACAAGTGGGATCACCTCAATCAAAGCAGATGTTTTAGTAGTTGGCTGGTTTGGAGCATTCAGCTATATGTTAACACAATGTTAACACAATGTCACAGTCTTTGCAGAAGTGGAGGTCCCAGAAAATTTACCCCAAGGGCGGACTGTGCAACACTCTGAGAAAAAAACCCACAAAACATAAGCTACATCTCAGACTTTACAGGCCTCAGTTTGCATTTTAAATGATAAAGTTCATGACAGAAAAAGACTGAACGAGTATGGCTTGTTTGGAAAGGTTCTCTCTAATAAGAACCTGGCAGCACAGCTTAGCCTTGCAAAGTTTAATCTGGAAAAAAAAATCACAAGACTTCAGGAATAATGTCCTTTGAATGAACAAGACCAAAGTGGAGATGTTTGGCCATGATGCACAACGATATATGGTCATAGAAATATCTCATACCAACTGGTTGTACAGTAGTGGAGGGCTGTCTGATATCTACAGCTTGGCCCAAACTGGGTCATCTAACAGGACAGTGAGAGTGAGCACAGCAACACTCCCACAACAGGATGGTTGAAAAATCAAGGTGATGTAGAGACTCCAAAATCCAGACCTGACCTTGATTCAATTCTGTGGTGGGATATTAAGATGCCTGTACAAAAACACAATCTACACAGATGTCTTAATGAAAAATAGAGTCTGTTTGTTTTCTTAGAAAGAGCAGGATTAAGCCTATAGGTTGCTACTAACTTTGAGAACTTTGAGTCACTTTCGTTTGTTTCTGAAGGTTAGTCAGAAAGATAAAAAATTAATCTCTACCTTTATGCCACATGAATGTTTTAGGAAGTCAAAACATCATACACTGTTTGCATTGTTGGCTTTAAAAAAAGAACGGCTGAAATCAAATAGCTCTGATATCTGGTGGAGCAGAGCTGGAAGGACTTTACCTCCTCTGTGACAGGCCCTGAAAAGTTCCTGTTAGTCCTGGAAAGCCTCACAGCAGACTGCAGTGGCACATGTGACATGTTAGTGTATTTCATGACAGAGATTTAGGCTGATGCCTTAGCCACTGGCTATGTTCAAAAGCAATGCAGGACAGCAAGGAGTGAAAAAAAAGAAAGGAGCAAGGATAAACTTCCTGTGGGAGGAATGTAGCTGCTACCCATCACAGTCGGAATCTGTGGGGTCACATACCAGGAGAATGGTAAATATTTAACATTTAATTTCCTTGCTGTAAGGTAGACTGGACACAGAGCACAGCCAAAGGTCCATATTACAGAAGGCCTGAAACACGTAGGTGAAGCTCATGGGGGAAAAGTGGTATAAATTGAAGAGAGGTTGTTAAAATATTTAGGCAACATTCCCAGCTTCTCTCGACTATAAGCCTACAGTGTCAATATTGATCTTATTTTTAATAATACATGTTGAGAAAAGGCTCTCTGCTATGTAAAGGGATATTGTTTTTTAATATAGCGAATGTAAATACAGAAAAACTGTGGTAATTTTTAGTGCTGAAGTTCCCATTTAACAGCCTTCCCAACATACTTTGCACTGATTTTATTGCTCAACCTTAAAATTAATCTTACTGTAAAGTGAATTTTAAAATTAACAGAGCGAAAAGAAAAACAAACTGGTCTCTTATCCAGCCTTTCCTAGTACTAGGATTCCAAGATGGCTCCCATGCATATGTTCTCTCCGGCTTTACTACCCGCCTTGCCTTACTTTATGAAGAGCCTATTGTGCTCTAACCTAGTTTCCTAACAGATGATTCATAGTGTGTCAGGGCTACATCTGAAGTGTACACAGCAGAGAGAGACGGTCAAATGACAGACTTGTCCGTATCCTCGTTGAGACAAAAGGAAAGCTAAGAACCCTGGCCTAAAGGCAGAGAAGAGTGAGATCAGTTTTTTTCCCCAGTCATCTGGCAGGAATTCTTTTAATATCAGGTGCTGCAATGATATCAATATCAGCAAGGCAGGCTTCAAAGCTTGCATTTAGCTTTGTTTATACTCACTTTAACCCATTCCGCTGAGGAATGTGTATGTTTAGTCTGCGCATTTTTGGAAAGGATCTTCCTGTATGTTGTCAAAGACTTTTATGGGAAGTACAATAAGCACAGTGACAGAAGTTGAACTGGGGAGAAAAACAGCTTTTTCTAGAATTTTTGCTCTTCTCCAGTATCAGCAATTACTTACAGCTATCTACTGCCAGAAGTGCAAAGTCAGGAAAGCCCCTTACAGAGATGGACACATTGCTGGTGTTTCAGTGATTCACAAAGATGGCACAACAATATTCCCAAAACATATCCTAATCCTCACAAAATTGAGGATTAGGATAGACCTCAGTTACACAGGCCTACAGACTGCTCAGCAACCAATTGAATTCAATTTTATTTATACAGCGCCAAATCACAACAATACTTCCCTCAAGGTGCTTTATAATGTAAGGTAAAGTCCCTACAATAATAAAGAAAACAGAGAAAACCCAACAATCATGTGATCCCCTATGAGCAAGCACTTTGGCAACAGTGGGAAGGAAAAAATCCCTTTTAACAGGAAGAAAACCTCCAGCAAAACCAGGGTCAGTAAAGGGGCAGCCATCTGCCATGACCGTTTGGGGTGAGAGGAGAAAGACAGGATCTCCCAGCAGCCTACACCTATTGCAGCATCCAGGTGGATCAGGTGACAGGAAAGTTTTTTCATCTTAAAATTGGAGAGGGTGTCTGTTTCCCGAATCCAACTTGAAAACTGGCAAAGAGGTGGCAAAGTTTTATTCATTTACTGAGTCAGTTCCGACAATTGTTTATTTTACTAAAATGTTTGGGAGTTATCCGACAACATAACACCATACTGGAACAGACCAGAAAGGATGTTCTGCTCTGGACCCAGTGTGCTGCCAGTGAGCAAACTGAACAGTCATGGAAGTGAGAGGAAGAAGGAATGACTGTGTCTGGACTCTCTCACAGATATCCCTCCAGACTGTTTAGTTGACTCACTGGATGATGCAGGCTACAACATAGTTTTGTTTTACTTCCAGGAAGTGGAGCGCTGGGGTTGCCTTGAAATTACTAAGAGAACCATCATCGTACTCCTGTCATGGAAATGGTGAAAACACACACTGACTCCTCACAGCCGTCTGCATCGTGCACCAAAAACGTGAAACATCTGGACCTTATTTTCGAATGGGGCTTATTTAGAAAATGTAGTCGGTTACTTTGGCACAGTGACTTTCTATAAATATTTAGCTGTTATGAGCATTCGGGAAAAAAAAAAACTTTTTAATAGAGTAGGGATTCTGAATGTGCCAACATTGCAGGTGCTTGGGAGCAATTTCCAAAGCGTAGTAGTAGCCAATAGGCCGTAGGAGGGCTCCAAATTTAGCTAAAAGCACTGAAACATTCCAAGATAAATATCTTAATTGACAAGACTTTAATCATGAAAACAAAATGCCCTCTAGCTATTGGAAAATAGTAGTAGATTTCAATTTCTTGTTCTGATGGGAACAATGGAATTGTGAGTGAGTGCTCCCTCCTAGAGCGAGTGTAAAGTTTCTTGAATGCATTTTGTTTTAGTTTCCCTCCTCTTAGCACATAATGAGACACAGTCTGTTCTGCATCTTGTCCATCCAGCTCCACACGCCAAACTGTGTCAAGTTTGTGAAAAAGGCACAAGAGGTCTGTGACGAATAAAAAAGCTGCAGGACTATTTTGTTTTCATTTATTTATTTAAACCACATAGCCATGCGTGCAGTACTACTTTTGTTTTATTTGTATTCACCATCATTACTTCTCTATACATATTTTATTCCATTTTATTAACTAAGTTTTCCCACCTTTTTACGCTTTCTTCTCGCAAAGGTTATGTTACTAACATTCAGACTGTATTCAACCTTATATTCTGAATTATTATTTTTGTTTAGTTTCTCATCTAATCAGTTATATTACAATTATTTTCCCTTTAAATCACTTTTAGCTACATTTGTGTTACATATGTATAAATGAAAGCAACTTAATGACTTAGCATTGCTCCCGGGATGGCAACTTGGGATGTTTCCTGCACACATTTGTGGTATCCCAATGTTATCAGCTTGTCTATCATCACATTAAATCACTTGAAAGTATGGAAAGTCAGTGACAAATAAAGTACCTTGTGAAGCACTGTTAGCATGCTGAAATTAGCTGTTAGTTCAAAGCAGCACCGTACCGAGAGCTAATTACAACCTCATAGAGTTGCTAGCCTCACTGTAAGCTTAAGCAGAAGTCGCAGTATTATATTTGTGCCTGTTTGCGTAGGTCTTCAGCAACGCAGATTCCTAAGATAAGTACTTCTTGGCTTTTTTGTTTTGTTTTAGTTTGGGGTGTTTTGGCTGAATGACTGAAAACTTAGCCAAATGTTTAACACTGAGGTCTTTTTCAATATATTCAAAGCAAAAAAATACAAGAGGCAGAGAAAGAAGAACTGGGAAGTTTCAGATAGATGCAGCCTCAAACTCATTTATGAAAAACAATTTGTGCTGAACTGGGATTGGTCACCCACACTTGTGCAATTGTACATCAGAGGCATCCTGTTTATGTGACCATGGTTGCTCTGTGGGGATTGGATCAGGCTGCATCTCAGTGCTGCAGCCTAACAGCTGGGAATGGCCTCTCAGTCTGACAAGACATGCCGTTCCTATGACAAATACCCGTAGAGCAACAGTAACATGTGTCTCCCACTCCTGCAAGTCAAACCCCCATCATCCCATCTTAGACACCCCCCCTCCAACACACACATAAAGCTACACAGCGCAGTGTACTTAATGAATAGCACGCTTGGGGCTGCAGGGGTTTTCGCCGGAACAGCGAGAGAGAAAAAAAAAATAGCCCCCAGTGACCTCCGAGGGCCATCTGAGATAATAAATCCATGACCCTGAGTTCCGGAGTGCTTTGGGCAAGGTTGGGGTGGCAAATTTCCCACTTCCACAATATCATATGTTAACGGTAATTCCTTTTAACCAATGTGTAATGGCACAGGAATGTCTTCTCCCCAGCCTCATCTAGGCCTGGTGGAATCTGTTGAAAATGTGTGACAGCTGTGAAAGTTGGCTAGCTCCAGCCTGTGAATGTATAAGATTTGGATGCGATTCAGGACCGAGGGGTGCAGGGTGAGGTGCGCTGAGGGAAGGAGGTAAGTGACGGTGGAGGGGCTTGTGTTGTTATGGTGAAGTTCACTTGCCTGCCTACCGTCTCTCTGTGTTTTGCTCCTCCTTTTCTTTGACTTTTCTTTGCGCCAGTGTAACCTTGTTCTTTTTTTTCATCCATGACTTTGAAGAGAACCAACTAAAAAGGGAGACAGAGTGGATAGATGCCACGGCAATATTTAATAAAGCAGGATGTCATCAGTTTAATCTAAATGTTAAAGTGATGACATTCTATGTATCTGTTCTTGCTTTTGCAACAACAGCTATATAGGGGTCAGATAAAAATTGAGGGGCAGATGGCAGTGAAGTGGTGACTGGTGCCACTGCACCAGCCCCACCCACTATCCTCTGGGTAATGCACCTGCCCCCCAAGGCCCTGTGTGTGTGGTGATATGTTGTGAACTGTAATGACTAGGGTGTTATTATAAAGGAGGGTCGGGGGCACGCAGTACAGCCAACAAAGCCACATAAATGGCCTTAGGCACTGTGACCTACGCAACAAATGTTGCAGACAGCGTTGTCTGTGTCAAGCTTTGACAAGCGTACAACACCTGAGACTGCTTTCAGCCTGCTACCACTGCCATTGGCTTGTGTGTTTGTTGCTCCTCAGCATGTTGCAGGAGTGCTGTCACACATTGTCACTCTCATCCAACCCAGATGTACTTTGGCACCATAAGTTGGCACCAAATCTTTTACTGTGAATGGGCACTCAGTAGGATGGTCAGTATCCTAAAAAGTATCAAGTATTAAAAAGTATCAGGTTAAAGGTCCTTTTTATAGCTGAAATATATTTCCTGTTGGTTTAAGTGGGGTAATTTAAATAAAGAGGGGATATAAAATGTATTCATTACACTTTTATGCATATACTCCACTATGCCAATTGTTCATTTTGCTATTGGATAACACTTCAATCAAAGGTTTCAAATGCAGTTTGTCAAATCTTTGGGTGGATGTGTAAAATGTGTTACTGTATCTGCATGTGTATATAAAGCCTAGTGGTTTAAGAAGGCAGTGCACACAATAGATCAACTGCCATAGGTACAGAGTTTAGCTACCTAACAGGGTGTCTTTGAAAAAAGCATTACCTTAGTTTTCAGTTGCTTTCTAGAAGACCACAAAACACATAACTTCCAAGATTTTTCACAGTTTCGCACACTGGTTCACAAGCAGTATAAATAATGATGACGGAAACTGTTCCAATGGACAAGGTTGTTGAGCCAAGTTCTTCATCATCATTCTAGAAGGAATCCTGAAAATATGCTAACATGCTCAGAGGCTTAATTTGAAAATAATATCAACATGTTTTAGTTTGGAATTTAGTTTAGGCTCTGTATATCCTTAAGCAAAATCCCATAAATTGATTGCAATGGGAGGGTCTGGAAGTCATTTCATAGGTCACCTTTGATAGCAGAAATTTAAATGCTTTTCCAGTTGTTGCAAATTCTCAAGCTTGTCAACAGACAGCTGTTACCATCGGCACATTTGGAAAGAGGAAAAGCTCTGGGAGGAAAGAGGCGGGGGAGGGAGGGGGGAAGTGTTGCTGGATCTTTGCAGATTCCACAGTGATTAGGAGCACCTTCTCGTAATGTCTTTGAAAGCGTTCTTGAGGATTACTAATTGGATTAAATAGAGCCAATGACATATATTGCACGTTTCAGCACTGTTACCATGTAATCTGACTGTTTATGGACCTACTTTTTTTAGGATTTTGAAACACCATGTTACAGTCAACACCAATAACTTATAGCTGTCAGATGAAGTTTGGGAGGCAGTAGATGCAAAGTGCCGTTGTGATTTTGTCATGTTGTTTTTTCACAGGTTGTCTGTCATCCAAACAACATTGGTCATGGTCATTTACAAACTTTTTCTGTGGTTTTGTTCATCATGATTTAGGTATCTTTAGTGTACTGGAAGTAAATCAGAATATATACAGAATATAGACATGCAAATTATATATAGGCTGAGATGCACTGGGTAATTACAAGTTCATGGTTCTTGCATAGACACTAAGAATTTACAGTAGATAGTGTTTGTTCACCACATGTAAATGGAAGAAACCAACTGCAACAATTGTCAATGGATCTCTGGGATGTGGCACTGGTGAGGCGCTCTGCCACCCCTGCCCTACTGTCGTAATCAGCCCAAGAGGCAGGATTTGGGGGCTGTAGCAAGAGATAGTATTTCTCCTGGGCCAAAAGGCAAGGCCAAGACAGAGAAGTCTTTGTTGTACCCCTCTAAGAACAGCTTTCACTTTGCAATTGTGAAAGTAATTCCCAAGCTGTGCCTCGTGAGCCCCCAACCCCACTCTGCTAAAATTGCAACCTGGAATCGAAAAGACCTTTCAGCCATGGTTGCCTGGTTGTCAGTTCTCAGTGAGTGCACAGTGCAGAGATAGTGTTGCATTACTAGACAAGCTGAAGTTTCAATGCAGGGAAACTGTGGAAAAAGTTGTTAAATGGAGGTTCGGTTGCCAGATTAAACACCAAACACCTGTTTGATTACTCAAGTGAAGATTAGATAAAACACAGACTTATAAATCCTATGTGAAGTCTGGGCAAACTATTACAAACACGCTGAGGCTCCTCTGCAGGAAAACACAAGTATCAAGCACTTTAAAATGAAATGATCAACACATTGTCGTTTTCAGCAAGAAGAATACTTTTATCTGAGAAGAATCTCAGATAAAAGTAAAAAAAAAACAAAACAACATTTGACTATTTCATGAAAAATCTTAGCTCATTTTGACCTTAGTGGTAGGAACGCATTTCAAAAAAGTTGGAACAGGGGCAACAAAAGACTGGAAAACTAAGTGGTATTGAACAGAAACAGGTGGAGGAACATTTTGCAACTGATTAGGTTATTTGGCGCCAGTAACATGTTTTGGTATAAAAAGACCATGTTGGAGTGGAAGAGTTTCTCTGAAGTGCAGATAGGCAGAGGCTCAGCAACCTGCAAAACATGTGTTTACAAATTGTGAAGAATTGGGATATGTCATCATCTACATATTATCATTATACATAAAGATATGTTTAAAGATTTGCTCACAGAGTTTTCTCAAGATTCTCTAAATCTTGTGTCATGGAAATAAACTGCATGTGTTCAGAAAACAATTGCAACATAATCAAACAAAAAAATACTACAAAGATCATCCAGGACACAGCTAGTTTAGTTAGCTTCGTGGGTGAGTGGGAGGCAATACGTCCTTTGCTGTGTGGCTTCCAATTCTCTCTCTGCCCAATTTCCTGTCTGTCTTCACTGCTCTGCTATCAAATAATAATAGGATAAAATGCCCAAAAAACTACTTTAAAACAAGAAGACCCAGGACTGTTGAGTAGCCAGAATCCTCAATCAAACAAGAATGGGAGAAAGTTCTTCTTCTTAATCTTTAAATGTGCTAAATATGCAATACTTTATACAACTCCAATGATTGTACTGCTGTCTTTCTAGGCCATGACGCTCTTCTAATTGACAGTTTTTCAATTTAACAAACAGATTATACAGCCCTACATATACAGTGACTTTATGAATTAACCATTATTAAATCCCAGTAGCACTGCAACCACATAAGTTAGCACAATATTTTTTTTTGCATATGAAACCAGAGGAATTGTACTTACATCTTATGCCATCAGCTTGTCCTAAGTCACGGTTTCCTTCCACATATAGCTTTGCAAAAACTGCATAAAAAGCACTTGCAGCAACAAAAACATAATATTCCAGAGACACACTTTGCCGATCCGATCAGCTGTTCATAACACTTCCTACATTGGAATAGACATCAGTGCGAACTATCGCATGTCCGCCATTACCTGCCCGAAACTGGAAGTGACGTAATTTCCCCGGAAATGTAGTTTTTTATCTTCAGGGCCTATACAAGCCTAAAGTGTTGTTTTTAAAGGTTATGTTTGACTTTATGACTTTTTGTGTCGTTTCTGGGATGCTTAGGACTCAAATTGCACTGCTGGAAATAGTTTATTTTGATGCACATGCTGTTTTTTTGAAAATTTGCATTATAATATTTATTTTCGTTTTTCCTGCAGTATATAAAAATTGGTGTATTTAAAAAATAAAACTATGAAGACACTCAAAATAATTTTCCTGTGGTGGGAAACTATTTTGTGCAACTTTTTTGTATTTACAGTTTTGAGAGATAAGCCTCTTAAATTTCTCTAACTAGAAATATGTGTTAAAAAAAACAAAAACGATTTTCAATTTTTTTGTAGTTTATTGCACTTTTTTGCCATTTATGTAATTACTATGCACTTAATGCAGATATATTATTAAAATTTGGACTATAATGGTTGTATTGATGCATAGCAACTTGAAATGCTCCCAAAAATGGCACTACAACATGTAAAAATATAATATAAGCTCTGGCGGACTTGGTCCTATGGTAGGTCTTAAAGGGTTAACTACTCCTTTTAGTCAGTTGTATATAATTATTATTATTGTGTAATATGTTCCAGACAGTACAGGACTGTGTGCAATCTTAAAACGTGTTTAGGACAAGGTGTAACCAGCTGACCAGCACTCATTCAGTGTTCCATATATAATCATGACAAGAACCATGTGTACCAGTTTATCATGAAAGAGGTGTCGTATATCTTTCCACAGTTTACAAGAACAGCAGAAACTGGTTTTTGCAAACATCTTCCACCGTTAATCAAGCTAGTCATTAGTGTGATTCACACACAGTAGGATGGGTAGAACAATGAATTTGCCAGTTTTATTTATATAGCGCCAAATCACAATAACAGTCGTCTCAAGGTGCTTAATATTGTAAGATAAGGACCCTACAATAATACAGAGAAACATCAACAATCAGAAAAACCCCCATGAGCTAGCACATTGGCATAAGTAGGAAAGACGAACTCCCTTTTAACAAGAAGAAACCTCCAGTAGAACCAGGCTTAGGGAGGGGCATCCATCTGCCATGACCGGTTGGGGGTAAGAGGATGAGGAAATGACAAAAGACATGCTGTGAAAGAGAGCTGGAGATTAATAATAACTAATGATTAAATGCAAAGTGGTGTTTAAACACAGAGTGAGTTAAAAAGGGTGAGAGAAGGAGATACACTCAATGCATCATGGGAAGCAGCCCAAGTCTGTTGAAGTATAACTAAGAGTAGATTCAGGGTCACCCGATCCACTCCTAACTATAAGCCTAAGACTATCAGGAAAGTCTTAAGCCTAATCTTAATAGTAGACAGGTTGTCTGTCTCCCGAATCCAAGCTAGGAGCTGGTTCCAGAGCAGAGGGGCCTGAAAGCTGAAGGCCCTCTGCCCTGTAGCATCTCAGAGAACATTAAATCAATATGGCGGCAATTTGCAGAAACCATCGTACAGTATTGAGAGGTTTTGATGTTCAGAACTCCATTGGTATACTTTACATCCAGTGAACTCTTGCATTGTGTTCCAGGTGTACTGCCATGCATTCACCTGCCTCCTCTTAATTTCAAGCAATATTAGTTTTTGCAAATTTTATAATACTGTTAATAAATGCCATTCATCGCTACACTTAGATGTAACCCTAACAGAGGTAGTAACAGGTTACTATATTTTGGGCCTAATTTGTTATGTGAGAATGCTACATGCTGCAGCTTTAAAAGCAAAGTCTGTGTGGTTCGCATTTTTCAGAAGCCTCAGTCAAACTGACGAGAGGGCAAACCTGAAGACAAAGTTTCTGTATTTGTCAATTTAATGTGACCCACCAAGAAGTCTTATCATTCACCACTAATCCATCCACAGTGTATTCCCCAACTTCCTACACAGGATGCATTCCTGGCTCACCACACCCAAGATCATTGAAATGAAAATTCCTGTGTCTACGCCAAAAGGATCCAGTTGCCACAAATCCTTTTATGGCACATCACCTGATTCCATGGCCAACGGAGGTTAGAATGCAGCTTTGCCAATGCTTAGAAGTGTATGAAACATGGATGCAGTATGTGGGGCAATAGTGGTTCAAACCCCATCTGTTGAACACATGATACCCTGACCCCTTTATTCAGATGGAGATGAAGGTACAGAGCTCCCCATTTCAAAGTATTCTTCTTCTGTCTACATTCCTGTATGATTTGTCTGACTACTGAAGAAAGAGAAAAAGTCTCATCATAAAAACAAGTTGTTTAGGACATACCAAACATTTGTGCCCTAGAGGGTCTATAACTTGATGATCGGGGCATGCGTAAAATGCAAAACCCTTACTCGATTTAAATTTTGTGGATCTCATGTTCATGTTCAATGTCTCCTGCACCTCTGGGCAATTTTCAACACAGCGACTATTTTTAACTCTCTCAGTGAAGTCCCGTTGCCTTGAACTTTTGCATCTGCACTGGATACTATCCAGTATGTCAGAAAGGCGTTCCTTCAACATTTTCATCTTCAGGAAGTGTAAGAAACTGCTGAGAGAAAACTTTGGCAAGTGGCCTGTTTGGTGAGTGAAGATCATTTGCGCAGCCAAAAAACTCGCTGCACTCTGTGCAGGCACGAGACGGAAAGCTGACATGCAACAGTTTTCTCTGAATGTCCTGCCTCAGATACTTCAGGCCCATCTAGTGGAACTTGGCACTGACATTGTCAATCTAGGGGAATAATTCACTATGCTTGACCCAGTAAATGTTGACCGAAAATGCTCTTTGACTCCCTCTTAACTCACTGTTGCGAGGCGTGGAAACGGTGGGTTTTTTCACCTGAAGACTGAAAAAAAGGCAATGATCCTCCATAAAAATGCATTGTAGTCAGTTTGAAACAGCAGATGATCTTTGCTTTTATGCAAGTGTCAGATATGTGCTGAGAGAACTGTGCAAGTGGTTCGAATCACTTCCAGAAAAAGCAGCTGCACTGAAAGCTGTCTGGACATGACTGAGAAGATGACCTTGAATGGGAGATTGGCCAAATTTAAATCACGTAAGGCTGTAAACCTATGCTCTGCATCATCAGTTTTCAATGCACACTCCACCAAAAACCTCACTGACAGGTTAAGTGTGAACTGGATTTTTAGAGTAAAAAATATCAAAATTACAGCCAACTCTGCAGAGTCACACTTGAGACTTAAGAAAACATCTGTGTATTTTCCACAATAAGCAAAGCTAAAACAAACAGCATTAAAAATACAATTCAATCATTTTGTCTTTCTGGCAAAGTGTGAGTTATATTTGATTTTTATCACAGACTGTGAAGGAAAGACGTGGTCCATGTCCTTTCAGATCCAGCTCACTTAGAAAGAAGAAAGGCTGTATGTTTTGTGCATCTTCAGCACCACACGGATCTATTATAGATGTCTTTCTGATCTAGAATCTGATTTGGCCCTGCAGACGCAACAATAAAGCAAGTCGACTGATGCAAGGATCAGTTTGAAAGGAGAAATGGGATGACACACTGTTACTTTTCCCCTTTTTACACCTTCATTTGGACCTTTACTTGTTCTCTTCCATTTTTCACATAAGCTTCATATATTTTTTGATAGGCTTTACTTGTGGCCGTTAGAATAATCAAAGGTTCATTGTAGTGGTTAATAAACTAGACATTTGTCACTTGTTTCACTTTACATGTTTCTGTTTTCGAAGACAAGCCTAGCTAATGTTTATAAACAAAATTTTGCATATGAATATACAGAAGAAGATGAGGAAAAAGATTTTTGGTTTTGTATTTGTAGCCTCTATTTGATGGTCCTTTGGCCCCATCCAGGTAAAGAGTGCATGTAGACGGGGAAAGAACAAACTGGCTAAAATGCAGTCTTGAAACCACTACTATCATCTGACAATGATTTAACTTTTTATTAGTTTCTTTTGATATATCTGCCTTTACAGTCAGGTTGTAAAGGCAGATATATATATTGTTGTGAGTCGTACATGAAACAGGAAGTCTTGGCTCAGATATCAGTTATCAGTTATACAGATATGTCCGGCCAAAACAGGAGTTATTGACTGTTGTCCCCACAAGTGTAACTATCAGAGAAAAGCTGATTGTGTTAGCTAGTTGATTGTTCTTGTATCAACTAACATGTGTCCAAACAGCTGAAAGTTTGGACACATGTTCTTATTTAATCGTTTTTCTTTATTATTTTATGACATTTCTTTACATTGTAGATTGTCATGGAAGGCATTAAAACTATGACTGAACACATATGGAATTATGTAGTAAACACAAAAGTGTGAAAAAACATGTTTTATGTTTTAGATTCTTCAACCTTTGCTTTGATTACTGCTTGTACACTCTTGGCATTCTCTCGATGAGCTTCATCAGCTCGTCAGCTGAAATGGCTTTTCAACAAGGCGTTCCCAGAGATGCTGGGCACTTGTTGGCTCTTTTGCTCCCACTCTGCGGTCCATCTCTTCCCAAACCATCTCGACTGGGTTTAGGTCAGCTGCACTTGGGGACACATTCAAAGTTTCAGCAGTTTTCCAGACTGACTGACCTTCAATTCTTAAAGTAATGTTGGACTGTCATTTCTTGCCATAATATGAATTATAATAGTTGTCAAATAGGGCTGCCCACTTTGTACCAACCTGACTTCAGCCCAACACAACTGATGTTCCCAAACCCATTAAGACGGCAAGAAATTACACAAATGAACCCTGACAAGGCAAACTTGTGAAGTGAAACCTATTTCAGGTGACCACATCATGAAGCTAACTGAGAGAAGGCCAAGGGTTTGCAGCACTGTCAACAAAGCAAAGGGTACTTTCAGGAATCTAAAATATAAAATATATTGAGAGTTATTTATAATTTCTTTCTTTGCTACATAATGCCATATATCTTGCTTCATATATTTGTAGAAAGTAAAAATAAAGGAAAACCATTAAATGAGAAGATGTGTCTGAACTGTTTACTGGTAGTGTAGTGTATATAAGGCTGCACCTCCAAACAAGCCATACTTGTTCATTTTTTTCTAATTGTACTGTTACAAACTGTACATTTAACATGCTAACTGAGGCCTGTAGAGATATTTAGGTCTTTGGGTTTTTGCAAATACTCTGAGCATAGCATGGTATGACTTTGCAGGTTGGTCTGAATTTGCTGAGACATCCACTCCTGGGAAGCTTATGGCATTGTGCTAACACAGAGTATACCCGAATCCTTCAGAGCAATAAAGTGCCATCTTATAGAGGGGGCCACAGGGGATTCTTCATTAAGTGGTGACTTGCTGCCAATCAAATGCATCCAAACAGCATCACTGGTTACTGCTTGTCCTCTTAATTCCTACATAACCAGTAAGGGTGTACTTTCACAGGGTTGGATAATGTCAAGTGACTTTTTATAGGACTGTTGAACTTATTTGTCAGTCTATCAGTTTTCCTTGGCAGAGTCTGTCTCGCTCAGTGTTCCTGCTGAGCAGAGTTCTTGCTAAAACAATTGAGACTATAGCTTTTTATGAAATGGTGCAACCACTCTATTAATACATTTTAATGAGGGGTTTTTTCAGTCAAGAAATCAAAAGTTTGGGCACCCTTGATAATTTTCATGATTTACTTTCATAAATCATTGGTTGTTTGGATCAGCAATTTCGTTTAAATACATCATGTAGCAGATGAACACAATGATATTTGAGAAGTGAAATGAAGTTTATAGGATTTGCAGAAAGTGTGCAATAGTGTCATGGTCCCCGTGTCTGCCCGGCTGACTCAGGTTGGCTACATATGTTTCTTGTTTACATCTACCTCTCTCACGCTTGCCGTGTCTCGCTGGGGCGGAGCTCATTGCGGGCTCCCGCCCTTGGCCCTCGCACCTGAGGTTAATCACACACCTGTGGCTCATCGCCTAAACTCATCCACTACTTAAGGCAGTGGCTGGAAACATCTCGTCGCTGGACTATTGAGTAACCTCAGAATTCCGTTTCCCTGGAACCCTTGGTGTGCAGGCTTGCTGGTGTGCTGTGTTATAGCGAAGTCCCTTGTGTGTGAAGAGTAGTGATGTGCGGATCGATCCTGAAATATCGATTCCTCCGATACCAGTCATTTATGTTGTAGAATCGATTCTCACATTAAAGTATCGATATTTTAGTAATTTAGGGTAAATTTGTAGTTTATCATTAACAGGAACACAGTGGAAAGAAACTATAACATTCGGATATTCCACATTCAAAGGAACTACTTCCTCTTCCGCCAGTCATGTGCGAAATACGGCTGTATAAATGTCTCGCAGCTCCTTGGCGCGCGCACTCACGACAATGGCTGAGCATAATTGTGCGGACATACTTTACCTCCACAAACCGCTGAGACGTGGTTTGTGATACATGTGGCAAAAACTGAGGTTTTGTGGTCATACTTGCCAACCTTGAGACCTCAGAATTAGGGAGACATTCAAAAGGGCTGTTGGGGGGTGATAAATACATTTCACAGTGTTTATTCATCGGATAAAATACGTTAAATGTCACCGTTATTATCGGCCGGCCCGGAAACAGCGGGGGTGTCCAAATTCAGAGGCTGCTTCCACCTGAGGACCCGGCCTTCGTGGTCTAAAGAAAGCCGGGTAGTACGTCATGAGCTCCCTCGGTGGAGTGAAACTCTGCCGTCTGCTCCTTGCTATCTAAAATATAACCAGGTGCTGACGTAAACTCTCGACCGTCTCACACTTTCTTTAATTAGTTTTCTGTTTGACGTTTATTCAGCTGTGTGAAAACCCCAGAGGAACCCTCCCGAGGGATTAATAAAGTTAAATTTAATCTAATCTAATAACTTTAATCTCAGCCAAACCGATTTACTCACGAACAAATAAAACACTGAAAAAGCCAAACAATAACATTTTTAAGTTATCAAAGTGACTTATATATCATGTTTAACCTGAGTAGCGAAAGACCGCGGGGGTTTGAAAACGATGTGTCGGTCGGCTCAGATATTTGAAGTTTACACAGCTACATTCTCACCTGAAAATATGTTAAAAGTTTTTTTGCGACCCAGAAAGAGAACTAAGAGTAATATTAAAACTAAGTCGCTACCGCCATTGTTGGAAACTGGAATTGGCTGGGCCGGGCTATGAATTCTGCAATATGGTTTTTCAATTTTGTTGTCTGGGTGGACATTCGGGAGAATGGCGGCTCCGGGAGATTTTCGGGAGGGGCACTGAAATTCGGGATTCTCCCGGGAAAATCGGGAGGTTTGGCATGTATGGTTGTGGCAACATCACTAACCTTGTCAAACACCTCAGAGTAAATCATATCACAGTATATGAGGCGCGTATGTTGAGGTGAACTGAAGAGGAGGAGAGGGACAGGTACTGCTAGGGCGAGACAGACGTTTCTCACAGAGTCTTTTAGTGCTGCAGGCAGGCAACGTGTTCAAATAGTGCACAACTTCAGTTTTTTTTATTTCTATATGATGAATTCTGCATTATTAAGTGATAAGAACAAGTAATCTGATGTCCTGTAATCATTATGACGCTATGATTTGAGATACAATAAATAAAATAAGTTTTTGTACAAAGTATCGGTATCGGATCAGTATCGTCGATACCACCCTGAATATTACTTGGTATCGGATCGGAAAGGAAATCAGTGGTATCGCACATCACTAGTGAAGAGCTCCTTTTCCGGATTCCCCTGTGCCCTGGATTCCCCCTGCCCTCTCACTTGTATATATTTGCACCTGGTGTTGTATAGTAATAAACGGAACTGTATTCTAGCTGCCTTGTCTGCGCTTGAGTCCATCCCACATCGTGACAAATAGTTGCTTAAACTAAAATAGGCAGGTGCATAAATTTGGGCTGCCCAACAGAAAAATTACATCGACATTTAGTAGATCCTCCTTTTGCAGAAATAACAGCCTCCAAACACTTCCTATAGCTTCCAATGAGAGTCTGGATTCTGGTTGAAGGTATTTTGGACCTTTCATCTTTACAAAACATCTCCAGTTCAGTCAAGTTTGATGGTTTCCGAGCATGGACAGCTCGCTTTAAGTTAGATTTTCAATAATATTCAGGTCTGGGGACTGAGATGGCCATTCCAGAATGTTGTACTTGTTCCTCTGCATGAATGCCTTAGTAGATTTTGAGCAGCGTTTAGGGTCGTTGTCTTGTTGAAATATGCAGCCCTGGTGCAACTTCAACTTTGTGACTGATTCTTGAGCATTGTTCTAAAGAATCTGCTGATACTGACTGGAATCCATGCGACCCTCAACTTTAACAAGATTCCCAGTACCTGCACTGGCCACACAGCCCCACAGCATGATGGAACCGCTACCACATTTTTCCGTGGTTAGCAAGTGTTTCTCTTGGAATGCTGTGTTCTGTTTTCGCCATGCATACCGCCTCTTGTTATGTCTAAATAACTCAATTTTAGTTTCATCTGTCCACAGCACCTTATTCCAAAATTAAGCTTGTTTATCCAAATGTGCTTTAGCATACCTCAAACAACTCTGTTTGTGGCATGTGCAGAGAAAAGGCTCCGTCTGCATCACTCTCCCATACAGTGCAAAGTGCGCTTAATAGTTGAACGATGCACAGTGACACCATCTGCAGCAAGATGATGTTGCAGGTCTTTGGAGCTTGTCTGTGGGTTGACTATGACTGTTCTCACCATCCTTTGCCTCTGCTTATCTAAGATTTCCCTTGGCCTGTCACTTCCGGCCTTAACTAGAACTGTGGTCTTCCATTTCCTCAATATGTTCCTCACAGTGGAAACTGAGAGCTGAAATCTCTGAAATAGCTTTTTGTATACTTCCCCTAAACCATGATGTTGAACAATCTTTGTTTTCAGATCATTTGAGAGTTGTTTTGAGGCTCCCATGTAGCCACTCTTGAGAGAAGATGCAAAGAGGAGGAAAAACTTGCAATTGGCCACCTTAAATACACTTTCTCATGACTGGATTCACCTGTGTATGTAGGTCAAGGGTCAATGAGTTTACCAAACAAATTTTATGTTCCAGAAATTAGCGCTAAAGGTATTCAAATCAATAAAATGACAAGGGTGCCCAAATTTATGCACCTGCCTAATTTAGTTTAAGTAACTATTGCACACTTTCTGTAAATCCTATAAACTTCATTTCACTTCTCAAATATCATTGTGTTCATCTGCTACATGATATATTTAAATGAAATTGCTGATCCAAACAACCAATAATTTATGAAGGAAAATCATGAAAATTATCAGGGGTGCCCAAACTTTTGCATACCACTGTATTAGACATTAATGATAAATATCACCTTTGGTGTCAGTGATAATGAATCAAAAGGGCAGCTCTCCCGAAAACACTGGTTTTACAAGGAGATAAGAAAAAGAGAAAATTCCTCCTCTTCACAGTAGCTTCAACAGAGAGACTGCAGTCACAATAAAAGTTGTGATTAAGCTGTGAGTAACTTGTATTTTCTAACCCACAGCTGGATACAGCGAGTTCAGACTTGCTCTCAGAGAGAATTCAAGGCCACTCTCGGAAATGTGGGAGTAGATTATATCTGTATATAAAGTGTATCTATAGAAAAATAAGGGGTGGGGTAAAATTGCCATAGATATTGGCTAAATAAACACACAATGTTTAAGTTTATTTTTCTTCCAGGTCTATCTTTCCCAGGATGTACCAACATATATGTTTTTCATCCTCTTTCTTCCTCTTGTTTCTGAGGGTTAAGTAAAAGATGCTTTCATCTCCCCCGTCATCGTATGGCAGTGAATGCTCTTGCATGGAAATGCATCGTATCTGATTTCAGCTTACAGATCCTGATGAGCAAAAAAGCATGTTCCAAATCTTGATTTAAAACAAGTGCGCTGCTAAAAGCATGGAGGAAATCACTAATGAAAACTTGGCATAAGGTAACCACCAATATATCACCCTCTCATAAATGTTACATGAGCTTTTAATTTACAACATTAAAACATGCTACGACTGCATTACTATTTACCTTTCCATATCCGATAGCCCCGGACGGTTGCCATGGGGTTTCAGTCATATCCAATCCCGGCCCCTTTGGCACACACTCTTATCTCTGTTTAAATATCCGGTTACTTCCCCCTCTGGTCCAGACACACAGAGACATGTCATTAAGAGCAGTATCTCTCCCCAGCCCAGGCTTCCTTCCTGTGCATGTGGTGACGGATTGATTTTCTCCGGTAGGGATCCACTGCAAGAAGTATTCATCTAAACAGGTTATTTAATCCATCGCTGAGTATTCAAATGGCGGCCAACAGGAAATAGGAATGATTTCACTTTCTATAATTGTTTCCAGAGAGTATTTCAGCCGAGTGACATCACTTTGAAATAAATGGAGTAATCGCCCTTTTTAGCATTTTTTCCAGTAATTTAGTGTTACTTTAATAAACTCGGTTGTTTTGGAAATTGTGTGATTTAATGATTCCATTTTATTGTGGAATTAAGTCATACTTAACTTATTTAAGCTCCAATAGTCAATGTGAAATTGCAAAACTAATTTAAAAGTTTGATATTGTAGCGTCCTGTAGTTTCTCTCAAACCATCTGGAGTGTAGCAAAACATTAAAACACACTCCAGTCTTCTGACTTTTCAGTCACTGGCTGCTGTATATATATATAACTTAATTGCAGCTTTTTAGAAGGCTGTCATCTTAACTCATCCCAATCTAATGCCCAGAGCATCAAATATGGTCATTTTGTCAAAGTCATAGTTGTCTGTGCAGTTATACACCAGGTAATGACAATAGTGAGACTGCACTCACTCCCTGCTTGTCAGATATGGACACTTGGAAGGACTCCTACGAGTCAGCTCTAAATTAATTAAGCAAGGCTCAGTTTTCAGTCTAAAGAGTTGAGGAATATTTTTTATTAATTTATTTATTGCCCAAGCATATCAATGGGAGGAAGTACATGCAAAAGTAAGAAGTAAGTAAAAACAACCCAAATCAAAGTGACATCTTTGCTAGTTTAAAGAGCGTACTGTGCAACACCAGTAGCATCTGATAGAACAGCTGTATTTGGTGCTACTAAGTGCCGAAGTGACAATTTTGTTAGTTTAAGCATTCCGAAGATTCAAAGTGCGTTTGGTGCTTAGAAATATAACATTTCAAACTGATGGGACAAAATATGCCATGTGTTATGAGTGAAAGTTTTCAACAACCACCAGACTGGATTTTGGTCCTTGTGTGCTTCGAGTATTAATTGTAGGTGTACTCAGGTCATGAACAAAACATTCTTAAACTGAACTCAGCAGTGTCCCCTCCTTCTTATTTCCAGTGACTGAAATAGGATAGAAGTCAGTGCAGTGTTTTTTTATCTGAAAGGAAAACTCACTTTAGAAACTACAGTTTTTTCTACATGGGCAGTGCCCATGTTTATCCTCACTGCTTTTCTTTTATTTTACAGGATTGGATTAAAGTGAAAGTCTCACTCATTGCACATTTAGGGCTCGACAAAAGATTTAAGATGCATTTTTTACAGTGGAGTTTTGGGTCTGTGGCTTGGCGTCTGCTCTCTGCAGCAGCCCTTGGTACCCACAGGGGTCAAATCTCCCTCCTCTGTTTCTGAAAGAATAGAAGCTCCTAAGAGAAGCCAACACTCGAGTATCTCCACAAATCAATGGAAACACTTCCTCTGTCCTTGTCCTCCACAAGCACTAAGGACATATTGAACGCAGTATTTTATGTAATACATTCCTGCGTGTCCAGTCTGCTTGTAAATTTCGCATCCAGCGTTAAGGGTTGATGTGTTATTTATATGGGTCAAAACCTTGAAAGAGCTTGTCATACAGCATTTTTAATGCTTTACCAACCCCCCCCCCCCCCCAGTCATGCCTATGGAACTGTCTTGAGTCTATGGGGACAAAGGGTTGCCCTTACAGCTATCCACTGTACAGCTGTGGGGAGCGAACACACCAAAGACCACATTCATCTAGAGGTATAAAATTTTCTTTCAGCACCCCTGCTCTCCCACAGGTTTTGTCACGATCGTGTTACATGTCCAAGCCATAGGAGCTTTGGAAGGGGGGCAACTTTTGCACATCTTTATCATAAAGAAATGTTCGCCCGTTGTACAGATGCCCTGGAGCTGAACTCTTAGGGAGAGTAAATAGAGGGGGGACGTCTATGCAGGCCTTTCCTTCTCTTTCAGCTGCACTAATGATGTTGTGCCGGGCCACAGCTGTTTCTTCATGGCAGGTGTGCAAGTAGGAGCCACAGCAGACTACACTCGGCCCGGATCGGAGGAATGCCAAAAACAAGACGGAAGGAGAGGAGACAGGGTGCATAGTGAGGCGGTGAAACGAATATCCACACAAGATACAGCTCCCCAAGCGCCCACAAAGCTGGATACAATATTCAATTGAAAATTTCCCCTCAACACCTGGCTACCAGCATAAGTAGGATATTGATGTGGGTCCCACGCCAGAGCCCCACAGCTTGACTCATTTGAAATCCTCTGGCGATTTCATGCGGTATTTAGGCGAAATGCTTGGACAAGAAATCGTCTGGAGTTCTTTCCTGAGACAGGGGACATAGCCAGTATGCCTCGAGTATGCGCTCCGCTGATCTCAGCTATGAGGATAGAAACGGCCCCAAGATCATTTCCTGTTTGGAACTCTATTGGATCAGCAGCGCAGAGGGGAAAATATGAACAGAAAATTTGCTGTGTGGCTTGGAAATCATGGTCGATATTACCACAAGGCTATTGTTAGACACAGAAATTCAAGTTGATGGCGTGAAAGCAGGAATTATATATAATATATTATTTTAATAAACACAAAAACTACCATGCATGCAATGAAAAACTTGCCATTTTGCAATATTTGCCAAAAGGGATCCATGGATTTGACTACAGCAAAAAAAAAAACATGCATATCATTCTGACCTGTAATATTTATTATTTCTTTTCATTTCCAGTCTGATATGTTCTACTCAGTCATGTCAAATAAAGCAGTAAAGGCTTAAAAAATAAATCTTTAGAAATTGCTTTTGGGTAGAAAGGGAGACCAGAGTGAAGCCTCTGTTCTCCCTTGACTAGCGCCTCTAGCTAATATTAAAGCCGAGGCCATACGTGGTAAATATTAGCTTTTCTCTCCCGTGTTGACAGTGTGTGCTTTTCCACACACACGGAACAAAGGTCTGCCATATTGCACACCCACCTGGGAAGTCAGATGGGACAGAGTGGAGGTAGGTGTTCACTGCTTAACAGTGGTGGCTTTTCATTGTGTGACTTATGATTATGCAGCTGAAAGGCCCCCGCAGACCGGATACGTAATGCTGATAATTGGAACAGGAGGCTCATTCTATTGCTGCTGGGTGCAGAGTAAAATGTGAGGGTCACAAGTAAAAATATTCTTTATAAAAAATATAACTCAGGATGCATACAGCCCCATAGACAGATAAAATAGTTTTCTCTGCCTACTCAGATGTTTTATTTACCTACATGAAACACTTTGCTTGAAAAAGAGGCTAAACCTAAGAAGAAAAAAGGGACTTTTCTCAACCATAAGAGTTCTAAATGTGAACTTAAATGCACATATATATGTATATTTATATATATATGAAGGGAAAGCATTCATCATTCAGGTGTAAGCAAACAAACTGTCCCAGCATGCTTCTTGGCCCAGAGCACAGGAAAGGTCAAAAGTCAGTTCCTGAAAAGCCAAATACCAACAGCAGAGGTCCTCTCAAAGTGGTAGTCCCTCTCCAATTCTCTTCCTCCTCCAGCCACCTTCCCTAACCTCCCCACCTCATCCTCCCACTTCCTCCCCACCTTCTTCTCTACCCTCTTTGGCCTGCCAGTGTGGTTTGCCTTGGCTGACTGATAATAAGAGACACAAAAATCCTCTTATCCCCCCCTTTTCTCTCCACTGAAATGAGTCACTTCCTTGCCAGGGCCTCGATAGCTGGATCGCTGCCAGGAGATACCCTGCTATTTATTGCCCCATTTCCACCCCAGAAGAGGGGAGCCTGGGAAGGCGTTTTCAGAGGCGTCCACACACACACACACAAACACTGAAACTTGTGTGCATCCACACAAATAAAAGTCCACAAGCACATCCACAAAGAGACACACACGCTCACACACACAGAAAAGCCAAGCACGCACACACACACACGCTCACACACACACATACACTTCCTGGCCCGGTTTAAGCATCCGACAGGACCCAGAACACGTTCTCCTTGGATTCCACGATTGATGTTTGCGTTCCTCCCCCGAGCAGCTAGCCTGCCTGCCTGCCTGCCTTTAAGGTCTCAGTTTTCCATGACGTCCCACCGGGTTCCAGAGAGATTTATGTCCCGTCCCCGGCATTTTTCAGAAGGAAATGGCCCTGCTTTTTCTGACCACACGTACGATGTAACAAACACAGTCTTGTAAGGAGGCACACAAACAGTCTCTCATTATAAAAGCAGTTACAGCTAGATCTATAGCTTGACTATAGTCTGCTGAAAGTATGCATAATCTTTTTACACAGATGTTTTGCAGACAAATACCATCTTTCACCTCTATATCGTGTAAACACAGAGCAGGAAATCATGGCAGAAGACGCCTGCAAAGGTTTAACCGACTATGCAAAGTTTCACGTCGAATTCCTTCGCATACGTGGAACATAATAACCAGGGGTCAGTTCGTATAGTCATATAGTGCTTTACGGCACAATAATACACACACAGTCACACACAACCACACACACAGGATCCTTGTGAATCCAAAACATTCCTTTCAGCTCAAGTTCAGGCACATCCCCTAATAGAGGGGTTTGCATTTTATTCATAGGCCCTTCTTTGGAATATGGCTGCTTTATATCTATCAGCCTAGTACTTGTTGAGCCTCTTTCTTCACTACACTACATTGTCCTTCCAGCATTGCTTTGGAACGCAGAGGATTGTGATTTAAATGGCTTTTGAGTACTCCTAATCCACCGGAGGCACATAAGTCACACAAAGGTAGCTCCAAAAGGCCGGGTGAATTCCACTGAGCAAAGAGGAAGTCTTAAATCCCAAGCTTCATTTAAATACCACTGAGGTGACTTATGAATGGAATGATTTTGACTTGTGTGTATAGATGGCCCTTGATTCAGTGTGATGGCCTCAGGTGGCTGGGAATAAGACTAATACAGCGTGACAAAGGATGTGGACAAATAGAAATTCTTTGCTTCTCTTTGCTATTGTCCAGAGTGAAAGAGGAGGAAAGGTGTTGCCAGTATAAAGTATAAAGTGCCACTTTGGGAAAGACAAAGACACGGAGACATGTGTATACAGATTCAGCCCCTAATGCACTGACAAGCACGTAGATATCAAAGATTTATTTCACATTTGTTTGTATCCATTTTAAAGACATAGTTACCAGACGTTTCCAAGCTATAGGTCCACCATCAAAGGATTTGGAAGTCAACTTTCAAATAGCTGATTTACAGAAATGACGTTAATATGGAAAAAGAAAGTAAAGTTTCTAATGAAATGCTCCATAAATTGATGTAGCCCAGGTGGTGCAGGGGACTGAAAGAATGGCCGACCATGCTTTAAAACCATTGTGCAAAATGTGATGTTGCGTCCTGAGTCTTTTGTGCTTCACTGCACAGACCTGTTTCAGAAAGCATGCACAAAACCTTATTCTGCAGCTCGTTTAAGCCTCCTCTGGTTCCCAAAGGGTGGGGTTCTACCACAATCAAGAGGACAATGTTCTCACTATGAGGAAGTTTTCATAATAAAATCAAAGCATTTGAAATGTAATAACGAAATGTCGTGATTGACAGCTTAGCCGACAATATCCCAACTGTCTTATATAAACTCCACCCACAAGAAGTGGTGGCTTGGTGATGTGATGCAAAACCAGCATCTAAATTTAGCAACACTAAGGATCACAATTTTTCTCCCCCCTCCACCTGTCCTCCTGGGAGCACCAATGAATACAATATTTTGGTTGTATGTCTAAAGAAAAAGCACTGTGGCAGCTTTCATCAAACAATGATATCACTATGATAATTAACTATGCCTGTCTCTCAAACCTATCTAACACTGCAGTGACGAGCCTGGTGAAGATGCAGTGTACAAACCGGGCTGATTACCATCTGATTTGGTAGGTTTAATGCATCTTGACAGCTAGGACAAATGATCAAACACTGGCCATAATTTTTAAACATACCATGAAGGATGTATTAACGGGGCTGTATTTTTTCTAAGAATGATTTGAAATAGAATTACTTGATCTTTTTCTTTTCTTTTTACTTTCTTCTGTTTCTTCTGATGATCTTGGTAAATCAGCGGGTACCTGATTTATTCAAGGAGACAAACATGTCCATGAAGGATTTTCAGTTCCATCAGCCTTGCTAATTCAAATACCAGACATACCAGATATAATCATACATTTCTCCATACAATGCAATGCGTGAGAGCAGAATCACAAGTAGGAAACGCAAAGTAAATAAAGACATGGAAAAGGTAAGATAAAGAAGAAAAAAGGACAAGTAGGGCAGGAGTCGACTGTAGAAACCCAAATGGTGGAGGGTGGCAGCAGGTATGGAGGAGGTTGGAGGTTAAATAGAAAGAACTTGAAATTTATTGTGCGCTTTCCTCGGTTATGGGAGCCATCAAGGTCAATTTCTTTCTCTATGAGATAAGATCAGTAAAATGAAAGCTCCTAGTGTGACTGGAGGGGGTTAACATATTTACTGGACAGAGATCAGCAGGGTTTTTTTCTTCTTCTTCTTTTTTTTTTTTTGTCTTTACCTTGTTCTGGGGCAAAAAAGGAGACCTGCTGCTGTAACGGGCAGAGAAAAACTCCATGCTGAGGGAGGTGTTAGTGTAGCTAAAAGTTTTTTAGCTATTTTTTTCATGGCTGACCAACAAAAAAATAAGTGTTTTTTTTTTTTTTCATCACAAGTAACAAATTGCAAATAATGAAAATGTCAACATAATGTGTCTTCTTTTCGAAGCGGCCTTTGGTTTTGAACTCATGATAAGGTTAAGCTATAAACAGGCTCAGGTTATGTAACCATAAACCACAGGAACAGTAAATTACATTAGCTGTACGCTAATGAGGTGCAGGTATTACAAATCAATTTGCAAGCTAAAACCTGCAAACAAACAGTAATGGTTTGAGTTATGATTGTGTACATAAGTGCCATTTTATACAGTGTAATAATCTGTGCCACTATAGTGATGCTTTTTTAATTTTATCATTTTCATAGGAGATCATTTAACTCCACGTTGTCTTACTTTAACGGTGCTTTGCTCTTTTGAATCTCCGGGATTCACTTTTAACTGTGAGTTGACATTTTATATAAATTCAATGTGTGTTACATTTAAATTACATTTTATAATTTGTATGTTGGGTTGGTCCAAACTGACTATAAAGTTTAACTGGAAGGATATTAGTTCATTATGCAAAGACCCTAATTTATCTGATTGCATAACAGTCAATATAATTAATATAATTTCAGCCCCGAAGGTGACAAAAGAAAAAGTCCCGTCTATAAATCACGTTACTACAGGCCTAAACTGCATTCTAATGAATGTTTTGGGAAATCGGTTTGGAATAGATTTTCTCCTAGATGAGATTTGTTTTCTTGGCATGTGTCACAAAAACATTTTTAATGAGTATATTTTTTCTTGTTTTGCAACTGTAGCTCATTTGTAGGCAACAAATCAATAAATAAACAAATCAGTTGAATAAATCATCACTCAGCCCTGCATGTTCTACAAGTGCCGAATCACTAGCTAAATAGTTTTGGTGTCTAAACTTAACCACATACTGGCTGGGGAAAAAATGAACAAATGTCTTTAAACAATTACCCCACACTGAGCTGAACCCCACATCCTCTGAGTGACAGTCAAGCTTTTACCTCATGTCTCCAAAAGCCCCCACCAACAATGCGCTTTTATTTTGGTAAAAACAAAATTAATCACATTCTTTATCATCAGGTAATTTTTTGCAAAAGTTGCACTTCATGCAGTTTTAAGTGATTTTGGTAATATTTACTGACAGCATGTTGTTTACAAAGACAGCTCACTTATAATCAGGTCTCATAAACTAATGTGCTTCATCATTTTGTGCAGGATTTTCCAAAGAGGTCAGTTATTTGCTGGGATCTCAAAGAGCACTTAAAGTATAGGCGCCCACTGTGATGTTTTCTAAGTGCTTAACAGCTCAATCTCTCTTAAAATAATTACTCCTGAAAGGCAGAGATCCATCACAACTGCTCCAGGCTGAAAATTGCCCTCAGATGGGCACACACATACGCACACACACAAACATAAACTTACACATAGTCAACATTTGTAAGCCATTATATGACTTACTTCCTTACTTCCCTTCCTATTTTGTGTCCTTTTCTTTTTTTAAAAAAAGCTATAGTCTGTAAATGGTGATGAAGGATGTGGTTGTAAACTTACACTGAGTAGGGTCTGAGTATATCTGTGTGCATCTTTGTGCTTTTTGCACCGTGTACGTAATTCAGTTGCATTGGCGTTATAAATGTTGCATTCACTAGCAAAGTGGGGCGTTCCAGAAGAAAGGTTCTGTTCATTTAGCACGATAAGTTACTGCCGGTTCCAAACTTAAGATTGGAAAAGTTAACAGCTAATGTTTAGTACACACTCTTCTGCCCTAAAAATTATCATCCTTAACTGTAAGCAAAAATTGGAAATTCTGTGAAGCTATCTATTAATTATTTCACAGACATTTATTATTAGCATGCATTCACCTCATGCACTCCTCTATAAAATTAAATACACTCTTACTGCTTTATTGGAATTAAGAGGGTAAAAAGCAGCCAGGTGCTGCTAATCAAATGCACTTGATAAATTAATCATCAGCAAGTGTGACGGCATCTATTAAAGCAGACAGAACAATTGGAAAAAGGCAAGAATGGCTCATTTGGAAGAGTTGGCAGGAGGAAGCCTCTTTTCTGTCCTCAAACTGGGGTCCCAGGACCCACAGGGGTCCACAAGCCATAGATTGGGGGTCCTCGAAAATGTATGCATGTGAACATCCAGGGTTGAGCTAATTAGCACGATGGACATATATTTAGGTCAGTCCACTTCATCAAGTAATGCAAAAGCTAAACCAACTAAAGTGAGAAAGAATAACAACAGCCACCTCGAGTTTGGCTTTTGGGAAAATATGCTACCGTCAAATGTGAGGTAAAGCTAGGCCCAAATTGGGTGATGCAACAGGACAATTCGATTCCTGGCACAGCAGCAAAAAAAGGATCAAGGTGCTGCAATGATCCAGTCAAAGTCCTGACCTCAACCCAGCTGAATGTCTGCAGCAGGAACATAAGAGAGATTTACATGAATGAATTCCTGCAAACTAATCCTAATGCATTTTAGATAGCATCTTTTCATTGTTTTTTGTTCTTGGTTGCCAGCTAAAGATTCATTTCTCTAGCTATCTTCAGCATAGCAACTGTGGACAGCCACCATACCCAACCAACAAAAAACACTGACTTATTAATAGCAACTTGGCATAATATTATTAATAGCTGTATTAAATATAATAACAGTGTATCCAGGAGACTTCTGTGTTAAAGAATAACACTGATTTTAAATAACTTAAATGGTAATGTACAGAACGGGGAGAAAAAAAAAACCTTCCAGAAACAGCTGCAATGCAGTTTTTTCAACAAGATTTTAATGTATGGTGTCCTTAAACCAAAAGAGCTGTAATCTGAGTTTTTTGTGGGCTAAACCTCCAGTACTGTCAAACTATCCTCCACTGGGAGATTAAATTAATACTTTACTAAACTGCTGTGCTCAATATACCACTGTGGTGGTAACTGTTCCAGTAAAAGTGAACCCTTTCAAATATATACTCAAGGCTTAAGCATTAGAGTCCAAGCGGCTGTTGTTGTGAAGGACTGCGATACAGAGCTAGTTAATGTTTACCCAGAAAATATGTAATTGCAGACTTCCCCCTAATAAACTGTTCCAGAATGCAGACCACAATCCTCCTCCTGTAACATTATTATTATCTACAGCCCTCGCGAACCACTATCCCTCTCCCTCACTTGCACAAATACGCACACTTACAGTACGTACAGTAGTACACATCTTCAAATATACAGCGTTGAAATATATTTTACATTGTGAGCGGCCAATGCACACAGAACCACACTTGAAAGAAAGAAGCAGAAGGAGCTAGTGTTTGCATATTTCAGAAAGTTGCATGATTTAACAAAGTGTAAAGTGTCAAACATTACACAATTCTTTTAAGTCATTCACTTTCTGCACTTTGAGTTTTGTTTCAGTGAAAGCTGCCCACTAACAAGTAACTGAAATCTAATCTGTAGCTAATTATACATGACTTAAGTATTCAGGCCATAGTAGTTATGCTCTTTGAACTCTACATGATGAAATGTGTTACAGCAGCAAAGGACAGACAGCAGTGCAAAATCTATTTCTTTGGATTCCTTTATAAAGATAGACACAAAGTAAAATACAACATATATCCTTCTAGTTCTTTTTTATAGTGTTATATATGCAACAATCACAGGAAGAACTTAGTGACTAATAAAGCTATTTGTTAGACTCCTACAGTCACAGGAGGGAAAACAGTAATTAGAGACGATGGCAGAGCCAAACGTATTGCAAGCATTTGCACTTGTGATACTGTTGCCTTTGAAATGGTCGATCAAGATGATGATAAAATGGCAATAAGAAGGAGTTAGTCTGCTATCAGTTTGAGATTGAACTGGGTCAAGTTGAAAATTATATGCAATCTTTAAAAACACAGAGACTGACTGTGATGAATCACCAAAAATAGCACATCTGTTGCCATCTACACACAAATAGACCCCAGGGTCTTATATTCAGATTTGAGTCACAGACCTTAAACAGACATTGAGAGATTCCTCCACAAATAGTGATGTTGCACCTGTTTGATGGTGATTTGAGTGCAAAATGACATTGCACTTGGTAACCCTGCTTTTATATAGAAATATAACCAGTTGGCAACCAGCTGAGTGGAGTCTCCTGTTGCAAAGAGACAGGATAGATGAGTTGCACTCATTACTGCAATCTAGCTCAGAATGATTGCAACATCTGTCTATATTTAGAAATTAGACAGCAATTATTTGCAAACCTTCCGATCCATCTGCCAGCAATGTCAGTCAGTCCAAGTCAGACTGTGGTTGTTTGGAGACAGGTTTCCTCCCACCGGGCAACCTGTGCAATCGCCTTGCAATTGAAAGTAGATGCCTTTTTGACTCTTTGGTGGGTTTTTGGTCCAAGCCACAGTAGGTAAGTGTGGTCACTTGATGATGGCTGACGTAGTTTGGGGTGTGTTGGAGTTTAATACCTTTTGTGTTTGTGCTGCCTCAAGAAAAATCTAACTGCGAAGCAGAGTAAACACACTTTTTCCTGTTTGTGTTCTTGTTTGTGTTCTAAGCAATATACATTTTGCAGATATATGGGCTTGTCACAGAGTCGGTGATATTCGTGAAATGCAGTCTTAGGGTTTCGTCTGGCAGTTGTGGAAGAATGTTAATATATAGGTCAGATAAAAAATAAAACTGTGTGTTTCCGGCCACGACTGTAATTTTTAGACCACAAAGTAACACAGAAGATCCCAGCTGAAGCTGAGGTTGACTGACGTCACTTACATTTAAGATTACTGTCGATACTCTGTCTTTAAAAGACTATTTGGAGTGGAATTATTTTATTTTTACATTCAAGTTGAGCTTTTTGTCATGTTGAACTGCAGCTGGCTCCTTCATTTTCCCATCCCAGACTTAAAGTTTCTGTTCTGGTTTCAATATAATAAGAATAGGCATCTGCCTCCAAGTCTGCTCAATTTAACATATAGAGACAAATTGCATTACCTCAGTCTGGGAACCACATAAACAACCAATGGCCGCCATATCATTAGTAGGACTTTCCATTGTAAAGTTACCCAGCTTTTGTTAATCATCAAAAGTATAAAAGCCTCCAAAACACCTATGATCAGAAAAATAGGAATGCTTCTTTCACTCACACAGTAAAATGCATCTAGAGAAAAAAAACCCTCTACTGCGCAGGCTGGTCACTTTACTTATAGACGATGTTAAAACACACACAAAAAGATGTGCACACACACTGTTTATAGAAATGTGAACAACAGTAAACACTCTTGGACTATTTCCTCAAAGCTTCATAGTGTTTTTGGAATTTGTACAAGCAAATTAAATAAAGTAATTGTGTTCAAATGACAGGAAGTTCAAATCTCCACACATGTGACCAGTGGCTACATGAAGTAAACATCCGTGGTAGACTGCGGTTCGTTTAGCGTTTCATATTGAGACACAATACTGGAAGGATGCCCTACATGTGATTTTTATTTGCTGCTTGATGACTCAGCGAGCACTTGGATCACATAAATTTCATCTTAATCCGTCAGATTGCTGTTGTTATACAGTATTTTATTCAGGAACAAACTGATCAGCTAACTATTATGGCTAACAGGGAGGAGAGACGGCAAACTGACTTGAACCTACCAAATGTGGTATTCCATCAATAATTCTTCCAAGATGTGTATGTCTGTGGTGGTTGTAGAGTTGTAGAGGCCTCAGTTTCATTATATTTAAATATGTGCTATGCAGTCTTGAAAGCTAAGGTATGTAATACCTATACAGTGGCTTCAGAAAGTATTGTTTACATGTGTTTTTATCACATTAATCTACACCCATTACCCTATAATGACAAATGAGAGAATTTTAGGATTTTTTAGTGAAAAAACTGAAACATCACATTTATGAGAAGTCTCTATACCTTGATTGAAATCCAGTAGTGACAAAAGTAGTCATTTAATTGACTGGACATGACTTAGAAAGACAAAGACCTCTCGATAAAAGGCCTCACAGCAGGTAATGGACACCAGAGGAAAAAAAACAGGCAATGAGGTCATGTAAACTGCTCCAGAGCTCAGTGACAGGATTGGGAAAAATCACTATAATGACCAGGAACCCAATTAACCAAAATGAGCTTGAGAAATCCTGTTGATGAGACTAAGTTCCAGAAAGTCAGTCACTGCAACCCTCAACCAATCTGGGCAGTTTTAAATGTTATGTCTGAAAGAACCCAGGGACTGCCTATTAACTGCCCATAGCATTATAACAGTGAAACATGGTGGTGGCAGCATCATGCTGTGAGGGGGTTTTTCAGCAGCAGGAACTGGGAAACTGGTGAGGGCTGAAGGGAAACTGAATGGAGCAAAGTAAAGAGATGTCTTCAATGAACAACTGTTTCACAGTGCTCAGGACCTCAGACTGGGTCAGACTGAATGATGACTCTAAGCACACAGCGAAGCCAACACAGAAGTGGACTAGGGACAACTCTGTGAGTGCCTTAGTATGGCCCAGCCAGAGCCCTGACTTCTAGAGAGATCTCTGTCTGCAAGAGACAAGGCAATGCCCATGATCTTCAGGCATTCAATAAAGAAAGAAACTCATATATTTCTGTCATGGAAATCACCCTTTACCCCCATTCAGAAACCACTTTCTGCAAAAACAGTTCCCAGTGCCATCCACAAATCCAGAGTAAAGCTCTACCTGCAAAAAAGAAGCTATATATGAACATGATCCAGAAATGCTGCCATCTTCTCTGGGTCTTCAAGTCTCATTTAAAGCAGACGGAGGCAAAGTGGAAAACTGTTCTGTGGTCAGAAAAATCAATGTTTGAAATTCTTTATTGGAAAATACTGGCACCATATCCTCTGGACTGAAGAAAATAGGGCCCATCCAGCTTATCAGTCCTCAATTAAATGCTTGCATCTCTGATGATGCAGGGGCTCATTAGTATCTTTGAATAGAATAGAATAGAATAGAATAGAATAGCCCTTTATTGTCACTGTACATGTACATTGTACAGTTTGCATCTCTGTCAAGGCACCATCAGTGCTGAAAAGTATAAACAGGTTTAGGTCTTGGGTGTTTAGGTTTTAGATAACATATGCTCCCATCCACACGATGTGTTTTCTCAGGAAAGGGCATGCATATTTTAGACACATGCTGAAACTATTCCCACAGTATGGCTTCAAAGTAGAAGAGGGAACATGCAGCAATTGAAAACATTTGGAGCATCATGAAACAGAAAATACAACAAAGAAGACCCAAGACTGTTGAGACGCTAGGATCTTATAGCAGATTAAAAAGATGTGCTATATCCTGCTCCCAAAAGGTGTTCTCTTCCATTCCCAGGCCTTTAGTGGCTGTTGTTAAAAGAAGAAAAACATTTTAAGATGTTTTCTATTTTCTGTTGTGAATAAAATATGGGTTTATGAGATCTGTAAGTCATTGCATTTTGCTTTTATTTACATTTGACACAATCACCTTATTTTTAATTTTAATTTTTTGGGGAATTTGGTTTATAGAAAAAGTTATTCTTGACCATGAATTCTTTTGTTAATAACAACTTTAACTCATCCAAAGTAAATTCTAAATTCTAGTTGTAAACTAGCCAACAGTATAATCAATTATCTAAACCACCTTTATAAATGTTAAGCCAAATGTGGCCACACCTGAGAGATCAAATGTGAAAATCTTAATCAGTGGTACAATTTCATCCAAAAGGAATCACAGCCAAAACTACAAATGTACAATAATAAACTAGAAGAATTAATTCAAAGCAGCAAAAGACATAATACAAGGAGACGGTCAAATATGAGGCAATAAGGCAGAACAGGTGAGGATAACAATAAAATACAACAACCACATGGCTTCTGATGCCAAAGTCAAATACAGAGAAGGGAGGTGGGGTCTGTGAGGAGCAGTGTTTTTCCTCCTCTCTCCCTGTGGGAAAAACGGGGCTCGGGACATGCTGGCATCCCACTAAACATTGAAAAGGGGCGGGTGGTAGTGGAGTTGGTAGTGGGGTGCATTTTCTTTCTTTCCCCCGCCTTTCCTTTAACTCCACACTGCCTCACTGCCCTCAAGTCCACCCCTTCCTTGAGCCAGGAGGTGCTTGTGAAGTGTGTGTGTGTGTGGAAAGTGTTGGGAGGGGGCTTTTATTGAAACCGAACAGAGTGGAACCTCTCGCATTGTCTTTCCTCCTGCACCCCACCCCCTCGCTGCCTCACTCGCTGTCTCCCTCCTTCTTTCTCCACGGACAAAGAATGCCCTGAATGCCTGGCGTCTCCTGCAGTGTCAGATAACTAAAGGATAGGTGGAGTGGTGCAAGGGCCATGGAATGAAGAAGGAGAGGAAGAAGAACAAGTTGGATCAGAAGAATAGTTCACTCGATTATTTGTTAATCTTATATTTCTAAATAATCTTTCTATTCTTCATATGTTACCAAGTCCTCATAGCTAAATGATGAAATTCATCACTGTACAATAAACAAATCAAGGTAGCTATACCACCTGCTCAGACAACCAAACTAGTTTACCTTAGTTTGGTCAAACATGGCTAGAGACGGGTTAGCAACCCCTGAAAATGAGTTTTTCCTCAGTGGCAAGTGATTACTTGGAATGGCTGACTGTCACTCTGTGAAGCTGTTTGCAAAGAGGATACTTCATCAAAAAGTTCCTTGTGATTGCTTTGGTCACAAGAAAATGGGTGTGGTCATCTTTGGTTTGCATGGAAGACACAGACTTATCTACAAACACTTACTAACTGACCATCAAGCGAAAGTGAAATTTAAAAAGTGCAACACAAACAATAAATTTATGCACCCTATACCGCTTAGCAACCAATTTCCCCAACCTCAAGCAACCACTCAAATCTAGCTGGAGAATACAAGTTTATTCCTAACAACCAGTGGTTATCAAGGCATCACTGAATGGTTTCTAGCCCCGCATGACTGGAGCTTTAACGGTGTCCTGGAATCATTCGCAACTATTCAGGGAATATTCATTTTTCCATAATGATGGATGATTGCCAGGCAGTTGCTAACCAGTCTCTAGGCTTGTGTGACTAGCACCTTAATTATAGTTGGGGGAAAGATGAGCATCCTGGTGGAAAAATATCACAAGCTTGACTGACATGACACGTGAAAAGAGTAGGTAAGACTGTCAGACATATCTTATTCAACAGAATCCCTCAAATAGTAAGGCGTGAATAAATGATCAAAGAAGCATTCAGCAGAAATTGAAATCTGACCAACATGTCAAATTGCCTTGCAGTTTTATGTGTGTTTTGCCACATCGTGAAATGGTTTAATGCATACTTCTCTTAAAAATCCCTCCATTTTTTAATTAACCAGTCTGGGCTTTTGAGAATACCAACAGCAGTATATTATATTGGTGCTTCAGTGTAAATAACAACACCTGACAGGAATCTTTCATATAGTGTTGATGTTGTCAAAGCTGCAGCTGATATTTCAAGGATACACACAAGGTATTGCTTTGGCATTGGTGCCGTGACACAAAACTATCAAGAAATGTCACTTGTGCACATGCAGGGTTAATGTTTGGGGTCAAAAAACACATATTAGGCTTTTCCTAAACTTAAACCTGTGTGTTTTAGTTAGTAAAAATAACCAAACAGCAACAGAATGGAAAAGTAAAAGGAAAGAGAAAATAAAACTAATCAGCTAATGAAAGAAAAGTGAAACAAAAGCTTCCAAATATGATTCTAACTGCAGTTGTTTTAGTCAGCATGCTTACAGTAACTACACATTCCAGTCCAACTAATTAGGCACAATGCTTTCCAGGCTTGCCATTTTAGCTGAGCTTATCAACATGGCAACGTGATCATCAACTCAAAGTTATGAGCTACTGTTTATATTCTAAAAACCTAAAGTCATTAGGAGTCACCATCTTAGCACCATTAATGCTGTACCAAGTTTTCTTTTTCAGTTTTTCCTTAAACCAAGCTCCCCTTTATTTTGATATTTTTAAGAATTGACTTGCTGATCTTGCAAGAAAAACTCAGGCAATTACCAAATCAAATTCTGGGGTCCTCATATTCTCATTGATGGACTTTGGAGACCATCTGTATATCATCCAGTATTTTTCCCATAGAGTGTTGGACCCACAAGATAGATCAGCAGGGCCTGAAGTCATGAGGCTAGTATAGTCTAGACAAGTGGCAGAACCCTGACATACTGAAGGACAAAGTATTAGGCTTGGTTTGGGTCACACATTTATGCACAGATGGTCCTTGCGATCCTCTGCCAACATGAAACAACATTTATGTCACATCATCATTCAGATCAGATGCTTTCTAAAAGCTTCCCAGTAAGTCTTTCTTTCTGAATAAAATAATCCTTGCCATTTCACTGGCAACAACAACTTGGCAATGTGTGTCCCTCATGGTGATGACATATTTTTTTTTGAAAGAGCTGAACTGGACTAATCCTCTTTTGCTTTGATTGATTGTGGGAGTAGATACTTGTAATCCTTAATTTCTTGCACCAAAATGAAATCCAATAACTCATTGGGTTCTCTGTCGTTTCCCCCACTGAACAGCTCCGAATTGTTTACTGGCAATGCTTAAGCGCATATTTCACTTGTCATTTATAACATTTGCCAAAGTACACTTGTGAAACTAGAAGTGCGGTTTTAAAATTATGTCCTGTGAGGTTTGACATTCACGTCTAGAAACACTCACATACTCTTTTTCACATGCACACACCCACTTAGACACTCTGCAGCCCTATCATATAGTGAATGTAATGGGTGACTGTACTAATTGCTGCAGCACTCCAAAGCAACAATAACAACATGGCCTCACAACCACATGAAATCATCTTATTCCACAACCAGCGTGTGCAGAAAATGCCATCCATCAAGCTGTCAAACTAACCTCATGCACTTTTCTAAAGGTGGAAGGAGAAATTCTCCGTCGCACACTGAATTATGGCTTAACCTTCACAAGACAGGCTGCAGTTAGGAAGACACAAAGTCAAGCTTGACTTGAATAATTAATTTTGATTCAGTGTATTTGGAGCAGAGGATGGGAGGGTCTTATGATAACTAGAATTGGTCCAAATGTGCTTTTAGCACCAGAAGAGTCCAGTGATTTTATGTTCAGATTATTTTAGATTATTAGTAATGATTGTACATACCAGACCAGTAAGAAAAAAATAAGAAAAAATAGGATTTGGATTTGGATAATTGTAATAAGAACTACAGCACCAGTGCCCCATGGATAAGTGCTGCATTCGTGCATATTAATGGGGTGGATTAAACATGGGAACACCTCAACTACACAATAGTAAACATAGATCAGCAAAAACTTTTCATTTATTGCAGAGCTATTGTATTACATTAGGAGCACATTTTACAGGTGTACCGAATAAATAGGCAGATAAGTGTATGATTAAAAATTATACTTATTTATAATAACAGTATTTTTATCATAATCAACAGAAAGAAAACTTTTTAAACGTGTCAGAAAGTTCCCAGGATTTTTTTTGTCTTCAGTAGAAACTGTTTTTGAAAACTATTCATTAAAGCTGAATGGGTGTTGATGATGACACAGTTCTGGCCAAATCCTAAAACCAGTCAAGGACCACCAGGTGGCGTTGTGCAGACTCCATTGCTTTGGTGCCATTTGGCAGGATACCACCAACAGTGGCTTACCAGCAGAGACAGGAAGAAAGTTTGGCTTAGTGTTGATCGCTTGCGAGATACATAGCTGCTTTTGCAAATGGCCCATTCCACAGAGGAAAACTACAGTAACTATGCTGTAGCATTAAGCTTTTTTTATAAGTCAATCCGAATTTCTTTCATCTGTTGATCAAAACCATGGTTGGCTTGTGATACGAAGAGTCTGTGTAAAAAGAGTCGGGTTGGATTCAAGGGGTCCTGTGGATAAGGTTGGACTTTTCTGCAAAGGCATTATCTATCTGTAGCTAAAAGTGGGAGTAGCATTTAAAGAAAAATTATAAATAAAACAAAGTGTCTTTTAAAAATTACCTTGTTGTTGTTGCAGTGCAAAAACAACAATGTTTATGAAAAGCACGGTTTTTTTTTGGGGGGGGGGTTCACGATTAGTAAAGGGAAACTTTGTGAGTTACACGACGACAGCCGTATGGATGCAGCAGACACACAGTGTTTGTATTGAGAAATAATCAGGCTGCACTTTTTCTGTTTTTCCTGACATGAGATATGATCTGCAGGATGGAGAGGGAAATCAGAGGGAATGGTTGAGAGCCAGAAATTAAATGTGCATGAGTGTGTGTGTGTGTGTGTGTGTGTGTGTGTACACACAAACACTATCACATTTTACAATGCTTTGTCCCATTCCCCCCTCCACCAGACTGGACTCTTAAAAAAGGCCTGAAAATCAGAGAGTATAACCTCAGGTCATGTGCCTCACTGTCGGCCTATCGAATACACAGTAGTTAAATCAAATGACTAGAAAGTGCACTTTGAACTCAGCCCCTGGCTGAGGTCTCATTCAAGCAGAAATGTAAAAGTTCCTGTCCTTGGTGGGGCCCCCTGTTCAGAGGTGTCCCCATAAAAGACTTATAGCTGGTTACAGCGGCTTGGAAAGAAGCCCATAGATGGCCCAACAAGCCTCGACCAGCATTATTTCCTACCGGTCTCTTTGTCTGGTGAAGCCTTTTTTTGGCAGGGTTCCTATTGCAGCGCTCGACTTCCCATTGAGAAAACAAGGCCCCCCCGCCACACCCCACCCGCCCCCAAACCACCCCTCCACCCACCTCCCGTGCATGGCACTTGCTATTCCACTTTGAGCTGCAAAAACCTGCATTTCAGCCCTTCTATTTTTTTAAACAAATTTCTTAAAGCTTAATATTCATGTGATATTTTTCTTTATTTTTAAGTATTACAAAAACCTTGGTGCATACAAAATACATATTTAGCACTTATGCTTTCCTCCTCCCCTTCAGAATTGCCCGTGTAAAATGAAATAGCACCTCCCGGTTATTGTTTTCACTGCTTTTTTATGAATGGCCCATGCAATCAAAGTTCACTATTGTTTTATTGTGGAGGTAATTTATCAGTGTTCCAAGAGTTAATGGTTTCCTTGCCTGTCTCAACAGCTTGTAAAGACCTGAAGCTCTTAATTAAGTTTGAGCACAATTTATACTCAACTGATAATATAGAGTTACCCTCTATTACCATACAAATTACCTTAAAAAAAAGTTCTGTAAACAATTACAGCCACTTAACTTTATTCATCCCTTATGAACATTTTTGAGCAGAAATGACTCTTGGATGGTGCGCTGAGTCATTTAAAGTAAATGATCCGCGGGTTTAAAACAGGCTGGCATGGTTTGGCATGTCAGTCACAGTCCACAAGCAGAGCACAGTAGCACCTTTCCATGTTGCTCAGCTGCCTGTCAGCAGCTACATTAAGCCATTACACAAGTGTGGAAACCGCCCTCGTGGTTGGCCCACACCGGCACACATCCGCTCAGGGATACATGCCATAATTATCCCCCCACTTCATACTCATCTCCCCTGGCAACTGCAATCATACAGACCAAATAGCTTGGACTAATTCATTACTTTGGTGGAGGGAAGTTGGCTGCCTGTAATGACACCAATTGCCCTGACCTAAACGCTGTAATAGGACCTTTCGGTACACTGGCGAGGAAATGGCTGCAATTGAGGCTCTTCCACTTCCTAGCAACCAAAGCTTGGGCCTACAATTTGAAGGGGGAAATGCTTCGCATTACCTGTGCCCCGCAGCTTGAAATGCAACCTAATGAAGGCGAAATTGTACGAATTAAGCAGACTTCAGGGGGAGGCAACAAACGGAAAAGTGGAAGCATGTGTGTCAAATGGGTTTTGTAGTTAATGCAGTGGCTGTCTAACAGCGAGATTAGAGCCAACCGGAATTTGCCTGGTCGCGTAATCAGGAAAGACCAGAGGGGAAACAAACACAAGCAGTCTGTTTGGTCCCCACTGAACACAGAGGTAGGAGGAGGAGGACAAGAAAGGTAATGGAGGTAGTACAGAGGAGGGAGGGAGGTTCTCACTGCAGTTCCAAAGAGTAGAGTCCAATACTTTACAGCAAACTGCAATGGTTAGTGTTTCGCAAGAGTGACCTGGGTGAAATATTATTAGCAAATACTTTTTATGATGTGTTATACTGCTTGGGTGCCAGATGGAGAGGCTGCACAATACTGGACAAAGCAAGGGGGGAAAGAACATTCAAACAAGCAAGACAAAGTGGATCTTTCTCAAACTCTCAAGATACAACACACTATCAAAAGCAAAGCTCAGAAGAAGAGACTGGAAAACCAGCTAAAATCACCAATGTTGTTAATACAAAATCAGACGTGCTTTTTAATAATGATCTGCGTGTTTTGTGCGGTTGCTTACACGTAATTACAGGAAATTCTTTGGATTCAGCTGCTGATTTTGGGACCTAACCCAAAAAAAGCTAATGTAATAATGAAATTATAGTATCTTTTGAGCTGTAATTCAAACGCAGCTTAGATTAGGTAATAGAACCTACAAAAGCAGATATTTCAAAGCAGATACAGCTCTGTAAACAAATTCAGAACAGCACTGGTATAATCAAAATGCACAGCCAGAGCACTGAAAAGAAAACTGAGCTGTATGCACACTGACATGCTATCCCCACACAGCATTACCTCAGCAAACACCACAAAACACAGGTTGGCCCGGTTTTAATGCTGGATCACATCTCGACTCTCCTATTGGTTGGCTCTTAATAAAAGCAGTGCTCTTTCTACAGGCTCATCTGTTGGAAAGCCTACCTGTGGGATGAGGTAGGGATCCAGGCATCTGATTGGTCAGGAGATAACATTATCTGGCTGATCTTCAGTCAGGCAGGATGAGGCCAAGCACTGATGGAGCCAAAAGAACATTCCCAAGGTGGATTGGTGAGCAGATGGAAACCAGGAGAGTTCATCCTCTTGTCACAGTCCAGGTGAAGGCCTAGGTGAACTTCCTCACCTTTGTAAACATACAATATTTGCATGTCTTCTGTTAAACAGTAACAAAAGTTTGTATTGGTTTGTTTGTTGTTGTACACGACTGAGCGCAACTTTCTTAAACGTCTTGCAGTACCGCAGGTGCAGTCATTCTTCAAGCTGTCTCTGAGATCTTGAAAGCTGGAAATAACTGGAAGGATTAACTATCTGGAGTCAATTTCTTTTCCATTTTGAAATCATCAACAGGTGAAACTGTTACAGGCTTAAAGACATCACTGGGAAAACAAAGAATCCCAATGAGGTTGGCTGTTGATAGATGAAAACCACTACTCCCAGTGAAATAACCTTGTGAAGCAATTTCAGGTTAATGTCCTTCATCACTAATCTCCACAGAAAACAAGTGGTCTTTCAGTCACTTTACAAACTGATTGTAGAATAAAATGTTTACATTTGTAGTTCTTCCTGTTTTCAAATACTCATGATGCTGTTTTTGATCTATGTAAACCAATGAAGCGTCACTTTTTGAAGAAGAAGCTATTCGATTTGGTAAGGGCCTGACTGTGCTGTGTTTTGGACGAATTGATCAGGGAGTAGAGAAGTTCGAGTAATGCATATAAATACAAAATATTAACCAAAACAAGAAAAGTTTGAACCTTTTTAGATGATAGGTTTGACTTTTCATATTTCTCAAATGAAAGAAAACGATTTCATTCAAATCCTGGTTTAAAAAATTATAATAATAACTGGACTTGTAGTGGTGGTCTTCATGCTGCCAATGGCCTACTTAATAAAACAGCTGGGGTCATTAGTGGGTCAAACAATGCTGCAAAATTTAGTTCCAAAGTTTAAAACATTTCAGAAGGCATATGCTTTGAATTTGAGATTTCATATTTTAGTCTTACTGGCTTTTACAGGATTTTTTTTTCTTCATTATTTCTTTATAGGACACACATAATTCTCATTATTCTCATGCAACGTACCGTGAAGCCAAACTGTACATACACATTCACCTGTGCAATCAGAAGTACTTCTACATTCTGTTGGGTCAACTCAGTGTGGTAGGTTTACCAAGGGGAAAATAAAAGACTTTTTGCAGCATTTGAAAAAATAAAAACATGAAGCTCCTTTTTTGTATTTCCCATCTGCAGGCTGAGTGTTTAGAGCCACTACGAAGTGGGCCAGAGCAGCAGAGGAGCCCACCATCAGTCACTTTTGGCTGCTTCAAGTCACATCACATAAACAATGGCATTTCATGGGTAGAGACTCGTCTTCCTTCCTGCCTGGCTTCCTGTCGATCGTTCTGCCTGACTGGGCAAACTCAATGTGTCTTGCCCCCCCTTGTCTTCCTCCTCCTTCACGCCACCGTCCCAGTCACCCAGTCCTATACCAGCAGACCTCCCTCCCTTCCTTTCTCCTGAATCAGACTGTAAAGTTGATCAAAATAGACGAAGGGAAGTCAAAATGGGGGAAAAGAAGGAAAGATACATTACCAAAACACTACAAGAGGCTTATGTGGAAGTGGAAAATAACATGTCAACAAGCAGGCTCTATTGACATGCAGATAGTAGGCTGAATGCACTGTTTGACACCTACAGTGCAGTAAACTTTTAACCCCGCCCACGACCTCTAGCTCCTTTCTCATGCAAGCCCTTCAGACCAGATTGATGATAGCGGTGCACTTCCTCTGCAGGGAGCGCGACCTTTGCCTGAATAATAGCTGACCATTGATTAGCCGGTCTCATTAACATCCAAGTCCAGTTGTCAACTGTGCTTCCCGTCTGGAAAATAGTGAACTGCTAAATAACGTCTTGATGCATTCTCGATCATCCAGGAAAATAAATCTCCAAAAGTTGATTCTGTTCATCTGGACGTAGCGTTTTCTGGGAGAAACGTTTCGTCACTCATCCAAGTGACTTCTTCAGTCTCAGACTGTAAAGACCAGCCAGATGAACAGAATCAACTTTTGGAGAACTGCTAAATAAGTTAAACTAACATGAAATAAGTACTTATATATAAATCATGATCCTTGAGAAAAAACAAACAAATTCTGAATTTAGCATGTGATCATAGCTCCAAAAACAAGTTATGTTTTATTATATTCTTTACATTTTAATTTTACTCTGTATTTCTGTTGTTGATTAAGGATTACAAACCGCAAAAGTACCAAACCAGAAAAAATCATGGGGGTCTTTTAAGATACATTCATCTGAACTTACTCCTAATATCTTCTGGAAAAACACTAACAGAAGCAAATCATTCTGTCAGCATAATATTGATATTTATAATCACAGGTGTCAAGGCAAAATTGGCTTTCATTTCATGACTTCTGCGATGTTACTCACTTTTAGGACCTGTAAAGTCTTATAGCTTTGGTAAGGTGTACTTCCTGAGGATGCAAGATAACTTATCTGGTTTATAGACCTATTTGGGTCAATACCAGGTCAACATGTCTAGTACAGAGTCAGAGAAAAGCAGAAACCTTTAGCATTCGAGCTCAATTTCATCTAGTCAGGAAGATTTACTTGCCACTTTAACTGCAACATAACAACTTTGTTATCTGCAGCTTGGATCGTAGATTGCAGACGGAGTCATAAAGTCCAGAGAATAACTGAGAGCAGCATGACAGACATCATCAACCAGCACGTCCACAGATCGGAGGAAAGCGTGATGAAGAGCCCTTGTAGAAGACCGTTTTTTGTGTCTCTGTTTAGTGTTCAGCTCTTGAATGTCTACTTGTGGGTCAAGTTCAGTCCTGCACAATATTTTGGGGAAATAAAATGTTCTTTCTGCATCTTTTTTTCTGATTTTCATTTTCCCTACAGCAATACAGCTCAGTGTCCAAGAGTTATATAAAATAACTAAAAATAACAAAATAACTTCAAACCAGCATTTTTTTATTGTCAGCTATCATTTCAGAGTTATTTCTTTATATTCCTTTATAATATTTATCCTTTGTCTTAAGGTTATGGAAAGCATTTTATTGCATCTGATGCCAGGTTAATATGAATCTGACTTTTGTATTCCTTAATATCTGTTGTATGTCAACTCAAATTAACTACTGTCCGGGAATGCATATGTCAGACTCATATTAACCTGGCATCAGATGCAACAAAAATATTTCCTTAACATAAAAGTGATCCCATAAAGAGAAAAGTGAGGGGAAAAAACATAAAGAGGAGACATAGAAGCATTTCTTTTCTTTTTTTAACTGCAGGCATCCAGCCTTCCTTTAGTGTGAGCTCGTTTAAAGTTGCACCTGTATAGCACGGTGGGGGTACGTCTGGAGGCTTGATGTGGGCGCAGTATTTTCTCGACCCCCTCGGGAAGGGAAAGAATTAGAGGGAGCCTTTGTTGTCTACACTAGCTACACCTCATATACCTATATATATATTTTTAAAGACACAAATACAAGCGAGCTGTCTGACTCGGGCCCCTGACTCCCCTCAAAAATCAACCTTGGCTGAACATCTCTGATATTCCTGTAAAAGCAAATTGAGCATTTGATTGTGCCTAAACTTGAACGTGGTTGTGAGCGTTGTGCTGTCGTAATGATGAGGCACTTCCAGACAGCTGGTTTCACTTTTTCGTTCACTCTCTTCCTCTCTCGCTTTCCCTTTATTTGACCAAAGTGTTCTTCTTTTGATTTATCCTGAGTGATGGTGCGAGATTCGCAGGGCAACTGAAGTTTCCTTTCAACTTCTCACACAGCCTCCACAGCTGGCCATCTCCTGAGCAGGACCCTGGAAAAGATGCAGGTGAAGAAGAAAGAGCACTATAGGCCCCTGCGGAACAAGCTTTCCATCTGCTTTTCACTGATTCCCAAGGGAACAAAAAGTATAAGTAGGGCTTAGGATTATTATAAATCCAAGATTTTAAAGACATTTGTGGAACTCAATCCTTGTGACATCAATCACTGGTTTGTTGAGTACAATTTTCATGTTTTTTGGAGTCAGCAGTGCCAATATTTCAAGGTCGTCTTTAGAATGTATGAGTGCATCACACAGAAGCGGCTACCTGTGTAATTAGCTGCTGATGCACAGTCTTCTTGGACAGTCGATCATACAACAATCCATAAAATTTGTCAGACTTGTGTATTAAAACTGCTACACCAAAAATATTGTTAATAAGTCCAGTTCAGTGGCATTAATTAGCCTCAGAGGTGATGCCCGGAAGGTAGCTAGCAACTTTTGCAGCACACAAAGTGACCTGGTCGCTAATAACGATAGCTTAAAGCCTCAGTACAACTGATGATATCTATAGAAACCAAAATAATTTCTGGTAACAGGATGTAAACATGTTATTTCCACTGCTACACTGAGCATTTTAACATGGATGCAACTTCCATTGGTGAATGAAATTCTAGTACTTTAGTAGTCTTACACTTAGCACTAACTAGCTGATGCCTTGCTCTGTGCATTGTACATGCACACTTGCAGCTTACCATCCAACTTTGCTAATGTTAGCTAATAACTTGTTTCTTCACTTATGGCCCCAGAAAATAAATATGATGCTTGATGTTGAGGCTTCATAATGAGGAGTCACGGTTAGCATCACAGTAGCTAGGTCCATTCAAGGAAATTCAATTTCTGGCACTTGGCTTTGGTTACATTTTCAGCCATCTGCTTCCATATCATTACAATTTGTACGTGAATCCTGCGATCTGATAGCTTATCAAGTAGTGCCAAATTTGGCTAAAGTCTGTCTTGGTTAGAAAAAAGCAATGTTATTACCTGTGAGAATGGTTTTGCTAGGTGTCTTTGTCTGTTTTGTTTTTGATCCATGAACTGTAAATGTTAGAAACCAGAAATCAGTTTTCATACATCTATGATAAAAGAAAGATACCACAACACATCTGCATAACACAGTCTTCCAAAAATATGCTGTGCTTTTCTAGCTGATAGTGCAGGCCACAACATGACATATGGCAAATAGGGAAATTATAATGAGTCCTAAAATACTCTGGAAAGAAAAGTTTAGTATGAAATGTTAAAACTGCCTTTTTTTATCGGGCCAAACTTTCCCGAGGCCCTGCGCTGCCAGGACAGCCAACTGAAACATATTATCTGCTGCTGATTTACTCCCCTAAAACCTGGAAAGACCAGACCGGCCTGCACAGTAGTCTACAACAACAATTTTGAGTTGCAAGGAAAATTACTTTGGAAATTTGGGTCCAATAAGAGAGTTTGGAACCCACTGAGGCGTTTTATCTGTTCCACAGGATGGTGTGCAGTACTGCATATCTGCATACTGTGGTTCTGAATATATAATGGTCAACATCCTGTCTTGCTTTGCTACACTGAAACTGCTTTGTGTAGAAAATAGCCAACTTCGCCCCTCCGCAACTTAACACTTGCACATACAACAATCTGGCTGGGCAGTGAGGTGGAAAAGAATTTCTCCTGGTGGTACAACAGCATTTCTGTATATTCCCACAGAGCCTGAATATGTTCTGCTAGGTGCCAATCATGCAATAGTTAACCATTTCAGAGTCTTGCAAGGATTGTGACTGACAGGTCTGCTTCTCTGAAGGGGTGTGGTCTCGGAGAGTCAAGCTGGGTTGTATTATGGAGAGACATACTTAATAAGATCTACAGCAGAGAAAGTGGCAGGCCTGCAGGTCCAATTTCCCCTTTGGCATAATAGTGCCATTGAAACACACGGAGATAGAATCACACCTCTTGCTGGGTTTGAAATTGAAATGTTAAAGACTGGACAGAATGGGAGTTGAAATTATTGATGTCTACTGGTTTTTTAATAGATACAAGGATTCAAGCTGTAAGATAGAATCAGATAAATCAAAATTTTGTTTATCAGTGTGGAAACTTTGTGCTTTTGTCATGTTTGTTGACCCTTTTTTTTCTCACCTGCACTTATTTGTTGCTTGAAAGCAACCCTCACCACTCTACATGAACACCCCCCACATTCACAGAGATCTGGAAAAAGAAATTGCGTTGATGAAAGTGGGAGCTTCAGTGGTCCAGCTCTGTAAATCCTTGACACATTTCTAGAACCCAGTGCTTTATCCTAAGCTTAAAATCAACAACAGATAAGCCATTTCTGTGTGATTCCTCTTTGATCTAGAGGCCCTTTTCCCCCACCCCTTCAAGGAGGGGAGGGTTTGTCAGCTTCCTGTTAAGACCCCCAACCCCCACTCTGGATTTGGGGTTTGGAGACCCTGGAGGCAGATGAGGGAGGAGTGCAGGACCCCTGCCAAACAGATGCCCTCAATCTTTCCATTGGGCTTGATTCGATCACTGTAATAGGCTGACTGTAAACAGTCAGTAATGCAATTATTTGAAGTATTTCAAAGGAACTTAATGCAAATATTCTATCATCTATTTTGATGAGCAACTATTGATTTAAACAGTGGGGTGGGAATCTGTTCTGCTGTGATTGCACCTCTAGAAAGGTTAGATGCAGCACTACTGTCTGTCACATATCACTTTTTAAGGGTTTGAATATGCTGTTCATAAAAACAAGGGGAGGGATTTGAGTCATTTTAGTTCAATATCAAGTTTTCTGCACATATTGCACACCTTAGAATTTCAGCTTTGAGATAAATGGTTCAGTTGTAAAGTATTTTTTTGCAAGAGACAGGGAGGACAGGGTAGAAGAGAGAGGAACGTGAGGTCAGCTCCTTTATAGAGGTAATCAGAGTTGTCTTCCTGTCTATTCTTCTTCTATTCACAGCCTGGCTTTGGTTCACAAAATGAAACTGGACACCGAGGTTTTTGTTATGGGTTTACAGCTCAAGAGCACAAGAAACAAACAAGCCAGCAGAGAGAGAGAGAAAAGGGCCGCTTTTTACCTGAAGTTGTGGCATGACTATAAAACTGCCACTAAAATTAGAAAAGGAGTTTACAAAAAAAACACAAGTTGATTTTTTTTTCTCAGATTTGTTCCTTTAAAAAAATATAATAACCAAGTGGTTTAGGCTTGTGTTGAAACGAATTAAACTAGTTTGTGAGGTTAAACAATTGAAGAGCACAACCACAGTGGAAAAAGAGCCAGCGTTGTGGGTACATGTTGTGTCTCATATTGGGAAACTACCTAAATTGTACCCAGGGGGTTGAGGGGTGGGAGGGATTTGTAGTGTTTGATAAGGTTTCCACACTTTTAAATAATGTCATTGAAATATCAAAAAAAAAAAAAAAATTAAAGCAAAGGAAACAGCCTGACAAAACTCCGGGCTCTATGAGTGTAAACCCATCAGCACCTGTTTATTTCCTAAATTTCCCTAAGACCTGCTCAAACAATCGTTTCAAACATCAAAATGATGTGTCTGCATCAAATATTTATAATATACTATTAGTGGATGTTGTTGCAGATGTAAAGCAAATATGAGAGAACAGTCTTTGCTCATTACCTATCCTTCTTGAACTTGAGCGCAGGGGGAGCTGGACAGTCCCAGGAGGAAGAGGCTGTCTGTTAATCCCTGTGTTTTAACACTCACTTTTATTTGCTGTGTCAGAGTGTAAACCACTGGTTACTGCTTGCTTTAGTAGATTTTCATCTTCTTCAGACTAGAACTGGATATTTCTAAGAAACGGGATCAAAACCTGCCTGATCCCAAGTTCCACAAAGATCAAAACATCTCAGCAAGCTCACCTGTTGGTCGACCACACAGCAGCCTCAAAGGTCCACTGATAGTGTAGGAGATTAAAGCCTATCTCTGGAGTGGTTCATAAGGGTGGGAGGGGGGGGGGGGGGGGGGTCATTGGGAAAGGAAGGAGGAAGAGGCTTTTTAAGGGTCAAAGGGTGAACATCCGGCAACTGGGAGGTTAACCATCGTATTGCTGATGGAATGGAAGCTTTAGGGGGGAGGGGGGAGGGACAAGGGGGCTGCAACTTCCACTCAGTGACTGGTTGACTGATGAAAAAAAAAATGAAAGTCCCTCATGACCCCCACCCTATTGCCCCCCAGCCGAGTAGAGCCGGACGGGACTAAAGCCCCCCATTGTTGTGCCCTCATACAGGATCACCAAGGTCCTGGCAGTATGAGAGGCATGGGGGGTTGGGTAAAGGATGGGGCTGTGGGAGGGGATGAATGGTGTGTGTGTGTGGGGTGTGGGGGTTGTCCCGCCAGCTCAAATACAATCGTGTGATAGGACTTGGCCCTATCTAATCAAGGGCAGAAGGTCACTTCCGAACAACTGGGCAATAAAAGATTATTTCCAGCCACATAACAGAGGAGCCGTTGAGGGGAGGGGGGGGGACAGAGGGGGGGAAGAGAGGCTGTCTGTGACGAGAGGAAGTGAATTGAAAAAAGCCAGCAGACGGGAACCATCTGTCTGGATGCAGTCTAATCTTGAAAAAAAGGGAGAGAAAGAAGGGGGGAGGGAAGGGTGGATAAAGAAAGAGCAAGCTTCCTCTTCTTCCTTGCAGAAAACTACGCACAAATCTATTTATCTTTCAAACTATGTACTTGATGTTCATGTGTGATGTTTTTTGTTGGCCTTCTTTTGAGCTATCAAAGGGGAAAAACAGAACAAACGTGCTTGTAGGGGGCCTGGAATGCAACACACAAGATTGTCCCCTGGGGCTGTAAAAAGAGAAACAAGGGTGTGATCTTTTATTTGTGGAGGTGATTTTTATGTAAGGCAGGTTCTGATCTTCATCATTCTTGTCTGTTGCTGTCATTTTCACATATCCCTGGCTATAAACTACAGTCTTTTGATTATCTCTTGAATCGCTGTGAGCACATTCGGGGATCAGATCTAATGACTGTTGACAACTGCTGTTTCTAACAACAGTCTCCAATAAGAGCAACAGCGAGACAAACACCCTGCTGATTTAATTAGTGAGCGGAATACAAAATCACAAGTGAGTCTATTGGGGCCTGTGAGAACTGGCAAAGGCTTTTGCGCTAACTTTGCAAACACTTGGAATACTGATGAGTCAATAGGAACCATTGATCAAGAGCAAGTCTGTAGCAAAAATTATGCCAACCATTAATTTCAAAAGGAGCTCACCAAAAGATTGCCAAGCGCATTACACTGTATTGATCCATCAGCCTCCTCCTTCATGGTAGACATCACTGTCTCCAGCTGGTCTTTGTCCATAAAATAGTAGACAAAGACAAGAGACAGGAAGGAGGCTCGGTTAAGAATGAGGCATCAGATGGCTTGTGATGCTGCACGGACACGTACTAAGTTAAAGGGGTGGGGGTTACATTAAGTTCCTGTGGGTGTGTGTATACCCAGAAGCAAATGCTTAAAAGGGCTCAAACCCCAATGAAACACATCCGTCTTCAATAGTCCAACACCTGATAAAACACTGGGTTGTACCTACAGGCCCTTTATAGCTCCCAATGAGGGAAGAGCCCGCTAAATAGGTGCTGCACTGGTCATCTGACCAACAGGAAACAGCATCTAAATATAGTTTTCCTTAGTGCCACACAATACAAAAGAGTCTTTCTTGCTAATTGGATTATTTTGGTTTAACTTTCCCAGAATTTAATACAGTTGTCACTGTGACTTATGATTTAATTTGAAACAGGGAATTAACATTTAAGTGTGCTGCTCAAAACAGGAAACTGTTTAGGGGACTATTTGTTTGGACAAAGTGATCCCATTTTAAAATGTTAACGTGTATTTTTAAAGTAATAGCCACAATCAAACAAAAGCCTATTTACTCTCGTTGCTTTGTGAATTTCAAATCTCCCAGGTGGATGTGTCATTTGGAAAATAAATGACCAAGCGCAACAAAGGGGTAAATGAGAAAATGTCGTATTGTCTGATCTTTCTGGACATATCCTAGATTTGCTTGGCACCATCATAGAGGTCAAGCAGGGTAACTGCAGTTATTTTATTAAGTAGAAGTCTCTTTTTCTGGCTTTTTAATATCTATCTGTTGGCTGAAAGGTTCACATCTTCAGCTTGGGGAATTTTAAGTTTTTGTGTGAGAAATTACTTCTTCCAAATCTTTTTTTTTAAATCACGTCAGCACTACATGGCAGTCAAAGCAAAAACATTGCTGCTTACTAAAATGTTTATATTTTGGAAAGGTTTTCATCTGACTGCAACAATATACTGTACTTTCCCTGTGTTTGGATACAGTAAACTCTAGTAATTCTGACTTTATCGGGACCTGCACTGAAATGTTTTATGGATACCTAATATCGTTCTTTTGTCATTTTAATCCTGCGGCGGCTGAGTGTGGATGTTGGAGCAGTTTCTAAAACACTTCAACCCTCTCACATGTCAATCCAGGACTCTGAGATCAACAAAAACCAAATATCTGAGGAGATAACTTCCATAAACTTTGGTCGTCATGCTGAAGTCCAAAAAACCTGCCTTCCCCTCCAACATCCACCACCCCCATATTTCCCTTGATTGCTAATTTCTATTTATATGCCATGAGGGGAAATAATGAAAACCAGATGAGCAGGCAGAGGAAAGCTGAAGCAAGCCTTTTGGTGATGAATGCTGCGGAGGAGGATGACTGTTTATAGAGTATATCCTGCTCCACTGTGACCATGCCGGCAGCAGTGCCCCGGCTAAGAAAAGGACTGTCCCAGTAGGATGTGTGGGTTGGAGCTTCCATCGTGACTCACTTGGTAGTCATGCATGTTTGCACTTGTATGGCCCCCAAAAAAACCCAAAGCTGCAGCTTGGGACCCGCCAAGCCTGACAACTCCAAATAGCATTACGTGGGTGTGTGGAGCAGCTAAATTTACTCTAAAACAAGTGCAAAGAAGGGGAGGAGGAGGAGGGGTGGTGGTTGTTACCATTTTTGCCATTGAATTACTTAATACTGACTCAGAATTCATGTCTTTTTTTTTTTCTTGATGGAGTGCTAGTCGTGTGACGAGTAAAATGTGACGCAGTTACGGAGCAGTTCACGTGGCAGGATGACTGAAAAGTGAAAGAAGCCATTCATGGGCCTTGAATGTTATTTTAGACACCTCAGCTGATTAGATCAGAGATTTAAGAGACGTGTTGCTGACTTAACAGAGCCAAGTTCTGAAAATGGTGGGAGTAGGATCTGTTGCCTTATTTGGCTTAGGCTGGAAAATATCAAGTAAACACTGTCTTCCTGTTCACCGCCTTCTGAATACAGTGTAGATCTTTTCCATCCCCCTCATCCATAGTGAGGAACGATAATGAAACCTGAAAAAAAAAGAGGCCTCCTATTGTATGCTATCATCTAAGGGCCAGGAGCAAACAGGGCTCAAATTGCAGCTGTGAAAGGTAACAGGAAATTGACAAATCGCTAATCCTAACTACTCAGAGCAACAAAAGGTACATTCCACCAAGAAAAGCCTGGTGAGTACTCACCACCAACTTGAAGGGATGTTTTGTGTTTTGTTTTTTCATGTAAACTGATGATTAAAATAAGACTGCATGCTAGTAAGTTTACTATTACTTTTCTCGTCTTTAAAGCGCTTAAATAATTATTCCTTAGAAGTGCCAGAGCTTTAACAGTGGGTTCTAGTTTACTTTAGCTGAAGACGTTTTAAATAATCCAAAGATCCAAGGCCTGCTGCAAACAGCAACCAAGGCCACTGCGATCACTTGTAGCTGATAATAGACACGGTTGTGTTGTTTTGTCGCCAGCGCTGCAGCTCTCCAAATTTAAACTGCTGTATATTTTTTCCTTTGTCCAAGAGAATTTCCTGTTCACCTTTTGTGTTTCCCCAGCTGCTGGTATTTGTGGCTGACCAACCAACTCTCAAAGTGATGATCTCATCCCTTGGGGGCCCGGAGGTGGAGAAGTGCGCGGGTGTCAGTGGTGGGGGTGGAGGGGTTCAGTGGACTTCCCACGTGATAAATTCACTGACAAAAAGAGCTGGCCAAATGGGGGACTGCGGGTCACAGTGGGGGCTGGATTGGCCCCTGTCATTGCCTTTAGTGCAGGAACCATGCCATAAAAGCCCAGCATTGATAGCCCCGGTTTATTATCTTTGAACAGGTGGCCCCGGCTACTCGTAATGACCGCTCTCATATCTGATGGCACACACTCTTGGGTTTGCAGCGCGGAGACCATTTGGGAGTTTGGGAACATCCCGATCTGGCTGCGTTAAAGCCCAGGGAATAAACTACAGTACATAGTTTTGTGGTGACTTGTTGGCGGGTGAGACGAGAGGGGGGTTTAGAGGGAGAGCTACTTCCTGTGAGCATAACTCACTCTGAAAACGTGGAGACTCTGTTGATGCTAGCAGCTTCGGGGCTAATCATGTCAATGACCTGTATTGTTTAGCTTTCAAGGTTACCGAGGAGAATCGCAGCAAAGAAGCCCTCCAAGAATGTAAACAGTCACATTTTGAGCTACAAGCTGTTTCTACTTGTAGCTTTAAAAAAAAAAAAACAGGAATTCCACACCCAGCGTGAACACACACACGCACACATGCATACACACATGGAACAGTGATTTGCTGTTCACCACCGAACTCCCAACTTAAGAAACAGACTCACATTCCCTTAAAAATCAGCCAGCGGCCATCCATCAGACTTAGTTACTGCTTCTCAGCAGGGCAATCAAGACACCAGACAGTGCTATTTTTTCATTAATTAATATATTTTCTGCGTTAAAGTTAACATAGTTTTCTTTTGTGCCACCCTTTAATTTTTCAGTAAGTATTTGATATTTTGTTATATTCAGACATGAGTAAATTTAAGACTGTCTCTTGCAATAAATATCATAAAATAATAGAGCTTCACATAATAAATATTTTTTTAACAAAAAAAATGTTTAACAGACATTTTTTTTTCTTTTAAAAAATAGCCAGAATTCCTCTTATGGATTTTTGAACATACAATTTACACAAGATAAAAGGAAAACAAAAAAAACATCGGAGAATATGCCACAGAATGTGTACGAAAGGTTCAGATGGGTGGAAGGAGAGAAACATATCCAAGTGGAGAATACTATGAGATGGATGTGCTTTCGTTAATGCAAAATGAGCATAGAAACCACGGTTTTAGTGTGGCAGCAACCAATAAACTCAAACATACCTGCTTGCTATGAATACCAGGTAACAGCTACATAATTGCCCTATAGTAGATCGTCCTTCACAGATTTGGTGAGAGGCAGATCCCACCGGGCACACAGACCCGGAGGAAAGTGCCTACCTAAAACGGAAGAAAAACTTTTTCATATATATATAAAAAATAGTGTTAATGAGGAGCTGAGGATAGACATAGAAACAGTTAAGGCAAACACTGGTCTGTAAAAACATGGTCCTGATCCAGAGAAAATAAAACTAAAAATAATCGAGTGGTTTTCGTTACTCCTTTGCTTAGCTCCTTAGGGTTCTGCAGCGAGGAGGGGAGGTGGATGGGAGGTGCTCAGAATGTCTGATAAACATTAATTTGTGACTATCATTATCATTGTCATCATAAGATCCGTTTCTAGAGTCTCCTGTGCACGGGCAATCACTGAGACCTTGGGAAGCGATCAGGAAGGCTTTTCCTGGGTCTGTGGGGCCCAGCTCTCCAGTTTACAATACACAGTGTTGGAGTTCTTGCAGCGACAGCCAGGTCTCTTAACCCGGTCATAGCAACCCTGGCATGCCTTCAGACACCCCTTGACAGGTGGGTAGCATAGCAGACAGGGGAAGAGTACCGACATTAATCCCATGCACAGGAAGCGAGAGCAGCAGTGGGAACGTGACAGTGAACAGGGGTGGTCAGCACATGAATCCCCCTCATCGTCATTGGAGCAGTGGTAGAAGATGCCCTTAACGAGGCACATACACGTGCCGTGCTCCAGTGCACTCTCAGCAGAGCAGAGGCACTGGCCGTTACACGCCAGACATGAAGGCAGGCTCCTGGGTGCCGTGCAGTCGGTGCACTTGCACTTCCCACAGCGCTCGCAGATGAACTGGTGCCCAGCAGCAGCCACCACCTCGTTGCCAGAGCCAGAAAAGTCTGATTTCCCTTTGCCCTGGGGCTTGAGTGGAGCCTCTAGTGGAGGCTGGTAAAATTGAGGTCCCTGCTGGGGCTGTAAAAGGGCCTTGGGCTTCGGCTGAGTCCGAACAGGCCGATCCACTCGGTGGTGATGCTGTAAGCTAATGCCAGGTCTGGTGGGGGGTGAGCGTGCCAAGAGTCCCTGCTCAGAGGAGGCACTGCTGTTGCTCCCTGAGCTGGCGGCGCTTCCTGTGCTAGTAGAGCGGCTGAGCCCTGGTGCCCGAGGCCCACCATACTGCTGTCCCCCAACCAACACACTGCCCCCAGCATGATGGTGGTGACCTGATGGCCGGTGCTCATAATTGTTGTTCACATTGACGAGGATGACCTCGTGAGTCCTCTCCTGCTTTTCATGGGGTCTGGAGACCATCCGGGGTGCAGGGGGCCTCCGAACCACTGAGGGTCCCTCGGTGTACTCGTTGCTAGAGCGGATGGCCTTGATTTGTTCCAGAGAGAAAATGCCGGCATGCTGGAACTCCCGCTCGTAATCCGACCTCTGCCGACTCTCTAGGGAAGGCTGCTGGATCACCACTAATGAACCGCCAGGGCCATGTTGACTTTGGAGCTCCATCTGGGGGAATCACCACTTCCGACATTCACCGTGGACATGCATCGGAAAACCTGCCAGACGGAGGGGGGGGGGGGAAGAGACAAGGAAGAGGCAGGAGATATGATCAGAAACAGTCAAGCAAAAAATAAAAATCCTTGTTCTAGGAAACACAGTCCTGATGGAAGAGGGGTTAACACAATCCCAAGTGTTTTTGGATTCAGAAATAATACTAATAAAAATCTAATACTAATATATCATTACAATCATTCTTGACCCATACCATAGCAGTTATTGCACAGCTATAACATAAGATGCTGAACAGTGATTATAAATTAATGACAAATAAGTAATCTGTGCAGGCTAGTTTAATATTTGCAGGTGTCTTTATAGTTAATCCAGACCAACTGTTTTCACCCTGTCAACATGACAATATGTCACTTTTGATCCCGTTAAGTGAGGCAACCCGGGAAAAAGTTGACTATTAACAAGACTTTTTGTACCTTCCTCCCCAACAGGCACACATCTAAACTTCAGCAGGCCCTACAAATACTTCCCCTGCTCATTTACATTTGTATGACTAGTTAACATTTAAATGCACCGCGGCGACGAAACGAGGACACGATCCAAGGGAACTAAATGAGCTGCCTCACTTAGTATTCTATTACTACATCAAAAAGGATTTCAGGGAAACGGGGACAAAAGTAGAGCTAGAAAACTAAGGTCAGATCAAGTTCCGACAAAATATAGACGGCAGTTAAAAAACGCTCGAAAGTCGTCAGATTAAAACCTTATTTAAGTGCCGAGAAGCCCCCAATTTTTGAAGTATATATATATATATATATATATATATATATATGTCGCATTTGTATTTATAGTAGGAATACGATTAGGAATTTGAACTTGAGTCTTTGGGGATGTTATTAAGCACAGCCGACCTGCAGGAGGCCGAAACTTACAGTTTACAAAAACATAAAGCTTAGGTGTCCCGTGAAGGGCTCCTTAAAACTATTGACGATTAAAAAATAAATAAAAACTACTACAATCAAAGCAGAAATATCGATTTTGCGGCTTTGCACATAAACAAACTCACGTTTCAACTATATTAAAAAATATTTTTCTACACATTTAATAGTCTATGCGTCAAATGGCGCACTTTAAATAGGATCATATGCACAGAACGCGCTCACATGAGAAGGCGTTGTTTGCAGTAATAAAAACAGGATCTTATAAAAACCACAGAGCCGGAGATCAAGAGACATTACAGGACGCGTCCGAATAGACGGGCAAAACTTATGAATGAAAACAACCGCCATGGGGGAGGGGTGTTTGTTACAGCACAGCCACGGAACAACACTGGCGTGGAAATCCATCAACTTCACCAAGTAGTCGCGATCTGTTCAACCCACAGCGGATTCTTTATTTCATGGCGAACACATGGAAAATAAGACGAAAAGTCTTTGCGCACAGCAAAACATTTGGACTTCATTGCTGCAGCGGCGCTTTCTAGGTAGCTACGTGCCCTACTATCGGGCAACAAATGCCCTAAAACCAAAGCAAAATGCGCAAAATAAGCGTAAAATCACTAAGAAGATGCATACCTATATGCAAGCATCCATAGCGTCGAATCCATCAACCAAATAATCTACCAAAACTCCATCCAAACGGAAGGGGCAATGTCCAGCTGTAGATTATGAGGTCTAATGCATAACATTCAGTCTGTTAATCCAAGTGCGAATGTATCCCTTTGCGTTATTCCCTTTTTATTTATTTTTTTCGGTTAAGTCGTACTGAAAAGTTCAGCGTGTGTTACGCGTGCATCTGTCCCAAGATAAAGTAAATCCACGGCGGAGCTCTGATGAAGAAGGCTGAGAGGGAAAAAATAAATAAATAAATACGCGCGAGCTTATATCCAAAAGTTTCTCCTCCTCGCGTATCTGCTGAGAATTGTATTTGAGTTCTGGCTGTTAGTTATTGTTGCGGGAAATCTGCGCTCTTGTGCAAAAGCGTCGTTATGTTGCAGACAGCGGTGCGCTCTCTTCTGCTCTGCGGGCCTGTTCAGCACTGATGAATGGGGGCTCAGGGCTTAGTGTTTGCTCGACAATCCAACTCCCATTGGCCAGCCACTCCGCTGAAAAAGGATACATCGCATCCGTTCCTGATTCATTGGGCAGATGTGGAAGGCCGGGCGATAGAGATGTGTGCACTGGTTAAGGTGGAACGGCTTTTTAAAAACGCAAACGTTGACTCAACGAGGGGGTTAGGGGAAGAAAAAAAATACTAGTTTCCGTTCTTGTGGGTTATGATTAATGGTGTGAATGAGGGTGATGTGACTAATAGTGACGTATTAAACGCCGTATTTATTTATAACACTGCTGAGTTGTCATTATTAAGACCATACACACGCATCAAAAGCAGGAAAGAAAACCACTTTACGTAGATTCAGAATTTCTGATTTATTTATTTATTTTTTGCCCATGTTTCAAAAATGTGCACCCAAATACCACGATGGTCCTTATAAGCTGAAAAATAAACCGCATATTGTTTCAAAAGGGGCATTTGATATATTTGTACTGGGCACAAAAAAAATATTTGTATAGGATTTTAGAGGAAATATGAGTAAGATTAACGACAACAACATCAAAGTTAATTATTATAGGGTTTGGATGAGAAATATAAGTTTAATAAATATGGTTAAATTGGGTTAAATCTTGCACATGTCAAGGAACCTCATACGACTAGAGAAAAGTTTGTTATAGAAATAAGAAAGAATCATATATTGAGTAAAAATAGCTCTTAAACTGCAGTTTCATCGTGTCTGTGTGTCTCTGTAGCTACCTGTTTACTGCTGTGAAATAGGGATCCATACACATCTAACTCATTAGTCTCTGTGAATTAAATACAGACTCGAGCCCAACCAGTTTCTTCCCACACAGCTGTGTCATTGTACAGACAACTCACAGAGGAAGCATCAACAGGATGTCCTCTGTCCTCTGTGGAATGTTCCCATTACGCACTAACTCGTGTCATCAGAGGAAACACAACGTGTGGCAATGAATGTTCAGTTTGTACGATTCTCTGATATGAAATCACTATCAGAGGAGTTCTGTGTTGATTTCTGTTTGGGCAGCGGTGGGGTGGGGATTTGCGGGGCAGTGTGCGCTGTAGCTTCAGACCACCTTAAGAAAAAAGCTGCCCTGCAGCCAGGGGGGAAAGGCTCCCCTCCTCACTCCTGCCACCCCCCTCTCCTCTGTTCCTGACTGTCTGGTTTGATTGGTGTCGCGGATGCGCTACATCCGGATCCATGAGAAAAGGAAGTTCAATACAAAGTCAATTTATCCTATTCAAATGGAAAAATCAATAGATGAATGACCCCCAGTGCCATTTCGGGTCAGCAAATGTTTAAAAAAGAATCGAACAAAAAGACCTGCGGAGTGTAAAAGTGACTCCGCGGTGCAATAATAACTTAGAGGTTGTTTTTTTTTATCAGGCCCGATGTAAAAATGTAGCTTCTTGATGATAAAGAAAGCCCTGGTAGACCGACAGATGGCCGCCTGGATCCCTGCTCTCAGTGGTCTGAAGTGCGGACGGAAATCTCACGATTACAGCAATTAGTTGATTTTCCATGGGTAGATGTGATGAATATACCAGCCCCGGCTGTTTTTTCTCCCCGTGGATGCGGAGCAGCGGTTCACCAAACTCGGGGTTTAGGAACCATCAGGGGTCCTTGTCTAATGCTGCTATTTAATTCCATAGATGACCATGTGCATATGGAATATTCTGATTAGAGGGCTCACACTGCCCACCAACTGTATAATCAGTTAGACAACGTTTTTACCAATTTAGATTTTATTGCAGCTTTACGCAACATGTCCTGAAAATGCAGAAAAACCTGCGATTTGACTGGAGGAGTTATTCAAAATCCAGAAGAGCCACAACTCATAAATTACACAAAGTGGCCCTGGAAACATGTAGGACGGACAGATTTATAGGTGAATGTTAAGCTACAACAAACCAGAGCATAGGAGGTATTTAAATCCAATCAGATCTATAAGACTGCACTGCTTTAACGTGATTTGGGACGTGTTAGTTTACGGGTTTTCTCAGCACGCCGATACTGCTGTAAATTCACGACTGGACGTCTTTAACAGTGCAAACTACCACACTGGCTCACCACTGTTATATGGGATTAAAACAAGGCAACCAAAGACAATAAGTGGATTGATGACAGTATGAATACATCATCATTTTTATTTGATCAAACATGACAGCACACCATATCCTTCAAAGTCAAAAAATAAAGCAATAGTGTCAACGCTGCAATAAAAACAGTCTTATTTTAAAGTCAGCGATTTACAACTGATGAGATTCTTTGGCCTAACGTTGTGGTTTGAAAACATTAAAACTGTGTAATGAAGCAGACTGGTACAGTTAACACATATACACAAGAAAATCCTAATTTTGACTTTTTCCATAGCTGTGTGGTCAGAAGAAACACAGGCCACTGTGTTGCTGCTGATAGCTGATATACGACTGGATGACAGAGTCAGGGATTCGGGGCTTCACAGTGTTCAGGGCACTTTCAAAGTGTCTGGCTTCGATGTGCCGAGCTTTGATGTCCTCTTGCAGGGCCAGGAGGGCAGCCTCTCTACATACTGCAGTTATCTGGGACAGGAAACAGACACAGTCAGGAAACAGACACAGTTACAGTCAGCAGTCAGGCAAAGCACTCCATCCACTGAGCACTACTGAATCATATGAGGGGGCACATTTAGATGCTGATCGATGTCATGATAGACTAGTCATGTAGGTTGATGTGCTTCAGTAACAGAGCAGCAATTTAGTAAGAAAATCACACCTCATATCTTTTATGTCATATAAAAGAAGAATCTGAGAGAGTGTTTAAGAAGAGTTTGAACAAAAACAAGATGAACACACAATTTGCAAAACAACAATGAACCATGGTGAGTTAATTTCATAAAATGTGCTTCACTGCAGTTCCCTGGTGTAGTTTTCCTTCTCAGTGCTTGTCCAACTTTTCTGATCTGCCATGTCTAAAATATAAATGCAGGCATTCTCCTGCAGCCTTGTTGCTACAGTACTGATGGAATTATGCAATGGCATGGAGGAGTGCTGCAGTCAGTGCAGGTGACCTTTGAGAGAGATTCTGCACACGCCAGAGGAGTGACTCACTTCCGAATTGGTGGCGATGGCTGATGAAGGCCAGGCACCTTTCCCAGCAGTGCCAGCCTCCTCCCTTTTGTAGAAGCATAGCTTTGTTCTCAGCCAGTGTGGCTTACACAACTCCCTCCAACTAGAAAAGCCTCGCAGGAAACTATTGCTGTACAACCACTGATAAGGTCTGGTGGGAGGTTAGTGGGACAGGTAGTCATGTGATCCTGGAGAGCTGTCTAATAATGAATGGCAAAACAAGGCATGTGTCCAGGGAAGAGACTGGCCACCCCCTTACAATTACAGTACGATGCATGCTGGGTGGTGTGCAAGTTGATTTTCTTTTTTTGTTTTTTAAACAATGTGCATTACTCAAAAATGGATAAAGGCATCGACTGACAGAGAAAATGCACTTACATGTAAGGATAAGGATACATTAAATCAGCTGATATCATCATGATGTATTTAGGACATCATCCTAGTAAGGTAGGCTTCAATATTTAGCAGAAAATACATTTTGAAACACATTTTTCAAAATGACAGTCATGGCGTTTTGCAAGGCCAGAGAGTAAAATGAGGGGAGATAGCTGTCTGAATGCGCTCTGGCCCTGCTAGCATGCATGGCTCAGGACAGGTGCTTTGCAGATGTCAGGATGTGAGGCCCATTTCCCCCCTCATTCTGTTTCAACCCAATGAGCAACATGATTTAGGCAGAGTAAACACACGGGGCTGGGTTAATTTTGTATGAGGGCTTCCCATCATTCAAGTCGTTTAGGCCTGTCAGTAATAATGATGCAAAACAATGAGGCCATGTATCCCAGTTGCATGTTTACAAACGCACAGCGGCTGAGCGAGCGAGCAGGGGAGAGGGCAAAAGAGAGAGTGTGAGAAGATGCCACATGTTGAACAATGTGATTTAGTATTGTTTCCAAGCAACATCCATAAACAGGAACAGACAAACATGGCTGGACAATCAAACTGTAATTTCTTATTTACAGTGAAACTTGACTTTAAGGACATGTTAGCTTTCCTTTTCCTCAATCGCATGATTCAATGCTTAATAATTATTTGCTTGTTTACTTCCATAACACTCCTTAGGTTGATTAGGAAAAAAAAAAGAAGAAGAAGAAGGGGGAGGAGGAAATATCGCTCCTCTGAAGTACACAACCGATACATGCACGCGCGTGCGCACACACACAGGCCCCTTACATTCATACTGGCTGGGTTTATGAGCTGTTCTGTGAAGGCGATCAACAAGCCAGTGTTTCCTGCTGTGTGTTTGCCTGTACAGGCCTTGAAAAAAAATTAAAGCCACAAAGGCAAACAGGGTGAGCGAAAGAGCCAGTTTGTTTGTAAACGTGAAGGCATTTCCAGGCCGGAGCCAAAAGTCCTGCGCCGACTCCCCTCCAGGACTACCTTGATACCCCTAAACACCCCCAAAAAGCAACCTACCACCCCCTAAAGATGGGCCCCCTGCGCTACTGAGAGGGAAAAGAGGAGGGAGGCGAAATCTGCAAATGCACAGAAATGAGATGTGCGTAGGGGGGTTGGTGGCGAAGAGTGCTGACTTGTGGCAGGCCAAATAAATTATAGATCTCTCTTTTTTAATGTTATTGCAATGCAGACTTTATTTTTCATTCCCTTCATAAATAATGTCAGCAATCACTTAAATATATGGAAAGGACTAAGCTGATGCATTGCAGTGGCTGCTCTCTGGTGATGTCTTCATGGTGGTGGCGTGTCGCCAGTCATAAAGGCAAAGCAAGCGAGAGAAAAAAAAAAAGTAATCATCAAGGACCTCTCAGTTTGAAGACGTGGTAAAACTTGCTGACTCAAAATGACCCAAAAAGTCTGAGTCAAAGAGGTTTGATGACGAAGCAAAAACTGTGTAAAGTAACAATTTGTACAGTAAGGTCCTTCATCTGCCTGCTGGCTTCAGGTTAAAGGCAGCAGAAAAGTGTACTGTAACGAAGACCACAGTAGACAGTATCCATCTATATTCATGTATTCATACATGAATTATTGGCAATTGAAGAAGAATCAACTCAGGACATTCGCCAAAGTTGGCCTGTTTTTCAGATCTGGCAATTTAGGACAGGAACCAGCAACTCTTGAGCTACAAGTGGCTCTTTTTCCTCATTCTTTATTGGCTCCCTCTGAGTTTGCCGAAAACTGATCACGAATACAAAAATGAACAACGGTTATTTTTAAAGATTTGCTCGCTTTCAGCAGCAAGGCTTGATCAGTGGCTTGACTCTACTTAGAATTAAAGTGAAACTTTATTATCAAAGTAAGTTACTTTCAGTTAGTTTCATTTGCACTGCCAAAGACAGTCAGAATATATTAAATGTAACAAAAACAGAGCAATAACGCAATAAAAATAACCAGTTTAATATCAAATACTCACATAGCCCACTGCAGAACAGTCACATCGGGTAAAAGATTTTAAATCACACATATTAATAATGTTGATAGACTAATCTATACTTTATAGTCACATTCATTAGCAGCTCCCTACACATTTCCTGGAGCACAAATTACTCAAAAATGACTCTTCTGGTGGTAAACATTTCCGGAATTTTCCAGAGAATTACTTTCACTGTTCTTGCAAGAGGCTAATCTGGTATCACATGAACTTACTATGGAGGTGCTTGCAGGGTAGGGTAATAGCGAGTGTTTAACATCTGAGCAAAATATGCTGTCCATTTGTATTCTTACATCCAGCCCCACCAACCAGGATCAAGGAAAGTACCAGACACATTTCCTACGTGAAAGCTGTTTTGAAACCAAGCTTTATGAATCTGTTCAAGAGTGTTAGGCTGCTATGCACAAACAAGAGGAAATTAAATTTGCACAAAACGGAGTAAGGATGAAAGAACATGGAAAAATGGACAATAAAAATAAAATGTATAATTGAACGTGGACACGTTAGACTTTAACCAAGCTGGAAAACCTATGCTTGAAATCCCATCTGTATCCGCGTCGCCACCATCGAAAATGTCCCGAATCCTTAAAACAGTCATTCCGCCTTAATAAAATGTCAGCTGTGCCTCTTTGACTGTAGAGCTTTAACACGGGTCGCTGGAAAAGTGATAGTCAATTGGAGCTCCTGCCACATCCTTGTTTCCACATATTCCTCTAATGACAAGTTTCCTCTTGTGGTTCTAAGACCTCTTTAAAAACCCAAAGGTCACATGCTTCAACCTACATTTATTTCTCAACACTACAATGTATGCAAGGACTGATAGTAGGTTTACTGAAAAGACGAGAGAATTTATCGTGATTCCTCAGAACTACTGTAAATTGCATGGCAAATTCAGTGATGAGAGTAGCGAGACAGAGAGGGTCAGGCTCCCATAATGACATGCTTTGTGGAGGCTGGCAGGCACATTTACTTCCACAGGCCTGTCGGTCATCTGACGCTGACAGGAAAAGTAATTTAGATCTTCTTTTGATCTTTAATTGAACATTTACTTCTTCAAAGAAAGAAAGAAAGTCAAAATGTGATTCTTGGTCAAAAACACTAAAAGTTTGATTTAATGTGGAACGTGAAAAATGTTCAAAACTTACACTCAGAAATTTATTACAAACATCATCTTAGGGTACATATTTGCAGACTGGAAAAATAATTATTGAAAGAGCAGAAATAAACACATAGTTTGTTTTTCTTACTAAAAGTTCAAAAATGACATATTGCACTTAAAAATGTAAGAAAGATGAACACTATTGTCCACAGTACTGAAAGGTGGCCTATAATGCTCATTTCTAGCTCTCTCTATATTTTTTCATTTTCGGTCTCTAGTAGAATTATTTTTCATTATTCCTGTTGGCCATGCTGAATATGAGGATCCATGGCTAACTATAAGGGAAAGCACAACAGTTCTACTTTACATATACAAATAGAAAAAAGTGGGAGTAAGTACATTTGCAAGACAACTTATGTGAAACCACCCACTCTCCTTTGCTAATGATTCAGATTTTTCTTATAGCTGTGAGAGCTTTGTGGCTGATAGAAAATGAAAAGCCTATTTATTACTTATTCATTTACATATTTTATACACGTTTCTTTATTATTCGTTAATATCTTTATTTTTCAAAATAGAGAGTATAGGAAAAAATTACTACAGAAAGAAATTGTAATAAATTTTGATTCAGTCTTGCGTTGTGACAGATAAAACCAGAGGAGTTTAGCCAGTGAAGCCATCTTAATGGGGTTACCAAATGAGGATGGGCACTTCCAGGGCTTACTTTTGCTCAAGGCTGCTAGCCGCCTCTGGCCTCCTTGTGCGCTCAGTCATTAGGGTACCACAACATGAAACCCTGGATACAACAGCAGCCTTTATGCCCCACTGGTCACTGTACTGCACCTCCATTCCTAGCCACAACTACACCCTATATCATGCCATTTCAGTGCACACTTTTATTGTATGTTGAGTGATATACTACGGCACATCCAGCACTGTACGTGAGGTCTTGTTGTCCTTGTAAGACAACGCAAAACTTTATTGAGTTGCGAGAGGAAATTAAGCCGTTATAGCGGCAAATGGTAACAAGATACAGCAAAGAATAACAGAGTATAAATAAGAACACGGCAAAGCTCAGGTTAAACAAACACACCCGACACTTTTTAGCACTAGAACATGGCAGGAAACGCATATAAGTGGAATAAAAAAGTTATTTGAAGATCAACATTTCCATGGAGATGGAAAACAGTAAGCGTAATAATCAAAGCATACTGTGGTCATGGAATAACTGGAAGTGAGACAGCACACAGATGGACGATACCGAAAAATTGAAGCGGTAAAATAAAGTTAAAGCTTACACTGTTTAGACACTGTGGAAAAAGTGACTGCATGTCTATTGACACCTACGTGTCTAAGGAGCGCTTTGAGCAGTGTATGGTGACTACACTGTACAGGTGCAATGTAAAGAAGAATACAAACCTCGTACAAAAAGTACAAAAAGATGTAAATTTGAATTTGAATGCTTAACACACGAGTATGCACACACCACAAATGCACTGTACACATACACATCCAAACATGCAAACGCCTACAAAACCACCAAAGCACACTGTGACATATATTCTACACGTACACAGCCAAAAAAAAAAAAATCGGTAGTTTTCTTTGCAGTATTTCCCTGGTGGGGGTAAGAGGGGGGCGCGTGCCATGAGACAACCTGTTCAGCACGACAAAAATAAACCCTTCTCGAGGTGGAGGAGAGGGGGAAAAAAAGCTTGTGACTGCTGGCAGCACATACCGGCGTTCTCAGGTCAAATCTGTCTGGTGTACTTTTCGCTTCCTACTTCAACAAAAGCGCTCAGTGAGTGTATCAGACGGCCTTAATGAAGGGCTTGTTAGCCGGGCTACCGGCAGCAGATCCACTAGACCCGGAGTGTGTGTTTACTATCAATCGCCTTGTGTCTACAGCGGGCTACATCCAGTCCTCCCCCCGCCTCCTCGCTCCTGCCTCACCCGCCCGCCCTCCCTCACACACAAACGGCCACATTTACAGGAGCGAGCCCCGACAACTCCCCCTCCACCCCGCCTGCCACAAAACCTCTCCTCCATCACTCCACAAGTCCTGCACACATACACTGCAGTGCAGAGAGGTGCGGGCACACACCCTCTCTGAACACATTGCACTTTCCTGCACTGTGCAGGCATGTGAGCACACATATGCAACACACAGATAAGGTTTATAAGGTCAATATCGAAAAACCTACCCCCCCAAAAAAGAAAAGCTACACATGCGTCCTCACATGCATGTTTAGACAGAAATGCATGTGCACATACACATACATGTATCCAGTACCTATACATATAGGTATTAACTTCATGCAAACACCTACATTCTTGGTTACATAGTGTTTCGTAGAGCAAACATTTGCATGTTTGCTTAACAAACCGTTAAACGCTCATTTAACCTTCAGAAGTTGCAGCTAGAAGAAGCAGCTTATGCTTTTATCTTCATGACTTACTTATGAGTCATAAGTAAAACAACAATGCACAACATGCCAAAAGTGCAAATTCTTAATAATCAATCCCATCGATAGGTTTGACTAATATTAGGACTGATGCAGAGCTGTCATACCTGATCAACATTTTATATTTTTTTTCTAAGTGAATACAAACAAATAGGGGCCAGTGATTATAATTAATGTATCTTTAGTTTTCTGCATGAATCAATTGCTCAATAAGATATCAGAAAAATAACGGCATTTGTTCGTAAAAATTTCCCATGTTGATGTTTTTAGGCCCAAGTTGACATCCTGCGATATCAGTGTTGACTGCAGTCTTGTGCTGTAACACAAGACAAAGGGAGTGGGGAGTAGCTTACCTTGAAATTTTACCCAATCTATAATTAAATAAGAACAAAAAAGGAAGAAAAAAAACGTATAACTGGAGTTTAACTGAACTCATAAAACTTTGTTCACTCAGGAAGAAAACTAAATTAAACTTAGGCCCAAAGTGAGCTCTTATTCAAAATAATCACCCCTAGCCCCACCACAGTATCATCCCCAACCCCTTTACTGGAAAAAAAAAAAAAAAAAAGGGGGGGGGGGGGGGGGGGGGCTGCTGCATCCAATTTTCTTGGAGGAAATTAAATAATACATAAATCAAACGACGTTGGGGGTGCAGAGCCCAAACTCTTAACCAGAAATAAAACATTTCATCCTCCAAAGAAGCAAAGAGGAAGTGTCTGCAGTGACATGCTTCTGCCAAGAGAAACAAGGCCTGACCACAACTCCATGTGAAACCTATTTAAGATTACAAGGCGAGAGTGAGAGAGGAGGTTAAAGAGAGGGAGGTGAGGTTAAGCATGGAAGGAGGAGAGTCACGTGGGGAAAAGGGAGGGGGGCGGTGGGGGGATGGAAACATGGCACATGATCATAAATAACAGAGCGGAGGTGTGTGAGCTGTGGATGAACGTGCACATGCTTGTGCTCTCAGCAGAGGAATTTAGATTCCATAGAAAACTCCGATGATGAAATTGAACTCGTGCGGGCTTTCCTCGCCATATGTTACGGCTGAGACAACAGACATCAAGGAAGATATTACATATGTATTCCAGCAGGCAATCAACTCCAATTTTATGCTTTAAAATATTGGTGTTTGTAAAGTATTAACATTTTTAGCCTAAAATCTGAATAATGCCACGATGTTCACACTGTGTGGAAGACAGAGTGGAACGTGGGACACTGTGCTTCAGACTCTTGGTGGCACTTTTCAAATGTAGAGCCATCATTGTTTCCCTCTAGAGAAAGTCTGCAAAGTGTGTGCTTCGTTCATTTTTTAAAAGTTATATTTTATTGCATATATTTTATTTGATTTTATTGCATCACTGCCTTCATTTCACTCCCCGTTCCTGTGTAGCCAGTCAAGACAATTATAAATGTCTGATTTCTGACATGGTCAGACTTCTCCCCAGTATTGAACTTTACGTTATAGCTTATACTAAGTGTAAGCCAACTAACCACCACGGTGAAAGGTTATGACTATTAAAAAGAGAGTAATGTAGTGTAAATAAAAGTAGAGCAAACAAATTGAACAGATCAGGGGGAAAGTAGTTGCAACATGCCTTTCTTTCTTTCTTTTTATAAATTGTTGATTGCTGTAGTGTATATAACACAGCCTGTAACATAGCCTTGAAATTTAAGAAGGATTAAATATATACCAGTACTCAAACTGATATTATGTTATTATTTATATGACAAATTAGATTATATATTTTTTCTTGCTCTTTTGTACAGATTACAGATTAGTCCCGCTGCCTCTGCTTGTTATCATATAGTAAAAATCAGATAGAGTGAAAGCTCTAATAGTCACTCGGTATTCACTATGCAAATAAAGAAACATTTTCTGAACACGTAGGAAATGTTTGTCATGAAAGTGGTGGTTTTTCCTCTGTTAGATGACTCACTGATAATATTAAGAATCCTCCTACAAAATCTACCAAATAAATTGCAGCTCAGGCGTTTCAGTGTTATCATATTAAGCCATTGTCCACTCGATGTTTTGGAAAGACCCATGTGGGATAGCACCTGTGTTGGGGCTACACCCTGTTAAGGTGTTGTACGTGTGTGTGTGTAGGGTAGCATTGCTGGGTCTTGCCTTTAAGGGCACATGTGTCCTCACCCCTTAATCAGATGAATGAAAACTTCTCTGTGGACTTGGGAAGGCAAGGATGGCATATTTACCAAACACGCCCACAGTGAAGTGACCTGGAAACAGCTGTGATTGGGTATATCTGTGCATGTGTGGTGTGTATGCATTTTGTAATGCCAAGGCAGGTGAAACTCCAGACGTGTCATATGAATATTTTTCTTTCGTATTTGCTTCATCTTTCACGAGATGCATATTACCTGCATATACACAGTGAATGTTCATGTTATAATAATTTGTTATAATATACAAATTTCCCACATGTGGGACTAATAAAGGTTATCTTATCTTATCTTATTAGTGGTATTACAACACTATACACATACATTATATACAAGTTCTAAATTTTAAGTTGCACCAAAAAAGGATCCAAATATCCTGTAAAGCTTCTGAATGTGCTGTTTAATATAACTACATTTGAAAATCATTACAATAAGTTAGACTGCAATTATTTAATTTCCAATAAATCTAGTTTTTAATTAAGAGACAGACTAAATAGGCTCTATAAGGGAGAGTTACCTGAGAAGCATAATATCCTGTCTCATGTTCATATAATAAATATAAAGTTACCGTGAGCAGCCGGCTAATTTAGTCTAGCATAGTGGGAGAAACCGCTAGCCTGGCTGTGTCCAAAGGCAACAAAATCTACCCACCACTGTAAAAATGACAAATACCTGTTTTACACAGGGTTAAGAGGCAGAGTATTTCTTAGTCCTGATAATTTGCCAGACAACTGGACTCCAGAGAAAGAGAGTCTCCAGGAATTGAAACTGAATTAACGGTGTGTTCTTGTCACTGTCCATTTCCTTTTTAGCGTCCTCCTCTAGTTTTATTAGCGACTTTCAGGTGGGTAAGTGCACCCCTCCTCCTCTCTTCTTTTTCTCCACAATTTGCCATCTTCCTCTTCACGTGTCTCCTCTCTGTCCCTTTCTATGTTCCTACTCTCTTGCTCAGTTTCTTTCTTTTTTGGCTTTTGCTACCCACGTTCTGTCTTCTTTCCTAGCCAAGGGAAACAGCATGTTGGGTACGCTTAAGGGCTTATATTTCCCAGAAAAATTCAATTGGTGCTCACCATGTACTCAGACATAAACCACAGTGAAGGCTTTATATATAAAATGTAAAATCGGGGGCCAATTGGAGCCATTTCTCTCGCTGTGACATCTGGCCTTTTGCAGGCCACAGAAGCTGGCTGGCAGTAGCAGCGAGGGAAATGTTTTCTTTTTTAACCTTTCTAAAAACAACATGTTCACAATGTCAAGAGGTAACAGGCTTGCTGGGAAGGAAGTGAAGTGAGGTGTTTCGCAGTCATGGAATTGCAGAGGTGTGAATGGCTTTTTCCTCGCAGCATTTGTTAAGCGCTTTCCATATCAACAAAGACTGCGTCTGAGCGACAGCGTGACTGTGTCGGCGGTCGGTCAGCCACACAGAAAATAAAACGCAGACACGTGAACGCAGTCAAGACAAGAAGTTAGAGCATATTTCGGCAAATACCTGCCAACTTCAGACCAAGTCAGACGCACTTTCCACAAAAGCTGACAAGTTTATTGATGATTGAAGATCTTTTTCCTTTTTCTTTTCCATGGCTAATATCTGATTCATACATTGTGTAATGTCACTGTTATTCAAACAGCAACACGTTTTTGTTGATGCATTTTTTTTGCGCCTGTGTCCTTGGTGATAAAAATCTTTGCAACAACAAATACCAGGCCATAAATCAGACAGACAACACAGCCAGAGGAGGAACAGCCACAACCACAACAGGTGTTAAGAGGAAACCATTTGTCTTCCTGTGAGGGTGGTTTTACTATGTGTGTGTGCGTGTCACACTACAACAAGGCTGTACTTACAATCAATTTCTTTTTTTTTGTTTTAATAGTCGCATTGCAGCTACTGCAGATACTGCTCGCCTGCTCAGGTTTCTATTTTTAATGAATAATTTTTATCAAAACTACTTTTAGATATTACAGAAAAAACAAATCACTGCTTCATCAAACTACATCATAATACACTCTGACTTAGTTGACTGGGATGTGCAAATGTGCTTAGCTATCTTGTAAAGGGGAGTATTAAGCTTTGCAGGCTGCCGTTGATCTGCCTTATTTGTATGTCCCGCATTGGAACAGACTTGCTCTTGCCAGTGTGGAAGAAGAAAAAAAAAAACATTAAGAAAACAATTGCGCCAGTGAGTTTGAATGGATGTCAGCCAAGCGTCCCAGACACCTGGGCTTGGACCAAACAGCTCTCCCCCTGTTGGAGCGAAAAGACCCACCGCTATGGAGGTCGCAGCCGGTCAAAGGCATCTGTGGCTGAACACAAAGATATTCTGATACGGCTGAGCGCTGCAGCTTGAAGTTTTATTAAAATGCCTGAACAACCGTCCCCCAACACACCCCCTTTTTTGGACATGAATGTTACAGGGCTGTGAGATCAGCAGGAGGGCACCCACAGGGTTGGTGCTGCCTATCACTTGTTGCCACCTCTACGTGATCTGCATCTAAATACTATGAGCTGTGTCCTTACTGCGATCATGCGGAGAAGTCTTGATATTTAGCCTTTTCTCAGCAACTTGTCAACATCTGCCAAATGCTCATTACTGCGGTGTTTTTATATTCCACTTCACGGAGGTCACTTTTCAATCAAGCACCACGGGGAGGTATGTGACATCCAGTGTTAATAGAGTACGAGCTGCGCACTCAGGGACTGTCATTACTCCTTTTAATGACTCAGTTCATTTCCTGTTTATTCAAAATACGCTGGAGAGAGAAACATCAATACTGAGCATCTGTGGATTTTTCCAAGGAAAGAAGCCCTAAAAGCAAACTGAAATTTCCTATTTGCTCGGTTATTAGCAAAAAAAACCATGTATTTTAAATAAATTTAGTTAAAGGCTGCTCATGTTTTAGGTCCGTGGCCCTGTCTGCCTTCACTTGTCTGACGATGCAAAACAGTGACAATCTGCACTGAAGCTTCAGGGAGCCAAAGCTCTGTCATGAAACCCGTTTTTCTCGTCTGGTAATCACAATAGTTCAAGAGTTCATTGTGTTATCCATTTTCAGTTAAGGTGAGGGTTATTTAGCCCTAATCAATCATTCACTCAAGTCATGTATCAGACACATTTATGCAATTTGTTTTTTTTAGCAGAAGCAGTTAAAACCAGCTTATTCCTACAACTAGCTGTGCAAAACACTGAATCCCCTTATCCCCTCCTTCCAAGCCATGATTAGCTAGATTGTCATTTCTACCGAGGAAACAGGGTGGGGAAACATACCTATAACTGAAAAACGTTCCTGTGGGGTTATGTTAGGTGTTACCCTAAATACCACTTACACATCAAGACTAATGTGACATCTTCCTAAAAGACGGAGGAGAAAATGTTGATTCAATAAAGAACATTCAGAGCTTTGAATGCCTTTCAGACCCCACACTGCTTTTATAATGCTGAGGTCCAGGCTCTGGGGCCAATCGATAAATTATAGCGTTTGATTGTTTTTTTAGTTTTCTGTCCAAGTTTTACTGCATTGCCCATCTGTTTGGGATCATGGTCATGCTGAAAAAAGTTATTGCCATTCAGATGCCTAATGGTTTTGCATGGTGGATCAAAAGCTGACGGTACTTTTCTGTGTACCGTATTTTTCGGACCATAAGGCACCGGATTATAGGCACACTGTCAATGAACATGTCTGTTTTCATATATAAGGCGCACGGGATTATAAGGCGCATTAAGCGAAACAAAACCGTCAGATAAGTCGATCTTTACTCAACTCGTTCTTCTTGCTTCCTCCACTTCCGTACCATTGATTTATTAACGTTGCATTCTCTCGCAGCTGCTCTATTCCTGCGTTGTTGCAGTATATTAATGACTAACCTCGTATTGTGGATGGATTATCTCAGTTGTTCTCTTGACTGTTTACAGCATCCTGCCATGTGACTGCATTTGTCCCTAACCATCGGGAGCCCTCACATTAACTTTTATTGGGTGAAAAAAAAAATTAGCGTTCGTCCTCCAGCTTCACTGTGTTTATGTTACAATCAAGTAGCAAACATACACCAGCTAGTGGAACTTCGGTAACCCTACAAAAGTCAGCTGTTTAGTTTTCTGTTTTCATTTATGTTGGAAGTGATAGCAGAGCTTTAAGTTTTATTTTTTTCAGAAATCTCTCCTCAGTCAGAACATGATATGTCATGTTTAGGTGGAAACCAGCTAGCTAACTTCCTGCTAACTTCTGTCTCTGTTAAATTGAATACATTCTGTCTTCATGGATGTCTGAATGTTAAACTTAATTGGTACACCTGGTAAAGCAGCAACGCTGATCATTTTATTAAAGAGGTTAAAATTTAGACAGTTTTTAACTCTCAGTGATGCCGCAGTGTTCGTTTGACTTTGGGACCTGAACCAGACGGAGTTTTGGACCCAGATTACTCCGCGAGGCTCCTGACTATGGTAGCCATAATGCTACAACAATCCATCAAGCGGTGCAGCTTCGTAGCTTACCAAAGTTGTAATAAAACATTTTTGACAGATTTTTTAGTGCTGTGTACGAATCATTTCGAGGTCAGTAAGCACAACCAGAATTCATACATAAGGTAAACCGGATTATAAGGCGCACTGTCGATTTTTGGGAAAATTTAAGGATTTTAAGTGCGCCCTATAGTGCGGAAAATATGGTAAATCCATCAATTCTGGCAATCTCTCCAACACCACAGTCCGAAACCGCAAACCATGACAGAGACTCCACCATGTTCTGTACATAAGACCTGATGATCTTTCTGAGACCATTTCTGGTGAGGCTTCAGTGAACACTAGATGGATCGGTCCAATGGATCCCTCAGGTTTTGTATCAGGCCTTCGCTGGATTTTTGCCTGCTACTTAATAACAAGACTTTCAAACACTGTTCATCTGCTGTAGAACATTTTTAGACCTAATGCTTCCTTTTTATGTCCTCTTATCCAGTTTCTCAGTTTCTTCAAGAACACAATGATCACAGATACATGTTGCGATATGAATAAGTTCAGTTTTCAGCTGAGTTGGGAATCGCTTGTTAGTGCAAAAATGCTACCTTTCATGCTGAGTTATCTTTGGAATTTACTGGAGATTTAAGTGAAGAAAAGGAAACAAATTACATCCTCATTTGCCCAAAGTTAAAATGGGTTATCTGTTATGTGTAGACACATCACTGGTTCATCCCTTGCAGTAGGTCCCTTTTTTAATGCTTGAATGATTCATATGTCAGTGTTAAGTGGCTGATCGGGGGGAAAAAATCATAAAACAAAAAAAACTAGAAAAAAAATCTGAAATTTTTACTGTTTTTAAACAAATGCAAAGAAAGAAAAACAAAACAACTTTTGCCCTGATGGCAAACACTCATTTTGGAACGAACATTAAAGGAAGAAGAAAAACAGCTGTGAAATTTGATATGGCTTCTTTTTCTTCTTCTTTTAAATTAAGGTACAAACAAGGCCTGGAACTGACTTGGTACATCTGACAGGGTGCAATAAATCCCCGGGGTCTTTTCCTGTCAGGACTTGATCAGAAAAGGAAAAAAAAAATAGCATCACACTGTTTTTCAGAAGCAAGTTAAGCCCTTCTTCTCCTTCACGACAACACTCCGATTACAGTATCAAATGCTGCTTCTGTTTGGAGGAGCGATGGCAGAGGTGAGGAGGGAAAGCCAGAAGCAATTTTCTAGGATGAGTGTGAGTTAGAGGTGTGTTGAGGGGTGTTGAGGGTGGAAAGTTTAGTAGGAAGCTGAGGGTTGTGAAACCAGATGTCACTCCAGGCAGGTAGGAAGACAGGTGATTTTAACAAGCTTCTACGGCTGAGCAGACAACTACTGTGACCTCTTGAGTGACCTCCACACCTCCTCCTCTCGAGATCCTGCCTCCTCCTCCTCTCAGACAAGTTTGAAATCCCAAGAATGTAATTAAAGTCAAAGCTTCAAGTAGTCATACTGCCATCACTGAGGACTGAATTGTACTGAATTCATCCATTTGTGCATTATTTCAAGTTCTACGTGAACCATATTTGATACGATAATATATATAGTAAAATATTCACTATAAAATTCCAGTTTTAGTGGCTTAATGACTGAAGAAGTTGGATAACAATCAGGTGACCTGTGAACTCTGAACCAGATGGATAAATCTGGGGCGAACATATACAAGAGTTCACCAGTCTGAAACATACTGGATACTTAAACGTGTTTTTTTTCCCCTTTTAGTTAAATAAACCCCATCAACACCAACATTTATTTAAAGAATTACATTTTACTGATAGAAAATGTCTCAACATGTCATCCATTCTTTTGAATGAAACTGAACTTTGCAAGGCCAGTGCTGCTGAAGAGTGAACCATTTTGGACTAGCATTCAGCCGTAACCAAAGCGCCATGACGACACCTCTATACGACCAGTAGACAGAGGAAGTGTGAGCTGAGCATGCACGCTAAGGAAGTGCGAACAGTCAGAAGGGAGAAAAAGCAGCGACAGTGTGTATGGAAACTAAAAGTGGACTCTGCTTAGTTGCCTCTAGCTTCAGTAATTATCTTGCTGTTGATTTATGAGGTTCCAATTTGTCCATTTTGGTCCCTGCCAGCATGAGCTCGATGCATTGCTGACCAGTGCTGTGGCTCACCAGGCTGCTTGCAGCATTGCCAGCAAGCATAACAGTCATTCAGTCACACGGAGACGGAAAGGTATTGCTACCCTTAGAGTTGTAAAAGTTTGACCGGACTAGATGTGTGGTAGATTATTACAATACTGGCTGAAAAACATACGGAAATATGTTTTCCATATTTCCACTGATTTAATTTAACGTTTGAAAGCAACACAAACATATCTGCTGCTTTGTCATTGCTTTGTCTGAAAGTAAGAGTGTTTGGACTTTATGACGTGCCTGAAAACCATCAAATAGTTCAGTAAGTTTTATGTTAAGCATGCGTTCAAGACATTTGTTAAAAAAAAAGAGTCAATTCTAATAATGTTTCTAACCATGTGCAAAAATGCCTCATATAAACAAAAGGTTTTTTTTAATGTTTATTTAAAGTTGGTTTTCTGTCAGGGGGAGGTTTATTCTTGTATGTTGAACAAATTGGATAAAAATAAAAAAGTTAATAAATTGTAAACAAGAAGTGGTTGTGAGCGGTTGTGCTGGCTGATTACCCTCCCCACTTCTTTTTGACAGCAATGGTCCTTGAGCTATCAACAACGCAGACGGATCGAGTTTACTGTAAACTGTGGTGGATGTTGCCATTCTGAAGCATTTTAGGATTTATGGAAGAATAGTATGCAGGTGAAAAATCTTTTTTTTTTAAGAGTCCTTCAGCATAAAGGTTGTGTGACCTTTTTGCACAAATGTTTTATTAATGTTCCTGTTAATTTGGGGAGCTAGTCACGTTGTCAGCAATCAACGTGTGTATATATCATTTACCTTTAGATGTGCTGTATTTCTTCACTGAAGCTTTGTTTTTTCTTTCTAAACACACATCATCTTCAGTGCTGTGATGTGTTATCTGTATCCTGTTTCCTCACAAACTTCCCCTCAGTGATCAGGGGAGTCTAAAGTTTCATTTAATTTAATATGATCTATAGGACAGGTACGTAAAATAAAATGCAATGGTACAACAATGGTGAGACCTGGTTTTTTTTCCACCTATGAACTCTTATCAGCTTGACTGTGGCATGCCTTTGAATTTTTGTGTGGTTTCAAGAGCTCAGTGGCAAGTGACTGCAAACCTCCATTCCACAGATGAGACACTATATCAGAAACCCCGGCGTTAAACACAACACCTGATAGTAAGGGATTGGTTTCCTAACTGCATACCTCCTCCAGGTGTACGCCTGCTTTAGGCTGATTTTTAGGGTGGGGGCTGACAAGTTGGGAAGGAGGGTAGATGAGGAGTCTCTACTATAACCTCCCACTGCATATAGGGATGTCAAGAGTAAAAGACAGTTAGAATAGTAAGGAAAGAGTGGGGTGAAAACCCCCCAAAAAGGGCCGACTTGAACCCAGGCCCTAACAACAGCCTAGGGCTGCTCGATTATGGCAAAAATGATAATCACGATTATTTTCACTGAAATTGAGATCTCGATTATTTGATGATATTTATTTAACAATAACAATGTGTTGAATAATGGCTTTAAAGATTGTCAAAAAATAATATAAAATAGTGTGCAAATGCTGATAACAGTGCAAATGTTTGCAATATAAAACATAAATGAAAAATGTAAACATCTATGTTTAGTGAACTTTGCAGTGTTGCTCTGTGGTGCAGCTACGACACTGTAGCAAAGTTTACACACTATGTCTACTTGATCCACGTCTGACTCCGCGAACCCATAATGTTTCCACACCACTGAAGTTTTTTTTTTTTACCTCTCTTTTCAACCAACGGCAGTCACTCTCCTCTCCAAATAACTTCTGCTTAGCTTTCCGAGCTTCCCTTGGGTCCACTTAATCAGCGGTCCCCAACCCCAGGGCCTCGGACTGGTACCGGTCCGTGAGTCGTTTGGTACCGGGCCGCGAGAGTTGAGGCTCAGGTGTGAAATGTATGGTTTTCAGGGTTTTTATCGGTTTTCAGCGTTATTTTGTTATCGTTTTTATCGCTTACTCGGTTTTCCTTGGTCTTTTCACGTGTGTTATGAATAAATTTAATTTTTTTCGGTACCGGTACTAGTTTTATTTTGTTGTATTTATCCGCGACACCTTAAAGGCCGGTCCATGAAAATATTGTCGGGCATAAACCGGTCCGTGGCGTAAAAAAGGTTGGGGACCGCTGCTCTTAATTGTTGTGACACGTGCTCGAAATGCAGAGAGGTGCGCTCGATTTGCCACGCGAGAGTAAAGCACGAGGGAGGGGCTAATAATCGGCTCAGTCATTTTTAATGATCGTTGAAAGCCCAGATCGTAATCGTGATTTAAATTCGATTAATTGAGCAGCCCTACAGCAGCCTTCAGCATATGGACCAGCTTAACCAGTTGAGGTGCACTGACTGCGTATTTGCGTGCTTGGTTAGTGAAATCATCTCAAGTCATATAAACGATTTATCCTAAAATAATTAAGAAATGTTCTTTGTCCTGTGTAGGTGTGGTCAGCTGAGTTTTGATTGGCAGAATGAACACAAGCAATCGGCGCAAATGTATATTTGTTTTAAACTTCAGAGTGAAGTAAAAAATGGCCTCTTCAGCCAACTGTCTAAAAACAAAAGATAATCAGCATACATCAATTAAACAATGACAAAAACAGCAGGCCTCACATGTGATAGGAGATGAAAACGTTTGGTCATTTTTGCTTGTGAAATGACTCACTTCATAATATTTATCACTGCTCTTCAATCCAGATCAAGGGTTGGGCAAAGCTTGAGGAGTCTTGGTTCATATGACATGTTATCCAAGCGTAGTGGAAATCAAATGTTGTTTGCAGATGTTCCACATAGCGAAACTGACAGGCCGAATGAGATAATTGTTTAAATGTGGGGATAATAGAATCCATCCATCCGTTTTCTGCTTCTTATCAAAGTCCAGGTCACTGGGGCAACAGTCCCCGGACCTCCCTCTTCACAGCCACTTTCTCCAACTTGTCAGACAAGAGATGTGCTTTCTCCACCGTGTCCTGGGTCTGCTACAGGGTATCCTCCCAGTCGGACATAACTGAAACACCTTACCTAGGAAATGCCAGAACCATGTTTGATGTGGAGAAGCAGAACCCCGAGAACGAGAAAGGATGAAGCCCTTGGTCAAAGGCTGAGTTGAGACACCCTAATTTCTGCTACCCGTGTCTGCGATCTCAATCTTTTGGTCACTACTCACAGCTTGTGGCTTTAGATGAAGATGGGAACAATGATCGGATAGTAAACTGACTGCTTCACTTTTTAAAAAGCGCTTTATGAATATGTAATTGGGTGCTTGTATTAGAAAGTACTGAAATTGAGTAGAAAGAGTATAAGCACAGCTCCATTCACTGCAACGGACTGGTAAAACATCCAGATTACTGCAGACACTGCACCAATTCATCTGTCAATTTTCTACTTTTTCTTCTACCAGAGACTTGAACTCCACTTCACTTCCAGTTACTCATTCCCATCCCGTTGTAGACACACCACCCTTTTCCACCAGAGAACCATGGCCTCAGGATTGAAGAGCTATTTCTTGTCCCAGCCATTTCACACTTCACTGCAAACCGCCTGATTGTAAGCTAGAGGTTGTTGCTCAATTAAGGCAACAGAAGCACATGATCCACAAAAGTCTGACACGAAATCCTCAGTCCACAAGACACACAATAAACTTATGAACAGAACTGGTGGCAAGGGGAAGCCCTGGCTGTGTTTAACACCCACTGGGAATGATAACCATGCTCTTACAGTGGCTGGAAAGTGATGACCAAACAATCACCATTCTGCTAAAGCAGGGATAACCGAGCACCTTTTAAGACAGTTTCTCCTGAAAGGCTTGTTTGCTCTTGTACATGGTTGTTAATGTGTACTAGCAATTTATGGTGTGAAGTGGGTGTTGTTTGAGCCACACACTGAAACCCTGAAGTTCTTAGACATTACCTGACTGAGATGCATTCAGAAAGAATGTCTGACTCAGTTGGTTTTGACATTAGCTGGTCTTTAATCTACCAGCTTTTTTGTGATGTTAGATTGTTTATGGCAAAGATGATTACACAGTGGATTTGTCCGGCCTTTGACGTGCACTTTCCAAAGTGCACAGTGGGTAACTGCGATGTCTAGACCTGATTCTCCTCATATTGTCTTGACTTCATGTGTGAAAAGAGCTTTAGCATACTGGAAACTTCATTTGCATGCATCTCAAATTATAGCTAAAGAAAAATTGCACGTAATAACACACAGTGGTGTTAAGTGACAAACATTTTATTTCCTATCACGTCCATAACTTTTCAAGCTGAATTAAAGCAAAGTTTTACAATTAAGATTAAGATTTATAAACGGTATAAATTTGAAGGTCAAGAAAAAACAGGGATTTTTAAAAAAAAATATCAAAAACTACATCTTGCATAGGAAACACTCAGTTTATTTTGGCCAAATTGTGATGCACTGGTTTCACAATTTCTTAGAACTTGTGAGTTACTTGTGCCATGGAGAACAGCAGCAATTTCTCTGCTCGAGACAATGTGAATCACGCGGGAGACAAATGCAGGGAGACAAATCTGTTACACAAAGAACTGTTTGTACGATTTCTCCCGGTCTGCTGTGAGATCACGAGGGTGCTCTGTGACACAGTACAGACACGATACAGACATCACAGAAAAGCACAGTAACATCTTTCTGCAATTCTGGCTACACTCACAATTTCTTCTTACGTGCCAGAAGTAGTAAGAATGGTGTTGCAAAACAGCAATAAAGCATCGATTTCTAAGTCAAAGTTATTCTTTTAGTGGATCGAGTCTGACATGTGGTAGAGAGATGCGGATATCCAAACAATACAACCTGCTGGGTAAACTGCATAATTTTGTTTAGTGTCCCAAATGTCAATTTTGGTAACTGGTAATTTCAAGAATTTTTGTGTGTTTGCAAAAGACATATTGTCCCCAACCTCAGTGATAATTTGAAAGAAGACCATAGTTGTGATTTTATGTGTATGCAAAAGATGTTCCTAAAGCTCACCTCAGCTCCAGAATAATTGTTGGTCCGAGTCACGAGGTGGTCAAGAGACACATTTTCAGCGACAGGCATATTACGAAACTGCAGAGAAAATATTTCCTTTCGGGTACGCGCATCTGGAAGCGGCACGTAGACAATTCGGTCGAGGCGACCTGGACGCATCAGAGCCTGTGGGACAGAAAAAAGACAGACAGCATCTGTTTTAAGGTCATATTTCAAAAATTGTGACACATAAAGGGTTTTTAAAAATGTTTTCAGCATTATTGCTTTATTTCAACAGTGTTTCCTTTGTACATCGCCATTCTTATGTCACAAAAATACTGTCATGACACTATGTTTCTGACCTTTGACCTTATTGCTGGTTGCTTGTTAAGCTGTGAAACAATAGTTCAGTCCACTCCTGAATTAATTGTACGCCTATTTAAACAGGACTATAAAGCAAATGCCTGATATACAAACTGTGAAATTTGAGTTTTCCACTTCTGGCGTCAGCGTGGAGACAATCTCCCCGTTATCTGATAAACCTTCCACTTCCTACAGATCACATCTCTGTGACCCCAAAACAGTCCTCGAGTACCCAAAGCTGCCGCTGTCTCGCTTGTCAGACGTCATTAAGTGGCAGGCGCCTCTCAAACTCAGACAAGCAGACAGACTGACAAATATGTCCTGCCTCCATCTGCTGTCCTCAGCCAGGCCGTGACAAGCTGCAGCGTGGTAACCCATTTGACAAGCCAACTAGCTGAGGAACAGTGGGTTTGGGAAAATAAATGAGCACAGTGTGAACTGGCATTTATTGGTAGCAATGGAATGAACTATAAACAGAAAACGAACATCAACTGAAACTCAAAGTTTCTTTGTTGCTATTCTCCTAAGAGTCAGTAAGTCCTGGAGGCCCTGGCTCTGAGCCAGACAGGCCACAGCGGGGCCAGACTCTGGCCTGTGGAGCCGAGACAGGAGATACTCACAGATGCAAGCCATACAGGAGGCCATGTCAGGAGTGATCAGTGAAGGTTGGAGGGACTGGACAAGCAGCCTTTGAACTGTTAGATACTGCGCTTCTACTTCTGCAACTCTCCTCTTTTACTTGCAAAGAATATGAGCATCTACTGTACGTCATGTCATCCTGTATGTTTGAGTAGGAGAACAGAACAATCAGCACATGCTACAAGTTCAGCTAACTAGTGCATAAGCACTCTGTGTAGCTGGGTTTTAATAAGGTTGATATTTAACTCACTTAACAAGCAGAAATGCCAAACATCTGCAAAACCTATATTCCAGAATTTAAAAAAAGGGAACTCTAGGTGCACAAAATTTTCCAGCTTAAAAAAATGGAAGCAAAAAAAATCTTTTCCGTGTTTCATTTGAAGACCACCTGCTCGATAAGTGTCTTGGAGGAAATTTCAGGTTTGGAGTTTTGTTTTACGGTTTGCTATATTTCCCCTCTGGATAGCAAATTCCAGTTTACTGGGGTGATGGATAGTATCCCAGCCTTTTATCTACTGGTTTTCCTGTACATGTGTGTGGAACATGAGAGGACAGAAAGCGGAGACGAACGTTAGTAGCTACCTTTACGTATCCACAACAGAGTAATGGGTGACAGAGGAGCCGTGGCTCATGACAGCAAACGTTCTTGTTTTTCAGGTCTCTCGATTCTTACTTGATTACAGAAAGGTGGGTGGCTATCTGTGACGGTAGTGTAACAAAATGGATAGAGAGGAATAACACCACCCTCAATCGAAGCAGGAAAGGGGTGGCTGCTGCGGTGACATGCTGGGAGATAGATGGACGGGTGGCTGGAGGGCTGCAGTATTAAATCAAAGATGTAAGGGCTTAAGGCCTAATAAGGTGCATCTGGCAAAGCAATTATATAACAGCACCTGTGGGATCAGGTTTGTTATTATGTTTCTTCCTGTGGGTTAACATATATTGTTGGTACAAAACTGTGCTCAAGGCGTGAGGTGATTGTAGTGGGAACTTTAATCTGGGATTGTTTGTCACAGCAAGTCAAGCCCGTTGCAGCACAGTATATTGCATTATGCAGAGGACGTGCCAGGGACACTTCCTGAGTTGCTCTCCCTGGAAGTATCGGGCGGCTGCATGCCAACACAAACCTGCTGACCCCGGACTAAATAACTCAGTCACTCCCACACACGCTGACAAACACATTCGCATATGCAAGCGTGCATGTAAGCGCACATATATTCCAATAAACTCTCCTTGGATGGATCGTTTTAATTTCCGATCCATTTTCCTAGTGCAAAAACACCACTTTGCACTTTATCAGCTATTAATTCTCTCCGCACACATAATGGAGAAGTGCCTGTAGCTTCCAGGCACTCGGGCTCCGAGGGTTCCAAGACGCTCCCGAAAAAGCAGAGCCGACCCTCAGCTTTGAGACTGCTAAACTCATCTGACTGCCCTGGAGGGAAAGAAAGGCTTTTTTTCTTTCCTCCCAGCAAGAGCAGGGGGCCCATCCATCACTTAACAAGATATACTTCCTGTTCTCAAGGATCCAGGGGAGGTGGTGGTGTGGTGGAATAAGAGGAGGAGGAGGTAAGGAGGGGGGGACCCCAAAAGACAAATACTTGGCTTGGCATGTCGGGCAAGCGTTGACGGGCTCTTTTCGTAACGGCATCATTCCACCTGAAGTCTTGGCTCCGCTGGCAGAAGGCAAGAAAAAAAAGGAGTCAGGCGAGGAGATGAGAGAGGAGAGGACAAAACCAGCCAGACCAGGGCACTCAGACAACCCACTTGAAAGGACAGCAGGACCAAAGCCCTGCAAACAAACACAGATAAGTGGTGTGGGAGACAGCAAACCACCACAGACAAAACCCAGTTGTATAAATTCTCTAACATGAGTCTGCATGACGGATTGCATCCACCTTGTTGCACCACTGACATGATAGGCATCATTACACACGAGCCATTAGTAATTAGAAATGCCCCTAGGTAAAAAATACCAACCACCTTTAAGTCAACACAGAACCATTTATATACCACTGAATCTAGCAGAGTGTGCACTGTGGACTTAACCCCAGCAAAATGTATGTTGCAACGTTGAGAAAGTTTGGAAAAACATGTGGATCAGTCAAGCTGATTAAAAAGCAAACCAAAAAAAAAAGAGAGACAAGAGAGAGAAAAACCTCATCCATGCTTTCTGCGCCAAGTTTCACTGCCGATAACAACAGTAATCATTCCAAGGCATTGCAATCCTCCACAAGAAGTGATTACCCCCTAATGACAGACGACTTCCTATCAGCGAAGGCCGGTACGTCTCCTTAACCAATGAGGAATGCTGGGAATCTTTTCCTCAGAGCGTTGTTCCTAAGCACATTCTTGGCCAGCTTCAATCTGACCCGCTCTGAGCTATGTCTACAAACTGTTTACAAACGGACGCCCCCGCAATTCAGGTGTCTTATTCTTAGATAGAGACTCAGACTTGGTGTGACTAAATCAAGATCAAGATCTGTTTTGTTACTCACGACGCCTTCAGATCAAATGAAAAACGAAATGAAACACTGGGTTCATGAAACTGAACATGATGACTAAGTTCTTCCCTGCACATCTGGTGCCATCTCTGTTTTTCCAATAAGCTGTTTTCAGTGGCACTTTTTAAAATGTACAGCATGATAGCAGGCTGTTTGCATGAATGAGAGGTTTGCCTGAGGAGACATGAGTTGACTTTGTTGCCTGCCCGAAGGCATTTGCTGTATGTGGCTTCCTAACCTGTCAGTCTGCAATCCTTAGAGGCCTTGGTGAGTCATACCGACTCGGAGATGGGCCACCCTGGATTTATTCCGAGCACACACAAAACAGAAAATGCAGAAAGCACGACGGGAACACAGAGCTCACAGAAAGGTCACCATTCAGACGCAGTAATCTTAGATACAGTGCACTAGCCGAATACCAGCAAATGTTACCGACTGTCAGGTGTCACTGGTATTCTTAAAGTCAAGATTGCTGTTATATCTGTGAAAGTAACACAAAATTGGGACGATGAAGATTTTTTGCAACAGCTGTGATTCAGTGGATGGTTTACAAAGTCCAAGCTCAGGAGCAATTTCCACAAAAACACAAATCCAGAGCCAGTTTGTTTCTTTCACAGTTTTCAAGGGAGCTTCCTTTTACAGATGAGAGACCTACTGAGCCTCACATCGATTGTGCAACATGCATGAGTGGAAGACTGCGTGGCATCTGTGTCACTTCCGTGAAATGTGTTCTGTTCTGATCCTTCCACAACATGCCAATCATTAATCAAAGTGCCTTACCTTTCACTTGCTAAAGTGCCAAAAGGGAGGGAATTCAGTCAGTCACACCTGGGTGTGTGGCATGTCACATGCAGCAGCAAGTCATTAAAAACACTGCACCGGTGTTTTGTGGACTGTACTATGTGCAAAAATCAGGCACCTATAACCTTAACTTACTGCAATGATTGCTAGAAGAGTTATAGTTATCTTATGGATATACATTTCCGTTGTTCAATTTATGGGAGAAGGAACGACTTCCTTTCATATTTCTACCACAAAGTGAACCTGACTTGGATTTTTTTAACCACCTGGATTCAACATATTCCTTGTTGTTCCCACTAAACTCTTGCAGAGAGTGGCCTCATTGTATAAAAACCTCTCCAAGTATGTGAAAATACCCTTGAGCTTTATTTCGTCACTCTGATTTATGTCAGAGTACAAAACAAGCTATCAGCCGGTTCTGTTTTTCAAATCCTTCAAATCACGCAAATCCGATTTGCATCTACAGAACATTTTGCCCAAGCTTCCTTTCACAGAGGTGACATAATTCCGATCGAGGCCACGCTGTCTTCAGAGAGACACTGGGCCTTCTTTATGTCAGTCTTGATTTCGACGCGAGAGAGGATCAGAGAGAACCGGAGTGGAGGGAAAGAGAGAGTAAATCAAGGAGAGAGGGGAGGGGACAGCAGAGCAGAGAGGGATGAGAATGACAGAGGAAGAAAGTAAGTACGCGGTGAGAGGTGGGGAGAGAGAGCGAAAGAGAGGAGTTGGCAACCGCTCAAAAACATGAGAGGCTTTCACTCTGGATTTTGCCCTTGAGTCAAACTTGCATCCGGCAGGCGAGGCCACCGTGTCCAAGAACCAAATAACTCTGCCGCTGTTAACCCCCGCTGTCTCACATACTCGTGCACAGCCAAGAGGAAGTGAAGATTTAGAGTTTTAAAATAAAGTATAAACCATTTAAGCAAGTAATATTTTCTTTTAGAGAAAAAAAATTTTTTTTTTCATCACGGGAAAAGAAAGCCGTTCAGGACAAAAGACACTTTTTTGAAACATTTAAAGTATTTGACTCCAAAATACGGTATGAACTATAAACTTTTACTCTTAGGGCCGCACAGCATAATAAATCAAGACATTTTCATCAAAGATAACATTTATGACTTTTTATGCCACCAAATAGAAGTCATTACTTCCGTTTCTATAGCAGAAACTCGTCTAATTTTACAATATTTGTATATAAAATCAGTGGTGATTGCACCTTACCTGTTGACAGAAATAACACACTGTGCCTACAAGTGTGTAAATGGTGTATAGAATGTGTTCCTTCACAAAAGATTGTGGTTTGGGTTCCAATAACACTCACTAATCTGGGGTTTTGTTAAAAGCCTCAATGACTGTTCGAATGCTTGCACTTCTTGTCCTGAAGCACATCTTTTTTAGAAATGCCCCAGAGCGCCCAGATTTCAGGAAATTAAATTAGTTTGTTGTTAATATCATTAAAAATGACCCGAATTTTCCTTAACACACAGGCAGATGGTGTTTTTTCTAGAGTGTTGTGATTTTAGATTTTTATTTTCTTTTTTAAATTTGTAAACCAAGCAGGAGGCTCAAAACCTAGAAACAGTGCAGTCATGTGCATGCCCAGTGTAACTGGGCAAATAATTATTACAGAATTAGATGTCCCACCTCTTTTACCTTTTATGTGCGTTGTGTAAGCAGGTAACGGGGCCACGATCAGGGAAGGAAGGGGGTAAAGAAGTAGCAGCAGCTGTGTTGTTGCTTCCTTTGGGTTTAGAGGGTGGGGACGGGGGGTGGTGTCAGCCTTACACCCCTACAGCTGTCCTGGAGGTCCGCGATTGTGTTGAAACTACACAAAATGGCCAGCCCTCACACCTCAATGAAAATAACACTCTTTTTGAAAGGAGTAGGTAGGCGAAGTAAGTGCATGTATGTGTGTGCGTCTGCGTGAATGAGTGGAGGTGGGGGCGGTAATTGTCAAGCAGGAAAAAAAAGCGAAGAAAAGCAGAGGAAATAAGACCATGACCATGTTGAAAAGTCGGCTCATTGGAGCCCAAAATAAAAACGCAGTAAAGCGCCTGCCATAAAACACATGTATGTTTGCTTTACAAAGAGGCGTTTCCTGTGAGCTGTCCACAGTTCACAGTTCAGTTCTATGCAGCCTTGCCTTTGGTGTAAACTCATCAGGGTCTGGTTTCCATAATGTGTGAGCACCCTCCAAACTCCCTGGTCCAGTAGCTGCCTCAAACAAATCAGCAGCCACAGCCAATGAGCAATGTTTCCCTACAGACACTTCTTCTGGCTTAATCCATTTGTCTCAATCGTGACTCTGAGCTTGCAAGTGCTACTGTCACCCTCTGGTAGACTGCTGGTATTCTTGTAGAAGAGAGAAGAGAAGGGCCATCCAACAGACACAGCCAACAACAACAACTGAAACCTGGTGATTGCAGCACCGCTATAAAATCTGAAACTGTGCCATCGCCCCAAGTTAGCCATATATAAAAAGGTAAATCACTGAAAACCAAATAAAAAGAAGAATTTGTGCGGTCTTCATAGTAAGACTGAAGTGATTATTTGATGGAGACATTTATCCACTCATCGTGCAAATAAAGACAGTCACTTTAATGTCATAGATTAAGAAGATTTTCTTTCTCACATTTCACATCCACTCACTGTGTGTTTATACATCACTCTGCATTTAATTATGAATTACTATTAATCTCTGGCTCTCTTTCACAGCATATCTTTTGTCCCGTCTCCCTCCCTTCACCCTCGACTGGTCACTGCATGCCTGCCTCTCCATCAGCCTGGATCTGCCTGAGGTTTCTTCCTGTTAAAAGGGAGTTTTTCCTTCCCACTATCGCCAAAGTGCTTGCTCATAAGGGGGTTATCTGATTGATGGGATTTCTCTATAATATTGCAGGGTGTTTACCTAACAATATCAAGTGCCCTGAGGCGACTGTTGTTGTGATTTGGTGCTATATAAATAAAACTGAACTGAAAAGGCAGTCAAGAACGGCAGATGCAAAGATGTTTCACAGAATTTCCCATTAAAACTAAAACATATCTATAAAGAATGTCATGAGCTGCTTAAATATCCTCTGCAGAGGTTAAGTATTTGGCTGAGGACAAAAACATCTTATTGCACCCCCTACCTAAATACATGCATGTAGAAACATGCATCTGTAGAAAAACTCCATCTGCAGCATGCAGCAACGCTTACACACCTCACACATCCCCATCCTGCACACATACACGGAGGCCCCACTTGCGCGGAGAGACAGACTGCAGGTGCCAGGCCCACCTCGGGGTCCCTGCCGGGCTCTCGTTAGGCCTGGTGCCATTCAGGCGGCTCCTAACACGCAACCCTGAGTGCTTTGTGTTTCTCTGACAGCCCCTGTCGTCCTCTGGATGTAGTGGTGGGAAAAAAAGGAAAAGAGGAAGACTTCAGAGATTAGTGCTTTCAAGAACTTGACAGAGAGTCACTGTACGGCCTTGTACAGTTTTAAAGGAGTATGACAGTTTTGTTTGGCTCATTTGCAACAAAAATATAGTCTCTAACATTACTGTTATTTACACATTTTTTTTCAAAGAATGGCATATATATCACTCCCAAAAGAATTAACATTTACTTGTCGGGGTATAAAGTTGCTTTAGATGAGAAAGAAAATGACCACTGTTATTCCATCGTGTCTTTTTAACTCTTAACATTCACACAGTTGCATGCAACCTTCTTTGGAGCCCTTTTAGGAATTTTACATTGGTTACGCCGCCGATTTTTCACAGCAAAAGGGGGCTTAATAGAAAAAAAGCAACAAAACAAAGAATATCTGTAACACCAAATTGTATTTATTATTAGAAATGTAAACTCTTCTGCTGTTAAAAACAGTCCCTCTTTATTATCAAGTTAAACCAAACCAGAACCCTAATCCTAAATGGGTCATTGGTACATGATAGGAATTCAAGGCTTTTCAAATAAGATTATAAATGATCTAAAAGAAGACTTAGACAAAAAAAAAACTTTGAAGAAAGAAATCATGTTTTCATAAACATCAATACCAGCATCACCAGCTTCACACTTAATACCACGATCATAGTTATTTCCACCTCCATCATCTCTATCGCCCCAATCATCCACAACCTCATGAGTCCCTGCAACGGAAGAGACGGCTTCTCTCACAACGACCTGTTTGCAACTGCACTCTATGCTTAAAAACAAAAGGCTTTATACTCCTTTATAAGTGTGCACGCACGAGCTCACAAAAACTCACATACAGAGAATTGAATGCTCACATATGCTGCCACTTGCAGATACTTAACAAAGAGAAAAACATAAACAGGCACGTTGCTGAGTGACAGACTCGACTCGGCCAGATCAGTTTCCACTTCCGTGAAATCTAAACATTAGCTTGTTTACCCTGATCCTGAGCTGAGGCTGGGCCTGGGTGAGAGAGCCGAGTGTGTGTCTCTACCTCTTAGTGTGTGTGCGTAGGTCCACAAAAGACAAGAAACAGGGGGACATGCTATCAGAGACAATACCTCAAAGGTGGAGGAAGACGGAGAATAAAACAAAACAAAACAAAAGAACAAAAACAGTATACAGCTATTCCCTCTAATATTATGTAACCCATGATGTCTATTACACAGCTGTCAGGGGAGAGCAAACTGTAGAGTAAAAGCTGTGCTGATAGGGTTGGTTAGAAACTTTATTAGGTATGCTTTGCTATTACTGGACTGCACCTCCTTTTGCCATCATTCTGCCTTCATGGAAAACAACGAGGTGCCGGAAACGTTCCTCAGAGATTTTGGTCCATATCGAAATGAGAGCATCACAGAGTTGCTGCAGATTTGTTGGCTGCACATGCACAATGACCTCCCGTTCCACCGCAACCCAAAAATGCTCTATTGGATCGCGATCTGGTGACTGTGGAGGGCATTTGAGTGCAATTAACTCATAGTCATGCTGAAGAAACATGTTTAACAAGTTTAACGCGTTTTGGCTTTGTGACATGCTGTGATGTGCTGCTGGAAGCAGCCATCAGAGGATGGATACACTGTGGTCATACAGAAAGGGAAATAGCCAGCAACAACACTTAGGTAGGCTGTGGAATTTACACGATGCTCAGTTGCACCACCAATAGCAGCCTGAACCACTGATACAAGGCAGGATGGATGGATGGATGTTTGCCGTGGCAAGGTCCCTACAATACAAATGTTACAGCAGAAATCAAGACTCATCAGACCAGGAAACTGTTCTAATCTTTACCACTTTTGGGAAGTCTATGTAGCAGTCTGGGCATTCTCCTCTGACCTCTGGGATCAGCAAGGCATCTTCGTCCATATAACTCACTGGATATTTACTCTTTTTTGGACCATTTAGAATTTAGAGATAAAGTCAACCCCTCAAACTCATTGTAGTACTCCTCACATCAATCCAGAACATCTCTTGCTTTGTGGCAGAGTGCATTATCCTGCAGAAAGAGGCCACAGCCGATATCATTTTCATGAGAGGGTGTACATGGTCCAGAGTAATGCTTAAGTAGGTGGTTCACGTCAAAGTAACATCCACATGGATGGGAGCACCCAAGGTTTCCCAGCAGAACATTGCTCAAAGCATTACACTGCCTCCAGTGGCTTCTCTTTGTCTCATAGTGCAACCTGGTCCGAGGTGTTCCCCAAGTAAGTGACCAACACATACCCTGCCAGCCACGTGATGTAAAAGAAAACGTGATTCGTCAGACCAAGCCACCTTCTTCCGTTGCTCCGTTGTCCAGTTCTGATGATCACAGGCCCATTTTGGCAGACCACATGGGCAAGCCTTCACTCCCCACATACATCAGTGAGCCTTAGACGCCCATGACCCGTCGCTGGTTTCTCATTGTTTCTTCACTTTTAATAGATACTGACCATTGCAAACTGGGAACACGGCTGCAGGAGATGCTCTAACCCAGTTTTCGAGGTATCACAACTGGACCCTTGTCAAACTCGCTCAAATCATTACGTTTGCCTATTTTTTCTGCTTGTAACACATAAACTTTGAGGACAAAAAGTTTACTTGCTCCCACTGAATCCCACCCGCTAACAGGCGAGTGGTAAAGAGATAATCAGTGTTATTCACCTCACCTGTCAGTGGTCATAAAGTTATGCCTGATTTGTGTAGTATAAATATATTACAACGAAAGAAATATCCTCTGACAAGCATATTAGAAGCTCTTGCACAAAACTTCTTTACAAAGTGTTAATCTGGGCTGATCTACAGAAGTAACTTGCTGGTTTTCAAGCAAAGTCAACATTAGTTGATTCATTATAGGTGAACTGAGATGATGGGCCTTCTAAGCCTGGGCAACTATGAAGAGGTTAATATTATAACAAAGTTTAGATCCAACTCGTAACCTAAAACTCACGCTGAAAGAGTTTTATTATGAATTTATATTATATTATTATTATGTGCAATTTTATTACTTAAACTGCATGTTTAATAGTTTTAGCTATAGAAAACCCAATTTTGATGAGTTTCTGTTTATCATTATATTTCCTACAAAGTACAGTAAACAAACAAACCAAAAAATATAATGACTACAAAATGCTTAATGCTGTTTCCTTCAAAAATGTACCAGTTCCTTTATGACATATTTGTGTAGTGTTTTTCAGGGTACTCATGCTTGTTTCCAAGCATGAACTTTACTACAGTGTCTTACTTTTATCAGATTAAGATGAAGGCCTTTCTTGTAGGCATACTATCAGTTCTTCTTGTTGCTGAGCATTGTTGTTTATGAGTTTGGTTGTATGCTTGTAGCTGCTGTCAAGCGCCTCTCTGAATAACACCAGGAGCTTCCCTGATGACACTGTATGGAGGATCTAAATATTCAACGTGCCTGAAACCTGTGCACAGTGCAGTAAATTATTTAGTTATGGTAACACTTGAATAGACCACCTTGATGGCACCATTATGAGAACTTATAACCCAACTGCAAACCTTCCATATACATAACTTCATATGTATGAAGGTAATAATAATAATAACAAGAAGAAAAAGAATCCTTTATTGCCTTTATGTGTTCATATATAACGAAATTTTGTTTGATATCTATATAAATGCATACATACATACACACAACCAACACTATAAAACATTTGAATGCACACTATTCACATGTGCAGGTGTGCAGAATAAAAATGTGCAGAAAGTTACAGATAGAATTTAGATGGATTTCATAGCTCTGGGGAAGAAGCTGCTTCTCAGTCTGGTGGTGCGTGTTTGTATGTTCCTGTACAGCTTTGGAGAAGGAAGCAGTATATGCAGTCCATTGCTAGGGGAGGTGGGGTCGGCAGCGATACGTCTAGTCTTCTTCTGGATCCATCCAGTGTATAACGAGTCCAGATGTGGGAGTGGACTTCCCACAATCCCCTGTGCTGTTTTCAGAAAGTTCTCCCAGCCAAGTTCTTTCTGTCTTGTGGTGTGCAGCTGCCGTCATACTAAGACAGAGGATGCTTTCCATTGTGGCTCTGAAGAAATTCACAACCAGCAAAACAGAGTCTGGTCGGTTTTAGCTTCCTGTGGAAAAAGAGCTTTTGTTGGGCTTTTTTCACCAGGTGCAATGTGTTGAGCAACCAGGTCAGGTCAGATGTTATGTGGAGACCCAAGAACTTGATGCTGTCCAGATGCTCTACCGCCTCCCTGTGTATGAGGACAGGAGCGTTTCCTTTCTTCCTGGATGTCCTGCTATCCACAATGAGCTCCTTGGTCTTGCTGTGTTCAGGATGCACCACTGTGTCAGGTGTTGGATCTTCTCTCTATAATGAGTCTCATCATTGCCTGATATGAGACCCACCACGGTGGTATCATCCACAAACTCCACAACTGTTAATGAAGTGAGTGGCAGAACAATCATGAGTAAAGAGAGTAAATAAGGTCGGGCTGAGCACACAGCCCTGTGGAGTGCCTGTGTTCAGGACCAGTGTGGAAGATGTCCAGCTCCCCACTCTCACCACCCAAGGCCTGTCGGAGAGGAAATCCCTGATCCGGTGGTAAAGTGATGTCGACAGGCCCAGGTTATTAAGCTTCAGAGCCAGCTTATCCGGGATCACTGTGTTGAAATCCAAGCTGAAGTCAACAAATAGCATCCTAAGATAACAGTTTGGATGTTTGAGGTTGGTCAGGGCTGACTGCAGTGCTGTTGAGACAGCATCTTCTGTTGAACGGTTCCACCTGCATGCAAACTGATGGCTGTCCAGACCAACCGGGATGATGTTGTTGATGTGCTTCACAACGTACTTCATAATTACTGTTGTCAGGGCGATGGGGTGGTAATCGTTGAGGCAAGAGACAGCTGATCTTTTTGGTACAAGCTCAATGATAGAGGATGTTAGGCAGACACACGATAATGTTTGTAGCTGTGCACCAGGACTTTTTTATGTATAGCGCTAAATCTCCGCCTTTGCATTTAGCTAAAGCTGCAGTCCCATCTGCTCAAACAGAGAGTACCTCTCTCCTCCACCGGGATGTTGTTATCCCGCCAGGTCTCTGCAACAATCGCCACACAGCTGTGCATCCTGCATAAGATGATCCTTAGCCGAAACCTGTCTGTTTTCTTGGCAAATAACTGAGCATTAGCGAGGAAGAGACTGGGAAAAACTGGTCTGTGTGGGTTAACCGTTTTTGTTTGCGATGTCTCCTCCGTCTCTTAGGCCCCAAATGGGGGATTGCCGGTACATTTTCCCAGTGTCCCACAATTCAGGCCTTCCATACTGTATTAATGCTGTCTACAACACCACATTTAAAATCCATGATTTTCTATCATAACTTATTTGCATCACTAAGCAACATACTGGCATACTGTCTTCTAGTTTTGCATGTCTTTAAAGGAAAAAAAAAGTTTGTGGATGAATTTTGTTTTGTTTTTTTTCTTCTTAGAGAGGCTCACCTCTACTCATAGAATTACATTCGGTTACCAATACTTAATTTTACGTCGAGCCTTGCAACCAATCAATCTGTTTCAGAAGGGGAGACAAGAGTAAAACTAGGGTGTTATTTACAGATGGCAGAAAGAGGTGGTGTAGTAACGTATAATATGAAAAAAAATATTTTAAACATAAAAGCCTGTTAACATAATTTAATAGACCCTTAAAACAAATACCATGAACATGTATGAGTTTAATTTGGTCACTTTGATGTTATATTTATATCATTTTCTGCTAGATTTGGATTCTTTGCAGTGACAAATAGCTGTATATATTTGCCTTAAATATATAATTTTAAAAATCTCATTAAGTTACCCAATACCCCTGAAAATGATGTGGCTTTCCTAAAGTTATTTATAGCATTTGAGTACAGTTGAACCACATCCTGCTTTTATGTACTACTGCAATATGCACAATAAGAGCTGTGCGCTAAATCTAATCTACAACATCAGAGCAATTAGCCACCTACTGCAGGAGATAACAAGACAGGGAAAGGGGGAGGGAGGGAGAAAAAAAATCCCCCACCCAGCATGTGAAAACCTGTGTCAGATTTCACCACAGACAAGGTCACCCGCTCTTGGTCTTGCCTCAATGCCCTGGCTTGGTAACCAGATCCCATGCAGGATGGCGACAAACCTGTTTCTGTTATAGGAGAGGTGCCCACTTGGCTGATTATGTTTGCAAAAACTTTACACTTTTATTTTTTTCCGCCTTGTTTTTCTTTACACCCAACCTTCAATTTACCTGTACAGGGATCTGAGGAGTTGAGCATAACTTTGTACAGCTGTGAACACCCCGGGAACACTTTACACACACTTGTGGATACAAACACCAAAAAGAAGAGAAAGAAAGAAAAATCTTGTTTTAATTCTAGAGCCAAAGCATCATCATCGGTGTTATGCTACACAGCCAAGTTAACACTTGGTATGTTTGTAATTGTGCTGCCTATGAAACTGCACTGTAATCCCTTCCAGCTGCCTCCCTCACTCACCCATCCACCTTCCTCTTCCCCTCCTCTTCCCTTTCAGAGAAACTGTAGCTGAGTATGTTTTCCATGGGCCCTGGTGGATTCATCCTGTTGACAGCGCCAAGCCTTTTATGCATCGAAAACACAGTATTCCCTTTCAGGTGAAGAGACGATGGAAGGGAGAAGGGGAGCTGGGTTGTGGGAGGTAGTGGTGGTGGGGGGAAGCCAAGGACGGTCCCTACAACAGACCTCAAACTTCAAAATCTTGGTCCTCATCTCTTCACAAAAAGAGAGTGAGAGACAGACAGTGAGAAGGGAGGGGGGGGGGGGGGGGGTGAGGGATCAAGACAAGAAGAAGGGGAGGCAGGAGAGGAGGAGGGAGGGTAGAAAAAAAAAAAAACAACGGCACAAAGGAGTGCGTAATTAAGACAGGAAATGGGAGAAGAGAGGAGGGCTCTGGGGGCTTTCAGAAAGAGGCTGGCTGGGGTCGCTTTTCCAGAGAACGGAGGAGTGGGGCTGATACCCGAGCCGTCTGAATGGAAATCAGATAATCTGTTAACACAAGGCATGGCCCAGATCCTGCCTGCAGACTGACATGGATAGGCCAGTTCCTGTTCCAATCCGCTGCTGTGGCACAAAGTGTTGCCAAGGCAACCAGCTGTTCCAGCCAAACTTTGCTTTCTCTCCGAGCCGGCGGCAAAAACGACAGGTGGGGCTACAAGGCTAGTAGAAGCAGCTCTGAGGTGCTTGTGAAAACATAAAGCTAGTTCAGTGGTGCGAAGACACGGTGGTAGGAATTTAACACCATGCACAAGAAATTCTGCTGCAGTGACCAGTGAGGTTGTTTTCTCCTTTTATGCCCCCTCACCCACCCCTCCAAAAAAAAGGAGAAAAAAATAAGTTAATGGACATGCGTTGGGCAGGTGAAGCAGCGGGCAAAATAAAGATATTACATTTCTTGCCCGACTGGTGGAATTTCACTTTGTACCACAGAAAAGAAGGAGAAAAAGAAAAAAGCACCAGAAATAAAATTCTAATTTGCCTTATTGTATTCTGATATTTTTCTATTTATTGCGTGGATGTGGTATTGACCATAATCTGACTGATCTGTGTAAATTCATTACAGGTTATGCATCATAAAAATGAATTGTTTCTGCTCCCAGTTTCATTTATTCATTTGAGACATAATGCCAACTCGATTTTTGGTGCCAAAGAATACTAAATCTTATATTACTCCACATAATGGGTAACACAGAGAAAAGTTTTTTATGGAATCGTCAGATGGGTGCTCGGTACGAGTAACTGCATTGAGCTGAGATTTGAAAATTATTACTAGGACAGAAAAAAAACCTTTGACCATTCAAACCTACTGAAAAAGCACATTGACTTAATGCTGCTCTGATCAGTGCAGGCTGCTATCGCTGTCAACTAGCCAAATTGTCACATCTGGTTAAAAGATTCCATTTTGAGCATGTCTTTTGCTCCTAATTCAAACACATTCTACATTTACACAGCCCGAAACACTACAGACAACTCCTCAGCCAAATTCAACAGTCTCCCTTTTCCACACTTTCCTAAATAGAAAAGTTTACAACTTCATGCTCATTTACATTTTTGTGTGCTTTGTCACAGTATCGTTCGCTGCTGCTCTGAAAAAGGGCCAAAACCAACTGATCTACCAAACAGTGGTGTTGGTCCCAATGAGGTGTTAGGATCAGACTCTCCCAGCAGCACTATAAAAGTGTTATTTACAATGATTTGTACAACTTTATAGATTACCCCGAAGGTGAATAGGAGGCCAAGGCTCTAAATCAAAGCCGGTTAAAGATAGCTATTTCAACCTTTTTTCAATCTGAACCAAGCTCATATTTTAGTGTGGCGACTTAACAACAAGAAGGAACAAATCTCAGGCAATAAAGCCCTACCGCTAGACTTGCGTTGTTTCCCCAGACTTCTCTTTGATTATCAAATATCTGAGCAGAAGGAGATGAAGGGGGGAAAAAAACGAAGAAAATACACCTCCTACGGGACCTCCACCTCTGCCCCCACTTCAAGAGCAAGGCGGTGCGACATGCAGTGGCGTACCACAGCTCAAACTTCCCCTTCCTCTTGAGGGGAAGCCATTTTATTGTGTTCCACTGAGATAATTGCCAATCCCTTAAATGAAAGGGTTTTCTCAGTCCTCTGGTAATTACTAGATACGCAGCAAGGGTCTGGTGAAGGAGGGGGGAGGTAGAAAAAAAGAGAGAGAAGAAAACATGACAGGCAGGTATTAAAATTCAATGGGTGGGGCAGGAAGGAAGTCGAGAGAGGGATGTGTTGAAACAGAGAGAATGAGGGAGGGCTAGAGGGAGGGAGGCTTGTTGTGCTGCTGTAGCCTCCGTTTTGGGGTTGAGGAAGGACATGTTTATGGTCTGAGGGTTGGGCCTATTTTTTTGATCCGGCAGTGCAATCCTGTGCCAAGTGCCAAAGACACATCTGCTTCTGGGCAATCTCTTGCCATAGTAAGGTGATTTATGTGGTGATCGCTGACCTCTTTTCCTAAATCACTGATCTTTTTTTTTTTTCTCTCAGAGCTTCTCATCAAATTCAGAGCAGCTGAGTTGAGCTGAATAACTCTTTCAGACAGCACAAATTACACACTGCGCTTCCTCTTCAGTGTGTTGAGGAATGTCTCTTAGCGATGATGGAGAGATTGAAAACCAAAGCAAAGCGTAACTGCACATGTAGTCGTACACCTCAAAGGTTTCTGGATATACTGGCACCGAACGGAGATGTGAATCACGCCAGCTAAACACACAGGGCATCTGAATAATTGTGGGGTGCAGTCATTGGAATTACACAGTTATTAATTATTGCTCTTATACAGTACGTTGGAAAATAGAGCCAAACTTTGGTTTCTCCTTAGTGCAGAGCAACAACAGAGACACAAATGTTGATTGTAGGGTAAACTTAAAATAAGAACAGCTTTATGATAAATTACTTATCATAAAATTCATTGGCATGCTAGCATGTATTTTTTTTGTTACAGTCAGTTTTACAACATCAAAAAAGGTGCATATATTTAACAAAACAAAAGGTCTAAAAATGCGAAAATCGACTTCTAAAAATGCATTTGCAATTTAAGAATGACTTTGAGTAGAACAATGGTATAGACGACTTGCTGTCAAAAGCAGTCAGTTGCTCCGCAGCTCTACTCCAATGCATGTTCTACAAATGTAGGAACTTGCAGCATTACATTAGCATGCATTATAGCCTAAGTTCATGGTCACATCTTGCAGACAGTGACAATCTGCTAAGTGCACATGAGCCATTGTGCAATTCCTAAAATCCTGTGGTGAAGTTGTCCTGCAGTGCGGACAGGTATGCCTACTTATCAAATGATCTATTTACATGCCAGCCGGTATCATTTACACACTTTTCCCCTATGGTCCTGACTCTAGAGAATGAACGTTCAGAAGCCCGGAGAGGCCCCAGGCTTGTCAAAGACTCTCCTGTTGAGGTTCTGCTGGCCTGGTGGAAAAAGGTGTGCTCTTAGCTTGTTATGTGACACGGAGGGGAGACAGGCCAAAGGAAGGTGAGGAGGTATAGGGTGGGGGGTCAAGGCGTACAACAATGACCCCTCTCAAGGCAGGAGGGCCCATCAGTTAAGTGTGTTTTTCTGCAATTTGAGAAAGTGGAATCTGGTCAAATTGGTGTCCTCTTGAGTTCCGACTGCTTAAGTTATGTGAGTGGGGGATGGGGGCTGACAGGAGAGGGATAAGCCAAGGTCGCGTATGAGAAGGATGGCAGTGCCTTAATTGATAGTTTTAGCTCTTCCAAATGCAGAGAGAAAGCCACAGTAGAGCTAAAGAGTGTCATACAAGGTCTGACTGGCCGTCTCTATGGCAACGACTGGGTGGGGAGTGGGGTGAGATATTCCATTCATGGATGAGATTGGATGTTGGAAATGGATATTGGAGGGACAGGTCAGCACCGTGAGCTAAATAACACACTGATGACACAAGGTCACCAGGCTGAGGCAGCTTAAGCATCTTTCAGTGGAGCAAAGCGATTTGATAGGGGGGGTTTATGCACAGGGTCAAGGGACATCAGGGCATCACAACCATAGATAAACCCCTAAATGAAAACCAAGATGGTGGCGACTTATAACCAATTAGTCTAAATTAGTTCTACAGAAGTTCTTTGCACCTGTGAAAAGATCTTTTTCCTAATATATATTTTCACTACATTTTCTTTCTTTCTTTCTTTCTTTCTTTCTTTCTTTCTTTCTTTCTTTCTTTCTTTCTTTCTTTCTTTCTTTCTTTCTTTCTTTCTTATATCCTTTGAAAATAATTAATAAAAGACAGTTTGATAAGATACAGTGGAGGGCAATGTTATGAAGTTTCCCTTGAGTTGACTTGATAAAGATTAAAAGCAACAGTAATCCAGAGGGATAACAAATATGGTTACATCGTTCCCTTGACTCACTGAGTAAAGACAGAATCTCCGCCCAGTTACACGTTACATTTATGCAAAATAATTGCCACAGTTCAAATCAAAGTATCAGATCTAATACTGCCTGTTGAATGGTAGAATATGCTTTTCGAGCCTCATAAAATAATTAAAAAGGCTTCAAAGGGCACCATAAAAAGGTTGAGAGCTGTTATAATGAAAGGAAAATTAGATCAAGAGATAAATACAGCTTTGTATCAGGCTTTAAATATCTTAATATTACATCACAAAAGTTGAGAATATTAACTTGGGAGTTTATGGGGATTGACTTGCTTCTTTTTTATGATACTGTAAACAGAAAAATGTGTATGATATCCAGCCCTAGTACTGTGGTTGTACTGTCATAAGGACAAAGGCTTAAGTGTAGCCAGTCCTAATATACTCTATATTTACTTTGTGTACTACTAGCAACTCTTCAGAAATACAGCATGATGTATAACTGTCTTTCTAGGTTTAAGTGGGTCGGTCACCTGATGATGAAAACAATCAATCACACAAAGCTGCCCCATCGACACGAGGCATTTAGATATCTCAAAGTAATAACTGCATTATGTACAGTCCTTTTTTTTTATTTAGCCAACTTAGCAACACCCTGTTTGCAGAGACATACATCCTTCCTTTTACAAGGGGATATAATTTTACAATCTCCTGACCTTGGGTACACGGAGTGAAACACAACACCGCCCACCAGTCTATTTCTGTATTTGTCTTACAGTAAGCTGCCTGTAATTGAATCATGCTCTCCAGGACTATGAAACATGAATGGTGCTGTAGACACATTAAGACTTAGCTACAGTGGTTAAGAATAAGGTATAATCTTATGCTACCATGTGACTTGACATGTTTGCTTTCTCCTCACTTTGTTTTCATACCTTCAAATAAAAGGGTTTATGTGCGAAATTAGGTTCTTTAGCACTAGAAAGCAACTGATCCATAATGAGATGATGCCTTGAGATATTCTTTTCACCCATTTCACAAATAGGTTCTTGGAAGTTGGCTCTTTATTCTCTTAATCCTAAAAGATACCTATATGGAAATCTCTAATAGCAAAACAAGCACACTGCATGGTTAACATCCTCATGGTATATTTCTCATGACTCATATCTGTATGCCCTGTCTTTTGACAGATTATACCCAAGGGGTATTCATCGGAAGAAAAGAGACAAGCAAAATGTGAGGACACAAATATCAGTTGAGGTCAGCTGTGTTTCTAACTGATGTGAAAGAATGTGAATGTGAATAACGAAAAAAAACAACTTCCCAACCGATTGGTGTCAATCTGTTCGTAAGAAATCTGTAAATTAACCACACCTTTAGTTGTGTAACAACTCCGGATCTGGGTGATTCCCTTTGGCAAGAAAAAACAACCCTCAGTTTCTAAAGATAGATAAACTGGTCTATTCGCATCCTGTCAGCTGCTTAATCTCCACACAAATAAACCACAAACTGAAAGTCACTGGCCTTCCAGTAACGAATCTCTGTTCCTACTAATTGAAAGTGTGAATTACTATTTCCAGGCATTATTCCTAACTTAGTTATCACTTTCATTTCACTTGTCTTATTACAAAGTGGGAATGATAATAGTTTACATTTATTTGCCGTTAACCCAACAGTCCGTGTGTTATGTTATTATTCGTCATGTGTGCCTGACAGTTAATAGAATTCCTCAAGAATCTATGAAGGTTACTGGGGAACTGGGACATTCATCCAGTTTGTTCATTAGTGAACAATTAGTTGTGGAATCAAGGTGAATATCAGAGTATAGTCAACAGAAGTCAGAAACTTCCCCAGCAAGCTGACCTCCGGGTACTATTTTGGAGACCTTTAAAAAACCCACACTGGACAATTCACTTCCCTGTTACTGCAACTATCATGCATGAGTGCTACAAGACTGCACAAAGGCTGGTGAGAACAGAGATACAGTGCATCAATTACTATAAAATTAGAAGTTATTTGGTGCCTGCCATCTGTTAGCAATTTTAAGTAAAATCTATTCTAGGGGGCAAAAGTCCTCTGAGATAAGCATCTTTGGGGAAAAAACTCTCTCAGATGAGGGTCCCCAGTCTAATTTGTATCCATTAGCTATATTTATGTCTTCTGTAGTGTAGTTAAGTGTCTGTGTAAAACCTGTTGGTAATAGCATTTACAGTAATGCATATATCTTGAACCGACTTAACTTGGGGGGTCTTGAGGATTTGAAGGACTGAAAAACGGTTCTATCGCATATATTCGTTGTGCATTCAGGTTTAGCAGGCTGTTGCAGTCCGGGTTGTGATTAGGGCTTTGATAAGTCATTGTTGATGGACTGTGGAAAAGCGTTTTATCACTGGAGCATAATAGCGTGCATAAAAGGCATGAACCTGTGCTGAATAAATAAGAGGCAGCACACACCCACAGAAAGACAAATGTGTGTGCCCGCAAGCACATGCACGCACATATACACCTCATCTTTGCAGCGCCTTTCCTGCAGATTATCTCTGTGAAAGAATGGCGGGATCTATGGGTCTTTCCCTCCTCCCTGCCTACCCCTCCCTCCCCCCAACACACACACACACACACACACACACACACACACACACACACACACACACACACACACACACACACTACTGCTAACTCAGTTTTTCTCTCTTCTTCCCTCCTTTCCAGTCTCATGTTTTCTTCTGCCATATTCCTTCTTGTGCATCTCTCCGTTTCACTCTCCATGCCTGAGTGCAAGGTGAGAATCACAAAAGGAACACCTGGCAAACACGGATGTGGTCCTCCTCATCTCATTGTCACACCACCCACTCCGACCCCCCCTCCCTCCCCCCCCGTTGACTCCCTTTTCAAAGAGGCACTCGCAAGAATGGCAAACAAGGCTTTCAGCAGCAGGAGGAAGGAGGAAGAGGAGGAGGAGGTATACCCCACTACCTTCACCACCACTCACTCCCTTCATCCCTCTCCTCCCTCCCCAGCTCGCCTTTCACACGCCAGGAAGTGCTATTCAGACCAGGAGCTGCATGTACATGTTCCTCTCAACCAGTAACACCTCACTTCTTTCTCTTTCTCTGTGAGTGCACACACGTGTGTGTGTGTGTGTGTGTGTGTGTGTGTGTGTGTGTGTGTGTGTGTGTGTGTGTGTGTACGCACAAGTATGTTTCTATGCCTTAGAACAAGAGAAGAATGAGAGAAATAGAAAAGACAAAGGAAAAAGGGAGAAATGTAGAAGCAACTACCAGTCAATCAAATGTTTGTACAGATTTAAGTGTCTTGTTGTGAGAGTTCAGATTATGTTTCAAAACCTATATGATCCATGTAAAAACTTCCAAATGTTCAACTTAATCATTTTTGGAAACTTATAAAGAATATACATCTTGTCCTCTGGGGCCACAACTTGCTCAACACAAGAAAACTTTCCATTGAGATAAATTCAATTTAAAAGCAACACAAAAGATTGAATTATGAGACTTTCACGTCCATCTTTGCTGCAGCCTGACACTTTAATGGCTCAACAAACAGAGAAATGTACACCTTAAATTTAGTGTGGACTACTATCAGTCTGGGAGAGCGCCTTTATATATATCTTAATACAATGGCCACGCACACTTTTTACATTTTTAAAACACTGCTTTGTATTTAACTTTAGTTTGACACTTAAGGATTAACCACATGCTCTTCAGGGTCATGCAAATATTATATTAAACACCAGCTCTTGCTAATATTTTGGGTTGGACCTGATGTTTTAGTTTTTTCAATCACAGAAAACCTTATTGGTTTCGGTGTTTGAGTGATATGTTGTTATGGTTTTCAGCCAACGTGGTGATAAAACATGAGAGGCCCTTTGGCCTGCATACAAAGCCCTCATTGTAAAAAGCGAACATGCTGAAGCTAATATGAGTTTTTACATAACAGTGATAATGATGAGCAATGTAACATGACATTTGCCCATCTGCTAAAGGTTTCACATAAAAGATATTTTGTCTAACATAAAAACAAAAAAAACACATGAACACATGTTAAAACAGTGCACGAACCAATTTGTATTTATTATATCTCAAATACATCACCTTATGGCCCATGCAGGACAAAGAAAACTAATAGCTGAAATTTAAAAATCCACGGGATAATTTCGCTTTTGATCAACTGAATATTTCTGCAGTATAAACTTGTCATCAGTGGGAAATCAGAGCCTGGGCTACAAAAGATGTCAAAGTTGTCTTTACATTCATTTGCCTCTGTAGACAACAAGCTATTGACCAGATGTGGTCACCGTTTTAAAAATGGCAACACATGGCTTACAACAGAGTATAAACACACAGCTATCGTCAGAACACACTTGGCAAACCTTAAAAGATAATTCACACAGGAACTCATGAGGACGTGGCAGGAAAGTTTGTTATCATAGCAAGTTTTCAAAACCAGGATATTAGATCACAGTGTTGCACAGCTCACTAGGCTCAATCAATTGGTTTTACATATGAAAACAAGTCAAATTAGTTACACCAAATTTCACTGGTTTGACAAATCTTGCCTACTTTCTCACCTTTTTACACCGGGTCAGTTACTTTTCAAAGTGGTGCTTGACCATTTTGTAAAATTGGAAAATAAATGTCTAGATGTCAGGGTGTATTGATTTCAGCAATCCAGCACAGCCTGTTTGAAGAATAATAGGCGCTTAAGGCCTTAAGGATTTTTGGCCTCCTGTTTGGACAAAACACGTTTTTGCATCCGTGAAGGATGATGGATACTATGAACACATTGCAACAATTTCCGTTGTAATGTGTTAAATCTTGTAATGACATGCCAGTGAAATCTGGCTCACAAAGGTTTTTACTTTTAGTGCATGTGTTCTTTAAACTACACATTTATTGTGGTGTGTGAAAGGCCCCATTATTAAAATTAGCCATTCAGTCCTGCATGACAAGTTCTCCCTGCTGAATGTGCCTGCTCTCACCAGCACCTGGATCACTGACTTCCTGTCTGACAGGAGTCAGCATGTGAGACTGGGCACGTATGTCTCACACTTTCAGTCCATCAGCACAAGTTCTCCTCAAGGCTATGTACTCTCTCTCGCTTTTCTCCATGTATCCTAACGGCTGCACCTTAAGTCACCAAACGTGGCACAATTAACACTGCACAATGGATTCATCATTCAAGGATTTCCCCCCCCCCCCCCCCCCAATTTTTGTACCAGTGTTTGCACCATGACACAAAGACAAATTCTTTGTTTGTGTAAAAACTGTGCGATAAATGCAATTCTGAGTAGACTACTAACATTTTCAATAAAGTCACGAGAAACCACAAAAAATATGACTCCTTTCATGGTAACGTCACAGAGCTCCCAAAAGAATGACACAAAACTGTCAGGAAGGTGAGCCCTCAGCCTTTTCTCCTGTCCTTATAAAATCATGATAAAAGAAAAGAAGAGGGAGAAAATAAAGCTGGGAAGAGAAAAAAGCCTTTGTTCATGTTGTTTGTAAAGGAAAGAATTAGAGGTTAAACATCAGTAGGCAAGTGAGCCGTTCTTAATGAGCTCCTTTCACGTTTTAGTGCAGGTACCAGTATGTTATAGCTTTCAGTTTTTAAAAAAAGGGAAAAAAAAGTTGTTTTCACATATTTACCGCTCCCTGTTCTTAACAGTCAGGGGGAAATGTGTGGGAAGTCTTTGTTAGGGTCAGGATGTTGTTATGAATCAATCACCCACCTTACCCCCTTCTCCAACTACAGATATTAAAGCTATCACAGTGAACCATCAGCAGCAGACAGCCTGCATATATTTGGCTAGAGGGGCATGCAGGTGAGGGAGTGTGGTCTGTGTATTATATTGGATGGTCGGGGTATGCAAGCCTTTTCATAACTGAACAAGTCAAAGCAATCGGCTAATTAAATCTACTACAAACTAGAAGAACTACGTAAAGAAATAGTCATGTGAAAAAGAACGTTTTCACAGGGCTCTGTGGGTTCCTGTGAAAAACTTGCCTATTTATTGCTTTTATTGGAATTAAAAGCGTATGTAATAGCCAGGCGCTGCTAATCAAATACAGCAGATTAACCGATAATCAGCAAATACAACCATCGCTATTAAAATTATAACTTTTAGAGTCCTCTTATCTCCCCAGCCACTTTTAATAAACTGAATTTAGAGAAAATCTGTTCAAATGTAGCAACTACATATCGAAAGTACTTGGCCACCCCTGTAACCTTCTTCAGTGACATGCAAATCAAGAAATCTTCATCATAACTCTTCTTTTGTGAGGCTAGCTTCACATCACCAGAAATTATTAGAAAATACTTGAGAGCTATGCATTTCACTTACACGAGTGCAAGCTTGCTTCAGGAAGATTGTGACAGCTTTACTACACTGTCAAGTATTTATAACCTACAACCGTTTTAAAGCCCCTAACCCAGGGCCCAGTCTGCCTCTCTCTGTCTGAGGCCCTCACCAGAGCAGGCCCCTACTGTACTGTAACTCTACAGTAATTCGGGCTCTGTAAATCTCTCAGTGACTACAATCTGTGTGTGTATAAGGCTCCAATTGCTGCTATGACAACAGATGACCCATCACAGTCTTAAGAGCGGCTGTTTGCCTGTCAAATTTAATCCTGGCTCAAAGTTCGGCTAGAGGTGGTTTTTTACTGTCACAGAAAAAGGACAGAAAAAAAAGAACGGTCATTTCAGGGATGGAAAGTGGTGCATACCATAAATAGCTTGACTTTCACAGCAAGAAATCCCATTTTCAGTGGGAGGCATGTCTTTTTTTTCTTTTTTGGTCTGTGTGCGGAAATGACTATTTATGTACCAAACACTGTGATGTGTAATTTGGGAGATCTTGTTTCAAGCCTTGTGTCTTGCAATTTAGATAATATACTACTTACGGTCTTATATCCTGTGGGTTGTTTGGTTTTATTGACACCCCCAAACACACCATTTTTCTTTTTAAACCCTCCTTAGTTCATTCTCTGAAAACCACAAGTCTCTGGTATCTCCATTTAACAAATCTCTGGTGTTAATGACAGCATAGTGAAGATTTATATGCAGTATCTTCACTTTTGTTCAATTTTAGCATCTCCGTTTACACTGACCATGCACAAGAAACTGTATTTCTTCAGCAGCATATCTTCTGTATGATTACTTAATTCAATGGGCTGCTATGTGCTGTTTTAGACATTTTCTCCTTTATCTGTGCAGCAGATTTCAAGTTAAGTTTTTTCAGCCACCTACATCCACACAAAGGTCTCAGAGCAAAATAACGTATTACTTTTTTTTATGTTCAAATCTTCAGTCAAAGGTGTGCACTGTGTAAAAAGTAGCATGCAAACAGTTTTTCCAGTTATCTTCTCCAACTATCATCTCTATGCTTCTCAGAGGGACTACTAACAATAATTTATGCACACTGACAGCCATATGGTATACTGCTCTAAACCTCCCCAACACAGAGCCACCAACCAAGGGAGAATAAGAAAAAAGGAAAGACAGGGCCTCCTTCCTGCTATCTCAATAAGAATGCAAACATTTTTCAGACACGCTGGCAATCGCTCCCATATCAGTATTAAATCCCTGATTGAAATGTTTCCCTTGAAAACTGAAAGTGGTCTCTGCGTCTATAATTTGACCATACATCTATAATTTGTCCATATCGAGTAACATTTGTTTATCCAGCCATGGACCAACTGTGTTTGGGCACATATGGACAATAATTGCACTGTTGGTTATACGACTGATTCGGGGATATGAAGCAGCATGTGCTGCCACAGATGGAGGTGGAATGCAGGGTACATATTTGCCACTTGAAATAACTATAATATAGCAAGTGGGGGGTTATGTGGTGAAAAGAAAAACTGTACTATATGATTCTGGATGGCTTGTGTAGATCTGACCACATTTCAAAGTGAGACTATTACATATACAGAGCTTTAGCCTCAACTTAAATCTCCTAAAACCCATACGAGTACCCTGCCAAGGATCTATCTGATTTTGTTATCCTGACAGACTTTTTGCAGCACACAGCTTTGTGTGCGCTGCAAGAAATCTCCTTATTAAGTCACTTCTTTTCTATACTGAAGAGATGTTAGAAGAGATGATAGAAATATCTCAATGCACTTAGGCATGTAGACATGGTCAACATGATTTGCTAAGATTTCAAGTAACCAGTTCTCTTGCTGAAAATGCATTATTAATGTCAAAGTTCAGAAGAACTGGCCAAACTGCTTTGAGCTGATATGAAGGCAACTCAAAAAACTGTTTGTTACAACCAAGATACGCAAAGAGCATCTCTGAATGCACAGCACACCGATTCTTGACGCATATGGGCTACATATGAAGACCACACCAGGTGCCACTCATGCCAACTAAGAACAGGAACCTGGGGATACAATTCACAGGCTCACCGAATGTGGACAGTACAAGTACCCCTGGTCTGATAATTCTCAATTTCTGCTTCAGAATTTGAAATAAACATCATAATAGTATAAATCAATCTCTCCTTGAAATAATAGTTTAGGCTCTTGGTGTTAGTGTAATAGGATGGGGAATATTTTTTGGCACACTCTGTTCCACTTAGAACCAACTAAGCACAGAGATTTCTTAGCAAAACAGGTTCTCAAAGTAGTTTCCTCATTCCATTGAGGGTTTAATTATTGGTAAACATGGACTAGTTCAAATTGTTTCTTGTAAATACCACTTGTGTTACTTTGTGCTATCAAATAAACAGACCATCAAGACATCATGGATCAAACAGAAATTCCAATACGCTATGATGTATCAGACCATGGAAATAAAGGTTGTTGGATAGCTAGGTATCTGAAAGACCAGTCTTGATTTTCCAAAAAAAAATTGTTGGCAGCTTACTTGCTTTACTGAAAGCAACAGTGGAGAACACACAATGGGTGGCCTGTCTTTGGGTGCTAGCAAGCGAAGCCTTCAAACCAGACAGACGACACAACACCTCCAGCGTGCGTGCAAAGATTTCAGCTGCTAAAAACTATAGTGACAGAAGGTTTGATAACCCCTGGTGAAGAAGTTTCAATCAAGGCTTTATTTGCTTGTGTGTCATGTACTACCATTTAATGAGTCCTGAACACTTAGGTTAGTTACAGTGTCACAGTGTTTAAGCTCATTTAATTAAATCTTGCACTCTTACTCTACATGAGAGTTTTTCATATTGGGGCGACCTGTGCTACCAGTTGAGTTTTCACATTCAAAAGCAGATTCAATGACTGCAACCTTGGGGTCACAGGAGTGCCATATGTCAAACTAAGTGCTTCCTGAGGTTAGCCAGGTGCATACACAAAGTCAGTGTCAACTTTAAATCATGTTACTAAATGTCATAATGCATTCCATTTGAATGTAAGAAGAGAAAGAGTGACTATAAACTCAAAGAAATTAGCACCACATAGATTATTCAAGTCATTTACTTAATTCTCTTAACCAGTCGAGTAACATAGCCCGAAAACATGCAATTCAATTGAATCCCTTGTTTGTTATTTTTCCATCTTGTTGATGACGTTATACTTAATTGGCAAAGACCAAAAGCAGCTTGAAACACAAATATATTTCACAACTATTTAGTGAAAGCAAGCATTACAGGAAAACCCTATCAGGAATTTAATATTGGTATATGCGGTTTGGTTTGATCTTTACATGCCTAATTGGAAGTGTTATTTACAAATCAAGATTCCCTGTCCCGAGGCTACAGTGGAGGCAGTTTGCACAAGTCAATCAGTAGATTGCTTAAACAGCATACTGCACCACTTGAGGCAAATATACCAATAACAGCTTGCTCAAAATGGAATACATAATTCATAACACATATGTGTTATACATTTTATGTTTTCCATGTAAATTTTAAGAGATACTATCTAACTTATCTACTCTGCTTTATCTTAAACATTGTCTAAATCCACATTATTACAGCTTACCATATATGGTCCTACAGTATTCATGGAACTGCATATAAAAGATTAATATAAACAGAGCATTCTGGCCATCGCCAGTCTGGTTTCTTGAAACTGCTAAACATGCTAAACAAGGGGCGAATGTCACTATGAAACATGAGTTTGCACACATATGGTAATCACAAAGACTCCCCCAGAGCATATTTTGCTTTATGTTCTACTTAACTATCAATGTGACTATAATTTCCCAAATAAACAGCATGCCGCATTAAATATGACTTTAAACTAGTGACTGAGTTCATAATATATTAGAGAACTATTGCCAATCTTCATGAATTTAGTTAGCAGTAGGAGAACTTTTCTATGTAGTTCTATATAGTCACTCTTCCATTAAATAGTATTGCCCAGTTTATTTGTAGAAAGAAATAGAAGTGATTTTCACAGCCAAAGTGCAAAGTGCATCATCATTTTTTATGTTGCCAGGGAATTTTAATAATTCACATCTTCCTCTCGCACCCCCCACCCCCACCCCCACCTCTAATCTCATCTATCCAATTCCCATCCCCTTTGATGGTAGTACACTGGCATAGACACAGGGGGTGGGAGTTGCTGTGCAGTTGGAGGGCCTGGTCTTGGAGCCCATAGAGACCTAATTGGTGCCCCCACCCACCCACCGTCACCACCAATACTACTAACCCCCAGAAAACCCCATCCCCTCCTCCCCATCTCATCTATGGTGTTTATCCACTAATTGGGCCACTTCCTGAGACAGAGGCCAAACAGGGAAGAGAGGAATGCATGGCAAAAGGCCACTCAGACAAGCTAGCGTCAGGGTTGGGGGGGTGGGGGTGGGATGGAGTGAAGAGGGGAGAGTACGGAGATATATAGGCACAAAAGACAGCCTAAAACGGACTGTTTACTCTCTCTCTCTTTTCTTTTACTTGGAGGAGGGTGGAAGCACACACCCCTGTTTATGACATAACATTTCATACTCCACATGAGCACTTCCTGGCACAACAGCTCAGTAGCTAACAGTTAATAGTGAGTGCTGGCTGCATGCAAGCCTTTGTATTGCGACTTCCACCCTGCACTCTCACTACTGAACAGTGGGACTGATGGGGGGGGAGAAGCACATAAGTCACTAGACTGACAAATGGGATGGTTCATGCTTGTTTTTATCCAGGTTGACCATCTATGTGCTTGGTTCTGTTTGATGTACGAGCCCTTTGAAGTTGGCCTGCAGAGTCTATTGGTGTTTTCCTGGGGTTAGAAGTTGAGCCCCTGCAGCATTTAGGTCTTTTCAGCCCAGTTAAGGGATGCCAGATGAGTATTTCCCCCCCCCCCCCCCAGTCCCATGACACCGCTTTCTGTGTGCTATATGTGAAGGGTTACCCGGGCCACCAGGGTGTTCTCCATTTATCAGAAAACGTGGAAGAAAACCAGAAAGGCTGCATTTCCTCAAAAAGTGGAGAAGGCCGTCTGCTTCAAACGCAGGTGGCCTGAAAACGGGTTTTAATTCTTTACAAAGTCTCCCTCCGATACGTTACCATCAGCTCTTCTGGAGTTACCAAGTTATACTAATTATACCAAAATAAGCAACGACCTAGTTTTTATGAAAATCACTAATGTAGTTTGAACCTCGGTTCAAATATTCTGTCATTCAACAACAGGCTGAGCATGAATATGCATCTCTGTGTCTGAAGATTGGGACAGTCAAAGGTATCTTTCTGACTCGTGCTGTCACAGCATGCTGTTTTATGTCACAAAACCATGAAACCACCAAGCCACAGTAAAATGTTACATTTGTTCTTTGCATAAAAAAGTACAATGTCGTCATCTAATGCCATCGATACTTGCAATCAGATAGTTCTGAGAAGAGTGATCAGAGTGAATTTAAAGACCTGGTGATAGCACGTAGGCTAAAAAAGGTCATATGGTGGCCATTTGAACAGGGAAGACTGAAATGCAGCTGGACTGGTGAGAATGACTCTGAATAAACACTCCAGACTCATCAAGAGGAGGGGAGGAGGTGGAGGTAGGGAGGGAGGCAGGGGGCCAGACACAAACCTCTTCCTGTTGTCCTAAATAGCTACAATCAAGGGAGTGTTATCTCCCCCCAAACTTCCTGCCCTATCAGCTCATGGGGACTCTGAGAACAGGGAGAGCCAGCTGGTCATAGAGCAAACATGGTGTTACATCACTGGAGGCCACTGACAAGAGACTGAATAGTGATGAAAGATGCATATTTCGGTTGCAGGCTTATCAGACATTTCTAATGACATTTTCCTAAGGCCAGAGGATCTTTAAATTCCAAGAGGATTTCAACAAATACCGTACAGTTCTCAGAGTAGAAGGAAAAAGCTGCATTAACTACATTAAAACATTCATTTGAGCATGCATTTCTATTAAATTAAACACGTTTACCAGTGAAAGTTAGAGACATAAAGTAGAGTTGCTTGTGTCACTATAACATAGATCAATTTGTTTAAAAAGTACATTCATATTCTGTACAGGGATATCAAACCTTTTCAAAAAAGTCATAGTGGGAGGTAGAAAAAGAGAAGCCATTATGAGCACAACTGCAGGAGGTGTGTGACGTTTGGCTGCTATCCTTAGTCTATTGGCAGATGTGATCCAGTCTGCAGGTGGCGTGCAACAGCCCCGGTATTGGCCAATGGCACTCCAAAACAGGATGTCTGAAACTCCCCAGGCTTGGGACTTCCTCTCCCGGAGCGCCACGGCCTAGAGTTCAGCCAGCTCCCAGCTCAGAGGAACGCATTACAGATCTGGCACGTGAAACAGTCTGCTGCTCACAACTCAACTCAACCCCACCCCCCCTCCCTTTCTCTGGCCCAATCCCCTCTCTAACAATTTTAAACTACAGAAATAGTCCCCCTGGTGCTTTTCCAGAGGAAAGAGCTCTTTTTCTATTTGCTCAGTTTGCGTCAGTGAGGGCATCAAGAGTGCACCCTTTACCCCGTTAATGAAACTAGGCCTCGGCAGCCAACGTACCAAATTAAACTCAGTGAGCCTTTCCAAAACAGCAGAAAAAACAGAGACCTTGACGTGAACCTTGATAGCCCTGACATAGACCACAAAAGACTATATTGTTCACTTGTGGATATACACATCATTTATGACTATAAAGAACACGCAGGAGTCCCAAAAGAAACTTTTTAATGATCCATATTTGTGTGCATCACAAAGTGTTCTGGCTCACAAACACTGGATTTTATTTATATTACCATGCGGCCACAACTTCCTGTTTGTAAAAAGATAATATGTTGCTTGCAATATCGCTGGGCTTGTAAACTGTAAATTTCTGGCAAAGGTTTGAAAGACATAAATAACCCCCCGCCCAGTACTAGTACTTCTCTGCTGCAACTGCGCATTACTGGTTTAATGCCTTGCAACTAGAGAGCTGCTTTTAGCTTTAACTGACTGTAACTACATTTTTCTTTGAAGGCGTGGAAAAAAATGTGGATGAAGGATAACACTAAAGGGGGAACATTAGCTTAAAAGAGCAACTACTACTGGGGAAAAAAGGCCAATCTGAGAAGTTAGCAACATCCTCTGTCCCTTTACATAAAGGCATGATTTCTTCAGTATCTCCCTCTGTGCCACCTACCCATTTGGATCCCAGTGACTTCATTAAGATGGCACGTTGATTGCCAATGTGGTTTCAATCTCACCAAAACTGTACATAAACCCCGCAGGAAATGCAGCTGGGTGACAGACTGTCCTAAAATAAAGAGAGTTAGAGAAACAAGGAGTCCGGGTGTGTACGTGGGGCTGAGGAAAATAAAACAGATGTGAGGCGACGCAAAAGAGGTGGGGGCATGATTAACGATGCCGACACTTTGAAGACAGGAAGACACCTGGCGACCATCTTGTCTCCGTGGGCCCTGGACAGACGGGAATGCTTTAGTGTGTAGGAATTAGGTCCTACTCATCTCCCAGCTTTAGCACGGAACCACCGGCCAGATGGGGACTAAGCCAGGGGGATTGCAGAGGACTCAACGAATGAGACCCAACTGCTGGCTCAACCAACTGCTCTGGTGATTTGGCAGCTTACTTACAGAATGATGGATAGTATGCTAGTCGGTCAGCTAGTTCACTTCCCTTATTGACTATGATTGTGTTAAATCCAACCATACGACTGCACTAGGGACGACTAATGAAGTGGCTTGTGTATTTTCCAGAAAGGATACTGTACACTTCCTGGCTTTGCAGATCCACAAACACCCATTGTTTTATAGTACCTTGCAAACAATAAATATTAGGCACCTGAAGGCGCTCCTGTCTGCATAATCCTAAATATACAAGCGTAAAAGCCTCGACAGGAGGATCACACACACACACATTCTTCCCAAAGCCATTTTCTATACCTAAGCACCTTGTCCAACTTTTGCACGCACCATCAAGCTGGCCCTGATGGATGACAAGGGAATACTCAGAGTTCAAAATCTTACCCACAGACTGGAGTAGTCAGGGACTGAAGCATCAACCTTCCAATTGGTAAACGACCTACTCTAACTTGTGAAACTATAGCTCATGAGGTAAAGGCTTGTAAGGTGTGACAGGGAAAGTGTCAACACAAAGCTACATTTGAAGCTAAAAATGGCCTGCAGCACTATTAAACCTAATGAGTGGGTGGACGTGAAGAAGATAGGACTGTTATTGTGGCACGAACATCGTGTCTCCTCCTTAGGTTGCCTTTGTAAATAATTGGTCTGGTAGTCAAGCAACTCCACAGCAGACCCTGAGGGCTAAACAGCTAGCAGTGTTGTCATTACTATGTTCTCTTTGAAGACACCAAAGATGGAGTCTGACCATTCGCTATGCTTTTCATGCCATATCTGAAGACGCCCAGGATTGCTTCTGGTGACAAAGCACTAATAATGACTACTTTGGTGTGCTTGATGAATGCCTGGGGAGCCGAACTTTGACATGAGGCAGTTTTGGACAGGATATATGCCTCCGTTCTTTGACCTGATTGAAACACAGAGATCTTATTTCACTTGGAACATATCTTGTATGTGCAATACTAGAAACACAAATACAAAGCAGACAAACTCTAAAAAAGAAAGAAAGAAAGACAGACAGACAGAAAGAAAGAAAGAGTGCAGAAAAACAATGGCTCAAAAAACTAAAAAAGCACATACATACAGATAAAGAGTAAACGAGAACTAGAAAAGTCAACAGAAAAAGATAATTTTTTAAAATAATATTCCAGTTTTCAGTTTTTTTAAATGACACCTCAGCATTAAAAGTAATTTGCTACATGAATGAATAAAGCCTTTATCACATTAAATAATGTACTGGATTCTATAGAGTTTCTGTGTACTTTCCGTAGGCAAAAAAACCCCCAACAACTTCTCTTTGCATGAATTTTAACAAGTTTATACAGGTATCCTGACAAATTTAGTTAAATTGATGTTCAACATCCTGAAAATGAATTAAGCTACATTAAAATGTCCACACTGACACTTACAAAAACATTCAGCAATGGCAGCTGGCTGAAGAAAGAACATAGGAGAGAACAAGTAGTCCATGTACATGTGTCATGACCCGGTCTCTATAAATATACAGACGGTGGGCCAATACCCACAAAACATGCCACAAGAAAGAATGGTCCTTTGCAGCGGGTGCAGTGGAGAAGGCTGCAGCCAGAGAGCTGTGCTCCAAGCAGGTTCCAAATCAGCACTTGGGGAGAGCAAAACATATGTTAGCTATGTTATGGTTAGAATTAGCATCCCTGGTTTTCAGCGGATGTGGGTTTGATCCCTTTGGCCTCCAGGCTCAATCAAGTCAATCTAAAATTAGTGGGCTGCCTCTTTTTTCCGGAAGACAGATAATTCCCCGTTGATTGTGGAGAAGGAAAAACATTGAGAAAAGCAAACATGGTAAGAAATGTGGAGAGTGGGCGACTTCACAGCATGAACGCAGCACAGTTACGGTGTCTCTAAAATAGTGACAGGTGCAGTGACCAGCTGTTGCCAATAAACACATTCATACTAAAACAGGAACGGGAAAGCTTTGTGTAAACTTTTTTAAGCACCAAGTATTTATTGGTGTGGGCATAATGTCTGTAATATCAGGGAAATGAATGGTTGAAACTAGTTTATATGACTCAGTCACTTTGTAAATGGTAAAAATGGAGGGGTGCTCCAAGGGCAATTCCAAATGGTGCTGTAGGGCGGAAACTGCCAAGAATTTATCTGGAACTGGGCAACTCATCAATGGGCTACTGTGACTATGACCAAGGAAAAAGGACACAGTCAACTGTGTTTATATCTTTCAGCGGTGCCCCTACTCTGAACAATGTGGCAAAGCCCATACTGGCGTGAAAGGCAAATAAGGCCTTCTGGCCACTAATTACAGAGGGGCGCTGGGACCGTTAGCTCCAACTGTTTCAACATGCAAATCACATCCAACTTGGGGGCAGTTGGCTTCTTAGAACACAACTGTAAAACAAGGCCTGTTTACTTGCTTCTGATTTGCTTGAGCCCTTGCTTTTTGTGGAAATGGTACAGGGGTCAGTACTCAACAAATGCCATAAACGTAAAAAGTGAGACGTAAATGTAAGCTCTTATTTTGTAATCTGCAGGTTAAAGGTTTTGGCTGAATTAAAAGAAAAAAAAAAAAAGCTGCCTTCCGTGTATCTGCCTGGCTGTATTTCAACATATTTGAAAGTGAAAAACACTAAATGATACAGCCCCAAAGTAAGCATTAGTTATCACTGGACTATGAAGAGCTACACTCCCATCTCATTAGTATGCATAAAATAATACATAGGAAAAGAAAAAAGGAAAAACACAGCAGCCTTGGCCGCTGATGTCATTGGATTCTCAAGTGTTTTTCTGTCTCTCAAAAAGAGGAAAACTGACACAAGAAATATGTTGTGCTGTGCTATCCTGTTTTGTACATTTCCTGAAATCCAAGGTGTAGGGTACAGGAAAAATCCAGTTCGAGAGAGAAGGTCAGCCTTCAGCATTCGAGGTCTGGAAAAACCATTAGTTGGAATGGAAGGAAAGAGATGAGGTCTAAGTTATTTCCTCTCTTTTTCCCTTTTCTCTCCATCATTTGAGAAAAAAGTGGGGTGGGAGGGGTGCCTTACTCCCCTTTGAGTGTCATCGTGCTGAGAAGGAAGCCACGATAAGAGGATTCAGGACAAACTTGTATATTGCGACAGAATTGGGCAACTGAATGCTTGATATATAGGCTCTTGCTTTGCTGTCTTAGACGTCACAAAAATGCCTAGTATCCAGAACATGTGAATGAATACCTAAGTAAAGGCTCGTGTACGCTGGTTATATAACAGCTTAAGGTGGAATGTTCCCATGAGGTGTTAAATAATCACCTGTAAAACAATGAGAAGAATTGGAATCAGGAAGCTAAGCTTTATATAAATCTGGAGAAGGCACGGCATCACTTTGCCTTTTCAGTCAATAATAATGAAATATTTCAGGCTTTTCATGAGATTGCCAGGGAAATATATGAATGGATTTATTTGTATTATATTTTATTTAACACACTTGTCAACTTTACGTGCAAAAGAACAAGACATATCTGCATATCCTCATTTTACACACAAAAAAAGCACAATGACAAGTGCTCTCAGTCACTCTGCCAAACGAACACCATTATTCTGGAAGCATTTTGCAAATACTGGCCGCTGCCTTTTGTGGGCCCACTGTTCAGAACAACCCTGTGGCTTTCCTCAGGTGCTCAACATTTCCCTGCAGCTTTCCAAAGCAAGCGTATTGGTTAACCACCCAAACCACTCGAGCATAATGCAATCTCCAATTCACAACACACAAAATGTATTGGCAGCATTCCACTGAACCTAATCCAGGAAGTGGAAACATTTCTGCAAACAGACTCTTGTTGAAAACTTCTAATGAATGGTTTCTCATCTATTCTGAATGATGTAGAGTCTTAAAGATTTTTCCAAATTTCCTCGGTTTCTCTCTCTCGTTCTTTCCTTTTTTTGTTTTCCTCATTCCAACCTACCAACAAGAGAGAGGGGAAGACGGACAGTGCTGCCTCTGTGCACAAGGACTTTCCAAACACAGAAGGCAGCTGTGCTGGAATGTGCAAGCTCTGAAATTATGGCCCTGGCCATTGCTAAAGAAAATAAAATTGATGCAATCTGTAGAGCATGCAGCTTTTAATTAGTGGCTTCCGTCTCCTAATTGGTTGCTCTCCGTTTCCCTCCGCCTTAATTCGGGATCGGACCAATTGACCATGCTGCATTTAGTTTGCTGTGTTTGTCTTGAGAGAAACCATACACTGTAATCAAGACACAAAATGAGCATTTTCAAGGGCAGCACAAGCAAGTGGGTGCAGAAAACAGTCAACCCCATTCCTTTTCAGTTTTCCCCGTCTTTAAAGAAATACGTTTGTATGGATTGTGAGACCAACTGGAGGAAAAGCCTCTGGATTATGTTGCGAATGTTAAGTCGTGCAAAAGGAAAAGGAAGAAAAAGCCCCAAACTACACTTAAATTCTTAGAGATCATAAAAAAGAAGAAAGATATTTTTATATTTTAAAACACCAACATGTAAAATGTCATTTGGAATCTTTGTATACTTCGGTTTCATTATTATACAACTCTGTAAACTGTATGCAGCACATGCATGTAACCCCACTGATGCTCCATTCATGTGGAAGCTGAGTCCTTATAATGGTTTCTGTAGAGTACATTAATTGAATGCAAAAGTTTAACAATTGAGTCATGTTTATTGCATGCAACAAAAGCTAACTGTGAGTAAAAACACACAGATCACAAAGCCAAAGCTTACTGTGGTATGTTTATTGCGGGGTATGTGGTCTTTAAATGGTTTTTGTATCAAAGCGTAGACGAGTAAACGCTCCCCATGTAGCTTTCCATTCAAGGTGTGTGGGTGAGTAATGAGACTCAGGTAAGCCAGAGCTGGACATCTTACTCTTGTCATATGTTGATTTGCTTGACTCGTCCGAGGTGGTAAAAATGGCTTAAAAGCATCATCGGCAAAATTGCTAACACAGGAATGAGGCTATGGATGGCTGACTCCAAAATATTTTTGATTTGATAACACAAATGAAATCTTTTCCAAAACAACTACTGCTGGACTTTGAGTATGCTGGAGAGATAAGCGTGGGACACAACCAGAAAAAAAAATTAAAAATAAATGAGGACACAGGAAAAGGAGATAAAAGCTGGGAAAAGAGCAACCGTTTGGCTGCTGACGGCTTACAGCCGAGCTTCAGGGAGCAATCATTTGAGGGTCAGGGACAGGTCTGGTTGCCTGGCACTAGTGGATTCACACTCGCGCACACACACACACACACTCCCTGTGTCATCCTCTCTCATCTTTACCATTTCCGCTAGCCAACAAACACATTTCCTTTTTACAGGGGAAACTTCAGGAAATTCAACTCTGCACAGAAAAGCTGTTTTCCACACAACAGTAATGAGAGCAGATCTGAAAAAGTTTTTAAACTGAAAAATGAGTAAATTACATCAAAATTATTTAAATTACTTCCGTCACTTCTGGCATTTCCAGGCATTTATTACTTAACTGAGCATATCTGGTATGATTGTTTGCATGTATTTCCCCATGAGCTGGAATAGCTGCAAATTGCAACAAACTAGAGCAGGGCGATATGACCAAAAATATTTATCACGATATACATTTGAAAATTTGCGATAACGATATGACTGACAATATAATTGACACTAGACAAAATACTTTACAACTCCACAACTTTATTAGTGCAAAAAACCCCATCAATGTATTTTTACTTAAACAAGCAGCTGTTTTTTATGTGCATTAAAGTTATATAAAAATGTAACAGTGCAAATGCAAATTCCTTGCTGACAGTTTAACCAAAAGGCATTTCCAGTGGAAATTGGCCGACATATCCTCAGCATAACCATGTATAATATCCACAAAACTTAAAAAGAGGTTCTACACACACAATACGGTAATATTATGTTGAAGCACAGTACGTATCACTCTGCGAGGCGCCTGCCCAATATAGCCGTAATGCTCCGACAATCCATCAAGCGGTGCGGCTTCGTAGCTTAGCAAAGTCGTACTAAAACATTTGACAGATTTTCGAGCGCCGTGTACATAAAATCGTTTCGAGGTCAGTAAACACAACCAGAATTCATACATAAGGCACACGGGATTATAAGGGGCACTGTCGATTTTCAGAAAAATCAAAGGATTGATTTTAAGTGTGCCAGTGTTGTTCCAAACAACACGGTAATAACGACGGCCCGCTAGCATGCTCTACCAAAAATAGTGCTTTGTTGTGTGTCTGACGGACGAAAGCTAAACTAGTTCCACACCACTGAAGTTGCAGCATTTTTACAAACCAATTCTGGTTCATCCGTTTCATTCAACAATCTGCTTTCGCCGCCATGTGCATATGTAAACATAGGCACTGCGCATGCGCGTTTTACCCATATTCTATCACGATATTTCATTTTCCTATCGTTGCCCAAAATTACACCGGTATTACCGTGAACGGTATGATATAGCCCAGCCGTACAACAAACACATAATTCTATTTCTGGAAAGCAAAGAAGCAAAGAGCTTTGTGAAACATCTGAGGGCAAAGATAATTCCAACATCTAGTGGTGAAATAAGACACTGACAGATGTAAGCAGTGCCTAATTTATGAGGGGCAAAAAATAAAGGAGGTTAAGGGAGTTGAATGGGGAGGGGGGTACACAACTGGATACGTAATAAAGGTGATAGCGATATGTGACACAAAGACGAAAGATACGGTGCTAAAGAATTCAAAGAAAGAGTTGAAGCTTCCTCCATTCTACTTTCTTTTTGTGACCAGTAGGTTTAATGGTCAAACATCCTTCTCTCTCTCTCTCTCCTGTCTGTTTACAATTACCGTACCGCGAATGAATCTTCCACGAATGACTGCTCAACTGGCAGCCCTTACTAGCCAGGAACAAGGGAGCTATTAGCAGAGGAACTGAGGAAGGAAGGAAGAGAGGAAAGCCAAAGGGAAGGCAGTCCAGCGCAGAGGCCCAGGGAGGGAGACGATGAGAAGGGAAGGAGGGAGGCAGGGAGAGAACAAGGGGTAAGGCTTAAAGGACAGAGGGAGGGAGATGGGGAAGCAGTGCGGAGGGATCGGTGGTCTTTAACAGCAAAGAGGGGAAGGGCAATGGTGAAGGAGGGCTCATCTCCCTGAGGCTGTTCAACAGACGTAAAGATCCAAAACAAAGAGAAAGACGACGAGGAGGTGGAAGGGACTGTTGCATCCCTCTCATCCTAACCCACCCATCTTCCCCCCACCAGCAAGAAAAGGAGATGAAAGAGATTAGTTCTGGGGTCTGCCCTGAAGGGACAGTGGACAACCTCTGAAATTATTTCATTTCTCAGGCAACAGGATTTAGAATGGGACCTCCCCATGGCCCTTTGACACGAGAAATACATGAGAGCATTTTGTGGGTGGGACATTCTCTCAACCTGCTCCACCCCCAGTTCAACCCAAGTCAAGGGTTTCTTGGGCCTAAGAGTGCTTCTGGGGACTTCCTGACAGTCATAATTTACTTTGACTTCAGAAATGACAAGGTGGGAAAAGAAAGCACTGTTACCCTTTTTTGAAACACCTTCTGTCTCCCCCCCCTCTCTCTCCCTCTCTCACATACGCACACACACAACAAGGTGCAATCCCAAACCTAAGATACAGCCAGCCTTTCACACGGTCATTCATCAAACAGAGCTGGTGAAAGAGGAAATGAGGTGACACCCTGCCATCATCCTCTTTCCGATGCATCTGCCAAGTCCTTGCAGCAGGAACACGAGGCCTCAAAGCCCTCAGACATTTTTTGTCTCACTTTATTACTGTGTCTCTGTACCTGACGTCATGGACCAGACATATTGCAGCAATTATAAAAAAGAAAAAAAAAATATACTTACAATTAGAAACGGATTTATTTCCAGTTTGCAAAAGACACAGGCCACTCTTCTCCTCACTTAATGTTACATATTGAAAAGCACAATGCAAAGACAATAGATAAAAGTCACAAGCCATAGAGATAAGTGGTTTAAATCTTTCAAAACAAAAAAAGGATAGTGTTGCGACACTGCTTATGTTTAAGTCAACTGGTGTTCAAAGTAATAATAATGGACTGCATTTATATAGTGCTTTTTGGGGCCCTCAAAGCGCTTTACAATTCCACTATTCATTCACTCTCACATTCACACACTGGTGGAGGCAGCTACAGTTGTAGCCACAGCTGCCCTGGGGCAGACTGACAGAAGCGAGGCTGCCATATCGCGCCATCAGCCCCTCTGACACTTCACCTACCGCCTACTGGTGATGGGTAGGTGAAGTGTCTTGCCCAAGGACACAACGACCGAGACTGTCCAAGCCGGGGCTCGAACCGGCAACCTTCCGATTGACAAGGCGAACTGCCAACTCTTTGAGCCACGATCGGCCTGACCAATGAAAGCTCAATCAGCACCCATAGGGCCAGACAAAACATAATGTTGTAATCCTAATGTTAGCTAATTATCTCCAACACGAAAAAGAGAAGCTGTTGAGACCGTAAACCATCAAAAAGCAACCGCAAGCTAGACTAATACTAATATATTATAGCTGCAGTATAAGGAAACACAACTCCTGCTCTGACAGCCAAATGGTCATCCTCACAGAAAGGTCTGATGGGACTGATTCCATTTCATCTACAATGGGTAACCTAATCCCGATGAAGATGACTGAACCCGACAGAGGATATACATTGGGATACCATTACTCTGTTGGCCTGTCCAGTGTGCCTCTGAAATGACTGCGCTAAATAATAGTCCGTTTGTTTAGCCATTCTCCTAAACAAGGCATTGGACCTGTTGAGGTGAAAGGGAAAAGAAAAGAGAGCACAAATCTGCTTTTTATCACAGGAAACCCAGGGTAGCTCCCTTAACCAAACCCCCACCTCCTCCAATCTTACACCTTATCCACTTGTAAGCGTCTCTTAATGTGGTGTTGGGATCCCCGGAGCAGAGAGCCAGGCTCAGGGGGCTTCAGCAGGGGATATTTGAAACATACAAAGAGGGTATTATTTGTTGCAACCCCCTGTTGGCCCCCTACCAGCTCCTATTTTGTATGTGGGTCTGACTGTATCCTGATGGTGGTGAATGATGACTCCTTCTTACTCCATGTTTCTTACACACGCTAGAACAAGATCAAGTAGGCTCGCTAACTTTCCAGATGGATCTATATATCTATCTATGTATTATTGACATACTTACATATATATTGGTCTCTATATACTTTATACTTTTTTAAATGAGATGCTTTTTACATTTAATTTTAATGCCTAAACAATGACTGTGGTGTATCTATGTGTTCATAAGATTAAATCATACTGTTGTCAGCATATTCCATTTCATGTTTCCCCAAAAAACTTCCCATAAACTTCAGTGTTTTCCTGCTGAATATTTTATTGGTGTGTGGGTGCGAGTGCCTTGTTGCAGGCAGCCTTGAAAAATGCTAAACGATCCAGTAAGGCTTCCTCGAATATACATTACGACTACTATGGTTATCAGACGCCAAGAAAGTACGATTTTACAATTCTCTAAAGCCTTCACAGTGACAGTCGTCCTGTTTTTTGTTACAGGCAACACAGGATGCGCTTCATATCGCTGTAAGCTACCAAGCCCTGTGTGATAGCATGCATTTGCTCTGTCATGGCGAATTACACTGCATTTTTTTGTCAAAGCTCTCACTGTTGGCATACCACGCTGTGCCGAGAAACTGGCCCCATTCGAAGGGACTATTTTAGATTCGTTTATTTGTCACTCAGAATTTAGCCTTGAAACACAACATAGTTTAAATGCAATAAGATAAGCTAAGCTAACGTAATATGAACCTATGCATTTGGATTAGTCGGCATAACAAAAACTCAAGTAAATTTGAATCCTTGCTGAAATCACGTAGATGATGTTAGTTTGATATCTTTAAAAACATAAACAAACAAATAAATAATAAATTAATGTTAGGATGGAGCCAGATTCAATAAATGAGTGATTCTCGTTTGTTTTGTTCCTTGTAGCTGACACTTGTCCAACCAGCTTGACAGAAAAATGTAGGCAGAGATCCTTCAAAACAAATTTACTGGTCAAAAAGTCTTGCAAACAAGATTCTTTCATGGTGAGTGTCCCCTTTAAATGTTGCATAAAAATTGTTTGTTTTTTCTTTTCTTAGTTTTCTTTAAGCCATCCAATCGAAGGATTTTTTTGTAATTAAAGCTGAACCACTTGTTGGTTAAAACACAACATTCCATGGTTCCAGTTTAAATTTTCATTTTTCATAAACTACTCCTTTTATGTGGGTGCTGCACCCTGCTGGGAACATCGACTCTTTCACTCTCATCAGAGCTGTAAAGTCACTCGTCGGAGGTTTTTAAAACTTATACAGCCGACTCATTGGCAGGAATGCAATTACAAAAAAAACAAAGCACCTTAGCTAAATTCTCAACTGAAAGATTTACCTGTTGCCTGATAGCAAAACAACAAGTCACAGCTGCACTGCAAGACAATCAGCCACAACAAAAAAGAGCATCCCTCTGACTGATCCAACCTTGCACACCGACCACTGTTTTCGTAAATGTTTGCAATGTTTATCAGATACAAATAACAGAACCTGAACACAAACATTTACACAAGGACACGCTAGTTACTGACGGACTTGAAAGTGGCCCTTAATCGTGCGCTTATAAAGCTCACGGGTGAAGAAGAACACGGATAAACCCTTCTTTCGTGGTGTCAATTCTACAGGAAAAACAGAAAACGAACAAATGAATTACTGCACAAGACAGAAATACTAAACTGCGAAAGAGGAAAAAAAGTGTGCAAGCTCTTCAGCAGTACAGCAGGAGAGGGGTTAGGAGTAGCGTTTATGAGAATAAACGAGATTTCCTGAACTGAGAGCATTCCAAGGGCGCCGGTGGTCTCGGCTTGCCAAAAGGCAAGACGACACATGCTGGAGATGTCTGCCAGGTAGCAGAGCACAAAGAGCCCTCATTTCCTCCCTACCCCTCCCTTACTCCCTCCTTTCCACCCCACGCACACCTCCCTCTCCCATCCTCATGTCTCTTTTGCTTTTGCTCCATGCCAACTGCAGGAAGAATATTTAAAAACACACACAAACCGAGATGTGTTGGATACAAGCAATAACACAAAAGAACAAGCAATGTCTCACTAAATATTTTAATTTTAAGTTTTTAAGTGTGTGAATATGAGAAATATGTTGCCTTTTAACCAGAAAATAAATTTTCTTTGCAGAAAACTCGCGTCTAGGCTTGGATAACCAAATTGTGGCCCTGCAGGATTTTTTCTATATCTGGTTGGACTGGAGGCTTTTTTGTGATGATATTCTTGGATGCACACATGTGTAAGCTGACACTAATACAGCCCTTGAAGTTTGATACTTGCCTGGGGATCCTGCTCCCCCAGTCCCCAAACACACAAACACACACACACGCAGCTTCCCAGAGCTCATCCATCCCTCGGTGGTATCTCATTTCTTGTTTGCAAAGACATACTCACACACTTTATTTTGCTACTGCAGTTTTACTAACCTGCAGGTCAAAACTCTCACTCTGCATTCTCATTACCAAATCTTGGAAACGTTACCGGGACAGGAAAGAGCGATTCTCAAACAGCGAATCATACCAAAAAATAGAATAAGTGGTAAATGCAACAAAAAAAAAAAAAACCTTATCTCTACATGAAAACAGCATTTTGAAGCACAGCTATCAACAGCTCCGCTCGGCTTCAGTAGGACACTGAACTGTGGCAGCAGGGCTCTATTTAGAACTGTGCAGTCAGGAAAAAACAGTGAATAAGCTCTAATCCTTTAAGACAGCACCAATAGAGATTCCATCATGCTTGGCTCGTCACGAGAGGAGAGCAAAGCTTGGGAGATGATAACGTCAGGCCAACACAAAATAAAATATGGCCTGTTTTGACTGCCTGGCTTATAGTCGGTCTTTTAGCTAAGGGTAGTTTCCTGTTGAGTGGAGGCATGGCTCAGGTGGAGGTTTCTACTAAAGAAAGGGCAAAACAAAAGGTATTCACAGAGAGAAACTGAGGATCCTCCGATGCCCTGTTGTGAGGCCACATAACAAAGACTGAAATGTTTTGAGTGTTCAAGAGAGGCTTTCGATACTTAAGTGAAGAAAGCCTTAATGTACAGTCTTTATGGAAGAAGGAATTAAGAGGTATTCATAAGAGCCAACACACAGAAGCAAAAGCACAGCATGGTTCAGACGTACGCATTTCAAAAGCTTTTCATTAGGTTACTTCACCTTTGAGTCAGATTAGCCATGAAAAAATCAAAATAACCAGTATAATAATTTATTTGACTGTGAGAAAAATATAATAATTCACAACAATTTGGATTTCAGATGCTGCTGATATGTTTTAAGGTAAAAAAGTTCCCTTAAAAAAGGAAAACGGGCTAACAACAGAGCAAAATTGGCCTAAGGAAGCCTGTGATACCTTTAGAATCTCTGGTAAAAGAAGACATTTCCAACTGCTTCCTTATTTCCCAAAAGGTCGCCATAACGGACGGATCTGCATATTTGATTTGGCACAAATTTTATACCAGATGCCTTCCTGATGATTTCTCTGGGCTTGGAAACCACACTGAGCGCAGTGACCCCCTGAGCCTGGGTTTTGTGTCTCCTTCCTGAATTGAAACCAGGACTCTTTCATGTGCAAGGCAACCATTCAAACGCTCCAGTATAGTTACTAAATGTACCTTGAGGTGGGTTTCCATGATTAATATGGAATTTGGCCATTCACACTTAACTGGCAGTCTAAAAATGATCAGGGGAAATATAAACATTTACGGCTTCTAGATTCGCAGAGACGATGATTTGCAGTCGGCATATCTACCACTGTCACGAATGCAGATTGCAGTTATTATTAGATAACTTATTTGATGCTTTTTCATTTCACGAGGTGGGAGATTCTACCATTTTGGTTCGCTAAACAGGTGATAACAAAAGCAGAAACCAGCACAATGACCTGCACAGATGAATGGAAAGCCACAACAGACACAGAAGCACTGAATGCAGCAGAGAGAAAGAGAGGGGAGGAAAAAAAAATCAAAGCTACACTTAACTAATGCCTGAATATTTAACAAGTGGCCCACTAATTACAGTCTGGTGGAATTCATCTGTGATTACAATTAGCAACATCCAGACTGGCTGGGAAAACACTGGCAGATGTTCAGGCTGCTCGAACTGGCGTGATGTCAAGTGTTTACTTTGTATGACTCCTGCTAAAGCCCGGTAGGCCACAGAACGGCTTAATGAATGGACTTTGATCAACATGCTCCATATACTTGGTCAAACCTAGGGCCAGGTGCACTGATATACACATGAAATGAGAATATACTTTTTCTTTTGATCTGATTACAAAATACAAATGTTTAACTTTGTGGATCTTGGATTAGAAAGGACCACAGATAGCTACAATTATGAATGAATAAAAAGTTACACATTTATAAGGTCAGTTACGGTACTACAAGAGCACAGAGATTCATGTGTCCTCACGTTTCCAGTGCCAGACATCATGTGGTGTGACTTTTTGGGCCAAATCAAAAAACTCTAGGCATAACAGTTACATTAATTTATAGAGACAACGGTGCACAAAGCATCATCATTACATGCTTTTAAATAATATAACAAGTACACTACTCCTTCCACCCTAAGCTCATTTTTATGTGCCAAAATGTATTCTGTGTCACATAAAACATGCGACTGTTACCAGCCACAGAAGGAATTTATTTTATAACATTAAAGGCTTCTTACACGATCCTCTAAGCACCAAAGGCGTTTTAACACTTTTGAACATTTTCATTCCTTTACTTTAAAGTAGGATCGACAAGTTTTGAAAAGAATTGTCAAGAGTCTTGGCCCGTGTCAGTTTTGGCCCCATCTCCTGTTCAGAAGCTACACTACAGCACAAGAGGAAGACTTTGAGAAGGAGGAGTCCGTAAACATGAGAGGGCAGAAAATCGAATACATAACGGTTAGTGACTAAAACACACTGTGATCTGGTGGGAAACAGGTTTCAAACGCTGGAAAATGTCAACAACAAAAAGGCTCGATGACAAATGGATGCCACTGGGACGCTGTGTACTCTACTTGTGACTCAACGGGGATCATTTTTGAGTCATAAATAATCTTTGGGTTTTTGTAAAATAGAAAGAGGAAACTGGTGTAGGTGGAAATTTGTAAGTTGCTGGGTGCACCAACACAATACTTATAAAATATAAATATTAAAAACACTCTCATGTCTAATAACAGCAGAAATTGTTGACTTGTTGAAGGATAAACTCACCCACTGTAATTTCCCCTACAGTACTGAACAGCAACGTAGACATGCCGCCCTTTCAATTCTAATTCTGCTGCCTCTGTTTTGTTGTGGCCCCTTGATCAGATAAGAGCCCAGTTGGTAACTTCTGGTCACAAACAAAGACCCATCTGCTAGCAATCTTCTCCGCTGTAAGTAGCCCTGCCTCCTGATAGCATGGATAAAGCCTAGCACACATTAGGGCAAACAAATGGGCTTTTCAGTGAAACAACAGACCAACACTATCTTTCTGAGACAAAGTAACCCATGGGTTCACAGCAAAGACAAACTGTAATGGGGAAAAAAAAAACTATCAAAGCATCATTTTACCGACTAGAAAAGGGGCTTCTGGTTTGTGAGTGTGTGTTTGTGTGTACAATAAACAAGATGGACAGCTGCTCGACAAACAGAGTGACAGGGGGTTCTTCCTACTAGATCAGCCTGGATAAATATTCCTGGTGGTGCTAATCAATCACCGCAGCTCAGTCATAGTGGGTCAGAGGTGGGCCTGGGTGATTGGCGCAATACAAAGAAAAGAGGAAGTGGGAGAGTTTTTTTTTCTTCTTAAGCTGGAGGGGGCAACGGGGGTAGGATGGTGGTGTTTGGTGACACGTCATCATGACTGCTTTATGACATTTCTTACACAGACCCTTTTTGTGCATGTTTGGGACGAGAACAGGTTGTCCCCGTTTGTATGTTTTTTTGACAAGGTAATAATGCACATTCACTTTATTCATGCTGGGTGCCTGGGGGCATGTGGTTAGATATCTACGGAGTTAAGCATCAGGTTACGCTATAAGATTTCTGAAGGGTTTATGATTGCAGTGTACCTATCGCACATATTTAACACAGAAACATAAATCCACTGTTAGGCTTGAGAATCAAATCAACTGCAGGCATCTACAGTTTAACTCCTAATAGTGTGTAAGAAACTGTATGCATATTAAGATAATCTGTTGTTTTATGATGAAGAAATGCAACACATACATGACAATTTACTGAAAGAAAACAATGGAAAAATCTAAATCTAAATATAGTAATCAATAAATTGGTCTTTGGTTGGGTAATTTCATAAGCAGCAGTAAGTAAGGCTGATTTAAACGTGTTAATGTCAACATATTTCTATACTAACCTCCTAGGACCTGGCATCCACATATGTGGGCATCACATTTTGGGTTATTTAGACCAAAATACTCAAACACCCACTTACGAGGACATTATACTGCTTCTGTTCTATCTAAATTTAAACAAATGTGGAGCTCATTTTTCTTAGAAACAAAAATTAGGTAAAAAAATAAAAAATATCTGGTAATTCTTTGTTTTTACATTCTTCAGGTCAAATATCCCAATCAGCTCAAATATCAAAGAGAAATAAAAAATGCATGCCGTGGAAGAGTTCGGGTCTTAGGAGGTTAATTTAAGTAGAGATGGCACGATACCACTTTTTTGTGTCCGATACAGATACCGATATCATAAATTTGGATATCTGCCAATACCGATATGAATCCGATATAGTGTGTTTTTTAATCAACAAAAATGTTTTTTTAATATCTTGCTGCTTTTTGTATAAGTTCATACTCAAGTTAAAAAACAACAACACTAAAGCTATTCTGTTATACCTGTATGTAAAAAAAACACACTGCACCCAAAATATTTCATAGATCAGCAACACTGATCAATCTAATAAAGTTAAACCTGCACCATCCTTCCTATTCTGGTATTTTAAAGAGTACTTAGCAGAAATATTAAGCAACCTAACTAATAGGGTTACAAACTCCCAGCAAAAGAAAGTAGGGAACCACCCTCTTCCTCATGATGCTTAATCAATGTAATCAACTTTAATTTGATGCAGGGTGAAAAAAATTCACAGAAATAAATTATTTTTCAAGAATAATTAAATAGATTCAACATCTTTCTTCAACAGAATTGCAGAATTCACAGATGGTACTTTCCCAAAGGAAAAAGTACTACAGCTTACTAGGGTATATTAGACTTAACAGTTACTATATACAGTAATGGACTTCTATACATTTTACATCAGATTAAAACTTTGGGTGTAAGATTCAGATAATTATTAAATAATTAAAAGCTAGATATTTTAAATGAGAATAAGAAAGAAAAGTATGTCTTTGTGCCCCCTTTTCCCTGTCCATGCCCTATCGGCCCCCCTGGCTAAACTTTGCTAGATCCGCCCCTGCACAGTTACCAGCCGTCAGCTGCGTAGAAAAAGATCCTGGTCTAGAAAGTAATATTAAATAAATTCTAACAACAGCTTATCAAGCTTAATAGTGCTGCTGTTGTTCAGCCTGGTTTCCTCTTTCTGGTGCAAAGTGGGCCAAAAACAAAGAAGAGAGACGGACTCGCGACAGAAAAGCCGATCAGCTGATCATTAAGCAGTTTCACGATTGAAGTAGCAGAGGGAGGAAGAGAGAAGAGGCAGTTGCTCTATATATCGGTTGTTAAGCTTAACGCGGGAATGCTTTACAAACATTCAGAGATGAACTTACACACTTGCTTTACTTCTATCGGAGATAACTTCCTGGGAGATAAAATGTTTGCTAGCAGGCTACAAATACACACAGCCGCTCTATCACGTGACCACACTGCTCTGACTGCTACGGTTATGAGCCGAGTTACGCAGTGTCGCAATTTTTTTGAGGTGCTTTTTTGATATTTAATGGATCGGATTACATTTTTTATTTCTCTCCGATATCCGATCCAGTAATTTAGGTCAGTATCGGACCGATACCGATACGTAATATCGGATCGGTCCATCTCTAAATTTAAGTGAAATCATAAATCATGGATCATTACAATCAGGTGACAACATGTTTTGATTATGCCATCATGACATGATATGCTAGAATCCTGCGTCCCATTTGCCTCGGAGCTGGGAGGGACATCACTCCCAAGTAAGGAAAAAGCAAAGAAAATCGGGATTTATTTTACTCCTTAGCAAAGTAAATCCATCCATTTGTGCATCTCAGAGCATCACTCTAAGAGCATTTTTAAGGAAAGAGATGCCAATTTCATTTTTTCCAAAAGAGCTGATAAGAACCATGTGGGAATCTATATTTAAATGATTATATTGTTGCTAAACTGCCTCCTCAATATACACTTACCAAAGATGTGTTGCAGGTCTTTAACTGACTAAATGAAAAACAATATTGACACAGACATTAAATGGAGAGCACTAAAACAACCGGATAAAAAAAACTAAAACCTAAAATGCTGTGTAGGAGCTGTTGAGAGATGGACAACAGCCCTGCTCCTTTCAAGCTAAAATAAACGCCACTTTCCCCACTCTCTTTATCTCGCCATCCCACTCAATCTGTCCGTCAAACAGCTGAGGCCCCCGGGAGGCCTCCGCTGCACCTCTAACAGCCCACAATAACTTCATTGACACTGAGGCGTCCCATTAATCTTCATTTGTCCTATCATATCCTGCCATTGGCATGGAAATGTCTGCCCATCTCCGGCTTGAAGTGACAGACAGCGCCGGTGGTGGCGAATGAGCTGTAAAGAAGGGCAGGGTGTTAAAATAGTAAGGGGTGAATGTGGGGTGCCTGTCTGTCCATTTGGCAGCTTCCGTTCCCCATTCAGATGACTTGAACCTATGAAAACACACACGTTACACATGCAAGCACGCACACACACTGTGTCGGGGGATACTGCCAGCAGGAGGTAATCTGATTTCTCAGCTGCACGGGGGACCACTTCCTGAGAGGGAGGCCAGCTTGTACAAGGACGCCTGGGGTTTCCCATCTGTGCATCCAGGGGCTTGATCCCCCCCCCCCCAATTTTTTTTTTTAAATCTCTTTCTTTTAGACACACACATACACACTCTCACAGTTCTATGCTTAGTCTGTTTCTTTAGCAGTGATACCACTAAAAAGCGTCTGAATTGAGACTGCAATCAGTTGTTGCTGAAATTTACTGTTTTACCACAGTGATGGATCAATTTTCCACAAGTGGGCTGTTTGAGCAGCATGTTATCAAAAAGTGCTTACCAGTTTATAACAACTAATCAATATATAAAAAAGTGTATTGATCTGTTGATCTGTTGCTGGTTGGAAGAACAACAGCTTTATGTAATTTTCTTCCTGTTTACTTTCAGTTAGGGATGCAACGATACCAATTTTTTCAAACCGATACGATACCGATACTTGGATCTGAGTACTTGCCGATACTGAGTACAAAAACCGATACTTCTACCACACACACACACACACTGCCCGTGGATTTTCTCTTGACATTTTTCATCGCTTTTCCAAAACCTGAGTTAAAGTTGGCTGTTCTGGTCCACACTGCTGACATTTTGTTTAGCCTAGCTACAGCAGCCTCCAGTTTCTCTTTTTTATCTGGAGCCGCCAGTCTCACTCGTCTAACCCTGTGCCTGTTTAGCACGGGATGTCCCCCTAGTGACCAATCTAAAAAACTACAACAGAAATGACCAGCCACCCTCTGACTAATGAAATAAGTTAGTATCGGTTCATGGTATCGGTTAACTTTTACGAGTATGAGTAAACACACATTTTACAGTATCGGCCCCGATACCCGATACCAGTATCGGTATCGGTGCATCCCTACTTTCAGTAATATTTTAATGCTTGCCATGTTAAATTAGGACATGATACCTTCTTTTAAAATGGGTAACATCAAAGTATTTTTTAAACTCAATATCGGAGGACACCCTACTGCAAAAAAAGCAGAAGAAAAACTGAGAAAGGGCTGCCTGTGCTGAAGCTTACAGAGCACGGTGACATTCTCCTTTCCTGTGTCCTTCTTAATAAGGCACAGGCTCAGTCTTTGATCAGCACTCAGAAAATTTCATTAAAACAGAGATGGGTGGATACCAAACAAAGGTTTTGTGGAGAAAAGAGAAAGGAGGAGATAAAAGCGGAGGAACGCTAAAGGAGAAAAGACGGGAGTATGATCTTCAAATTGTCAAGGAGAGGAAGTAGAAATGACAATGAGACAAATGTTTGACCTTTACTGAGTTTTAAATAAAGCAAATTAAACGTGAAGGTAAAATGGTTGTAGATGTTTAGCGGCTTGGCTTGAGCTCCCAATCACTAATGCTCCCAATCCCCGGAGGCTAAAATGAAACGAAGAATTTATTATATTTGATGACCTCATCATATTACAGCCTAATTTCTAATCAGATATGTGAATTGGTTTGGGTCAGAAAGAGGACAAAAAAAATGCTTTGGCAGCAGTTATTCCACCAAAGTAAACTAAAAGGGTAGAAGCATGAAGGTAGATTGAGTTACTTAAAACAATTTATTATGAACGCAACTGAAACCATATAAAGTGCACCACGACGCACTAATGGCATCAGCATCCAAAGAGCAAGTCACAGAAGACGGATCGGAGCAAGCGGCCTTTAACCTTATCAATCACGTACAACAAAGTAAGGGAGGGAGAGGAGTAGACAAGGGAGACAAACTAAACATCTCCTCGAGCTTATCAATCATGGACCAAAGAGGAGGATGGAGAGATGAAGACAGAGAGCCGGCGTCTGTTTACCTTATCGATCATGTCAGGCCGGTTGGTGGCAGCCAGAACGGTGACGTCTCTGAGCTGCTCGATGCCGTCCATCTCTGTCAGGAGCTGAGCCAGGACCCGGTCCCCTACACCACTGGAACCAGAGGAGCTGAAAGCATGGAGAAGCACAGAAGATAGATGAGCGAAAGAAGATGGAAAAGAGAGAAGAAAGCGATGTGTGGCTGGATGATTAAATGGATAACGGAGACAGGAAAGGACGTATATAAATTACCTCGAATCGGGTGAAAAACTTAATTATTGAATTACTGAGTGTTAAGTGAAGTACAGCTAAATGATGGATGGGAAGGGAGGAAGAACACCATGACCTGTAAAGGTATAAACGTGGAAAGGAGGAAATGCACAGAAAAGAAATACTCGGAGCAATGAGAGTAAAGGATAAGGGATAATGAAGTTACATGCGTGATGGATGAATGGGAAGATAAATGATCGAGATATGTAGACGAATTCATCCTTTTTCTCTCAGGAGTGCAGTACAACACATGCTGAAAAACTTTATCATCCATCACAATATTTACAATTCTACATAATCAGGAAAATTTGCCAGTTCTTGAGTACTTGAAGGGAACATTTGACATTCGGCGAGCAGACACTTTCATTAGCACAATACTTCTTTCAAAAAAACTGGCAGCAAAAGCGAGCTCTCTTGCCAATGACGTATTAAACTGAACTCAAAACAAGGCAGCAGAAAACAGGCAATCCCTCTATAATAAAGCAGCTCTTCTTTGGTTGTTAAATACGTCCCTTTGTTTGGACTTGTGAATATCGTGCCTCACCTGAAGTCAATGTGATGAAGACACGATCTATGCAAATATTTCATGTAATTCAAAAGTAAACCAAAGTATTGAGATGTTCTACTGAAAATGAGTCAGAGAAGGGTAAAAGAATGAAAGATGGGCTGTTCCCTTTCACCTAAATGGAGCAAAATTTAAAGATCGAGCAGCTTCCAAATGTTAAAGGGGTCAGTGAATGAGTAAGGTCAGCTATCTGAGGCTACCTGAACATCCAGGAACATTTTTTACCAAACAAAACTTTATACATTGCAGTGACGGACCACTTCGTCCATTGCAACAGTGGGACAGAAGAACTGCATAATAGCACATCGACAGCTGTATCGTAAAAAACAAAAAAAGCTCATCGTTGCATTAGTCACTGTATAACAAGGTGGTTATTTTCCATAACACAGTGCAGACAGCTATCCCTCCAAGCTCAAACACACACACACAGTCTCTGTTGACAGGGCCAGCGGAAGTGCCAGACGTCATTAGCACAGACAAGGCTGCAGAGGAACACAAAAGAGCTCTGTCACTGAGATATGAAGGGAGACAGAAAAGGGGGTGGGGGGAAGGGGGAGAGACAAAGTTTGGGCGAGGGGAGATGCCAAGGAAGCTGCAATGAATTGGGATGGCAGCTTGAAGAGAAAAGTAGCGAAGGCGCAAGATGAGAAAAGTTATCATGGGAAAATAAACAGAAAAAAGTCAGGAGGAGGAGAAAAAGAGAAAGTGAACAAAAAACAAGCTGAGGATGGGACGATAAAAGCAAAACAGAGAAAAAAGGAAAATAGAAATAAAAAGGAAAGCATTAAAAGGTGCTATTATGTGGAAAAAAAACTTATCAGAAGTAAAACCAATCACTCTCTGCTTCTCAAATTTGGCTTCTGTTTCCATCTTTCTTCAATTTTCTTCATTTCATTTCACCAGTTTAGACTCGTGGCAGGTAGGCTGACAGATTTACAGGTGTTTGTCCTGCTCGAAAAAAAAAACCCCAATCTCTCACGCGCGCACGGGCTCACAATCCAGCAAAGACTACCTGGTTGTGTCAACAGTTTTAAATTCTTGCCGGCATGCGCGAGGCACTTCATTGATTAAACATGGCAGGAAGTGAACGCCAATAAATAACCTTTACAGATCAGCGCTAAGTGCATTTTTAAAACAGTGAGTGGGCTCAAGGCACGCATCCAGGCGAACGTCGATCGTTGCCACCTCGCAGTAGGTTCTCGTTGAGATCAATCACAAAATTGGACATCGAGATAATGAGAAAGCGAGGCTCAATCATATCGTGAGAGCAAAAATGCTCGTCAGTCCCACTGGCAAATGGATGAATCAAAGTTGCAATAGTATATCCTGTATGCTGATTGCAGCGCAAGAGCCAAGACTGCATTATAAGTCACAAGCTCTAAAGCTCAGCCTAGTGAAAGGCCTAGCTTATCAAGTCTAAGAACTAAGGTCAAGGGAATATAAGATGTTAAAAATTCAACATCTCGTAAGCGGAAGCCCGTTAACAAAAGTACAGTTATCAAAATATGTTTTGTCTTAGAAGCAGAATGTGATGCTTTGACAAAGGGCCCACTCACAAAGGTTACAAAGACTGCCCATTGGCCTTTCTCTGCTCCTTCCTACAACTTAGTTTCATCGGTTGGTTTAACCAGGAAGCTTGCTGCATATTTGGCCTTCCCCATCTGCCGTGGAAGGGCACAATGAAGTGTTTGTGCGCCTCCGGCCTGTGTCCTCTGTCCGCCCCCCCTCCCCTCCCCCCCGTCCTCTTTCCTTTAAGCCACAGATGTTCCCAGTGCCATCCCACTAAAGCTCCTCCAGACAAGACTGTGTTCTGTGTTCACCGGGAGTGAAAAGCCGCAAAAGTTTGAGGAGACACGGCGAGAACTGAGTGGCTGGCTTGGATAGTGCAGTCATGCAGACTTCCTGGGATGTTTGCGCTAACCGTCATATGAATTAACTGTGAGATCTGCGGGGGGGTCAAAGATTAAGGCTGGTGAAGTAAAGCCGACCACAGTGATGATTGTGCATCATCGTGACTGGACAAGGAATGAACAGAGCAGAGGAGGAAAGGGGGGGGAGGGATTATTATGTACGAAGGCTATGAAAAGAACATACTGTACCTTCCTCTTTCACTTGCGAGAGCATCAATCTCGTCAAAGAAGACGATGGAGGGAGCGACGGCCCTCGCCTTCCGAAACACCTGCAAGCAGCGTCAGCAACAATAGAAAGGAGGAAAACAGGACAAATGTTTAACCGGACTTGTGAATCACACCCAACCAGAAGTGCGCACAAACATACAGAGGAAATACAACACTCATTAATGCCATGAATTACATCTCAGGTCATCCTTTCATTGCGTAAACAACCAAAAATATCCAGAGCATGGACGGAGGAAATAAAGAGGCCAGGAAATCAACTCAGTGTGCAAAACTTTCTGCTTACACAACTTATATATATACGTATATGTATATGATAACAAACAAGGATGTTAAATGCACATACCTCTCTCACAGCTCGTTCAGACTCCCCAACATATTTACTCAGTAATTCTGGGCCCTGAAAGAAACGTTTAAAGCGATTTAAAGGTATTCAAGCTAGTCTTAAACGTGACATATTTACTACCTGAAATGCTAAATTATATTAACTAATACTCAAAACACTTTGATGTGGGTTTTATTCTGTCCAGAAAGAATTCATTTGCCTTAATTTCTAGCACCTTTATGGCTAATCATTCCTTTTTTTATCCTGAAGCTTCATCTGGTGGCAGTCCTGTTAGCATAGCTGTTTAAACTGTGACCACACAGCAGCTGCTTCTTTGTCACATCTTTTGCAGGCTACAAAGAGCCCGGTGAAAAACAAACAATGATAATACAGCGTGTAAGAATGTTACAGATTACAGCAGTGCGTGCACGTGTGTGTGAGTGCGTACCTCCACAGTACTCTTTCGATGTTTACTGGACACTGTGTACTGCTTTATGCAACACCTGTGGTTCACTTGGCAAATAAACAGTACTGTTTGCTGCTGCGGCCTCCCTTGTTACTGTTAGTACAATAGTGCTACCGGTACCTACTATGAACGCCGCTATAACTGTAGCTGGCATCACAACCTACCAAATTACATCTCGGGCTCATTCTCACAGATAAAATTTAAGGTTTGTAACCAAAACCAAACACTGCATTGGCTCAGCCAGATCAAAACTGTGTGCAGGACAGCAGCCAAATTTGTCAAGGTTTTAACCCAGCCTTGCTGACAGTGATAAATGAGCATTTTATTTCCATTTAGTTGCAGTTTCTTCCAACTGGAAGACACTAATTCCTCCAGATACCACTGCTACTAAGACCACATCCACACTCTGCTGGTTATGTTTGAGAGGATACTTTTTTCCCCTCTTCATTTTTGGCCTCCTGTCAGCCTAAAACCAGAGATGTTTGAAAATGGTTTCTTGAGTTTTCCCTCACAGCTTGGACAGTTACATCTGGGTTTTTACAAGAAGCATGGAATATACTTCTTAGATATGTTTAAATGCTCTGCAGTAGCAAATCAACTAATACTGCACTAGGAAAGCATCTAACGCGTTCGACGTCAGTATGCTATTGAAGAGCATCGATCAGAGAGACGTTTGGCGTAACAAACAACCTGCTTGTTCAAATAGATAATTACTGTAAAGCATACGCTTGTTATTTCCTGACAAAATAGGAGGCGATTAAGCCATTTCCGGCATTTCATTGTGGCTGAGGAAATTGTGGACGCTAAAAAATGTACTCACTTCATTTAATTCTACTTAAACTGCTATCACGACTAATTTTACTCAAATTACTACAAAATAAACCTCCAGTTCTCTCTCTTCTTCTTAACTTCCTAGTCCTTTTCTGCCTCATATCTCCCTTGCTCAGAGCAGATAAACATCCACTCAAACCTCAGAAGAACTTCCTCCACTGCAATCCACCCTTTCAACGCCTCTGGGCTCACCGAGGAGACGACACTTAACTCCCAGCCCCTTTGTCTCCTGCAGTAAGTGAGGAGGTTGACTCATTAATCCCTGGTTCCTCACTCTCTGTTGTAGAGCCAAAGGGTGGACATGGTGAGTTTAAAACCATTGACACTGTAGAGATATGAGCGCTCTCCGTATGTGTGTGTTAGTGTGCACGTACGCATCTGCGGATTTGAGCGTATTTGAGTGGCTGCAGCGAGAGGAAACTAAAATTGACAAGATGATAATAGGGCTTTTCACACAGAGGAAACAGACTGAGCCTTAAAGTATCCACATTTAAATCTGGATAAAGTATCTATGTCAAAGCAACCGCTACTCTGGAAAAACCTGATAGTGTTATTTCAGATGGTGAGAGTGGCTTTCAGCAGGAGGGACAGGATGTTTTTACCCTTCTCACTGAGCAGATTCTTTTTGTGACGACTTGAAACTTGCAGCACAAGATTCTAATGAAACTCTTAAAAAAAAAAAAAGCAGTAACTTTGTATCAAATGCTAAAAATAGTCACCGGGACTAATGTGCGTGCACAGACATTAAACAACTCGGATTCCTCTGGATTATATTTGCTCCATTAAAATGCTATTGCACATTGAACCTGATTATTGTAATTAGGAAACAGCACGTTTTGTAATATTCAGGGGAATATTTGTTTTTAGAGTAAGTGTAGCAACATTTTTGGTTTCTACAGTGCTACCCTTTGTTTTTCACCAACTGCCATAAACGTTGCATCCTCGACCTGAACATCATGCCAAAAGGAGCACTGCCTTCCGTCGATCCCAGAGGTTTGCGACAGGATTTGATTCGGGTAAAGACGTTGCAGTTCACATCTAGATTTGCTCCTGGCTTAATGGTTCCAGTTGAGAGCTTCTGTCTTGGCTTCTTGTCTTCATGGCAACATTCTTTAAAAATATTCACTGATAACAATTCAGCAAGCTGATCAATCAATCTCTGTCAACCGTGCTCGGAGGGAAGCGAGGCTAACGTGGCAGAGACGATGGAGTGATGAATGAAAGAGGATAAACACGGGGTCAAAGGGCAAGCAAGGAAGCTCTGTGCAGAGGAAGCTGGCCCGCCAATCTGCCTTCAGGTCATTAGGGAAACATCACCACTGCTACTTCAACACAAATGATATCTCAGTGTTCATTTAACTCTCACATCTCACTGACAGCCTAGAGATAAATGTCAGTTAAGTGGAGTTCCCATCTGCGTTTGTGGTTTCCTTTTAATGCAATTATCTGACAAATCATATGGCCCCGTGTGTGTTTAATGGTACTAAGAGCCCATTTTACTAGTGAGTGCTCATTGTTTTGGTGATTGAAATTTTAGTATTTGCTTCTTGCATCTTCATTGCACTTATTAGCTGGTATCTGTGTCTATCCAACGCACCCGTACAGTCTTTGGATGAAGGAGGTGATCTACACATTAGCTAATAACTTAGCACTAACCTTCTTGTCTAAATAGGGCAACATCTGCCTCCAAAAAACAAATATGATACGACTGATTGATTTCATTGTAGTAATTTCTTTTTTTTGTATACAATCTATGCTAAAAACATGGAGTTGTGAAGCAGGTAACTTGGTGCAAACATCTTTAAATTTCAGTGAAGATATGAAACACAACTGTTCAACACATGCACGTTAAAGGGAGGTAATTTCACTAAGTTCTTCCAGTTGGTTTCTGAGGGAATGACAATGCAACCTACATAAACAATGCTGTTACTGAGGTTCTGCTAAAAAGGCTTGAACTGGGAGTTGAGATTGACTCAACAAATCACCCATCATCTAACTAATGGCTGAGTCATATGCAGTGTTTTGGCAGAGCACTCAACCAAGAATATGATATGAACAGGCACATCTGTAAAACATTATTTGTTCATATTTATGTATGAAAGTTTGGAAAAAACAGCAAGCTTTTGCCCAGTGCCTTTTTTGATTTCAACTCATCATCCATTGCATAACAGAAAAGCACAATTCTCTATTAAATCTCATCTAAAGAAAGGTAGCAAAGGATTATTCTTAAGATTTCATGGAGAAAACTCACTTTAATAGCCAGAAAGTTGAGCCCACTTTCATTAGCCAGAGCCTTGGCAATCATGGTCTTCGAGCAGCCCGGAGGCCCATAGAGAAGAACGCCTTTAGGTGGCTGGATCCCCATGCGGGTGAAGGCCTCTGGGTGCTTCAGGGGCCACTCCACTGCCTGCTTCAGTTTTAGCTTCACTTCTTCCATCCCACCCACATCTGACCAGCGGACCTGGAACGAGGGAATGAAGTAATACAGTGTTTTTTGTTTTTTGAGGGGGAGAGGGTAAATAGTTACAAATGTAGTTTAATAATGCAGCTCTCTAACAAGTTACCGAAACCAAGGCATGTTCTCTTTATCCCAAATGACTTTCAAAATAAAATACCTCACACACTAATAACAAACCTTTTGTTATAAATGTTCAAGGAATGAAAAATAAATTCCATCCATCCATCCATTCGCTTCCACTTCTCCTTTTTCAGGGTCGCGGGGGGCACTGGAGCCTATCCCAGCTGTCGTAGGGCGAGAGGCGGGGTACATGCAGTTTGTGGGGATAGGTTAATTGATTGATCCAAATTGCCACATAGGTGTAAATGCGGGAGTGAATGTGAGCGTGAATGGTTGTCTGTCTCTGTGTGTTAGCCCTGCGACAGACTGGCGACCTTTCCAGGGTGTACCCCGCCTCTCGCCCCACGACAGCTGGGATAGGCTGAAAAATAAATTCAAAAATAAATTTCAGAACATTTAGTATAGGTAATACAACAAATATTTAGTGTTTCATCTTTAGACTGTTTTAAGCCTTCAGCTGTTATCATGTTGTGAAAGTACTCTTCTATCCCCTTGCATTTACGTCTCAATGATAAAATTGACAATGAGTCAAAATGACGATCTTTCAAGTTGAATTTTATTTTGGGAAAGAGGACCAAGTTGCAGGGAGGAGAAAAATTTGGTGAGTAAGGTACAGTAAGAGAAGATTCTGTTGATGTGGCCAAAAAAACAACAACTTGTGTTTGCAATTTGTTGTACATGACAGCATGATGGCTTGCTTCTGTTCTGCTGAGTGTCCTCCCTCAGATACCCAGGATTGGGTAATGTATTAGGAACAAAAGGATGTCATTTCGTGGACGTACAAACATGTGTTTGTCTGCATGGCTCCTGGAAAGGCTAAAGTCCAACCTGGTGGCGTCAGTTAGGCTGAAGCATAATGCCCCAGAGGTTTTCCATTGGCAAGCATGGTGGCAATTCTTTCATTCTCCAGGAACTGCCTGCATACTTTCACCACATGAGGTCAGGCATTGCCATGCACCAGGAGGAACCCAGGACCCAGTGTACTAGTGTATCTGAAAATGGGTCCAAGGATTTCATGTGTGTCTAGACTGTACAGCTCCGTGCGTTCCTCCATGGATATGCCTTCCCAGACCATCACTGACCCACCACCAAACTGGTCATGCTGATCAAGGCTACAGGCGGTTTAATGTTCTCCACAGCCTCTCCAGACCCTTTTATGCCTGTCACATGTGCTCAAAGTGAAGGTGATCTGTGAAAAGCACAGGGCACTAGCGGTACACGCACCTATTCTGGTATTTTATGGCAAATGCCATTTGCCACAATGCCAGGCTGTGAGCACAGCACCCTCTTGAGGACGTCAGGCTCTCAGGCCGACCTCACAAAGTTTGTTTCTGTTTCTTTTGTCTGTCATATTCACACCAGTGGGATCCAGGTATCGCCTCATGCTACCTCATAATACCATTGACTATATTTTTAAAAAAAAAGCTTTCAGAAAAGATGAGCAGGGAGAAAATATCAGTGCCCTCCAACTGTAAAACCATTCCTGTTGCGGAGACTGTCTCACTGTTGCCCCTCTAGTACACCTGTTGCTAATTTCATTAACACCAAAGCAGCTGAAAGTGATTATAAACCCTCTTTGACACTGACCAGATCAACATCCAGAGGTTTAATTGATCTGATGCTAGACTCTGCATATAACACTTATCAGTGAACAGGCAATCGAAGAGAAGTTAAAGAAGAAAAAGAGGCAATCTTAGTATTCGCTGAAGCAGATTTAGAAGAGTCTGGAATCCAGTCAAAATGTTGACTAAAACAGCTCTGGTTCAACGCAATCAATCACCCAAACAATAACATGCAATCAAACAAACTATATATGTATCTCACTGGCAGAGGACGAGAGTGCCCAAACTCTAATAAATGCTCATCATTAGTCCTTTATTCCAATAAAAAGCTCAGACTCACATCATACACTTTCATGTGCAGCAGCTCAAATACAAACACATCGCCAACAAGAAGTGCAACAGACCAAATAAACTCTGATTGCACACTGATGTCACTGACGTTCTCATGTAACCCACAGGAAGACCTTTTTAACTTTCTGACCACACGAGTAAATTGCAAAGAATGTCAAGTTCTTCCAAACTGTTGACAGGGGTCGGGTGGAGAGGAGAGAAATATAAAAGCATATTTGGAAAGAGATGGAGGAATTGAGGGCTTGGATTGGGGAGACTCTGCACAGAGTGAACAACAACAGAGCGAGTCTGCCAACAGCTGTCTGTCTGACAGATGGAAGGAGGGAGGAAGGGAGGGAGAGGGTCCGGCAGTGAACAACCGGAGGAGATAAAGCAGATAAGGAGAGAGCCTCATCCAAAAGCCTCTAAAGCCTTCCTGTCTCTTTCTTCGTTACCAATTCTTTCTTCCTTATGTTTCACCTCTTATGCTTCTTTCGGTCTGCATCTCCTCTCATTCTTTTTTTCCCCATCTCCTTTTAGATCCACTTTCCCCCACTCATTCCTTCCTGTTTTACTTCTGTCTTTATCTATCGCACTGCTTTTCTGTCCTCCCACACTTGGATTTCTCTTATTACATTCACATGAACGAAAGAGAGAAACCAGGTTTTTTAGGAAGTCAAACAATGTGTCCATATGCAATGTAGTACAGCTGGATACTGTAAAATCTACACACAGTAGTTCAGAAATAGCTCCTCTGCTTCTAAGCTTATTTTGTGTACTGGTGATATAAGATGGTGCCACCAGCAGGGGCACCTTCAGATTTTTTTTCATAAGGGTGGCCATACGAGGATCACTAAAAATATTGGGGTGGCACACGCTGTGCCACCAACCTTCTGTCTGTGTGTGTAAAAATATAAATAACAAGTTAATGTTTCAACTCATTGTAGGATGCCTTCCTCTCTTGTGCTCATGTTTATTAAAAATATTACTAACATAGGACAGTCTTGCCAGGATGGGCCAGTGCCCCCCCTGGCCCCTCCTTGGTGGCACCTCTGGCCCTACCAAACGTGTTTCTGCATGTATTATACATTTGTACCTTTAGACTGACTGTTAAAATAAACAGACAGGCTCTAGTTAAACAGTTTTCAGTTCAAGTGCCACAGGTCTGAATTTCACAAATAATCTAAATGCAGAAAACACTCTGAATACTGAAAACTTTGAATTCTTTGAATTCAACAATGCGATGTGACATGTGAGAGTAAAATTCAACTGGAAGCCAGTGCAAAGTGCATTCAAAATGTTCCTTGATCCTGCACATGGTCAAGCTCCTCCTCAAAGTTATTTTCTTCTGCATCTCTGGAGAGCTTCCATCACTACTAAACCACAAACTTGGGCAGGACCAGGGCAACTGTTGCTAATCACCAGCACTACTTGCCAGATTTAGCTCCCCAGAACTTCATCCACTTTCCCAAAATGAAATTCAAATTGAGGGGTCGAGGTTTGATACAGCGAAGGAGATCCAGTGCGTACTGCAGAGGCACAAATGTGAGTGGTCAGGATGGGGCTTACAGGGAGCAATCTGAAAGTAACAGCTGTGCTGGAAGTGCCGCGGTGCCACGCACGGAAACAAATTCAAACCAGATATGGCTTTTTCTTCACATTAGGAGGCAGAAAACTCTATCCTCTCACCCCGTGATGTAGATATTGTTCGTCTCCACAACAAAACAAGGTTCCACTGAACTCTTCATTACTAAACACAAGTCATTCAAGCACCACCTGTTGAGCACCAGTCAAATTTTCTAAAAAAGAAGGTAACCTTGTTACTGTCAACAAGTGCAAAAGCTATTTACATCTACCTTCCTACCTTCTCTTCCCACAGCTTTCTATTTTTTATATCTCTCCACTCATTCCTTTTTCCTCACTTGACCTTCTCACTATCACCCTCTCTCTACTCTGCCTTAAATACATGCTCAAATCTCTGTCCCTTCCCCTCTTTTTTTCCTTTTTACTTCCTACTCTCTCCTCACAAGCTTGTCCCCCCTCACCCTCCCTACTGCCCTCCATCCAAAGGTAACACATCCCAGGCCACCGGCGCCGTCTCCGGGGAACAGAGCACCTAATGGAAACCTGGCGTCTGGCCACATACTGTAAATACCGAACAATTTATGGACAGCGCTAAGCGAGTGAGAGAGAGAGGGTAACGGATGGTTGGAGGGGAGGGAGGCGAGGAAAGGAAAAGAGAGAAAACAGTGCTGCAGAGATGAGAAGATAAGCCGAAAGTAGGTAAGCAAAGCAAAATGCCCATTTGAAGCCCTAGAGAGTAATGAAATGAAATAAAAAGTGAGATAAGGTCATCTGTAAAACACGGGAGATTGAGGGAACAGGTGAGCATGATTAAGACAAGTAGATAAAAATGGAGGCAGACAAAAAACTTTAAAAAAAAGAAAGAAAGAAAAACACAAAAGGAGGTTTTTGTGACATACATTAGACAACATTTATAAAAGAAATAATTAGAAGGCAAAAAATGATAACTGAGCAGCTTTGTGCTACCGATGATATTTAAAGCGAATGACGTGAATTCTCCAACTTTGTGCCTCGGCTTTTACTTTTTGCCAAGTTTTGCAGTGTTTATGCAGTCATTCAAACTGAAATAGTATCATTACTTTATGATGTTTTGCAACTCCAAGAAATTATATTAGACAATAAGGGAACAATAAATCAGCTGGATATTACTTTTGGTGAAAAAAGGCAAAAAATTGCAGGGATGGTCCAAACATTTTTCCTGGCCTCATTGGCTGCATTTATTATTTACATGTATGAGTGCAGCATCGGGTCACAAGAGAAGATTAAAAGTTTTCTAGAACCTTGCAGTTTTCCTGGAAGTTTAGGTCCCTGAGAGTTTTCGATGATTACGCTGATGACACAGGTAGACGCATATTAAAATTGGCTGGAGGTAAAATGAGTGAACATTTCCTTTTCAACTGCGCCAAACAACGAACAGCTGCTAGGGTCAAATGCAGAGAAAAAGCATGCAAGCCTCCAAATTAGCAGCCACATCCACAGGCGTTTAATTACAAATCAATTATTCCCATGTTTCTATCAAAGAAGCAGATGTGCAACACAACTTTATGCACTCATCTTCCCCCCGTTTTTTTGCAGCATTTTTTAGTTGCCTCTGCAGACTTAATGGAGTCATTGTAAGAAATAACAATAAAAAGTCACATTAAGTGTAAGCTGCCTTTTGTCACGAATGAAGTGTTTGTGGAATTAGAAGGCAATGTTTTGACTCACACCTCGCTCTGCTGTGTTTCCCCCCCCTTCTTCCCTCTCTTCCTTTTTGTACGAGACCCAGTTATTATCTTTTACTGTTGTTTTCTGAACTTTACAAGGGGCCTTCTCAAGCTCGGGTCCTTTGATGGGGCTGAGAGGAGGGGTGTGGGGGACTTCACAGACAAAAAAAAAAAGTCAAGAGAGACAAGGAGTATGTTTAAAAAGAAGAATAATAGGCTTGTTATACAGCTGCCAAATAAAAATATTAAAGCCAGGCTATAAAGTGGAAGATGTTCATTAAAAAAAAAACTGGGTAAACTGAGATAGTTTGAAGAATTTCTCATCACAGAGCAAACAAAGGATTAAATCAAACTTCTGATTTATTTAATCATAAATAAATGGTAAATTGAGAGGCATATTCTGTAAAATCTCTAGATCTGTGATCTGAGAAGGTTTCGGAGGAACTCGAGGCATGTATTTATCCGGCACCACTGGAAGTTTCTTATATAAAATGGATTAGAAACAAATGTTTGCACTCATGTGGATATAATCAAGTCCGGGGCTCTGCGGCTGCCCTTTCAGCTGAGCTGTGCAAGGAGAGGAGAAAAAAAAAATCCAAACTCAAACTCACTCCTCTCTTGTTTCCAGGAACCGGCCACAAGGACTGAATGTCTCTGGGCGAGCTCAGTGCAGAGTGCTGCAGAGAGAAAGGGGGAGGCGGGTGGAGGTGAAGGGATAGGAAGGACGTTTCTTCTTCTTCTCGCTTTCTCTTTTTTTGGCTGCTGGCAGGAACCGTTAGCGACCCGATCTGCTTTCAATTACCGGTGGAGGATGATGTTAGCCCTCTTCCTGTCCGTTATGTCTTGCACATGCAAACTCCAAAACATCCTGGAGTCTCACCACTGTCCTCTCATCTCTCCTTCCCCTCTGTCCCTCCCCTCCTTTGCTCCTTTTTTCTCCCTTCATCCACTAAGAACAAGTGATTCATCTTCATTGTAGCGGAGGGTAAAATGGCCACGGGGTCATTTCCACTCTTCCTCAGCCTGACCCTCATCTGCTGGTAATTCAGTGGTCAGAGAGTAGTTAAGGGATTGTTTCATGAGCATTAAAAAGGGACAATAAAATACACAGAAAGACCGCTGCTGCTGCTCTCTTTGAGCTTTCCTCACGATTCTGTTTAGTTTAGAGATTTTCATCCTCCTATCGATGAAACAAAGATCGAATGAAACAAACCAGACTACTTCCTCTCATCATCTCATCCAGACTGTGTCATTATGAATGATGCCATAAATAAGTCAAGTATGTGAAGAGAAGGCCTCTTAATTTTTCCCAGACTACTCTTTGACATCCAGCTCCAGTTGAAAATGAACAAACAAAAGTCTTCATGCGTTTCTATGTCCACAAGTGAGTACAAGCCCAGCCTCAGAGCTCTATCCCTTTAGATTTAACCTGGCACTAACTGACACTTTCATAATAACAATCTGTTAAATGTCATGAAGTTGACATAGTGAGAATTTCAAAGGCATAGCTCATGACTTGGACGGTAGCGTGCCTCCCAACCGGAGGTTTAAGCTGATCGATCCCCAGAAACTCTTAAGATATGAAATTAATATGTTTATATTCAGGAGCAATACATTAAAAACAAATTACTGACCACCTTTCAGAGCATTTCAAATCCTGCTATGTGGTACAGATCATCCTAGAAGTTTGTGCTCCGGTTTTTGTGAGTGAAATTCTTGTGTTAGGGTAGTTATTTGATTAGCACTAATTAGCAAGTATAGTGTCTATACGTCTATGGTTCAGCTGGCTAACCAAGCTTGCTAGCCTTAACTGATAATTGATAACAGCACTCCAGTCTCTCTTCTCATAAGGCGAGAAAGACCTAGAGTGCAGCTGCTCAAATGTTGAGGTTTTGAAATGCAGAGTTGGAAATCAATGTGTGACGTCACCACGATTACGTCTGTTATACAGTTTGTGGACAAGGAATAATCACGTCAGTGAGAGCGGTGATCATAGTGGAACATTTAGCAACTCAAGAACCAGATTTCTTTATGGAGTCAGCAGAGATATCTGTTTAATTTTGTTTTTACGGTGCCTGTGCTTCCTGTCTGTTGCATAGCAGACGTTGCGCTCTCTGACGTTAGCTCGCTTTTTTCTCTTATTTCCTTCTTTTGGCTCTATAACTGGAAGAAAAACACTCAGAAACTGTCACTATAACTGCAGCTTAACTTTCACTCACATTAACAGTTGTTAGCCTATTTCCAAAGGTTAGGAACCATTTCAGGAACTAAGGAACCCAGGAGTTAAATTTAGTCACTATGACATCATTTGATGTTCCTACTCTAACAATTTTACATCATGGACCTACGAGAATGATTAAGGGTGTTTTGACACCTGTAGGTCGTTTACTCCTGTCTGAATCAGTTGATGAGTTTGTAAACTTGTAGCTTTTCCTCATGATTTGGTTTCTTTCCGCACAGAAAAAAATCCAAATGAACTCTGAGCAAACCAAAACGCGTCACTACAAACCATGTGAGAAGGTTCAGTCGGCTCATTGGCCACATGTGTCTGGGGCGGAAGCAACAAAAGTAAATACAGGAAGAAAGTGCTGTGTTCTAGACCAGCGGTCCCCAACCTTTTTTGCGCCACGGACCGGTTTATGCCCGACAATATTTTCATGGACCGGCCTTTAAGGTGTCGCGGATAAATACAACAAAATAAAACTAGTACCGGTACCGAAAAAAAGAAAATTTATTCATAACACACGTGAAAAGACCCAGGAAAACCGAGTTAACGATAAAAACGATAACAAAATAACGCTGAAAACCGATAAAAACCCTGAAAACTATACATTTCACACCTGAGCCTCAACTCTCGCGGCCCGGTACCAAACGACTCACGGATCGGTACCGGTCCGAGGCCCGGGGGTTGGGGTTGACTATTGGAGATCACAGAGGTTTTATATTCACAGCTAGTTGCTAGCCTGTATAGATTTTTGCACATCTATAGTACCTTACCACATTCAGGATACAAAGCAAACGTGGCTACAGGAAGTTTTTTAGCTTAAACTTGTAACATACACCTGGTAGTTGGGTCGGACCGAGACTCTTTTGGAAGAGTTGATTACTGTGTTCACACCTGCACAAACAAACCAGACCAAGGGAGAAAATGAACCAGATTTCAACTGAAATGGACTAAACCCTGCATGTGCGAAAACACCCTACCCTTTGGAGTTCATGCCAAATGCCAAAATAAAAATTCCTGCTAGAACAGGAGCTTAGCTTTATAGTGCAATCTGGAAGCATCAGCTTCTACTAACTCCAAGATCAATATGAGGGGCATTTCTTATAGATGAGTGAATTTTTAAAAAGACATGTTTTTCACCTTTAAGAAGACAGACAGATGAGTCTAAATGAGCTTAAGGCATGAGAGAATGAATGGAAAAAACAAACAAACAGACTAGTTGTGTCAGTTAATGTACCTTGGGGACATCAATAGCAACCTCCCTCATGGCACTGGGCTTCACTACAGACATGGCCCACTGGAGGTCCTGCAGAGTGACCGTCACTGTCCCCATAAGCTGCTGGTCAGACGGTGGTTGATGGGAACCTCCCAGTGCTCGCCTCAGTGCGTGCAAACCTGCACAGAGAAGGTTTACATCAGCTAAATCTGTCACCGAATCAGAAGTGGAAAACAACTTCATGCTGAAGAAAAAAAAAAAGAACTGACTTGACACAGGTTTGACCTGAAGGGAAGCATTTTTTGTTTGACGTTTAACAACTTTAAAAAACGCAACAAAAAAAGAAGCTTTCCCTGAAAACATTCAGGTTGAGATATTATAGAAAAGATGGATCATTTCAAATTCAAAAAGAGTTCTGGATCCACTGCCTAAAAAAGAAATGCTTGTGCCATTTTTCTTCAGTTTCATTCCAAACCCATATGCACCAAGTCCGTTTTTTTAACTCAAACCGTTCAGGCTTGTACTTGCTGTGATGATACACACCTAGTGAATGCAAATCTTAAAATGAACGCTAATTCCCCTTTTGACGGTGAAAATAATTGGGCCTGCAGAGAAAAGTAAGCAGGCAGAAGGAAAGGAGAGTGTAATTGAAGAGCTTAAGGTTTGAATGCCTTTAGTCCGCAACTGAATAAAAAGAATATAAGAAAACAAACACTGATGTGTCACTATCAAAAAATGAGCCTTTGTTTCGCTCTGCAAAAACAGTCAATGCAGAGTGATCTCACGAGGAAAAGAGTCTGGGCCGAGTTAGCTTTTAAAAATTGTGAGGTGATGACTGACATAGAGCACATACTTCTGAAGAAAAGGTTAGAAAAAATTATTTATTTACTGGAAAGGTCATTAAACATGCCTGCTAACCATAGAAAGCCGCTCTGTCTTCTATTGTTGGATGCCGAGCAGCTGCGGTCAAGTGCCTTATTTAGAGGAGGCTAAGCAGCACTTGTAAAGGGAACTTAGTTTTCTTTTTCCTGCTTTTCCACAATCAGTTAACAACCACAGTTGTTATCTGTGTCACGGGGGAAATGAAGATTGATTAAGGATCTTGTTCTGAAGCACGTTCTCAACAAAGGATGTTCTTACACGTTTTGTTTAAACAGAATCTGTTGTTTACTTCAAAGGAGCCTGATGTACTGTACAGGTGAAATTAGAACTGTGCAAACATCGGCGGTGTTACTGCATGAATCGGATCAGTGCACAAGGATTCCAATTGGTCGTGTACAGTTTGCAAAAACCTTCCAATTTACTTAAAGTGTAAAAGATTTGCAAGTAGGTCTAGGGCCAATGCTGCTTGCCATCACTGCTAAAAATGCAAGGAGAAATGCAAAGAGTAAAGCAATGACAGCATGCGAAACGCCATGTGTGGATCAGCTTGCATCCAGCTGTGGAGATTTAACCCCTACAGGTGGGAGGACAGGTCTTCTCTGAGTTAATTACATGCTAAATGTGGCCAATGATTAGTAGTTACAAAACCAGCCCACAACCACGTTTCCAACCCCAGTGTTGGGTAACAGTATATTAAACACACAACCGTTCTCGATGCACATGTGCACATATCACACAAACACACTCTTGGCTTCCTCTTCTGAGCAACAGGGTTAGGGTGGAGGGGGTCTGGATAGGAGACGGAGTGGAGAGGGCTGTAGGGGAACGGACGTGGTCCAGGGCTTAGGGCCAGAGAGCAGACGAGAGGGGATTTACGATCAGACAAGAGTGCATCCTGTTTATATTTTCCAGGACCCGTCTGACTAGGCAAGGGACAGACAGACAGACAGCGAGGGAGAGAGGGGAAGAAGAAGGAGAAATTCAATTATTGGAAACGCATTTGTCTTCGGCCGAGGTCAATGTGTTCCCCAGTCCCGGCTCCCTGGTGTATGATGCATTTTTCACGCTCCTTCAATCTTTATCCCCAAACACCCACCCTACTTCTTACTCTCAATCCCCAGAGCTCTAAACATCCCATCATTCCACCTGGCTGCTGCTTCAGCTCTTCATCTGCGATAATGCTTCGTCCCGGCGCTGCTTAGACTGCAGAAAAACATCTGGTTTGAGTGGAACAGACGAGGCAAGACAGGATAGGATGTGGAAGGAAGCTGGGGCGAGGAGGGAGATGAGGAGCACCAGCCACAACACCATATGCACTAACCCCAAACCAAAGCTGCCTGCCCTGCAAAGGCAGTGGGGCCTCAGCCTCTATAAATGCTGAGAAGGTGATGGAAGAGGGCCAAAAACAGGATTAACTGCTGGGTTCAGATCTTCTTTGAGCTTAGAATGACCACAGAGATAGAATGATTTTGGACTTATAACTCTATAAAAAGTTGATTATCCGTATTTTACACAGATCAGAATAAATAAACCTATATATAATGGGTAAATATAATAAGCCGCTTCTTCAGTGCATCTCTCATTCTGAAGATGAACTCCAACTCCACCAACTTGGACTGCTGCTGGTGATCACAGTCTTTGCTCTGCTCTGCAGCCTTGTGGCACATTAACCAGCTCCCTGGTTGAGGTGGTTCTCAAGCTCAGAGTTAATCTGTGAAGTTGGAACATGTACAGCTCCAGGATGAGAGACTCAATCAGGAAGAAGCCAACCGTCAACAAGGACCACCACAATAGCAACCTGGCCAGTGATACAGCCAGAAGGTAGAACGCAAGACGGAAAAAGCCAAGGGTGGTTGGCTTGGAGCAAATGAAGTTTGAAAATAAGAGTCAGGAGACTGTTCAGATGTTCTCTCAGATGGATTAAAAATAAAATAAGTAAGGAATCACCAAATGTACTTGGACAGCATCTTAAATATACCCGGGCAGCTTGCCCGAGCACAGAAAATGTGTCAGAAGCAATGTAAAGTAACATAAAAAATAATACACTTATGTTAAAACAGGCAAAAAGCAACAATTATGCAAAATCACATTAAAAATACTTGAAGAAATGCCTTCATACTTCACTTTCTGCAAGGTCATTAACATCAGATATTTCTGCACATTTCTGTGAAGCTTTTGTCACCACGTTTTAATCCTCAGTCCGGCAGCTAAAGTGAAACGCTCATCATCTGCAATAAGCTTTGACAGACAGCTAATGTTAAAGCTTCCAGTTAGTAGTGTGGCTGCATACAAGCGCTGAAAAGAAAAGAAAAAAAATAACATAGCTGACATATGTTTAATAAATGTTTCATCAAAAATCATTCGAAACTGTCTGGATTGAATGTAACACTCTGTCAAGAGGCAACGAAAGGCTTTGCAGCGAATCGGTCTGGCCGAAGGGAAAACAGAGTTCAGAAGGCGCAGAGCTTCAAATGCAGCCTGGAAGCCCAGAGGGCGGCGGAAACTTGATTCAACAATTTGACTTTAACATTTTGCTTTAGGGATTCTCTTGGCTGACTTCAAGCACACATTTGGTTTAGTTATGAAAACATCCGATGGGAGGAGAAGAGGGGAAAAAAAGAAGCAACACAACACAATTTAATCTGAACCTTCTGTGGACTCATTTCCCTATTCCTTTCTTTCCTTTTTTTCCTTGCACTCCTGTTTTCCAGAATGCTTCACATTCACCAGGGGTCCACAGGGAATTGAAAGAAAAGGGGGCCTCCTAAATGTACAAGAATGCACATTTGCAAAACATCACACCAGGGCCTAAAGTACGTATGGAAGTGAGAGAAGACCTCATTTCCCAGAGCTGGCATTGGAAAAAACCAGAGGAGAGCGATTATTTGGGTTTTTTCCCCTTCCCAGGGGCACAATCTTAATTGCATCCGTCCAAAACAGACCTTGCCCCAAATCAAGGCCTTCTTTTCAGGGGTCACATCCTCTGATGCTCACACCAAACTGACCTGTCAACAACAGAATCAAACATCTGAATACCAAACATGACTTAGAGACACTTTAACATGTGAAGTGGCCAGAAAAAACATCAAGACAAGACGTGCATTCGATTATTTTGGAGCTAACACTAAGTTACAACAGCCAACAAGTAATAAAAAAATCAAAAACTTCTATTAACCTCCAAAGACCCGAACTCTTCCACAGTATGCATTTTTAATTTCTCTTTGATATTTGGGCATATTGGGGCCCGATGAATGTAAAAACAAAGAATTACCAGAATTTTTTTTACCTTATTTTTGTTTTTAAGAAAAATAAGAGCCACATATGAGGATATTCGTTTAAAATTTTGATAGAACAGTAGCAGTATAATGTCTTCGTAAGTGGATATCAGGCCCTTGTAGAGCAAAATTGAGTATTTTGGTCTAAATAACCCAAAATGTGATGTCCACATATGTGGACGCCAGGTCCTAGGAGGTTAAACAGTAGGATGGAGAGAATGTAGTGAAGTTAAGCGGTTTATGTGCGTCTATATATTGAGACAACCAGAAATCTGAAACACTGTCCCAATACTATTATAGTATTTCCAATCGCAAAGGGTGAAAGAGCAGCTAGTTTATGACGAATCTGTTTCTGCAAAATTGAAGTATCATAAAGATTTATGCCTTTCTATGAATATTGCAAAGGTCATTTTAATGATAGCTCAATTCTACTAGCAGAAAAGTAGGCAAAGCCACTTTATGGGTCACCTTTGGGGGACAGAGTCTTTGACTGTGCAGAGTCAAGGACTATGGGTAGCCAGGACTACGTAGTCAATACAGACACGTCAGCATGTAGTCTTAAAAAAACAGCAGTAAGAATAAGATGACGTTAAGCATAGTTAGACTACTTCTTAAGTGAAAAGTTGGCTTGACGAAGACAGAAAGTGTCAGCCGAGTTCACCACAAAGACGTGTGAAAAAAAAAACTCATCAAAGATCAAAAACGGAAGCTTAGAAGCACAGAGAGCAGCTACGGTGGAAAGTTTACACTGCTTTTAACACTCGAGGGGAGTGTTTAAAACAAGCACAAGGATAAATAAAAGTAGCAATGCCAATTGTTCCACATATTTTTGATACTGCCACCTGGTGATCGTGCACAGCCACAGCATGTAGACTATCTGCAAAGACTTGTGCAGCACCCTTGATGTTCATGAACAGCCTCTGTCAACTTCTAAAAACCTTGAAAACCCCAAAGTTTCTACTTTGAACATTTGAGCAGGTTTTCAGTACGAGCTTTTTGTTCATGCAACTACAAGTCCACTCAATACAACGTTCGAGACTTTCCCTCGACATTCGGAGAGGAAGAAACACAAGAGTTATGTGGGTAGAGGTTAAACATTCCAGCATGGAAGATTAAAAAAGGGAAACCTGACACAGAGAGAGCATCGGGGAGAGCAGATCATCACCAACAACAGAAGTGTACTCGCATATCAACACTGCATTCGACATTTCAACACAGAATAATCAGAGCTATGTTTTTGTGTTACGGTGCATTGTGTGCTGCTGCACTGAAAACCAGTGAGGTTGAGCTGAAGCTCCCCAGCAAGGCCGGCCTCGAATGATTGCAAAATACTTTGAGCATTACACCATCACAAAAAACCACAGGAACGTTTTCATTACTCGCCGGGGCTTCCGGAGCACTCCATGCACCTGTATTTACAATACCCAACATCTGTTCCCGGAACTGAAACACAGCAATAATATGTGCTCTTGAAGTACACACACAAACACACACACACACACATCGCTGTCACTGGGAAAAGGTATGTGTCGGGTTTTAGGAGCACAAGCAGCACATTTCCGGATTTTATAAACAGGGGCCTCAAATAAACCTCCCATGCTGATCCGACTGATATTTATGTGACCTGTACTGAAATCCCTGAAGTGTCTTTAAAAGGACAGATGACTTGGGAAAGGCACTTTATAAGGCAATGCTGCCGCTGTAAACATCAGTGAGCATTTAGCACTGTTTGGCCCATTTAGTCTTCCACGGCAAAATTTATGTCAAACACACAAAACTCTGCTGCTTTTTGCTGCCGTTTTTCTTCCTCGTTTCTACAGAGCGGAGTAACCTCTAGTCCCCATTTCCTGTGTCTCATGGCCAGGAAGATCAATGGTTTGGGTTTAAAAACGCTCAAGTGCTGAATATTTAGGTTTAGGGGATTTTCACTAAGCGTGTTGGCCAAATCACTTTGCGCATTTCCCGTGTAAATCATTTAGGCCATTTAGTTGCTAAAGTTTGAGTTGTTAAATATCGAGCCTGATCTTTGCCGTCAAATAGCAGGCTAACCAAAAAGCTTTCAGCTGACACAGTGGTGCATTTTGTGTTTATTATTCCATATAATCAATTTTACTGGCCCTTTTTGCTCCAGCAGGCTTCCCCTGTTTAGAGAGGCTTGTAAACAGTGGGTCCGGATGTGGCACAAACCAAACAAGCATGCACCGGCATACACACGTTCAAATAGACGTGCACACTCACACACGCAATTTGCACTGTTTAGACTGTGGAAATGAGTCATCTGCCAGCACCGGGATCAGTTGAACACCAACAGGACGACAGAGAGACGCCCGGAGTCTGTGAGGCTCCGCGAGACCACACGACAGCTTCCAATACCACGCAGAACACCTAGAGGGATTCGTTATGAAAAAGCTGTTTTGCATAATCTCTGGTGGGCTGGAAACACGGTCAAAGTAACATTTAGGGAAATATGAACACTAGAACTCAGCGCATTTGTGGTTATACTGGAGGAAGCTTTTGTCAGGGATCTTGTGACAAAACATAAGAAAGCTTCCTACACTGGCAGCCTCTTTACTGTAAAGACACGCAACCCTATTTGACCTTATTTTATTCTATACAAAGTTTATGCATATTGCTAATTAATTAAATGTGCAGGTTCTGCCAGCTAAGGTTTATTCTTACATAAATTTATAAAAATGTTATAATTTTGGCCTAAAACCTGCAATTCCTTGAGGCTAACCAGGAAAGCAAGTCAGTCCCCATGCACTCCCATATTTATATGCTCAAATTTAAAACTGAAATAAAAGATGTTTACAATCTGGTACAATACCCTTTTATTTGTTTCCTCTAAAACTACTTTCTCCCTTCATAATAACTGAAATACGACTGATGGATACTGACAATCAGCAGTTTTTTGGCACATTTTTCAGAGGAACTACCTGAGAAAATAATATGACTTGCAGCCAAGTTAAATGTAAAACAAGTAAAAAAAAAAGCATTTTCAATCCAATTGTGTTTATATGGCACCAAATCACAACAACAGCCGCCTGAAGGAACTTAGTACTGTGAGGTAAAGACTCTACAATAACAGAGACAAAATCCTAAAAATCAAGACAACCTCCCCACAAGTGAGCACTTGGCAACAGTGGGAAGGAAAAACTCTTAACAGGAAGAATCCCCCAGGAAGGGGCAGCCATCTGCAGCGACCAGGTGGGGCTGAGGGGAGGGAGACGGGGCAGGACATGCACTCTTACATTTGGTGAGTAAAAGTTTTACTTTATTGTGTCTATTAAGGTCTAGCAGGCTACCAAACTTGCTAGCTACAAAATGAGGCTCCAAAAAGAGAATTCACAAACTAGTGCACAATCTCTGGGCTGCACTGAGCTTTTATACAGAGAGGACATATTTAATGTGATAAACTAGGAAACATGAGCCATCAAATTTATCTTGGACATAGGAGACCTACACCCAGGTCCCTTTTTTTTTTCCAGTTTTAACATTTATTTCAATTCAATTTGATCTATTGTGAAATATAAATATAAAAAGTAAATCTGTCTGTACAAGCAACCAGTCAAAATGTTGACTCATCAGCTCTTAATAGTTAATTTTGGGTGCGTCACATGCTCTATTATAATACATTTGGATAATGGAATCTTCATTTAAATGTCTTTAAAAATGCATATTAGTTGTGAAAATGGATGTTTTGCATGTGTTTTAAAGCAAATCTTTTATATTATAGAACTTCAACTACACTCAGCTCAAACATGGAACTACTCCTGCAGCTAACAAGAAACAAATCTGGGACCAGTGTTGGGGAGTAACGGAATACATGTACCGCCGTTACGTATTTAAAATACAAAATATGAGTAACTGTATTCCGTTACAGTTACCGTTTAAAAAGGTGGTATTTAGAATACAGTTACTTTGTTAAAATAAATGGATTACACGGTGGTACTTCCCTGTTTCATATTGTGGCGGGTCAGAACTGTTTGGGTTTTGTTTGACAGCTACGTTCTGTTGTTCCAGGCGGCAGTGTTACGGTTGCCATGGTTACAGGGTGACGCTCTCTCTCTGCGTGTTTCCTGAGTGAGAGAGGCCTTTTTGTTGTTGTTGTGCTAAGCTAATAGGCAGAATGCTACAGGTATAGCTCTAAAGAATGTAGCATCATAGGCAGTGTAGTCCGTGCTGCAGGGAGAATGGACTGCCATACACGTTATGTGTCTGTGAGCGAGGGAGGGAGAAAAAGGAAAAGTATGAGGAAAAGGAAAAAACGGGAGCTGGAAGCATGTAAATATAATAATAACCACTGCAGCCAAGAAGAGTGCCTGACGAGCCCAGTTGTAAGTAAGCTATTAAGACTCGACTGTACACCGTGTTCGTGTTTTCCTCTGAAACAATAAGTCCCGTTGGAGCAGCCTTTCAACGCCTCTCTCTGTCTCTCGCTAGCAAAATTGACCCAGACAACAAAGTAAAGCTAGTTTTCAGCTACGAGCCCGACACAGAACCCACCATATTAGCCAGAGGTCCCTTTACTACGGTTCGGAGCCGCGGACCTTCAGTAACAGTAATAAATCACAGCAATAGTACATTCACGTAGTTGTAAACAGCATGATAATATATTAAGTAATCCAAAGTATTCAGAATATGTTACTCTCATTGAGTAACGTAACGGAATACGTTACAGAATACATTTTGGGGCATGTATTCTGTATTCTGTAATGGAATACATTTTAAAAGTATCCTTCCCAACACTGTCTGGGACTTGTGTAATGTCTCCTAACCTGTCCTGCAAGAATGTGCATGCTGACACATGTCTGACATAAAGTCACAGTCAGAATGATGTGATGAGGAGCGACAGATGCAACAGAAAAGCTGTCAGAAAAATGCTCATACACAGAGTTATAGGCGTGCAACATGGACATTTTTCTGCTGTGACTAACTCCGTCCAGCAGATCTTCTTAATGTGTACATGCATCTGTCAACATCAATGAAACTATGATGAAGGCCACGTTGTCAACAGGGGAAGAACCGCGGACAGAAAAAAGTTTGATTCAGAAATCCCAAATTTAAAAGAGGAGAGAAAGGAGAGAATTAGTTTAAAGGATTGCGAGTCGTTTGGCTAATGAACTTGCAAATTCTAACTCGGGAATTCTCACTTCGGAAAAGATTAGAGAAAAAATATATCCTCAGATGTAAATTTGGACAAGAACTCAACAAAACATTTAAGAAGGAACCATTCAGCTATTTTCACCCTGCAGATAAAAATCAGATCTTTGTATCTAAACAGAGCTCAGTCTGGTTACGCTCCATGCTGACTCCACATGAACTGGCAGCTACGCTTGACTGTACCTGCACAGCTATACAGCATTTGACCATGAGAGGTCCTCATTCATAGTTGCTACAGTTAAGAGGTTTCATTTAGGGTTTTCAAGGGGTTTGATATTTTTTGTTACTGACAATTAGAGGATGGTGAAATGTAATCAAGTACTTAGTTTTGAAATGCTCACCTTTAATTCTACTTCTTCAGACTTTCACTTTTTTAGAGGGACTTCTGTCCCCCTAAACAGTATGCAAACAGTACATGAATGTCAAATTCTATTACTGTAAAGGGAGCATGAATTATAATTGTAGAAAACGAAGACTATTTTAACAATAAATGCATGTCAGTCTTAGCCCAGGTGAACACTTCACGAGGCTTGGAGTCGGGCAATAGCTTGCTTAGACATTCATTCATTTTTCACCCATTTGTGTCTTAAATGTCAGACAACCGATGATGAATGATGACAACCTCTTACCTTAATTTAAAGTTTGTGCAAAGTAAAATCAGAGATTAGCTTCTAAGCACATTATACATTCAGTAAAGAAGAGCTCCAAACTGACAACTCCCTGAAAACAGCATAAAACTGATAAAAAAAATATTGCATATCTATAGAGTTAATTAAACAGGATGCCATCCAGTTTGCCTGTTTAGTGCATGTAGGCTGATGACAAGTTACATTTTACCCAACTTTTTTTTACTTCAGCAGCATCTTTCTGCGATTTTTTAAACTTTTTATTACCCAGAGTTGAACTGTTTTAAATCAGACCTTTCTCAAAAATAGTTCAGTATTTTCTTTTGCAATTAAAGAATAAACATGTGTGTACAGCAGTCAGAGAAGCATCATGATGCCTTTGATGCATTCTTGTTTTTTCACCCCCAGGTTTAAAAATGCTTCTTTCATTAAGTTTAACCTGGATTCCATTGGTCAGTGCCCGTGATGTAAAGCACAGTTTTTCTTCATAATTTGTGCATTCGGTGGAAGCTTAAAAAGGGATTTCAGGTGACCTAAGTGAATCGCACTTTAATACATCTGGCATGAGAGTGCTCATGCATTACAATGCTTTAAAAACTGGCAGATCCGTGATCGACTGTAATTAAGTGCTCATTATATAACACATCTGTCGTCAAGAAGTTTCTGGGGCTCAGTATAATTCAGAGTGGACAAACAACAATTTCCCTAATGACATCAAGATTTCCATGCATTCTTATCCACACACAAAAGAATCAAACACACACACGCACATAAACCCTTTGACTTTCCTAACATATGAACAGCTCATGTAAATAGTCTTTCATTAAAGAGACTGGAATTATTTAAAAGGCAGGATAATGTGCATGTGTTTGTGACTGCATCCATTATAGAAGCCACACGTCCGTACGCGTGGATGCTTTAATGCAGCTGTGCAAGGTGGATCTTTCGCGTGACCAGAGTATATTGGGCTCCCCATGCTATATGTTCCCTCAATTTTATTTTTCAGGAAGCGGTACATCAGAGTGTATGCTTCCTCAGCAGCTCATTGTTACCTGAGCAGCACGAGGAAACAACTGCAGTTCCGATTCGATGTGTTTTTATGCCTCTTTTGTTCCTTTCGGTACAAAGCAAAATAGGAAAAAACAGATAACAGCTTGCGAGTTCATGTGTGTATGTTTTCTATGGCTTTATGTGTCTATTTATATGTATCCAAGCAATTTATAGGGATAACGGTAATGTGGTTTGGATTTTTACTGAAAATAATCTGCAAAGATTAAACAACAGTGCTTTTTAATAACTTGCAAATAAACTGTACAACGGATTAATGTATAAATATTTGTAAATTTGAAATAAAATTTTTAGATGGGCCAATCACAAAACAAGAGTTTTGCCTTCATTTATACATATGAAATAGGAATCTGGGCATTATCACATAAAAAAGGTGTATGCAACTCTGTTCAAAGAAAAGCGAAACTATTTTAGATCTGGTCACCTTTTTTTGCTCATTAAAAGTCCTGTTCTGACACTCTGTGATTCAACTCACAGTGAAGTCACTTGGTAATTAAATTTGTTGAATGGGGTGCGTGTAAGATTTCAGTGGTGTGAACTGGCATAAAATGCCAAGCTGGCACCAGCCACAGTGGAGGTCAGTTGCACCAAATAATCCCCCCACAGAGATCTCAGGATGTTACAGTAGAAGTCATGTTCCAGTAAACGTCTGCTTGTCTGCTTTCCGCCTTGTCAGATCAGTTACCTTCTGGCTTGGCCACTGATTTTCCATTAAAGTGCTGTTTTGTAGATGGAGATACAGCTCTCATCAGCAGTGATTAATCTGCACGTAAAGCTTCAGTTAGTTTGACACATAAATCTCAAAGTTAAATTTGCAAGTGGACAGAATAGTTAACACGCAGAGGAATCTAAAAATAGAAATTGCACTGAAAGCAGTCCAGAGATGCACAAGGAGACAACCTTAAAGGGGAGTAGGGCAGCCACGATTAGTCGACTAGTCACGATTACGTTGCCTATTAAAATCGTCGACGACTAATTTAATAGTTGATGCGTCGTTTGAAGCTTTGTAAGATCACAAAAGACGCAGGAATAAGTAGTAGGATTTAAGAGTGTAATAACGGACTGAAACAGAAGATGGCAGCACTGCATGTACAAGGAGGCCAGCTGCCGTTAAACCCCGAAGAAGAAGAAGCAGTGTCCGGTATCGTAGCTGTGTCGTCAGTGTCCAAATTCAGGAACCGCATGCAGTGTTGCCAACTCCTCACTAAGGAAAATCGCTATTGGTTGTCCTAAAAGTCGCTAGAAGTCGCTAAATGACGTCATCGCCTAATTTGCATAATTGGTCATGCTAATGTAATTGTAACCTACGCTGCTGGAGAGAGAAATAACATCGTGGACGAGACATAAAGTGAGCAAAAAACGTCCTAAATGCATTTAGAATTTATTTAGAACTACAAATTAAATTTCTTTTAGCAATTATTGTTTTTTGTAATGTCACAATTCCAACCCTGCTCCTTTACCCGGGCTTGGACCGGCAAAAGTGACCCGAAATAGGCACTCTGGTAGAGTTACTTTGTGTGTGTGTGTTTATAAGTAGTTTTAAACCTTGTGATCCACAAAACAGCTTAATAGTAAAAGAGTAAAAGAAGAACTGACTGCGTTACAGCACCCGCTGCTTGTTGAAAGTAAAAGCGATATGCGCTTTCACGTCTTTTTTTAGCAACTTTTTTAGAAAAAAAGTCGCTAGGGGGTCTGAAAACTCGCTAAATATAGCGACAAAGTCGCTAAGTTGGCAACACTGACCGCATGGTCCTGCTCAGTTTCCAACAATGGCGGCAGCTAGTTAGTTTTAATATTACTCTTATTATTCTTTCTGGGTCACAAAATAAACGTTTAACATATTTTCAGGTGAGAATGTAGCTGTGTAAACTTCAAATATCTGCTTGGTTTATCAATACACCACATATTTTCAAAAGCGCTCCAACATTTTCAGAGATGTCTGTTACCCACTAGCTCGATACCTAGCCTGGAGCAAGGCTCAGTAGAGCCGGTGAAAACACCGGACTCCCGGCAAATCATTTTCAAACCCACTGCTGTCTTTCGCTACTCAGGTTAAACATGATATATAAGTCACTTAGATAACTTAAAAATGTTATTGTTTGGTATTTTTCAGTATTTTATTTGTTCCTGAGTAAATTGGTTTGGCTGAGATTAAAGTTATAGTTTTTACACAGCTGAATAAACGTCAAGCAGACAACTGATTATCAGAAGTGTAAGATGCTCGAGAATATACTCCGGTGTCCTGTTATATTTTAGATAGCAAGGAGCAGACGGCTGAGTTTATTAAACTCCACCGAGACAATCTGCTAATTTCATTAGAATTTAATAAACTATCATCTTGTCTTTATTTTTAGTTAGCACATACCTTAAACACTTAAAGCTGTAAGCTAATGATAGTTATATAAGAGCAGATGCATGCTGGTGCAATAAGCTGTAGGTTTTACATCCAATGGACGCATGATCTGATTAGTCGACTAATCGCAAAAATAATCGGTGACTTGTCGACTATCAAAATAATCGTTTGTGACAGCCCTAAAGGGGAGATTAGCCAAACTTAAATCGGGTAAGGTTCTTGCTCTTTTCATGACTACAGTAAGGTGATTGTTTTTTAGTGCACCATAGAGCACTTTGGATTTTACCAGATAAACTGACACTACTTCCTTTCAGTTACAGTTGCATTACAATCCCGGAAAACGTGTTATACAGTAAAATCCTCCCCTAACAGAAAGGTGTATCATGGGAAATTATATTGGAGTTATCACACAAAATGGGAAAGGACCACTGTGACCAAATCACATGCTGGAGTCATGCCATGCTCCTCTTTGCTGCATTGACAGCCAGTTAAAAGATGGCATGAATGAGATAAATCTATGATGGTGTTAAATCTGGACTGATATTTATCAGTTTGAACTTTAGACCCAGCCCCACATTTCCGGTGAATGTCTGAGAGCGCTTTAGCTATAGATGCCTCGTACTCCAACCAAGCATCTGTAACTGAATTTATATTTTATCTCAAGCGGTAAAATGAAAGAAAGAAGTCATGAGTGCATTAAGAGTTCTCCTGTGGCTTTTTTGTTGCAAGGGCTTTTATCGGTCTTGTGATTTTGGTTTGGAGATTTTGGGGAAACTAGCGGTGTCGAGCGGGGTTGGGGAGGTTGTTGTCTCCCTCGGGGGCGTGTGGGGGTTTCTCAGAAAACGCTGCCAGTCACGTCTGGCCCTCTGCGGACAGTAAATTACGCTCATTGCCGGAATGCTTCCACACAGCAGCCCAACTCCCTCCGTAGCTGGAAAGGCAATACGCCACATACTCCGGGCGGTGGGACCACCCAGGAGGCATATGGGGTCACATACACACACTTCCACAGAAAAACAAATAAGCATGTGCTCAAACAATCACATATACCCCCACAATCAAGGACATGCAGGGCAGATACACACGTATATAAGCCAGTGTGTTTGTCCTCAGGGATATGAGGTGGGATGGTTTGTGGTGCTAGGGGTGAGGGGGCACAGGAATTTCACAACAAGTGGTGGTTTTTGTGGTATTCGGATCCCAGTGAGAGAAACCGCTGAAACTCCCAACTTCCTCTCTGGCAAATATCAAAGGATGCTTGACCTGTGTGTTCAAAGGAGCTGTGGGCATGGCAGGCACTCCAAGAAAATGTCTCAAAAATTGGTAAAAATAATTTAGATGGGAATAATTCACAAGTTATTGTGGTCTGGGCGACATTTTACAAGGAAAACAGAGGTCAAGCGAGAGAGGGAAAAACAACATGAGGCCTAGAATGCACCTAGAGCTCAATAACAAACTGTCAATCACTATTGTTTGTTGGTCGGATACTTCAGCCCACGGGGCAAACTAAACAACAAAAAGATGGAGAGCAATTCTGGGCCGGTTGCCATATGCAACTGTGTTTTGTTTTCCTAAATTATGTTGTTTTCATGAAGTGCAAAGAGGAAATCAATGCAAAGAGAAGCACTGGTGTTTCTTAACAGCTGCTTTGAGTGGCCATAGATGTCCTTGGTTTCCGTGACATTATGAGCAACAGTTTACATGACTATCAAAAGCTACAGCTACAAATCTGGGAATGATATTTCAAACCAGAGTCTAACGCTTGAAAATATCCAGCTTTTTTTTGGCCTGACAGATATCAGTAAAGATATGTAAATAAAGGCGTAGCAACACAAATAATCCAAAATGTTTTTGCGTGCTATTAGATTCTTAAACCTTGGAAACAAACATTTCAACTCTCTAAAAGAGAGCAAGGCAGTGTTTACTTGCCCGCTTCTTTGCCAACAGCTGCGAGATCTGCTCCTACGTAACCGTGAGCGGCGTCCGCCAGCTGCGTCAGCTCCTCCTCGGTGGCGCTGCACGGCACGCATTTCAGCTGCTTCTGCAAAATATCTGCCCGCTCTGCAGCACCAGGAACTCCGACCTGCCGTCACGAAATCAACACAGAACAGCGATTTGTATACCACATTTTTTGTACTCTGTCCACATACTCAGAGCCTCAGAAGAAAGTTGCGCAATTAAATAGCGATTCTTCACAAACAGCGTGACGTTGATTGGAAACACACTGCAGTCTCTCTGATAGTATGTACCTCCAGCTCTTTGTCAAAGCGTCCCGGCCTGCGCAGGGCAGGATCAATGGCTTGGGGTCGGTTTGTGGCCCCAAGGACCAGCAGCTGACCTGAGTGACCCTCCTAGAAAGAGAAGAAAGTTGGATCAGCTAATTCTGAGATAACAACATAGTCATTTCATAGTAAGACCTGCTCAGCAAATGTTAATTGATGAACTAAAAGTCATTTAAAGCTTGAATCACACAGTTGGTATGTATATTCTGTTGTATATTCAAGTGATCTGGTTAATTAACACTGTGATGTGTTTGACAATCAATTTTTTGTGTGTTTTTTTATATTCTGTATGAGAAAAGATGACAATTTAAAGTAGCCCTTTTGCATTTCTCATTTTATGTCGTATACAAACTATTACAATTCTGAATGTTCACACCAAACATGACTAAAGTTTCAAATCATAAAGTCAGCCTATGTAAAAATAACCATTATAAACCAAAAAGGCCAGAGTGATCTAAATGCCTCAGAGTATTTTGTTTATTTACTACTGAGATCCAATATCTTTCATTATTGAGACCAGGCCATGATGGCACCCACACTAACAGTAAATCAGATCACATAAACCTGTTGAGATATCTCAGGCAACCAGCTCTAGCTGTGAGCACAGAGACTCCACCCACCTGTTGTTCAAATCTCCCGTTGATGCACTCAAACAGAAGAAAGTTACCTTAAAAGGAGCAAGAAGGAAGCTAAAACTGATCCCTTTCATACAGTGGATGAACTCTGGGGCCACAACAAGGTACAGAATAAGAAAAAAAAGTTTTTTAAAAAGCCTCGAATCATACAGAGCAACTGTAGGAGACTCACAATTTAAAAGTATAGCGCATAGAATATAAATAATGCAAATAAAATGTTTCTGTTAAATACATTCACACAAAGGGGTAGTTTTCAATCATGCAGCAAAGTTTCGTTGTTTAATCTGCCCAGGTGCACGGCAGCTTGTGGCACCCACACTCTTAGATTAGGTCAAATTTAGTGGTCATTAGTTCGAGTTTAAGCCCACTTGTCAAACTCAGCCCGCTGGCTTTTAGTATTTCATATGTCGAGGACATTTTTCAAAGCTTGAGAGATTTTCTGACCCCAGCCTGATGCTAAACCTGGCTCACTTCTGCGTTTCCTGGGGTGGTTTGCCTGCAAGATGGGAAAAACTTTTTCCACCTTTTAACACTGAAGACAGAGTTGAAACACAAATAAATTACAGTGCAAGGAAGAATGCCGTGGAGCAGGAAGTGCTTTCTCCACATTCCACAAACCAATCAGCAATGATGACCTTGGTTTGGAAAACAGACAGGAGCTGGGAGCAAGGAGGGAGTTGGTGTATCTGTGCAGTATCACCAATCCACACCGCGGCCTTCTCTGCCTGGGGACGGGAAGATTTAGTTTGCTGATAAAGTTACGGCAAATTGTCAGCTCATGGCAGCCTTGGGTGATTTCTTTCCCAGACTCCCACTGGGGGTGTGTGGGGGAATCATCCTTTTTCTCATCAGGCACTAACACAGAGCTCAGAGGACAAATGGCACCCGAGAGATGCAACCCATAGTGTCTGAAGGGCGTCCAGCACGCAGAGATGGTTTCTGCATGACAATCTGTATTTGCAATGAGGGCATATTAGGATGGAGCCACGTTTGGCTGCGGAAAGACAAAGTATAAAGACATGTGTCTACTGAACAAGCAGTTACTGCTCAGTTTAATCCCAGCCTTCTAGCAATAATCATGCTAATGCAAAACAGACTGTTGTATTCATGTATAAAGAGAAGAAATGTGAGCATCCTTTATGTGCTGCAGGCTGGCAAAATTCAGAGAAGATGACTCAGTGAGGTTCCAAAAACCTCAAACTTAAAAAAAAACCTTAACAGCATATAAGGTTATGCTCAAAAGAGCTGCCTTTAGTTTAATGCGGAAAGCATTATTGCCGTAGTAGAGTACAATTACTCGGATACTTACTGAACCAATCCCATCCATCAGAGTCAGAAGAGAGGCAACAACTCGTTTCTCCACCTCATTCTGAGCTCCCTCTCGCTTTGGGCACAAAGCATCCAGCTCGTCAATGAAGATGATCGCAGGCTGCCTATCAAACCAAGTCAAATGTGAGAAACACATTGATTCATTGAAACATGTGAAAACGTAAATGGAAATACTGCACAGAGGGCAAAATATTGACTCTTTAGGCAATTTTTTGACATAGAAGTCAGTATTTGATGTGTCCATCTTTATTCTTCATCATGGTCAAGCTTTCTCGTATTTTCTTTAATGTGTCGTTAGAAATGGTTCTGCAGGCTACCTGAAGAAACTTCAAAGCTCTTCTTTGGATGCCGCTTCCTTTTTCATCCAATCTGTATCAAGGTGATCCCACACTGCTTCAGTAATATTTAGGTGCAGGCTCTGGGGAGGCCAGTCCATGACTGTTCCACTGTGTTTTTTCTATCCAGGTAAGTTTTTACAGCATAGGCAGTGTGTTTGGGATCACTGTCGTATTCAAAAATGAAGCTAATGCTAATCAGAAGCTTCTCAGATGGTGTTGTACAGTGGCTCAAAATCTGACAGTACTTTTCTGTTTTCATAATTCCATCAATTTTGACAGGATCTCCAACATCACTGGCTGAACTGCAGCTCTGAACCATGACAGAATCTGCACCACGTTTTACACATGACCACACTTGTCTCCTAACCTCGTCTCTACACACCGACAATGACTTGAACCAAAACTGTGAAATTTGGATTTATCACTCCATAAGACCTGGTGCCAATCTTGTGCAGTTAGGCACGCTTCGGTCTTCATTTCATGTTTCCCTTCCTCTTTTTAAAACAGACAGGAAGATGGCGACATCTTCCCACTGAGACCATTTCTGATGAAGCCTCGCGGACTAGAAGGTGGATCAAATGAAGGATTAGATGCCCTTTGTGAGGTCTTTGCTGGATTTTGCTTTTCATCTTTAACCTATGTCCCAGTATGAACAATAAATATGATAGTTCCACATCAACTGTGAGAGACCTCTGCACGTTTATGAATATAATAATGTAATTTAACATAAAAAAGAGAATTTAGAGATTTGCATCCACAGAACTAAAAGTGACATACTATCTTTATGAGTATAGGCAGCTCAGTGAAAACTTACCTCTGAGACGCTTCTGTGAATATTTGTCTCAGTCTTGCTTCTGTTTCACCGTAAAATCTGCAAAGAAATGAGACAACACGCTTCTTTAATTCAGTGAATAAACTTTCCTCATTTAATCTGTGGCTTTGGATCATGTGTAAGGTGGTGAGTAAAATCTTGCTGTCATGGAAACAAAGTAAATTTTCCCCAAAATAATCTGCTGGGATAGAAATATGGTGCCATAAAGTTTTCAGCCTATATGACCATACTTGCTCATGATTTCTGGGCCATTTATCACCGTCATGTGGGCTCCAACTTCACTGGCTATGGCTCGTCCAATCATAGTTTTTCCTGTCCCCGGGGGACCATACAGAAGAACTCCTCTTGGAGGTGGGATTCCTGTGGTAGACAACCGCTTAAAATTAGAGATCTGACATTTAATGAGAGTCAGTAAATCTAACTGTAACACCTCACATCATAATGACATCACTGGGGGTTAGTTTACAGCATGGTATAATCGAACATACCATAGTTGGAAAACAGCTCAGGATGTTTCAGTGGAAGTTCGATGGTCTCTTTGATGACATCCAACTGACTACTAAGTCCACCAATCATGCTATACGTGACCTTTGACCCCTTAGCTTCTGCATCTGGATCTGTTTGGCCTACTCTGCTTTTAAGTCTAACTTTAGTGGAGCATGACAGGCAGTAGAAGGTGTCAGTACTCAAAGCACCAGCAGGAGGTGCTGATGAGCTTTTCTCTGCCTGCTCTAAGATGAGTGAGCTCTCCGGACTCACAGCAGTGTCTACTGAACCTGCTGAAGGATTCAGGGAGTCGTGGGAAGGAGCTACAGGCAGCGAGGAAAGGGAAAGAGGCTGGGCTTGTCGGCATGGAGTGCTGGCTGCAGGACCGAGCTCTCTAGGTGTGTCTGTTGTTGCATCATTGTTGTCATCAACAGACAGCATGCTGAGCTGCAGGGAGAGTTCAGCTGATGTGGAGTCCAGCACAGAATTCATCACAGAGGACTCTTCAGTTTCAGGACTCGCTCCCAGGAGAGGAGCTGGTCTCTGGAGGGTGACGCCGTCCTCCCCTTTTATGGTTTCAACCCGAAGGCTGCAAGAGCGGCCAAAATAACTCAAGGAAACGACGTTCCCAGGCAGAACAATGTTCCCAGCTGATATAAGAGAGACAAATACATAGTAGTTATTCTAATAAAGGAAATCATCTGCTTGATTATATTAAATTAAAGAACAAGCCATAGAATCTAAAGTGCATGGATATTTTATTTTATTTTACTGTACAGCAGAGAGGGAAAAGAGGCTTGTGCATTTTCTGCAAAATATTAATAGCTTATCCACCACAACACATAATACTCTTTTTAGTGTATATACTATACAGTAAAAAGACAGTAAAAATGCAAAGTCAGGTGTGTAAGAAGTACACACTTTCTACTGAAAGGTCTCAAATATTTCAGATACAAGATGAGGTGATGAAGATGAGGCAAAAGGACATACCCAGAGATCTCAGGAAGAAATCCTTGAATTCATCTGTTTCTAGTGTTTCATCTTTTGACCTGAAAAAAAGTTTCAGGTGGTTGATAACTAACTGGAAACATTTTTCTCTCAACTTCTCAGTGATTATTGACATTTGTACTGCAGTTGCATCTTGTTTCCAGCAGATGGCAGCCTCGGCCTTCAATAGAAAAAAGTGGCTGCCAGTGAGTAATTTTTAAAGGTATAGATAGATAGATTAGATAGATATATTCAGCACAATAGAATTAAAAGAACAACAACAGAAATAAACATAATAACTTTCATTAATGTACAATATATTGTAGGACTCATTAGACTGGATTTATGTTGCTGGATGTACTTAAACTGGCAGCTGTGTGTACAGTTACTGTAGTTTAGCAAAATTTTGAGTATAGAGCAAACTGGAATGATAAATATATGTATACAGACTTTTTCCTTTTTTTTTTTTTTTTTTTTTTTTTTTTTTTTTTAATAAAAGCTAGGTAAACCTTACCTGTTAGAGAGAACCACCTCTTCAGCCTGAAGCAAGGGACCTGTTATTGGGTGAAGCATCAACTCATCCCCTGTCTTTACTCTCAGGTTGTTCTGAGCACACTTCTGCAGGCCAACTTTTCCACCTGGAAAGGAGGCGACTGGCCAAGCCAAGCATACCTGAAAGTATCACAAAGGGTATCAGAGGAGAGAGGAGAAGAGAAGAGAAGAGAAGAGAAGAGAAGAGAAGAGAAGAGAAGAGAAGAGAAGAGAAGAACCTCCTGTTGTCCTGTGGTACTCGTCAGCAGCACGGGCCTCCCGATGCATGCGCTGGCTGATTTCATCGAGTTGAGGCTGAGTTGGGCTAAAGTTGATCTGCAGCTTTTGGGTGTTTTGTCATCAGCTGTGAAGCAAATTAAATAAAAATAAAAATAAATAATTCAAGAAAAGCTTTTAGAAATGATGGAAATGCTGCATATGTTCCCAAAGCATAAAATTATAGCATTACGTTTCACCTCATGGTTCTTACATAACTTGAATGTACTAAACTTCTTTTTGTGTTCAGCAGATAATTTTTTCATGAACCTAAACAAGACAAACCACTTTCCCAAATTTCATACATGAACTAGATTACCTCAGTGAAAGGTAACTAAATAACAAGCTGGGTGGTGCTGACACTGTATTAAAGTGGGTTTGACCTGAAACACTGTTTACCTGATTTGACGATGCACTAGTTTGTTACTGGTAGGGATTTTTGGTAACAGTGTTTTCATAATTTCATGACGACTTTCAGCTCTAAAAGACAGATTTGTACTTTCCAGGTTGTTTCTCCTCACTAATAGCCAAGCTTAAGGTTTTTTTCGTGGCTTAATTTTTTGTGCAGATGAAAGATTCAGAGTGAAAACCAGATGTTAGAGTGTTTTAGTTCAGATTCAAAAACATGTCAACAAATAAATGAGAAACAGAGAACTAAAAAAAAAAAAGAGATAAGATCATGGCAAGTTTCTCCTACATCTGTAAACCCACCCACTCACTCAAAAAGCACAATGCATGCATAAAGTGCACTGTGTGGTGCTACCTGCATTTAGCAGTGCAATGACTGCAGGGATCAAAGCAGATGTGTAAAGTTTTGTTTCTCTATGTAATCAATGCTGGCAAAAGTATTTTGTTATGTAACACAGATATGAGGAGTTGAACTGATATAAGCCTACAAGCCCACCTGACACGTTGATTAGAGAATAAAAATGTGTTAGCAGCACAAAGCACGAGGTGCTCTGTATTATAATATAGACTCTGAGGGAGGCAACCATCTGCCATGATCGATTGGGAGATGAGAAGAAAGACATGACAAAACAGAAGATTATAGGCACAGTCAACAAACAAAAATAAAAGTAAATGGCATAAAACAGTGCCATAAAAATACATAAAGGGGAAAAAAGTGAGAGAGAGATGGGAGTGGAGGAGTTCTCAGTGCATCTGTCCTACAGTAGACTGAGTCTATAGCAGTATAACTAAGGGATTGTTATGGGTCATCAAATACAACGCTCATTATAAGCTTTATCAAATCTTCAAAATAGAAAGAGCCCAGTAATAATTATAGTGTGTTAGACTTAAGAACAAGTTCCAAGCTACCAGGGTTTCTGTGAAAAAGTTTTAGCAGCTATACCCCAAAAAGTTGACTCTGTTTATCTGGGCGTAGCGTTTTCAGTGGGAGAAACGTTCAGAGAAACAGTGCATACTGGAGGTCATGCCCCAAAGAACCAACAGAACCACATCATCCGCTAAAAATAGAAGTGCTGTTCTGAGTTTCCCAAAGTGGATGCCCTCCTCAGCCTAGCCATGCCTTAAATTCCTGTCCATGAAAACAGGATTGGAGACACGTGGCAAACCAGGCAGAGTCACACCCACTGAAAATGTGCTTGAGTTTGTGTCAAGGATAAGGACACGCCTCTCATTTTGGTTACAGAAGGACCCAACTGCCCATAACAGAAGGTAGTGGACCCCATCCTCCTGCAGTATGTAGGAGGATGGGCTTATGTAAATTAGGTGCCTCTAGGCACCTAATGTACATAAGCCTTCTCTAAGTCTAGAAAGTGCACACAGAGTGATGGTCAAGGCATTGCTCTTCCTGAATTCGAGGTTCAGCGATTTGCTGGAGCCTCCTTTCCCGCTGACTGGAATAAACTTCCCAGCAGCAGAGAAATTTCAGCACACTCTTACCTCACGCAGAAAGAAGGAAGAGACGAAACAAGCTAAGTGATTAGAAGAATGCAGGAATTGGGATAAGAGGTTAAGTAAGAACTATGTTTTTATTAGATTTGTTAAAGCAGCTGGACTATTCTGGAGGGTGTTGGGAAATGGATGACCAGTGAATATAAAGAAAAAGAGAGAAAAAAGGAGCCACAAATGCAAAGCTAAACAATGCAAATAAGTTCACAAACAAATGCTGCAAACAAATGAAAAGAATAAAGGCACAAAGCTCAGAAAACGACTCTGGAGAAAAACAAATGGACCAGCAGCATCAGTGAGTACTGGTCCTGTGAGTGCAGCAAGCGCCATGCTGGGACTTCCATCTTCATAGTACAGGTAGCTTCGTTTGCACGGGGGTTATACCTGATGTATATAATACAGCCTGTCAAATGTTTAGACTCATGTCTCGTCTTCTTACCTTTTTCAATGAAGTCGATGACAGTGAAAGAGTTGCAGTTCAAACTTTTGCAGCTTCCTCCGTCGGTGCGAGATGTGTGAAGGCTTGAAGAGTCATTTTGGCCCTCTTTCACTAAGAAGGAGCTATCTCCTTCACTTGCTTTTTTTGTTTTGCTTTTATTTTTCTTTGAAGACATGGTAATTGCAAGAAGCTTCTCCACGTGAAAGCAGAAACATGTGTAAACATCAAGCGGTGTCGTAAACTTCCTGGTTAGCGTTTAGTCCCGCCTTCATTTACCGTAAATCCTCGTATATACGAGCGCTTCCTGGCAGGTGGCAGCGGCACTTTTGTATTTGTTTAATTCTAAAACACTTGTGTGTGGTATTTAAAATATATATGTATATAACATATTACAAAAATAAAAATAATACCTGAAAAATATTAACCTCTCGTAGAAAACGTTTCTATAAGATTGTAGAGGTCGAGAGAAAGCAATGCGAAATTTCGCTGAAAAATTCTTTACTTTTACGTATTTGATTTAACAAGCTAGAAGAATCACAAAATGAAAGAAATAAAATTATTGCTCTTAATGCTTGGATGCATTCTTAAATTCGGCATAGCTCTACTAAACAGCCAACAAGCTCCGGATTTTTTGATAGGTAATGAACAGCAGGCACGTTAGAGAATGCAAAACAAGAGCTAACAATAGTCAACAATAGTTTGTGGCCAAAAAAAGCCGATCACTTACAGAATTACATGGGCTAATTGGCAGATTCATTGGCCAATTTTAACACAATACCCATGCGTTCCAAGCTAAAGTAATCTAAAAGAAATGCGAAAGGAGTTTGGTTCACGTGTCAGGGCTGTTTTAGTGGTTCATTACGGTATTTATGCAATTTCCTGCACGGACGTTTACGCAACTGTACTGGACAGCTCATTTACCGGCTGTCAGCTGAATATATTCTGCTTTTATTCGGTTACTTATCGTGTTACTGTAATATGGCTGGCTGTACCTTTGTTGCCAGACTTTTGCCGTTGGCAAGAGGCCGCTTTTGTAATAACATGTCTCTTCCCGTACGCACAGCTACCCGTGCCTTTTCCTGCACTTTAACTTGTTCACAGCTTCAGCAAGTCCACGGGGTCAGCGCTTTAACGGGGAAAGTGGACCGATTCGGTGGAGTGACAGTGAACCTGGCTGAGGTCGGACTGCCGGGTGACATCAGCGAGAGCTCATTCAGCGGTTTACTGCAAGGTTTGTCGCCCTGAACTCTGGCTACTGTGTAGGAGGAGAGGGAAGGCAATGCGCGCATCTTGTTTTCCCAAAAGCTCTTAAATCATTAACCTGTCTTAACTAGTGGTCTGACAGTTATCTATAATAGGCCGGACTGTTTGTACATAAGGTATTATATATTTAATGTTAAATTGCTCATAGCATCTAAGCCAAGGGAGCATGTCTGGGGTATGAAATGTTTTTAAAATATGTTCTGTTTTGTTTCCTCGAGCAAAAGCAATACTACTTTTAAAACATTGATACTATTGTTATTACATTGCAATTACTGTAAGTTCATCTTTGGGGGTTTACATGTTTTCATATGGTTCTTCTTTATTTTTTTCAGCTCTCCCTTTCATTGAGCCAGCACTCGCTATCTTACTTAAATGTAAAATGAAAACTCTCAATGAGCAATTAAAAATGTCCCTTATCTATTTTTGTGGCTGCTTTAATCCAGTTAGCTGTTTTTCAGTTGTCCATCTTTAAACTCTACTCACATGAAAGCTACTTCCACCAGAAACGTGTCTGCTGTTTGTCATTCTCTCTTTATCTTTTCACATCTCTCTCTTAAGATTGTCTTCACAATTCAATTAGTTGCAAATGCCTTTTAAAAGCTTTTCACTTTTTATTATGTCACTTCTGCAACATATTAACTGTTTCTTTATGTACTTTATAGTTTATGGGAGATACAAAATTAAACTGTATCTGAACTCTGCAGATTCTTTAGCCCGGTGGAAAGCAGAGGGGAAGGCAGCAGTGTGGCTTCAAGTACCCATCTCGCTGAGTCGATGTGCTGCCGCCGCCTCGGCTCACGGCTTCACCTTCCATCATGCCAAAAACGACTACGCCATGCTGGCTCTTTGGCTGGGAGAGGGGGAGAGCAGACTTCCAGGTTTTGCAACTCACCAAATTGGAGTGGCAGGTAGAGATTTCTGCCCTGAAAGTTAGGGGGGGGGAACTCCTCTTGACTCTGGAAGCAGTTTTTACAGGAAAAGTCTCACCTGAGGTCCTTTTATTACCATTACAGTAAACTATAGTGGCTACAGCACATGTCTCAAAAATGCAAAGTGATTCAGTGGGCCAGAACCCACTGGAAACCATAAGATTGAGTTATAAGAAAGTTACGAAGTGGACCTTTGGTTAAGATTATCCAATCAAACCAGTGGGTTCAAAGAGTAATAATATATATGCTAAAATACAGATAAAGTGTGGGAAATAATTATTTGACCCCTGCTGAATTTGTAAGTATGCTCAGTTACAAAGAAATGAACATTCTCTCAGTTTCATGGTAGTTTAATTTTATTGGAGAGAGACAGAAAATCAGCCAAAAATAATGAAAAAGCACAAATTACATAAAAGTTTTAAACAGATTTTTATGTCACAGAGTAAAATAAGTATTTGATCTCCAAGCAAAACATGACTTAGGGCTTGATGGAGAAATCCTTGTTGCGAAGCACAGTGGTAAGACGTTTGTTTGTTGGTCACCAGGTTTCCACCCATCTCAGGAGGGTTGTTGGCCCACTACACCTTTAAAGTGCTTTAAAGGGTTTTTTTTTCTTTAAAAACATATTTTAAACACTTACATGTTTCATACTGTGAAACAAATTATAATGATAAACAAAGATAACTCAAGTAAAGTGATGATTTAATTTATTAAGAGACAAAAGCTATCCAAACATACGTGGCGCTATGTGAAAAAGTAAAGCTAAAAACTGGTTGTGTCACCCTCGACAACAAGAACTGCAATCAAGCATTTGCGAGAAGTCTTTCTTTCACAATGAGTCTTTCACATCGCTGTGGATTTCAATCTAATGAAATCATCAATTAAAAACGATTTTGTATTTATTCAAAATGCCTTTTTTTCTTTGTCTAACATTACATTTTTTGATGATCTGAAACATGTAAGTGTGACAAAAATGCAAAAAAAATAAGAACTCAGGAAGGTGGCTGACATTTTTTCACAGCACTGCATTTACGGCCACTCTGTGGAAGTTCTCTTTCAAACATTTGTTTCGGTTTCTCACTATGGGGAACGCTCTCTCAGCGTTGTCCTCAGAAGCCTCTATGGCATTACTCCAGCCAGCGTTGGCTAGCATTCGTGACGCTTGCATCAGGGAGGTGCCACCCTCCTCCCTATAAAAGGGTGTGACACAGCGTCATTCAATTTCCTCTTCTCACTTCTTAGAAACCTCATTTCTCCTGACTGTCAACGTTAGTGCCTGCTTAACTTTCCACTCGAGCAAGCTAACACCTTGGTCACCAGGTGCTAGCACGGCTCGCTTTTCCAGTTGCCTGTTCTTCATTACAGAGCCAGATTGGAGAGTGTGTTAGCTGCCACCACACACCTAGCACAACAGTTAGCTGACCAAGCTAACTGTCCTTGCTACACATGGTCACCAAGCCAAGTACCACACTAGCCAGGTCATACTAGCTCACCATAGCTACCCGACCGATTTAAAAAAAAAAAAAAGAAAAAAAAAAGATCAGCGTTAGCTGTCCAGCCATTTCAAGCTACACCAAGCTTCCTTAATATGGCAGACTGTAAACCGCTGCCCAGAATTTGTCCCTGCGGTTGCGTGATCTCAGGTTCAGATACACATGAGGCTTGTGTGATGTGGCTCGGGCTGCAAAGCGCCCACACTGGGTTCATGCAAACTCTGCGCTTGCTTTACCCAGAAAAGCCTTTGTCGAAGGCTAGCTCGCCAGGCTAGCCTGTCGAAGAAGGACCCAATGCTGTCTCCAATTGGTGCACCGATGGAGCACACTGAGTCAGCCACACCAGGTACCAGCTGGGGCAACGAGATGGATATCATCCTCCCGCTGGTGGACAGTGCCAAGGTCAGCTGTGAAGCTATGCTGTCTGATTCCCTGAAGGATAATGACGAGCTACTCATAGAATCCTCTGAGGGAGCATCGGAACATCTTGTTTCGGACGAGGATGACAACGTTTTCTTTGCCCCTTCTGGTCAGAATTCTGTGACACAAGGTCTGATTGTGATAACCCCGGCACACAGTCACACAGGTATGGAGCTATTTGCAAAACGGGCAGCTGAAAAGTTGGCAGTCCCATGGCCCACAGTGACAACGGGGACCTCCACCTCAAGGTACAAGGTTAAAAGGCTCCCTAAAGCAAAGCGCACTACTAAGCAGGTACTGCCACTTATCCCCGAATGCATGGACAAGGTCACACGCTGCTGGGCAAAACCATTTTTGTCACCCAACCCTGTGCAGGGAGTAGTGGCATTTGACTGCGCTGGAACGAAGAAGAAGGGCATCTACCAAATTCCCATAGTGAAGAATCTGGTGGCTTCTCATCTCCACCGAAACCAGAAACTTTCCATATCATCTGTTCCATCCCTGCCCTCCAAGTCTGAACTTCTGCAATCCTCCCTGGTTGACAAGGCGTATAAATCAGTTGCCACCACCGTGAGGGCATTGAACACCTCATCACTCCTGCTAGCCTACTCGGCAGAGCTCCAGGACCAGACTGCTGTGAACCCCGATGCTAGCAAGCTGTGGGAAGAGCTGGGCGTCGTTACGGACCAGTGTCTCCACCTTACTAGAGCAGCAGTACAAGCGGCGGGCAGAGCGCTCAACTCTCAAGATAGCTGACCTTGTTGGGACTTTTGGACAGAGGAAAACGTGACATTCTGGATGAAAGCATCAACCCCACTGGGCTTTTTAGGGACCACCGTTGCTACCATGCAAAGCTTGTGCGAGGAAAAAAAGAAAGAGGGAAAGGCCCTGCAGCTGTGTCTCCCTAGGAAGACCCAGGCGTCTACGATCGCTCAGGTCACCAGCCATGCAGCCGGTGTGCCGACATTTAAAATCCCTTGCCGCCCAGCTCCACAGGTTGCGGCCCAGTGTCCCCTAGGATCGCAGAACCCTAAGACCTACTGGACTAGGAAACATGTCCCACCTGGTGCCGCTCAGGGTGCCCCGCCACCAGCCAAGCAGTCAGACCACAAGAAGAAGCAAACTGCCTAACATCCCCCCACAGGGAGATCGGAGCCAGACCAGCCCGGGCTCCAAGTTTACTTTAGGGCTCAGTTCCGGAGCCTGTATGGAGAAGTGTGTTCAGCCTCCATCTTCCAGCGCCTGGGACTCGATTTGGATCCAGCAGAGCACATTCCAACAAAGAAACGAGACACTGTTCAGCTGAGTCAAGCGTGTCACAGTCTCACAAAAGCACACTGTTTATTAAAAACTCACCCCCTGCATCCAGGCATGTTGCCAAGGGCACGGGGAAAATGTGTGAAAAACACAGAAAATATGTTGAAAAACATAATGCCTTCACACCCCCAGGCACCACCTGGGTCGATTTCCTCAGTGGTGTCCGGTCCCATGAACGCTGGTCAAGCACGGGCCACCTGTGCATGCACATTCGGGTCTGGGCCGCAGGATCAGTTTCCACCAGAAGAGGGAGCCAAAGTCCCATGTACTTTGGAGTGCCTGATTTTGGGGCCCCTGTCAGCAAGAATAGAGAGATGGTGAGCTCTCGCTGTGCCAGAGTGGATTGTGAGGACATTAGAGTGAGGCTACCATTTGTAATTCACAACCACCCCTCCCAGATTTTACAGAGCGATTTTCTCTCTTGCAAAAGGCAAATCAGCCAGGATTCTGCAAGAAGAAATATCTACCTTGCTATCAAAGGGTGCAGTACAAGAAATACCCGAGGACCAGAGCCAATGCAGCTTTTACTCAAAATATTTTCTCGTGCCCATGAATGCAGGGGGATTACATCCGATACTGGACCTAAGGGCACTAAATCAGCATCTGAGGTCATACAAATTCAGGATGTTGACAACCATCACTCTGCTGTCATGATTGCAAGGCAGCCGTATATATTCAGAGTGCCCCCTAGTGCTGGGGGCCTTTGTGCCCAAAAATCCTCATCTCCAATGCACCCCATTGGAGCTAGAAGCTTTTTGCCCCCTCCTTTCTCCTCCCCTGAACAGGAGCACCTACATGCTCTCTGTCCAGTTAGGGCTTTGTGTACCTATATAGAGAGAACAAAGGCTTTCAGGAGGTCGGATCAGCTGTTTGTTTCCTGGACTAAACCACATGTTGGGAAGCCCATTAGCAAACAATGCATTTCCCACTGGATTTTTGAGGCAATCCAATTGGCTTATTCCAGCACGGGTCTGTCACTGCACCATCTCTAGCCCACATTGTGTGGGTCCCCACAAGACCTCCTAAGGTGGCGGTCAGTCGTTCAGATGGGCTTATCTGGCAATACGGAAGTCTGCATATCCCCATAGTGAGACACCGAAACGAATGTTTGAAAGAGAACTTGAGGTTACTCTATTCCGTAACCCCCGTTCTCTGATAACATGAGTGAGGTGTCTCACCAGATCATCCTCCTTGCACGAAGTGAGGAAGAGGTGAGCTTATCTTGAATGACGGGTGATGCTGCATCACACCCTTTTATAGGGAGGAGGGTGGACCCTCCCTGATGCAAGCGTCATGACTGCTAGCCAATGAGAACGGGGGTTACGGAATAGAGTAACCTCAAGTTCTGTTCTGTCTACTTGAACGTTTGCGTCCACAGTGTGCACTGTATCTTCTCCAGTATGAATTTCCCTGAATTGCCTTTTAGGGAAAAGGACAAGTTGCAGTGAGTCAAACTGGGCAAGTAGAACAGGTGTTTGTTGCCAAAAAAGTTCTGGTTATTTCTGTCAAATGTTCTCTTTCATACAGAACTCCATCGGGACAATCTGACCCTGTGGAATGAATTCAGAATGCATAACCTTGTAAATGTTGAAAAACCTGCAGGTATCCTCTTGATTCTCTCTGTACAAGTCTGAGGTCCGTGGCAGATGTGCAAGAACAAGTGATCAGGATGATACTTGCGAGGGTCATTAAACAAAATAGCCGTAGAGCTGGAACTAATCCAGAAGTGTACACATTTAAATAAATTAAATTTTTTAGGTTTTCTGAGTAAAGCTGCTGAACTATTTGATCATATCTTGTCGCCTCCTGGTAGTTTTTACACCAACCTCTCAGTGGAAAGAGTTTGTGCTGTGAAAGAGAGAATCTCATCTGTGGATGATTGAGCCGAGCGCAAACTGCTTCAGCACATTAGACCAAATGACAATTGTTATGGACACAAAGTCTATGTAAACCCAACAGCAATGACAACTGCCCTCCGCATTTGTTTCCTAATATGATGAGTGCCTTGCGTGTTGCGAGTGGTTGTGTAACAGAATCTGTCAGATGTGACAAAAGATGTAAAAGTGTTGAAAAATCAAACTGTATTCTGCTGTCACTTTTTAATCACTTTTAAATAGCTAAAGCTGGAGTAAACTGTGACCTACATTTGGTGCTAACACAAAACACCAGTAGTTTGTTATCATCTTTAAATGGATAAAAGCTTGTTTGTCATTTGGGATTTGCATTTTTTAACTCTGGCTCATTTCACTTACGCAAATGGAAATTCACTCAGGACTGACTGTGAAGAGATGATCAACAGGAAAAGGAGTTGCTCAGCCCAAGTGCTAACTTTGTGATTGTCCAGCAGAGGGCAGAGTGCCATTCATACCTTTACCAAAGAGTAGATGCACTTAAAGCATGTCAGAACATGTCCAGAGCATCTTTCTGAGGAATGGGGACGGGAAACTCCCTTTTTTAGATGCCAGATTTGTTTGATGATGAAACTGGGTTCAGGAATCTTAAATACACAGCTGTTTAGATTCCAGTTTCCTTATGTGTGTGCTGACTGTGGCTCTTGATTATGTTCACAAAGATACAGCGATAGGGCCAAAAGTATAACTCGTGACTGGAAAGCAGTCATCCATTAAATCCTCTGTCATCCATACGCCTGATGTCCTGCCAGACTCAGATTTTACCCAATAAGAGAGTAAAAAGGTTATTTTTCACAACTCGTTCTTATTGTAGTTTTGGCCAGTACCCAAAACAGTACTCACTAATAACACTGTCAATTAATGTCAGAAGTTATTTGAAAGTCATAATGGCCTAATTTGAGTCCTAACAAAAAACAAACGAGTGAAAGTTACTGGGAAAAAGATAACTACAAAGGTGGGCAGGCACACTTTAGTGACTCCTCTAAACCTATAGCAGTCTCTTCATTTTGTAGCTTGTTATTTAGGCAGAGGTTTCAGTTCCTTTTTATTTAAGCTAGGAAATTCACTTTGTTCAGCACACTTAGCAGAGCCTTTTTTTCAGTGGTACAGGTAAACTAATTTCCATGTCTCTGTGATGCAGTGGAAAAACACGTATAGGGCTCAAATTAACTGCCACTCTTCAATATATGTTTTGATTTCATATTTGTAAGTATTTTTTTAATTTCCATTGGGAAGGGAATTTGATTCTCCCTAACCAATCGCTACAGCTGCATCAACCTGAATCAAGCATTATTTGAAAATAACATTGATGCCTAGTTTTATCTGTAGAAGAGGTAATCACAAGTAAACAACAATGCTGGGTGATTGTCTTGTTACTCTTTCCTTCTTCCTCTTCTTCTTAGTTATTTCTCCTACTTTTTCCTCCTTGGTTCCAGGATACAGTTTGAAGACGTTTGCCAACTGTTTTATATTTAAAACTTAGTGGGCTTGAAGCTTAGATTCATAATGACCTCATAATGTAAAGATAAGAGCATGAACCTGTAATTGTTTGCGATACCAAAGAGTAGTAGACAGTAGACAAAAATGTGTGAAATATGAAGTAAGTGGCTCAAAATTTAACTATACAATCAAGTGATTAACAGTTTTTTCTATTGAATCCACAGGTTTTGTTTTTTTTTTGTCTCGTACTGTAATTCTTGCTCCCCGCTCCTCATGACCATTTTATTTCTTGGACTGAGGGCTAAATAATGATAGCCTCCCTTAGCAGAAACCAGGCCTCCTCCTGCGCCATATGGCACAGGGACTGGGGATGACATCAATTTCCACTTGGAAGTCCAAGTCAAGCCTTTAGCGAGACACATCCCTCTTTACGCATCTGTGACATTCATTTGAGGAGGCTTGTCTTGGTCGGTCAGGCAGAGCAACCGGAAAAGAAAGTGGTTCATTTTTCCTCCTCCTCCTCAACTGTCAGCAGCAGCGCATAACTGCCTTGCTTAGTCACTAGCTGCTGAGAAACATCAGAGAAAAACTGTAAATGTTGGAGTCGGATGTCCACAAATTTCTCAGCTGAGTCACTCAGACTTTGCAACTGTAGAAAGTAAAGCAATTTGCTGTTCCACAGAAACAATTTTTAGTTAACCTTCTGTTTTTGGAAATTGTCTGAGTCTTGGTCTTGTTCATTGAGAAGATTTGCAGTTCATTAAAATTTGTTGATTTCAGGAGATATTCCATATGTATGGCTAGTATTACTTTAAATGTAGTGCCAATGAGTAATCAGCTGATATCAAGATTTTATACATTATCAATAGATCGCATCAATCCTTGTGTCTGACAGGTGTTCCTCATAAGGCTTTCTGCCCTGTAAATTTGCTGTATTTGGTACTGTCATCACTTTTTGAAAAAAAAAAGTGTTATTCAGAGTTGTTGGTTGTTTTGTTTTGTTTATATTTTTCTTTAAATGGCCACTAAACCAGCAGCTATATTGTAGACTAACCATTCAAAAAAATTACATCATAATTTGGTAATTCAATAAAATTACCAACTGGTTACATTGTGACAACTCTAAAGTTCTAAAGTTGCAAAGTAACCACTTTTTGGGCGACGTTATATTGATCTTTTATAGCTAATGATGTAAATACAACGTAAATATGTCAAAATAATGCTATTGCATTTTTTTGTCAAACACAATTTAAATTTTTTATACTGTAAATATAACATGTTACAGTTTATTTTTATTATTCTTTTTTGTTGTTTTTTAAATTGCTGCTAAACTAGACACAAGAGATGACTAGCATGTTATTACTGTCTTGCCCCGAACAATTGTTCTCTGCAGCAAAGCTTGTGATAGGTTTCTTTATCTTGTCACTACGTTACTGGATGTAATTCAGTATAATTGTGGGTCCTGATCTGTGGCTATAGACTGATGTAGATGTTTGCAGTGTGGGACCTCAATAATGTCAGTGCATACTGTAAATTCCTTTAGGATAATTACCTTTACAGTTTTCCATCCATCCATTTTCTTCCACTTATTCAATTCAAGTTTACAGGAGCGCCTCAAGCCTACTGTAGATGTTACAGGTGGAGAGGCAGGGTACACTGTAGACAAGTTGCCAATCTATCACAGGGCTAACACATAGTTACAGACAAGCAGCTCGCATACAGTCACTGTTAAGAGTCACCAATTAATCTAGCCCCACGCATGTCTTTGAACTGTGGGATGTTGGAGTACACTGAAGGAACACATGAGAAAACATGCAAACACAGAAAGGCCCTGGACTGGATTTAATCCCAGAACCTCCTTGCTTTGAGCCAACAGAAAACAGAAAACGAACAAATCAGCCGTCATCTTCTGAAGCCTGACAGCGGCCTTCTTCGCCACATGATGCATGTGTTATGTGTCCAACCAAATGATTGTTTTTGTGCCAGTCTACCACCACATTTTGCTTAAAATTATTACGATTTATATGCAAAATGTGAACCAGCATGTAGGGACACAGGTGCTTGAATAATATATAAAATTCATGTCTGACTGATTGTTTTGTCCAGGTGCAGTTGTTGATGAGTCCAGTGGAAAGGTCCTTGTTGTCCAAGACAGAAATAAGGTATCTGTTTGACTTTATTATTTAAATGCACTATACACCTATACAAAAGCTGATCTGTCCAATATCAGTCACACAAATGAACCACTGATGGATCAGTCATGCTGCTGTTAAAATGTGGATGATTAGTATTTGTTTATTTAGTAACTTGGGCCTCTGTTGACTCAAACCTTGGCTGGAAATCCATTCACACTTAACATAGCTCAACACAAAATTAGCTGACCTCAAGCAAACATGATGTTTACATGAGTTGAACGCGCTCAAACAGTTCTGTGTGCGTCTGTAAGCTCTCACAGAGCCCTGCTGTAGTGCTCATGGTGTTTTGAAGTTAACGTACAACAGGCCTCTTTTGAATCCTCTTCGACACAGCTTTGTTTGCATTTTCAGTCAGCCCAAACAAGATTGCTAGCAATGTTGAAAAGTGATTGTGTAATGTTGATGTCATTTGGGAACTGTTACTCTCATAACATGTCCTCAATAAGATGTTAAGACCTTTTCAAATAAGCAGCCTAAACTAGTGGAAAATCTGATGTCAGGTAGTTTTAAACTTGAGCATACTATGTAACCATCATGGTCAGTTAAAGAGAAACCAAAATGAAATGCAGGACAGCAACAGCCAACTTCCTGAACTTAAGGTTTCAAACCAAAGTCTGACATTATGGTGGCTGTGTACATCTTTTATTACAGTATGTAGTATTTTCCTTGTAATTAATAGAGACAGGTTCATACATTAAGATTGTCAAATATAAGGTCCTGGGCCCAAAAGCGGCCCAGCAAAGACTCCTATTCAGGCCACTGGATGGCATTGGAAAAAGTCGATGGCATACATTTTTGCCAATTTAGAGTTTTCTGGTAGCATTTTATTACAGCTCAGTGGTAACAGTAGGGTAACAAGGCAGAAACGAGAATGTATATAGAGAGTTTAAACTGTAATAATCTCATCGTAAAAATGTAATATTGACTGATGTTTAGGCATATTTGGATAGTATTACTATATTATAATGCTTGAATTAATCCTACATTAGGTTCCGAGCATTCTAATCTGTTTAAAAGCAATACTGTAAATATTATATGTAATGTCTGGATTATTAAATGGAAACATCTGTAGTAGTTTCTCTGTAATGAGCAGGAAACGGCTGCAAAATGCAAAGCCGCCTGTTTCTATTTGATAACATATCATATTATATGTTAGATAGATAAAAAGTGCTATCAGTTTTCCTCCTGATAAAGTCCTCTGTGAAGTAATTAAGTAATACAGAAACAATTAGGTGACATTAGAGTTTCTGTTTTTTCACTACTATCTACTATATATTTTGACATTTTCAGCAGCTTTGCAGATAATGTCAGTATTACCTGTGCTGGCATGCCACGAAACCAGCACAGGAGCATGTTTGTTCCACAAACATCAACTGCAACACATGTACCATTGTTCACTGTCAAAGCAAAGTGGCAAAAGGCTGGACCTCTACATGCAAACAACAAAAGAAAAGAAGTGATCAGTGCCAAATCCAACAGAAACTATTGCAGTCCTGATCCAAGAGGTTTGACCTATGTATGCAAGATCCAGATTTATTAACCCAGTTATTATACTGAGGTATAGGTACAAATATTATATTTAAAACTATAATATTTAATATTTAATATAATAAACAGATATTATTATATCTGTTTCTTTTAAGTTAAGAAAAGATCTTTACATATCCATATGTTGCATTATAAATGACAGATTTTGCTTACATCTAACATGTGTACCAGTCTACAGTCATGGGAGCATGTAATGTATTTTGTCCCAAAGCAGAGACGAGCAGGTAGTGGCCTGGAAGTGTGGAAAGTCTTCTATCTCCTCTTCCCCTGCTCCTCCTCCTTCTTTCCTCCTCCCTATCGAGCTGTTTACTGGAAACGGGCTTTATAACAGTCTGGCCCTTTGGCAGTAGAAAGTTTCTTACAGGCCGAGTCTGTTCAGAGCTTGCTAAGGGTTATGAACTTCCTGAAAAGAAACCAAACTTTATCACTCTTGCAGGACAACTTACATATTCCCAGTGGGCTCAAGGTAATTATATCCATCAGGGAGCTGAATGAGGTAATGGTAAGAGTGTTTAATCATCATGCAATGACATTTCTCGGTAGATTTAGCGTGAACAGATTGCGTACAGTCAGCATTCTTACAGCACTTCTTTGGAATGATTTTACATTCAGCTGCGTGTGCTTCTATGGGGAAGAGAGAGACCCTCGACTTTTAAGAACCTCAACAATTACTGTTACACAAAGTCTCTTTATTTCTTTCTACCAGCACACTTTAGAAACTGTTCCAAAAATATAGCATTTGGTTGACAATACATGAAAATAAATGCCGTAGTGCATTTGTGTTCCTCACAAAGAGAGGATCTGCAAGGGGAAAAAAAGCGCAGCACATTCTTTAAGTAACTACAAAAATATATATACACAGACATCATAATTTAACCAGCAGCATACTGTCATTAAATATCAAAGTAAGTAAGTGGTGAAACAGTTTTGGAAGACACACTTCACCGCAGCAAATGTAAAAGTCTCCAGAGTGTTAGGAAATCAACCTAAAACATAACATGAAAGGATGCTCAGACTGGAGCATTTCTCATCTCATTATTACAGCTTGATCCATGGTCATTTTCTAACAGAGGAAACAAAATGTGGCATTAATTGTTTTAGCCACTAATTTTAGGAAATAAGTGACTTTAGACTAAGACTGAAATAGACCTTGTTGCAGTGTACATGTTGATAATGATCTAAGATACATTTACAGCAGTGCCATATATCACAATTGAAGTTAAATTTGAACTTTGCTCTGGAATTTCAGACAAAGAATGCTTGGAAGTTTCCCGGTGGTTTGTCTGATCCAGGAGAAAATATTGGTGAGTGTCACGCTCAACAGAGCAAAAGAACTAATACAGTACATATAGCTAAATTCTTTGGAGTGTAACATTATACTTAAAGATGATACATATACATTCATTTGAACTATACAAAATAAGGCACATGATATATATGCAAATTCTTCAAATTCACCTTTTCTTTTAAAAAGCAGCTTTAAAATTATGTACATGACCCAACCTGAAAAGCAGCATCAAATGTTCAAAAATATATGTGTATTTTCCTTTTTCCCTTCTTAACGCCATCTGCAAGGTAATACTGACAGTGGAATTGGATCATCGTTCCTAGATCAAAGTCTTTTAAATGCCTCCATGTATAAATGTTAAATAAATCTTTCTCAGGTACGACTGCTGTTCGAGAAGTATTTGAGGAAACTGGTGTTCGCTCCGAGTTCAGATCTCTGCTAAGTATCCGGCAGCAGCACAACCACCCCGGTGCCTTCGGCATGTCTGACATGTACATCATCTGCCGGCTGAGCCCGCTAACCTACGAGATCAACTTCTGCACTCAGGAGTGTCTACGCTGCGAGTGGCTGGACATCAGCGAGCTGGCCAAAACCAGCGAGACCACGCCCATCACCTCTCGCTTAGCCAGTCTCCTGCTTCATGGCCTGGAGCACGGCTTTGATAAGATTGACCTGAACATGGAGGAGCTTCCTGCTGTTTACTCTGGGAGGTTTTACCAGTTATATTACAGACAGCTTCCCATACTGAAATTATAGGAGCTCCACAGATCACCTTATTGTAGCCAGATATGGTGAAGTACGGGTGTCACCATTGGTCAAATATTAAAAATGTATTTATAGCTGGACTGTTACTTTTGAAGAATTACAGTGTAACCGGTTGGATTAAAAACACACTGCAAATTTTAGGATGCTTTTTGCATCTGCATTGCTGCAGTTTTAAATGTTTTATTTAACACGTCTTGGTGGCCATGTTCAAAACCCAAAGTTGGCGGTCTTGTAATATGTATTAATCAATGATAAAAAATGACATCACTGTCAGAGATAGGTGGTGACTTTAGCTAATTTTATCTTGGTTCCAGTTTCATTTCAGAAATGGGAAGGGGTATATGGAGGAAAAAACTGCCAACTTTGTAAGTCAAAAATGAATTCTTTACCACCCAAACAACTGCCAGTAATGAATATAGGTTTTCCTCTCCATGTTGGTCATTTACATCAGCGGTCTCCAACCCCCGAGTCGTAGGGTACCAGGCCGCGAGAGTTGAGGCTCGGGTGTGAAATTTATGGTTTTCAGGGGTTTTATCGGTTTTTATAGTTATTTTTTTTTATTGTTTTTAGCGTTAACTCTGTTTCTCTGGGTCTTTTACCATGTGTTATGAATAAATTTTTTTTTTGGTACCGGTACTGGTTTTATTTTGTTGCATTTATCCGCGACGCCTTAAAGGCCGGTCTGTGAAAATATTGTCAGACATAAACCGGTCCGTGGCGCAAAAAAGGTTGGGGACCGCTGATTTAAATGACTTTTTCACAGTTAGTAATATGGTGATGACAAGGCAAAGCAATGTCTTTAAAATGTTGTGCTGGGATTTAAAGGTTGTGTTTCTTGTTGAACAAGCACAATCAACAGCCAATAATACAACAATTCACCAAGTCAACACTTATCTATTTAACAGTCCAAGTCCCACGTGTTCAAAAGGAGAAGTAATGCTTGGGTTTTGCTTTTAGTGTTTCTTCTTCTTTTAATTCAAATTTTATATTTTTCAGACTTCTATAATACAGTTAGATTATTGTCGGATTTAAACGTGTTTTCTTATTTATGAAAACACTCAAATATGCAGTATATTACCAACACCCTGCACTTAAACCCAGACTCCAACTTAGACTTTCATTAGGTTAAGGTTAAGCAGATAGCTGTTTTGAATCCTTATGGAGAGAGAGCTATGTTACTTTAAAAAAAAACCCACTGTGTTGTACTGTTGTTTAACTGAGATGCACTAGGCAGCTGGCTCCAGTTGGTTGGTCTACAGTAAAATTCTGGTTAATAATAATAGTAATAATAATATTATCATATAATAAAAGGTATGACTATATGGTGCTAATTCTAAAGTGAAGCTGAATAATTGCAGACATGTTTATGATAAAATAATAACTGTTAGGATCTAACAGTAAAGCTTCACAGCTATTTTGGGCAATGCTGATGGCTTGCTTCATTGCCGTCACATCTTTTCATTCAGACATCAGTATCTCTCACTCTGAGCCCAGATTAGCATTTAGCAGACATTGGGAGAAAGAGAATTGCCTTTTGACCCGGTCCAGTTTTGCTTCCAGACTTGTACTGGCCAGTCCGCTTCAGCGCCACGTACATGTTTGGGTACTTCCTGGAGCGGTAGGTGTTGTAGTTGTTGCTCTCGAGCCGCTCTAAGAAGTAGCACTCATCTGTTGCTCTTCTCTGTAGAGAAAGACACAGAAGAATAATGCGAATAAAATATAACTGTTATGCTGTCTGCAGTGGATTTAACTGTGCTGCTTAGGTATCATTTCAGGGGCTGCAGATTAGAAAGCTACTGGGACACAGTGCCACCTAGTAAACGTAGATCAACTCACGAGCTAACAACCTAAGAAGACTGTGACACTAGTTTGTAATATAGTTTAAGATACTCTGTTTGCTGAATAACGTTATCAGTATCCTCTGCTTAAACAGGATTTCTGTATAAAAATCAATCTAAGGGGCATCTTGTTACTTACAGTGGCATTTCATCACATCCTTTATTTTGTATATACATACATATATATAGGGATTTTGAGTGAATTTGTTTAATTTAATATAATTGATTTAATGAAATATGATTGTTTAATATATTCTGTAATTAGGTTTCCACCTAAAATAACTTTTTAGGTGGAAATAACTTTGTAACTAAATGCAACCTTTATTTTGACTGTTGTTTATTTACTCTGTGATTTGTGGAAATAAACCCACTTATTTAATAAAGACAGTCATACCTTTCCATGAATATGAGGACAATGTGTGTCATAGTTGAACCTCACTAAAAATAAACAAGTCACGATGTCAGTCAAAGAGAAACTTGAAATTAACAGGACTCTTATAGGAATCTTATTGGAGAATGCTAAAGATGACAATCTTTAAAGTGAATGGTATGATTCTTCTTGCATCTATTTTTACCCAAGATTCTTTCTTACATTTGTCCTTTGTAGAAAACGTCTGGCCAAAATCATGCTGGGCGTTGGCTCCCTATGCTCGGTCCAACAAAACCCTTTTGTTTAGTTTCTGTTTTTATTTGACTGTGACTGTGCTGCTATTAGTCAGAAGACATTTTCTGGAACAACAACTCAGTCTACCTGGTTTAATTCACTGTGTAAAACTCCCAATAATAAAATGACTTTGGTCCTAAAAATGTGTTTGTGGAAATGTTTGTAGATCAAAGAATATTAAACCAAGGCACAGATCAAATATCCCCAAATATTTCCCCTTTTCTCTTATATGATATATATGATCGATATAGGGCATAGATTCAACAAGGTGCTGGAAACATTCCTGAGATTTGACTCAATGTTAAGATATGATACCATGATCTGACAGGTGCTGTTGCACATACTAGAAGAAGGTACATTGTGGTCATAAAGGAATGGACAATGTCAGCAGCAATAATCATGTAGGGTTTGGCATTTAAACATTTCTCAGTTGGTTTCTCCAATCTTCTTTTGTCCAGTTTTGGTAGCCCTGTGTGAACTGGAGCTTCAGTTTCCCATTCTTAGCTGACAAAAGTGACACCTGGTGTGGTCGTTCAGAGATGCTCTTCTGCATACCTTTGTTATAACAAGTGGTTATTTGAATCGTTGTTGCTTTCCCATCAGCTGAGAGCTGTCTGGCCATCTTCCTGTGATCTCTGGCACCAACGAGGCATTTTTGAAGCAGCAAACTGCCGCTACTGGATATTTTGTCACCTTTTTAAACCCTCAATGTGGTAAAAATTCAGACCAGCCTGTCTGGCATGAACAATAACGCAGCCTTCAAAGTCACTTAAATTACCTTTCTATTCCAATCTGATGGTCAGTTTGAACTTCAGCAGGTCATCTAACCATGTCTATGTGCCTAAATGCACTGATTTGCTGCTGGATGATTAGTTATAAGCATTAATGAGCAGTGGAACAGATGCACCTACTGAATTAACCAGTCAGGACATATATCTATTAATGCATATATTTGTGCAATATCCAGTATTTGTTGATCATATGATTCAAAACAAATCTATCAAGATCACCTCTCTTTCTAGATGACCCGACTCCAAAGCTAGATTTGACACTTTCCAGACAAAGTGTTACATCAGCGTCAGTGAATTCTAATTTGCTTGACAACAACTGCTTCCACAATCTCTTGGAAGCAAACGGTAGTGTGCAGAGACCATCACGTGGGTCTTTTATTGAGCAGAGTGATGCCTTGGGTGGCATTCTGCTGCTGTAGCTTCTCATTAGGAGGAAATGCCTTTTGCCAATAACATGGATTTTATACGAGCCTTCACAACCACCAAACCACATCAGTCACCAACAGTTCACACTTCCACAATAAACAGCAACAACTGTGGCAACAGACCAGCAGTGGCATGAAACTGGACTGGTTTACTCTGAAACTATAATAGCTTAGTAACAGGGAAAAGTGCAGTTAGGAATCATTCCAAGACTAAATACAAGTAATGCAAGGCAGCATATCTTTAATTAGATTAAATTATCATTATTTATTTTAATATGCATCAACAGTCAACAAAGTAAAATCACTGGTTCTCATTTGTTCTAAAAATACTTCTGCAATTTTTTGTTGCTTTTATTATGTATTTCCAATATTATTATTATTATTATTATCGTCTTTTTTATTTAAAAAAAATTATTATAAAAGTACTGTTCAATTTTCAGTCTTTCAGACCCAAAATGCTTAATAATTTAAGTATTTTTAATAAAAGCCTGCAGTTATTATTAATAATAATTATTAACTACTCACATGCAAGTGTCCACACTGTTGGATAAATACTCAGTATATTAGTGCATCACTAAAACACATTTGTATGGGGTTTTTTGTTACAAAAAAGGAAACTTTCATATATTGTTTTGGAAGATTTGGCAGAGATGACTTATTTAAATGTGTGCAGTTTATGTCTTTTGCTTATTGATTGCATTGATTGATGCATCTTGTCAGTTGTGCGTAACTGTGGTCTGTCATTGTCCAGGGTTTGTGACCCAGTAGTTTGTGCTTGCCTTGAATTGTTGTTTAATATTATGTCTTTTCTTCTTATATTTCTGAGTTCTCTGTCCCTTAATTTTGTTTAATTTAGTTCTATTTCATGTTTAGTCTGTCTTAGTCTTCCCCCTGTGTTCCACGTCCTCTAGTATCTAGTTTCTTGTGTTAGTTATTTGTGTCTCCCTGGGAAGTCTGTTTTGCCTCCATGTTCATTTGCCTGTTTTCCCAGTCGTGTGTCTATCTGGTTCCTGTGTTCTCTGTTCTCTGCTATCTCGCCCTCGTTCTGTGTCTTCCTTGTCTGGTCTCTGTCTGTTTTATTTTGATAGTCATTGTGTCACGTGCCTTATGTTCAGCTTTGCTTCCTCTCTCTCATTATGTCTAGTTTGTTCCAGCTGCGTTTCCACCTGTCACCCATCCTCTCATTAACTTGTGTATTATCATCCCCTCCTTGTGTGTACGCATCCTGTTTACTTAGTCATGTAAGTTCTAAAGTTCAGTTTAGACGAGTTTTCTGTTGTTTGTGTTTAGTTTCCCGAACTCCAGCAATAAAGCTGTGTGAGTTCTGAATTTATCTCTGAGTCTGCAATTTGGGTCCACTAACTGCCAGCCACACACACACACACACACACACACACACACACACACACATGACAGTGGTCTACTATTATAATTTGAATGTTCTGATGAGTCCAGTGCGAGAGGCTATAAACCTAATTAGAATGGGAGGATTTCTTGTCACAGCACTGGGAAATATTTGGTTTCCAAAACACTGCAACCGAAATGCTTCTTGTCACAGAGCTGTGAGTTTAATCAAGTCTGTTTCATACAGATTAGCAAGATCCTTTATGGAACAGAAACAGCACAAGCTTTGTTGATGGAAAGACCGATGTCACTCACCGCTCCAAACAGTCGTCCGTCTCTGTTCATTGCCAGATATCGGTTTGCACAAATCCCTTTGATGACCACTTCTCCCACTGAGGTCGCCTGGAGTTGAAGCTTTACTGAAGATGAATTAGCAGAGACAGAGAGCAAGTTGTTGTTTAATGATGGGACGTTTAATCAAAGTGTAAGAGTGACTGCTGACTTAAAAAAAAACTCCATGAATTTCTTCATTAAATCACAGCAAGTGTAACAGTGAGCTGTTAGAGAAACAGCTCACTGTACAGGTGCATTTCAACATTTGAACTGCAACGAGCAAAAAGACAAGAGGCATAAAACAGAGGAACGAAAATGCTGTTAAATTAACAAACAATTAAGAAAAAGGAAACCTTGATTAAAGGTTTCCTTTTTCTCATAAACAAGCCCACACACCATTTGAACCATGTGACAAGGTTATGTTTAAAGTCAATGAGATAAAATCAGCTTTAAGTTGCAGAATTTTCCTGACAAAATATCTGACTCTTATACTAGTAGTTGTTTTAACTTTCTTACTTTCCTTTCCTTAAGGGAGCTTATGTGCCAAAACAGGGACATGCCACTGGGAAAATCACCGCTGAGAGAACTAAGAGTCAGGCAAGTATGCCAAATACCTGGCATGCTCTCATATTTGGGTTTTGTTTCTTTGCCTCGGGACCATACAGGTAAGCGGTACAAATTCAAACCACCACAAAATCAAACAATTCCTGTGACATAACTTATGAATCCTGTAAAACCAGATAGTTACTTAAAAACAATACATAAAGTCATATTTTGTATGCCAGTTTTCTCTCTATCAAATACTAAAGTTTTGGGTCAGTGAAGTCTCTGTCTTAAAAGCGCATGCCTTAAACTCAAATGTAGTTTTTTTTAAACTCATGATATTTTTTTACCTGATAAATTCAGTAATATGTACATATTCTTTTCCCCATTTTTTATTTGCATTTTAAATGAAGACGATGAGTCAAATTATGCTGCGTTTAACATCTTTCAAGCATTACATCCAAACATCCGGTCCTGCTTCCTCAGTTGCTGGCAAATGATTTGTTGCTGTGGTTTCCTCTGTATTCATGGCACTGACTGATGCATGTGCCATGAATGAATGAATGAAACATTATTATTAGCACAAATAGTTACGTTTAATTACCAAAAAACACAGAATGACATTACATAGTACCTGCAGGCTGGTATCTTAAATTATTTATTTATTTATTTCCCTTTTTTAAAAAGAGACATCGTTTTTCTTCATCCAATATATGCTCAGCAATCAAAAAGAATCCAGGGGCCCCTTGAGGTGAATAGGGGATCTCTTTAGAATGAGTCCCCATTAAGAGTAGACACACATCTGTCTATCATTAAGCTAGCTGTTTGGGTGATTCATGTTACAGATCAAAGAGGCAAGAAAAAAAAAACGTGCAATTGGTCTGAATGTACTGTGGTGTGTTCAATGTTCCTTGGATAGATTATGTGCTGAAATGTTTGTGAATGGCGGGAACCTGATCCCCGCTTCTGTAAAGTGTGCTCTGGGGTCTCCTGTCGTGTCAGAATTGACCCCAAGGTTCTTGGATCAAAAGTCTCTTACACAAAACACAAACGGATGGAGAAGATTCCCATCTACATTAGCATGGAAATTCTACTCGAGGACCCTAGGATATATTAGGCAACATTTTTCATAACATTTCCTATTCTTACTGGCAGGTTTGTCTGTAAAAGCTGGCAGCTCTATCCTACCCTTAACAAAAGGGCCATTGAGGAAGCACAGCTCAAGTCATAATAACCCCTAAGAACTATTTTGGTAAAAAGCTAAATGATTAATACTAATGGCTGTTGTATGACGAAGTGTGAATATATTCCTTCCTTAAACTGTCTCATGTCGTCTACAAGATGAATCTCTCCGGATATTTCATAAACACTTATAACGAAGTATAATTAAACGCAATTGAATTATCCTATAAATAGCCTCTCACTCCTTGAACTGGCATCAGGCATTTGTTTGAAATGTCACACTGTACCTTGTGCAATACACTTCCAAGCATCCAAGCATGTGTTTTCCAAGGAAAAGTCCAAATTTCATGTTCCTCTCCTCCCCTCCTATTTACAAAAGCTTAGGGCACATTTAATCAGTGACAGTGACGCACTGAGGAATGCTACAGTTGTCCATTAACGTAATCACGTTAATGTTTACCCTTTCTTAAAAAATGGGGCACTCAGAATAAATATTAATTCAATGTCGGCACAGATGACCGGTCAGAGGGTAAGATAATTTTTTAACAGGTTTTTATAATAACTTCATCAGCCTCAAAGACGCAGGAACTCCCAGATTTGCTGTCTTTTGTGACGTAAAATATACAGTTAACAGCGTGACTCAGCATGGTGATCTTCATTTGGAGCACTAAAAACATTAAGCATGTTCCATCAGAAGTCCCACTGATGAATAAAAACTGAGGCGTGACTCTTTAGTACTGAGGTTATTATACTTTCCAGAAGGTGACCTACACACATTTGGTTCTTAGTGTTAGCAAGTGGAGAATAATCATAATTCAAATGGAAAATTCACATAATCCCCTTATTATTTATCCACGTTATTTAATTTTTTGCTTCGCTCTTTCTTCTCTGTTGCATGTTAAAAACAGAAACTCAAGAAGTGCTGTGTACTGTGTAAAGTGAAAAGAAGGAGACTGGAAGAACTTACTGTGGGGGTCGTTTTTCTCTCGTATTCCGTCCACTCCTCCATCAGATTTTATCCTCAAGAAGAAGCCACCATTTTTACAGTACAGCCTTTTAGGGTCCTTGAAGTTCCCAGGAGGAAAACCGCCGCTGCCGCCGTCTTCAGGTGTAGCGGGAAGTGTTGTGATTCCTCCCGTGGCCATCAGGGTTAGGGTCGTCGTCTCCTTCTTGAGAAGTGCAGCAGTTCACCGTGGCCTCTCACCTCCTGCTAACTGCTGCCTGTACCCTCTTACCCTCCTCCACACAAACTGATTCTGCTTAACCTCAGAGGTCAGCTTGCTTGAAAGGCCCCCCTCTCAGGGCAGCAAGTGCCCTTTGAGTCCTGAGAATTTGAAGCGGTAACACTTCTACGGACTCCTATGCAAGATCGAAATCTACAATTTGTAGACGCTTGTCTGCCGTTTGTAGAGCTGGCAGCTGCTTTGCCAGTGTACTTTGAGCACACTGGTAGGGGGGATGCATGCAGGTCGCTTCTTTCTTCTACTCTTCTTGCAATGGAGTGTTTAGAGCAGGGCAGCTGGCTTAGATCTGTGTGGAAGGCTTTCCCCTTTGGGCCTCAGTTCGCATGCGCCCTAGGAGCACCAGCACACACACACACACATGCTCACGCCCACTAATGCTCACTGATTTAACCAACCAACCCAGCAGAAGTCGGGAAAGGAGAGGAGGGCAAAGAAGGGGGACGTGCAATTTGGACTCTGAGACCCTTCGGAGAGCCAAGAGCCACAGCAACCATGTGAACAGAACCAGTGTTTTCATTCATCCAGTCTGTTCAAGAGCAGGAAAAGAGAGACATAATAAGAAAGCCAACAGAGGCATCTTGGTAGTGATTCAGTAAGTGCTATTCATAAGTGAAAAAAATCACAATGTAAAGTAGAAATGCCAGTAGATGAAAAAGAAACCGTCACGAGCCAGTTATTTTAATTGCTATTCTCGATTTTCTCCAAACCAGCTGCCTGGATGATGAGTGATGAAAGTTATTTATCCAGGAGGAGGTCATGCATTTGTCAAAATAGGCACTTACTGTTCTGGGCTTCTGGGCAAACGTTACCACATCTGAAGCTTGTGTGGGACCAGTAGAAAGTCAGCTGTGCTCCCGGTTGACATCATGCTGAACAAGAAGTTTTTGTTCGACAGTATCGGCTAAATGCGCATATTATATACACATGCAGTGAAAAAATATCTACCAAATATTATTAGTGATACACATTTATACCTGTATAGTACTGTACAGATTATGTAATGACATAACAGTTATAACATTGACCTCACCTTACCTCAAGTATAAGCTCAGTCTTCAGGCTTTACACTTTTACACAATTTTTCAAATGTTAATTTCTACATACACAGCACAGCCAGGGGACTAGTAAGGATGTAAATTGACTAGTACTTGTATAATGCCTTATCTATACCTGTGTGCTTTCTAACATTCACACACACAGATGCGAGTCGGATTTTATCCCCATGGATGCTTTGGCATCAGGGATCCATATCAGGGATCCACCAACCTTCTACCTTAACTATTGCTGCCCATATAGGAATTTTCAAATCAGCATTTGTCACAATCCTGAATACTTATTTATGTATGTAGTGTAATATATTTTCACTGGGAAACGGTAAATATATGAGAGGTACAATGATGACATATAGATACACTGATCAGTCATAAAATAAAAACCTGCCAGATATCACGTTGGCACAAAACAGCTCCCATCCATCATAGCAAGAGCACAGTACCACTGGGGTGTCTTGTAGTATCTGGCATATAATCCATGGTTTGGCACAGGACACTGGCTACAGTTCTTTCAGGATTGTGGGTTATGGCATGGGGCCTCCATGAATCAGGCTTTTCCAGTTTGTTCTATGGAAGCTTTATTAGATGGGATCAGCAGCGCCTGTAGGCAGGATTAGCATGTTGGGCTATTTTTTTATGTTTCAAACTGCTCTTGAACAATTTTGTGGTGTGGCAGAGTTCAGTATCCTACTATATCCTGCTGTAGGGAGTCTGCTGCTGTCAGGGGGTGTCATTGCCACTGAGGGTGAGGGAAGCTCTGATATATGATATGAGAATATGATATATGCCAGAGAATGTCCACATGAATGCTCAGAGCGAAGGTTTGTAGCAAGATGATCAACATTCAGCTTCAGTTTATTTACTTCAGTGGCATATAGAATTGCTCATTTGGCACGCTTGTTGCGAGGCTGTAATCAGCAGCTTACAAACTCCTCACCCTATCTCTAAGAGAAATGCCAGCCACTCTTCTGAGAAAACTTGTGACACACTTTTTAAAAAAAATGTTAAACTATATTTAAAAAATGCCTCAGCTGGCCTTTCTCCTCATAATTTTATATTTAAAGTTTTTTTTCATTTCCTACTTGTCATTGCCCAGAATAACTACTCCATCTATCTGAATCATCTCTCAGAGAGCCCTTTAAGTTTTACGTTATATAAATTTGTTAAGTGATTCGTGCAGACAGAAAGGAGGTGGACTCACCCTGAACTCTCGGATGTGTCACCAGTTTTGGCGTTCCAACCTTCCTCCCCAGTGTTGTGTGTGTTGCGTTATGTCATGCCCTCCCCTCTCAATGCTGCAACAACACTGAATGATGTCTGAGTCAAGACTATTCTGTCTCCACCGTAAAACCTTTGTAACACTTTTATTTCACTGAACTATTTTTAGGGTGTAATGAGCTTTGCTCTCTGTGACCTCAGAGGAAATGGAAGACCACGCAAGTCATTGAAACCGTCACCTCTAAAACACAACATGCAAAAAAGGGAAATTTTTCAAGACACCAACCAAATTGAACAGTGTATTGGGAGCAGTTCTTGAATTTTCCAAGTCGTAATCATTTTTACTTATCTTAATATAGGTATTGTATGAATAGCCTATTACAAATTTCTATATATGTATAAGCACTCTAAAAGCCGCCCAAACTGCAGACTTTCAAAATATTTATGTGACCTTTAGGTGATTATGTAGGAGGGAAAGTGTTAATGAAAGATTTCCAGGATTCGAATAACTGACATCACTTCTGAAAATGTATTTTAAAGCACAGACACTAGTAAGACTTAACCCAAAACATTTACTCTGTCTGGAGGTGTTCCTTCTGCATCAACCATGCTAATTATGACACAGAAAGTCATAAAAGAGCCGCACCTGGCACAGAAGCAGTGTCAGCATTCAATGTGAGCAGTGCTAGCCAAACTGGAGACACTTAATGAAACTTAGGCAAATATCATTAAGCAAGTGTTCGAAGACGAACAAAATTCAGCCCTCGAGCAGGAAATCTAATTGTGGGTTTGGATATGTAGCAGTATTTTTACTGTATATTCAGGTTAGTCATGATTGTTTTATTATAAAAATAAAAGTAATGTTTAAGGGAATTTCCAGGGAGAATAGAGAATCATAATGACAGAGGACACAAGGCCAAGTTAATTAAAAATAAGAAAAACTACATTTCTTGGTTATTCAACATAACTTTATTATTTTTTATTTTTTAATATAAGTTTTAGAAAGAATTCTGAAGACATTCAGAAAGAGGATGTCTCCCCCTTGTGGCAGAAAATAGGTAATAACATTTTTCAAAAGCCCTTGACTGTATTATTTACAGCATATTTTACAAATCACTTTGTTTAGGAAGAAAAAAAACAGTTTGTCTTGTAGAGTGAAATCTTTTGCCTGAATATTCTACATGAACATCACAACAGCAAGAGACTGTTCTTGGCAATCTCAGTTTTTTGCTCTACACCTGTGATAATCTCTGCATCCGTCTGTAAAACCAAGAAAACAAGATCTAAGGCTTTCCTCCATGCTTCCTGTTTCACGCTCAGATTATCATAGATTTCCACTGCTCGCGCTTCATTGGGTTTTGGTGCTGTGAAGACTTCACTATCCTGATTTTCACTGTTTAAGAAAAGTTGTGGGGACTTTGCAGCATTGCCTAGATAGTCCTGCAGTTGTTGGCTCACCTGAGTCCTAGCTTTGACTTTTGAAATTCTTCCAGTGTTAACCATTACAGTGGATATGTAATCTATTAAACCATCTGCCATGAGGTCCAACACTACACGCCTGTAGTGGTTGGTTCCTCTCTCATCGTTCTTTTCTCTGTGACACGTGACATGATACTCCACTCGCTTTTGTAGTTGATGAATGCAAAGCATTTCTGTCCCACACGCCCCTGGTAAAAGAGCTCTGTCTTTTAGTGCATAGTGTAAGCGATAAGCACAGGCCCAAAACTGGTCCTCCAGGGCCTGAAGCTTTCCATGTATAGAGCTTGTAAGGATTACTGTAACTAGCCCGCTGTTGCTGCCAGTTGAGATATTCACAGCCAGGGAGTACTTCTCGTGACTACTGAGGTCTTTCCATATTGCAACCTTTGCCCTAGTGCCAACATTTTGCTTGCTCAGTTGCGCAGCAAAGGTTACCGGAACAACTCCAGACAAGCTGGCAAATGTCTTCAAAACAGAAGCCTTCACATTTTCCACTACAAGTATACGATGCCTACAACAGTGCTGAATCACTTTTTCACAAGCGTGCCCATGGATTAGTATCAGGTTCACTTCCAGGTTCAACAGATGTGTCACAGTCCGTTTCACCCATTCGTCCTCTTTGCTCGAACTCGAAAAATCGATATGATCCCTCACACGGTGCATACCTGTCGGCCTGTTAAAGCCAAGATGGCGGTAAGTATGTGATAAATCTCCATTTATGAGAACAACCTTCAGTTGTTGTTCTTTTAAGTGATGAGCGACTGTAGCCTGTTCAGCAGATAAAAGAACAACACAGCCAAATACAACGCACCCGTGATCCTCTGGTAAACCAGGGAGCATACAAGTCACCACTTTAGTAATGTCAAACATGGGATAGCTCACATCTTCTTGATTAGTTTTTGACTGCATCCGAATAACTTCGACTACAAGTTTCATTGCATCATCACAACCATGACTCAGTCCCTCAGCAATGTGTACAATGTCAGGAAGCTTAGGCTGAGGAGACTGTAGCAATACTTTGGAGAAATCTTCAGACTTCATCTCACAAAAATGTCTGCTGAGTTTTATTTTTCTCTGTTCACCGACGGTCAGAGTCTTGACGTCAAACTTTATTGTTCCCTGCATGCTGCACAATGCAGGCGATGAATTTTTGATGGGTTTCTTGGACACTTTCACAGCACAACTCTCTAACGATGTCACACCCAGACCATCAATTGAAACGGCACATTTCCTGCAAGCATCCAGACATACATCCATCCCTTCAGACATTGCTGAGATTATGTTCCCTACTGAAATTCCTCTCTGAAGACAGTCCAGGGCAACACGGCTCCAGGCCCCCGCTAGGAACAGCAGGCATCCCGACCCCGTATGGTAGATCTTCTGGTGGGCTTGAATAGTCTCATGAACCAGTTGACCCACTGCACAGGTCAGCTCCATGGTCTCAATAATGCGAAAACACGAGCACACAAGAGCAGACTCCCCACTTTTGTCATCTTGGATAAACTTGTACTTTATACAAGGGCCCAAAGAGGAATGTGAGATTCCTGCCAGCGCCAACAGTTTCTGCAGTCCAACATGCTGTCGATGGTTTATGATTGTACTTCCCAACATCATTCGAGGACTGTGAACTGTAAAAGAAAATATTTACGTTTGGTCATTTCTAAACAAAAAAAAAGTCCTCACAAACATTTGCTTTAGTTTGGAAACATGATTTGTGTTTTTAAAGTAACAAGTCACAAGGCACAGTAACTAAGTATAGGCCCTCAGATTTTCTTTTCTATCCATCCATTCTCTTCTGCTTATCCTTATTTGAGTCACGAGAGGGCTAGAGAGTATCCCAGCTACCACAGGGTGAGAGGTGAGGTACACCCTGAAGAGGTCACCAATCTGACACAGAGCACACCTCCTGGAAATTCAAATTTATTATACAGTATGGTACTGTAATCCTCAAATGAAAAAAGATTTGTAAGAAACTAAAAGGACGCGGGGGAGGGGGGATTGCGGGAATAGCTTTTTTTTTAATGGCCCTATTTGTTTTTATGCTGTTTTTTTATGATAGACTATCTTCTACTACTTCTTTTGCCTGCTCCCTTTAGGGGTCGCCATAGCACATAACCTGGCTCCATCTCTACCTATCCCTACCTCTGTCACACCAACCTGCTGCATCTCCTCCTTCACTACATCCATGAACCTATATGTTGTCTTTCTCTTTTCCTGCCTGACCTAATCTATCAACCTGTTCATCACCACTGTGAACAAGAATGGGCTCAGAGCAGATCCCTGATGTAATCCCACCCCCACTGTAAACCCATCTGTCACTCCTACTTCAAACTTCATCACTATCTTCATAAATGTCCTGCACCAGCCTCAGATACTTCTCTAACACTACTCACTCCCTCATGCAGTACCACAATTCCTCTCTTGGCAGCCTATTGTATGCTTTCTCTAGAGCTACAAAGACAGCCTGAAACTGTTTTGACCTTCTCCACACGTCTCCATCAACATGAACATCAAATCTGTAATTCTCTCTCGGCTTGGAGCCGTACTATTGCTTACTGATTGGAAACTCTCTGGTTAACCTAGCCTGAACAACTGTTTTCCTTAGTTTAATGACATGACGTGTCACCTTTACAGATATTCTAGAAAGTTCTAATCTAGTTAATTAAGGGTTTCAATCATTTTTATGTAGAGACGCCTTAACCCGGGTCATCACTGTCAACTGAGCTGTTTTCACTGTCAGTGTGGGCTTTTTTTTTTAAACAAAAAAAACAAAAACAAAACTCTTTTTACTCTGATAACAGCAATTAAAATAGCAGCTTGGCAAGTTTGATATTTTGTTTTGTTTTCCTTCTTTGTCCAGGGAAACCAAACGGTTCATAGGCCTTTCACCCCCTCATCACGTGTCTTTTAAGATTTAAGCAGTTAACAGCCAAGCACTACGAAATGGAAAATCGTATTTGGAGACAGATGGCAATCAGCATATTGACATTTGACAGATAAAATGGGTGCAACCCACATATAATAGATTTAGAGTTTTAGATGTAAAACATTGCTACTCATGAAAAACTGACGGGTATTAATTATTCCTCCAACACTAGCAGCGAGTTTTGTCAATGCCTGCACTTCACTCAGCATCTTACAAGTCAGCTTACAAGCTAAGCTAACGAACCAGAGACAAGTTTACTTCAAAACTGCCCGTGTCTGTACCTTAATCCAAGAGCAGAAAACCCCCCAGAAATGACTCTGCAAAATGACGCCGTAATACAAACTTTTTACTATCCTCAATGAGTATACTTTTACCTTATTTCAATAGTGTACGAGGCATTTATATTACGCCTGGTCCAGCTCAACCGATTAAACACTGCGCATGCGTTTTGTTTCCTAGTTGCTGGGCGACAACAAACTGTCCGTATGATTGGCTGAAACTGTTTTAACCCGCCTACTATTTTTTGTGATTGGTTAATCCGGTTTCGTCAGCGTGCTTTCATCATTTGTATTGGCTCTCTCGGATGTCTGTTCACAGAAAAACTACACAGCCGTTGCTACCTGGTTTGTTGACATCAGACCATCAAACAAAACAGAGGTTTCCCCGTCGGGATCATTTATTCAAATGGTGTGCATTTATTTAATTATGTAAAGTAACTGTATAAACGAATGTTTAATGAACATTTTAAGAAGCTGTGAGATTTGCCATAAAAAGCCGTTAGTTTTAACTTAATTCTCTTCGGTCTCCCGGAACAGCATTTAAGCTAGTTAGCACAATAATGACCTAAAATAAGATATGTACCGCGAGTCTCGTTGCTGTTAACTTAGTAACTTAATAGCCAGCTTTTGTGATGTGTTAATATTGTATTTCATAGGCTTCAAGTTACCGGAAACCAACTTCCTCGGCTAGCCAAAGGAAAAAGACGGATTTAAAACACGACCTGACTGAGGAGCAAAAGCAAGAAATTAAAGAGGCTTTCGATCTCTTTGACACAGATGGAACTGGAACAATAGACGTGAAGGAGCTCAAGGTTGGCTTTCTAGTTAAATGTGTATTGATAAAAGTTAAGTAAGGAAAACATACCGCGGTCACAACACCGCAGCAGCTTCAGTTTTCTTTACTGTTATCTGTGTCACAGGTTGCCATGAGAGCTCTGGGGTTTGAACCAAAGAAAGAAGAGATCAAGAAAATGATTGCAGACATTGATAAAGAGGGCTCTGGAACGATTGACTTTGGTGACTTTCTCAGTATTATGACACTGAAAACGGTGAGTGTTTTACCGAAAGGAACAAGAAAACTTCTCTGCAGTTAAGTTGGAAGTTTTACTGTCTGAAAATAGCACTGTCCTTAAAACTGTTGCAGCTAAATCAAGCATTTGTGTGTTGTTTCGACAGCTGTTGTTTTGGAGCAATTCTAAACATTGCAAGAATTTGCTAGATATAGTATCTCTCTCTCTCTCTCTCTCCCTCTCCCTGTCTCACACACAGACACATTTGTAAGGCTAGTGTATTTATGGGTTGACCCATGAAAAACTTGCCAAATTGTCTCTGCCAGTGCTTGTTCTGCTCTTGACTCTTGTTGGAGCTTCTGGTACCTCAGATGTTGACAATCAGGTGCCTGATTGGCATCTGATTAGCATGGGTCCTGCTACAGTGAGCAAATACATCACGGCACTGTACATGCAAAGTCACCAACACCTTTCTGGCTATCCTGTGTCCTGAATAAATAGCACAGTAACAGTAGATCATAGAAAAAGGCTTTCTTCAGACTGAAAAAACTATAGATAACATTTAGTGTGGCCACCTGTTCTTTACATTACAAAACATATTTCCATTCAAGAGTTATAAAATATACTGTATGCACACTCTTTATGTCTGTGCTTTGTAAAATGTGCTTCACTTCATTTCCTACACACATTCTACAAATTATGTTCATATTGGACTGCATTTGGAGCAAAATTTAAAAAAGAACATTTTGCATGTTTTTAATTTGTAATATATTTATATGTGTATTCATTTTTGATGAGAACAGAGTGAAAAAGACACAAAAGAAGAAATACTGAAGGCTTTCCGGCTCTTTGATGATGACTGCACGGGAAAAATCTCATTCAAAAATCTCAAGAGAGTTGCCAAGGAGCTGGGTGAAAACCTCACAGATGCAGAGCTGCAGGTATAGAGATTCTTCATTACTTTGGAGTACTTACAGTTTTGTTTTTTTTTGGGGGGGGGGGGGGGGGGGTGGTAGCACTTTTTCATCTACATAAAAGATTGTGTTTATACTAAGAATAACTTTTGTATATTTAATGAAGTCATGCTAAATTCATACCATGAAATAGTGTGAATACCTGTGGGTCAAATTTGGAAGATTATTTTGACATATAAGGAATCACAGAAGATGAGCCTGATAAAAACCAAATGTAGGTAAAAATGAGACCTTTGATAATGTTATAAATAGTTTAGTCCAACCAACTATCCCACATAGTGATTATACAGTACTGTAAGGAAGTCTTTGCCCCTTCCTTATTTCTTATTTTTTTTCATATTTGTCACACACTGTGGACACACACTAGCTATCCACAGCTACCTGCTCCTGTGTGAAGAAGTAACCCCCCTCCCCTTTTGAAATCATGAATTAACTGTGATTAAACACATTTTTTTGAAAGCTGACTTCAGTTTCACGGCCACACCCAGGCCTGACTGCTGCCGGAATCAGGAAATCACTTAAACAGACCCTGTCTAAAAGAAGTAAAGAAGGCTAAAAGATCTGAAAAAGCAGCATAGCTGAGAAACAAAAACATTGGCATCTATCAGTTTGGAAAGGTTTAAGGTTTTAGGACTCCAGCAAACCACAATGAGAGCTATTATACACAAATAGAGAGAGACTGGAACAGTGGTGAACCTTCCCAGGAGTGGCTGACCGGCTAAAATTTCTCCAAGAGCGCACTGATGACTCATCCAGAAGGTCACAAAGAACCAAGAACAACATCTAAAGAAAGTTCCAAGAGTGAGTTCTAACCAAAAAGAACATAAAGGTTATTCTCACAATTGCCAAAAATGTCTTGTTGATCTCCAAGACCTTGACGAGACAAAAATGTAAACTTTTTGGGAAGGCTTGAATCCCACTACATGTACAATAAAACAAACAGCATTTTATAAAAAGTACATCGTAGCAACATCGGGGCCTGCTTTAGTCAACTTGACTTAATTGACGGAACTTTGAGTTCTGCACTCTACCTGAAAATCCTAAAGGAGAATGCCTGACCATCAGTTCATGCCAGGAACGTATGCACACTCAGGTTATTCAGCAGGACAATGATCTGAAACACACCAGCAAGTTCACCTCTGATTGGCTTAAAAAACAACAACAAAGAAAACACAAGTCACGACTGATTAAGGTGCTTTGGCATGACCTTAAACAGGCTGTTCATATGGCTGAATTAAAACACTTTTGCAAAGAAGGGTAGGACAGACTTCCTCCACAGTGATGTGAAAGGCTGATTGTCTAGTTATTTCGAATGCTTTATTTCAATTTCTACTGCCAAGGGTGGTAAGACCAGTTCTCGGGTATACTTTTTCACATACTGCCGGGTAAATTTAGATAGCTTTTTTCCCTTAATTAAATTTAAAAATATATCGTCATTTAAAAATTGCATTTTGTATTATCAGGTTATTGAAAATGATTCCTGAGGTAATGATGTTCAAAAAGTTGGGTTTTGAGAAAAAAACCCATCTTGAACAAAAACAAGATTTTGAATTTAGATTGTGATATTTGTAGTGGGTGTAAACTGATTTAATTTTTAACAGAGCGTTTTTCAGTTCTGAAAAATACAATATGGTTTTCTCCTTTACATAAAAACTGATAAGGGCTCAGTAATGCTGGGAAAAATGAAATGAATTAATAAGAACAAAGTTTTTCCTATTGCTCTGCTGCTCAGTACTTTGAGAGCCTGCAAGTCACTGTGCAGTAACTATTCATAGTGTAAAGATTAAAATTTTTATATGTAAATGAACCGGTTCATCGCTTTTCTACTCTACTTTATATGCCTCATTCAAACACACACTCATACAAGCTCTTTTTTTCTACACACAAGTTCTTTCTGTCTAACATTCACATACAGTCGTACTCCAATGAGCACATCGGAGAGCAACTTGTTGTTCATTATCTTGCACAAGGATACTTTGGCCTGCAGACTAAACCACCAACCTTCCAGTTAGGGGATGACCTGCTGCACCTCCTGAGCTACAGCCACCCCAGCTGGCTTTGTTAAATATACTAAAGTACAAAAAAGTTGCTGAAGGGGTCAGGTGGGATGCTTTGACTGGTTTCACTGATTTTAAATTCGCCACCTCATATTTAAAATATTGTAGTACCTCTACTACAGTAAATTGTACAGGTGGTACAAACCGTAAAGTAATACCACATGTCCAGAAGCCAAGAATTTTTTATTTAAAGAACAATACATACTTAGAGGAACCACTATAAATACATTTCTATATAAGTACCAAACTTATTGTCTCTCTTCTCATATCTCCCAGTTCCTCTAATGTTGGTATGTTCTTACATGTCACAGTAAAATAGTAGTAACTGTATTATTTTAGGTGGGGTTTTTCTGGGTAACCTTTGCAGTCAAATGCCATGCATGAAACACGAAGTTACCTGAAGTCAGTGTGAGAATTGTTCCAGTTTGATGCTCTCACTTCCCTTTGCTACATCACATTTATTATCCTTTCAGGAAATGATTGACGAGGCAGACCGAGACGGGGACGGCGAGGTCAACGAGCAGGAGTTCTTGCGGATAATGAAGAAGACCAATCTTTATTAAACCTCAGTGTCTTAGAACCTTTTTTGGAACATTAGTTTTGTTTGTATGGAAATATTTTAATATGTTGTATCTTTGCACACGCTTTTATAAAATTGCAAAACCAATAAATCTATTTCATCAGAGATGATTTGTCTGTTACATTGTCATTATGAAAGCCTTTATTTAAACATAAGACTCATTGAGTTGTCTTTTTCTACAAAAACATAGAGTTTGGCTGATAATACAAAAATATGAATTATACAAATCATGTGCAAGTGTGATTTAGGATACACCTAGTACAGGTTAAAGAATCAGAATATTGTGAAAAAGGGTTTTTTTTGTGGTAATTTTGTTCTAAAAGATGAACATAATTTTATTATGTGTAGGTGAAATACACTTAGCAGTTAACTGGGACTTCTTTACATTGAGTTCCTGCATCAGCGCAGTGAGGCATGGAGGCAACCAATCCAAGCTGCTTTGATAAAGGCCTTGTGCTCTTCTCATTTTTGGATCAGGCATTTATCTATCCAAATGGAATGGATAACACAGATTTACTGGCCAATCAGATACAATACTAACATGGTCAGCAACAGTGTTGGGGAGTAACGGAATACATGTACCGCCGTTACGTATTTAAAATACAAAATATGAGTAACTGTATTCTGTTACAGTTACCGTTTAAAAAGGTGGTATTTAGAATACAGTTACTTTGTTGAAATAAATGGATTACACGGCGGTACTTTCCTGTTTCATATCGTGGCGGGTCAGGACTGTTTGGGTTTCGTTTGACAGCTACGTTCTGTTGTTCCAGGTGGCAGCGTTACGGTTGCCATGGTTACAGGGTGACGCTCTCTCTCTGCGTGTTTCCTGGATGAGAGAGGCCTTTTTGTTGTTGTTGTGCTAAGCTAATAGGCAGAATGCTACAGGCATAGCTCTAAAGAATGTAGCATCATGGGCAGTGTAGTCTGTGCTGGAGGGAGAATGGACTGCCATACACGTTATGTGTCTGTGAGCGAGGGAGGGAGAAAAAGGCAAGTGGAAAAGTACGAGAAAAAACGGGAGCTGGAAGCATGTAAATATAATAATAACCACTGCAGCCAAGAAGAGTGCCTGACGAGCCCAGTTGTAAGTAAGCTATTAAGACTCGACTGTACACCGTGTTCGTGTTTTCCTCCGAAACAATAAGTTCCGTTGGAGCAGCCTTTCAACGCCTCTCTCTGTCTCTCGCAAGCAAAGTTGACCCAGACAACAAAGTAAAGCTAGTTTTTGGCTACGAGCCCAACACGGAATCCGCCGTATTAGCCAGAGGTCCCTTTACTACGGTTCGGAGCCGCGGACCTTCAGTAACAGTAATAAATCACAGCAATAGTACATTCAGTAGTTGTAAACAGCATGATAATATATTAAGTAATCCAAAGTATTCAGAATACGTTACTCTCATTGAGTAACGTAACGGAATACGTTACGGAATACATTTTGGGGCATGTATTCTGTAATCTGTAATGGAATACATTTTAAAAGTAACCTTCCCAACACTGGTCAGCAACCATTTGCTAGTAATTGTGGCCTTGTGGGCAGGTCCTACTACAAAAGGAAGTCTGTGTTCCCTTAAAGCTAATTGGGAAATGGAAGCATCTTTAAAATCTCCTGGAAGATTTAAGACCTGTTTAATTTGTAAAATGGTAAATGGCCTGTATTTGTATAGCGCTTTACTTAGTCTCTAAGGACCCCAAAGCGCTTTACACGTTCAGTGACCCACCCATTCACACACCCATTCACACACTGGTGATAGCAAGCTACATTGTAGCCACAGCCACCCTGCGCACTGACAGAGGCGAGGCACTGACGCCACCAGGCCCTCTGACCACCACCAATAGGTAACGACAATGTGGTTTCTGTCCCTCTCCAGTCATCTTTGACACTCTGGCTTCCAAATGCATAAATTGACGTGAAAAGTGGACTTTGGACCACTGAGCAACAGCCCAGTTCTCTCTCTCCTCAGCACAGGTATTACAGTTCTGCTGCTGGTTCAGGAGTGGCTGTGATATCAGGACTGCAGCCCCTTTGCTCAAAATATTTGTGCATCATGGATGTACTGACACCAGCTTCAGTCCACTCCTTGCGAAGCGCTTCCAAGTTTTTTAAATCAGCGTTTTATAACAGTCCTGCAAAGACTGCAGGCATCCTTGTTGTTTGTGCACTTTTTATTACCACACTTTTCCATTCCAGCCAACTTTCCATTAATGTGTTTCAACAGCACTCTGCAAACTGCAATGGCGTTTTCTTGCTTACCGTCTTTGTGGAAGGTGATGATGACAACTGGACAAATGCCAAATTAGCAATCCTCCACATATTTTTGCATGTACTGAATTTGATTTGTAGAAATTTACTCAACCGTTTTTTTGAGCAACATGTCATGTCTGTCAATATTAAAACAGAAAAAGAGTCTAGAGTCTAAAATATGTAAAGATTTTTTAACTTCCATAAATAGCTGATTGAAAATATTGAGCTTTTTCGCAATTTTCTAATTTTTTGAGATGCACGTACAATGGATCTCCTGGTTATAGTTATGTTTTCAGACTCAAGGCTGCTAATCTGCAGAAATAGAAGAGCGATGGTTTTGAAAATCTCACTGAAGGTGATTTCGATACAGTGCAGTAATAAGCTGCAGTGCATCCTGCAAAGCACAACATGCCAATAATGTTTCAGACAGTGAAAGTCATATGACTAAGTTGATGTTGACTAACCTGAATTATTTTACTGTAGACAGAAATGACAAGCGTGAACTTGAGATGAGTAACTCAGTAAAAGTCACTCTCACTTTATGCTTCGAGTTACAGAATAAAGTTAATTTGTAGAAAACATGCAGCACAGTGCTGTCCTGCCTACAGATTTGATCATCTTATAGGAAAGATTCTCCCCCTGATTAATTGTCATATACGGCGGAAGTCTGGTTTTGGCCAAAACACCGAACCTTGTTAAAATAAACAGGATACTGTAGTGACGTATTTTTCCGAACCATCAGACGGCTGTGTATTATTTTGAGGATGCTTGCCAGTGATTGTGAAAGTTGTGATAACCTGTTCTAGACGGCGAAGGAACATCGGGGTGGAAAATATGAAAAGGTTTCTCCCAAGATGAGATATCCATTTTTTGAGAAATATTCCACGCAATAAGAGTTTTCAATGCACAAAAAGCGAAAACACATACGAAGAACTTTTGACAGCTACGTTCTGAAGATTTAAACAGTTATTAACATTAAGATGCATGTTAAAAAAGAACTTCTATTGAGATACATTTACAAGCAAGTCTGATGTTTAACAGAGACATTTTTCTATTTGTTTTGGAGCAGCTTAAAATACCAGAATATGGGATTTTTTTATGGATTTCTTTCATTTTGTTTAGGTCTTGATGTGAAACTTGGAATTGATACAGATGAGCCAAATCAAAAGGCCAGTATTTCAAAGGCTCATTATATGTAACCCTCTCTGACTCAAATCCATCCACCTTCTTGGAGTTCAAAGCACACCACACACCAGGTGAGAGCTGAAAACAGTACCAGAACTCGCTTTGTGTTTACACAAACAGTTACTGCATATATGGCCCAAAAGAATTACATCCACAGTAGAAGACTGCTCTTTGGTTCCATGATTAGTGGACTGGCATTTACAGATTTTCTAGTCTTAATGACAATTTAAAGCAATTGAAAGTAAAAACAGCACTTAACTATACATTTATACAGCGCTTCATCTGCCTAACACCTACACGTGATTTAGGGTCACCAGTTATCCTAGCACGCATGTCTTTGGACTTGGGGATAAAATCTGTGCATTCACAAACTCCAGACAGAAAGGCTCAAGACAACAAGGAGATTGAGACCAGGAATCCTTAAAGGCTACAGAGTACCTTCCTCTTTATACAATGCAATAACATTAAGAGTTTATAAAGCTTTACAAAGGCAGATTTTACAATGGCAGTCAAGTCAATTCAGTTTTAATTTTAAAGCGTCAAATCACAAGAACAGTGATTTGATTTCAAAGAGCTTTCAATTGTAAGGTAAAGACCCTACAATAATATAGAGAAACTCCACCAATCACATGACTCCCAAGGAAAAACTCCCTTTTAACAGGAAGAAGCCTCGGGAAGAACCAGGCTCAGGGAGGGGCGGCCATCTGCCATGACCGGTTGGGGTGAGAGAAGGAAGAGATGACAAAAGACTTGAAATTAAATGTATCTGTTTAGTTGTGGAGTAACTTGCTATGAAATCTGTGCAAATGAAGACTTGACCACCTGAAAAACAACATGAGCTGTCTTTACTCCAGCAGACAACGTCTATTCTCCCTCCTTGAAGAATATAATCATTTGAAAGCTGTTTTTCAGGAAAAGAAAGGAAAAACGGATATCCAAAAGGATAACGTGGCCTCAAACACCCTCGTCTTGCTTTGTTTGCTCAACAGTTTTATTAGGAAACTACAAGTGAACACCAAACGTCATTCTGGGGGCACGTCTCGTCACCTGGTAACCATTTTCATACGTGTCCAGGCACAAGTATCGACATTTAGGCTGCTGTTTTGAAGCATTCTCTAAATGTATATGTAGGAGGTGGGGTGTCTACTTTTATAAAACCGTATACTGCTCTCCGCCACCATTAAAGGTTTTTGTGTCATATTTAGAGTTGAGTTTAAAGGTTATTTTAAATTTCTTCCAGCAGTTAGACTCATCACTTTAATAACGGCGTAAAAGAAAGAGGGTACTTTACCTGCAGGGAGCAACCTAGTTTGGAAGTGTAGGTGTTCAGACAGTGGATGTTTGATTTTAGAACAAAACTTTCCAATTGGAGTTTGATGTTTTGCAACAGTGTCAGTTTCAAGGCCTTAATATCTCCACGGCCCCTCAGCTGAGTGTTATTCCCCTACTGTTGTGGTTAAACAGTATTCACAGCTCACGGCCTGTTCTGTACTCCCACTGCTCCGCTTGTTGTTTTTCTCTTCCCTTCAAATGATCAATTTCCAAAACAGCTAAACCTTTTAAGTCTGGTCGTTGCTGGTAAAAGTCAATCGCATTAACTCTTAAAGGTCAAGAATGTGTCACCATTATGTAGGAAAGCTGTTTTGCGAGCCCCCTTTGAGTAAGATAAACTCAAGACAAAGTAATAACTGTCATTATGCTTAGAAGAACTGACGGGTGACTGCAGCAGTGGTATGTTGGCTTTTTAAAGCTTCAGCTATTTATCTAAAGATATGTTTAGTTTTTGCAATATTAGACATTCTATTATTTACAATCTACTGCTATGGTGATGTGGTATCAGTTATAAAATTACCCTTAAAAAGAGCAATGTCAATTTTTCAGTTTATCAGTATTTTGTACAGTGGAGACACATTGTAGTTCTTGTATTATTTAAGGTGCTATTTAGTCTTATTTGTATTTAGTCAAGTACAGTTAAGAAGAAAACTTGCATAGAAATCAATGTAAAGGCTATGATGACCTTCAAGATGTTGCAACAGAGAAAACCTATAGTTCAGATCTTAAGATTGCACACCTGACTCCCACACATGCCCTGCATTTTAATGCTCGGGGTTTGTGTGGAGATGCGTTGCCACCCCTTAACCACTTACCTTTGAACATATGAGTAGGTCAGGTGTGTTCTACTTTGGAAGAGAAAACCTTGGTTGACAAATGGCACGCACAAGCAGGTTTGGTAAACGGCATTGTCTTGCTGTGCCAGCAGCAAAGGACATGGTTTCAGAATTTAGTTCTAGTTCTTTGGTTAAATACTGCTTCTTTCCACAAAATAACAAAAAAAAAAAATAGGTCACATTTCATTAGTTTTCCTATTTGTCTTTTGTCAGATCAGTCACGGTGACCCGATTTATGCAGGTTTGTGAAAACAAAACAATTTGAATAACCCACTTTCCATCCTTTTCTGAGTAAATGACTGTGCAGAATTGTTTATTTTCATAAAATAATAAGCAGGGTTGGGCCAACCATTTGGATGACTTTGCAAAGTGTGAAAATTGGAGATTTCACACAGAAAACATTAATATTTAAAAAAAAATTAATTAAAAAATTGGTACACGGCAGTGGAAATGTAAGGAAAATATTTCTAAAGTTGAACTGTTTGAATCATAAAGATGTAAAATACTTTAGTTCTAAAACGCTCGATGAACATGTGAATATTTTGTGTCTCCAACGATGCTGTCACAATTTTTAGCATTTAATGTGCACTGTCAGCTTGTTTATACTTGTTTATTGTGTGTTCTTAACTAGTATTTACCATCAGGCAAGTTATTCCTAGACTATTTCGAGCTGATAAAGTGTGGGAACCTACTTTGCAGCTGCTGACCAAACTCCTACAAAATTAGCCGGCTATGCGTAAGAGACTCTCTTTATGTGTAGGCCAAAGAAACCAAAGTTAAACTCTTCATTCTGGTTTTGATAACAGAAACTGCCGTCACAAGATAATTAAAAAACAGCTCGTTATGCAGTTTTTTATTTTAAAGCTTTTATGAGATTATCAGATAAGTCACTGTATTGAGCACTTTTTGTGCGATCTGGTCACACTCAGACGGAAAAACGAAAAATAATTTAGCTTTCCTGTCTACTGGAATCAATATATGAAATTCCTCACATTTTATACAAGAAAACTTCCAATCAACTTTGTGGGTTACCATACTGAACTCTAATGCGCTGCAGGCTAATTTCATCAGCATCTTGCCGATGGTAAATTCCGGCTTGCAGATTTACCACTGGCCCTGTAAGCTTGTTTCGTTATGCTTCATTTATCAAACTTCATCTGTGATTGCTTATTTACCCGATGACAGTGTCAACAGGAGCCGAAATCTACATTTTGATATTACAAATAGCAGCTGGTATCATCTTTGAATGCACTAATGATGACTCTGAACAATAAACAATATAAACAAGCCTTGTAAACAAGCTGTGTCATCCCTTTTGTCATAGCAATGAACAAGACCAGAAGAGGCAATCCCCCACCCACGGCAGCTTTGTATCTTCCTGTACACTTACGGTAATGAGCATGCTCACATTTCATAATCATTGATAATCTCCTTCATTTGTCCTTGCACCTAAAACAAAACAAGTCATCATGTTTCTCTCAGTCAGCATTTTAATTAAAAAACATACACACTTACTTAAAAAATGCCAAGATGCGTGTGTTTCATGCAAACTTTCAACCTCGCGCCTACTCTCTCCGCACCATGGCAATGCAAACTGTTCACAAAGGGGAGACCACAGTGTAGGAAATCATACTACTGCAAGTGGGAGTAGGAAGTCAACTACATTATCAAGAAGAAGTAAATAAATCTGCCTCACAGTGTAAAATGCTTGAAGTGCAAACGCATGGTGAATTCACGAAGATCCTTTTAACTTTCACTTAAACTGCCTGAAAAGACAAGGAACACATCTTACATTTTGTTTTTAGGCCATGCCACCCATACTGAAACCATAATTAGATGAATTCACATTAGAAGAGCACGTATTAGACACGTATTTTATTTATTGTACGCATAAGAAGAGGTACACGTGCAATAAACAAAAACAAAACAAAGCTGTCATTTACGGTTTGAGCAAGCAATATCAAGTCAAAACAAAAACAAATTATGATACTGATGAGCAACAACTGTGGCCGAGCTACGTAATAATGAAATACAGTAGCAGACAAATAGACAAATCATTTGTTGACAAAAAAATCAAACATTTACTTTTGATTGACATCTGGTTTTAGGTCACCTCACACTGATAACTCGTGGCAAAAATGGTATTTAGAAAAATGAACTGGGGGTCTACTCTTAACTAACTTCAATAAACTGTAAAAGAAAAAAATACAACAAATGTTATTAATTCTTTATTTTCAGTATAAAGTAAGAAAAAGGTACATAGGCATAACTTGTACACACATCTAAGTTGAATGCATTGCAGATACAACTGTTAAATCACAGTCTCCTAATATGATGTCATTTAAGTAACACAGATTAAAATATTTATTCATTCTGTGACATCACAAGTTCTCAATCTCAGTTTACACTAAAGTGACGTTAATCCAACTTACCTATCGGTACCAAGACATTCTAACTATTGTTATATTAATAATAATAAACTAATGTAATTGTAAGAGTTTTGTATCCATTAGTGAGATGTGATTACTGCACCAAGGTAAATACGTATGCTGCTCTGAATGCTCTTGTTGACATTCGGCTACATGTCGTTGAAGACAAAGCGCGACTTGAAACAAGCCGCACTTTTTTGTCACTGTGTTTAACACTCTGGCTGACCACAAAGAACATTTCTCAATGTGGCATGTCACGTCTGACCAAGACTGTTAGTCATAATTGAAACAACATGTGTCAGTAGAGCAAGTTCTCTGGAAAAAGCTTGAGATGTTAGTTCTAGATATCTGACGATAAGATTTCACTTTCAACTAAGCCACTAAGTTTAAGAGAAGTTTTAATTGATGGCCTTTTTGTCATAGTTGCATAGATCAATTAATTTTAGTTTTATGTCAGTTTGAATGAGTAACTACATTACAACAAATCCAACTAACTCTTGTGATGCTTTGAAATTAAGTGCAGTGCCTCTGCTGTATTGGTGAGGTGCCTCAGAAGACAAAGTAGAATTTCAAAGTTTCCCTCACACATACAATTTTGTGAGAATCTGGTCAGGTTGAAAGCTAGACGTCTATTGTTATGCATCAACTTTTGCCCATTGCTTGCTCATAGTGTGTTGTCTTAATGTTGGGGTTTTTTCTGTATTACTGTAGCGTCCTTATCTTACAATATAAAGTTGCTATTGTGACTTGGTGCTATATAAATAAAATTGAATTTAATCGATGACCATTCACTAGCTGTAAATTCCCCAGACTATTCCCTATGCTACTCTTTTATTGGTTCAAGTGGGCATAACAAGTACGTTGTACCAGGAAACAAGTTGTCTTAATTTCATTATCAACTGATACACAAATGCCAATATTTTTGTCATCCAAGGTTTTGTGGTGTACTTGTAGTGTGAGATCAAATGGCCATGTAGGTAATAGATGCATGTGGGAACCAAAAAAAGGAACCACTGGCTGTAGTCTGACTAGTTTTCTATTAGCTTTTAACTAATATGCAGAAAGGAAGTGTTGAACAGGATATCTGTTGCGTGGATATCATGGTTAGACTGAAAAAACTGGCTTCTAGCTCAGCAGACTTAACTGCCAGAATAACCGTTTAAAGTGAGCTTGCAGGGGGATAGTCAGTCTCAAACTGGGGCCTTCATTTTTGTTAGACGACATCACCACATTTACCATTTTTACATGCATTAGATACAAAAACAATAGAGTTGCACTGGGTAATTTCTTCTGTTCGTCTTTAATTTACTCATATTTGTAATGAATAATATGTAACAGCTTTTTTCTCCCTGACTGCCCGTTTAATCAGAATGACTAAACACGACTAACCAGTTGTAAATCTTTGTAATTTTTAGAGGTATTTTTTTAAGATTGTTTTTGATTGGAATTGAAAACCGGTGAATCAATTAATACGTATGACATTAATCCAGATAAAGTAAAAATGTAAAGTTAAAATGAGGTAGATTTTCACTTCTTGAGAGGATTTTCCTATTACTGGTTTATTATTTAATCATTAATAAACATTTTGGAGTTTTTTTTACAACTCAAATAAGCTATTTGACAAAAAAAATGGGGAAAATGATGCACAAAAACCGTTGTTGGACCTTGCAACTGGAAAAAGAAGCTAAGAGCTATGAAATGTAAATGATACATCCTTATGCTTATGTAACACCTTGAACAATCTTGCACCTTTATTTCCACTGCATTTCTTTAATGATAAGGGCATTGTCCCTTATCTCCTCCACTAATCCTCCACTCCTCTATAACGGGGGAGGAAAGGTTTTATAAATTCCTCATGTCAACAACGCTGCTATGTAAGACTTTTAGACGTAAAAACACAAACCAGCACACCACAGGTGGGTTAGGAGGGATTCTCTGGTGGTGGCCAGATGAGGAAATTCTTTTGAATTTTGAATCTACCTGAGGACACTTTTTCCTTTCTGTGTGCGCATTACAGAAGGTACTCCTGATAAGACGCTGAGGGTGATGCACCTCTTAGACCAGTCGGAGCCCCCACCCACCTGTTCCCTTACGCTGACGAAGAGAGAAAACAGACGAGAGGGGTTTTCTCTTTCACTCTCACTTCCTCTCTTCTGGTTGCCGTAGATTGTTGTAAAGATTGTGTGTATGGAGAGAACTTGCGCACTAACACTGACGGGGCAGAAAGACTGAGGTAGCATGAAAATGGACATACTGACTAACCTATGATACAATCTGAAATTCCAAAATGTGTAAGTTGTGAAGTGGAGTAGATGACCATCATTAAATATTCAGTGATATTTCCATAAAAGGTTTCCTACAGCTAAAATATAACTGTGATTAAAGATTGTTGTTTATTATTATTATTATTATGACAACCAATCTATTGTAATAAAAATTGAGCTCATCGACTACATGTCTTTCTCTTTTAAACACAATGACCTCAGAAGCAGATTTTAGTCATTATCTTTTAAAACTGCCCAATGAAAAGTCCCATTTCAGTGAAAGCATAAAGCAGACTTTATTTACATTTGGCATTGACATTCAATTGAACTCAGAGACAATGAGATATAATATGGGATATAATTCAGATTGTCAAAATTTCACATCCATCCGATTCTCATTAAAAACAGTGTGTCAGGAGTCAAAAAAAGAAAACTCTCTCTTGACCAAATTATTTAGAAAGTTAAAAATACGAAGGAGAATTCATGAGGACAGTGCCACGAAAATCCAATAGCATGGGTGCTTAATTATGCAATATTAATAGAAAGTTGCATGTTGTTTCATGCAGCCAACATGGTGACAATGTTACTTTAATACCAAGTTTGTGACTGTGATGGACAAAACAATGTAGTCAAAATGGCAACAGAGCATGAAATGATACAGAGGCAAAGGTGTGTAAAGCTTTTATTTTTAAACTGCATCCCAGTGATGATGATTGACATGTCTAACATCATGTCAGCGCAACACAAACACAACCATACAAACAATGCAATCAATAATAATTCCTGACAAACAAAGTCAAGCAAAGCTGAGCACGGGCTTTGTCGATCTTTCTGAAGTAGAAGGTTATACAGATGCAACTTCTACAAATAAAAGTGAGAAATATGACTGCTGTTTTCTCTCACTGTGGTGAACCAATGCATCAGATGACTGACATAATGTATGTTTGACATAAGCAAAAATACAAAAATTCCCAATATACAGAAGTTCTTTCGTGCCAGTGCGAGTTAAACTACAGACAATAAACCTGAAAGTGAAAGAAAATAAATAGTAATTTTAACCCTTAATTCGGCATTCATAAACATCTTGTTTAAGTTAACCAGAATCAAGTGTTTATTCGATCACTTTTACAAGCTATTCAGTTTTTACACATGTGACAATAAAAAACTAAATATAAGTAATACGTGGTGTTTCTTATCCTTGGAGAATCTTCATTTTTGATTGCAATTTTCTTACATGTGTATTTTTAGTACAAAAGAAATATGAATTTGAACTAACAAAAACACAAAAGAAAAGACAGGTAATCCAATAGCAATTACCTATACTCCTCATAGCTGTTGTAATATTTTTTTTATATATGCATTTTACTATATATACACATATGGATAAAACTGAACTGTTGATCTGTTGCTCACCAAAAGTGGCAGCAACTAAGTTGTTGAGTTATTTGAAGAAAGAACAGACACAATCTTTTCAACCAGTTTTGGATGTGCCTTGAGTGTTACTGATAATAATGAACACCTAGGAACGACCAGATGCCTAACCGCCTCACCTACAAAAATAGTTGATTATCAAATAATTACAATGTAATTACAAGATAATGACAACATTTCTTTAGAAAACCTCTTCCCCCCCCCCTGCAGACCATCATTAATCTGTGAGTCTGTAACAGCATGTGTCATCCTTTTGAAATGATGTGACACTGTCAGCCCGCTCCATAATGACACATGCAACTGTTTCAAGGCATTTCATAAGCAGACCCTCTTAAGCCGCAGTACGTTTCCTTGATCTTGCAAGTGGACAAAGAAATCTGTAAGAGACAAAAGAGTGAAACAGCAGCATAAAGAACTACTCAGCAAATGTTACTCCAATATTAGCTTACTTCCTTATGCACTATGAAAATACAACATATATATACACACACACACACACATATACATATATGTGTGTGTGTGTGTGTGTGTGTGTGTGTGTGTGTGTGTGTGTGTGTGTGTGTGTGTGTATATATATATATATATATATATATATATATATGCATACACACACAGATGTTTTTTTTTTCTTTCATGTCTCTTTGGTAAAACATTAACTCTTACAAAGGGTTTCCTGTTGTTGCCGAAGATATTTGTCCGTGTAGGTGGCCACAATGCAGTGAATGCATTCAGGTTGTCAATACCACACCTACAAAGAATACCTATGACACGGTACAAGCTGTGGCTCCACTGATTCAAAGTGAAAATGGGAAGTGTCGTCGCCGTTCCTCTAGTTTCCGGGTGAGTTGGGTGCACTCAAACGAGTTTACATTCACACACTAGTATCTATAGGCCCCACGCACGCGCGGCTTGACGCCAGTTTCGGATCACGTAGTGGTGACTGCCAGTGGAAAAGAAAATTTCATTACTCACACACTAGTTTCTGCAGTTTTCCAACTCTGTAAAAGTGGTTTTCCTGTGTCCTCAGGGATAAGTATAAAAAGGTAAGCGACACAAGTATCTGCATTTCCAGTAAAACTTGGGTAAAGCGTCTTTTGGTGAATCGGTGCCTGCTGCTGACACTTAACAATATGAAGCTGATCGTTTTTTGCCTTTTCACAATCTACTGTTGCTCTTTGGTCAAAGCATCTACCATGGAGCACAAAAAACTAAAAGAAGTCCTTAGAGAACTGAAAATGCTCAAAAGCAACCTTCCGGTTAGTTCATCTACATCGACTTTTTAACTGCTTTAACTGCATTTGACAACTTGCTTTCTAGCAAACTAACTTTCATTACCTAATGCAATCTTTTTTGACTTCATTTTGCAGAACACAGAACTCATGATGAATACTCCACCAAAGGATATTGAGGTAAGCAAAACTACTTTAATCTAAAATAATGCAGACCTTATGGTCACCACTACGATAAATATTGGTGGTTGCTTACTCATTGTTGTTATGCTCCCACTTACTGTAGTTAGTTTGTCAGGCGCCGGGTACTGTAGGAGTACATCAAATGATGTGTGAAATACCAAAATGTGCAGGGTGATAAGCAGCTGTAAAACTCGAAACTTAAAGGCTAAAGGTCCAGATTTAAATTTAGCATCTGCTCTTTGATCACAATACTTAAAAATAAATGACTGTCAGATTAAGCAGCAGAGGAACTGTCATAAAACGTTTACAAAGTAAAATGTAAGCATTTAAAATTTAATTTAGCAAAACTAAAATCCACATAATTAAGTGTTAGACAGGATTAAAACTACATTATACATTTCTTAGTTTAATTAGAAACAAAAATATGACTATTATACAGAATATTTATTAAAACTTTGCACTATGAAACCATGCATTTTTGTTTTTCTGAGTTGATTTGACTAAGGTGAAATCCTCAAAAAGGCCATATACATTTCAATATTTATAAATAGAAATGACAACATTTACTTTAAAGGCTCTATAGCACATCTTAGCAATGAAACCTAAAAACATTTTGTAAAGTTTTGCAATGCTCTTGTGGTCAAATCCTACATAGTCTCATTATGTACCCTTTATATCACTAGACTTGTAAATGTTTATTAAGATGCACTGCATTACTAGTAAATTCTAATCAGCCTTCTTTCTTGTCAGGCTTATTCATTTTCATTCAGTGAGTCAACTCAAGAGTGTGCTCAGTGCATTTTTTTTCATTTTCTCACAGCTTCCTTTGAGTGAAATGTGATGAGTAATCAAGCAGAGAGCAGACAAAACCATTACACTTCCTCACGCCACCTCTCAAACTGAGCATTTGACAGAATGCTAGAAAACTTTTGAGTCAATATTCTGTTTAACATCTTGCAAATTACAGTTTATCTCACACCGCGAATGATGAGGATTGCCAAGCATCTGATCTTGCTTTGCAAAACAAAGATTATGGTTTCAAAATGAGATCACAACACTAAACTGTAGCAATAATGATAAGATTTAACAATAACTGTAGCAGAATTTCTGATTTTTAAATGCAGCAAAACAAATTGCGGCCGATTCGCTAGGCAGATATAAAATACTCAAAAAAAACTTTGACCCAAGCTGGCTGAGTTCACGGGTGTCACACCACACTGGAAAATGAGTATCTAAACAGAAACAAGTGTTTCACATGGGGAAAAATTGCATTGTACCATCAGCATTCTCATCCAGATTTTTGGAGGGAAACAATTCATACAAAAAAAAAAAAACCCTCTTTCACTTAACAGAAAGTTATCATTGAAATAGTGGAAACTCTGTTTGGTTCAGTTTCATTTTATATAAAAATGTTTTTTGTGTGCATCAGATTGGAAAGTCAACTACAATGAAGTCATGAAATGAAACTACAAACAATAGCTTTCTTGGAACAATATTTTTCCTTACATTGAAACAAAGAAAACTCTCATTTTCATAGCCAACTGTAAATGAAGTAGAACTGTGCATGCATCAAGCTGTTGTGTTCCCTTTGTATGGTGCTGCGTGCGATACATCTCATTTAAAAAAGCAAATGTATTTAAAAAGACCAACCGGAACCCTGACATATATATTATATGTGTGTGTGTGTGTGTAAGATGGGATAATCATGATGTCATATTCACTATCATTTCTTTTTCTTTTCGTAACAGGACTGCTGTTGTCTGACAGCCTTAACTTGCTTTCGGGAGACTCTGCTTGAACATTTTGGCATAAGTGGAAAATATCAGAAAAAACTTTACAAGAGTCTTAATCATACCCTTACTGTAAGTACATTGTTTGGGGTGGGACTCACATAATAAACCATATACCTTAAGTCCTATTCTAAAGACTAATGTCAACATTTTAGTACACTGCATTTCTAAAACTGGCATATTTCTTTCAATCATTGCAGATCAGTGGACTGAACTTTTGTAACACAGAAACTTCTACGGTAAGTAAAAATTAGTCAGCATTGCTTTTCTCTCTCGATTGTGACTATTGTTTTTTGGTCTGTACACTCTTGTAGTAAATGACCATTTAAGTAAACTCCTTTCTTCTTTGTTTCTTTTTAGACCAACTGCTCAACCTGCCACTCACATCCTAAGGAAAATGCATCAGAGTTTTTCAACAGACTGGAGTCTCTGGTTCAAAGGGTAAGGCTATTTCAGATATATTTCAGAAAGCTATACATAAAATACTAGACCATTTTGTTTTTATGGTAAGCTTAAAATAAAAAAAAAAAGGCTATGCTCTTTAATATGATCATAAATGTATTGATGCTAGCTTGTACAGCAAATTAAGTATTTATTTTCATCCATTTTTAGGGTCTAAGCAGAATGAGATGAACTGAAGATCCATTAGCAACTTTAGAGAAGACACTACTTTGTAAAGGGCCAAGCACGTCGAAGATTGCGTCTTACAGCCTGATAAATATTTAACTTATTTATTATTTATTTATATTGAAGTGGTTAACTCACTCAAGCTCTCAGGAAAGCTGCTCTGCTGCCACCTAGTGGACTTCATACCCTCAGTCAGTGAGAGGGAAAATTAATTTATTCATTCATTTTGTAGTTCTCAAAGAATAGTTTAATAATGACATTTATACTGTGTATGAATTTCCTTAGTACATAAATTATTTTGTAAAACAACTGTACCATCTGAAAATATCAAATTAATTACCATATATTATTTGATGTGCCTAGTTTATATGAAGGACAGATTCTCTGCTTGTAGCAGGAACTGAAAGACAAGTGTTCTATTTTTTTTAATTTTTTTAGCAAATGGGCATTTTTTTCATTCTGGCAGTGGTCCATTGTATAGTTAACATGTCGTAACTTTCTCTTGTCAACTTCATATAAATGGCAGGTTGATATTAATAAAGATAGTGTCTAACTGTGCTATCAAACTGTATTTATGATATAGTTTATATGTTTAGATATTTATTGTTTAAATGTTTGATACCAATTACAAGTTTTTAGTATTACCTTTTGCTGGACTATACTGAGAAAAATAAATATAAATGAATTTCACAGAAAGTGAAGAGAAATTGTGTTGATGTTATTCATGTTTTTTGGTTGTTTTTTGTGCTCGTACGACGGGATGTGAATGGGTTAACGAGGCATGTTGTTCAAAGTGCTTTGAGTGCTCAAGTAGAGTAGAAAATCACAAATAAAAGAACCAGTCCGTTTACTATGTTTTGACCTGACATGGTTCTGGAGGCAATTCCTGAAATGTAAAGATACATTTTCCAGGAGCTTAAGTTTAAGCTTGCATTTGCATTCAGAAGCTGTAAAACGACAACATGTGATCAAACAAGCTTTGACACACTTGCAGCTATATCCAAAAAGACAGCTGGAACACTAGGAGTGGCTAAATCAATATATCTCTGAAGAAGAGAGAATTGGTAAAATGAATAGGTTGTCCTGGATGTTCATGGAAGACAACAGTGATGGATGATCACAAAATCTTTCCATGGTAAAGAACGACACCTTCTGGACAAGACTGTGTACAAGAGAGCAGAGGCTTGCACAGGCTTCCTCAAGGTTCAAGCCATACTAGTTTCATAAAACTCTGAGCAATACTCTAGGAGTGGAAGCAAATCTTGTGAAAATGAAAAAGTGCCCATGACAACACAAGAACCATGGCTCTGAGACCCATTAGGTGACCACTGAGCACCTTTGGTCAGACGAGCTGAACAGAAAAAGCTAAAAATAAAAGGTTTGTAGACATGAAACTAAGATCAGCAGGAAGATAAAAGAGTAGTGCTCATGATCCAAATTACATTACGTAACCTGTAAAGCACAATGAAGGTAATGCCATGCATAGCTTCTAGTGGCACAGTGTGACTAATGTTTTCTAAGGAGCTTGGAAAGAAACTGGACTTCTTTAAGTTGCTTGAAGACGTTTCACCTCTCATCCGAGAAGCTTCTTCAGTTTTAAGGTCACGTGGTGGAGATTCCCAGATTTAAACCCAGTGGGAGTTTCCCCCCAAAAGAGGGACAAAGGACCCCCTGATGATCCTGTACCTATCACATGAGCCAAGGTGTGAAAACGGGTGTGGGTCACAATCAGCCAAGGTTTCGGTTGAGCTCATTGTGAAACCTAGCCCCACCCTATCTTGTGATTTCCTTAAGGTCAAATGGCAGAGGATTGAGTGGGCATTAAGGTGTCTGGGAAGGGATCTCAAAACTGGATTATAGATGTGACTAATGTTTGCTGAAGATACAGTTAGGGCCATATCTATTTGGACACTGACACAAGTTTAGTTATTTTTACCTGTTTACTGAAACATATTCCAATTATAGTTACATAATGGACATGGACATACTCTGTAGACTCAGCTTTTGTTTCAGGGTATCCACATTCAAATTGGATAAAGGGTTTAGGAGTTCCAGATCCTTAATATGTGCCATCCCCTTTTTAAAATGTCCAAAAATAAATGTAGAGTTGATGCAAAGGCTATTTTATGGGCAGGTGGGGGCAATTCTTTCGTTATGTCATTATTAATTAAGCAGATATAAAGCCTGGAGTTGATTTGAGGCGTGGTGCTTGTATTTGGAAGATTTTGCTGTAAACAGACAACATGTGGTCAAAGGAGCTCTCTGTGCAGGTGAAACAAGTCATCCTTAAGCTGCGAAAACAGAAAAAAAGCCATCTGAGAAATTGCTACAATACTGGGAGTGGCAAAATCTACCGTTTGGTAAATTCTGAGAAAGAAAGAAAGCAAGCATCGGTGAACTCACCAACGGAGAAAGACCTGAAAGTCTATGGAAGACAACAGTGGTGGATGATCACAGAATAATTTCCATGGTGAGGAGAAACCCCTTCACAACAGCCAACCAAGCAAACAACCCTCTCCAGGAGGTATGAGTATCGATATCCTCATAAAGAGAAGGCTACATTCAATTAATTCAATTCAATTCAATTCAATTCAATTCAATTTTATTTATATAGCGCCAAATCACAACAAATGTCGCCTCAAGGCGCTTCATAGATACAGAGAAAAGCCCAACAATCATATGACCCCCTATGAGCAAGCACTTTGGCGACAGTGGGAAGGAAAAACTCCCTTTTAACAGGAAGAAACCTCCGGCAGAACCAGGCTCAGGGAGGGGCGGCCATCTGCTGCGACCGGTTGGGGTGAGAGAAGGAAGACAGGATAAAGACATGCTGTGGAAGAGAGACAGAGATTAATAACAGATACGATTCAATACAGAGAGGTCTGTTAATACATAGTGAGTGAGAAAGGTGACTGGAAAGGAAAAACTCAATGCATCATGGGAATCCCCCGGCAGCCTACATCTATTGCAGCATAACTAAGGGAGGATTCAGGGTCACCTGGTCCAGCCCTAACTATATGCTTTAGCAAAAAGGAAAGTTTTAAGCCTAATCTTAAAAGTAGAGATAGTGTCTGTCTCCCGAATCCAAACTGGAAGCTGGTTCCACAGAAGAGGGGCCTGAAAACTGAAGGCTCTCCCTCCCATTCTACTTTTAAATACTCTAGGAACAACAAGTAGGCCTGCAGAGCGAGAGTGAAGTGCTCTAATAGGGTGATATGGTACTACAAGGTCATTAAGATAAGATGGGGCCTGATTATTTAAGACCTTGTATGTGAGGAGCAGGATTTTGAATTCAATTCTGGATTTAACAGGAAGCCAATGAAGGGAAGCCAAAACAGGAGAAATATGCTCTCTCTTTCTAGTCCCTGTCAGTACTCTTGCTGCAGCATTTTGGATTAACTGAAGGCTTTTCAGTGAGTTTTTTGGACATCCTGATAATAATGAATTGCAGTAGTCCAGCCTGGAAGTAATAAATGCATGAACTAGTTTTTCAGCGTCACTCTGAGACAGGATATTTCTAATTTTAGAGATGTTGCGCAAATGGAAGAACGCAGTCTTACATATTTGTTTAATATGTGCGTTGAAGGACATATCCTGGTCAAAAATGACTCCAAGGTTCCTCACAGTGTTACTGGAGGCCAAGGTAATGCCATCCAGAGTAAGAATCTGGTTAGATACCAAATTTCTAAGCTTTTCAGCGCCGAGTACAATGACCTCAGTTTTATCTGAGTTGAGAAGCAGAAAGTTAGTGGCCATCCAAGTCTTTATGTCTTTAAGACACTCCTGCAGTTTAACTAATTGGTGTGTGTTATCTGGCTTCATGGACAGATAGAGCTGGGTGTCATCTGCATAGCAGTGAAAATGTATGCTATGTCTTCTAATGATGCTGCCTAGGGGAAGCATGTATAATGTAAACAGAATTGGTCCTAGCACTGAACCCTGTGGAACTCCATAATTAACCTCAGTGTGTGAAGAGGACTCTCCATTTACATGCACAAATTGGAGTCTATTAGATAGATATGATACAAACCACTGCAGTGCAATACCTGTAATACCTACAGCATGTTCTAATCGCTCTAATAGAATATTATGGTCAACAGTATCGAATGCTGCACTAAGGTCAAGAAGGACAAGCACAGAGATGAGTCCACTGTCAGAGGCCATAAGAAGATCATTTGTAACCTTCACTAAAGCTGTTTCTGTGCTGTGATGAGCTCTGAAACCTGACTGAAACTCTTCAAATAAACCATTCCTCTGCAGATGATCTGTTAGCTGTTTGACAACTACTCTTTCAAGGATTTTTGATATGAAAGGAAGGTTGGAGATTGGCCTATAATTAGCTAAGACTGCTGGGTCTAGAGATGGCTTTTTGAGTAAAGGTTTAACTGCAGCCACCTTGAAGGCCTGTGGTACATAGCCGATTATTAGAGATAGGTTGATCATATATAAGATCGAAGAATTAATCAATGGCAGAACTTCTTTGAGCAGTTTTGTAGGAATGGGGTCTAAAAGACACGTTGATGGTTTGGAGGAAGTAATTATTGACGTTAACTCAGAAAGATCGATTGGAAAAAAAGAGTCTAACTTAACATCAATGGAACTACAAGTAGCTGTAGATAATATTACATCTGTGGGATGATTATTGGTAATTTTTTCTCTAATGATAAAAATTTTATTTGTGAAGAAGTTCATGAAGTCATCACTAGTTAACGTTAAAGGGATGGTTGGCTCAAAAGAGCTCTGGCTTTTTGTCAGCCTGGCTACAGTGCTGAAGAGAAACCTGGGGTTGTTCTTATTTTCTTCAATCAGTGACGAATAGTAAGCTGTTCTGGCTTTGCGGAGGGCTTTCTTATAAAGCAACAAACTATTTCTCCAGGCTAAATGATGATCCTCTAAATTTGTGACACGCCATTTCCTCTCCAGATTACGAGTCGTCTGCTTGAGGGTACGTGTTTGAGAATTATACCACGGGGTCATGTACTTCTGATTAGAGACCTTAGTTTTCACTGGAGCTACAGTATCCAGAGTCGTACGTAGTGAGGAGGTGAAATTATTAACAAGATAATCGACCTCTGTTGGGGTAGCGTTCAGATAGCTGCTCTGCTCTGTGTTGGTACAGGGCATTGACGATGATAACAGTGGCTGGATTATATTCTTAAACTTAGTTACAGCGCTTTCAGAAAGACATCTACTTTGATAAAGTCCACTCTCCACTGCTGCGTAATCAATTATTGTAAATGTAAATTTTATCAAGAAATGATCAGACAGGAGAGGGTTTTCAGGAAACACTGTTAAATGTTCAGTTTCTATGCCATATGTTAAAACCAGATCTAGAGTGTGATTAAAGTGGTGGGTGGGTTCTTTTACATTTTGAGAGAAACCAATTGAGTCTAACAACAGATTAAATGCCATGTTGAGGCTGTCATTTTTAGCATCTACATGGATGTTAAAATCACCCACAATAATTATTTTATCTGAGCTCAGAACTAAATCAGATATAAAGTCTGAGAAATCAGACAGAAACTCTGTGTAAGGCCCAGGTGGACGATAGATGATAACAAGTAAGACTGGTTTCTGAGTTTCACAGCTGGGGTGGATAATGTTAAGCATCAGGCTTTCAAATGAATTAAAAGTCTGTCTTGGTCTTTCATTAATTAATAGACTGGTGTGAAAAATTGCTGCCACACCGCCCCCTCGACCTGTGCTTCGAGATTTCTGGTAGTTAGAATGACTCGGGGGTGTTGATTCATTTAAGCTAACATAATCATCCTGCTGCAACCAGGTTTCTGTAAGGCAGAGTAAATCAATTTGTTGATCATTTATTAAGTCATGTACTAACAGAGACTTGGAAGAGAGAGACCTAATATTTAATAATCCACATTTCACTGTTTTACTCTTTGGTTCAGATGTGGATACTGTATTGTTCTTTCTTTGTAAATGTTTAAGCTGTTTGTTGCTGGTTTTTAGTTTGTTTTTTGTCTTTTTGGAAGCAGACACAGTCTCTATGGAGATGGGTTTTTGGGGGGGTAGCAGGAGGAGAGAAGCTGCAGAGAGGCGTGTAAGACTGCAACTCTGCTTCCTGGTCCCAACTCTGGATAGTCATGTTTTGAGGGGTTTAATAAATTTGTCCATATTTCTAGAAATGAGAGCTGCTCCATCCAAAGTGGGATGGATGCCATCTCTCCTAACAAGACCAGGTTTCCTCCAGAAGGTTTGCCAATTATCTATGAAGCCCACATCGTTTCTGGGACACCACTCAGACAGCCAGCAATTTAAGGAGAACATGCGGCTAAACATGTCACTCCTGGTCTGATTGGGGAGGGGACCAGAGAAAACTACAGAGTCCGACATTGTTTTGGCAAAGTTGCACACCGATTCAATATTGATTTTAGTGACCTCCGATTGGCGTAACCGGGTGTCATTACTGCCGACGTGAATTATGATTTTATTGAATTTACGTTTACCCTTAGCCAGCAGTTTTAAATTTCCTTCAATGTCGCCTGCTCTGGCCCCTGGAAGACAATTGACTATGGTTGCCGGTGTCTCTAGCTTCACATGTCTGAGAACAGAATCACCAATTACCAGAGTTTGACCCCCAGCGGGTGTGTCACCGAGTGGGGAAAAACGGTTAGACACATGAACGGGTTGGTGGTGTACCTGGGGCTTCTGTTTAGGACTACGCTTCCTCCTCACCGTTACCCAGCCTTTCCCCAGCTGCTTGGGGTCTGCCGGGGAACAGCTAGCGGGGCCTACGCTATCTTCGGCTGCACCAGCTACAGGGGCCTGGCTAGCTAAGGGTGAGTGCAAGGTGCGAAGCCGAGTCTCCAGATCAGTAATCCTGGCCTCCAGAGCTGCAAATATGCTACATTTGTTACAGATATCATTACCGCTAAAGGAGGCCGAGGAGTAACTAAACATCTGACACAATGAGCAAGAAAGTGCAGAAGGGACAGGTGAAGTAGCCATGGTGCTAACGGGTCGGCTACGAGCTAAGCTAGCGAAACAGTACAGAGACAGTGAGTGACAGTGAGTGAATACTTTGGCTATAAATTAGGTAGTGAGTACACAGAAAGTGTGCTTCGGATGAAGCACGTGAAGATTATACTGTGAAAAAAAAGAATGTATTTAGAAGTTGTTAATTAAACTGCTAAGCAAATAAGCTACTCAGAAACACCACTGTGTTTGAGCAGGAACAGGAAGTGATACTATACCACAGAGCGAGCGAACACCAAGTGACAGCGCCACCGACAGGAACAAGTCCATACACCTCCAGAATGAATGTAAATACAGAGGGTTCACTTCAAGGTGCAAGCCACTAACATAAGCCTCAAGAATTGAAAGGCTAGAGTGAAGCTTGCTTAAAAAAAAAAAAAAAGAAGAAGCCAGCACAGTTCTGGAAAAATATTATTTCTACAGATGAAACCAAGACCAACCGCTACCAGAATAATGGCAGGAAAAAAGTATGGAGAAAGAGTGAAACAGCTCATGATCCAAAGTATACCACATCGTCTGTGAAACACGCCACAGGCAGTGTGATTGCATGTGCATGCATGGCTGCCAGTGGCACTGGGGCACTAGTATTTATTGATGATGCAGGACAGAAGCAGCCAAGAAAACCCCAAACATAAACCGAAAACTCATGACCCAAAACATACAGCCAAAGCAACTCAGGCATTTATTGAAGCTAAGAAGTGGAATATTCTTGAATGGCCAAGTTAGTCACCTGATCTTAAACCAATTGAGCAGCATTCACTTGTTGAACACTAAAGGTCGGACAGAACAAACCACAAACAAACAGCAACTGAAAGCAGCTGCAGGAAAGGCCTGGCAGAGCATTAAAAAAAAAAACCCCAAAAAACACAGCATCTGGTGATGCCCATGAGTTCATTACTTCAGGCTGTCATTGAGCGAGCAAAGTGTTTTCAACCAAGTGTTAGAAATGAACATTTTATTTTCAGTTATCTAATTTGTCCAATTTTCTTGAACCTCTGAAATAAAGGGGCAATCTCTTTGTTGTTGTGTAACTGTAAATGTATATGTAAAAGTATGTTACATGTGAAGTCATCAAAGTTTGATAAGTAAACCAGGCAAGATGGTGGACCTAAACCAATGACCCTCTTGCCGTAAGGCAACAGTGCTAACCACTGTAACCAGCAGAGATGGGCAGTAACGCGTTACTTGTAATGCGTTACTGTAATCCGAAAATCTTTTTTCAAGTAACGAGTAAAGTAAGGGATTACTATTGCAAAAACGGTAATTAGATTACCTTTACTTTCCCGTAGGAACACTGCGTTACTGCGTTACTAAAACCGTGATTTTTTTGCGAGAATGTCTCATGACAGTGACGTAAGCGAGTGCGACATTCGTGGATCATATATCGAGTGCGGGAGAGAGTATGAGCGTGCAGCGATTAAAGCGTGGAAGTACTGACCTTACTTTGAGTTTGATTCCATAAAAAGTGACAAAAACATTAGTGTCCGTTGTGCGTGGGAAGAAAACGTCTTTTTACAACGAAAAAAACCCCTAAACTTCCAAGCAAGCACTGAGTAGCTACGACGTAATGGGAAACTCACAGAGAAACTCGCGGATTCTTCCACTGACCGCGGCACACCTGCACCAGGGTAAACCTCCGCCTACCGCACTCCTGCTTTACAGGTGAAAATAAAGCAACAGGACCGCTAGTCTTTGATTTTATTTATTTTCTGCTGTGTTTTACTTGCATCTATTTGAAAGAGTGAGTGTAAACACAAAAAATATTATTTTATGTGCTGGAATGTGCAGAAAATAGGTTTAAATGTTAAACAAATTTCTTCCAGTCAGAGAATGTTGCATATAATTAAATTTTTGCTTGATGCATAAAGTTAAAAGATTAAAACTAATAAAACAAGTTTTAAAAAGAGACTTTTCCATTTGATTACATTTTGTATGATGGATTATGCAGAAAAAGTAGAATTGGGCTGAAAGATCTATCGCTTTATCACCTATTCAGGTTGTAAATCGTGTTTTTAAAAAGTAACTAAGTAACTAAGTAATTACTTTTGAAAATAAGTAATCAGTAAAGTAATGGGATTACTTTTTTGGGGAAGTAATCAGTAATTAGTTACTGATTACTTTTTTCAAGTAACTTGACCAACACTGGTAACCAGTAACCGTAAAACTATAGTAAAAAATAACTTTTAGACCCTTTTTCATCTCAAAAATACCAGCACTGATTCTAAGTAATAATTGTCTAATAATTGTCTTATGGCATGTGTAATCAAATATTGCTTGCTTGGAGAATCAGTCGTTCCCATTAAAACTTTAATGTTAAGTTATGAAATGAAACAGCCTTTTACCATTAATAGGTCGCTGAAATAGCACTTCCGACTAGGATATACAAAAACACAGGTGTCGAAGTCCAGGCTTCGAGGGCTGGTGTTCTGCAGGTTTTAGATGTGCTTTGATCCAACACAGCTGATTTAAAGGACTGAATTGCCTCCTCAACATGTCTTGAAGTTGTCCAGAAGCCTGTTAATGAACTAATCCATTTGATTCAGGTGTGTTGACCCAGGATGAGATCTAAAATCTGCAGGACACCGGGCATTGAGGCCTGGAGTTCGACACCCCTGTACTAATGGTAGGGTAAGATTGTAATTCTTGAGGAGCGAAGATGAAGAACCTACCCACCACCAGAATGCAGTATATTGGCAAGTGTTAAATATATATTAAAGTGTATTAAGACTTTCAAAAAGACTTGAACACATGAAAATCCAGTGTTTGCTGTTCAAACCTAATGAAATCTTTTAGAGAATATCATAAATGTACAGATTTACGCTCATATAGTGTTTAACATAACATCAAACTTACGTAGCCTTAAAAAAGCTGAATTTTTACAAGTAAAATCCAAGTAATACATGTGAGTAACCTTGTTCTTTCTGAATTTTTCACCAATGTTTTTGAATGTTATGAACAGGTGGATTTACAGAGTTTGCAAATGTGGTAAAACCATGTGTGAAAACATATATGAGAAGAATACCACAGACTTCAAAGAGCATGCAGCAACCTGGCAGGCCACTAAAAACTCTCACAATGACATAAGTGAACATGTTTTTTTAAAAACAGGTGTCCCCGCTACAAACATGGACTTCCCAGATGATAAAGGGGGATTTCAGCAAAACAAACTCACTCACTCATCTGTTTTAACCAAGATGAACTTCACGCCTGTGAAAAAAAGTCCTGCAGACCCTGTGGGTTCAACCACTAGAAAAAGCTTTGGTCAAGCACAAAAACAAAAAACAGAACCACCCAAGATGATGAGTCATAAATACTGAATTGCGCTTTATTCTTATTAATTCAATATGATCAGCATACTTTAAAATATACTGATAATAAATGCTTTCTTGGATAAACAATTGGGGTTTTCTGAACCGTAAACCAAACTTACGACAGGTGCCAACATCGCCTATAAGTGTCTTTCCAGGCAAAGAAGAAAAATATGTTTTGTGTAAAGGTCAGATCAGCAACTCCCACAAATGGAATCAATTTTATGTTTCAAAGATGGTGAAATTTCCCTTTCTGGGTACAACACCAATTGTGATACTCTTGATGAGTGACAAATGAAGGGATTTTTCCTTTCATAAAAAACAAACAGTGCCCCACCAGACCCGGTAAGGAGACTGACCACCAAGAGAAAAGATCTAGTGCTCACAGTCATATTGGGATCATATAAGAGCTGTACTACAAAGCATGATCAAGTTATCCAGGTGTGGTGACCATAAAGGCAGACTTTTTAAGTGTTACACGATTTGTTGTCTTTTAATCTTTTAACATGGTGCACACCCCATGTGATTCTGGGGAGATTATATCTGCCACATTTACTGTAATTATTTTGCTATGCTATTATACAATACAGAGCGCAAAGTCTGAGAAGGTTTATAAAGTACTGATGCAGTATTGATATTGTTTTCCCAACATTGAGGACTAATGTAGCAAGTATCCATTATCACAGCTAACAGTATACCTACTAAATATGTATGTATTTAGAACATTCATATTAAAATGAGGCTTACTCACTTAATCCACGATTCCAGTCAAAACCTCTGCTGACATATACATGCAAATTGGGCAAGTAGGAAAGTAGTTAAATATTAACTGCTGCAACCCACACTGAAACATGGAGTTTTCAGTGTGCTCAGTCATAGGGGAAGTATTTGGAAAAAAAAATCAAATCAACAAAAAACTACTAAAATAATTATCTCTTTTGTCTCCTGTGGGGAAGGAGGAAAGGATTTAAGGAAGGAAGAAACTGACTTATATAGAAGTCTACTTGTGCAGTAAGTCTCCCTCACTAACAAGAGGGGAGCATGATGAGAAAATGGAGCGAGTACTTTTAGGAGGTGATGAATGAAGAAATGAGAGAGAGAGTAAACAGATGGAGGACAGTTAGTGAACTATGACGGTGATGAAGATTGGAAAGATGGTTGTTCGAGCTGACATACCTGTAGAAACATGGAGATGTCTAGGAGAGAGGGCAGTGGTCTTTTGAACAAGATGGTTTAACAGAATCTGGTAGAGTGAGAAGATGCCTGAGAAATAAAGAAGAAATTTACTGGTATCGACTTTCAAGATCAAGGGTGATATGCTATACCTGTTGCACTGTTCCTTTGTTGTTTTAGACAAAGTAAATGATAAGGTACCACGAGTGGAACTGTGATACCACATGAAGAAGCCAGGAGTGGCAGAGAAGTATGCAAGAGTATGAGTGTGTGACAGTATTGAGATGTGCAGCAGGAGTGACAGGTGGGTTTAAGGTGGTAGTGGGATTACATCAGGGATCCACTCTTTTGCAGTCTGAGTCTCCATGGACTATGATGTTTTTGCACACATCACTGGAATCTGTAATGAGAGTAGTGAGCAGACGGAAGAGAGCCTGGAGAGGTGGACAGAATGAGAGAGAGAGATCAGCATAGCAAGCTGCAAAGAAGGTAGATGAGTTGTGCATAGATGAGTCTGAAAAGAGAGGTGAGGAGGAGAGTTCAAGCAGGGTGGATTTGGTGTAGATGAACATTGGCAGATTTGTGACAGAAGGATAGCACAAGAGTGAAAGGGAAGGTCTAAAAGATGGTAGGGAGACCTGCTATGATGTACAGTTCAGAGATGGTGGCAGCAACAAAAAGACCGGAGGCCGAGCTGGAACTGGTGGACCTGAAGATGTTAAGAGTTTTATTGGGACCAAACAGACAAGATTAGAAATTAGTATATCAAAAGGACAAGTCAGGTTAAGAGGCTTGGAGAGAAAGATACAGAGCCAAAGCTTAGATGGTTTGGACATGTGCAGAGGGTGGACATACTGGACAAAGCATGTTGAAGACAGAGCTGCCAGGCAGGAGGAAAAGAGAGAAACCACAAACAAGGTTTATGGATATCCTGAAGGAGGACATGAAGAGGGTTGCTGTCATAGAGGCGGATGCTAGGGATATGGTGAGATTGAGTGGAAGATGAAAGACTGATGGAATAGATGGATGGATTTAGAGGTGTAAACAAAAAAAAAGCCGCACCATCCATCCATGAATCATCTAGGTTGATCAAATGGCAGCAATATAAGCAGAGATGCCAGGCCTCCCTATCCACATGCCCAAACCTCCTCAACTGGCTGTTCGGTGCAGAGGAGTAGCAGCTCTACTCTGAGCCTTTCCTGAATTACTGAGCGCCTAACTTTTATCTCTAACCACATATAATTCCTGAAGCATTTAAATGCCATTACCAGATGTCGTCTGACTTTTACTTTCGATCCCTCTCATAGTCTGTGGTGTTTCTTTGTTTCTCTTTCCCCTCATCCTCCAACCAGTCATGGTAGATGGATGTCTCTCTATGAGCCCAGTTCTCCCAAAGATCTCTTCCTGTTGGAAGAAAGATTTTCTTTCCCAGTGCTGCAAATGTATGTGGATAGGGGATTATCTGATTGTTGAGGTTTACCAGATGACAGATAACATTAAGCACCACGAAGCAACTGCTATGCAGATAAAACTACATAGCAGTTGTGATTTTTTTTTTTTTAAAAACATGCCAAAAATCTTGTTTTTCCTCACAAAAAATTAGAAAACCGACCATAAAGTGGGCTTATGCACTTTGACAGATATTATTTGAACTTCTGAATGTTACCATTTTGATTATACATATAACCATTATATACACAGCTGTTCACTGGGTGGTTTTCTAAAGGTTGGCTAAGTTCACTGTTCAAGAAACAGCCTGGAAGATACTGATTCAGCACCAAACTGGTTTCGCTTTGATCTTTTAAGAAAACACCCCAGCGTTGCCAAGCTAAAGCAAACTTTTGCACTGCAATAGGGAATTGCCTTTTTTTAAACAGCTGAAACCACATTGTGCAGACTGCAAACAACCCAAGCAGCTGTACTGCAGAAAACATATGCATACATTAAAAAAAATCATGGTGTGTGCCTGGTGAATGCTTTTATGAGACCATCTCCATTGTGAGTGTCTTGATGTGGGAAAGTGCACAACAGGTTGAGGGTTTTTCCTACTGTGTCTGTAAAAAAAAAAAAAAGTACAATATGAATTTGTGAAATGCAAAAGGCTTACAATGGCTCATATCTCCTTCAGATTTAGGAAATGCTAAATGATTAATTAATTATTTCCTTACAACAGTGGACAAACAGATGGCTGAGCAGACACACAACCTGAAACTTGCAAACTAAAATATAAATGTTTCAAAAGTAAATTGTACGGCAACAAAAATATAAATTATTTTACATCTAAAACGTGAAAACTAACTTCTGTTTTCTAAGTATTAGAAAAGGTTTGCTTGTGGCTTGGAACCACAGACGCTCTTTTTCTGTAAACTTGGTGATAACTAAACTCTTTAAAATTGTGAATCAAGACTTTTCTGTCTTTGTCAGAGCACAGATCATGTAGATACCAAGAATAGGGATGGGTACTGGTATCCGGTGCCATTATAGCACCGGTTCTGACATAAACAGTAGTAACCAGACCGAAAAGCAGCGCACATTTCGGTGCTTTACTTCGGTGCTTTTTTTTCCTGAGATGTCATACACTTTGGATTCTACCCAATCATTTTACCTTTCCGAGGATAGTAGGCGGGCCCAGGTACGTACGTTCTTTTAGAGCAGAGCTACAGATTAAAAATACCCAAGGCAAAGCGGTCAAATTCTGGCTGTACTTCACAGCAAAAGATGCAAACTCAGCAGCCTGCAACAAGTGCTTTAAGGTGTGATACTGTCAAAGGAGGTGACACCTCGAATCTGATGAAACACCTGGCAACGTATAGCATTTTGTTAAAAGCCGAGAAATGCGCAGTATTTGATAGCTTGCTGCGAGACCTCACACCGTGCACATCTACTGCGGGTGGGTTGCCTGTTATCGGACCCGGAGTTTGCAACATCCCCCAAAAACCCGAAGAGTAGAGTCCTGGCCCCTAGCCCTGCCAGTGTAGCAGAAATGATGAGGATGATGATGGCAGCAGCAGCCGTTCTTCTCTGCGTGAGTAGCTTCATGTTGTTCGTGTGTAATTTACGTTGAGTAGGCTAACCATGTTATTAAATTAATGCATGTAAGGTGAACTAGCAAACACCGTCGTAGTTACATGCGGCTGTGTTTGATGGCAGATACTCCCTTCACCCTGGCCAAAAAGGTTAAAATGACCAAAGAAAAAATGGAAAACAGCTAAACATGAGAGGTTTTTGGACAAAGTTTGTGTTTTTTTTCCATTGATTAAGCACTGCTTCCAGCCAAGAGTGATACCATAAATCCCCTATAGCTGCAGAAAAGGCTAACATCATTCTTTTCAAGTTTCAGTTCTCTGAACCTGTCAGCTCAAGAAACGCCCAAACATAATGACTGTTCTCACTAATGAAAAAATGGTAACAATTACAGTATCTCACAAAAGTGAGTGCACCCCTCACATTTTTAAAAATATTTTATATCTGCTTAAGGCACAACACTGAAGTTATAACACTTAGATACAATGTAAAGTAATCAGTGTACAACCTGTATAACATTATAATTTTGCTGTCCTCTCAAAATAATTCAGTACACAGCAATGAATGTCTAAACTGCTGGCAAAGTGAGTACAAAACTAATTGAAAATGTCCAAATTAATTGTGCCCAAACTGTCAATATTCTGGTGGCCACCATTATTTTCCAGCAATGCCTTAACTCTCTTGGGCATGGAGTTCCACTGGAATCCTCTTCCACTCCTTGATGATGACATCACGGAGCTGATGGAAGATGTTAGAGACCTTGCGCTCCTCCACTTTCAGTTTGAGGATGCCCCACAGATGCTAAATAGGATTTAGGTCTGGAGACATGCTCGGCCAGTCCAGCACCTTTACCCTCAGTTTCTTTAGCAAGGCAATTGTCGTCTTGGAGGTGCGTTTGGGGTTGTTATTGTTGGAATACTGTCCTGTGGCCCATTTTCTGAAGGGAAGGAATCATGCTCTGCTTCAGTATATCACAGTAAATGTTGGCATTCATGGTTCCCTCAATAAACTGTAGTTCCCCAGTGCAGGCAGTACTGATGCAGCCCCAAACCATGACACTCTCACCACCATGCTTGACTGTAGGCAAGACACATCTGTCTTTGTAGTCCTCACCTGGTTGCTGCCACACACGCTTGACACCATCTGAACCAAATAAGTTTATCGTGGTCTCATCAGACCACAGTACGTGGTTCCAGTAATCTCTGTCCTTAGTCTGCTTGTCTTCAGCAAAATGTTTGCAGGCTTTCTTGTGCACCATCCTCAGAAGATGGGGCGACAGCCATGCAGACCAATTTGATGCAGTGTGTGGCATAATCAGGGTGCTGCCAGGCTGACCCATGCTCCAGCAATACTAGTAGCACTCATACATGGAGATGACACTGAGCATGTGCAATCAACTTCTTTGGTCGACCATGGCGAGGTTAGTTTCTGTGTGGAACCTGTCCTGTTAAACCACTATATGGTATTGGCCACTGTGCTGCAGCTCATTTTCAGGGTGTTGGCAATAGTCTTATAGCCTAGGCCAGTGGTTCCCAAACTTTTTTTTGCTGCCCCCCCCCACCCCCTTTTTTTTTTTTTCAAGAAAAATGTTCCTGCCTCCCCCGCGCACAAACACATCTTCCAACCACACACACCTATATTTTTTTTCAAACTCCATTGCGGTTTATTTCAGACCTCAAACATTTAGTAAACAATTTAGCAAATACAAGTAAACTGCAATAAATTACAGGCGGTAATAAAATACACTACTAACTCTTTTACGCTACATCCACATCTGCACGGGTGTTTTTGAAAACGCAGCTGTTTCTATGTGTTTGGACCTTTCGTCCACATGTAAACGGCATTTCAAATCACAGAAAAAGGAGATTGTTTAAAACTCCTTTTTTGCGTTTACATGTGGACGAGGAATACAGAGTTCGTTTTCCTGTGTAATAATATTCAACATTGCTATCAATACATTTTTCAAAAAATGCCTCTCTGTGCAAAATAGGTTTAAAAACATAAACAGCTGTGGGATCCTGTTTGTCCGTGATTTGAACCGGGGGGACAAATTACGGCAGGATCAGCCTGATATTATTTGTATCCCGCTGTAACTTTACAGTATAAACAGCTAACATCTCCGAAATGTCAGGAGTAGTTAGTCATTACAACAAGTGTTTGTGAACTAAAAATCAAGAATGTGGGATACTGTTTGTCCTTGATTTGAAGAGCCTAGCGCATGCTCCCAACGAAGGGAAAACCAATTCTGCAGGGGAGACCTACCTTGGCACTTGTCAAGGTGAAGCCAAAGGGAAGATATGCTTCACCATATTTTCTAGTCTTTGGCTTGGAAGGAAGTTGGTTTGGAAACGTATTCAGCGATGCTTCATCTCCTGCTTTGCGTTTGTGTGGGCGCCCTGTCAAAAACCTGTCCATTATGCTAGCAGTGTCCAAGCGGTCATTTTTTTTTCCTTTTCATACTGCCCCCCCCCCCGCAATGGCTTTGCGCCCCCCACTAGGGGGCGGGCCCCACACTTTGGGAAGCTCTAGCCTAGGCCATCTTTATGTATAGCAATAATTCGTTTTTTCAGATCCCCAGAGAGCTCCTTGCCATGACGTGCCATGTTGAACTTCTAGTGACCAGTATGACCAGAGTGTGAGCGATAACATCAAATTTAACGTAACTACTCCTGATTCACACCTGAGACCTTGTAACACTAACGAGTCACATGACAACTGGGAGGGAAAATGGCTAACTGGGCACAATTTGGATAATTTCTTTTAGGGGTGTACTCACTTTAGTTGCCAATGGTTCAGACATTAATGGCTTTGTGTTGAGTTATTTTGAGGGGAAAGCAAATTTATACTCTTATACAAGCTGTGAACTGATTGAATGACATGTTTTAAAGTGTCATATCTTCAATGTTGTCTCATGAAAAGATGTAATAAAATATTTACAAAAAAGGGAGGGGTGTACTCACTTTAGAGAGATAGTGTATGTTTTATCCTCTAAATACACAGCTAACAAGACACTGAGAAATACAGAAAATAAACACTTCCATGTAAATGTGTGTCTCAATTATTTCTGCAACAAATTTTATTGAAAAGGCAAAGAAGCAGAGCATTAAGGTGTTGCCTGAAATATATTGGAAATTTTGCAGAGCTGAAAATGAAAATATACTTGCAAACGCCAGTGCTACCCCTCAGTGTCCTACGAGATGCACATATGGTATCAATTTGATGATCTTACGTAGCCTTGTTCTCGACTTATCACATTCAAAAGATTTTCAGAAAACTTCAACTCCGTCCTCGACCGTCACTGGGATTTGAACCCGTCCGAGAATTTTAGTAGATGCCTCTATGGTATAAATTTGAAAATCATACCTTGCCTCATTCTCAAGTTATGACATTCACAAACTTGGATGTCCACCCCACCCTCCCATCAGGGTGACAATACCCTGTAAACCTTTTACAGCTGAGGAGTAAAAAAAAAAACCCTTCATGATATTGTAAGGGAAAAGAAAAAAAATCCCTTTTTGGACAGGTGGTGGCGTGGGGGAGAACCACAACAATGCTTCGTCCCCTTTAGTGACGCAAGCTTGTGGGCAACATATAGTAAAAACAATGGACTAATGTCAAATTTGTAACAGATACCTGACTCAAATCAGGGAAAAGTCAGCAAAGCCACTATCTGACTCTATGCTGCGGTGGCCTGTGGTAACAACTTAAACAAATGTCTCCAGTGACATCAATACAATCACGGAAACCAAAATTTTTTATTTCCTTTTCATTCTTTCTGTGTGGTGAGATATGGTGCAACTTCGGTCATTATGCAATTTTAACAACTTTATCCCACAGTGTCACAGGAAGTGAAACATGGACACCAGAGGTACATTTGATCCAAGTTTTGTTACAACTAAATGACATTAAAAATATTTAAAGTGACTAATAGTGACAGGAAACAGCAATCTGTGCAAAAACATGGCATAAACTGCAAAATGTCACTTATTCTTAAAAATGATCCTATTCTATATCGTATATTCAGGTAAAGAAATGCATAATAATTATTAGAAAAGCGCAAGAAGATGTTTCCTAATACGGATAAAATCCACTACAGGGCAATGCAGAATCCTAGTGGGACAGATGCACACAGTAATTGTGATTGGGGGTACTTTATTTTCTGTACCCCTTATCTTCTAATGTCCCACACTAACAATAAAAAACAAAACAAACAAACAAAAAAACGTCTAAGAAGTCCGGAAATCACGTGGGCAATATTGGTTAAAAATCATGCCTTAAAAATCTTCAAGATATATGGCTAAAACTGTTAAAGTCACAAAAAATAAGATTTAAGTCAGAGAAAGCTGTTATTGGACTGAAAAGTGTCCACTTTAAAAATATAATATGCATTGAAGTAAATAATAAAGTATACTATATACTACATTGTTAGTACCAGGCTCAAATTCATTTTGCAATCATGGGTCAAAATCACAATTAGCAATGCATGCGACTACACTCTCCATATTAAAGCAGTCATTTACCAACTAAGGTTTTAGTAGAAAGTATTTTAAAAAAAAGTGTGTGTGTGTGTGTGAGAGTGAGTGAGTGTGTGAGAACAGAAAAGCAAATGAAAATGAGCAAAATGTACTTGAACTCATGGAAACTGCAGGGATGCCCCAAAATGCTATTAATTTTATGGATAGAAAATTTCCCCACCCTCTTCAAGCACATCAAAATCTTGTCCCATTCACCATTTTTGTCTAATTCCTAAAGATCTCTCAAAACTGAAACCTAACTAAAAAAGTGTTATAGAGTGAGCAACAGTAATATGCCATGACACACTAAGCAGAGGGTGTCGACAACCTCTGTTGTCTGGGATTCCTAAGGGGAATCCCCAACAGTAGGTGAGCGTACGTGTAGGTGTCAACCATTCATCTGGCTTTATGAATTTTGTTGTAAAAATCAAAGTTCTTTCCTTACCCAATACAACCTCAATATACCAATCTTTCTCTCTTTTATATTTTAATTTTGCATGTTGATATCAGAGCATCAGATCCTTTTAGATGAAGACCTTTGTCATCAAAGTATGTAACTGTTACAACATGAGTGCAGCTTTTTAGTGCTCAGAGTCATTCTGCACCGCATGTGTATAACTGTTTTTTAAAATTTAAATATGTTCAACAGTTTAAAAAGGAACAGCTGCTCTGGCTAAAAGACGAAACCCAGTGTTAAAAGTTATAAATGTTGTAAATGTGCAGTCTTAAAGGTTGTGGCTCTTCATAGTGATGATTTAAAAAAAAGAAAAGAAAAAAAGGCCACCTAAATTCTCTGAAGTGAGGAAACCAAACCCCAACATCATTCACTTTGTACTCATTTTTTTTCGTTTACCAAGTCTGTACAGCGCTAGTAAACTAAACACTGCTGATGTGAGAAAGAGGAACTTTATATATATATATATATACACACATATATATATATATACACATATATATATATATATACACATATATATATATATATATATATATATATATATACACATATATATATATATATATATATATATATATATACATATATATATATATATACATATATATATATATATATAAACTGTTAACTATGATAATGACTAAATAAGAAAGACGAATAAACTCTAAATATTGAAAAACTACCATAACTCTGTGCCCACCTAGCCCCAACTCTGGGTTTTTACCATGCAGCTGACAGGGGAAAAAGGCAGCATGATTAATAGGAAAAGTTACCTGAACCTACCCACTCACTTTAAGCAGTATAAATTAACCAGCAGTAGAGGGATGTCATCACAAGCCACTGGTAAAGCGACATTGCACATCTTCACAGCAAACGTTGATCCAGCTTTTTACAAGTCTATTATGGAGCACTACTTTAGAACTGCACTCTGGATGCTTTTTCTCATTGGGTGTTTTCAAGCAGCACCCACCCACATTAGCAAGAAAGAAATCAACGTTGGACGACTACGTAAGAATGTCAAATTTGAGGTAAGTTAAAATTGGAAAGTGTTTGTTACATAAGCTATGTGCAAAAGGGAACCAGGAAAAAATGCTGTTTTTTTAATATTAATGACTTTCAAAGTAATATTCTCTTTTTTTCCTTTTTTGTAGGGAAATGTGACTTTCAAGTTTCCCAAAGATGTGTCGGTAAGTGATCACTTCAGTTTTGGTTCATGTTAATGCAGCTTTTATGAACTGTAGCAACACATCTTTTGCTTAAGACCTTGAGAAATCATTCTTCGTCTGGAAGACTGTCCCCTCATTTTCACCCTTTATTCTCAGACCTATAGGTAGCTATTGGGGGTAGACGCTTGTCTTAAAATGGCTAAAATTAAAATTTGATTCTTGAGCAATATTAATCTGTGATGGAGAGAAAGGATGGATTTTCAGTTACACTAGGACTGGTAAATGACAAGAGCTTATATCCAGCTATCCACGATCCTAACAACTGCTCTGTCTTTATCAGGATCCCTGCCTTGGTGAAGCTGTAAGCACCATCATGAAAGAACTGGCCAGAGAGCATGCCACCAGTGGGTCAGGGCTATTAAACATGACCCTCGGCGTTTTGGAACGTGCCAATACTACCTTACCACATGTAAGTATTAAAAGCTTTGACTTATCAACTTACGTTATTAGATTTAAGTAACTTAAAAACAATGCTAATCTGTGCTTCTCTCCTCACATACAGAATAATTCTTCAGACTGTAAGACGCAAGAAGAGAGATCTCTTAACTTTGCAGACTTTCTAAAAGAACTTGAAACCATCATTGACCGCATCAACTCCAACTGAGCACAGAACCTACAGAGTTCCTGTAGATGTGCTTTATCTTTATTATTTAAAAAATGCTCTGCACTAAAATGTGACGTAGTCTCAAACAATTCAAAGACACTGTAAGAGGTTCCTAAAAACTGTAATATTTATTCTATTTATATAATACAACTATTTATTCTACAAATGTCCTGTACTTGTACTTTATCCTTATTATTTAAAAATGTGCTGCACTAAAATGTGATGTAGTCTCAAACAATTCAAAAACACTGTAAGAAGTTCTCAAATTTTTTAAATATTTATTCTATTTATATAATGCAACTATTTATCTATTTTGTGTGATATACTGGGATATTTATAATTAGAGCTATTTGTATCTATTAGATTTGTTTTGTTTTATTTTATAACTTTGATATATTGTATTATTAATTTAGATTAGTTGGTTACTGTTCTTGGTGTCTTTGAGCAACTGTGACCATGTAATTTCCTGAGGGATTAATAAAGTATTCTGATTCTCTGATATTTATGATTTTTTATTTTCTAACAAAATAACAGTGACATACCAATGTGATGAATGTCATCCAAAATGACAGACATACAAGGCTTTGAAAGAGGACGCGACAGCTAGACCACTGTCATTTACTGGAACTTTCATCAGTGTGCCCTATTTAGAATGCCAGCATGGCCACAACAAACAAAGTATCTGTCCATCAGAAAGAATGGGAAGCAAAATCGTTCCCATCCAAGTAACCATATCAGGGGTGTAAGTGAACAGTCCACATAGCTTCGATTTGCTAGAGTTATTGTGAGTGCCAAACCCAGTGGTGAGCACAGCACATGCAGTGTTCCTATCTGTACATCTATGTAAAATGGACAAAAAAAACTGTTTTTATCTGAGAGGGTCCAGCCCTGCTGAGATATCTAATAAGAAGAGACATAAAAGCCACTGTAAAACAAAGTACTATTACTTTGACACTATTAAATGTTATGATATTTCCGCTCAGCATTCAATACCATCATCCCCCAACAGATGACCAGCAAGCTGGACCTGCTCGGACTCAACACCTCCACCTGCAACTGGATTCAGGACCTCCTCACTGAAAGACCCCAGACAGTACAGGTTGGAAAATCAAAGATCCAGCATCATCACACTGAGCACAGGTGACCCCCCTCGGGAATGTGTGCCGAGTCCGCTACTGACCCACGACTTCTCCAGCACAAACCACATTTTCAAGTTAGCAGATGCCACCACAGTAGAAAGAGTGAAAGGCACAGATTCCTCTTGTTCACATGACCAGTAACAACCCCAGCAGTGCATACACTTCCTGAGACAACTAATAAAGAACGTGTGCCTCCCCAAACCCATCCTTAACACCTTTTACAGAGGCACCTTAGAGAGCGTCGTAACCAGCTGTATCACAGTCTGGTATGGAAACTGCCACGCATCAGACCCCAGAGCCCTCCAGAGGACTGTGCCGATCGCTGAGCGGATCGTTGGCACCTCTCTACCCAGACTACAGGGTAGTCTCATGCATTACATCTCATGCTGCATTCGTAAAGCCACCAGTATCATGGCTGAACCGCAACTGTTTACTCCTCTACCATTTGGAAGACAACTCTGCAGCATCAGGAGCAAGTCAGCGAGATTGTGCAACAGTTTTTGCCTCCAAGCAATCCTAAACACCATGCTGCCCTCTTCAACACTGGACTCTCTTCTCAACATACTTCTTTGGACTACTTAACACTCTCCTCTCACTTACAATACATGCACTATTTCGTATTGCACTGTTGCACTCGGTGTACCAGGGCTGGGCGATATATCGAGTTTTTAAATATATCGATATATTTTTATACGAGATATGAGATGTGACAATATCGTTTATATCAATATAGTCTATGTTACGTTATAATTATACTTGTGGAGCCACAAGTTTACCTCTCGTTCGTCCACTTTTGCCTCTACGCAATGCTACTCTGCCTCGCCTCTCTCCTTCACTGAACACTACTCCCCCTCCTCCATCGCTTCACCTGCAGGCAACGACAAGATGGACCCGGCAGCTATCAAAGAGGAGCTGGTCGGTAAAAAGAAAACATTTGGGGGTTATTATTTTAGTGTTAGTGCGGTTAGCTCGTTAACGCGCTGACACTGTCCAGCCCCACGAATGGGACAATCCGTGGTAACTCGTTAACGGAGATTTGCCGCGTTAATGCAGTTATGGCGTTAACGTCATTTTAATGAGATTAATGCTGACAGCACTAACTATTATTACTATTATTTGGAGTGTCAGATGAGCAACAGAATAATGTATTTTATAGAGAATGTTGGGAAAGCATCTCGACTAAAGGGCGGCGCATTACTAGTATTTTCACCATTTACAACAGCGCCATAAAGTGCAAAATGAAGAGTGTGTGAAACTGTGGGCTGTATCCCAGACCGCGAAGTCTCCCAGCCTCCTGCCCCGAAACAAACCACCTTACAAAACTCATATGCCGTATCTTTCAGACTACAAGCTTACACTAAAATCCTTTCATTTTCTCAAAAATTGACAGCGCGCCTTATATTTGAATTCTGGTTGTGCTTACTGACCGCAAACCGATTTCATGTGATACACACGGCGCTCAGCAATCTGTCAAAAAAATGTTTTAGTATGATTTTGGTAAGCTACGAAGCCGCACCACTTGATGGATTGTTGGAGCATTACAGCTACCGTAGTCAGGAGCCTCGCGGAGTAATGCGTATTGTGCTTCAACGTAATATTACCGTATTGTGTGTGTATAAGGACCACAAATGGCACCTGTAAGAGACAAGGTTACGGAGCGGATTTCAAACTCCAGGCTGTCAGTCACACAGTAGAACTTGGGAACAGAGCAGCTGCAAAATCTGTGTCGTTGTTATTATGCTCAGCGTCTTTATATTTTACATTTTGACTGTGAGCTTTTTGTTATGCACAAAACCAACATTGTTTTATTTTATTTATGGAGCATTATTATTTAATAAATGCTGATAATTTATTTCTGAGTCATTTTTTCATGTACATCTATGTTAATAAAAGTGCCTGTGTGAGATTTGGGACACAGCTTTGACTAAGAACTCTCTTTTTGTTCTTACTTTATGGCTTTAAAAAATATCGAGATATATATCGTATATCGCCATTCAGCTAAAGAATATCGAGATATGAATTTTGGGCCATATCGCCCAGCCCTACAGTTTACTATTGTATTTATTTTGTGTACTATTGTATCTATTTATTCTTTTTCTTTTCTATGTTTATTTATTCAATACAATGCTATTGTACTTCTTCGTTTATTAGTTTTTATATATCTATATTTTCGTTTGTTTTGTTTTGTTTTTTTACAGTTTGCACCTTTGATCCAGGAGGACGATATTTTGTGCCACTGCATACTTGAGTGGATATTGTTGGGCTGACAATAAAACTCCACTTGACTTGAGCGACTAAAATACCTTTATACGAAAGGGGCACCTGTTATTAACGCTGTAAGCATCGGACAGCTTCTGCTTATCCACTTTGAGGTCACGGAGGAACTGCAGCCTATACCAGCTGTCACAAAGTGAGGGATGGGGTACAATATAGACAGGTTTATCACAAGGCTAACAAAGAGAGAGACAACTACTCACACCTAAAGGGTATTTAGAACAATTATCCCAAGCAGGAGTACCTAGAGAGAACCCATACAGTCACAGGAAGAACACCTGAACTCCACACAGAAAGGCCCCAGCCAGCTCATAGATTCATAGATTCAAACCCAGGACCTTGTCGTTGTGAGGCAATAATGTCAACCAAGGCACCCCCAAAAGCACACCCAAGCTTTACTGATCTCCAAACATTTGTCACATTTAAGTCAGTTTCAAGGCCATTATGCTATAATTAAAATGTTTTCTACATCAGTTGTATCACTTGCATCATGGCTCATTCTTCTGTCAGGAGTATAAACAAAGAACTTAGTATCATCATAAAAGTATAAAAAATAAATAATCTACTCCTAGGTCCACTTAATAAAATTAAACATTTAACAAAGAGTTAGCCCTTCACGGATTCCCTGTTACGTTTTTCCACTTTCGTTGACCTTATTCTGTTGTTGTTCAGGAAAAACACTTTACACAAAACGCTGCTAAAATATTATCTTGCACGTCACTACTAGGTGCAATATGACAGCAAAAACTGAACTGTAGATAGACAGTGTTGAAAGATAATTTAGGCATTAAATGACTGTGAACATGATGTCCACTCCATGTGAACACTGTTTTTCAACATATTAACATATTTACATTCATCTACATGTAAACTGTCTTATTTGTTCCATGGTGAACATGTCCAACTGTCACAACTATGGCCTCTATGCCCCCTGATATCATTCTATCAGGGGTAATTCCGCTGCTGATTGTGTAATCAGTTTCCTAAATATGATTAGAAATGATCCCCAGGGTGATAGAGTTATTTTGATGTTCAACCTCCTCTTCATCCTGAGGATATTTTCTCTCTATCATTTTGTTATGATAAAAAGATAACATGAAAAAATGCCCGATTACAAACTTTTTTGTTGAAGGTCAAATAAAGACATCCAGGCGACTTTCTAGAAGTCGAGTCAACGGTGAATTTACATCTCAATATTAGCACAGCTTTGATAATGGAACCTATTTTTTGTGCCAGGGACACTTTTTTGCTAATTTACAGCATATCATTTTTATCCCAGGAGCAACGTGACCGGAAATGAAGTGAAATGTTCCCTATTTACTAAAATCTGTAAAAAACTAAAACAAAAAACAGACAAACAAAAAACTGTTAAAACTCCTTTCTTAGTCACAGTGTATTTGTGGAGCATCTCTGCTTTCTTTTCATCACCTATAAAAAAGATGGCCAGCAAGCTTTTACCGTTGCCATTCAGCAGCGTCATTTCTCAAATGTGCAAATCAATAGTGCCGCAGATTTTCTACCATGATTTTTGTCATAACATGTTGTCTTATGCCAACTTTTTACTCCATATGTTTTCAACTGCCAGTGAGCAGAATGAACAGTTAATACAGACATAATTTGCTCTATAGCTCCCCTGGTGGCTGGTAATTAATTACGCAAACCTTTTGGCAACCCACAGTTGGAACTTTTACCCCCCAATAGTGAGCAGTACCAAGTACTAAATGCTGTTTTTCCACCTTTTCTTTTTTTTTATTATTATTATCTCTTTTATTGGGACAGCTGTTGAACATAACAGTAGTATGCCTTTTTACACTTTCTTTGCTGTCACATTTTAACTTTTCCACCTTTTCTACTAACTAAAAAGACCCCCGCCCCCCCAAAAGATTCAAATTACAATCAAAAAAGACTGAACTGATATGCTCTGGGTTGTTTTTTCCAAAGGGCAACTAAAAGGAACAATCAATTTAAAATATCAGTAAGATAAACTTAATGTGTGTGGTCTGCGTCTGGCACATTTGTGACGTATACTTTTTAATTTCCTAGAGTTCAAACCACAGTAAATCTACAAATTCTGCAGGCGGCGGTGGTGGCGTGGGGGGGAGGGGTGGATGATCCAGTACCACAAGGCCGTATGAGTTCGCACTTTTTACTCACAAGAAAAGTGTGAGTCATCGCAGGATTTTATGGAGATATTAACTTCACATGGTGCTGGTGGACCTTTAAGTCATTATGGTGATAAACCCCACAAACACACTTTTATCTGATTTTTAAAGACTGAACAATCAAAAAAGGACCACTTAAGCAGTCTCCCATTTTTAGGTAACAAATGAGAATATTTGGATGTCTTCTACAACACTAGAGTAGGTTTGAAACAACCCCATAACACCTCTCAAACTAAGCAGAGTACATTTAAAGTTATTACATAGAGTTTTGTGATCTGACCCCATAAAGACTTCCCTAAACCTGCTGGTCTGGAAGTCCAGCAGTTCATCTAAACAAAAGGCACTTAGACTAAAACAGATATAGCTACGTTTATCCTACCATAAAACAAGAGAAGGTATGCCTTCACCCATGCTCCCAGGATGTGCTCTGGAATGCACACAAAGTTTGCAGACTATTAAGGATCAAACCTCTACCAATCTACAACTAATTATAAAACTCTAAGCATATATAAGTAGAGATTTCTAAGCATAAATGACAATCAACAATAGAAAACCTAACACAAAGCTAAATGTCAAGTTTCCCCCTATCTCACGGTGGAAAAGAATTCTTCCAAACATCAAAAATTCTTGGCTCCAAATGTAGGACGCACTGATCAATCCTGCACACAAATACACAAAACTGACTAAACCCAAAACCACTGTGACAAATCAACCTAACAGTGATGACCATATGATTGCCTCATGAAATAAAAAAATATAGGTAAAAATTAAATATCTGAAAGTCCCCTGCACCTCTGATTATTTAACTATGCACTTGTAACTTTTAAGATGTACCACGTCTAAAATACAAACACAGAGCACTTAGCTTCTGAACGAGCTTTCAGTATTAACATTGGCAGTACACGATTACGCCACGTATGTGTGTGAATTTTTATTGTAAACTTGCATTTATATGAACTGTTTATTAACAATATGCCGCATACAAATATCTTTACTTGTCCCACTCAAAATGATCTAATGAGTACTAATAAGTTTTTACACCTCCACAATGAGGCGATTCCTGTTTTTCATGATAAATAATCAGCAGTTGGTGGTTCACAAAATGGATCTTCTGTCACAGCCAAAGCCTTATTTATTTTTGTTTTGTTTTCTAAAACATGGAAACCCAGTTAAAAGGTCAGGGCTGTGTTTATGATAGAAAATATGTCAAGTTTATAGCAAGGATTTATTAAACAGAGTTCACAAAGCAAACAGAGAAAGCAAGAAACCCTATGAACCACAAAATAGACAGCCAACCCTAGTTTCACAAGAGCTTTACCATAGGCCACTGAGGGATTTTACCACGGTGCTAGTAGAATGGTGAAGAAAAAAAATTCCAAGAGTCATCTAAAGGAAAAAAAGTGCTGTGTGCATTAGGCGATATAGAACTAATTCAGCCCACCCTTTCCACCCTAGAGCTATATAACAGCTCAGAGGTAAGTGAACCAACACAAAACCTTCTCTAAACAACTTGCTCTTCACACTGACAAAACTTCAAGCTGAATATGAAGCACTTTATTAGGATTGCCTTTTGGATTGTTACTATTGCTGTTTTTTGCTTGAACACTCAAGGGAAACCACTATCCAAACGCTCAATAGTAATGAGTGACTGGAAGCCGAACCTTTTTAAGAGCGTCAGCTGTGTAAGTATCAAGATGATTTTTTTAAGGGGTTTGTAAAGTATCTGCTATGTGCTAATAAATACAATTTTTTCTTCTATATTTACAGACTGAAGGTTCCGAATTCTATGCTCCTGTAAATATAGAGGTAAGACTATATTTGAAAACTTGCATTTACATTTCTTGAAAATTGTAGTGCTACCAGAGACTTCTGTCCGTCACAAATAAAAATAAGCTGTATAGCCACTGTACCAAACAGAAGATGATGATGATAGGCTGATCAGGGAGTAAGAAGTCAGAACAGAAGGTGTCATGTTGGGTAGTCCCCATATGCTAGTTAAGCTTTTATAAACCACATGTAAAGGTTCTCTAGTACAGGAAATGAGCTTGCCAGGTGTCGATATTTCACACAGCTGAGGCTGCCTCTATTTGCAGCCACAAGCCTGTCTCAGAGCAGTAAAAGAACAATCTTTCTCTGTCACACACAGAAAGAATGCTTCCTTGAGGCACTGAAGTGCGTTATCAAAGAACTTGACAGGGCAAAAGGAAAAAAGGAATGTTCAGACCCAGACAACCGCATTCCCCGGGGTCTCGGTACACTGAATCATATAGTTCACCTGCTGAACTCAAAGAACTTGGTAAGTATTGCCCTATATTATACCAACATATTAATAGCCTGTGAAAAAAGCTGACAAGATGAAAATTTAAACAAGTAGACTTAACTGACTTTTCTTCTTCCTAGACACAGTACAACTCCACCAAATGTATATGTGAGCTGTGGCCTGAAAAGAATTTTACTAGTTTTGTGGATGACATCATGAGTTTGCTTCAGAATATAAATGCGGAAATTCCAAATTAGCTGTTAAGCAGCAAATAACGGACAGCAACACCTCATCTCGTATAAGATTACGTGACCAACCAATACTGTATAAAGAACTGTCACTCTATGTGATTAGCCACATTTATACATGTCGAATGGAGCGATCTCAGGTCTATAGCTGTTTAAATGATGTAGACATTCTGAACACTGCTAGAATATATTTATATCTAACTTCTACAATACAATACTGCAAAGTTCTCAGTCAGTAATATTAAGACTGTTTTATCTAGACTGTAAAATTTCTTTATTTTCTATTTATATATTTATTATTTATGTTATTTATGCTGTATGGATGAATGATGTATCTTGGTGCTCTAAATAAAATGTAATAAATGTATTAACAACAATCTATTGGCATTATTTGCACATATTACATGTTATATTAGGTATGAGGTTTGAAATGGAAACTTCTGAAAGAAGAGCTCTGATGTATTTTCTTCATCAAATTTGAATGCATACTTGCAAGAATTTTAAGACATAATACAAAGTTTGTTATAGAGCCACATTTCTCCCCTTAATGTGGGAATGGAATAAGTGTTTCTGGCCTGTGTGGGAGTCTTCATTTCCTCATTGGTAAGGGCAACTAAACTAAGTCAGGCTGTCCACAAGAAGTTTAGGGATGGAAAATCTAGTCATATTGAGGTCATTGAGTAATTTTTGGAACAAATACTGTACTTTGCTTAACTATTTGTACTTAAAGCCCTTACTACTTGCCTAAATGGGTACAAAAATAAATAAGGAGTACTATGAAAGAAGCAGGAGACATCAGCTTAAAAACTCTTTAAACTATATTTAAATATGATTAGTTAAGGATTAGGATTCAACTTTATTGTCATTACACATGTATCCTAATAGCACTTAAGGTACTGGGAACTGTGTCCTATTTTGGAACTATGGACATAAAGATTCTAGTCATCTCGATAACTTTTGATAATGAAGATCTTAATTTGATTAATTAAAGCAAAACAAATCTTTTTGGCCTGACATACTCAAACCATTTTTCATGTCTTATGAATGTGGGAATATTGGCATCCTGGACCACTTAAACACTGTAGTCATAGGATGACGTGAGTACCCACAGCACTGTTAGGTTGTTTTACAGTTGCCGTTCCCTCTAAAGTGGGCAACCAAACCAGTGAAATGTCTTTAATAGATTGGCAGCCGTTTCAACTTACGATAAGGATCAAGGGTTCAGGCTTGAGCCACTCTACGCTATGCATGCACTTGGCCACGTGATGACTCATCTGACCTATTCTCCATATTTAGATGTAGAGCTCTGTATAGGGGTTTTTGCTCTACTGAACTTTGAAGGCTTACTTATCTATCTAATAAAGGATTTAGTCACTTCAATCCTATCCAGTGCTGTTTGATGTATTTTCTGATAGACTCCTCCGGCTGACATAATCTGATTGTGTGCTGCATTTATATTACTGATTGGTCGATTATTGGGACTGAAAGTAAGCATTTCTGCAATTATTGGTATTGTTATCCTTTTGAACCACTTTCCAGCAACAGATTTGTTAATTTCAAATACTGAACTTGCATTGCCTCACTGTTCACCAAATCAACAATCTGATACATTCTTTAAAAAAACAGGAATGCACTACCAAGCTCAGCAACACAAAAAGCCCTGAAAGACCACAGAAGACAACTCAAGTGAATTCTTTCCTTCACTGATCCAAGCATTTTACACCAACTGTCAAATATGGTGGTGGCAACATTATGGCATAGGCATGTATGGCTGCCAATGCAACTCCATCACTACCATTTACTGATGATGTCACTACTGATAGAAGCAGCACGGTGAATTCTAAAGTGTACAGGTCAATGCTCTTTGCTCTCACCCACTCAAATGCTAGAAAACTGATTAGACAGTGCTTTGCAGTGCAGATGGATAAAAACATGACATATAACAAGCTGCAAAACAACCCAAGAGTTTCTTATGGAAAACAAATGTGGTATTCTTCTATAGCCAAGTCAATCACCTGACTCACCCCAAAAAAGTCTGTTTTTTAGATCCTGAGGATGAGCTTGAAGGGTCTTACAAATAAGCAGCAACTGAAGACAGCTGAGTTAAGGCCTGACAGAGCATGTGAATGGATAAAACACAGCACTTAGTGATTTCTATGCATTCTAGACTCCAGACAGTCCTTGAATGAAAACTATTTTCTTTTCAAGTATTAAAAATGATACTTATTTAACAGGTCAAATAGGAAATTCGTTGTATCTTGTCAAATACATTTTCAATCTTCGTTTCAAATCCATTTCTCAGCACATCATTTCTATCTCTTAGAAAACCCAAACTATTTCCATGAGAAGTTTTCAGTTCCGGTTGATTGCTGTGAGTCAATGAGAGAATTAGTAATTTGCTAACTGAATACAAATGATCTCATTTGAACCCATCAAAATTGGTTCGGTTTATTGCATTCTCAAACCAGTGGTGTCAGAATAGAAAAAAAAATATAAGAGCTTTTGCTGCAGCCTTGCATGTCTCTGAGAGCACCATCTCTGATGTGACTGTTCTTATTGAAAATCTGACTAGAACAAGATATTGAGATGAGGTGCCCTCGACTTGTCTTTGTCTCATCCTTGTGACAGCACTCAGCCCTGTGGCAGAACAATCGTTGCCCCTGCATAACCACAGTCGCGCAAGGTTCTAGGGAAACATATTGGCCTGTATTATTCCCGATGTGGCTTCTGCTGAGTATGCCTGTAATGCACTGAGTGGACATGTATATCAGAGGCAGTCACAACCAATGACCATCAGTGCATGGTGCATGATGCATTCATCCAGGACAGGAATGGAGAGCAATTCCTCAACAACAAATCCAGACATAGTCCAGTCTATGGGTAACGTTTGATAGTTGAATAAACACAATACGATATCAAGCACACAAAAGGCATGCACGCATAGACATTTGATGACAACTAATTATAATCACAATTGTAGCATCATGTGCACATCAAGATATGTGTAAATAATTAGGAATGAAGTATCAGTTTTTAATTATGTATTTTCAGCCACATCGTGTTCATATAAATGACTCCAACACAGTTGGAGTCATTTATATGAACATCTATATCATCCTAGAAAATTCCATGTCAGTCATTGTCTAATTGGCATTCTCAGTTGCCTTAGAGCAGGGGTGGGCAACTCCAGGCCTTGAGGGCCGATGTCCTGCAGGTTTTAGAAATCACCCTGGGTGAACACACCTGAATCAAATGATTAGTTCATTTCCAGGCCTTTGGAGCACTTCAAGACATGTTGAGGAGGTCATTCAGCCATTCAAATCATCTGTGTGGGATCAAGGACACATCTAAAACCTGCAGGACACTGGCCCTTGAGACCTGGAGTTGCCCATCCCTGCCTTAAAAGAAAGTTGCTTTTGTTTCTTACACTTGTCAATTACTTATGTCTTACCATACCCTGAAGTACAGGTGTAAATTTCGTCTACTGAAAAACAAACCACTTGAGAAATTTTTTTTAACTGCAGCTTGTGCTTCAGTGCCCCAGCAATGAACCTCTTTCAAAGGACTTCCTTTTCTTATCATCGCATTGATATAAAATTCCAATAAACTGGGACTGCTTGTTTTTTTTCTACCTATAATGGGTAAGTGGATGTTCCAACCAGACCCGTAGTGTGGATGGCACTTAATATAAAAACTAGTAAATTGAAAGAACAGCGAAAATCTGAGGGAAAACGCTTGCTTTTCTTTTACATGGTATTGTTCCATGTTCCAAAGTGTTTCACCCATTTCACGGAAGAAGCTATTTGTGCACTATTGCGTCACTTTCTCATAATCATGGCTGTATTGCTGATATTTGCTGAACCTAATATTATATCAAGTTAATCAAGATTTTTAGCAGAAAACAGAATTTTAAAACATGCAATATGGTGCCTGCTTACTTCTTCACCCAGCTACTATTTTTAAAAATGCAGAATGTATTACTTTTCCTTGTGCAAAGCACCTCGGTTATGGTGTTGCAGCTTCTAAGAGTTTAGGTCTTAAATGTTTTCACTGTGTGTAACCACATCAAGAGAGTTGCATATCCTGTTTATCTCTAAACCTACTACTATTACCTTAGTGACTGACTGAAGACAAAAAAAAGAAAAAGAAAAGAAAGAAAAACAGAAGGCTTACATTGTGTAAATCTGCTTCTGTTTGGGAGGTCTTCAGGTTTCTCTGGCATACTCTGTAGAGCGTAATAACATTAGGCCCTGATACACTTATGTGAAATTTACTACCTTTAAAAAAAATAACTAAATAAAAATGACTACCAGCGTGTGGACCACCATGTATTTGGAAAAAAAAAAACCAACATTGTGCAGAATACTGCCTGACATGGACGCACATAAAGCATAGCTGTCATGAAATCTGAATTAAAATAAAATTAGTAAGGAGGATTTCTTCTTATTTACATAGGACATGACAGTTACTTCATTTGATAATCTACAATTTGCCTATTTACTAAATAAAATATATGTCGATACATGTGCAAAATATCCTTGGCAGAGCAAGAAGGAGAATCATTTACATGCAGGTAAATGCATGACTTTAAAGTGCATTGACACAATACTTGATAAGCATTTTCCCTCATTATGTTTTCAAGCAAGTTTGGAGAGCAGTCTTACTGCTTCCTTAACTAAATCAAAAGCAAAAGTGTCAACCAAACTCACTGGAAGCTGCAAATGTGAAGTGAAGAATATCCTCACCAGAACAATAAAATTGCAATTTACTGAAACTCTGTCAAATTACAATTAAAAGCAATGCAAGTTACAATCAGGGTTTGGTGCACTAAAGTAAAAATGTTAGATCTCACACTGCTGTGCATATGATACAAAACTAGTAGCATAAAAAAGAAGACATACGTAGGAAACCTGGTGCTGTACATACAACTGCATAGCTTGATCCTGGTGCAAAAATTCCCTGCATGCAGGCAATTCCTTCTGTTGGCTAACCAATGGCTAACACACCACTTCATTCACAAGGCTGCTGAACAGTTAGGAGTAAATGATCTGCTGCATCGCATGCACAGGAAACCAAAGCATTTCCTGTATGTGTGTATATATACACCATATAGAGAGGTAAATCAACAGTTTATCAACATAGAGGGTCAGCTTACCAGAATCTGGTAACAAACAACCTCAGTCTGCACAAGACAGTTTTTATACAGTGCTTTAAATGCAATCTCATTTTAAACTTGTTCAAATAAACCAGCCACTTGCAGGAGCTTGTTATTTAAAATTGTAACACAAAATCAGTTATGCCTCTCTTGATGAAGCAAACTAGGAAGATGGCACTTTATTTTAAGAAATATGAATGGTGCAGGATGTTGGACCAGTCATTTGCTCTTTTAAAATCTAGGCAATGCACTACTTTATAAGAATTATGAGAAAACGTTATAAGAAATGCACAAACCACCTATTCGTACATGGTGAATGTGTAATTTTTAATGCACAACTCTCTGAAGCAGGTAGTCATTTGCTGCTGTTATAATAACATATAGGGTTTGAGGTTTTGCCCATAAATGTTCATTTTAACAAATGCTATGTGCACACAAAGTTGCTGCAGGCTTATCAGCTGCACATTTTGGTAGAATCTCCCATTCTACCAAAACAGTGCTCTTCTGGATTGAGATCTAGTATCTGTAGACGATTTTTAAGTATGATGAACTCATTGTCCTGTTCAAGAAATCAGTTTGAGATTTTTTTTTGCCTGTCCCATTTGGTTCTTTTGCCATCAGAACTATTGTCTAAAGGCGAAGAAAGTGCTTTGTGATATGGTGCATTATTCCTGCTGCCAGTAGACACCGTGTACTTTAAATATCTGCAAAGTGAGGATCAGCCTAATATGTGGAGGCAAATTGTTCCATAGATTAGGTTATATTTTACTAGCTCGCCCCTGTTCTTAAGTCTGGTCTTTGGAACATGGAGAAATAGCTGATCACCAGACAAATCTCAACAAATTTAGAAACATTAAAGCAGTTCAGCCTTTAATGTCATCAAAATACAAAAGACTTAATGAGTTGCCATCATTTCCTTTCAGGGGCAAATAGATTTGGGAATCATCAGCGTAGAAGTGGATGAGATGCCATATCTTTTTGGGATTGACCCTACAAGAACTAAATATAAAACGAAATGAATCGGACCCAGAATAGAACCTTGTGGTACTCCACATGGGAGCAGTGCAGACAGAGAAGTTGAGCCACCAAAACTGACCCAAAAAAAAACCTTCTCTCTGACAAGTATGATCTACTTGAAAAGCTGTATTTAATGAGTTTATATATCTAATTATCAACAGTTGTCTAAGTGGCCAATATTTGCCCATTATATTGCTATGTGTTGCTATATATCCACAACCTTATAGATTTAATATTCGATTATGACAACAAATCACTTACTAGGATTATCTTGAACTTTGCTCTAAAGTCTTAGTGAAAGCTTGGTGTGTTTTTATAAATACTTAAATAAAGAGCTATCCAACATGCACCTCAGCAGTGATTTAGAATTTCAACAATTATGGAAAAAAAAAGAAGCTGAAAATTCCTTTTACTTTGAGTGCTCGAGTAAGAAAGCACTATATAAGAACCAGCCCATTTACTATTATGTTATTATCTTATGGATCAAATGTAGATCTTTCCTTTAAAGCGGCTTGATTGCTTAGCACAAATACATGAGAGCCAAGCAATCTGAGGTTTTGGTCATGTATCAGAACTAGCAAAACCACGCATGTCTGGTGCCATGTGCACCCATGATGTCCCACAGTAAGGGTAGACATGGTGGTTGGTTGCTGGTGGTTGCCCTTACAAAACTGGCTTTGTGGTCAGTAACAACTTCTATTTAGCTATTCTGTGCCTAATTCACAACCAGAAATTAAAAAAACAAGAAAAAGAAAGAAAGAAAGAAAATGTTGGGTCTGCGCTTCCACAGGCCCCGCTGGTTTAGAAACTCATTCCCGTTAACAACAAGGAAGCAAGACGAACATCTTTAACCGGTTTTTACTTGCTTGCAAGTAAGATAAGGCACCGTGTGTCTATGTGTGCACGTGTAGCCACGTGTGTGTATATGTGTGTGTATGCATGTGTGAGAATGTGTGTGTCTGTATGCATGTGAGTGCATTTGTGTGACCTCCTGCCCACAAAAGGGTCCTAAAACCAGGAAGCTTACTAAACAAGAAAACAGAACCTTCACATAGGATGTCCCATAATAAAACACTACAGCCTCCCCCACCGTTCAACAGTCTGGGGAGGGGGTCAGAAACAAAGGAATGTCTTTGATCATGCTGCTTGAACTAAGACTTACAAATTTAAGTAACAATTTGACTCCAACAGAAAAATTCACCATAAAAAACACAAGTGGCAAAATAAATAGATATTATGAGCTTTGGCTGACATACTTTTATTTTTTCTGTCCTAAGCTCTATGGCCATTTCCATCACAAAAGATACAGTATATGAACCAGTGCAAATGTTAATAAAGAAAGAATGTACTTAATATACAGTACATGTATTAACTGAAAGAAGCAAAACTAAAGACCAGTTGTGGTGCAATATTCTATGTTGGGTGCTTTCAAATTATTTTCTACAAATCTTTAAATGTATTTTGAAAAAACAAACCAACATGCAGCAAGTGGTGCAAATGAAAAGTAGGTTGAACATTTTGAACACAACTGATTATTGATCAACATTCTTCTTTAATGTTGTAACATTATTCACATGCTGAAGTTATCACTAACCAAAACCTTGTCTTGCCAGGAACCAAAGCCCTTCTGCAACAGGTACGCCCGCAGCACATTCTTGGCTTCCTGGTATGGCTTTGCCATCATCTTCGGTGACCCAAAAAATATATAGTATGAATAACAGCTTGGGGTTCTTTTTAAAACAACAATTCAGCAAGTCAGGAAACGGTCATTTAAAAAAAAGCAGAAAATACAATAAGCTTGTGTGGTGGTTATTTTAACATGTGTTTAACAGCATTTGCTTTCTATTGGATCAGTGTACAGCAGTTTACATTGCTAAAATAAAGTTTCAGATTACGCAGAAGAAGGTGCTGAGTTTACCTTGGCTTCTCTGTAGGTACTTGTGGCCAGCAGGTCCGTCCTCTGAGCCTCTTTGGCCACCAACCTGAAGCGGTGCATCATCGCTGCTTTGCACAGACGGCTCGCTAGGGCAGATCCACTCTTAAAGGGAGAGCTACAAACCAAACAAATAAATGAGTATGAAACTCTAGTTGTGATGTTCCAACACAGCCTGAGTTGAGTTGTGTCAAAAAAGGATACTGCCTATAGTTCTCAATTTATCTGGTAACATGTTAATTACATTTCCAAGCGGTCTAGTAAAAACCTTAAAATAATCTGATCTTTCAATTAGTCATTTCTCATATATTATTTAGGGTATACACCACCAGTCAAAGGTTTGGACACACGTTCTCATTTAATGGTTTTTCTTTATTTTTATGACTATTTACATTGTAGATTCTCACTGAAGGCATTAAAACTACAACTGAACACATGGAATTATGTAAAACAAAAACGCGTAAAATAACTCAAAACATCCATCCATCCATTTTCGTCCGCTTATCCGGGCCCGGGTCGCAGGGGCTGGCAGAGAAGCCCAAACCTCCCTCTCCCCAGCCACCTCCTCCAGCTTATCTGGGGGAACACCAAAGTGTTCCCAGGCCAGCCGAGAGATATAATCTCTCCAGCGTGTCCTGGGTCTGCCCTGGGGCCTCCTCCCGGTGGGACATGCCCAGAAAACCTCGCTCAGGGGGCATCCTTGTCAGATGCCCGAACCACCTCGTCGTTTCGATGTGGCGGAGCAGTGGCTTTACTCTGAGCCCCTCCCGAATGGCCGAACTTCTCACCCCCTCTCTCTCTCTCTCTTTTTTTTTTCCTTCTGAATTGTACTGATTTTATTGAACAATTAAACAACACAACATTGCAGCTTCAATAAACTAGGACATTGAATCATAGACATTGATTAAAAGATGTGTATGTGTGTATTTTATCTATGCACGTGAATGTTTCTACGTTAATTATATACAATTATAATACACTTCTTCCCTCATGTTTATTTAGTAATTGTGTTTGATTTCATACTGTTTCCAAGCACAATATATGGTGTTTTCTGGGATTTTTGCTTCTCCTGCAGTAAAGCCACAGTTCCCAGAGGGGTATCGCTGCTGCTCATCTTCTTCAGCAACGCCTCTACCTCCAGCTTTTTCCATCCTCCTCTCGGTCTTCATTTTTCCAGACCCCTTTCCGTTGAATTGATGGGAGAGCTGCCTAAAAGCTTCTTTTGGAGTTTGTTTCCGCCCAGACTCCTCCACGTACTAAATCTTGACGTCAAGCTTGCAGCCATCCTCCTTGAAGTCTTGCATGAAACCTCTGTATTCTTCTCTGCGGCTGTACTTGTCATCAAAGCCCATCTTGTCCTCAATGCACTAGTCACCATTGGGCAGGGCACCCTTTGGTGCTTTGACACGTGCTACTTTCTGCACTTGAGTCTCCAACAGACCCTTATTTTTGCACAGCAACAGTGCAGCAACGCGGCCAGAGTTGACGATGGGCTCCTCGTCCAAAATGGTGGCAGAGGCTGTGGCGAAATCTGGTTGTTTTTGCTCCTGATCCAGGTTAACTGTACTCCATCCAACATTCTCATCCGTATCAAGAGTCTTAATCTCCAGCATCATCTTTTTCCTCCTCCTGTTCAAAGTCCATAATGTCTTCCTGGTCCTCTCTGTTGCCTGACAGTCCGTATGTTGGGATATCACCCAGGGTTCTGCAAAACTCTGAGGTAGCATTTAAAACAATGTTGTTCCTCTTGTCAGGATGGTCTTCGTTGTCATCTTTAACAAGGTTCTTAACCTGCTCTGCCACTTTCTCCCCAGAGTCTTTCAGGAGCTGCATTTTCTTCAGCTTCCTCTGCTTCTGCAGTTCCTGCTCTGCCTCATCCTCCTCAATTACAGCTGGCTCAGGAGGGGTAAATTCCTTATCGTCGCTTATGTCCATTTCTGTCATCCTGATGTCGCCAGACAGCAGGGGGATTTCATGCGTCACCACCTTCTCCTCTTTCTTTACTTCTTGGTCTTCATCATTCTCCCGTTTGAGGCCTCGGCCACGTGTCCTGGAGCCAAAGTCAGAGCTGCAGGTGTCATTGAGGTGAAGGTCATCTGCAATGGATGTCTTCTCCTTCTTCCTGGTCTTCTTCACTCTATGATTTGTCTTTGTCGAGGTGTGTTTGGAGTCATTTTCCTGTTGAAAAATAAATTATGGTACAACTAGTGTCACTTCAATTTTGAATAAATCCCCAACAGTGTCACTAGCAAAGCACCCCCACACCATGACACCTGTTCCAGCATGCTCCGCAGTGGGAACCATGCATTTGGAAACCATCCGTTCACCTTTTCTGTGTCGCACAAAGACACAGCGGGTGGAGCCAAAGATCTCAAATTTGGGCTCATCAGACCAAAGCACAGATTTCACTGGTCCATGCGTTTCTTGGCCCAAACATATCTGTTATTGCTTTTTCTTAGTAATGGTTTCTTAGCAGCATTTTTACCACAAAGACCTGATTTGTGCAGTCTCCTCTGAACAGTTGATGTAGAGATGTGTCTGCTACTGGCATTTATCTGGGCTCTCATCTGAGGTGCTGTGGTTTCTGAGGCTGGTGACTCGAATTTATCCACAGCAGCAGAGGTGACTCTTGGTTTTCCTTTCCTGGGGCAGTCCTCATGTTAGCTAGTTTCATCATAGCACTTGATGGTTTTTGCAGCTGCACTTGGGGACACATTCAACGTTTTTGCAATTTTCCAGACTGACTAACCTTCAGTTCTTAAAGTAATGATGGATTGTATGGGCTCAAATTGTGGTCATAAATATTTTGTACCTGTAAATCAAATGCGTATTTAGCTGATTGGTTCTTGCCATAATATGAAATTATAACAGTTATCAAGTAGGGCTGTCCACTTTGTATCAACCTGACTTCTGCCCAACACAACTGATGGTCCCAAACCCATTAAGACGGCAAGAAATTACACAAATTAATCCTGGCAAGGAAAACTATTTCAGGTGACCACATCATGAAGCTCACTGAGAGGCCAAGGGTTTGCAGCACTGTCAACAAAGCAAAGGGTGGCTACTTTCAGTAATCTAAAATATCACATATACTCAGAGTTATTCATGATTTCTTTCTTTGCTACACAATTCCATATATCTTGTTTTATATATTTGATGTCTATACAGGGCTCTAGAGTGCGACCAAATGCGACCATATTTTTCAGTGGTGCGACTAAAAAAAATATTTGGTCGCACCTGTGCAACCAACTGTTCGGGTAACAAAAAAAAATCTCTGCAACTCTCCGTGTGGTCAACAACAGACACACATTATGCCCCTATCGTGGACTAAACCAATCAGAGATAGTCAGGGGCGGGACCTCTCTGATTGGCTGTGGTCCAGTTGAAAGTGCAGTTGGAAGAGGGAGGTGAGTAGCTTGAATAAAGTGATATTATTCATTAAATCCTGAATGGACTTTTAAATATAACTGTGTTTTGCCAGTAACGCCAGATTCTCAGATTAAAGCTCGCAAAACTATTTCAACAACCACCAAACATTAAGTGAGACCAGTAACACAGATTCCACAGAATCAGCTTTGTCTTTCTCGGCTTTCTCAGCCGACGGCCCGAACACGGACACGCTGTCGGAGCTCAGCGATTCTGATGCGTAGGGTCCGCTCTGTGTTTACGTCTTTTTGCGCTGATTCTGAGCTGCAGGTTTTGTCTCTCTCCAACCAAAATTCGCCGAGCCAGCAGCAAAAGAAGCAGCAAACTACGCTTCACATTTGATTAATGTCGTTATGAATTTCCTCTGACTTTTGCTGTTTTGCTTCCACCACGATTAAAAAAAAAAAAAAAAAAAAAAAAAAAATCACACTTCATGCACAGCTCTCTCTCTCTCTCGCTGTACTTCAAGAACAGTTTCCCGTCTCAAATCTCTGTTTTCTGCATTATTCATTCGCTTATTACCCACCAGTCTACTGTTGCTTGCAGCGCTGTCTTTTTCTTTTTTGACTTAAATGTCCTCGGACAAGAAAGCCTAATTTCTGCTGTTCAATACTGAAGAAATTTAAACTTCTTAAAATTATGCAAAATTGCAGAATATTGCAGAATATTTTTAAGGTTATCTGCTACAAAAGGTCAGGTCAGAAAAATCTCCTTCATGGTTTTTTCTGTGTTTTATTCTAAGTTACTTTCACACAAAGGCATCTGCTGTGATGTTCACAATTCTAATGAAGTCTCACATGTATCAGTACTGATAAATGATCAGAATTATAATATTTCTGACTGTCTGAGGCTAAATTGAATCGAATCAGGACTTTGAGAACCGGAATCGAATGGATTATAGAAATCAGTGATGATACTCAGCCCTAGTGAGGCTACTCACTAGGGCTATAGGCCTGACAGAAGTGGATGTAGCTGTGGGTAATAAGAAAAGATGAAAAGAACTATTGATAACTTTTTTGTTAGGTTAAGGCCTGATCTGTCTGAAATTCATAGCCAGTGCTGACACAGTGCCATCAATCTTTGAATGCTGAAAAAGCACAGTGTATCCAGAAAACACATTATATGCTGCAATAAATGCACTGCCCAAGTGTCCCCTCTCCCCACTGCCTTTCAGCAGCAGACAGCAGCAAACAGGTCGTCAGAGGAGGCCAAGATGATGATTAAGTTTAACATTTTCTACAATATTGACAAAGCACTTTAAGCACAAGTTTGTTCGTTAATAATTTAGAAATGAATATTGTCTGTATGGACTTCCCCCCCAAAGAAAGTGCACATGTAAAACTGCAGTGTTAAGCGATGCGGTTGAAAAATTTGAGTGCGCCTAACTTTTGTGCCGATACGCCTAAATGATTAAAGTTAGGCGTACCGGTGCGCCCATGTCAAACAGTTAGTCTAGAGCCCTGCTATATCTACAATCTAGAAAGTAGCATAAATAGAGAAAAACCATTAAATGAGAAGGTGTGTCCAAACTTTTCACTGGTAGCGTATTATTTTAAGATGCTTCATTTTAAAAGTATAACTAAAATAAAGCATATCAAAATAAGTATTAAACCCCAAAACCCCTCAATTCTCCCAACTTCCTATACAGTGATTCTTACTCCTCTATGGTCTTGCCCTCCAGACCATCCACAACCTCCAGGGAGCTGTCTCCCTCGCTCCAGTTGATACCGTAGGTCAGCTGGTTACCGCCTGCATGGCTGGAAGCCACAGATGACACCAGGCTAATGTGAGGCCTCATCATGCAATAGAACATGGGCAGCTTGGAGGTGATGCCCTCTACACGCTGGCTGACAGACATCTCCATGCCACGAATTTCACTACAGTCAGAGTCACCTGCAAGGTTGATTTAAAGTTACAAGACACAGAATCATATATAGTTTCCTTCAGTTAGTGGTATCATTTTTTATGACTAATCTTGCTGCAACCTGCAATTGTGAAGGTGTTTGACTTTGTTTGCTGCAAATATAGAGTACAACTCATTTTGGAGTTTCCCCATCCCTTACAGACTGAATCAATGTGGTCAAAGTCATTATGATTATGAAAAAGGAGAGGAAGGAAGAAAATTTTTACTTTACCTTTGTAAAAATAACTTGGAAACTTGAGGATCCACTACTGTGACATAATGATATATTGTCAAAAGGACATTATTTTAAACTTGGGGAATTTGTCAACTGTTTTTCACCTGCCTAAAAGCAGGTGCATACATTGAACATCTTATGTAGGGTTACACAAAGTTACAGAAGGAATTGTATGAGTATGAAATGTAGAGCCATCAGTTTGTTTCTTTGCCACATACAGTGGAACCCCGACTTACGAATACCCCGTTTCACGAAAAATTCAAGTTACGAAGGCACTGAACGGCAATATTTCTGCCTGTGTTACGGCAAAATGCCCGAGTAACGAAATCCGCTGGCTCTGATTGGCTGAGCCTACAATGCCCACAATGCCTTCTGAATCGTGTGACAACCCCTTGGCTTCCGTACTTGAGCTTTGCTGTTCCACTTGAACGACGTATTGTTGTTCTAGTTAGCAATTAGCCTATAGCCTATCGTTCAGCATCGCCTCACTCAAAACGCGCAATGGGTGCTTCGACTTACGAAAGACCCTCGGGAACGAATTAATTTAAGTCGGGGTTCCACTGTACTTTTAAATGACAGCAGGTACTACACTAAGATCTCTCTTGGAAAAAACAATTTGCCGTATCTTTTTATGATGTGAAGTACACCCTAATAGACTCCTCCCAGCCCTGAAATGAAATTAATTTTTAAGATGCTTGCTCTATTCCATTTTTAAATTGGGACTGTGTGAGAGACTAGTGCTTTGTAACAACTTTGTGAAATGACAAAAGCACAGGAACTGTGTTCATATCACTATTACCAGCACAAATGAAGACATCTAGCATTCACCCACACTGTAACCCACTGCCAATGTGGAGTGATTCTACTGGTGTATTTGGACTTGGTGGTGATGCACTTTTGCATAATGATAAAAAAAAAAATAAAACAAAAAAACAGGATCTCTCATTTGCTAACTCCTCATATTTTGGAAAAGGTAACAAATACAGGGTGATTCCCAACTACCCTTAAGGAGTATGACTGATTTTATTACTTGCCTATGAGGATGCTGTGGACATAGATGGGCTCGATAAAGTGGCTAAGCAAGGCTCCCTGGTATCCAAGGACCTGCCACTGAGTGATCTTGTCTGTTGTGGACATGCTGACAACTTTGGAGTTAGAGTGATCAAGGAGTGATGAGAAAACCGAGAACACCTTTAAAAGAAAGTACACCTTTATACTCATGCATCAACACAGGTACAGGTGAATCATTTAGGTGTTCAGCAGATAAAAGAAATTAAACAACACCTTGCCCTCCACAGACAGGTGTAGGCTGATCTCGTTGTTAACTTGCCATGCTGACATGGAGAGTGGGTTCAGGCGCCTGCAAATTAAGCAGAAAGGTGAGAAAAATATTTCTGAGCTTGAATAATATCTTTAGAGATATTATTTAGAGATATATCTTTCAAGATATTATTCAAACTTCTATAACCCGAACTGTTTAAACTGAAGTTCTATTTAATTTAACTCTTAACCAACATCACTCACAGATAGCTGACATCAGGTTCTTCATGGACCACGTTTCTGCCGCATTCCAAAAACCAATGCAAGCTGCACTCACACACTCTGGTATTATCAGGTGCCTTTTGTTATGCTAACCTATGCTTCCTAGTGTCCTCTCTTCTCTCTCAACTAGGAAGTCATTCCTCACTATATATGAAGGAGATTCAGATTTCTTACTTCCACAAAAAAGAAAAAGAAAAATGGCACTTAAAATGAGGACAATTGTTGTGACTTAATGACATCCGTTTATCTCACAAGTAACTAATATGGTAAATGGTAAATGGACTGGTTCTTATATAGCGCTTTTCTACTCTGTCCGAGCACTCAAAGCGCTTTATACAGCTAATTCATTCACCCAATCACACCCATTCACACAAGCACTTCTAAGCTCAAGTGCTAAGTATCTAACATTCATACACATTCACACTCCGATGGATGCATCGGAGAGCAACATGGGGTTAGTATCTTGCCCAAGGATATTTGGCATGCAGACTGGAGCAGCCTGGGATTGAACCACCGACCTTCTGGTTAGTGGCTGATCCGCTCTGCCACCTGAGCTACAGCCACCCACAATATCCGGTCTTTAAGTCTGACGTCATTAGCCGTGTGTGGGCCCAAACTCTGCTGCAGGTCCCTAAGTCACACGATCACTGCGGCATCACTGAGAGTTAAAAACTGTCAACAAGGTTAGTTATTAATATACTGCTGCATGGGCTGGTCTGTAGTTACATCGTAAGGTTTTAAAAAGTGAGCTTTAAAATGATTAGCGGTAATAAAAACAGAGAGGCCGACAGTGATCAGTGACTGTTTTTAGGGGCTTGTTGAGATCAAAAAGAACAAGATACAAAGCATGAAAACGTAAAAAAACACAAAAGCCTTATTAAATGTGGAGTAGTTTGGGCACGGAAGCAGGATTCATCACGTCATCACTTAAAGACTGGATTGTTTAAAACTGATTTATCAGTATATGATATGAAATCAAGGTATGTCAGCTTCACATTTCTCTCTTTTATAATTTTGCCAGTGTAAACTAAGAAGCAACAATGAGAGTGAGTGAGGAAAGTGAGCAGACATGTTACCATAATGAAAAGCACCCCCGAAATTTGCTTTGCTCATCTTTGTTTTGCGTTTTGGTGGGTGGAGAGGCATAAACATGTGGGAGGTTCAATCAAATGTGGTAACACGAAGTGAGTTTCAGGTATTTTAGTGGAAAATGTGTGTTAGACTTTGAGCTAAGCATACATGTCTCAGAGCTGTACTGCTTTTGCTGCATCAATCTGCTGCCAACTGCACTGTCAATAGCACAAAGTGATAAAAAAAACTGGGATCTGATCATCATCCAACCTCATACAGATACATGTTAATGTGCTTTAGCTAGAAACACTCAGTCAACTATTAAAGTTCATGCCTTTTTTTCTTTTTAGCATTTTCTGCTCAGCACTGTTGAAGAAATAGATCCAAGTCTTGTTTTCTGACAGTTTACCGGGATGGTGCATGTGCATAAAGATTCTGGTATTCGGGGAGTTTAACAACCCAGAACCACAGACCACATACATTTATGAAAAAGCACAAGAGGATAGTAGGGGAGTACAATCAGTGGATGTTTACAGCGAGCACACTACCCACTAACATTTGTCTCCATTCATCCACATTAAACAAAAACAAATAATAATACATCAAGAAGCAATAAATGTGGGGTGACAAGAGCAAAAACTTGATTGATGTGACGTGATTGGTTTTTTTGGGGGGTTTTTGTACCTCTTTTAAAATAATTTTCACCCATGGACTGATCAAAATGTATTATTACTCTATAACCATTTAAGACAGAGGTGTCCAACTCTAGGCCTCAAGAGAGGGTGTCCTGGAGTTTTTAAAATGTGTCCTTGATCCAACACAGCTGATTTAAATGGCTAAATTACCTCCTCAACATGTCTTGAAGTTCTCCAAGGGCCTGGTAATGAACTAATCATTGATTCAGGTGTGTTGACCCAGCATAATATCTAAAATCCGCAGAACACCAGTCCATAAGGCCTGGAGTTGGAAACCTCTGATTTTTCAGTTTTCAGAAATGGTTCATGTGAACAGATTCTTATCTACATCATCAAAATAATGTTATATATAATAAACTTTTTTAGTCATGTTTCAAAACCAAACTCTGCCTCCTAAGTATAACAAATCTTTTAGTATGAGATTTCCATACAGCCATTAGACTTGGGCCTTATATGTTCCTCTTTCAGTCTATTAAATCACTGCTATTATCAGAACCAGGTCAAATATGACATAACTGCAGCCTCTGGCTGGAAAAGCAGTGCACCTGACACAGTGTTACTACATATTGGTATTTTTCCTATATTAAACTGAGTATGAGTAAACTGCTAAACTGAGTGAGATGAGTAAGCCAGTATTAAAAAGGTCATTATTATGCCAGAGCCTGTGTAAACCATTTCAGGTTCATGCTGTGCGTTTCAGTCATTACTACAAAGATGGGTAAGAAGCAAAAAAATCTGCTAAAATGTAGGTAACATATTTTTGTTCGCCTGTTTTCAAAAGCGAGAGAGAAGAGGCGTTAAAGGAAATGAACTTCTGTGGGGTTAAGCTGATAAGCACTCACAGTTTGGAAGGGATCTGCGCAGCACCCTTTGGTAGTTGGTTGACATAGAGGTGAAGAGTTATACCACTCTTCAGGCTGAGGAAGCTGCTGCTGCTGCTGCTTTGCTGGAAGATTGACGTCTGAGTGAGATTTGCATTTTTGCTGAAAAACATCAGCAGGTGCCGGTACAGGAACCTGCCAACAAGGAGATATTGCTTATTCCGTGCAAAGTGGTCATAGATCTACGTAGTAACATTTTTTAAAAGTGAAAATCTGCAATATCACTAAATCTTGAAGTTAAAGCTACTATACTGACCCATTTGAGCATAATGTGAGGTTTGCTGAAGTTAGCTTACTTTAAGGTCTCCAAAAGACAAAGAAATACACAAGCAACATGTTTGCCCGCAGACCTCAAAACACTGCTTTCAGAGATCTCTTAACAGGAAATAAAGCCAGCGATTGTCAGACACATTTGCACATTACCATGTTATCAGAAAAGCTCCTAAAATAAAGTCTAGGAATATAAACCATTACTTGATTCATACGAAAGATACACTTGTCTTTAAAGAAAGCATGATTATATCCATGCAAGTTGCAAAAAAACCAAAACAAAAAAACAAACAAACCAAACGTGTCTGAATGAGAAACATATTCATAAGTAATTGAAGAAAACAATCTGCAACATAACATATTTGGGTCTTTATTTCTACAGGATGTAAGAAGCCCTTTATATGACACCCCCAGTTACAGTTATCATTAAGTTCTTTATACATGATATAGTCATTAATCTCTATATATTCAGACATGATAACTATTTCAAATTAAAAGTCTACTAGAATTTTAGTGGACAAAACATATTAACTGAAAACATTTGCAATCAGCCTATACCAAAGTAGGTCAGGGGACACAAATAAAAGCTTAAAAAGGCAATGATTATATTTGATTGTATTAATGAACATGATTAAACCTTTAAGACCTACCATAGAACCAAGTCCGCCAGAGCTTATCGTTATATTTTACATGCTGCAGTCCCATTTCTGGGAGCATTTCAAGTTGCTATACATCAATACAACCATTATAGCCCACATTTTAATAATATGTATGCATTAAGTCCATAGCAACTACCTAAATTACAAAAAAGTGCAATACACTACAAAAAAATTGAATTTTTTTTTTTTTAACATATATTTCTAGTTAGAGAAATTTAAGGTTTATCCCTCAAAACTAAGCACAAAATAGTTTCCAACAACAGGAATTTATTTTGAGTGCCTTCATAGTTTTATTTTTGAGATACACCAATTTTTATATACTGCAGGAAAAACGAAAATAAATATTATACTGCAAATTTGCAAAAAAAAAAAAAAAACAGCATGTGCACCAAAATAAACTATTTCCAGCAGTGCAATTTGAGTTCTAAGCATCACAGAAACTATTCAGAAAAGCATGAAGTCAAACATGACTTTTAAAAACACCAGTATAGGCTTACAAGGCCCCGAACGTAAAAAACAAAATTTTCTGCGAAAATGACGCCACTTCTGGTTTCGGGCAAGTAATAGCGGACATGCGATAGTTCGCCCTGACGTCTATTCCAACATAGGAAGTGTTATGAACTGCTGATCGGATCGGCAAAGCCTGTTTCTGGAGCTTGTTGCTGCAAGTGCTTTTTATGCAATTTTTGGAAAGCTGCATGTGGAAGGAAACCGTGACTTAGGACAAGCTGTTGGCATAAGATGTAAGTACAACTCCTCCGGTTTCATATGCAAAAAAAATTATTGTGCTAGCTTACGTGGTTGCGGTTCTATAGGGCTTTAAAACTAGTTACGCAAAACAGAGCGTGCCCACTCCGACCTGCTTTAGAGGGTTAATGACCTTCCATGAATCGCTACTTTATCGTGGTGGAGTGTAGTCCCAGGGATCCCAGGGGCTATGTTATCTTACCTACCAGCGGGTCTCCCATGGCAAATCCTGGGTGAGGGACTAGACAAAGAGTGATTCAAAAAACCCCAGGAGGAGAAGACCCAGGGAAGAGTTCACTCAGGGTTACAGGGGCCCCGCCCTGAAGCCAGATCTGGAGGGTGCCAGAGGGTGAGCGACTGGTGGCCGGGCCTTAGACCATGGGGCCGGGATGGGTGCAGCCTGAAAAAGGGACATGGGCCCCCCCTCCTGTAGGCACACCACTTGCAGGAGGCGCTGTAGGGGTGGATGTCCAAAACTAGCGACCAGGACATGGAAATTAGCGTTCTCCGAAGGGTGACTGGCCTCTCCCTTAGAGAGAGGAGTTCAGCCATCCAGGAGGGGCTCGGAGTAGAGCCGCTACTCCTCCATATCAAAAGGAGCCAGTTGAAGAAGTTAAATTGGCTCCAAGGAATGCTTGGTGTTACCCCAGACAAGAATGAGGAGGTGGGTGCGGAGGAGGTCTGGGCTTCTCTGCTTAGGCTGCAGCCCGTGACCCGGCTTCAGATAATTAGAAGAAGACGGATGTATGGATGGATGTATTAATGAACATCATCTACAATCTACACGCACATCGTAAGTTGGGCACCAAAAGTGTACTCTGGATTTGCTGGTTGAACAGTATAAGCTAGTGTAAAGCACACTTTTGGGCTTTTTTTTTTTTTTTAATAAAGTTAGAAACAGCAAAAAAGTGGTCAAGACAAGTGAAGTGAGCTAAGAGATTAGCTCGGGTATTATTGACTTGCATCTGTGTCTAAATAACCATCATTGATAAATAGGAAAATGGTAAATGGACTGGTTCTTATATAGCGCTTTTCTACTCTGAGCACTTAAAGTGCTTTATATATCACGACATTTTAAGAACACGAGATTTAAGTGTACATGTATCCACTGAAACCGCTGTGTTTTACTGAGGTTAGAATGAATCATCTTTGGTTTAGTATGTTCCATTAGCCAAACAATTACCGTTAGAGGTCTATTTATATCTACAAAAACCACAAGGTAAATGAAAAGTATGTTTAACCAGAGTCTATAGCTGTAAAATATTAGATTTAGAGAAACAGTGTGCAAAATATTTATTGGAGTAAAACAATCGATTACCACTGTTGAGAAAATGTTGTGAAATTATGATATTGATATTGTTGGCATCACTCAGCCATGACATAATATCACAAGTAATTAGTGATTATATTATATTTTATTACATTGCAATGCATATAATATAACATTACAAAATATAACTAATGGGTATTTTAAAAATCAGGTTTCAAATTTGCATGGAAAAAAAATACTGCTTTCATTTTTCCATCATGGTATAAAGTGGAGAAAACCATTTGCTATAACGTGACATGACACATAAAAAAAATATGGGTCATGGTTGCAACAAACCTCATAAGAGATCTTCTTGCTGTGACAACTGCGTGTGAATCATGCACAATCCTCCCGTTCGATGAGATACTCTCTTTTGTATTGAAATTACCGGTCCCAAGAGCAACCACTTCATATCCATTGGCTAGAGAAAGACAAAAGTGTGAGGAGAGGTAAATACAACATATTTATCTGATAGCCACTCAACATATCATTCTATAACATTTATATAACTCATGTCTGTTTCAGTTTCCTTAACAAAAGTATTGTTGTTCTATCTATAGCTACAGTTTTTCAGAGCCCTTACAGTCCAACATGTCTTTGCACAGTTGTTAGGCAATTTTCATCATCCTCCAGCGAATGCCTTGTTACATTCTCCATTCGCATTAGTTTCACGTGTCATACGCAACATACGTCGTTGGTCCATAACTTCTCGGTGACTAAAATTTTTTATCCATGAGAGAATTTTGTGCGACTCACCATTAATTAATTAAATTTTTAAAAAGTACTCCAGGCCTGCCAAAAACTGCTCACTGAGCAGGTTTTTCCTTTCCTATTGATTGTTAAAGTTCAACTGGATTTTGAGGTATGCTGTGGGTTACTGCTGCGTTATAAAAACAGTCATTGGCTGTCACACAGCACTAAGGCATAACATGACATGACCAGACCTATACCAATCAGCTGAAAATTTCAGTTTGGTGGGGAGAGTAAAGACAGCAGCATTAATTGAAGCAAACACTGTATTTTCTTTCTTCACACATAAAGCTGTTATTTTTTGTGCATCTTATCTGCATATAGTACCTGTTTCCAAAGGACTCTGACAGAAGATGTCTCTTTGCTTACTTTACACACTAGAATTCTTTCAAAATATATTTTGGCTTTTACTCTGTCATCTTAAAGAAGAAATTCCAAGGTGGATGATTTTGATAACTTCCGTGCTCTTACATATCATTTAACTCTTCTTTAAAGGCCTCGGTCTGAGGAGCTTGAGATAATTAAGAATTTATCAGTACCTGATAAATGCTACCAGCTGACAGCTGTTCAAAAGTTAAATGAACAATATTTGTCTTCCCACTAAAGAAAAAAAAACCATTTCCATACAATAAACTACATGTTTTATCTCCCATCCCTACAAAATCCTGTCATCCCCTGTACAGATTCTTCAATAAATACCGTTTTTGTCTAACCTGTCAAGTTTTTTTTCTCTAGGACGATGTCAGGAAGTGACTTTGGCTCTAACATTTGTACGCTATACAGCAAATCAAAGCTATTGTATTTCAATGAATCGTTTTTGTGCAAAATCCAGCACTTAAAACTAAACTATACTAAAAGTAATGTTGTACAATAATCTTAGAGATTAGATAACAGCAGTTGCTTATAGGACTAATTTACACTGCAAGGAATTAAAAAAAACTGTTGTCACTATATTCAAGATGAAGATTTAAATCAAGCATTCTAAAATCTTTTTTCCACTAACAGACTGGTTACCATCTATCGTTCTTACTTTGAGGTCTCACTTACAAGTCTGAAGAATGAATGCTGCTGTGGTGACTGCACATCCGGAGAACTCTGGGTGACTATTCATCAGTTTCGTGAGCCGATCCTTGACAGCATGTGGAATCTGCAGATTGACAAATGGCTTCCTTTCTGTACAACAGGTGAGATAAAGAAAACGACAGGTCTTCAACTTATTCATTTGTCAGTTCATTGTCTTTCCACGTATCAGTGCAAACAACAACCCTCTCAAGGCTCTTCACATCTTAACATATAAGCTCTAAAATGTTAGATACTGCCCGAGCAACCACTTGATAACAAAGGGAAGAAAGAATTCCCTTTTAACAGGAAGAGACCTCTAACAGGACACGGCTCAGTAAAGAGCATAAAGTGGCTAAAAATAACAAAACAGGACAAAACAAACTATGAGAGAAAGAAAAAAAAGTGCATCACAGGAGGTCCACCAGCAGCCTGAACTTGTAGCAGCTTAATGAATACAAACACAGTATTTTCGAGCCATCATCATATCAGTGAGAGGTTCTCTGACTATAAAATGGACTAGCTTGGTAAGCTGCTTAAAACCCAGAGGGAATAAGTACTTGATGCCTCCTGTGGAGATGTAGAGGAACTTTCACTAACATCTGTTTCAGCTCAGCTAACACAAGGACAGACATAGGCAATCTTCAATAACGCCTGTACTCATTTGTTAGACTTTTACTTAAGTTCATTATTCTATCCAGATTTGTATTCATAAAAACTCTTTTAAAGTTACCTTTTCCATTTTTATTTAAATGTACTCATTTTTGTGTGTACATTGTGACTTATTGAGCTATTTTGCCTTTTCATTTTGTATTTTCTTTGTTGACCTATGATATTTTGTCATTGGTTGTGTTTACTACTTTGACACACTAATTTCCCTACTTTGGTAGTTAATTAAAAAGTACAGCTTATCTAATCTTATTTTATGCAAGGCTAGCTCATGGTTGTGTGCCCCTGAGCTAGCCTGACTATTAGCCTCCTCTTTTTCCTTTAGCTTTCTTAAGCTTCTTCTTCTATTTTCAATTTAAATGTACTCCTTTTGTATAATATTTAACTCACTCAGCTATTTGTCTTGTCATATTGCATTCTCTTTATTGACCTACGATATTTTATTTAACCTATCTTGTCACATGTTTGTTTACTTTTATGGCTGTTGTCACAGTAATTTCCCTACTTCGTTGATAAATAAGGTAGAGGTTATCTAATCAGATCTTGAGGGATTGTTCAGGGACAGATGTTCCAGTAGTGAGTAGTGTTATCAAAAGGGAAACAGGAAGTAATTGTGAAAGTAGACAGTATGTTTGTCTCCCAAATTGAAACCAAGGACTTGTTCAAAAGGACCTGCTCTCATTACAAAGTATTTAAATAACCAAGATATGACTAGATAAGTAAAATGAATCATATGACCAAATGTCTCTGACCTTCAAAATAAACATTGCTGTTGTACTTTAGCAGACAAAATCTGTAAGGCAGGAATGATATCGCATAAATGACATGCATGCATCAGTAGTGTACACCCAATCCAGCTCGCCAGTCTATTGCAGGGCTCACACAGAGGCAGAAAACCATACACAAACACAATCACACCCTAAGGCCAATTAAAAATTGCCAGTTAAACTAAGACACACGTCTTTGGACAGTGGGAAGAATCAGAGCACCCAGAGAGAACACCCAAGCATGGGGAGAACATGTAAACTCTACATACAAAGGCCCCAGCTGGCCGGACGACTGCCCTGACTATATCTATACCTATCCTAAGTCATAATGTAGATCCCTAACTCTATCCAACATAATCATCCTTAACACTTAGCCAGACCAATGTGATGGCAATGCCAAAGACAAAAAAAAGGTTATTGCACTTTTAAAAATAAAATGTCAGTGGTTTCAAATCAAATTATGCAACAATAAAATATGGTCTGTGTGCTACATATACAGATGTGTTCAAAATATTACTGTTAGTGTCATTTACTACAAAATATGCAAACAGAGAGGTAACAAGTCAGTCAAAGAATATAAAACCCAGAATTACCGAGCATGGCTCCACGAGCATGGATATCAGAAATGGCGGGCTCCTCTTTTACTGGCAAAGGTGCAGGGACATCCAAGGCTAAAGCAGGCAAAGAAGTGAATGAAATGTAAAATGTTTAAATGTGCATTTTTAATGTTGCCAAATTAATTATCAAAAATTGGTGGTAAGAGTGGCTCGAAGAACATTTACAGCCTTACATTTACTTAATTTACAATAAAAATAAATAAATAAATGTAGCAAAAAGCTGTATTAAATGGTGTATCCAATATTAACAACAACAATGGCAACAACCAACATCATAAATACTGTAAAAAAGTAATATGTGCGTCTCAGAGTCTGCAGAACAAACACTTTATTTTCATCAAATACTAACATGATGCTTCAGGAAGTGCAGATTTCAGACTCTCCAGGGTGGGCAGGAGATCCTGAAAAGCGAGCTCCGCTGCATTCAGACGAGCCTCCTTCTTTGTTATCCCTATACCAGTCTTGTACTGTACTCCATCGATTACAGCACAAAAGGCAAAATAAAGCCCTGTAGTACTGGCTAATAAAAAACAGGAAAAAGTCATGAATTTTACTACAATCATACCCCAACATCTGGCTGACATCTTCTCTGTCAGCCACTGTGCATAACAAGAAGTCACAATTTGTAAAGAGCCTTCAGTTTGTATCCAGTCTAAAATGACATCAGCCTCTAATGACTTAGCCTCTGGCACAATACCTTAATTTCTTGAACAACAGTTTTTTTTTTCTTTTTCTTTGTATAAAGGGGTGAATAACAAAAGGAAAAAAATCTAGCATAGACCTGATCTTGTGATTGCATTATAAATAAAAAAATAAACTGCATTATTCTAATGTATTTTCAGTTCACTTCTTACTTGAAAGACCTTAAAACATTGCTGCTTTTACCTCAACGGTAAAAACAGTAATATATAATGATAGAATACATAGCTGTATTCTATCATTATAAACAACACCATGTGGCATTGTAAAGCTGTCTGAATAGATTATGTGACGACGTCTTCATAGATGTTGTTAAAGATTTTAGATCTGTATTTGAATGTGCACCAGCATGCTCGGAAGATTTACCTGGGGCTACTGTCTCCTTCATTTCCAGATGGAACTGCAAAGTCTGGGCAAGCTGATGGAGCAAAGATATAGCATTCGTCTCTCCATTCTTGTATCTGTCAATCAGTGTTTTAGGAGAGACTTTTGGTCTTCCATCATGACCTTAGTAGGGAAAACACGAAAAAGCAGATTCAAATTTTAAACCCATACAGATTCTATTTGGAGGCCTGCAACAGAAACCACAACTTAAAGGGGTTGACACATTGATTATCTGGAGCACTGTGGGAGCTGTATCTGGAGTAGATTAACTTCTCAAACCTACCAGGTTTAAAAGTGCTTTTCACTTGCTGGTCAAAGCCAGTATTCATGTTAGATGGTGATCGGGTTGGTCCTGATGTTGTTGGCAAATTCTTCTTGAGTATTTGTTCAATACAAGTTCCTCTGGAACCCCGAAATGATCCACCAGTTGGATACATCCTGCAAAATTTGACCAGCACTGTTTGACTTAAAGCCATGTCTTATCAACCACATTTATCTGAACAAATAAAGTTTAAAGGGTTCCCTTAAAGCAGGGGTCTCAAACTCCAGTCCTCGAGGGCTGGTGTCCTGAAACTTTTCCATGTGTCCCCGTTGCAACACACCTGAATACAATTAGTAGGTCACTAGCAAGACTCTATAGAACTTGACTGCATGCTGAGGTGATAATTCAGCCACTTGATTCATGTTACAGCATCTCATGAGTGAATGAACATGGTGGAATAAAAGTACTTTCAGAAGTACATTTTTCCAAACACTTACATTTACTTAAATTTACTTGAGTAGGGTTGAGGTTGCCAGTTAAGCATGAAGTAAAATTCTATACTCTTGCTAATGACCTACTAATTTTATTCAGGTGTGTTGTGGTGTTCAGGACACTGGCCCTTGAGGACTGGAGTTTGAGACACCTGCTTTAAAGGTTTTAAATGCAATGTTTCTTTTTGTTTTGGTTGAAACTATGGACAATTTCAAAGGGCTGACAACAGTTTGACAAACATACAATAGTTTTACACCTACAAGGTGATTTCCAATGAGCTATTAACTGAAAACTTGGAATGGCAAACTTGACATCTTTTGGCATGAAATGTACTTTCTTCAAGGGAAGAAAAAAAAAATGCCCAAAGTACACAAGTGGAGGCCAAAAGTGAACTACAGCAGATGTACAGTATCTGAAAGTCATGTCCCCCCCAAAAAAAAAAATAGAGGAAAAAGTCCAGCAAAACCCTGATACCGACTGGAACTGTCAGTAACACAAAACACGTCTTATGAAGTGATGAATTCAAATGTAAAAGTTTTGGTTCAAATTGTGATCGATCTGATAAAACGTGTTGGAGGCTCTGTCATGGTTTGAGATTGCATCTAAGCCAGTGATGTTGGTGATCTTTTCAAAATGATCAGAATTATGAATGCAGAAGTTTTTTAGATTTTGATACACCATCACCAAAGCATCTAATTCACAACGGCTATATTTTTCAGCAAGACAATGATCCCAAACACACTGCAAGTACAGCAAAATGATACCTGGATAGAAAAAACACACAATAGAACACCCAGAGACACGGATTGGCCTCCCCAGAGCCCACGCTTCAACATTACTAAAGCAGTGTGGGAGAGCACATGAAAGGGCAGCGAACTGACATGACATGAATGATATTTAAGAAACCTGGAGATCTATTTCTTTAGACTACCAGAAAAAAATAAAAATAAAATAAAATTAAAAATAAATTATATATATATATATATATATATATATATATATATATATATATATATATATATATATATATATGAGAAAGCTTACCAAATACAGTTCAGACTGTCCTGATTTTCAGAATAGTGGTACAAACTCTATTTGTTGCCTTAAACACTCTAAAGAGATATATGTTTGCACATATTTCACTTTAAAAAAATATAGGGCTTTTTAACTTTATGTATTATGTGTTTTAATTTTTGCTCTTGTTTTATCTATTGTTCTTAACTTATTTACTGCACAGCACTTTGGTCCTGTGCTGGCTATTTTAAAGTGCTTTTTAAATAAAGTTGGATTGGAAATTTCAATAAATCGCTCCATTCTTTCTCCTTGCAAAATATAACTCAAGTATTTATAGATAGGCCAAGCGTGGGCTAACTGCTAAAATGCAATTTTGCTAATTGCTAACATCTATTTTTTTTTTCTTTAGAAAATAATTTTTGCGCTTAGCTTTAACAATAGATACAGAAAATTCTTTACGTTCAAAAAGAAAATAGCTTAACGGTTAAGGCCCTTAACTTGAGGGTCACTGTCGCTTTAACATTTGAGATTTAACTAGCTAGCTAGCGTGCTTTAAAAGAAAAAAAAGGTCAGAGTTCTGAACAAAGTCGCTAATCTTTACATCTTCGCTTTAAAACAAACCTAGCCAAGAAAACTCGCTAGGCCCGCTACATTTACCCACCTGAAATACTGTGTACATTAAGCTTTGAGTTTTTAATTATATATGTAAATGCGACTACAAAAAGGGGCAAACACGTTTTACCTGTGCTGACAACCTTGGACGTAGTGGTCGCGGTCAACGTGTGAAAGTTCTTGCCTGAACGTGGGCGTTGACGGTTGATCAGGTGACACACGCTGTTTGGAAAATGAATGATGACGTCAGCTGTAAGTTTAGTTGCTACGTTTTTGGGAGGTTTAATACACATTGTAACTTAAGATCGACGTTTGAGGTAACAAAGTGGCGCATTATTTATTTAATTTGGGAAATAATTTTACTTTTGTACCCTTTGTACTGGACAGCAAGTGTCCATAATTCAGGAAGCAGAGGGAAGGGGGTGAAGCAGTAAAACTGTGAAAGGTGGAGTCAAACCTGGAGCTGTCAGGAGATGAGGTGGACAAAGGTCAGACATTAGAAACAGGAACTTTCACCTCCCTTTCACCCATAGGGAAATAACTCACTTCCCTATGGGCCTCATCCAACCCATCACCTGACAACACTAAGTATGACTCGCCTTCAGAAGATTTCAGTAAAATCCTGAAATCCTGTCTGTTCCACTGAGCCCTCTGACATATCATCAGTGGTCATGGTTAGTGCCATGGGTGATGTGACCTAACAACACAGGATCAGTTGACTGTTAGTTGTAATCAGTGGTGCATCACAGACAGACTTAACTATGAGAAGTTATTTGCTAAGATGATGTTTCAGTGTTGTTTAGTGTTGCCCATCTAACTCTTTTAATATTCATGACATAAAAACTATATACATATATGTATATATTTAAACCATTTCAATATATATATATATATATATATATATATATATATATATATATATACGTGTTAATCAAAAAGGGGCTTCTCCCTCACCTCCCACTGGCCTCCGACATGTTGACAGTTGTGGTATATTTGTATACAGCAGCAGTTTCCTTCTTCCCCCTTTCAGATGCACAGTTGCTGATAACGGAGATCACACACCTACTCTCGCTGCCTGCAAACCTTCAAGTATCCTTATTGCGTAAAGACAAAATCACCTTGCGTGTGTCTTGTTGATGATTAAATTAGTGGCATAGGAATTTCCTTACATGTGGCTTACTCAGAATAGTTGCTTTGTTTTATCACCTCACACTGATAATTATAGGTTTTTGTACTGTCTCTTAATTGTTTATCTAAAGAAAAAACATGGTGTCATACAATGACAAGAAGACACATCAGAGCATTTGGCCTCATCTTCAACAAAAGGAAGTGTATTCAGCAACTATTGATTAGATTTTAATTTGTTTGTACATTAGTTAAAGTTTAACATCCTTGATTAACAGCCTGCAAGTCAGTAATGGAAATAAGAAAAGTGTTGTCCTGACCTAGTGCCCTGAAGTTCATATCTGAAATAACTATTTCCTATCTACATTTGATTTGAGCCTTTTCTGTGCTATTATATTTTGTTTGAGTCATTCCTATTAGTACTAAAGAATTAAATCGCTACCTCAGGTATGACAAAATTACAGTATATTTATAAATAAGTCGCAATCCGTACAGACGAAAGTATGTACACAGTGTCATTTCCCTTTTTGTTCAGCAGAGTACACTAATACAAGTAGAACAGAGTTTGCTTTCTTTTTCCTTGTAGGGTCAAGGTGATATATATATCCTGAGCATAACACATTGTAGTTCTGTTAGTTACTACAGCTTATAGCTAAAGGGAAACTGAACTGCTTATCTTAAACAGATGTAGTTTGACATTTATGCTTGCTTGCTTCATTGATTGATACGTATTTCATGTAGGTTCGTATCAATCCACAACTAGCATCCAGTAAGAACAGCTTACCTGGAAACAGGGCAGGTACATACATTGCTCCATAGTAAGGTGACAAAACCTGCCTGCCAATGTTTCAGTAAACACTGAGCTGCTTCTTCTAATTATAACATCGATAGCATGTATCAGGGCTGCTGCATATCCATTTGCATATCTTTCTTTGCCCACTTGGTGATCATACCTCAGTGGCAAAGTATAGTAAGTGCAGTGGGTGTAGGTGCCTATGGTTGACATTCCTTGTTTGCAGGTAACAGAAATGAAACTTTTGGTATGATAAGGGTCAATATTAAAGGCTTCTGATGTCAGTATTTTCACTTTTCCTTTTGATGTGTAAAGTACCCTCAACGGGGACATTGATTAGCAATTACGAGAGCATAAAAGTAAAATGGAACAAGCAGCCCACAGGCAACAAGCAGTGAAGGTCACCACAGGAACAAATATGGTTTGCCACCCCCGCAGACTGTAGGGACAATCTTAAAATTACTTCTCTAATCAGTCACACTTGAAAAGAGAAAGGGTGCAGTCTGAAATGAGTTTGCATGCTCCATCCCCCTGTTCCCATAAGCAACTAAGATAAAGGAAAAAGATGAGTCACTTAGGCCTTAACCACAGGTTTTCCTATTAATGAAGCTGGGAGAGCGGTTGTTTTTGCTTTGTTTTTCTCATTTTGGAGACAGATTTCTTCCGATTTACATACATGTTGAAAAGTGCGTATTTAGAAGACAATCACTTTATAGCATCTGCCGTTTCCTAATTCATTTTAAATACTAAACCTATTTCTAGATTTGTAACAAAGCAAAGGGAAGATATTTAAATAAGTAGGTTGAATGGGTCAGGAAATAGTAACAGCATAAGCTTTTCATGTTTCCCCTGCACTATCCTTGTGCAGTAGAGAAACATGTAAATGATAGAAACAAAAATAGTGGGAGAAAAGGTTAAAAAGTAAATGTATCTATTGCGGGACTGTTTGTTGAGCGCGGAAAAATCACTACAGCTTCGATCGGAAATGAAACCATCAACAGTGGAAATATTTGGTGTTATTAATAACTTCATGCACGTCTGCACCCTCTTACCAGTTTGGAAAAGCTAAACCCCAACAGAAAGCCAATAAAGGTGGTGGAATTTCCCCCCGCTGTGTGAGATTTTCAGGACACCACTACTGCTATCAAGTCTTTATCTTTTTTACATTCAACTTTTGCAAAAGACATCAAAAATAAATAAACACCAGACTACAGTAGGGCATTGCGCAAGAAGTCATGACAAACATGATCTGATGTAATTTGTAGGTAGACCACAAACACTTGCACATGCAGGGGGAATATGCAAATCAGTCTTCCATCATTGGTCATATTTTTGCTTCCACCCACAGGCAGCGATGATCAGTATCACCAGTAGTTCTCCTAAATTGACCTTTAACACTGTTTGACTGTCTTAGGTCACTATACATATATATATATATATATATATATATATATATATATATATATATATATATATATATATATATATATATATATATATATATATATATGTATACTATACTACATAGTATACATATATACTATGTAGTACAATGTGTCAAATACAGATCTCTGTGTTTGGATTCTGAAAGCAGCCTATCTGCATAGTTCATAGTAAAAACTAGCATGTAACAGTAGAGGGCAGTGTAAGAATGGAGATAAAAACAAAGCATATGTGGCAAGCTGAAGGTTACACAGAATTCATGCTTTCTTGTCCAAAAAGACTTTGTAGTTTAATTTTAGATAAGATAATCATCAATCATTGATCATCCGCTGGGTTTTGGAAAAAAAATATCTAGTTATTAGTTAGACAGTAGCAGATGATTCAGGTTTAAACTAGCTCGAGGAGATGATACAAGTTTCTGTTCATTATTGCTTCATTACAGATAATTAAAGGCAAACTCTGGTCAAACGCGGGGAAAAAAACATACATTTAGTAAGGGTAGGAGAAAATCAAATGTATTGTGCCCCCCCCAAAAATTGAGAAAATATAGTACAGTATGCTTTTTTTTTAACTTTCAAAAGTGTCTCCATTACCTATAAGATGTAAATAAATCTATTTAAACATTTATTGCCATTTGCCATCAATGTTAGTTTTGCTAACATTATTATATAGACTTGGAAGGTCATACTTTATAAAGAGAAACTGGTAAAAATTTCCAGCACTCAGGTCTTAAATATATGACATAAACACAGGTTTGTATCTTTATGTGTATGACATACACATAATGGGTCACAGAGAGCTGCACTAACTGCTTTACTGGACAGAGTGTCCTCAGACCATCAGAAACCAGAGCCTAGTGCCCCATGGCTAACGCATGTTTGCTCTGACAGCACCCCACCATTGATAAATAACAGCAGCTCTTCTTTAGCCTGCTGGTGTAGTCGCATTCAGCTGGAGCTCTCCAATGCGTCTCCACAGCCAAGATTGAATCTTCCCCATTCATTAGACTAAGTGGATGAGGCTCTCTAATAGGGGCTCCCTTCCCCTCAATAATTGCCGTTGATTGGCGTAAATTAGACCCTAGTTGCCAGACGAGTGATTCTCGACGACGATAATCCGATTCCCAACTCAAACTAATAGGATTTTAACTCTGGCTTTGGCCTAATGTCCGTCTGCAAACCCTGGCTATGGCCCTATGCCCCATCTAGTCGACGTCCTCTGGATCATATCTGGACCAGGCCAAGCTGAGCTGTAGTGGTGTATGGATTCTGCGGGTTGGGTTGGGGGTCGGGTCATTCGTGTTCGCTGCGCCATGCTCTCAGTTACTCATTCCCTGCATGACATTCTTGGCATCAATTGGTCATTCATGTGTGTCACTTACATCATCTAGAGAACATGCGTGTGAATGAGAGTGGAGTCTGCTGAAGAAGAAGGCGGATGTTGAGTGTCTTGAGCTGGTTATACCTCAAGTGCAGGCCTGGATTCTGTATGACGAAACCAGTGAACTCTCATTTTTGCGAGACAGCATGAATAGAATTCACAGCATAAACTTCACTGCCAGGCGCCTATGTTTTATTTAAAATGCAGTGATCTGCCATTGCTGGATATGTGATAGATATCGATGACTGGTACTATTTGGCTCCACACTGGTTCATCACAATAAAAAAAAGCTACTCTACAATAAATTACCAACAATAAAATGTTACAACATCTTCAGGAAACACAGTAAATTAAATATTTATGTTCAAAACCACTTACATGATTCATACAAGTCAGAAGAATAGGCTACAGTATGCGAAGACATTTTCTGAATTGCGAGTTACCAGTGCTGATACCACTTTACTGAACAAAGAGATATTCACCATTTAAGAACTGTGAATAGAAACTAATGTGCTCCTTTCTAGCTTCAATGCTTTCAGTGCTCTGTTATGGAATTAAAAAGATGTAGAAACACCACCCAATCTTTATATCTAGCTTCAATTACCAGTCTGGCACCTTTTTATGCGCCTTGTGTACAGCATGAAGTCTATAAGTGGAACACACTGAATTTTCTTTTGTCATTCAGTTGATAAGGGGACGGTGCTACTACTAAGGCCTGAGGTCTAATGAATCTCCACTCCATTACCGCTGAATCGGACAGATTGCTCTCCCGGAGAAATGAATTGAGTTTTTTGTATTTGTGAGATCATTCTCCCTCCATTAACTGCTCTTTATCCCGTCTCTTCATCACAGGCAAATCAGGTTAGGCAGCCATGATTAGCTGGGGTGGCCTCCCTTTTTAAAAGGTAATTGGGTTTGGCGGCTCAGCTGATAGTGCCATTAGGACCAATAAAGGCTGGGCTTGGCTCATCGAGTGAAACAGATTCTTCAGCAGCAGATGGCAGACGGAGGGAGAGGGCTCTGATGTATTGAGCCCGAAAACAAAGTTTGTGTAACCAAAGGAGTTTGGGGGCATCCTCCCTGTGCATATACCCCCACCACTCCCCCCCCCCCACCCCCCCCCAGCCAGTTTAATATTTTTTGTCTTTTTTTGTAGTGTCAATAAGATATTTTGAAAGGGGGCAGGTAATAGTTTTTAATGTGCTTAACACTGATTACAAAATGATATGGCCATTAGACTGTGATTTTCTAAAATTGAGATAATTAATCACTCGTGCAGAAATGTTTTAATGGACAACTCAGGGCTATGATGCCACCAAGGACCGAAGAATGCTTCTGGGAAATCAGCTTCCCTCGCAACAGCGTTGCTTAATACCTTGTTGTTGTTAAAGTCTGTAGACCGTGGATTTTTAGTTCTATTCCACCTTTTATTCTCAGAGTTTGCACCTGAACTTGTTGATATGTGATAATATTAATCAGCAGCTGGAGAATGAAGACAGACAATGCAACGAACAATCGATCTCCTTCAGCTGTATCACCTCCTGTCATCTGGACTAAAGGAAAGGTGAACTTGCCAATTCCGAGAAGTCCCGCAAAGCCCCAGATAACCTTACTGCATCTGGGGCTTTGTCCTATAGGAAAAGGTGCATTAGTGGTGACAGGAAAGCCGATGGGGACTGGTGCTGATGGGAGATTTAGACGGCTGGAGGTGGGCTTGTGTATTATGTGGCCGGGCATTGCTGTGACTGTCTCCCTCTTATCTCTTCCACAGAGGAGGTCCGATCCCCACAGCTCCTCTTATCTGCGAGTGAGGGTTTTGGTTTTTTTTCCCCTTTCCTTCCCGTAATTGCCCTAAGTTAGTGAACTGTTGCGCTGGTAATATGAAAGGTGACTCTTTAACCTTTTTTTTTTCATGTCAACCAATTGGAAAGTTCATGTAAAGAAAGGCTAGGAGCAGGAGTAGTATCGTCTTAAAATTATTTGTGGGAATTGACTTCAAGACGTACTGCATTCATAATGTGATAAACCAAATTTTGTATTATTTTTTTTTTTTACGCCAAATCAAATAAACCCAGTCAATGATGAGACATTGCTTATTTTACTTTGTTAATATGTTTTCAGAAGCCTTTGTCAGTAAAACATTTTGACTGTACAGAGAAAAGAAAACTGTAGAAAGGAAGTGGAAATGCTATGATGCATTTTGCTTCTGTAAAGCCTGCATACACACAGTGATGTCTTGCTGAAGTATAACCAGAGGGCTGTGGTACATTTTTACCTGCTTGGCAGAAAGCTGTTTTGACTACAGAGAAGAGTAAAATGAGCAAATATATTGGAAATGGAACGACCCATTTGTTTTCTGTAAATCTGCTTCTGTGCCTGCATACACTTAGTGATGTATTGCTGAAGCATAACCAGAGAGTTGTGGTACATTTTCACCTGAGAGCTGCACATTTCCAGGCCTCCTAAATAAAACATTGTGTCACCAGGCGCCGGTAAGTGTCCCTCAAAGAGCAGAGGGAGGAAGGGCAGGGTAAAAAGCGTCCAGGTTAAGTTGTTTGAAAGGCCCCGGGTATTAAGAGGCATTTTACACTTAAGAAGTTGGTTTCGCTGGGTTTTCTGTTTCCCCTCTTATTGATTGATGCTCAACTATCAATGCATAATAGAAAAGCACTCAGAGCAAATGCAGGGTTATGGCCTTGGGAAGGAGTCGGCAGACGAGACTGCAGCACCCCCCCCACTCCAATGCCATTATTGGCCCATAAAGGATCCCTCGGGAAGGCCACGGTGTTCAGATCAGCACACACCAAATACCCAATTAAAAAAGGCTTTAAATTCCCTCCTCTTTCCTGGGCAAAAATCAATCTGAATTCAATCTATTCGGCTAGGATTCCGACAGAGCAGGTAATTGCCCATAATCGGTCAGCTAGGTGACAACAGCTTAAAGGAGAGACACTAATACAATCAGGTATTTGCTTTCAACGCCCGTCCTGGGCCCAGCCTTTGCCTGTCGAAAAACAGGTAGAGTGCAGTCTATGTAGCCGTCAGACAAAGGCGTATATAAAATTACACAAGTCTTCTATTGTCGGGTGCTCGACAGCTGATAAAGAGATCCTGTAAAGTACTAGAGGAATGATACTTACTAAATGACCCATCATAAAGCTGCAACAAATGCATTCAGCCATCATCTTCAAAAATAGCTTGTCAAGGAACTTGAATGGATCAGTGCTCATATTCTTCTATAAAAGGTTCGCATTGTCAACATATATTATTAGCATAATTTTACACACAATACTTGCAATCATGTCAGGGTAACTTCAGTGAAATCCTACACTCCTTGTAAAGACCTGGCTTACTTAATGGTAGCATTAGATCAGTAGGATACTTAATGGTAGTATATTACTGTACACAACCCCACCCCACTGGCTGGATGTTTTTCCATCGCCTAATGCATACGCTCTTGTGCTGCCCTAATGTTTTTTTTTCTTTTTGCTCTAAAGCTGCTCTCTGGAAAAAAGATTTGCCATCTTTTAGTTGGCCAACACCTTCTGTATGTTAATTAATTACACATAAGACAACTCAAAGTTGCTCCTGAGCAGAAGTGAGAAACATTTTAATATTTTTTTTAATCATGTTGCCATTTAACACATTATCATGGCCAAGTATCAGCATTAGAAAGCGCTGCTGTGAGAATTGGGACAAAATAGTGAGCTGAAAACTGGTATTTGTTTTTTTTAAAGAAAGATATGTCTGGCCTGCTGGCTTTAACTCTAGTTTGCTCGACTGGTAATATGATGTCTAGGGGTCAGCGGGGGTCAAAGGGTCAGCAGCAGAAGGCTACAATTAATGGATCTCTCAATAAAACGGGAGCTAATATTACCAACCCTCTCTCCCACAGCCTGATTCAGCAAAGTGAAGAGGGAATTCCTCGTAGCAGAGAGCGCAGGGCAAACAGCTTGGCTCTTGAAATTACTTTCTGTAATGGGTCCAGTCTTTGAAAGTGGAAGCGCACTTTTAATTGACCAATCAAAAGGAAACAAAGCAGCCAATCTTCAGACATGAAGCAGAAAGCCAATCGAATTTGTTTCATTTCCTGCTAGATCCATCGCAGTTTAAGACTGTTAGGCAGTACATCAGTGCAGTTGATTATGAATATATCAAATAGCCAGCTGCATTGAGAGCTTTTGACTTTCTGCATTAATAGGCACGCTGAAAAATCAATTTCTTCTCCTAAAGTACGGTATTATCCCACTGTTAAGGAATGAAAAATAGGGAACTGAATTATTAAAACCTAATTTAGTGATGCCTCTGGTCTTGTGTTTCATTTTGATTTGGAAATGCAGTTTCCAGCTTCTCCAAAATAAGAACACACTTAATCATAATGGTGACATTTTTACTGTTAAGGTATGAAAAACGCTGCATGGTTATTTGTTAGTTTTATACATGCACAGATAATGTGTGACAAACCTCTTTTAAAGTAAGGCGCAATGTTTGTTAGACGAGTACAAAAAGTAAAAAGAACAAAAAAGAAACATAGAATATAGTATGAGAAAAAAAAACAAGTAAGTATCTGTCTTCATGATCATATACAGCTGTTCTCAGTGCCTTAAATATGAGTGACTCTGAATGGCATCACTGAATGTGCTCAGCATGATTCGTCCATTAGGTGGCGTGTGATGCTCTCAGTTGCCATCCACACTGACATCCTGTTTCAAACAGAGAGTGCAAAGATCCCACTCAACATGAATGGCACGTACCTTATATTATGTCACAAAAAATTGCATTTTGGGAATGGGACATTTCAGATAGCCACTGACTGACATATTAAGAGCCTTCACCAAAGTAAAATAATAATAAAAAAAAAACAACCCTATCCATTTACATTTTTACTATAAAGTTGCTAAAGTAACATCAGCAGGTATTAGAAACAAAAGTTTCTAAACAAAATTAATTTTCATTAATATTAAAGCATTATTTCAATGTTGCAGGAGACTGTGGTTACACAGTTAAATATAGAGCCTAATAACATTTCTGTCTTAAATTTGTCATATTAGTCCATTTCAAATGGCCAATGCAGTGGCGAAACATTTCTTGGGCAATATTACTCACAATCTCAGCAAGCACAACGTGTCAAAAAAAAAAAAAAATGCTACGATTAAAAATAAATTAGTAAAATAAACAAAAAAACAAACTAAAATTATCCTTCAAATTACATAAGCAAAAGCATTTCTCTTTAAGACATTATTCCTTTACACAGTGCAGTGAAAAGGAATTTTTCCAAGTGAAATACATGTAAAAGATGTAAGATTGGAAGAATGTAATACAAGAGCTTAGCTACCTTCGATCTCTATAAAGGAATTTGCAAAATGAGGAATTGCATGTATTGTTTGTTAGTATTGGAGGCAAATCCCTGAGGTAGAGAATGTTGCCATCGGGTACCAGTTCAATGCAGAGCCTAGCTGTGAAACCCAATGTTGCTTCATATGGTAATTGGAGGTTTTAATGCATTTCTCTGCAGTCGAATCCAAATCTGATTCAACTCACGACAGGAGTAGAACTTTTAAAGTTTGTTGCATGTTTAATACATTAGTAGTAAACATAATAGCTGTAAGCAAACAACAACATCATGCACATTTCCACATTGTATCAGAGCAACTTTGAAGCTCACAATGTGTTGCTTTCACACACTCAGGCGCTGCGAGCTCAGCTTGTATTTGATTTCACAGAGAGGTGGTAAACATGCCGGCCTTTTCCACATCTCTGTTGTTCTGACACGCTCAGCTGAGACAGAGCAGCTCTAAAGTGTCAGCTTGAGGATGTGGGCACTGCAGGTCAGCTTTCACACACACAAACTTACACTTCTCACATTTCAGCCCACAGTATGGGTGGATGTGACTCCAAGTGTCCCATTGCCTGCTGCCAAAAGACAGGATGACATACTGTATGGGAATGGTTTCTCAAAAAAGTGATACTTTTAGGAAATGTACTGTGATTGTACTGTACTATATGTATTATGTTTAAATAATTAGTGTAATTAGGTTCTAGCAAAAGCATGGCTGCAATACAATTTCCCATCCCATAATTTTTTTTCCCACCACACCTATGTTCTCAAAGCACATTTCTGCCTAGAAACCCTATTTTGAATCCAGCATACCTTCCAAAATATGTGATTTAAGTATGAAAAGAGAAATTGATAGGACAATAACCGTACACTCTCTTAGGGCTTATCATTCAAAAACATGTTTCCTTTGTCTGGTGAAATAATATATGGCTATTAGAACTGATGAATCCCAGGAGATGGCTTTTATTAACTCCATGTCATGTTGAAAGGTGTGATGGCACCAGCATTTTCCGAGCGGGACGCTGCAGCTGCTGAGGCACCGGGGTTTTTCATGTCCTCACCCTGGGAGCTAAACTAGGCCCTGAGGATGTGAACGGGACAGAGTTCCCATTTCCCCCACCCTCCCTGTCGCTGCCTTTCTTCTATACAGCCCTGTCAAGCCTGAAGGCCACCCTGTTGTCACAAAGTAAATCAATGCTCCCGCCCTGCAGTCTGATGCCTCCTCACCGCTTGCCCATCAAGAGAAGTTGTCCACACATTGATATTCCCCCTCCTCGTCTTCTCCCGGTCTTTATTATTTTAATTAATCAGGATCGCTGCACCTGTCTGTCAATGCTGCGGGTCGCCATACCATGCAAAAAGGAAAAGTAATTAAAGTGGCTGGCAAGGCATGCTGGGGGTTTGGTTTGGGGCAGAGATGGTGGTGCAACATTGACAAGATGAATCGGATACAGATGCCAGAGCTTTCATTAAATCTGCTCTCCTCCTTTCTCTCTCTCAACACCTGAAGCCCTCTTTGTACTCGCTAGGCAGTGGCCAGGTAGCGAAAGAGTTAATAAAGCAGCGGCTGTGTTGTTTCTAATTGTGTGGATGAATAAATGATTGCTTGAGGACAGCGTGAATACTCATGTGAAAGAGGCCCCGATAATTGTATCCACACAAATATCTGATATCTTTCAGATATGTAATACCTACCAGAAGCACAGGCTTTTGACACTTCAGAACTGTATGTTACTTACTGTTGTCAGTGTCATATTTTCATGTTAAATCTGCTTTGATTTAACATGAAGAATTATATTACCTGTACTGCAAGAAAACCTTATTTTACAAAGAAACGAAAGGAAGTAAAGGGCATTTAGACAAGTCGCAATGGTGATCAAACACCTGATTCAAGTTTCACAGCATGTGACTCCTTTAATTTGTGGATTCTGTGTGCATTACAGCAAAATCCTACCAGTTATGAAACACTACAGCCCGAGAACATTTAGCCTCTGGGTACACTTAAATGATTGTGGGCAACTTGGAATAAAAACACATTTTTTTTCTCCAAGATACAGGTTACTTTTGTCAGGAGCTTGGCTGCAGATGAGAATAAAAAAGCCATCCAACCCGCAATCAATATCCTGGTAGATTTTTGCCAGCACACTGGCCATTTTTCTTCAGAATTTCTACTGACTTTATGCAGTCATTTCCATCAACTTCAATATATCTATAATCTATATTGTTAGTACCATTTATGGGCACTTCTGTTATACATGAAGAATGTGAAGCATAATTAAAAAACCAAAAACCAAAAAACCCAACTGTATAAAGACCTGAAAAAAAAATTGATACAGTAAATTCATATTAACTTATATTTTTTAATATTACTACTATTTCATTAGTAGTAGTATTGATAGTAGTCATTTTTGTTAGTAGTTAGTGTGGAGGGCAAATTATAGTTACAGTAAATAACATTTTAGGAAATGGCAAATGTTTTCAATGTTACACTACAACATTTAAAGAAAAGGATGTAGTGATCTGAAAAGTAGCTTTTATGACACTTGCGAGAACCACTTGCTGTAACAAATCTGTGAATATCACATCAGAGAGTTACGGATGTGATGAACTGTAGCTGTTATTGTACCAGCTAGAACTAAAGGTATTAAAAAATGTGTAAATTGTGGTTTAAAGACTGAGTCCAGCATGAAGAGAAAGCTGTTTTGTGGACCTTGTGTCAGATCATTGACTGGTGCCCTAATAACGTCATTCTTACTGCCTTCATCAGTCTGAAGCCTCATAAGGCCTTTGCCTCCCTTCTTGCTTCACAGCTCCTTGTTCTCCTTTTGAAATCATTGCCTATGACTTGATTGCGCTCATGCATCGGTCACCTGGTGCAATCACATCTTAAGTCATATCTGTGTTAGCTTTATGGCTCCGTGTTTCAATAACCTCCTGCTTGTAAGCACCTTCAGCATGACACAGAGGAAAAGAAACGTCTTTGTCGTGCGTATTAACATCGCCTTGTGGGGGCAACTTAGTGTCAATAAAGCCTGCTGCTGGCAAGGCGACGGCGGGCAGGAATGGACAATCAGAGTGTCTGCAGGAAATCTGCAGGGATACATAACACGGCGGGGGCTCAGGGAGGCACCGAATCTAAGTGGGGACTTGGGGTCTTCCACAGCATTCCGGATAATGATCTGCATTATGAAGCATCAGAGCACTTTACGAGAGTCCCTGAGAGGGTAGTGGTGGGCGCTGTTCTTGAGCTCAGTCAAAACGAGACGTGACGCCACATAACCTGCAGAAGGAGGACCCAGCTGAAACGTTCCATTTGGAACCGTAAGCCAAAGCCTACCGCAGCCTCCCCTCCACTTCCCTCCCTTTGCTCACCCCTAGTTAGTGTCATCTTCACTGAAACAGGAGCAAAGTGCATTAAAAGGGGAGATGGGAATAGACCAGGGGGAGGGTTTCGGGGGAAATGTGATTATCATCAGAAAAATGCAATGAGACCAAGAGTGTTTAATGCACAAATGCACAAAAAGTGATATTTTATTACAGCTTGAAGGCTTTCAAAAATTACTGGAAAAGGCAGGAAAATGTGTCTGAGATGGAAACTCTGAAATGCCTGTTTAACAGGACGTAATCGGTTTAACCCTGGAGTGTCCTGTCCTTTTCACGTGAAGATATGTTTCTCTGACCCCTGATTTGATTAAGTAAAACTTCATTTTGGGGGGAAAAACCACTTTGTTGCTATTATGGGTGCATTTTCAAGATGGATGAGCACAAAAAAAGTCGACTGGAGAAGACATCATTTTTTGATGTCCCTCTCAGCTGGTTTACTTGACTGACGCTCTATATGTGTGTGTGTGTGTGTGTGTGTGTGTGTGTGTGTGTGTGTGCATGTCTCGCTTTAAAGGAGGGAGTCTCAGTTTCCCATTATACATAAAACTGCAATATGAGATAAAAGTGTTTAGGATGACCACGAGTTACATTGACCTAAACTGTAGAACATTTCCTGATTTCATTTTACTCTCACCCACTTCAGAAATTATGGATAAAATAACACCTCTTATGCCCTTCTTTCCAAATGCCATTAATAACTAAAATCTTTATTCAGCTTTTATGCCTTTTGTTTTATTGCAAGTTATTATATTATGTTCTTAAGAACCAAAACACACCCCGATTGATAAAAATTAATGAGTTCTCTGAAATATGCTGGTACTAAAACGATTGTTTTTTTTTATGTCTTATTACTTTTTATAAGCTTAAATGACAAACACAAATAGAGAAATACTTTTCATATATTAGTTTACGTGCATTTTAAAAGAATATATAGTTCTTAATAAAAACTAATTTAATTTCTTGCATTTGATTTTTTTCCAGCATTAAATTAACTTAAAGCACAAGAGTCTTTGTTGTTTTGTATTGCTCTCTTTAAGTACATTATGCAAGTACAGTAATAGCACATCTTCCCAGCTTTATGTAAGCCATATACATTTATTAGACAAGAGAAGAAAAAAGATTTTAAAAAATCTATTTAGAAATTATGGAACAGTTTAAAATAAGGGGTCACTTAAAATCCCAGTAACCGAGAATGCTTTTACACAAACCTAAAAACACGCCAGTTTTCTTTGAGTAGAATTGTGGTGATATGTGATTTTTCAGTTAGGCAGCAGGATCAATCATGGATCATTAAAAAGTTAATATAAAAGTATCAGCTCTTTCGTATATACTTCATTGATTTTCTTTACAGAATAATGAAAAAATGATTGTTTGGCACCTGCTTTTCATACTTAAAGAGACAGTAATACATGTGTATTAAGTACCTAAAAGCCTAGCACTATAACAAAATCGTGGGTCAGCTTCAAGCGTTAAAGGAAAAAAAATCTGTGCGTGACAATCGTGTTCATAATATAGACCAATGACATCCCAATGAAATTTGGTCCAAAAAAGTCCAAATGAGTGCTACTGAAAACCAATATTATCTTATCAAATATTTAGCTTTTTCCCAATCAAACCAGTCCATGCAGTGTTTTTGATTCAGTGCACAGTTTTATTGATTCGAGATTCAGATTATAAACTGAATCCTACAAAATTAAAAATCCCTCTGACAAAGTTAATTGTATAGTTAATGGTGTTTGTTCTGAGGCCTTCCCATACAAACAACAATATGTCAGAATATGTAATCAAATTGTAATTTGAAAAGCTCCTTGAACCCCATTGAACATCACTTTCACTCCAAAATGGATCCATCTCATTTCTCTCTGAAATGCTTCACACTCTGATCCATCTGACAAATCTCCATCTCCCCTTTCCCTTTTGTAGCCCTAATAGGTAACATTATCCCATATTAATGGTGCCAGCAGCTATATGCTGCTACTAGCCAAGCAAACGGATGACTACAGATCAGCGGGGTGAGGCGAGCAGATCATTAACCATAATTACCTCCAGCTAATCCACTTCCAAGCGGTACAAAATAAACAGCCAGGCCCATTAGAGGAGATGACTGTCAGCCTGCAAGTGGCCTGTGGCTCCTTTGGCAATGATCTGAACACACTGGGGGATAAGAGAAGGAGGGGGAGGGGGGGGGGGGGGCCTGCATGAGTGATGGTGAGTCCAACAACTCCTCTTTCACCTGACTGGGGCGGGAGGGGGGTGGGGGGTGGGGGGTTGCAACATGGAAGGTGGCGGTAGTATGGTGTTGGTGGTTACATGCTGGCAGCGCTGGTGCATTTGTTTTGTTTCACCCCACCACCTCCCTTACCCACCTCCCTTTCATGTACCCAGATGGTGTTCATTTTGACCTGCTCTGTGTTTGCCCCCCTCCCCCCTCGTTTCCACGTCCCATTCATTTGGTGCCTGCAGGCGTTTTCCCACTCTCTTTCTCTTCAGTCTCTCCCTCTCTCAAACACACACACACACACACACACACACACACACACACACACACACACACACACACTCAGTGTTCAACCATATAATTGTGTCATGGCACATAATTATGATTGTATCAGCTCTTTCACTTTTGTGTGCGGATGATTCATTAGCATAGCCATTATTATCTTCTCTGAGCATCAAAAGCACACTTTGTATTGTTTGTGTTCAAAATAAAATAAGATATTCAACAGTTGCTCCAGCCTTCATATTCAAAATTCGAATTATGCCTTTTGTTTTATGTAATTAAAGCCTTAACCAGTCAGGTTAATTAAAGGCAAGTTGGAGGTAAAAGACTAAATGAAATCCAAAAAAGAAAAAAAATGATAGCATATTATCTACAACAGATTAAAAAAAAATAAGTGCCAGCAGTTTTCTTTTTTAAATTTCCTCTAATGAACTACAAATTTTCATTTTAGTTTTGTAAACAACAGTTTGGTGGATCCTTTTTTGACATTTTGCTTTTATCTGACATTCATTATACAGGCATATGATAACATATCTACTGATATGACTCAAAGTTTTGCATTTATTGTTCCGGTATTTCTGGGAAAACCCGAGCGGGAAATGACACAGTATGATTTTTTTCAAAGTAATGACTTCTTTAGTATTACGCTATGATCTAAACAGAGACTCTCAGGAGCTTCACCAACATCTTCAACAAAAGATTTTTGTTCTTGGATTTTTCTCAAATGACTCAAGTGAATGCGGGCAGGTTCATTGTAAGCAATGGGACCGTTGCACTGGAAGACATCCAGGTCTATTTGTTTTCACTCCTGGCTCTCTTTCAGGTGCTTATTGCAGTTTTCCTTCATGCTCTTGATGTCTGTTCAACTGATGAAATGGGGGCACTCATCCAAAGAGCAGCGTTCAGGCAGATAGATGAGGGTACACGTCTCAGCGTCTCTTTGATGTCTGTGAACCTGCAGCAGCTGTCACTGTTCACCAAGTAACTGCTCGGAAGCTAAAGAATGACACATTAAGCTTCTGTTTGATATGAGCTGATTATATTATTCCTGTTGTGGTTTTGGTTAACATGAGATTATTGCCTTTTAAAGGGATGCAAAGCGTCAAGCTGAAACAAACCTCACCACATCATCATCAGCAGGCGAGTAACTCATAGAAAGAGAAAGCAATGGAAATTTAATTTCCTCGCAATTAGAACCTCTCCCTCATAATGAAATCTGAAAGGGGATTCTTCGGGCGTTGTTCATTATTTTCTTTAAAATCACAGGCTTTTGACACAGGAAATTCAATTCATCAGGCGCTGGGTAGACTTCATTTTGAAACAACGGGAAGTGAGAACAGCCCTGCCAAAGGCTTTTTAATTCAGTGGGAGCTTGCGGCTGACACAGTCGAAAGGAAAAAAAACAAAACGGAGATGGAAAAATTCTAAATGCTAACCAGTGGGCTAAACTAAAATCTTACTGTTCAGAAAAGCATAGCAGGTCGTGGAAATCCTTCTTATCTTTTTTCTTTGTACACTTCATTGTATACTTCCACAAAGAAAGCCTTGACACCATTACTCATTTTATGAATGCATTAAAAAGGCTTTTGTGAATCAAAATGAATCAGCTTTTCATAGTTTCTCTTCACACAGTATGTGTTGCATCCCATACACAAAAGAGTCGTTTTGACATGTTCTGACAATTCTTTCTTGGCATCCATAAGTTTTGTCAACATACCTCAGGATAAACAGAAAATCAGCACTTCATGTTTGTTGGTATACTTTGTACAAGAGATGGTTGAGACAGAGTTTGCCATGAAAGTGAAGATAATTCTAGGAATTATCTTCACTTTCTTCCTTCCACTTTCATCTTAATCAATCAATCAATCAATCAATCAATCTATCAATCAATCTATCTACACACACAAAGTTTGGATTTGTTTGCCAAGTATTATAACCTAGGCTTGTCTCAATCATGTTCAAAAAAACGATAATAGTCTGTCATGTCTTCCTTCAGGGTACAAAACTCTGTAAGCAGTGTTTACCTAAAATAAACATTGCAGAGATGAAGAGGAAAATATTTCTTTTCAGCACTTCTTCAGTCCTGTGAAAAATTCAAGAAGGAAGTCTGGCACCCTGCATATGAAGAAATAGTAAATTAAAAAATAGTCGAGCAAAATATTTAATAGATTTGAAGAAATTTATTTTAATGTCAAAAACAAACAAATAAAAAAGAAAACAAAAAAACAAAAAGTTATATAGCTGGAAGCAACAATTAGGCAGCTAAATAGTGCAACAGGTTGCAGGCCCAATAGATTTCTGACAATATTAAAAGTGTGGTAGTTAGATGGACAAAAAATATTTTCTTCATTTCCTCATTTGTCCTCTAGAGTTAAGTATGATGTTAGTAGATCAAGCATTTGCTGAGCTATAGCCTTGCTTTTTGTTTGGTGGTTCTCTGCATGATTTTAATAGGCTCTAATAAAGACACATTTGGAATGATAGTTGCGAGTTTTATTCCCACCTGGTATCCAGTAAGGGTCCTGGCTAGACCCCCCATGCTAAAACCAAGCCCTGGAATGACGCAGCTATGTTTAAATTGAGCTGATAAGCTTTGTGGCGCTTGCTCTGAAAATCAGCCAAACCCCCCCCCCCCCCAAAAAAATAAATGGTGAAGATTCAAAGAAATGTGAGTGAAGTTTCAAACCTTTCAATAAAATCCAACATCGTACTCTCATCATTCAAAATGGCAAGCTGACATGTCATTCCACACTATTAGCCAACATTTAACATTTTTTCTTTATGTTTAGCATAAATATAATTTACCTTACTGAGACATCCTCCTGGGAGACGAATGGAGTAATTTTTTGCACTGCATTAGAATCGTTTCCTGAGACCATGTATCAAGATTAGGATCTGCTGTGACAGAAGAAAGCCTTTGAATAGCAGAAATCCATAAAACAGCTTTTGTGAAGCTTGGTCTCAAGATCACGTGTGCCAATTTTGGCAAATGTTAAAAAACTGAAACTTGGTGAAAGCAATTAGGGAGCTGTTACCAATCACTGTGCCAAATTTTAAATCTGTTGACCGTGTGGTTCTAGGGGGTACAACAGACTGCAACAGCAGAAGAAGAAAGGGAAAGAGGATGATGGTGAAAAGAAACACTATGGGTGACTTGGCTGCTTGGCCTCAGTTATTTGCTAGTATTCTCTGGCCATTGAGTCATTAATATCCAGCTTAAGAAAAGAAAGGCTAGTCTAGCCAAAGTTAGCGATCAATCCCTGCAAATAAATCAACTGACAAGAGTTTAGAAGACCTCCAAATCAGCGATCAGGTTCACTTGACCTGAAACAAAGGAAAGTTACAGGGTTTCAACAACAGGTGCATTTGACTCCAGTTTTCAAAGTGTCTCCTTTTCAGTTTTAACAGCACCTGCTCTTGCTTTTGAAAACTTTTCTTTTTTTTTCCAGATCAAGTGATCCTGTTTCCAGCAGTTACCCAGAGCAACACTAAAAGCCACCCAACCCAAGAACAACCGGGAAACATTAACTGGCCGCTCCGCTACCCACTAATGGATCGGACCCATTTCATCAGCAATCTGACATTTAATGAATATATATTTTATCTTCCCGTGCCAGTTATCGGAATGTCCTCCCCGTTCCGAGAAATGGTCGTCCTGGGACTCTTTTGAACGGACCTTTTTTCCTTCGACTGGCACCTGTACGCCAATCACACTCACTGCAACTGGCCACAATCTTCCCTTGTTTTTTCCTCTTCTCTCTCTGTCTTCAATATGGTTCATGGATTAATAATTCATGGCCAGTTATTAGGGCCAGTTCAATAGGAGATCTGCTGATGGAGGGTCGGCGCTCTGCGAGCGTGCCCGGAGGGATGCTGCGTGTTGTTGTGTCAGCCCCCATCTGCCAGAATGCAATAAGGCAAACAATGGAGGCCTTGATTTCCACCAGCAGGCCCATAATCTTTAAATGGCTATTAGCTGAAGAGTGCAACCAGTCAATAACCGACAAAATCCTTTTAAAAGCTCTCTCCCTCTTTCTCTCTCTTTCATTCTCTACTTCCCTCTCTCTTTCTGTCTTTCTCCACTCCTTTTAAGCTCCTTATTTCTCCATCTCTCAATCTTTTTATTCTCTTCTGTTCTGGTCAAATTAGGACACAGTACATAGTATAAAACTCCCATAGTGATGGTTTTTATGTATTGCCAGCAGTGTCAGGATAGCCAGTACCAATAGTAGTGGCAAAATGAGGATAAGTAAGGTCAAACTCTATTTTTAAAGGTGCTATATACACGTTGGAGCATCAGCACCTCAAACCAAAACAAATTGGCTCCACTTCCCCCTTACCCTCAAATTTAAAAGGTAAGGGAGCCACTATCACCTACCCATTCTAGCACTGTAAAATACTTTGAATCGCATGGATATTTAAGTCATTAGATGCTTAGACTATGTGCAGATGTTATGTTGCCTCTGCTCTCTGTTTCACCATGCATATCTCCGTTGATTGTGTGGGTCTGCTTCATGGAGCAGAGGAGAGATAAACATGATGAAACTGAGAGCAGAGGAGAGCAGCAAAACAACAGCAGCAGCTTCCAGCTGAGCTAAAATCCAGCTATTGTATGTGAATGAAATGAATAACATGAAGTAAACATGTATTGGGAGAACTAGCGCAGTGCTCCAGAACATTGAATTGCTTTTAGTTTAACTTTAATATCTTTCTAAACGGCACGATGGCCATTAGTTTTAAAAGAACTGACTCACACATAATAACAGACACATGCAGCCTGATCATCTATTAAACAGAGAGGCTCGGATTACAATACACAGAGAAGTATGACTTCATTTCCTGCTAAGAAAGCACTCTATATTTAGTGTAGCAAATACTTGTTTCCTGATACAGTAATCATTAAAATCTCCTATGAAGAACTTTTAAATCATCTGAGGAATCATTATACTCTATCAATCTTGCTCTTGGTGTGTGATTTGCTTTGACATGTAATTTTTCCCTTAAGCTGATATCTTTGACCTCTAGCTCTCTTTCAGAACATGAATCTTAATCCTGTCCAACAGAGTTTCACTTGTCAAAAGAATCACCTTAAATCAAGAGGCAATGTCTTGATATAAGGCAGTTGTCTCCAAGTGACATCGTATGGATGATATACTTCTGCTTTGCCATCAATCACAAGCGATGCAGCTTGAAAGGGATTGAATTACTGTTTACAAGGATGAGATTAAATTGTTTTTAATATACAATGTTATGAAAGCAATAACCTTTTTGATGGCCGCAATCATATCCTAATAAAACTGATATTCATTAGTGTCAGAGAATATTCCCTGCTTCCAATCTCCTCTAATCTCCTCGTTACCTGAATCGCCGCGGCTGGTACACAAACAAATCCTGTTGCTCTTCACTGCTGACAAGGTAAACATCACATGTGCTAGGTGAAAGACAGATCAATTACGCTTTCGTGAAAAGGGAGACTTCAAGGTTTAGGGGGGAAAAAGTTTACATTTTCTTCTGCTCCAAAGAAAAATGTTCAAAAATATATATATATATGGGATTTTAATACTTAATGATTGATCATGGATTTTGCTATTCATTCTGCAGAGGTAGAGAAGGAAAACTCACAAAGGTTATTGAAATAACTTAAACTTGTAACACCAAATGAATGAAGTATTCACTTCAACTTGCCTTAAAAAAACCTAAAAAATGTAATTGTGATACCTTTCTATCAGAACCAGCATTAACTTTTTCAGCAATCTGAGCGACAGAAGGTTGTTTATTGGGTCTGACCACATAGGCCTGCCTTCACGCCCCACATGCATCAATGAGCCTTGGCCAACTGTTGCTGATGCATCATTATTCATTCCTTGGATTACTTTTGTTAGTTACTCCAGTTTTGGAGACCCAACTGTCAAACTTGCTCAAAATATTTTTCTCACTTCTAAAACATAAACTTTGAGGACAAAAATGTCCACTCCCTAATACATCCCATCCACTAACATGCACCATGATAAAGAGATGATCAATATTATTCACTTCACCTGTCAATTTTATGCCTAATCAATATATCTAGATAGGCTGCAATACAGCTTATATTCTTTATAAAGCATGCTTTTTGTATATATTTACTTCATATCATTGTAGCTCTCTATTTTACTATAGCTCTCATTCTTATGGCAGGACCAGGGGCGCCTCCGGAATTGTTTTCATAGGGGTGGGCATATAGGGGCCACTAAAAATATTGGGGTGCTACACCAAAAACAGAAAAGTGGAGGGGTGCAGCAGAACCAAAAATTATATACGCAGGAATAGCAAATCAATGTTTCAACTCATTCTAGGGTGTCTTTCTCTCTCTTGTGCTCACATTTATTGAAATTATAACCAACACATAACTGTCTTGCCAGAGGGAGCCAATCAGAGGGCCAGTAACTTTTTCGGGGTTGGCCACTGCTGCACCCCTGCCTCCAACTAACCCCCCCACACACACACCCTCCGTTGGTTGCACCACTGGGCAAAAAAAGTACAGCAAACATGTTTTTTTTGCGCTAACATTGACCTTTCACAATGTGAGCCTATGAGGAATGATACATAAGTGGAGTCACCACCAAGAGGCCATTAGTAACTACAGTTTTTGGCAATTTGGATTCATATTTTTGCCCCAGAAGTTGGGCTACATCATCTATTTTTAGCCACAGCATTAAAAATTGCCATTTTTTAGAAGACACTGTCCAACAAACATCGTTGTGTTAACAGTTAGGTCACAGTAAGATGGCAAAAACTGCACCAAAGCAAAAAAAAAAAATGTTTTCGCTACTTTGCCAGACAATAGTGTTTCTGTCAGTTGAACCTCTGCAATCCAAGAAATAATTCACCATGCATTTTATTTGTTACGTGGGGAACATTTTGGTCACGGCCATCATGCTCCCTCTAATATCAGCATTGTGAGCTTGTTGTGCAGGTTACCTACAGTGGATCAGTTCCATTGAACTCATTAGATGAGAGGTCACTTTAAATATCCCTTGATAATTCATTCCATGACTTTGAAATCTTTTTTTTCTAATCAAATGTGATCAAAACCCTTAGTATGTCCTGAAAACTCAAAAACTCATATATCAACACAATATGATGAAGTATGGCCCTTGAAAATACAGCGCATTTAGTCCAATAAAGTAAGGAAAATAAGTAATAACTATATGAAGATGCTATCCGAGAGCCTCATAAATCACATCAAAAACAAAATTATGCAATATGAAAGTGTCAGAACCACTGTTCTTCAGCTGAATTATGCATTTCCATGTTTATCATAACAACAAAGAAGAACACATCCTCGGACTTCATAACAGGCTCACACATTCACTCCTTCTCAGTCTGATTGAGGCACACTAAGAGCCATGGAAGAGTGAAGTGAGTCAAAAACATCACTTCAAACAGATAGCCATGTTGGTTACCACATTGTCACTCATCAGCACTGGTGTTTTGACAAGCCAGCGTGACCCCTGTGTTGCACAATCACATGATCACAACTGGTCATGTCAAAGGTCAACGCTAATGGATGGTGCAGCAAGGGAAGCCGCTTTATGTCAGGGTGTGAGCATCTGTATATGAGTGAGTGTGTGTGTCTTGCAGTTTTAAGGCCATACTCTCATAAAGACTGTGGGAGTTATCCCATTATTTTGCACTTAGTTTGACATATAGCATTAATAATGGGCTTTTAAAAGGGTATTTTGAGAGGTGAACTTAGATTTTTACATATATTCCTCATTTAGGTTTAGCCACATATACAAAAAATAGACTACATTATCAATACATTTTTAGCCCAGGTTACATTTTTGACACATGTAATGTCACGGAAACCTATCATGTACATATGTATAGCTTGTATTTGCATTGTGAAATCACACTTAAGAGCACAGTTGTTTAATTCGCAATGGGAATAACTGAAAAAATTCCATTTGTTCATACTGAACCCAATCAAATATAACACTAGTATGGTTAATTGTGATCTCTTACATGTCAAGTATAACACTGGTGAAAAATCATATATGCTAATGCCATTTTTCACACGTGAGAAGCTGACAAAATTTAGATATCACTTAAATAAAGCGTGCATGATTTACAAGATTTACAATAGGTATCCTTTCTTTAAATGAAAAACTGCTGACAGTTAATGTTTTGGTACTTGGAGACTATCAAAATAAAAGTCCCTATTCTTTGGCTTGGTCCAAGGCCAAAGCGCCCACACAGGAAACACAACATATTGATGGCTCAGTCCACATAGGAAACGCCTCAAAATGAGCCTCAACCTCCTCCAACTTTTTATCTCCTGTCTCTCACCCTACCTTGTTCCCTTGCTCTTTTTCCCCTCTGCCATTTGTCTTTCCATTCCTCCTCTCTGTCAGTCTTCATCTTTTCCTCCTCCTCCTCCTCTGCTTCTCTGTTTTTTGCATTCCTTCTCCATCTTGCCCTCCTCTCCCTTCCTTTCCCAATCCTCCTCTGAATCCCTGAGTATCCACCCGACAGAGAGTCATCCATCTTCATTGGGGAGACACATGTGCTGTTTTGACAGCAAGTGCTCTGATGGAGCAAGAGGAAGGAAAGCAGCAACCCCACGACAGCAAAGACACATTATCAGTGGGAAAACACATCCGACCATCAATTACTAAAACCCATCCAATTCTACCAACACTTTGGGTATTAGGTGTTGCCACTGGCGTCTGGTTCAATAATCCACAATGACTGCAGAGGTGTTAAATCTCGCTACTGTGTTAATTTTCTATGAGATAATCCTATGTTTTTAATATTTGGAGGGGGGAAAAAACACAGATATAATTTTATTTTTAAATTTAACTGTACAGTGCCTTCTCAGAATTTGCATCTTGTGCTTTAGAGTGTTTAATTTGACATGTTTAATGTATGGATTTTTTTTTAGTGCTACAGCTAAGTATCTATCTCAGCTTTTGATTAACTCACTCAAATGCGAAACAAACATCACATTCTGAGTGAAAACACCAGTCAATGGACAAAAATGAAATTACCATTTGTTTTTAAAATTGGGAATTATTACTTCACTGACTGACCATCCATCATATTAATGTCTTCTTTCCAAGTGACAGTTTGATTGATAAGGGACAGTCAATCTGATATGGAAGACATTAGCGATGTAACTGATGTGAAGCTGGATTTGTTTGTAATTGTTGTCAGAGGTGATCTCAGTCAGTGCCATCCCATTTGGAACGGTATTACTTTGACCTAAAGATGACAGTTCAATAAATACAGTGTCTTCAGGCTGAGAGGATGTGACAAGCATGTCCATGATACTTGCCACGAGGGCATTAATGACACCCCTGCCAGTCAAACTGTCACTAGTCTCCCTGTTGTTGCAAAAACAAAAAACCCAACAAAGAAATCCTTGCAGGTGAGTCAATAATCCAATACTCCTAAAGTCACATTTATGACTTTAATAAACAAGGGAAATTGTGATCTAGCTACAGTTAAGAATTAGGCTTGACTCTACAAGAATGACTATCCGATAAAAGAGAACTGTCAAATTTAAAGGGGTACATCACCAGTTTTTGCAGAGACTTCCATTTTGTCATTTTTTTAAACTCACACACAGACACCAGCCACTAGTATTAAACCTGTTTTATATAATCTCTGTGTTTGTTTGTTTGTTTGTTTGTTTTGCATCACCATTGTAAACCTGCTATCTAATGTTAGTAAGTTCGCCCCTGGGTGAAAGGTCACCAGTTTAAGTATCCCTAAAAGTGGATCATCATTCCAGATTTTTTTATTCTTTTTTATTCTTTTATTCTATTCTTTCTCAAATAAGAAAGATTTGTTTATTTTGTGACAGAGCTACTTTTATCTGCTGCTTTGTCACAAGGGCACACCACAGTGGGTAACTCGGCTTTGGGTTTGGCAGAGTTTTACACCGGACGCCCTTCCTGATGTAACACCAAAGGGATTTGTGTCCCTGGGTGAAATTTAAGCAATGGAAAATGGATGCCCAAGCAATGTTCTAGAGTCATGTCCAGCACAAAGTGATGGTGCTTTGTGAGAGGTATCCTTTCACAAAGCATACTTAATACAATCACCACAGCCATACATCAAGTAAGGATCAGCTGGTCCCACCTCAAAGTGTTACAAAAGAGATTATTTGTTGCATTTTTATGTAGAAGAGATACTTTTTTAAAACAAATGTAGAAAATTACTATTTTAAAAAATGTCCTTTCAGTAGCTTAAGATTGGTTTAAAATATGCACATTCACAGAATTAACGTTGAATGTTGAAAAGTGATCTTTAAAGGTAGTGTGCTAAATCCCCAAAGGTTGATTTTGTTCATCTGGATGTAGCATTTTCCCACTGAAAATGCTACATCCAGGGATTTACTTACCTGGATGATTGAGCATGCATCAAGAGTGCTAAAGTGTTGTATTAAATAGTCCACACCAAATATCTCAGGATTGCTGAAAACACAGCAAAAAGGCACAAACCCCACACATTAGATAGTGTCTCACTTTAAGATGCCAGCTGCTCTGCGAGAATGGTAGCATTTGGTGCCATGTGAATGAGGACAAGGTTGTTCTGAATGTTTGAACCCATTAGTGAGAAATCGTATCAACTCAATCACCATTTTGCAAACTTTATTGCTATTTTTTAATCTAAAACCGTAATTTCCTTTCCTTTTTATTTAGTATGAAAATCTATTGTGGAGCTATTATAGCTTGTTTGTCTTGTTCATTGTATTACGGTTAACATCAAGTCTGCTTTAATTGAGATAATGCAGTGCAGATGTTTCAAATCAAATCCATATACTCTTAAAGTGCATTATGTCTCAATGATAATGCATCATTGACAGAATGAAAGGGGACTTGATGTTGACTGTAAAAGATTATGAAACTCAAGCAAGTTTTATGAATGTAATGACAAATCATGATATAGTACTCTATAACAGAAGTTAATGAAAGTCAGTCGCTGCTGGAAATAGTCAAAAGAACAGCAGAAACTGCTATCTAAGAAGCTAAAACTCAAGAATGTTAAATATCCTTCATAAGAAATTACTTTTAATACCAAATCACTATAGTTCAATCATTACATTTAAGTTCATTTTCTTTGTCACGGCTTATCTCCTCAGATGGAGTTGCAAATTTCTAAAATAAGGAGCTTCACAAAAGTACCATGCTTCGTCTGAATCGTCTCTAAAATTAGAGCGTAACAAACTCTTTTGTTGCTTACAGTTTCACTAAACGCAAAAAGATGGCAGACACACTCTGTGTAAAAAGCCAAACCGAGCTTATAACATAAATGTAATGATGCATGAAGCTACTCTTGCTGAATAGAATGTTTGTCTTTTGTAAATCTCCTCAATATGAAGGTATGCTGACAGAAATACATGAATTCACACTGGTTTAAAACGGCACTGCACTTTGATGGGATCATATGTCTGAGGTCTAACTTCTATCTTATGCATTCAGTGCACTTACACTGCATTAAAGCTGAAAATCAGCAATTAAACCGCATATTTGCCCTTTCAGTGTAAATGTAATGCGCTGCAGAGTCAAAACAAGGATGCAGCAGTCTGTGTAAAGATGTTACATAGGATGACACTTTCTGTACCTTTATTTTAGACATTTTATTTTTGCAGATTGCTATTATGATGCTACATAGTAAATAAAGGTCTCATAGATTGTATAAATTTTAAACAATCCCCAGCAAGTGACGTACTCAATGATGAATCAAAACTAGCATTTCAGTATTATTATGCTACATGACTCCAGAAGTAATCGTTCTCCATTGCGAGGACTTACCAGGTAATTGCATTTTGTAAAATTCTGTACTTTAAGTCAATTTTCATGTTAATACTTTTACAGTTTTACTTAGTTGTAAAACTTAGTACCCAATTAGTACCTTCAAATTGATATTGTTCACTTAAGAAAAGTTCTAAATACTTCATCCAAAACTAACCAAGCAATTATTGAATACAAAACAATTTTCAGACTCCTTGCAGTGCCATTTTTCATGTAATATCGTCTCTGTAGGGCATGGGGCAATAGCCTCAAAATTACGTTCAGTGTTTTGTAAGCCAATTTTCAATTTGATTTCCCAGGCCCATCAACCCTGGAAGGATAGACACTGTACTTTTTGTACATATCTGAAAACATGAATCCATTCATTGACAGTTTTATATGAAAATATAACCCTTGGAAAACAACAGACAAGCACAGTGAATGACTACGAGGTACCGAAGAAAAATGCCCTGCAACATTTGAATTGGTATGAAAAGTGTTGGTGATGCACCCACATGTTCTGGTAATAAATTTAAAACAAACTTCATCCCAGTAAAGCCTTACATCATTACTAGAACTAAATGTGTTCCGCAAAATGCTTCCTTCCCATCTTGACATCATGTCGATCACAGTAATAAGTATTTGATTTACAACCAAAATAATCCTGAGTGATTTTATTTGTGCCTAATGTTGTTTTTAAAGTTGTCACATAAATCAAGTCGAATCAAGAGGAGGAAGAGGTGATTCTCCCTTCCTCCCCCGTGCATTAGCTCATCCTCTTCTTGCAGACACTCTCCCCGCCTGGTGCTCACTTCCCGTCTGTAGGCGCTCATACCGGGACTGCATTCGCTCAGCGCTTCCTCTTGACGACCCTCTGAGGTACATTTGATGTCAGCGTGAACAGCTTGTTTTCCTTTCCTCCCTCGGATTCCCTCTCTTGCTCCCTCTTCCTCTCATGCTCCTTATTTCTTCTTTAGTCTGAAGTGCTGTCGCGTTATTGGACTCAGGTTTGAGTGGCCGTGGTACCAGATTGATGGCCGCCGGGGAGCGTGTCCGTGACATGCCGGGCCTGAAGAAACATAGAAAGAGCTTGTTTTTGCCCCCATCAATCATCCCACAGCCATAATCACCCGGTGATGGAGAACGTACAGGATGGAAGAAGAGAGAGTTGTGGATGACAGGCATGTTCATCTTGTACAACAAAAGCAGTTCAGATTGCTTCTGTGAGTCACCTTCTTCTCAAGTTTCATTTAACCTGCGAAGGTGGTTTTTGGGGCAAAGACCTATCTCAGTATCACTGGCCATATACTTACTGTAGAAGTACAAAATCCTCTCAGCATTCTTCAATACAATTGTTTATAAGATTATAAGTGACTTCTCTTGCCTGTCTTAAGATATTAGCCTTACGGGAAGAAAAGGTTGCATGTATGAATGCTGAGTAGTACAGTCAAAAACCAGCCCAATGGCACTGCTCTCAACATCTGATTTTGCAGCAAACAAGTCAAGTTAACATAGGTTTAAAAAAGTGGAGTCAACAGTCCAGAAAAGAACAGCCTGAAGAAACATCTAGTTTGCTGGATAAATATCCCCGTGTACTTTTCTGCATTATCTCTGTCTGCTTTATGTTCATTGTTGTATTATTTGTTGTTTCTCTGTGCAGTTCAGGTCTTCACTTTCCCCTAACCCAAACCAGTATGAGTAGATGGCCGGCTTCTGTGTGACTTTAGTTCTGCCTAAAGGTTTCCTCAGTTTCAGAGTTTTGGCAAGTCAGGTTTGCCAAGTGGAGGTTTAGGTCATTATCTGTTTCCTACAACATTCATGGCCTTGAGATGACTATTGTGAATTTATGCTCTATATCAATAACATTCAGTATGGTTAAATACTGAGCATACAATTGAAAATGTCTTTGTTGCACCTTTATTAAATGTCACTGCCAATTATGCAGCAAAGGAAACATCGTTTATAATTCAAAAGATCTCAACTGCAGATATTTGTCTTCTATTTCGCACAGTAGACTATACTTTTATTTACTACCACATAAGCCACTAGCTTTGTTACTAAGGAGTGTGTTTGCTCACTCACTAAAATAACTAGCTGTGACTTATCAATGGCTGGCTCAACCTAGGTTACATTCGTAAACCTTGAAAACTGTCAGTCATTTCTATATCATTAATGCAGTGACTTTCTGCGGAACTGCAGTGATCTAACATTGTGTGAAACTGTTAAACCTAAAGCTTGAACAATATCCCCTGCTTATCAGCATCTCAAAGAGAAAGCAGAGCAATCCTTTGGAAAGTGCGTCACTGCTGACTGTCACCAGAATCATCCACCAAGAAATCAAGAATCAGCTGAGCCTAAGTAAACTTTACCAGTTTATTACTTTCAAATTTAAAATTAAAAACATAATTTTCAAAGTAAGAAATAGTAAGTGTTCATCAGGACTAACTTTTACATTTAACACATTATAAATTTAACTAAAAAAAGTGCATAAGAGATAACCATGGCATGTTAACGCACTGTCCTTTTGGGCTTTGTACAATCAAACTAACACATGGCTTTAAAATACTAGACACAATTAGCTGGAATACACAGTATAGCTGACTTGCTCTTTAAATCAAAAATATTTTGCCAGTCTACATAAGCTCCTTTTCCACTGGTAGCTACTCAGGTCAGCTCAACTCCATTTCCATTACAATTCCGTCCTATGTAATATGCATGGTTGTTTTAATAGCGATGCCTGCGACGCAATTAATATGTGACACGAACGCTACAAAAAAAAAGTGGACGTCGATGCAAGAATAACCGGTCGTTAAGTGATGATGTGATGAATCCTACTTCCGGGCCTAAAGTAGTCTGCATTTAATATGGCTTTTGTGTTGTTAACATGTTTAATGTTTTGTATTTTCTTCTATTTAATCTCAAAAAGCTCCTAAAACAGTCAGTGATCACAGTTGACCTCCCTCGGCTTTTATTACCGCTAATCATTTATTTAAGCTCAGTTTTTAAAACCTTAGGATGTAACTACAGCCCAGCCCATGCAGCAGTATATGCATGACTAACCTTGTATTGTGGCTGGATTATCTCAGCTGTTCTCCTGGCTGAAGTTTGGTCCTTTTACAGCATCCTGCCATGCGATTACATTTGTTCCTGACCACCGAGAACACTCACGTTAACTTTTATTGAGTGGAAAAAAGTTAGCTTGTTTATATTATGCTAACATAGCTGTGTCGCAAGCGGTCACGTAGCACATCATTATATACCAGCTAGCCAAACTTCAGTAACCCTACAAATGTCACTGCTGTTTAGTTTTCTGTGTTCATTTATGTTGGAAGCGATAACAGAGCTGTACGTTTTAATTTGTTTCCAAAACCCCGCAGTCAGGACATGCTATATTGTATTTAGATAGAAGCTAGCGAGCTAACTTCCTGCTAACTTCTAACTCCATTAAATGTCATAAATTCCGTTTTCATGGATGCCTGGATGTTAAACTCAATTGTTACACCTGGTAGAGAAGAACGCTGATCATTTTATTAAAGATGAAAGACTATCTCAGTAATGCCATAGTGATCGTTTGATATATGGACCTGCAGCGGAGTTTAGGCCCAGACACGGCTAGTGACGTCAGACTTAACGACCGGATACCAATAGAGGGTTTTCACCTACATCACGTTCTGGGCGGTAACCTGCATGTGCAGCCATATTGGAGGCACACGGAGGATCAGTGTAAACTGAAACCACAGAAAAGCTCCTCAAAATGCGTTATAGATGCATACAGGGAAGGACTTGGTCCGCAGGAAAGGGCACAATATTGGAAAAGTTAAGGTTTATTGGTGGTGCAGATCCAAACGAGTTGTCTCCTTCATCTTGGCTCAATGACGACCCAGAGAGTCTTCCGTCTATTGCCTATCCTGATATCGTCAACTACCTGGTTTTCTCGCCAAGCCCATACACAGCAGAACACCTTAAATCTTATAAATGTTTGGAGGCCTATAACCAGATGGTGTGTGGATGGGAGATGCAGTATCAAGTCATCAGCGACAGATGTGTTGTGAATGCTAAAGTAAGTAATGCAATAACATCTTTAATCAACCAAACCTTAACTGTATGATATCATCCCTTACCAAAAAGTAGCATACGAGTATATTTTATTAAGTATGCTTAACTATAGAAAAGAAATGAGCAGAACAAATTCAGATGTTGTCCAGATTTTTGCCTTGTTGATCCTGGTTTAGCTTCGCTAACCACAACCACCTCCTTTCCTCTGATAACTTTTGGCATTGTCCTCCCTGATTTGTAATAACTTTTGGCAGTCTATAAAACTGCAAATGTTTTTCACGGTCTGACCGATTGGTACAGCCAAAAACACGGCAATAATTCACCATTTCCTTTCGTTCGACGTTTGGAATCTGTTTGAGTGCGCGCGCTTTGTTTACTTCCAGTATCTCCAACATGGTGACTTCCGGTTTGATGACGCACCGTGAAAACCCACTATACTATACTGTGGCTTTTCATTAGACTCGGGGAACACAGCGTTGTTTTTTCTAGCCATTTCGTGCGATGCCGGGTTTTTCATGAACGCGGCGCTCTCATGACTCATCGAGTAACGCTGCTGACAAACCAATCGGGGGCATGCAGTCTGACGACGTCACATTTTAGTACCTGCTCAGGTTGATTGGAACCCCAGGTGAGCAGGTACTAAAGAAGTAACTGGTACCAGGTGCTATGACCTAATGGAAAACCCTGAAAACCGTTCACGAAAAGTAATTAATGGAGAAGGAGCTTACGAGAGCAGATCTCAACCTCTTGTATTAAAAATGCATAACCTGTCTATGCTTTCGCCTCATGGTAGGCGATAACAATGAAAAGAAGCTTCACCTGTGAATTTGCTGTTCAGTATACTCTGTTCCTAGGCTATACTAAACTGAAGGAGTAGGAGTAGTTAGTGAGTTTGCACAGAACAAACAAAACAATACACACACTCAAAGTCTTTAAAAAAGTTTAGTGCCTCATCAGCAATTAGGCTGTAGAGAACTTTTATCTACAGAACATCAATCAAATGCAAGTGTCTTCCCACGTATAACCTTTATTTTCTTAATTGTCACAGAAGTGATTAATAGTCACTTAGTATATTATTCCACAGCATGCTGCTGCAGCTCCTGCAATTACACAATACTTAGCTTCTCAGCTGTCAGTGATTCATTGGAAGAGGATACTTTAGGTTCACGAGGCAGAGGTTATTACACTGACAGAGAGCATGTGTCAGTGTCAGCCCATCTGTTTTCTGACTTACTCTTGAAGTTTGTCATCTACTCCAAATATTAGCCCCAAATGCTAAAAATGCATAGTCATGGAACTGTATATTACTGACAATGATAAATGAACCTTAATAACCAAAAATTTAATTGTTATTGATTTATGTGCTGTTGAAAGCAACACAAATGTCAGCTGTCAAATAGATAATAAATGGGAAATTCTCTTCAAGCATTTATCAAAGGAGCTGGCAGTCTTTCTTTCAGTTTTGAATGCATAAATGCAGTGACTAAAGTTATTACTATATTTACCACATTCATAATCTGTCAACAAACTAGTATTCTAACTTTATTTGGAGACTATGGATTTTAGCTTTATACATACTGAAACATGAGCACAAACCTTGTTGTCGTCTTGTATTGTTTTGCGTATCTATGGAAAATAAATGAAAAATGCTCCATAGTGAATAGAAACGATAGCATGATCTCATTTAGTCTGGTCCTAACCACTGATGTAATACACACACTGTTATTCCAGGTACTACTGAGCCTCATTTATCAGCGTCAGATGAAAGGTTTTGGAAGACAAAGATCCATTAAGTGCTCAGACTAAGTGTTTCTTCATTCAGATTATTAGATGATAGTCATTTGTTTCCACTGTCACACAAAGTAAAGACATTATCGATTCTAATCTAACGGAGCAAAAAAATTATTTTTAGTATAAAAACTTGGTATTAGCTGAAGGAATTTCGTTCCGCAGTTACACACAGTCTCAAAATGTTTCCAATATATTGACTGGGACTGGTACTTTGCGTCATATTACTCTCTGAAAAGGAAAAAGGTGCTGTTTTGTAGCCAGGTTGTGAATGCTCTTGGTCGATACTGACCTCAGTTAGTTCACTGACAGGAATACATTACTCTAACCACGTCACGAGAACTGCCGCTGCCTGTTTTGCCACTTGTTGTTTGAATATGAAGCTGCAGCGGAGCAAAATATTTGGGTCATTTTACAGGCATAAAGCCGTTAAGAGGTTCTAGGCAAATTACACAAAACAACAAACCACAATATAAAATTGCATGAACGGTCACTTCTTTCCTGAAAATCCAGCATTTGAAGCCATAAGAAATTCAAATCCTGCATAACTGGGATGAAGAAATTGCTGGCTCATCTACTGACAACTGATAAAGTCGATACCAGGAAGGTTTTATTTTCACTGCTGTGTGGGTGCTCACAAGATTATGCAAAACCTAGTCAGCTGATTTTCCTATAAGTGTAAATCAAACAAACTGTATCTATCCCTCAAACACTTGCTAAAGGTCGGACACATTTTTGTGTGTTTACCAAAATTTTGCAAAAATTGTACTGCTGAATACCTTCGATAAAGCCAAATCCATATTATATATATTATATATTATACATATTATTATGATGCCAGTTTCTACAGTGTTGGATTGTTCCAGGTTTTACCGAAACTAGTAAACTGACCTCTCCACCATTCTGATTTTCTTTTTAAATCTATTTGTGTGTGTTCATCAAAGATGAAGTGAGATTCTGTTTCAGGGATACTTTAAACTATCATGACCAAACTTTGACTCCAGTATTTTGAAGAAGCAGAATTTGTGGTAACTGACCTTTTGGTCATTTAAGTAGCTTTGGAAAGCTAGGTTCATATTTATGATGGCCAAGGTTTGTGTTCTGTGTATGTCAAAAAATAGAACATAAACAATATTTTTTATTTTTTTTTATTTTATTTTAACTAAAATTTTTAATAACTTTGAATCATAGCTTTAATTCATACACCTGCACGAGATGCTTGACTTTTAATTGTTACAGCTACCTTTAAAAAAACAGAAAGGTACACGTCTCTTATGGGATGAGTTTTAAGATTGATGTCTCCTGTCATTTTCTGTTTACTTAATAAATTGTGTTTGTTCTGGCTGTCTGTAGCCATTCAACAGAGAGAAATAAATAAAACCCATTTCACCAACGACTCCTACCTGAGAAATGTGTTTCATATGAAATTCCTCTGTGTTTGTATTGGCCTGAACTAAGAGAACAATATGGAAATTCCCATTTTAAGATTTTAGGTTTCCTCCACCCTCTCTGTTGGCATCGCCCATTAAAGTGCTCATGCTGTTCACTTTATCATTCTTATGACCCCTTCAGCATCGGCATGAAGGCTTACCTCCCCCTCTTTCTCTAATTCATCATCCTTTATAGAGACTAATAGGCTAGGTGACACCAGGGAGAACCACCGATGACTCCTGGCTGCTCAGATCCACTCATAGTGAAGGGTTTTCATTTGCCTCCAAGACACGGTGGTATTCATTTGTTGCAATGGCACCCAATTTTCTCCTCGCTTGGAGCACAAAGTCTGTGAATCTTTACGAGGCCTCTTAAATGGAGATGTACAGCCAGAGTGTAAAGATGCTATTTTCATCCTGGGCACCTCTTCCTGTTTATATTTTCAGTTTTATATTACCATTTGTTAAATAGCATGTATTTTATTTGTTAGCTGTAAGTTACACTTAAAAAAATGGACATCTCACTGTTGTTCGTAGTAAATTTACTGAACAAATTATTAGGATTATTATTTTTGTTCTTTGATTTTTTGCACATTTTTTGTTTTGTTGTTTTTTAATGAAATACCAAGATGTAAATGACATCTTTATGAGGCAGCGTGGCATTGTGGGAGCACGATGCTTGAAATTAAAAAGGTGTCCTTTGAGAGGTGATGTGATTGTATATAAATTTGTATACAATAAAAATGTATATAAAATTGTAGATAAATTAAATGCAAAGAAAAGAGTTACTGTTTTAAAACTTGCTTACGTCCACATTAAAACCCCTCTGCTTCAACATTCTGTAAAAGTTGAGTACAATAAAACATGAGCAAATGATATTGTTCTGCACACATAGGTTCTTACGTTCTCTTAAATAGTACAAGTCCTAAGTAAGCAGGTGAGTTGGACAGCAGCTAAAACTGCCTAAAACTGCATTTGCTTGACAGTTTGTGCTCAGCAAACACTGGAGGACATACAGATGCCTGCAGGTAACTCTTGACTCCTTTGTTTGCATGACCCACTCTGACATTTGACAGCTTAGGGGCATGTACCAAAGGAGGTCATGGCCCTGTTATGATGTTTACTTTCAAAATAATCACAAGAACACCGTCTCCATGATTGACAGCTTCAGTTATTTCTTTTCCACTGATTTGCAATTTGGCAGCAGCATGCTTACCATGCTTACTATATTTGTTTATATTCCAAATCCTTTGTGCTGGAGACCATTGGAACCAGTGTCAGCAAGTGCATACTGTATGTCACGTAGATATGTTTGTTAGCCTAACCAAGATCTTTTAAGTGCTGAAGTCTGACCAAGTTGTTTGTAAGGCCTAAACTAAAACAAGTGATCATTTGTCATTAACAATGTGTTTAAAATATAAAAAATGATGTGTGAAAATCTGTGTATGACCAGAACTTGGTCTTGTGTTTGTATTGAAAATTCATGCACAAAAACATGAATTGATAAGTTGAAAGTTGTGACTATTTGATGAAAAGGTTGGGATGTTATGCTATGTTTCCTTTCAAAACATCTCTAAGATCCTGTACAAATAAAGACCTGCTAACAGATCATAAAACAAGAAAACAAGAGCTAAAGTCAACAATCCACCAGGTTCACACTTATTAATATGAACCAGATCACACTGTCTGCTAGCAGTTAGTGTGAATCACTAATGCACCCTAGGTACATAAGCACAGGTTGTGGGAGACTGGGTGTGCTTATTCTGTCTAATTTAGCCAATGTGATGCAAATTTAACCCATCTTCCACTGTTGTTACACACTCATGGACTTATGTGCAACACATCTGTCATCTTTAATTTCTGTGAATGTATTCTTACAGTGCAAACAACAGACTGGTAGGATTCACTGAATATGCAGTGGAGCAAATCCAAGCCTTTTGTACATGCAAAGTGTTTAGTTTGGTAATGCTGGAAAAAGATAAATTCTCTGCAAACTAATTCAATAAGAAAAGAGCTAAAGGCAAAAGCACAAAATCAAATTTGTTATGTATAGATTTGTTTATTATCCTAGATATGTAGAAGATACATAAGATTTTAAAGTGCTCGTGGAAAGTGTTAAATCCACAGGTAGACAATTATCAGGGTGAGCTGAGTTATAGCTCTCATCATCTAAATAAATGAGAAATTATTAGGTGAATTAACAAGGCAATGATAACATCATTTCACCCGTCCCAATTTTAGACAACGTGGGAAGAAGATGCTAAATGACTCTGCTCAGAAACCACTCATCTGTTAATAGTATTTCCAATAAAGGGTAATAACGTTTGATTAACCAGGACGTTCTTCCTTTGGGGAGAAAAATATTAGGTTGAGAAATAGTTTATTTTTAAACTGAATAACAAGTGATATTTATCTAAGCAGGAAAGCATGGGAAAAAAGGCAGTTTATCACTATTTCTTTGCACAAGTACTAACTCATTGCTTATAACAGAAGAATTAATAGAAGGAAAATGTGTACATTTGAACAAATAATATGATGTTTAAAAGGCATCATATTCAGATTTTAATAACTCAGTGACTCTACATACTCAAATAATATAGAATGCACTACTAAAAATTATTCTTCTATGTTGTCCCCTCAGTTAGTTGCCACCTCAACATGGTGGAGGGGTTTATGTGTCCCAGTGATACATGGTGCTATAGTGGCAGTAACGTTTGCCCCTGGTAGGATCTCCCATGAAAATGATCCTGGGTGAGGATCTAGATGAAAAACCTTTTCTAAAACCTCTATGAAGACACAGCAAAATGAACAGTGTAACAATCCTTGTCTGCTGAAACAAGTTCTTGGAATGTGGATTGTCACCTTTCTAGTGGGGAAGAAGTTGAGCTTGCATGTGAGGTTTAGAAATATCTGCTATAGCTGAGTTTGAATGGGTAGGAATGAGAATAAGCATCTTCAGGTCTAAGGCCATGGTTCTCAACCGGGAAATGGTGGCATGCACACTCAAGTTAAGTACCAAGTACTAAGTAACAAGTTTATTCATCATTGGGTTTTGTTCATGAGTTGGGGGAGTGGGAGATCGACAGATGGATTGGGGCCATGTCTTGAGTGTAATGTAATGGTCCATCGTGGTGAAGAGAGAGCTGAGAATGAAAGTGAAGCTATCAATTTATCAGTCAATCCACATTCCTTGTCTCATCTGCGGTCATAAGCCCTCGGCAAGGAACGAAAGAATGAGTTTAAAGATGCAAGCCATGGGAATGATCTTAATCTGAAGAGTGGCTGGGCTTTCCCTTAATGATAAGATGAGGAGTTAAATCATTGGGGAGGGACAAGAGTAGAGCCCCTACTCTTCCATACTGAAAGGAACCATTTGAGGTGGTTTCAGCATCTGACTAAAATCTCTCCTGGGCAAGATGTTCTTAGGATAGAGGAGGTCCTGAAATAAACCTGGGACCCGTCCCCCCACGTGACCTGGAGGAAATGGCCGGGGAGGTGTGCTTCTCTGCTTAGACTGCTGGATAAGCGGCAGAAGATGGATGGATTGATGGAATCGATTTCTTCTCTGTGAACTTTCAGTAAAACTGAAGTCTGCAGCGATGCTTCCAAGAGATTTATTATTTGCTGTCACCTGTCTTTAAAAAAGGTCTGCGGCACAGTAAGTCTATTTAAACTAGACATGACAGCAAGAGAAAGAGAACATTTTTCATGGGAAATGTACACTCACTCACTTTATTAGGTACAGATTTCTAGTACCTTGTTAGATCCCCCTTCTTTCTTAAGAACTGCCTTAATTCTTTATGGCATAAATTCAACAAGGTGCTGGAAACATTCCTCAGAGATTTGAGTCCATATTGACAGGACAGCATCACACAATTGCCAAAGGATGAATGCTACAGCAGACACTGAGAAACATCTGACCGAGAAACATTTTTCAATCTTCTATTGTCCACTGTTGGTCAGTCAACTTGTAGCTTCAGTTTCCTGTTCCTAGCTGACAGGTTTGATCTGTTATTTGTTCTGAGATGCTCTGCATACCTTTGATTGTGATAAATGGTTGTTTGAGTCACTGTTGCTTTCCTATCAGCTTGATGCAGTCTGGCCATTGTTCTCTGATGTCTGGCATCATGAAGGGATTTTTAATGAGACTTTTTAATAGAAATGTGTATTTAAGAACCAGTCAATCTATCATGTACCTTACTCAGGGATTTCCAAGCAAACTGGGTGATGGAATTTCTCCTGGTCCTTCCATTGGTTACTTCCCTGTAAGACATTTAGAAAACACCTCCTCAACTTGTGAGGCATCCAAGTGGCATCTTAGCCAGTTACCTAAATTATGTCCAAGGACTCCTTTTTAGGAGTGCAAAGCTATTAGCAACAACACAGACACACATATTTATTATTTATTTACACATATAATTGCTGGACACTCAGTTGAACTTCTGTTCCACTGAACAGAATTAAAGCATTCTTTACAACCAATGAGCCCAGTGTATTCAATTAATTAGTAGCCAAGAGGACATTTTGTTGTTGGTTGTAATGAATATCTTCTGGTGCCCCCTTTTCAGTAGAGAACTGTCTCAGTTTTTTGACATCTCAGAGCTCATACTGCTGACCCAGTTACTTCAGACATGAAAACATGCAGAGAAGCTGTGACCCCTGTGAAAGGGTGGGGTGGGATCTCAACTCTCATATAGATGATCTCTAAGCAAAACTTCCCATCTGCTCTGCCATGCTGTCTTGCAATCCCAAGAGAGTGCTTAAACAGACTGTCCAGAAATTAAGAGTGCAACCAAAACTCTCTTGATGGACGACACAAAGTTAAAAGTCAAATGGTCATTTCAAATTTTAATTCCACGGCAAGAAATATAGTGCATTCTAAATTAAAATAGGTTTTTGTCATTATGGTTTGGTTAAATAACTCTTATTAAGCAAAAAACAAGAAACATAACTACTCCTCCAGCAGTCAACTAGGTGCTTTAAGAAATGAGAGTTAACATAGAACAAGTTGGAAAATAACAATCGATGCTGTGTAAAGTTAGTATCAGTGATTATCACAGCAAAGTAAGGACAGATTGGGCAGTGGTGCCTCATTGCTTTTGTGGGTTCTGTCTGGGTGCTCCCACAATCTAAGACACACATGTTGGATTAATTGGTGATTCTAAAATTTCCATTAGCGGCGTATGCAATCTGCTGGTGATCTGTTTAGGTACTCACCTGTTGGGCAGTGTCAGCTGGGAGAGGGTCCTTATTTGCTGGAAGCGTTAGTTTACATTGCTGCTAGATGCAACAGTTTTACTAAAAACCTTGTGCAATGTTCAAAATACAGATAAACTCAGCATCGGTGATACATATTATTTTGTTTTATGCTTCCTAGCTACCCAGCTTCTTTTGATACCATATTTCCTGCAATCCGCAGTTCTTCCTAAAGTCTATCTTATCATTATCCTCTGGTGTCACTCCATTTCCAAAGTTCGGATCATTGATTGGTAACTTTGACGCCTGGCCTCTGGCCCCCAGCCAAAAATGATAACTGTTCATATGGGACAATGAAGCTAAGTGCTAAATCAATGGGGCCAGCCTCTCTGATGCGGATATAGCGTTACCAAGAAGGCCAATGGCAAGAGGTGGGGAAGATGTTTCCCTGGGGAAGACTTTTGGAGACACACCACCACTGCCAGGCAAAACTCCAGTCTGGGGATTCATCATTCACGTGATCGATTACACCACCTTAGTGCTCATTTCGCAGGAGTCACAGTTTGTTTATCATTATTCTCTCGTGGTTTAAAGTGTTCTGCTCCCAGTCGACAATGAAGTTCGAAGATGTGGTTGTGTACATGAATGAGAATGAAAGTCAGCCAAAGAGAAAAGAAAGAAATTCTGCAAAACTGTAGCTTTAAGGAGTCCCATTAATCTTCAAACACTTTGCCATCCACATATTTTCTGTCATACTGAAGCACTGGATCAAGCAAAGGTCATTTTTCAAAGCCCGAGCTTTAGTTTAAAATGAATCCTTGCTTGCTTTGTGACTGGACCAGAGCTTGATTGTGATAGGGGGCGATTTCGCCGGCTTGGCGATCGTTTGGGCCGTGCGATGTTGTTCTTGGGCCTGGTAAATTAGCTTGCCCGTCCCAAATGGACATTACGCATGCACACAACTGCAAACCTCGCTGTTGGGGAGGAGTCTGGGCAATGTTGCTGCCACATTAAGTTGTTTCCATCATTAGGCTCGCTGTTGCTTATTTCCCTTGTGAGTCGTGTGTTTTTGTTTTGAGCAATGTGTCTATCAAGGTTGGATGTGAGGCTCAACTGTACTGTTGAATAGTCGTGTCAATGATTATGTGTCCCACTATATGTCTCTTTTTGTTTTCTTTTGTCTCTTTAAATTAAAAACAAATCCCTTGAAACACATAGATGAAAATGAGAATTTAGGTAACAGACAACATAAGCATTTGCCAAATGAGCAATTTCTCAAATAACACCACAGTATCTGTAATCAGCCGTGCTGCCAGGGTCTCAGGCTCTCACTGTGATAATGGTAGTTGATAAGCTGGGTTCAAATTAGCCATTGCTTCTATTATTCCTATTGTCTTCAATGTGACTGTGTCTGAAATTGGATGTCAGCATGGGACATTGGTTAATAGACTGAGCGGTGTCAAAAGTTGAGAATTCTTTAAAATGTATCAGTTACAGAAATCTTTTGAAGAAAATTATATTTTAATGATGTAGGAGGTAAGAAATAATATGATTTGGCAGGTAGAGTTTGAAATATACAAATTTCCAATGAAAGCAATTCATTTGCAAGTCGCTTTGATGTCTCCAGACACCAGAGGACATGATTATTTTGATTTAGCTTTGGGATCTCTAAAGTTAATCATATATCCCAGGAGTCACCAACCCTGCCTCGCCTCAGGAACATAAGGGGCTCTAAAGACAAGTTGCTAGAGTGCAGACTGAGCAGTTGTGCATGGAAACCTGATAGAGCGCCCCTCACCCAAAACTTAAAATACCAACAGGGATCAATAGCTGCAGCATGTTATCTATTGTTCAGCGGAGTGTATTGCACATCCCAGTGTTCCAGCTAGATAGATACCCATGCAACATTTCTGCACTCAGTGTCTAACACTAATGAAATGTCCCAAAGTAAGAAGGATTCTGATGATTTTAAAGTTTGAAAATAATGACACTGGATATGTTTAAAGTTTATTTTTTTAAGGTTACTTTGGTTCAATTGTTAATTCAGCTCAGGTTTAACTTAAAAGGTCTGTTAACTGTAAACTCAAATCCTGCATACCTGTTTCAACAGATGACACCAGCAAGTGTAAAAGGCTCTTAAAGGAAAGATTATGCTAACTGGATTACAATTTCTATAATGATTTCATTCTAAATGACAAATCACAGAACACTAAATTTGGACTCAATACTCTCAATACTCTGCACATGTGCCAAACTACATACAAATGATCTGCTTTACACCTAATTTTGCAGTTTAATGACATAGCACAGTCTGGCTAATTTCCTTCCCATTTTGACTCATGTAAATATACTACTAAAGCTTGAGTACTAAAAATAGGATACAGGTAAACATTTTGTTCAGCCAAGACTGAAGGCCAATATTGGACAGATCGTAAGGGGAGTGAAAGCTAGAGGAGGACGTGGAGAAAAAGGAGGAACAAGAGGTGAAGTAAAATGGGAGAGGGAAGAAGAAGGGGAGTCAGAAACATAATAACTTATGGTTGACCTTGTTGGGATGAGCAAGAGGAAGGCTGGGCAAGTAGTTTGTCCAAATCTGAGCCACTATATTGTTACTGCAATCACACAGGTATTTCAAAATAAGAACTAAATAACTGCAAGTCAGTTTCCACTTGGTCTCCAGTTGGTTCACAGATCATCTGCTTTTGATTGCACTCCCTATTAAACTTTATCCTCTGTCCTTGAACTTGATTTGGGAATTCTTGGTGCTGTGTTGGCTGTTTTCATGAAAAAAATGTGAATTTTGCAACGACTTTTTTTAGTTTCTCAAGGTTTTGTGGTTAATGTACAGTGAGAAAAGATATATAATGTGAATCTCGACAGGCAACATCACCATATCGCCCAATTTCACGCATCTGTGGAGATAAATGTAATATTTAAAAATTGCCTCTGTCGCTTTGCAAATGTTTATCTTTTTGTCACTAGAAACTTTAAAGCATTTCAAACTTTATTTAAACCCCATCAAAGGCGATAGCTATTAAAAAAAAAAAATCTTGTCTGAAATGCATCTTAACCCTCATTTTTCATCAACAGAAGTAATAAAAAGAACTGTGTATTAATATTTATACAAAGCTGCTGCCCCACAGATCCCTCACAGGAAAATAAATGCAAATATTTGTACATTTAATGAGTATCCTGTCATCGGCGCCTTTTCTAAAACAATATTGAAGATGTGATGAATTATATTTTCTGTTTCAAATAAAGAAAAATAAAACAAACCCTTGTATAATTAAAAGCTGGTCTGGAGCCTCTGGGCGTCACTGATATAGGCTCAAACTGTGAGAAAAGATGAAAAACAGATCCTGCATAATCAACAACGCCTTCTGCAAGTCAGTGAAAGTGCACCTTACTCAGACGCCTGTGTGGAATGCATTCTGGAAGCATGCTGTCTAGCCCTCATGGTCGTCATTTTAAATAGCAGCAAAGACAGAACACTTGTGGACCTTTCTGGCAGATTTATGGGCTGTTAATGTCTTCCCCCTTCACCTTCTATATTCTTTCTGCTTTTGTTTTGACGTTGGTGAATGCAGGTTGGGAGTCTCAAGACTGAGATGTGATAAATCACCAAATCCTTGAAATATCAAGTTGACTCATGCCCAGACCTCTATTTTCTAGATGGTCCAGCGAGCTGAATCTAGCAGCAGAGGTCAGTCAAACCCTCGGGGCGGTGGGGTCAAGTTTAGCGAGACTTTTTTGGCAGATGGTGTTGAGAGTTCAGTCTGTCACTCAGGAAGAACAGCGAAAGAAGAGAAAAGACACTTTACAGCATTAATTGACTTTTGCGTGTCTCAATATTGACTCGGTTTCCCCCAAAAATCATTTTCCCTCTCATCTTCGTAAAGAGCCACTTAAGGTCAAAACGTCACCAAAACGGTCCTTAAATACCACTTATTCACCCTTCACTTAAATATTGATGATAATGTGAGTAGCTTGGAAATACTCTCAGTCAACTGGAAATCAATTCTTTTGGCTTCATTGTCACAAAGAACAGTAAAGACGGTTGCTCGTTAATTCTGTAAGTTGCTATTGTTGCATGTGGCAGGATTTTGAGCTGCATCTGGAATCCAAAAATACTCAGAGGATACAGCTATTGCTGAATGTATCAGGAGTGGAGAAGAGCAGGGATACAGGAACCTTGTGGAGGCATTCAGGGACTGGAGCACGAGGATTTGCGTCCAGCTCAACACCAAGGATTTCATAAGATCTAGGCCTCCTCATCAATTTAGCAAATATCCAAGTTTTTCAGAAGTCGGGAGCAAAGCTGAAACAGACGTGGGCATCTTGCATGTTCTGACAGCCACAGGCAATGCTGGTTTAAAAAAAGAAAGTGAAGAAACACAGAAACACAGCAAAGTTATTAAAGTTATTGTGTACATTCACATTAAATAATCCTCTGCTTTCCTAATCGCTACTTAATTTTTTTTAGTCTCAATCAATCACCTGTTTTGCTGTTGGGGGAGCCATCTTTGCATCCTGATGTTAATCAAATAAACAGCACGTGTTTTACACGGGTTTACCATCCCACACTCATTGCTGCTTGCTTGTATTGTTACCGTGTAATTATTCTAATGTTGATTAACCCACTTGGGTAATTAGCATTTTTGATTGCGACTGCATCCGCAGGTGAATTGAAGGGAGGGAAAGATAAAGAGACAGCCAAATGACATTTAGGGATGTTGAAGATGCTTGTGGTAACTGAGGATTGACGAGAGCATGTTGGCAAACTTGATCTCCACTTCAAATAAAATTTTGTTGCTAATTTAATATCTGATGTTAAAATGTCAACGAGAGCAAGTTTTAACACTGCATCCTGCTGCAGTGCTCAAGTGAGATTAGATTCCTAAAGGGAGATATCTCTGTGGACTGAACCGTGACTTAAGGCACCCCTCTTAGTGTACTTTTTTCTTGCTTTGGGAAAACATGTCTGTTGAAACAGTCAACAGAGTGCACCAACGCACGATGGCCTTAGCCTGCATTTACTCAGGTTACCCCATATGGACGCCTTGCCACATGCTCCCTTCGGCCCTTAAGCACGAACCACAGCTCCGTGCCCTTGAGAGGGACAGAGGATATTTTGAGAAGATGCTGTGTGTGTGTTTGTGTCTGTATATATATATGAAGCTTTAGATTTAGCTTGTTATGTGTGTGTTTGTTCGTCTCTCTATCACAGTTTAAGCGATCACGCTGAATTATTTGTGACTATCTGTAACTTGCTGGATATAAACAAGACAAAGGTAATTTAATAATCATGTATTTTTAGGCACAAATAAAAACTTCCAGGAATCAACCAGTGGGCCTGTAAATGCTCAGAGAAAATATATATACACATTTTTTTCCAGGGATAATAATTGATCTTTAGACTTCGAATTGGTTAAATATCTATCAGCTCTGCCACTGGCGACTAGGGACATAACAGTAAACTGTGTATATGCTCACCGGTCTAGTGGCAAAATTCATAAATAGTCACAAAAGTTCATTTGTTTGTTTGTGTATGTTTCCAAAAATCATAAGCCATTTTTAATAATATGCAATGTTACTTTTGAACAAATATATGTCAGTTGAAAGTCCCTAGAACACAACCCTTTTCAAGACTCATCTTATGGGAGTATTGGCATGATAATAATTAAAACCAATATATGGTAAACACCACATTTAAACAACATTTTCTTTTCCTTAAAGTACCCAAATAGTAGTGGTGCCTACCTGATGAAACATCAGCTGAAAATGAAACGAAACCACAGGTTAAAACACAGATTAGCTTTATACTTTTATCCAAAAGCATCACCCCCGCCTTCATCACCCATAGATGCATTTTTATTTTGACTGTTCCACACACAGTAACTGCACTGCAAACACTCACAACAAATGTTTCTTGGTAAGACTTTTTTTTTCTTCTCAACATCTCCTTACTCATCGGACGTGGTGCAACCTTTGGATCTATTTGGATTTCTGGTAAGCCAATACTTTTTCTCTGTTTGGTTCCTACATTGTATGAACTACACCATTGTTAATCGGCAGTTAGGTGTTAGGAGAGCGACATACAGATGTCTTGATCAGTGAGCTGCCTCTAACCGAACTTGAATTTCTCAGTGTTTTGTCTGCTTTCTGTGTTGTTTTGCTTGAAAAGAAATGAAACTACACTGAAAAATTAAATGTTTATATCTTATAGTTTATTGTAGACCTACATAATTAGACAAATAAAAGTGAACAAGAGCAAAATTAGCCAGTTTTGAAGCTCTGACTGAGCTGAAGCATAAAGTTCAATGTGTAATTAAAAGAAATGCTCTGAAAAAAATCTAATTAAAAATTCACTTTCAGCCGTCCCAGTTATGCTGTGTTTACATATTAGCTCATTAACTGGTGGTCACTTACCTGAAACACTTTAGGAGCTTCTCTTTTTCTCTACCTTTAACATGAATAATGATAATAATAAATACTTATTTTTGAGCTTTGAAATACATTAATTATTAAAAAAAACCTAATTTAAATTCATGTTACCATATTACCTGTTTTTCTTTATTTGCTTGATTAATAATATCACATTGGACTAGATCTCTTGACATCGAGTGATATTTTAGGTCATAAAGATCACTTTTTTTAATGAAATTGTGCCACTATATCCTTTATGCAACTGTGCAGTAAAATCAAAACAGTCAGCAAGACATTATTTATGTGAAAAAAATGTATTTTGACATGAAATTAGTATATTCTGAAGCCTTGCAGGAATCATGAATTTATTTGAGCTTTTGAATAACACACAAAACATAATAAAACACATTCTGGGACAGCAGAGGCAGAGCTGAAGGGTCCTGTATGCAGGGGCTGGTGATGATGATGGTGGGGGCATGATGAGCTGTAGTGCTCATCCATCAAGACCACTTACACGCCATAGGATCTGTGCTATAGCTGAGGGGGGAAATTAAGTTATAGACCCACATCTGCTGATACCCGCTGGTTCATTAGAGGATCCGCTTGCTTAGGCAGCAACTGTACAACAACGAAAACGCTGCTAAAAATGTCAGGTATGCTGTAAATACGGAGCCTGTCCATTGTGGAAAAATACCTGAGGTTAGGTATTTTATTTTCAGTGTAAAAATAAAAGCTCTGCAGCTGAAAAGGTGTCACGTATTTACCTTGTGTTCTCTAAAAAAGAAGCCCCCAGCTTGAACCATTTGATACTGATTGACTTCTTGTTAGATTTGTTGCAGGACGTTCTTTGACAGTAAGACAGTTCTCCAGCGCAGTCTGCTTTCTATTCATCATGTTTAAACATTAATAATCTTGCAAGAAGGAAAACAAAAGAGCACCAGTTGTTGAATCAAGCATTTCTTGCAGTACAGGTTTTATGTAGCACAGCTCTTTGTTCAAGGGTAGAAGAGAGAGTATGACGCAAGGGCAGAGATTCACTTTTCATTTAAGCAAGAGGCCACTATCAGCATGAGCCCACCACCACAGCACAGTGCAAATTAAACTGATTGGATGCTATTGGTTTGGTGCTCATATTGCTGACATTGACAAAAAAGTTAGTTATCTTTTGTTTTAATTAGTGCCACACTGAGCATGGATGCAACTGTGGAGGAGAAGGTTGCTTTTACTTATCTTGTTATGAGAATTTGGGTACGGAAGCTGATCATGTATCACTCATGTTTGGGAACTCGATATTCCTACCAGGCAAATGAACAAATGAACAGTTGTTTTTAGAGTGACAGTCTTGGATATTTTAAAATTATTAATTCTTATATTATACTACTGTGTCTTTTATTTGTTTTTAGCTTTCCGTTCTTTGAATGACAGCATCTGTCTTTACACTGGTCCAAATTATTGTAGTCAACTAAAAACTAACTAAACACTTCCTAAATCCTAAATTTAATAAAACATTTTAGTCTATGGAAGTAAATTTAAAAACCAGGCATTTCAAACATACGGAAAATATTTTTAGATTTAGTCTTTACCAGTTTTGTCAAATTTCTCAACAGAACCATCATGACGATGCTTTGTACAGATGGTTATTAAGTCTTGGATGCTTACGTGAGAGTGTAGTCTCATACAATTTTTTAACTAAATAAAAACTAATGCAAAATGGCAATAAGTCCTCCTATCACTGTGCAGTTCTGTCTGAATCCTTTCTAAAGAAGCAGTAATGCATCTCTGACTCAAATCATTTACGAACAATGTCATTTCCTGCTCTGCTTTTTGGACAAAAGTAGAAACTTCAGGGAGCTTTTAGTGTAGTTAGATGCTCAACTTCGTGGTCATGTCTATTCACTGTACACTTTCGGTGTTTGGAAAACTACTTTAGCAACATACATCATTCATTCTGGTTTCAGTTGCTCATAGCCTAATAAATAATTGTTTGAAAAAGAAGGTTTGGAAAATTAAGTGCACTGCATGATTCGATAGCTTGGAGAACCACTTTTAGCAGCTTTATTAGTCTCTCACATTGTATGGAAGAATTCAGGACTACTTTTCTTTACAAATTTAGTTGAGTACATTGAGTTTTGTGGGTATTTGTTTATGCACAGCATGTTTTCCTCTCTGAGCCAATTTTAGCCAAGTTTCATCTGTTTCACATTTGTCTCCATAATGCTTTCGTATAAAGACGAGTTTGTGGTCAACTGTGACTGCAAGCTGTCCAGGTCCTATGGCAGAAAAAGAAGCCTGAATTATCCCCCCTCTGCCATTGTGCTTGCTGGTTGGTATGGTTCATAGGTCTAAGCTGCTGGGGGATTCCCATGATGGATTGAGTGTTTCTTCTTAGGTCACCTCTCTGCATTTGGTTATTAATTATTATTAATCTCTGGCTCTCTTCCACAGCGTGTCTTTGTCCTGTCTTCCTCCCCTCATCACAACAGGTCGCGGCAGATGGCTGCCCCTTCCTGATCCTGGTTCTGTTGGTGGTTTCTACCTGTATAAAGGAGGTTTTTCCTTCCCACTGTTGCCAAACTGCTTGCTCACAGGGGGCCATGTAATTGTTGGGGTTTCCTCTGTTTTCTTTCCATTATTGTAGGGTCTTTATCGTATAATATAAAGCACCTAGAGGCAACTGCTGTTGTGGTTTGGTGGTATATAAATAAAATTGAATAACTGAATTGAATTGACATGTTTGTGCTGATATGCTGTGTTTGTTCTTTGCTATATGTGGAGCCACTCCTCATCACCAAACATCTACTCTTTGGTTTTGTCTGTTCAAAGGACATCTTTAGGCTTTTTGTTGTGAATAACAGTCAATTATAACCCAAGATTATTGAGGCCCACATTCAGACAGCCACATTACTAAAAAAGCAGACAGTCCTTTCAGAGATTACAGTTAAAAACTTTGGAAATTTGATTAGCGTTATTGGTTTCTTTGATAAAAACAAAACAAAAAAAACGTATCTTGATTGGCGTTGGCCAACTTCTTTGAATTGGTTCTCAGCACTTTCAGGTGAATCTGAAAGTCAAGCTGTGCTTCTAATGCTATGTTGTTGTTATTGTTTGTCTTTTTAATACATTTTTTACTGCCCGTGGTGCTGAGAAATAACAAAAGTTATTTATTCAGTCAACTAGTGGGATCAACTCTGTAATTGAAGCTACATGTTTTTACAGCAGCAGCCAAGATATATAAAATACAATATGAGGAATATGGATGAACAAAATCCCATTTGCTTTCCTTTTATTTAGCTTTCATTTATTCAGGGACGTTTCGCTGACTGTGCATTCTTACATTTTGGCAACACTCACATCAGTTCAATCAACATGAGGGAGCTAGTCCATTTTTTTAAAACAGTTCACCATTCAGCCACTGAACTAGAATGCCTTTTGATAATCTTGGGAAAAAAAGAAAGAAAGAAAGTTGGTTGCTTCACCCATGAAATCCTTTTTAATCAGCTGCAGGTATTCACACCAACAACCTTCCTGTCAGGTACTGTTTACCTTTACAAACCCTTTTCAAATTAGACTGAAAATGTTTGAAGCGCCCCGTGAATCACTGTCCATCCTCATGTTGCTGTGGAGCATTTTTCAATTATGCATTTCAATTCTGACAGCTGACACGAAACCACCGAAGCTTAAAATGTATGAATGATGGCACTTAGTGAGAAACTATACTGTCCACACTCCATTAACCGCCATCGTTCATGCATTCGGTTGCACGATTATGAGTCATAAGTCAAATGCACAATTCAACATGCCTTCCTCTGGCCCCTATCATGCTGGAGATGAGAGAGCTGAAGTATGCAGGCTGCTAGGTGTGATTGTCACATAGGGGTACTTCCTCCCTTTCCCCATATCTAGATTCTCCAGATTAAGCAGCGAGGATGTAAACAAGCGTTAAGTGGGTATAGTAACATCAAACTAAACTGAGTTGTGTGAATTTACTTAAACTATCCATTATTTTATTTTACAAAGGACTTGCAAATCTATATAAACTTTAAACTAATTTGCAATATCATAAAAGAATCCATCCAAAAAAGGTAAAACTTGAAGTTTTGGAAACTTTTTTTTAAAGGCAGATAAAGTTAAAAAAAATACCTGAGATGCAATGCATGAGAACATTCTTAAAAGTCTTATTTCTCCCAACTAGTTCTGAATATTGACGTGATTTGTTCATCTATTAAAAACACTGTCAGCTCAAAGTTTTTCTCAATTAAAAAAGTGCTTTGGTCACATTACATTTTAGTATCCATCCTGCCAATTATGAATGTAACAATAATTGTTACAAATAATTGTTTGTGAAAACTACAATGTCAGTTTCCAGAGTTGGCTTGTGGCATTTCAGATTGAACCTGTATAGCCTGAGTTTAATATTACTTTGCTTGTCCTTCTCAGTCACAAGACATTATAAGAAAGATATTTAGCAATCAAAAACCCCTCATTAGAAATCTACAGGCTGGTTCTGTAATGGCAAAGACAGTGATTTCCTACCTCTGCTTCCAAACAGCTAATCAATAGCTGATATGAGCCAGTCAATTTGTTGCACTGATGCATGATCACTAAGCTGGACCACAGTTTTAACTGCTTGATGGAAGACAAAGCTCTAAATAAGCATAATCATTTTTTCCGAGGTTACTGTATCCAGCTAGATGTTGATCATGTTGCCACTTTATTTACGAGAAATGAAGCTGTAATGTTTCATGGCTTTGCACATGCATAGCAGACCCAGCAATACATTTTTGTCCAATGTGGGGGTCATGAGTCTGAGCCCTATATGTCAAACACCCTTTACAAGATTTATTTGATTCCTTCTGTACTTGCTAAGAGAACATCCTGAGGGATTTTAAAAAAAATTACACCTATTGTTAAAATTCATATTGAGTCTTAAGTGTTTTTAAACAAAACTTTCATTCAGTGTCCTTTGTAGTGGAAGGCAGACAGCTGAAAGAGGCAGAGAGGATGTTATTCAGAATTGTGGAAGTGGAGCCAGACTAAGAGCTTTCAGGAGATTTAGTGGAGGAAGTCCAAACAGCAGAGCAGGTGGTGACAACTTGGAAGAGGAGATACCAGCCTTTAAATATAACAAGGAGGGAGAAAATAATGGCACTCACCCTCCATCATGAATAAGGAATACTGTGTAAGTTAGGGCTCTGAAGTTGTGGAGTTTGGTTCCAGGCCACCGGCCTGTGGAAGGGATCAGCAAATTGAAGCAGCACTGCTGCAAATTTCACTAAACCCTACCCCTCTTATCTTTATCAGTTTAATTTCCACCACATTAAATTGGTTGAAAAAGGTTTTAACTTGCAACATGAAAAAAGGACAACACTGCCCACAATCATTATCATTGTTGTTATTTGTTAATGTGATGATATTGCTCATTAAAGCAGTCTGTGAAGTTTATGAAGTATATAACACAGACTTGCATCATAGAATGTATCAAGGCATTTTTAGCCTATGTACCTGGACCGAAGGAAAAAAAAAGTCTGAAAAGTAGTCTTTCCATCATGTGACGATTTCATTGTTATGCGCTAGTCTCTCATATTCTTGGAAAAACCAAATGATTTTCTTCATAATATAACACAGTTAACTGTAAATGACAAAGAACCGGAGCAACAGCCTTATCAGGAAACATCAAAGGCTTTATCACTAATGGCCATTAACTTGATCTCTTCTCAGCATCCGTCAAGGTGAGGGTAATGCAACTCAAGCAGAAGATCAGAGATAGGTTGATGAATGAATGAATCTGGGTCGTCTTTATTGAGACTAAAGCCATGATGGTAGCGTTTGTGTTTCTCCAAACACTCTCAGCTTTGTCCTCAGGTTATTATGGCACAGCATCAATGGTTTGAACCTCATACATCACCTGTTTAGAGATGGTGGCTGAGGGCGTTCTCACACGCTGTGAAGGAGACATCCTTTGGAAAACTAAGAGATATGTCTGAAGCCTCTAGGAAAGTTGCAAAACTGCAGCGGGTCAAACTTATTTCCCAATTGATTGAAGCAATTGTTAATGATTGCAAATCTCGTCTTATTCATGATGTGTGGAATATAATCTTATGAGATTCTTGAATTCATATTTGACCCCTGTAGGTTTACATGCTGTGTGATGATCTTGAGAGAGCTTAAACAGATGTTTTATGTAGTTGTTTTGTGTCTCATTATTATTCTTTTATATGTTGTGTTTTCACTGAGGAACCATGGCAAAGACAATTTACTGTCACCTGCAGAGAGACAGACATTAAATTTTTGCTTATTCTATTTCTAATTATTCCTACTTGGAACATTTAGAATAAGACTGCCGTGTAATGCAGTTTCTTCATTACTAAAGTTTTGCACCAAGGTAAATTTCGCTGCTGTAGTACTTTAACTAGGCAATATTTTTTCTGTAAAATTACACCCAGCTGGGTGTCATGCTTGGTCGGCCTTATCATGACAGCACTGCCTTCACGTCAGCCTGAATCACAAAGTGGGGCTACAACAGAGAAATGTGCCCCATTCTACTTTAATTGAAATACTGTAGACCCTATTGCCCAAATGTAATTATAGCATCAAGGATGGGCACAAGAGAAAACAGCAAGAACCAAATTGAAATTTAAGAGTGGAATACAAACTGTCTCCAGCAGTGAGTAAGTGCTCATAATGCCCGCAAGACCTGGAAAAGCTGGTATAGATGAAATAACAGTGAGACGCGGTCCAACTAATTGGTGGAAATGCTGTTACAAAGACGCTTCAGATACCTAATTAAATAATTAGCAATAATTGCATACACCCATACGATGTAAAAATGCATCATAATCGTTTTGTAGACGATTGTGTCCAAAGCATAAAAGGCCCTAAAAAAACTACAAGAGGGGGAAGAGGTCATTAAATTTAAATTGTGAGCCGCACTTTTTGACTACATGGACTTCAAAGTAGGAAAAGGTGAAGTTATTAATAAAAGGAAACATTAACAGCTAAGATTACCGTGTTTTGCTTGCTTAAGTCTATGTGACAATGCCAAACACAGATTTTTTTTTAATTCATTCATTAGTCTATTAATTCTCTTATTGTAAGTGATAATTGTCATAAGTGGTTTTAATGATACATACAAAATATTTGTACATTTGTAAGGATTATTTGTGGTACAAAAATGCAGAAATAAGAGGAAGCTATTTCTGTCAGTCAGTGCACAGGGTGTTAGTTCTTGCTAGAAATTGCTGCTCTTTTCAGATTGATTGATAAGTCTCATGATGTTTTACCAAAATGCACTGATGGTTTTTTCAAAGCACTTCATCAGTGTAGTGACGACTAAATATGGTATATAGGCTGTTTTTAAAACACTTATCCCCCAGCTGCTGGTGTTGTGACTCCCCTCACGTTCAGAAGCTGTCAGCAGGTCGGCCGTAGGGAGCTCAGAGTGGAGATGACAGGTGGAAGAGCAGAGCGGCTGCACTGGAATGAAAATGGCACAGGCTGGACAGCATGGCGACAAAACGTTTTAAGAGGCTGAATAGTTCAGAGGAGTCAGTCAAGAGATGCTATCCAGATGCCTCTTTTCAGCTTTACCATGAGTCAGCGTGTCGATCACTGTTTGGAAGTGAGGTGGAGGGAGGGAGAAGGTGGGGATTTTTTCTTTTGTTTTTTTTTCCAGGTCGTGTTCTTCAGACTTCATCATTTGCGTGCTTCAATATTAGTAAGACCTGCAGGCTTGGACAGGCCAAGTTCATCAGTGTCAGCTCCTTCTCTGACTCCTCCTGTCTAATGTTTGTGTATGGGTTACTTATCTGAACCTCTTAAGTAACTCTTTAAGCAGTGAAAACTTGTGTATGCATGTTGGTGTTTTCTTATCTTCCTAAAGATCGTCAGAGTTGGTGCCAATAAGAGATCATTACTACTCTTCTCCATGTTAACTTTATAAGCCGCAAATAATCTTTGAAAATTAAAGCATTTACAATCTGGCACAACCTTGAGACAGAGCCAGTTGTTGTTGTGAGGTTAAACCCCACAGCACCTGCTTCATGATTAACATAAGAAACGGCAACAGGCTCATTTTAAGCTCTGACATAAATTAACTTGTGTCCTTCTTTATAAAAGAAGCATATCTGGTTTCCGGAGGACTACAATCCATTGGGACTAATGCATTTTCCTCCTGCTAGAAGGCCGCACCGTCGACGACACAGACGTTTCGCACAAGCTGGTGAAAACTGCAGCCACTTCACTCATGCTTAATCCAGATATTTCAATCTTGACACTTTTATGGGTGGACAGTCAAAAGGGAGTAGAAGTTGCACTGCTGTGGGAAAAAAAATCCCCTTAGTTACAGTAGCCAGGAATTTGGCCATGGTGGAAAGACGCAGATGTGGAGGATCATGTTTCAGATGAAGGTTGATACACCAATAGCTCCAACAAGCCTCTGCAACAGCTCTGCACAAAGGTATGTGCCCCACTCTCCATGGTTGATGACATTTTTGATGACACATGACCAATTTTTTGTCTTCTTTTTAGACCCTATGTAAAAAGCCTCACAGCTTTGTGTTTCTCTGGGAAAGAGAGCTGAAATCTCAAAGTGCCAGACATGTCTGCTGTGTCTTTTCATATACCTGTGGCGCCCCGAACACAAAAATCTAGTCACCACAAGTGGATTGACCTTGCTTTGTAACCAGAGACGTAGTTGTTCTCTGGAATTCACAAACTTTCATCTCCGCAGTCAAAACCTTTCATCGCAATTGGTTCAGCGTCTTGATCTGCCGTCAGTTATCTGCCAAGAAAAGTAAATATGAAACCAAAAGGCCCGCACTTTTAGAAATATAGAGTAACTGAGACCATGAAAAACATTTTAATTATGGGCAACTTGTGAATGCTTAAAGTGTTCAAGCGATTTACAGCTCGTGACCTGCGAGCAGACGATGAGTTGAAGAAGTCCTCCGATTCTTAAACATTATAAACGCAATATTTAAAGGTTCAAAATGTTTAAATGTACATCCTAAAAAATATTTTGTCATGGCATGCTTGAAAACAAAATATTTTTTGCATGGACAATCAAGTAAAGTTCAATCCTGTAGGTGATGCAATCCTCCAAAACATTCCATCAGGCTGCTTTGGAAAAAAAAAAGAAAACATTCATTGTGCACCTTCAAAGTTTGCAAGATCACATTATGATTCATTAGCAAATATGATTTCACTGAAAGCTGATAGTGACAGCATTAAATGATGCCTCAGCTGAGAGACAACCTCCGTATCTGAAAAACTGTACTACCAAATATCAAAATACTAAAAATCTCTACAACTTTAAGGTAAAGATAAAATTGTTTGCAGGAAGATAGAAAAAGCTGCTTTGAGTACTATAGCTATTTTTGGACTGAACTACAACTGACGTAAGTTCTTTTGGGGCCCTGCTGGTTTTCGTTACTTCTTCTTCTTTTGGCTGCTCCCTTTAGCAATCCCTACAGTGGATCATCTGCTTGCATCTCACCCTATCCCTGCTGTTCTTCACTACATCCACAAATCTTTTCTGTGGTCTTCCTGTTTTCCTCCTGATTGGCAGCTCAATATTTGACATTTTCTGTCCAGTATAGCCACTATTCCTTCTCTGCATGTCTAAATAATCTTAGCCTTGCCTCTCTAACTTTGTCTTCAACCTGTTTGATTAGGCAAATATAGAGGCTGCAAAACTCCACATTTATCTAGGCTTGGGACATGCACAAGGAGTGCATTGGTTTGGTTGAATGAAAGCTGGCTAATGGCAAATGGTGGAAAAATGCTGGTTGGAATCAGTAGCACAAGAAGCTGTGATGCCCCTGCAGGCTAATGGTCAGAAATACTGTTTTTACCACATAACGAAACTCAAATTCTTCATTATATTCTGCCTGCTTGGCAAGTCCTCTTACTTTTTAGACCCTTCTTTCACTTCAAATCAAAAAAGCGCAGGAGAGATTACTTATTTTCCAGGCTTGACAAAACGTCTCCAGCTCCGATTACAGAACAGGAATTACTGGTTGAGACACACTTGTTTGATATCATTGTAGGCCCCCTTTCAACAAAGATGCACACCTTAAGGAGGTCAAATCATGTCTTCTAGGTGACTCCTAACTATCTTGTGTAACATCTGGGTGTGTACCAGTCCTCATTTATTTTTGACTAATTTCAACCGTAAGCAAAGCTAGTTTGGCCCGCTGCATACATGGAACTCAGTGCCATAAGACTCCTTCTCTTCCCTCTTGCTGTAAAAGAGCAATCATTTCTTCATTAGCCTTTTATTTGTTTCTAACTGTTCCACTTCAGGGGTAACACACACAGTTTATTTGGGTACTCTTAATTACAAAAGGGAGATCGTGTGCCCTCTTCACCAAAATGAATGTCTCTCTCAGCCTCCCAAAGGGCAACAGCAGCTTAGAGTTGGACTGTATCTGATTGCATTTTCCAGGATTGATGACGTTATTGAAATACTGACCAGACTGACTTAGAACTTATCTCACTTGTATAGGGCCGTGAAGTCCTTAACCTATGTCTTTCACCCTTGAGGTGAAGAGGATTAAGAGGAGAAAATGCCTTTATTTCCTATTTGTTCGATTTTTACATTTTTTTCCTTTAGAAGAAGCCCGAGGGCTGTGAGCTCAGTCACGATAAATTACATTGCTGTGCTGTTTCTCTCTCCAGATAGCCGTTCAGGAGGTATAGCTACCTTCAGGAGCTTTTCATTTTTCGTGCCGTTATTAAACCTAGTGATAAAATCGCCTTCCCCTAGTTGATTCAGAAATGCCAGGGTTGACAACAGAAGGAGAAATGTGGATTGCTGTTTGCACTTTACTGTCACCCTCAACATCAAATCAGTGGCGAAAAACACACACACAAGGAAAAGCTATGTCATGCAGCCACACAAAAATACAGCGACCTAGAATGTAATTCATGAAGTTGATCTGATATACGCTTACTTCAACATTTGCAGTCTGAATAGGAAATAAAATGTGCAGGAAAAACAGGGATGCAGCTCTGCGTTTTTCAATTTTTAACTATGACCTTACCGTCTTCTTGATATGAGCGGTTTAGTTGCCTTTTGAAAACAACACTGTGGTTCCACTGATGAGCATCTTATTAAAACCTTTAAACATCTACAAAGAAATCTTTTTAAAAAAATTGTAACCTAAAACAACCTAAACAACCAAAAATAAAAATTGAAAGAATAACTTGAAATTTCTGTTACTCTTGTACAGTGCCACGTCTTTTTATCGGTCCTTATACTGACTAAGCTAACCAGTTTCTAGCCCCAGCGAAGTTTTTGTGCGCTCTTGGCAAGAGTTTGCAAGTGAGCAAACACATCTCTTTACTAGGGGTTAAACAAAAGATTAATCCCTATATTTGCTTCCTTTACTGCGGAATTTTGATTGTTGCACAATCCTACTCCTAATACTGATAGAGAGTAGCAAAATATGTTGTTATTTCTAGCCACTAGGAAGAAGAACAGAACTCTGACACATAATATGATTGCCTACTGCTAATGTGACCAACATGTTAACCAAATGAAATCATATTTAATTTGCACATTTAGCACATACATAGCACAGTTTACCGTGTGTTTAATCACTGGTGTTAGGTGTTGTATGGATAAAACATGATCAGAGTGATCAGCAAAAGCTCGCTAAAGAAGATCATATTTCACTTTGTAAATTAGCGCAGTGATACTATGAAGAAGACACCCAGCTCTACTGAGTGGATGACTACAATATGTTTTTTCTCTCTCTGGAAACAGCTGCCTGCTGCTGCTTTCAAACCAGGTTAACGAGAGCCTTGAGACTGAACCGTACAGTGAATGTGGTGTAAAATACAAACATGAGCTAAAAAAGGCTACAGACATTCATTCAGAAGTTCATTGATGTTTCTCTGTGGGTTTTTAAACTGAAATCTTTATAATATTAATTAGTGATGTTTAAACATTTAAAAAGCTTAATTGTGCTTCAGTTGCCTCGGTCAATGTGAAAGCAAATTAAATAACATTTTGACAAGCTTCATTTACTAAAGAAAAGCTTTCTGCAGCCATGCATAGAGCTATTAAATAAAGCATCCTGCAACCTGTATGTTTTGTTAACCAAAATAGTATGCAAATACGCATGATTTTCCTCCAAAGTGCATGACTGGTGGAAACTATTCATCTATGACGATTCATTATGAGAATCGCTGTTGCTCAGTACATATAAACACCTATAGTTATTTCCTGGGAAGCTTAATTCTTGCTATCCATCCAAAATCTAGGAGGTTGAGGCTAAAAGGCCTTGAATCTCATCCACAATTGATTGTGGGCATCGAACTCAGCGTACATTAATTCAGTTTATGGCCATTAAAAGAAGAAGAATGCTTGGGCTTGCAAATGGCAAACTACGACTGTCAACAGCATGATGTATGGTAGCTTATTATATTCCCCTCATTATGATTAATAACATAGGAAGGTATCCTCCATTCTTGTCGAGATGGAAAATGTAATTAGCTGTCTTGGCTGGCGTTGCAGCCAGGCCTCCTCTGGCTGCTTGCTTCCCAAAGATAAAACACCCAGTTTACAGCAGGAGACTCGGGATCGAGTCGGCGATAACCTAAAGCCGGTTATGCATCATGCTAAACGTTACTTTTTTCTCCCCAACATCCTGTCATACCACAAGTATCAAATGTGCTCGTACTTTCTGCCTGATAAGACTCTGCATGAAATACAGTAAATTCTTTCGGTTTCTCTTTCTGAGTGATAAAAAGCACCACAAGGCTGATGATTTATATCCTGAAACAATTATTTTCTTTTAAATTTAAGCCTTTTCTGTTGATTTCACAGGTGTCTTAGGGGTGGTCGGTTAGTTAGTTGGAGGGATTGTGGAAGAGAGTAAGGAGGGGGGGGTCCTAGTCCACCTTCACGTAGACTCACAGAAGCAGCCTCCTGATTTCTGCGATGGCTGTGAGGAACCAAGTGACACTGATTGAAGATGTTTCAGTGAAGGGCTTTAATCACAGTGCATTTAATTCTGACCTTATCTGGACTGCCCCACAAATGCTATGATGACAGATTTCAGTTTCTACATCGAGGACAGAGGAACAAGGAAATCCCTTTTCTGATGTGTTATGTCATGATATTTAAACGTTACGCAGTAAACAAAACATATTTGATTTCTTTAAAAAATGCTTTATTTTTATAAATAGGTAATACTGGTGAATGTAAGAAAAAAATAAATAAAACAGAAGACGTAAATAACCTGATAATTAACGTGACATTAGAAAGACATGGAGAGACACCACTACAACTTATTAATGGCAAACTAACTACACTAATGTACAGACATGATTTTCTTTTATTGTTAAAAACTCACTTTTAGCCATTTAGTACACAGCAAAAAAGCATTGCATGCATTTTTGTAATTACTTTCACACTGAGGCGTCTTTGAAGTCAATGGAAAACATGTTTAATCTGATTAAACATTTGAGTTGGTGAAAACAAATGGTGTAAACAGATTATATAAAAGGGGGTAACAACACAGATTTATCTCATCATCAGCCCATAAGAGGAGACACTGTCTGAGTACTTTTTGGGCCCCTCCTTCCAGTTTCCTCACCTAATTAGAAAATACTATATATTCTTTTGGCTCATTTTGACGAATAAATATAGGGAAACCAGATGATTCTGTTCATTTTTCTCCAGCGCTACCTCGTCTGATGTCAAACAGATGGCATGTCCTTAATATGGTCAGAAGTCAAACCCACATGCTGTTCAAACCGTATGTTTGCAGCCTGCAGAAGAAAGTTGGCTTTATGGGACAGGGAGGGACCTAAAATGCCTAGTTTCTGTCAGTGTGCAAATATAAGGGGTGCACAAACGTTTGGTGTAACTTAAATAAGGATTACAAATAATGTAACTTTTTGCTATGTGGTGTGTGGCATGTACTACATGAAAGCCAGGTGTCCTCTCTACTTGCACATCACTCTGACCTCTGTCCTAAAACCCTTTTGCTACTACTTCCTTGGTTGGTTGTTGGCATTTAGGTGAATATTGTGAAAAACAATAAATTACATGTTCTATTTTTGCAGTAAAGAGTTGTAGTTTTTGTTGAGTCAGTGCATCAACTTGTCTTTGGACCTTTCTCTGCATTCTGCTTGAGAAGCGATTTGACTAAATTGAGGTTTTTGGCCCTTGTCTTGGATACTGCTGCTGAAAATGTTTTGCTCCTTAGGTTAGACAGAAATGTTGTGCTCTTTAGTTGTTATGAAAAGGGAAAAAGCTGAGTCATCAGCTGACTTCGCTGAAGAATCATTTTGAAACATTATAGTTGATCTGATTTACGGCACACATCAGTAGATAGTCTGCTTCAGACAAATTCTGAACACCAGAAAGATTTTCTTTTCTTTGTCAGTGGGCCATCTGATTAGTTGTGCAGGAGGCACAAACGTTGCACCAGAAAACCAGCACAGTAAATACAGTTTAGTGTTCAATCAGACCAAGCATTTCATAAGGCAGGATCTAAAAACATTCAGGGCTGCATGTGTGAAAACAATTATCCTTAAGAGGGATCTACGGTTAATAAATTAAGCAGCACTTCTACTGAACGTTAGCATCCCGAACAATGACACACAAAGATGCAAAGAAAGCTAAACAGCTTTAGTGGTTAGCTTTACTTCATACCCTTGTCAACAGAGATTGGAAGCAGAATTCGACCACGCCCAGAAATATATGTAAACTGTCAAAAAAGCATAAAATCAAACTAAAATCTTACACAGGCATCATTTAGAAACACGAGAAGAAGTCCTGGAGTGTCAACATAACTGCAGTTAACACCTTACTCCTTCTGCAATTACATCTGCCCAAGTTCAACTCCCATTAGCCCGCTTTGCACCGTCTCTCCCTCTCTGTCTTCCTACAGCCTCAATAAAGAGAATATAAGGTGTATGTGTGCACACTGGCTAACTTTCCTATTAGAAGAGAGGAGGAAAAAAAAAAAATCACCAATAGCAATCGACTAAGAGCAACTTGAGATGGTGGGCTCTCATCCATCACTCTGCATGTTCACGGATGCCATATGAAAACACAAACAAGCAATCAATTGTTTTCTGCACAGCTTGGGGCCTCCTAATAGAGAACATTTATCTGACGCCATGGTGGTAGCCCCAGCAATACTTTAATTTGTGAGACATTATGTTGAGTTAATGCCTACCAGGTTGCCGTTCAACCGGGGGGACTTGGCACATTTGGCGGCATTGTTAAAGCCGGCATCATGCTGTATTGTACTGGGACACTGTGATGTAAATGATCTCACCCGCTGTATCTTTAATGGGTTGTGAAATGAATTTATGTGAGAATATTTGGAGAGGAATATTGCATTGTATCATGGTTTAATTAGAGAACAGGAACTGCGCTGCCCTGTACGGAAGCTTCCGCACGATGGCCGTTCTGTTTGTCCTTCGACCACCCCTGTGATTGGATGCATTGGGTCTGGTAGAGTTAAGAAGAGGCAGAGAGTAAGAGAGAGCGAGAGAGAGGTGGAGATGGAAATGGAGAGAAAGGGAGCGAAGCCAGGCTCTCTAATAATGATGTGCCCCCAGGCCTAATGTGCCATCTTTCTTTCTCTCTCGCTCTCTCCCTCGCTGCTGGTCTAGTAAACAAACACACACAGCTCGGTACATGGTTCATTCTTCCCCAGACTTGTTTAATACCAATAAAGAGTTCATTTATAAAAGCTTCTTATTTTTTTTCTTCTTGCAAACAAATTTAATCTTTTAAATGTATTATTTAATTTCTAAAACATACACAAGAATCAACCCTATAAAGATTTTTTTCTTTCTTTCTTTTTTTTTTTCCAAATGAGAAATTAAATGACATTTAAAGACAGGTCTGAGTTTTAAATGCGTAGCAGAGCCTTTTCCCCCCTTCCAACTGTGCTCATTTAAATTTGAATTTGTCCTAAAAACACCACCAAATGTCTCCAATGTGAAATCAGCAACTTCAGCCCGCTGTGTGGTCTAAATTTAATTCTTGTATATTATTATCATTATTTATTGATATATTTATTTTTTTATAAAGTGTAAGTAGTGCTTCCTCTTTTCCAGACTTGAACTTGGCACGGTTGCTTTTAATTTTACTTTGCTCCTCTTTCACATAAGAGCGTCAAGTGGGATGTGTTTTTGCCCTTTTGCTTTCTTTCTTCGTCCTAGTTTTTTGTACAAAGTCTGTGATGATAACGGAAAGGGTAATATTGTGATCTTATTCTTCCCTTTTTTGTTCTACTGTCTCGGATTCTAGGTTAGGTAGGTTTAGGTTAATTTTTTACGTTAACTCAAATTTTTGTGGCGAGGGGAAAAAAACAAGACGAGAGTGAGCTTACATTTAAATTAAACAATAAAAAATAAGTGACGGATAAAATTAAAAATCTTTAAATAATCTTTAAATAATCTGTAAACAATCTAAAGGTGATGAAAGCGAATGAGTATAGCTTATGTTGCTATAATGTTAATATGAAATAATCCATTGATAAGAAGATATGTGCGACTGGAAGCTAACGGGTAAACAAAGAAAATGTACATTTACGAAAAGGAAAACACTCTTGGTCACCACTTGGTCACAGCAGTATAAATATTTTTAAGCCATAATGACATGTCCATCCTCCATTGCATCCCAGCATATCATTCATATTGACTTTTATTGTGAGGCAGATGTCGCCTTCCTCACCCTCCGCCCCTCCTCTTTCTCCCTTACTCTCTCTCCAGAATCGCCCCGGGCCTTTCTCCTACCCGCTGCCCGGGGATGGGGAGGCTGAGCTCGGCCCTGACAGGCGGCTGGTGGCTCTTCAATGCGGCGGCGGAAATTAAATTACCGCTCCTGTTGCCCGCTTTGTAAACAAGACAAAAGCCAATGATACGGCCAATTACACTTAAATACGACGCATGTGTACAACAGGCTCTCCGAGCAGTCGGGATTTGGACTGTAGACTCAGGGAATGAAGGGGACGACAAACAACCTCTGTCCAGTTTGTTTATCACGTTTGATCCTGGTTGTCCTGCAGAGATTCGTCACGTTTTTGTGGCCAAATATTATCTTTTATTTATATGTCTCTCTGTGTGTGTGTGTGTGTGTGTGTGTGTGTGTGTGTGTGTGTGTGTGTGTTTGTGCTAACTGCAAAATTAGCATTCAGGAAAAACACGTATTTCTATCCTCCCATTAAAAAAAGAATCTAAAGTGTAAAATGTAAATCTTAACTTTTCCCTACAGTACCTGCATTATTAATAATCCATCTAATCAAATATAATTTCAAATAATTTATTTAAGGGGAAAAAAAAACATAATTAGTCAATTAAAAAGATGCTCCGTTTTATATAGGTTCACTGGAGAAGTGGAAAGAAGTCTTCTCGTACATCTTGTAGCAGCTCACGAGGAAATTGCAGATTTCTGTTACTCCTGCACACAAAAAATTAAATTAAAAAAATAATAATAAAAAAAACTTTATCGGTTTTACTGAGTGAATATTATCACATTTACAAAAAATTACAGGTAATAATAATAATAATAATAATAATAATAATAATAATAATAATAATAATAATAATAATAATAATTTTATAAATATGTCATCTTGCGGCTTTCTTCTTCTTTTTTTCTGTTCTTCTGTTTAAACCTGTAAATATCGAATCCTAATGCAAAATCCTAATTTTCTTTCCTCCCGAAAAAACCTCCACCAACTCTGCCCTCACAGTCTCACAATAAAGCTTCGATGAAAATGGCGATCAGAGTAAATAAAATAGATGGTCTTTATCAAAGTAAATTAGATTCAACTAAATAGTTCACCGGAGGGGCAGAGCAGTTCCTGTAATTCACTTTAAGGTTCACCAACTTACTCAATAAAACCCTGGCTAGGAATCTAACTGATGTCTAATCGATAGGTTTATCTGAGGCAAACAGCTGAGAAGGGCAAAATGAATCGGTTTGCATTTATAAGGAAAGGAGAAAAAGATAAACTCAAGAAATCTGACGTCCAGTAATGAAACGATCGCTTCTATTTTACCTTTTTTTGGGTCTATTTTTCCCATAAAAACTTAGAGATTAAATACAGTTTAGCTTTTTAAAAGAAATACATGTATCACAACAATAAAAGCAATAATAATAATAATAATAATAATAATAATAATAATAATAATAATAATAATAATCATTACCCGATTCTTTTTTTAGGCCTTGTGCAGAAACATGACATCCCTCCATCCTCCCAGTCCCATGCCTGTATTTCAGCGGTTTCTCATCTCTTTTTTCACTGGTTTTCCTCCCCTCTTCCTCCCCTCCTCCTCTCCATTCAGTCCAGTTGAGTCGTCTGATAGGGGCATGAGGCGCCAGGTTTTCCCCTGAGGGAGGCGAAGAGTCAAGGACTGAACCCTCCAAATGCAGAATAATGTAATCCTACACTCTCAACAAAAAGGGTTCCACGTACATGACGGTTCTTTATGGGTTCTGTGATTTGTAGCAGAACACTGGTGGCGCTGCACTCTACATGCTGATGGTGTTTCTTGAGTCGCTGAGTCTTGTTTGTCTACACTCGATAAAAGGCTCAACACCATGAAGGTTGATGGCTACAGGGTGGCAACACGAGGAGGGTCACTGGTGATTATAGGTGTCGTTCCTATGGCAGAAAATGGGATTCTGAATTTTGAAAACTGGGGATATGGCGAAATCAGTGCTCAGCAAAAAACCCAACACAACCTGCAGATTGCAAACATAACTTAACGATATTACCAAAACAGAAAATGAAAGTGATTTTCGTGTGAGTAAACAACCCTGGCTGCCAAGAGTAAAACCTGTCACTGTCTGGAACCAGTGAAAAGTTTGAACAATCTAATACTGTAGAGCTTCAATTTTACTAAGTAGAATGATTGTTTTATATTTCTAAAAAACAACAACAACAACAAAAACAATTTTATAGCTCTTAGCTTTAATAGAGACCTATTTAACCCAGTTGCTAGATATCCTGGAAAATAAATGTAAAAAATATAAACAGTTGCATTCATCTACTTTGATTAATACTTCTGTCACAGCTCATGGAGCCAAGAGGACTTCTCAGTTCATGCATTTTATATTTAAAAAATACATTAATATGGACCATCTTTTAGACAGTAAAGTCAATAAGTTATAATTCTCCATGTATCAAGTGGGCATGAGTTAAAAAACAAGTGCACAGAAAACCTGAAATATTTTTCTATGAATTTCTTCTGCTTCTCTGTTTCAATGAGGCTCCTATAAGTGTTTGGAAAAAAGCATAAGTACATTACCCTCTTGAAGCCTGAATTCTACACCTTCGGTACCGTCTGCGGACCACAGCATAGTTATTGCACCACAGTTTTGTAACTGGAGAATGACATGATTCATGGTTCTATGGGTATATCCTATTCTTGTGGCTTTTTTCTTCTTTTATGTCCAAAGACTTTGACTCAAGACACCAGGGTTTGTGCCCCATGTGGAACCAATATGTTTACACTTTGTTTCCTAAGATTTTACAACTTATTTTTACTTTTCAGTTTTTGGCTGCATTAAGGCACTATAATTAATAACTATATTTTTTTTAAAAAATTTTAGACTTACAGACATTTTTACATAATTCTCCACATTGTTGGAAACCTTTTATTTTCAAGGTTACCAGTGTGACGAGCTCGAAATTGGTGCAGACATGCAAGATTTCAACAACTTCCGTTAGCATATTTCTATACTTCCCATCCACTGTCTATTTAGTCATGCAAGGCAATGCTTTCAGAGAGACTGACTATTAAGTTAGCTGATACTTAATTCCATACAGTCAAAGTCAAGCCTACTGAGGTCAAGGATAAGTGGTGTCAGGTCGGATTTGCTACCCTTTGGAAACTCACACAAAACTGTCAAACGAACTATTTTTGATCTAAAATGAAAAGAGATGGAACAGCACAAGGCTAACCTCTTGTTTCTTGTCTTCAGAAACCCATTTCTTAAAACTATTTCTAGATAGGAAGTTGTCATATCAAAGAAGGTTTTCAAGTATCCCACCATGTTAGTGTGGTTTAAAATTTGTGGGCACACAGCAGCCAAGTGTTAGCAGGCATTTGTCCAAGAATGTACCTACGCACAAGTAACTTTTACTTTGAATGTAATCTGGGCTGAAAAAGATCAATTTCTGTCTATGTGTACACAAATTTGTATACTTTGAATTGCAATAAAACAAGGCTCCTGGCAGCACAAAATACTCTAGCTGTTATATATTTCTAGATACTTTCAGAGATCATTAAGGTGCTAGCATTGAGGCCAAATATGATTTTTGTGCAGGTGTCCATTTATTTATCTCGCTACCTGGAGAAAAGACTGTGGGAACTAAACCCACTCAAAGACTACCAAGACACCCGTGCCTGTAGTCTTGCTATGAATCAGAAATCTGTAAATGTGCCTAAGATGATCACTGATTTGGCTTGAACTGTAAAGGTAAGGGCAACAGCAGAATTCACCACCAAACGTAAAGCAAATACAGACAAATCAGACAAATATACTTGTATCAAGTAACTGTGAAAAGGTTTTTGTAGAAGAACTCATGTTCTTCTCACAGACAACAAAACGTGCCGTAGTAATGCTATGTGTTTCCAATAAACACGTGGTATCGAACTTTTGAGTTTATTAAAATTCATGGGTATTTTATAATGACATTTTTAGGTCTTTGGAACAGTACATTTTATTTTTTAACTTGATGCATGGATGAGTCCTTTAACAGTTGGACCTTGTTATTTTTTCTAGGTGTGTCTCCTCTGAATTTCAACCTAATAGCAACAGGGAACCAAACAAAACTGGAAAGAAAAGATCATATAACTTGGCAGGTAGACATCCATTATGAGATGCCTGTGTTTGTCCTTAGTGAAATTTTCATGTGTTAACTGCAGGCTTTGTGTGTGTGTGTGTCAACTAGGCAGGAAGATGTTCACACTTATCAACGTGCTCTCTAATGTTTCTTAGTTTTGTTTTATTTTGTTGTTTTATGGAAAAATGAAGTCAACTTTAAGTGAATGGAGGGGTGTGGGTGGGGTTCTTCCTGTACAAAAAATCCATGGACAGTAAAAAAATTCATAGTACAATCTAAAGATACAAAACCAGTGATACAAAACAATATTATTACAGAGAGTGAATCCTCCAGGCCACTTTTAAGAAAACAATATTTTACTTGAGTATTTCCATTCATTTCAGGGGGAAATGGTGAACTTTGCTTAAAGTTTTGTTGATGATTCACTGGGTAAAATTATACTTTTTTTTTTTTTTTTTAAATTTAAGTAACATTGTGTCCAGTATTTAACCTTAAGCTTTTTCTGTTTGGTGACTTGGCTATTTTGTCTTGTATTCCTTTCTTATCAACGTTCTGTCAATAAAACACCTCAAGGATTACATATAAATAATAACTTAGAATAGGCCTGAACTGTGATCCCCTCAGTGCTGGAGAATTAGGCCTAATCCAGATTTATGACAGGCTGAAATGTATTGGAAAACGTTGAACACTTGCAGCACTGAAAGCTGGTTCGCATGCATCTTAGAGCATTATGTGAAAGATTACCTGTAACTAAAGTATACCGCTAGTTGTATATTATTATGAATTTGTAAGCCCAGGAGGAGATCTATACGGTCCTCTCCCAAAGCCCGAGCATCCTTTGGCTCTTTGCTTATACGTAACTTTGCCTTTTGCGTCTTTTTTTTTATCATCCTCTTCTGTTCATTTTAATTTGGTGTGCAGCTCCCTCAGTCCCCCAAATGAGAGCTAAATCGGCCTATAGGTCACTAATATATCGGGGAGGCAACTGTGACAAATTCCTTTTGTCTCCGCTTTGCTGGTACTTTATTACCCAGACGAGCAACATGGCCTGGAGATAACGATTCATCACGCACAGCCGGCAACCATAGACAACGCCTTTGGGCAAAGTCAGCAAGGGGCTTTCATATTAAGAGAGAGTAGAGAGCATGCGAGCATGCGCACGTGTGTTTGTGTGTGTTGGGATGTGCGTGTCTGAGTGTGTGTGTGTGTGCGTGTGTGTGTGCGTGCGAGGGGGGGCGGGGGGTATCTTAATTGGCTATGGGGTTTTATTGCATTAGTAAAACTGCTGATTGCAAACCTGCACAGCATCATGTTGAGTTTACGTTTAAAACCTATAGATAAACCTCCTATGGGCCTATTATAGATTTTTATAATGACAAAACAAGTTCAGGGATCTTTATTCAAAAATCTACAATAATTTAAGACGTTCTGCAGGTGTAGCACATTGGAAGAAAAAACAGTCTCTTTTGGAAAACTGGGTAATTGCCACCGCAGATTCGCAGACTGGGAGATATATATAAGTGGGAAATGTGGCCAGAGGAAGATATTTTAACTCGCACTTGAAGCTAGAGAGAATATGGAGTCCACAGAGAACAGTCCCAACGGTGTTTCACAATGCGCTATGTCAGACGAACATATGCGTCTATAAGATTTAGCAAGATATGGCTCAAAACCTGGTGCTTTGGATGGCAAAAGAAAAGAAAATCCAGAGAATTAAAAAAAAATCCAATAACCATTTAATGGATTGAAAATAATAAAAAGGGTATACAAGTAGAAGGAAACCCTGCTACAGGTCACAGGATAAGAAGTTGCTCGATCCATCTAAAGAGTCCCAAACTACACATTAGACATCAGATAAATTTTAAAACCCTATCTTAACTCCCTGGTGTCTCATTATAATACGTTCATTTTACACGAGAGCTAATCATGGTGTGCAGTCTAAATTGTTGAGAATAATGAAACAAGACGCTTGGTGTCCTATTGAGCAGGCTCAGGTTGTCAAGCTCAATAAAGAGATCTCAGATATTACACCTACATTAGAGGTTTACACTTTAACTCTTTTGTTTAACATGATTATGTCTCTTAAAATCCTTCGGAAATGAGATGTCAAATAATCAATATGTATGTAAGTAAATGCTACTAATACTACTACTAATTACTATTATTATTATGATCTAATCGGAATATGCGATCTAACAGCTTCCCTCAGATCCCTCAAATCCCAAATGTTTTAGATTATAATCACTCAGAATTTGTGATAGGACGTATTCATCTAACGCTGACCCCACACACAAGTTGATCATCCTTTTAAAAGTCTGAATCTACATTACAGTGTTGCGCAACAATAGAGCAGTCGGATATTTTAGACACAGTTCTGTAAATCGTGCATCAGTACATCAGATTTTCTATTTGCTGGACATGGAAAAAATGGGATTCCCTGCATGCTCTGTATCCAAAAAAGAAAAAAAAATGTCACTTAAGGTGACGACCAATCAGACATCACATCACAGCTGCTGACATCACCAACAGGGAGAGATGTGTTACCCCAAAGTGGCTTGCAAACATTATTTTCCGCCTTCCTGCCCATAGATCTTCCTGGTTTTGCATAAACGGCCAATTGCCTTGTCAGTAAGCTGATCCGAGTCTCAGTGCATCCTCCCGTCCCTATTCATTTTATTGTAACGCACAAATATAAACAGGCCTAATAGCAGCTACACTCGCACCGGTCTCGTCCCGCACCGTTATTGATATGGCCTCGAATTCACACAATTGATTTTTATGCTTCCCTCTAGCCACCTTGTGCAGTTGAGAGATATCTTTATTCGCACAGAAAGTGAAATAAGTGCGTAATAAAACGGTGATATATTAAATTCGTTTTTCCCCGTGTCGCGCTTTTATTATGAGCCATTTTTCATTTTTATTGAATTGAGACCCGACTGATCCACGTCGTCGCTCCGGGCGGGGAAAGGTTAAATAATTTGTGCAAATCAGAAACGCCGCTTTTCACATTTGGCTTCTTGATATCTGTCCTGCTATTTATTTGTTTAATTCTATCTATCTATCTATCTATCTATCTATCTATCTATCTATCTATCTATCTATCTATCTATCTATCTATCTATCTATCTATCTATCTATCTAGTTTTGTGATCGTGTGTATTGGAATGAGACTACAGTGGTCACATCAAAATCTGAGATTTATGACTTCATTGTGCGCAACAAGCACCTTTACACTTGCTCACAGTTTGTTGTTTCATTTAGGATAAATTGTACTGCTATCAGCTGCCATCAAATCAGCGGAGATACCACACAGCTCACTGTCACTTCTTTTGATCTTCTGTCCGTTTCTACTGGCTAGAATATTGGTGAATAATGGATAAATGATGGTACCAACAAACTCTGGCGGAATATCCATGTGCCACTGTGTATGCAGTTTAAGTGGCTTCGTGGATTACACATAAAGTAGGATTAATTGAAGAGTAAACTGTTGTTTTCCTTAAAGCGTCCCCTTGCTATTAAGTTCTGTTCCAAATCATGTTCAGCAGCAGGTTTCCTTGGGGAAAGAATAAAATCCTAACAGAGAGCACTGATTTGAAAACCTTGGTCATAACATAAAGATAATGATTATCAGACCATTTGCTGTCATAAACCACATAATGTTATTGTGGGAAATATTTAAATAAATCTTTAGTTTATGTTCACAGACAGCAATGTTCATTTTTTTTGTCCTGTGATTTCGTCCCCCACTGTTGTTCAATTTTGATTTTTGTTAAATAATTTACTTTCTTAAAACTGAAAAACTATTATAATTCCTGAAGACCTAGCATAGTTCTCAAATCTCTGATACGTAGAGGAGCATTAAGGTGAAAGTAGCCACTTGACGCGGGCCTAAGTTCCACTAAATGCACGAAACCTTGCATTTGAAACCAGAAGAGCTGAATAAAAAATAAAAAGCTGCGGTTTCTTTAAGACATCCGAGCAAAACAACTGTCCTACCGTGGAGGCGGGAGGGAAGAAGAGAGGGAGGGAAGGAGGGTTGGCTGGAGGACCGAATGGCAGCTTTTACGCAGAGGGTAGTCTCACCTGCTGAAACGCACTTCACCATTCAGAACTACAGAGCTCTCTTCCGCGCTCCCCTCCAATTAATAAACACGCCTGCGAGGTCAGCGCTTCGTTTCGCTTCTTCGGAGTTGTTTTGTTTTGTCTTCAGCTCCATTTTGATGCGACGAGCTTGGTTATCCTATCATGACCCCAGCGTATGGATCGTCTTTGCCCGAGTAGGCGAACAAAGCGCATCAAGTCTCTCCAGAGAGGTGCCTCCCCCCCAAAATCTCGGATTTTTCTCAGTAAGTAGGCTACTCGGGATAGCCATTTGGCATTTATCGGCTGTTTTTCTTGTTGTAAAGCTGCCTTGTATCTAATTCACTTGGAAAGAACTCGCTATTAAAGATGGATACGGTATTTCTTAGTCCGACGGATAGGCATTTAATTTAGGGAACACCCGATCCCACTGTTGGACAAAAAATAATGGGAAGATTTTGGATAGCGCTGGACACCTTATTGGTTTCCTGGGAGTAGAACAGGCCCGTGTCGATGCTCGAAAGCAAAAAAAAAAAAAAAAAAAAAAAGCTCACCACTGCAGACTACATCCAAATACTTCATTTCCAAAGGCGTGAATTGCTTTATGTCAAAAACACATCCGTGCGCTGATAAAATATACTGACAAGCACATTACGAACAAAAACTATGGAGCACACTGGGATAGAGGAGGTGAACCAGACGCACCAGCAGCAGCATGAACCCATCAGCTTCGGCATCGACCAGATCCTCAACAGCTCGGACCAGTCCAGCGGCTGCATGCTCCCCAACCGGACCGGTGACCCGGATTACGCGCTGGCCTCTAATGTCTACAGCAACGGGTACAACAGCGTCTACAACCCGGCCTGCTCCATGGCAGCAGCGGCGGGTTTAGCCGGCTCTTATAATGTCAACATGAACATGAACGTCAGTATGAACATGAACATGAACGTTAACGTGAACTCTGGAGGTGCAGGTGGGGTAATTCGGGTGCCGGCGCACAGGCCCATGCCGCCTCCGCCACCGCCACCCGCCGCTGCTGCTCCTCATCCACCCCCATCGACGCATCCACCGGGCATCGGACCCGGCATCCCCTCGATGCCGGGGATGGGAATGGGGAATGCAGCAAACTTCACATTTCCGTGGATGGAAAGCAGCAGAAGATTTGCCAAGGACAGATTAACAGGTAAAGAATAAATCTTATCCTGGTCCCACAACACTTGTAGTTGAATGTTTTTCATGAACACAGACATAGTAGGTCAGAAAGCAAGACCTCGTTATTTACCACCAAAAAAGTGAATATTTTCCTCACAGCCACTAAAGAGGAAATTATGAATTTACTAACACTTGTGTTGAAAACAACCTCCGACCGACGAAGCGTGAAGTGGGCCTAATGGCTCAACAAAGTGGCGCTGATGATTTCATCTTTAGGTTGTAATCTATAACGAATCATATATGCGCACACAGTCAGTTTTATTATGCTGGAAGGGCAGCCTGATAAACGAGTGGAGAAATTGACTCGGACATGCTGATGAATCAGTATTGGACCATCACTCTCCATTTACAGCGGATGACGGATAACGACGTCCCCCGTTTTTTCATGAGGATGAATGATTTTTTTTCCCTCTCCCGGAGAGCCAATTGAGAAAGCAAGAAGATGAGTCACCGTAGTAACAATATATGACATGTTAAATTCTAAACAAGAATGTATGATAACGTATTATTATTATTATTATTATTATTTGAGCTGAGTAAATTAGGCTAGTAAATAGATAATAATAAATAGTAGGTTAAATGTTATGACACAGCAGTAACCTATAATTGGACAACAGCTACAATATTGCTTGCAGAATTTACTCTAGCAGACTATATGTAGACTTCAGTGGGTTTTTTTTTAATTTGTAGTTTTTATTTCCAATTTTACTTCTTTCAGAACCAGCTGCTTTTATTTTTTGCCTTAAAAATGAAATTCACCGAAGTCGATTTTTGTGCCATTTGGGCTTTTAATGCCCACGATGAGTTACATAATTCCTGCCTATGTTTTTTATTCAGGTGTCTGCAAACACATGCAGCCATTTTTGTTCCCAAAACCCCACACGCCCTTCAACACTATCAGAATTACATGCTACTTAAAGGCTGACATAGTTTTGTTTACGGTATTTGTTTCCTTCTCAATCCAAAATGAGAACTTTGCTTTACTTATTTAAATATTATATATATGCTTATTTAAATATTCAAATGTAATGCAATTGAAAATAAGTTCTTTTCTAGTATAACGACTATATATTGTTTATAATAAATTATATGAAAAACATACGAAAGATAATTCTCAGAGAGAAAATGGTAAAGAAAAAAAATAACGATAGCCAATAAAATTTTAATGGAATAAGCTGAGATAGGTAAACGTATTTCATAAAAACGATTTCTGCGTTCTCTGTTTTCTTTTTTTGAGTGGGGGAGGGGTGGTTCAGCTTATATTTTTCTCATGACCTCATTGCTATAAAGGAAGAACATCATGGATTTGCGCGCGCACGCCCCCTCCTCTCCATGCATTAAATATTCACTCTTCAGTTCTTTCTACCTGATTAATTATTAAATACCGGGGGACGATATGTCATCTGCAAAAAGATACAGTGTAAATAGGCTTATCAATTTTACTCATAGTCACCGAGGGCCCCTCGTTTAATTTCTCTCAGCTTTGTGTCGCTGTAATTATTTCGCAGCTTATATCTTTCCTCTGTATTGATCAGCCAAAGATCACCAGCAGCAGGACCAGCTACAGCAGCAACTACAGTAGCACTATCCACACATACACACACACACGCGCGCAGACACACACACACATTCAGATATACACACACAAACACTCCAGATTTAGCCTGCTCTGTTTCCCATAAAAGGCCGTAAATCAAATGGACTATCATCTATCCTGATGGGTAGAGCACCGTTTTAAATGTTTCTCCTTGTTTCTTGTTTTTCCTTTTCGCCTTCCAAGTTGAAACCGGAGGAGAAAAACGGTCCCGTGCAGCTTTAAACAGCTAAACATGTTGCCAAATGCTTCCAGCTCTGGCATTCATGGCAGGATTTCTTTCTTTTTTTTTTTCTTGCAGAGATGTAAACGAAACCTGTTAACTTGGACAATAGATTCTCATTTTTCACGCCGGGATGCCTCCCACATGGCACAAACTCGTGTTATTAATCACAGTAAGCTGGATTGGACTGTCGCAAAAGATTTACGGGTTATAGGGGCATCATTTATCCATCTGTAAAGATACACTACTGATGAATCCTTGGTGGTCACCCACTCCTCTGTGTATTCACTCAGCGCTTACAGGCCTAAAATGTTGTGCGCCAGGCTATTTTATTACAACTAATTTATGTGTTATTTTATTTTTATTTATTTCTGAAGGACGAGTGAAGAATTAAAATAAGTTCACCAGGGTTAGCTAGCTGCTATTTTCCATCTGCTGTTCCTGAACATGTAGGCAAAAATCAACCAGAGAAGAGTAAAATCATACATAAAGCCGCACCGTGCGTAAAAGTACACACGCACTACTATAGCAGCAACAGCAGCAGTAGTACTCGGAGGCTAACAGTAGCCACCTTTATTTTTCAATGTACTCTGCTCAAAAAAATAAATAAACCCGGGTTCAAGATTTATTTGTAATGTTATTTTTTTTCACATTATTATTTTTTTTACGTCAGAAACGAAATAAAAAAATAATGCATTAATAACATAAAACATAGCACACTAATATGTAATGAAAATTAAGACTAGTTAGTAACTGAAGAAAAATGTAATGGATAGTGAAATGAAAAGTGGGCTTTACAGCACAAAATGTCAAGTAAAATATGCACTAATTTTAAGAAACCAAGCCTTTTACCACTAGTGATTACTACTACTACTACTACTACTACTAATAATAATAATAATAATAATCTAACAGAAATTTGTGATCTGTGATGAAGGATCAAAGTACATAATAATATGTTCTTTGAATTGTTTGGACATTTTGACAATAAACAGAGCAATAATACAGCGTCTTTCACCGTAGACCACCTAACAGCAATAAAAGAAATATAATTAAAGCGCCTTTTCTCTCCTGTTTATCTGTGTCTGGGTGTAAATGGCAGCAGGGCCGAAAAAAATATGATTTTATTTCAGAGCTGAACCCGCTCCTGCCCTTTTGCTTCCACGCTGGCCTGATTTTCCGTGTGACAAAAGACAGTATCCCTGCTTTTTGTTGCGTATAGTGTAATAAATAGCAATATATGTTCATGTTATATTTCAATATCCCCTTTAGAATCCTTCACGGATATATTTATTAGATTGCTACAAAGGTAATATCCGCCGTGGGGACGGGAGGCGCTGTCACCGGGAAGTGTTATTAAGTATAAGTGGTTTTATTATGGCAAACATATTCTCCACGGTAGCATTTTATTTTTTGATATGCTTATGCTAAATTGTATTATCCAGGCAACAGATTTAGCATTCGCACCCATTTTCTTTTCCATTTGATGAAGAGGGGGAACAAAATGTGCAATGTGTTTCGCAGCATTTATTTTTGGTTGCTGGTGATTCTTTTCATTTTCTTTGTTTCATGGGAACACTTACATGATCGCTTTTTTTGTTGGGGATAATGGCCACATACAGACTGCTTAACTGTTTTCCGAGCTATAGGAAAACAATTAATTATTAGAAAAATAATTATGTTTTATAGCTTTATTTAATAACTCATTTCCTAATTATGGAAGCTCTAAGCTCGTGGGACTTATTATACCCTTACATTTGGAATCTGTACAGGAGTGGTATTCTTCTTCAGATACAAATTACTGCCATCAGTATTTCTGATATATTTCAGATTCATAAAAGTTTGACTACTATATTTGTTATTCCATATGGCTTTAATTTTCGGTACTATTATTTGCAACATATTACTTATAATCCAGTTATATCCAGCTAGTTTACACTGACTGTCACTAAGCTAACCTACTCACTGATGCAATTGAGCAAGGGTATTCTTAATTGGTTTGGCTTAAAATCCAGCACATTGCATAATTCATTTTGATTCTATACTGCAGTTCACAGTCTCGATAATTATAGTAATGGATAAACCTGAAGGCATATGGAGTAAAACCAAAGAAAAAAAAAGCATTAAACATGTCTGGTGGGGTATGACACCACAGGATCATATATTTATCAGGATTTTGCACACTGTAAAGCAAAGCCTTGCTGTACTTGTCAGGTCTAAAGGGTGCTGCTGCATGTTAGGTTGCCTCTGAACGTGCTTGTATGTGCCTGGCCCATTACTTAGCCCACAGATGGCCTGAAATAGCCATCTAATGCTGTATTAGTTAGCCAGACCTGCCGCTGGGAGCAACAACAGGCACGCTTGCTTTCTCTGTGGGACCCATAAAGCTCCAAATAGATTTGGGCAATGACACAAAAAGCAAAAACGATATGTTGCTTAACATATGTGCTGTTCATTTAAGACTCCACTTTAAAGTTACTGTAAGAATGTGGCTTTACAGGAGATTTAGAAACACACTATGAAGTCCAATAAGGGCCGTATAATTCAGTATTAAGGACTGTGGAGGTGCTCCAGTCCATTGTGAGCACCTATAGTAGTGTTATAGAAATATCTTGGGGATTTTGTCATTAGAAACTCGTGATTAAATACTACAGATGCCGGTCTAAGTCCCAAAAGGAATATTGGAGGGGTACAATTACCATTTTTTATTATTATTGAGCATCAGAGCAGCACATAATGTGAAATTATTATAAGAATATTAACATAGAAGATTAAAAATAATAATGAGAGGGAACGAAGAGGTCATGGTCACTATAAATCCCTGCAAAAGCCAATAACTGTAGCACATTTTCACTTCAGACACTAAATCTGTGTTGCTAATTTGCACTTACGTGATGTTAACTTTATGTGACCTACCGTAACAGTGCATAGTAGCTATTCATCTTTACTTTACAAATCATTTGTTTGTGTACGCTTCAATTTGCCACTCGTGTTCAGCACCATCAGGGGACGTTGGCGGCTCCCTTGAAATGACTGCCAAGTGCGTAATAACTTCATGTTCTATTTTACATCCAAATTGTCATCGTCTGTATAGCAAATGAATTTTCAAGTCGCTGAAAACTCTGAGAACAGCAGCAGCAGGAGCAGCACGTAACCCTGAGGGGACACCTATGCAGATGTTTTCATATTCATTTTGGCTCCTGGTGAGCTTTTCTGACAAAACAAAAACAAATAAACACCCTGTAAGACAGCAGGCAAAACAGCTTGCTGGGGACGGATGACATAGAGATAGAGAGAGAAGGAGAGACGAAGACAGAAAGTATTTTTTTTTCTCTTTTCTTCTGTTGATTTCCATTCAGAATGAGAATGTGGCTCGGGAGTGGATCTATGGCCAACGATCTCATTACATTTATCGATCTTCTGTTTACCCATGGCTGACAAAATAGACAGGATTCATAGATATTTTATGATGCAAGAAGATAAGTTGTTATTAATACCCGGCAGTTGAAAGAGAACCACGAGGCACTGAGGCAGAGAGTGAAGAAAAACACAATGCACACCCTTACAGTGCAAAACTGCAGTTTATATTTTTGAGAAGGAACAGTGACTAAGCGACAAGAGACAAAGTAAGACAATACAGCAATACTTTGAAATAGCATTTATTACAAAGTGTCTATATTCTAAATAGTAATGCATGTAAAGTTTATGGCCGCCTATTCTGCAAAAAATGATGTCACTGTGAAAGACGTTACACAATTGCAAATTGAGGTTATTGCTTGAGTTGTAATGACACACGCTTCATGTTTGTGCTCCAAGACATTTTGCAAATATCAAATATTTTTTAAATGTAATTATTGTGATGAAAAAAGACCCACCAAAATCTACTTTCCTTCAGAAATTGTGTTTTGTTAGGCTTACAATTATATTATGTAGGTCTGTGAATAGTACTTATGGAGCTTCATCACATTGTCAGAGGATGACCTTGGCTGTAGGTTTTTGATTGGTCAGCCAGGGCTTGATTTATCTGTATCTGTGTAATCCTGCTAGATGTCACTTATTTTTTTTCTGAATGGCATATATCTCATTTCTTAGCTAAAGATCTCCAAACGCTAACTTAAGAGACTAGAAGCAAATGGCATTAAAGTAGACTCTGTTCATCATTTAGGCCTCCTTCATGTGATTAGCTGCTATGCGTCGGTGCCCGCCCGGCGGCAGCTGCTGCTGTGCTCCAGATGCGGGACCTCACTGTGTCTCCCTTTCCTTTAGGGGAGCAGGCAGAGGAGAGCCGAGCCGGAGAGGCCACAGGGGGGCCGGGGGCCACCGGATCCCTCTGTCCTCTCCCCAAGGGAGACATCGGCAGGGTCCCTGTCTGGAGCACGGTGGAGACATTAGCCAAATGTTATTACCCCGAGCTTGCCCACCTGCGAGACGGCAATGGCCTTCTAGCAGACTATCCTTTTCCAAAGGGTGCTTGCCCAGGTGAGTCACCCCCTCTCCCCCACCAAAAAACCTCACCTGTAGCTAATTTTTAAGAGACACCATCGTGTGCCACCAGAAAGTATAAACTGGATCTAAAACAGCATTTGAAATCTTAATATGCGTCAGTATTTTTCACGTCTTTATCCTCTAGCACTTTAAATTTTGAAGTGATAATTCACATACCATCTTTCTACTTCTGCCTCAGTTACTTTTTCCTTGGATTTTCTGTTTGCACATCTCAGCGTGCTCTTCAGAAATGGAAAATGTGGCAGTGACGTTTATCTTCTTCAGTTGGCAGCTTCTAGGCCTTCTCTTAAGACTCCCCAAACATCATAGTTTTTTTTTTCAGTTAGCAGCAAATGAACAATAATTTTTATCTTACCAAGGAATGGAAAGCTAACTAGGTTTACGAGTCTATAGAAATAAATCCTCAGGGGAAATACATTTATAATTCAGAAGAACAGGTCACTCCAGCTTAGAAATGGAAATAAGTAATCAATCAAGCATTCATGTTAAATCTTTAGAATTTTACAAATTTAAAACACTCATCAGACAAATTAATCCTCATTTTCCTCCCTCTTTCAGCTGCCCTCTCGCCCTTTTCTGTGACCCGTCGAATCGGCCACCCGTACCAGAACCGGACGCCACCTAAGAGGAAAAAGCCTCGCACCTCCTTCAGCCGGGTGCAGATCTGTGAGCTTGAGAAACGTTTTCACCGACAGAAGTACCTGGCATCGGCCGAGCGTGCCACCCTGGCCAAGGCGCTGAAGATGACGGATGCACAAGTTAAGACCTGGTTTCAAAACAGGCGGACAAAATGGCGGTAAGATTACAGCAGGGTGTTATTGGATGCTAAAGTAACATAATTCTCCGTTCTACGTGTCACGCCTTGCTCTTTGTTTTGCATCCCACTATATACTTAAGCAAAACAAACAGGCCTCGATGGTTTTTGACTTCATTAGGACAGGATGTTTGCTCAGAATTACAAATCTTCTTGTCCCACAAACTGACATTACAGAATGTGTCTCTGTTTTACACTTGCGTCCAAAAATGCTTACTGGTGTCTTACTTTGAAGACAAGTAAAATGGCCCACATTGCATTGAAGGAGTTGTACAACACAACACCTATTTTGCTTAGCTTAGCTGCCAGTTGAGGCCAGTTCACTTGACCAAGCACAATTACTCCTGAGCCTCCTGAAAGGCCTTTTAGAAACCTGCTGTCCAAAGCAATACTGAAACACTCACAGGAGGAATTGACTGCAGAGTCCATGAAAAAAACACACACTCATTCACTTCATTCTAACTGTTGTTTATAGCCATTTGAAAGTAAATGAGTAGTAAATCAAATTATGATGCCCTGCCCCTTGTTAAAGGAGCAGGATACATATTTCAAACGCATATTACACACAGCTAAATTACCTTAAGTCATTACGCTAAGGGTTTTTATGTGTAAATGGCTTTAAAGCTGTTTCGAATGATTTTCTATTTAAAAGTTAAAGAAAACAGTTAAAAATCACTGCCTTCTTTGTTGTAAATTAAAGTATAATATCGAATTTTGGTTTAAGGATGTTCATTTACATTTTCTTTAAAAAAAAATCATTTATAGAAAATAAACCTGCAGCAATCATGTCCTTAAGCCATAAAACGCTATGGCACAGTTTCCACTACAAAGTGCAGTAAAAATGAATTTGCTTAAAATAAACAGCAGACTGAACGGCATGTCACGAGTAACAAGGGAATTGGCTTAACTCGCTTTTCTGATTTCCTACTTTTGCTGAGATTTATGCCATTTCCCTGTAGTGTGCACCTGATAGGATGAGCATGAGGGATGTCTTTGTGTGACGACTACGCGAGTAACAAGAGGATGATCAAATCAACAGCCAGGGAATCAGATTATGATAATGCTGTTAACAATAATGTGTGGCTAATGGATGGAGGTTGGCGTGCTTGAAAGAGTGTTTTTAGAGGTGTGCTTATGCTGGTGATTTCTAGCTGCCATTTGTATTTTGCTTTGTATTTTTAAGAGAATTGAACATTTATTACATGTTGTTTAACATATCATTTCCAAATGTCCGTAAATAAATCACCATGAATTATTCTGTTATGGTAATAAGAAATTTTCAAGACTGATAGAGTAAAATGTTCCACTGTTTATAGATAAGCTTGCCTTTGTAAAGTAATTCAAGTAAAATGCCAAAAGTATTTGCATTCACTATTTAAATTGAAATAGAAGTGTAATTTTTGTTGAGTACTAAAACACCAGTTCACTCTGGAGGTTTTCCAACATAAACGCTACAAAACAGGCTGTTTTTTTAGGAAGACGCACGACTTTTCAACGCAGCAAATGTTGATATCAGCACAGCGCATATACAGGATGTGCGTAGTCGTTTCTTTGAAAAGAAAAGAAACAGATGCAACTTTTCACCTTGAGGCAGGAAGTGCTTTGTATGTCTTCCCCCTCTATTAGTCACGTTCCTTCAGCAACACCTGTCACTCATCTTGATCAGCTGTCGTGAAGCCAAAAGCAGAAGGAGTATCTGGCACAGGTGTAGCACAAAGACAGAAGAAAAAACAGGCAATTTGCAAATCCACAGGATTTATTATGAAATTTGCAATCTCATCTGATCGCTAAAAGCTTTTTTTTTTTCTTGATTCCTTTGACTACAGTGGTCAGTGGCTTTTTAATATATATATATATATATATATATATATATATATATATATATATATATATATATATATAATTTTTTTTTCTTGTTATTTTAAGGCATTGCGGCATATGATTGAAATTCTTCACCACTAGTACCAAAGACTGCCAGCTTTTTCTTGGTTTTGTCAATTAGAAATGATAATAAATGAGCCCTGGATATGCTAACTTATCCAGGAAAATTTTAACAGAAGCACCTAATACAGAATTGCAGATCTATTCTACATATCGTGTCTGTTTAAAAAGTAAAGGAAGAAGGAGGGAGAGAGTCCCACTGTTTCTTTATTAAAGCATAGCACACTGCTAAAACGCTCTGCCACGTGGTACAAGTCGATACTGTGTACAATCGCCATAAAAAGAAATATTATATTGGTCTTAAATCCTCCTTTGCTCTGCTTTGTCTCCTCCTTTCACCCAGGAGACAGACTGCGGAGGAGAGGGAGGCTGAGAGGCAGCAGGCCAACCGGCTGATGCTGCAACTTCAGCAGGAAGCTTTCCAGAAGACGTTGAGCCAGCCACTGCAGCCGGACCCACTCTGCCTGCACAACTCCTCCCTCTACGCCCTGCAGAACCTGCAGCCCTGGGCAGAAGACAATAAGGTGACCTCCGTCACCTCTGTAGCATCTGTAGTGTGAGCGTGTGTGAGTGTGTGTGTGTGTTTAGAAGAGAAAGGGAGGGAAGGGGAGAAAACAGAAAGCCTTGATCAAAGTGTCGTGAGTGTGAATGGACACAAGAGAGGAATTTCTTCCAAGACTGACATTCAAAAACTCAGAACCATTTTGGGATATCATAGATGCAGGATGCTTACTTTGGAAAAAAAACAAATCAAATAATGGACAATGTGCTTATTCACTCATTGATCGTTACCAGCAACATGGTGGGGAAGAGTGTGTAGAGAGAAAGACACAGCTATCGGTTACTGACCAGACCTGCAAAACACTGTTTGCGGCCTTCACAGCACAGGAGCCGCACTTACATTGATGTTTGTCAAAACTAAGCAAGTCTAAAACTGTTATCTTAAATATCTAAAGCATGTTGAGTAATTCCCTGCCTTACACCAAGTTTCCGCTCTCCCTTCAGCTGTCGGTCTAAAAGAGAAGAGGGCACTTTATCCCTAAGTGCCAGGAAACAAATGGACACCTCTGTACATGCCCAACTGTCAAGACTGTACCCTCTTTTGCCTCTGGATCCCTCACAAGGTGGCAGAGAGACTCTTTGCCAATAATGGCAAAAAGAGACCTCATGTTTTCGCTTTTGACTTTGTAACAATGTAGTAAATGCATGTTTCAACCCTTTTCTGTGTGCACTCGGATGTACCATTGAAGTCAGCGGCTGCCAAGGTGGATCTCCTCCCCAACCGCAGTGTTCAAATGGTAGTGGATTGGTGAAAGCCCTGATCACGGATTCCTCATTATGTCGAATTTAAAGGTGTTTTATATTAAATAATATTGTGACTTTTTGAAAAGATGACAAACCTCTCCGTTTTTCTTGCCTCTTATTGTCTTGTTGGGTTCTCTCACTCACTTCCTGTTTGTTGTTTGTCACCATTATGAAAACTGTGCAATAATACTTTATGATTTTAGGGATGTAGTTAGCCTCATGGGAATTGGCTATGATTACACATTAAAGTTTCAAACCACCCAAAGGTAAGATACCATCAAACTGTATGAGTAGGACAGAGCAATACCTTTTTTTATCCATAAAAACTGATGACTACAGCTCCCATGTGTGAACGTGAAGCAGGGCGTTGCCGAAAAAACAGCAAGCGTGCTCGGCAAAAGCCTCCCTGGATAAATAAAAGGTTTGAAAACCGATGCCAGCTCAAATTAGAATGAGAGTACATGAGAAAGTACGAGCTGTGCCTGTGCCAAATGAACATCTGAAATGCGGCAGCCTGATTTTGTTTGTATTTTTGTTTTACTCCACTGAACTGCGAGGACTTAACGAAGCAGTTGTCCAGTTATTGGTGCAGGAAACCAAGCAACAAATGAAAGGCTAACAAGTTTAGCCTTTTTCTGTGGGTCACTGATTGAGATAGGGTCTCAACAGCACGGATAGCAGGGAACGGCTGAAACTATCGGGGGGGAGATATGTTGTTAAATAATGTCATTCCTTCCTTCATTCCAGCACAAAAAAACATATTACATAACCGAGTGAGAGCAACAGTTACCTTAAACAAGAATTTTGATGTTTGATTTGATCAGAGTTCATTTGCCTTTTACTGTAATCCAGCAGGAATGCAAATCTCAACCCTAAATAATCTCTCAAATACCTGTTGCTTTTTTTATGGTTAATGTATCTTTACGTTTCGAAAGAGTTTCTTCTTTTGGCTAAAAAGAATGCGATTAAACTTAAACTTACAGTAAATGTACAAGCGGAATGCCAAAAGACAGCACTATTATTTAGAAAACGAAAACAAAACATTCTCTATTGGAGAGTAGCCATTTTTGGTGTTTGTCTCCATTGTTGTCTGGGCGAATCGTGGCCACCTGTGCACCAGACAGTCGCAAACATTTGTTATCAACACATCCAGCCTATCGTGCTTATCGCCCAAGTCAAAACAAAAACGACCTAGGCAGACCTAGGCACAGTAAACACATCATTCAGGTTCCCTGCTTGTAAATGAGCCTTCAACACAAAGAACGTCACAGGAAATGGGCCTTGTTGTGCTCTATCTTGTTTCCTTAACAGTGAGCTACTAAGTTCATTAGGACTGTAAAGCATAACACCAACCTCTTGTTAATCTTGGCTGTACCTGCCACTGAAAAATACCTATCAGAAGGCCTGTCCCTTACCTTCTTTTTTGAGATCTGCCTGTTTGAGCCTTGCCTTTCTCTTAGAGCAGCTTGATAATGTGGTTTGAAACAGCTGTCTGCAGCTGCAGCCACCCTCAACAACCCTCTGTTTTCTCAGCGGCATAGTGCCAATGTTTAGTCAGTTTCCAGAGCGTCTTGCCTGGTTGAGATCGTGTCAATAACCGCCAGCTCTCCAGGTGAATCCTCCTCAACCCCCACTTCCTCCGCTCCCTGCTGCTTTCATCTCTCTATCTCGAATGCCTTGAAGACGTGACTTGGCCCATTTTAGAAAAATTCCTTCCTTTTACCGTTTTCAAAACTGCTCATTGTGTTTTGCTACAGGTGCTTAAAGATTTTTTTTCCTCCTCTCCTATCGTGGCACTGGATTTTTTTCTCCCACCCCCCTATCTGTTGCCACTGAGGAGCCCTGTCCTTATCCAATAAAATGTCACCACACAAGATGAACAAGAACAAAGAGGCTCAAGGTATATCAGACTTCCTATCAAGCATTTTGTTTTGAACAGGAGCACTATAAACGAAAAAAGTGCTCACCACATTGTGCTCTGTCTCCTCCAATCAGCTGTTTCCATTCTTGAGAAATGCAGTAAACATTTAAGCCGTTATCAGGCAGTTGTTGACGCTTCGGTGGGTTTAGCTCTTCGAGCATTGAAAGCTTGACTTCTATAGTATGACTATCAAGTCAGATCTGCTCTTGTGCAATAAATATTTCCTACTTGTTATCACCCTGCATATTTTAGTGTCGATATATACATCTATCTATCCATCTATCGACATATATATATAAGTAAAATGCCTGTGACCTGCACATTTGGCACAAAAAGCATAATTTTACAGCCTCATCTGGACAATAAATATACTAAATTCCATTTAATTCAGTGACATATTTGTCATTCTTTACAAAACCAAGCATCTGATAAGGTTTATTTCCAGACTGGCTTGATGCCATGACACCAATGTTCAAATGCACAAACATCCCATGGCATATCTACCGCATAAATAAGCAGGATATAAATTCTTTGAGATTCTTTTTTTTCTAGATGTATTGTCATCACTCAGCAGTTATAACAACTTTTCCGTCTGTGGCAGCTGCAATATTTCAGAGGAAGGCAAACACAGTCTGACACTGCCAAACTGCTAATGTGTTGACACGCGAGGCTTTGTTGACAAAAGGTCGTCTATGGTTCTTGGCTCTAATGTAGCACTGTGATCCTTTTGTGTAGCAGAAAATGCTCAATGAAGAAGAACTCTACTGAAGATTAACAATATACTTGGTAGCGGTTTGCACTAAATCTGCAAAATACTCCAAAGGTGATCTGTGCAGTTTACCTCTAATGCTTTGTCAAGTGTGACAGATTCTTGAAAAAGGTGCTTATAAGCAGGTTATTACATGTGGGCAAATTAGGCTTGTCAGCAAGTTTAGCTCTGTTTGATAAAACACCCAAATAAGGTTAAACAAATTTATTTTTTACGTTTGATGAAAAGTTTGAAGCACAAACAATAGATTTTCTTAGAGAAATGTTATTTTGACTAAATAACTAATACTAAACACATCCATGGACGGGATTCGGCCTGAATTGGCAAGTAAAACCCTAACATTTTCAAAGATATATAAAGTCATACAGAATATTTAACAAAAAGTGCACATGATTTTATGGTACAGAAGTAGAAGGCAAGACGGTTAAAAATATTGGTTTAATATGATAATTTTAAAAAAACAAACAAGGAAATTCCATAAGGATCAAGTCAGAAGTCAAAGTGACGAATGAGGAACTCTTTCTGCTGTTTGATGCCACGACATGAATAAACTCTGTCTGTTGACATGCTATGCTCTCATGGCTCTCTCTTTGATGTACACACATATACAATTGAACCCTAAGTGTGTGCAAAGAGTTACACTTTTGCATATTTACACATAAGAATGCATACAAGGAAAAGAGAACAAGGAAATGTGAGCATTTCCCTGTTAAGGTTAGGAGGAAGGAAGATTTATACATATGGGATATATGTACATGGGAACATTTCATTGTATGTTCTTTTTATCTCATATGGTAAAATTATTCTAGCATAACTGTAATCTAAAAGAAGTACTTAAATTTTTTATTAAGCAGTATAAGCTAATTGGTGATAGAAAATGACCAGTCACCAGCAACTTCATACATTCATACAGTCTTACAACATTACTATCTGTGCTAAAGTGCAAAACTAGTTTTCAGTAATGCCCATGCACATCAAAGTCACATCATTCATGAGAACGGATCTGCAGACGTGTCCCAACAGTATATGACACATTAAAGCTTTCTCAAGCTTCCAAGCATGCATGAAGAGGACTTATTCTTGTTGAGTAATATAGGTTGAGTAATACCTCAGCTGTCGTTTTCCTATTACACTTTACACATTTGTTTGTGTGCCCTGGAAATGGTTAAAGGCAAGTAAAATAGCCATGTGAATGGCAGATTTTTGCTGGCATGGGCTGGGTTCACTTGTCCTCTAAGAAGGAAAGGTTACTCCGTGTCAGTGGAAGTGATAACCTTTATCATGCAAAGAAACATTTCTGACCTTAAGGAGTCTCTTCCATGATGAAACTGATGGTACTCACATACTATGTTCTATGCAGTCATCAGATACCAAACCAGAAGAATGGTCCACCATTCTTGCAGTAATTCTAAAGACTTAGAGAATGAATGGCAAGGCACAAGTGTCACTCTGGAGGTACATGGTAACACAACAAATACTTTACTGCAGCTTTTCTTTTCTTTTTATGGAAGAATCCGATTTGAATGCTCCTTTCAGTTCAGATTTATTTTCATATAGCACCAGTTCTCAACAACAGTCATCACAAGGTGGTTACAATAAAAGAATGCTAACAAAATGTTATAACCATGCAGGACAAAGGCAGTTATCTGATTTATTCTATCCCCTGCCTTGTAATTAAAAAGAACAATACGGTCATTCACGTGATCACCAAACCAAAAAGGGTAATGTTTTTATACATTTAAAGTGACCATCACAAAAACAATGGGTTTAAGGAGATGGATCTGTTTCAGTCTGGAACGTCATAATGGTTAATTTCTCCTGTAATATGCAAGGCTGCAATGATTCTTCACTGTATTATGAATATTTTTAACAACCGCAGAGGACTCTTCCATTCTGCAACTGCCCCCTGGGCTGGACTTTTAATATTACTGACCAAAGGCCTCTTTTATTTAGTTCAAACAGCACATTAGACAATGGACATGAGGGAAAAGATCGCAATCTAAATATAAACCCTGCTATCTATCTATCTATCTATCTATCTATCTATCTATCTATCTATCTATCTATCTATCTATCTATCTAGATACACACACAAAAAATAAACAACAACATATAGACTTCAAGCTTTACTATAGCTTTTAGTTTGGATTTGTTTGCCAAGTATTATAACCTATGCTTGTCTCAATCATGTTCAAAAAAACGATAATAGTCTGTCATGTCTTCCTTCCTTTAGTTAGTATTATGTATGTATACGTTATATATCAAGGTTTATTAAAGATAAAACTACCAAATATTCAATCAACGGCGCCATCTCGTGTTCATCCAGATGACCGCTCACCTTGAGTTTTCTCTCCGCTCTAATTTCTATTGGCTCCAGATCACTTGTCCCCCCCCAAGTGACGTTTCATCGTCCTAGTGGCTCTTTCATGTGTCCGTCATACGAGTTTACGGAACTGTATCCACCCACTACAAAGATGGAGGACGATATCTCAGATATGAGCAGACCACAAATGTACTTATTTGGTGAGCTCGCTAATTCTGACAAACCCGATTTTTTTGTTTGCACAATCAGTTTTAACGTCATGTTGTCATGCACAAATAGCCACTGGAGATTCTTAATCGGAAGATAGCTAAACAGCTGGCTAGCCTGCTTACCCCCTCCCACTCGCGCCAATTCAGCTCTTTTGTTAGCTAGCAGAGCATGGCGTGGAGCCACGTAAAGAAGCAAAATGTATATACACCTCTTTATCTGATAAAATGATATGCATGTGCGTATGTTTATTTAAGACGAGCGCAACCCACGGTTGGTTACACGTATTGTTTCCCCCTCAGGTTGCACCTTGAAATCGGACAAACGGGAATTCAAAGTTGACCTAGACGGCGATGAAACGGAGCAGCAGCTGTCACTGAAAGCAGTAAGAATCAGACTTTAGATCGAGTTTGCCTGGTCTTGAAAAAAATTAATTCTTTGACTAATACGGCTATTAACTACGGAAGCCGAGATCGACATTGAGCGCCGTTATTGTTTAATGTTATACTCTCGCGATAAATTGTTATGTGTCTTGTGAATTCGTAATAACATAGTTTGTTTTATCGCGATAAGATATTAATTATCCAGAAATTGGGAAATGCCTTTGTTATGGCACGTGAAGACAAAGGTATAGGCAATAAACAGAGAGAATAATATTACATATAGTATATATATAATTTAAAATACATCCACCCCTAAAAGACATCCACCCCTCAAATTTTCTATAATTCGCTTCCTAAGAGCCAGACTTTCTGGCTCTTTTAAATTATAAAGTGGTCTTGAGCAATATTTCCTCAGGATTTCTGGAGGTCTTTCAAAGCTTTTCTTTGGAAATTCGGTGCTTTCTCACTCATTTGCTGTTCTTTTCCGTTACGAAAAATGGCAAACATAAGAGAATGACATGGTGTATACTGTATCCTTAAAAAGAATTGAGGAAACAGGACATGTGGAGGACCAAAAAAAAGAAGTGGCAGTATGAAAAAACTATTTACAGTCATATCCTTAAGAAACAGGAAATAAATCCAGCAAAGACCTGAAACAGGACCTGAGACATCAGATCTTTCTTCCATTACTAGTTACTAAAATCTTATCAGAAATGTGTAAGTGGAAGGGTGGCTGTCGAAAAGCCATTTTAAAGGAAAGGAGATGGGGAGAAAAGTCTGAGGTATGCCAAAATACACAAGAGCTGGACAGAAAGTGACTGGTAACAGGTCTCATGGAGAAATGAATCCAGATTTAACATTTTTGGTTCAAATTGCCTTGTGTATGTACGGATGAGGTCAGGAGAAAGGGTGAGTGTCGCTATTTCTGAAAAACAGAATGTAGAAAAAAACCTGTCAGATTTTACTCCACTGGCAAGAATCTCCTTGTTAATGGCTTCATTTTTCATCCTGACAATAATCCAGAATACACCCAGTGCAGTAAAAGCATATCTCAATAAAAAAAAAAACACAATGGAAGATTCCAGTCAGTCGTGGTTTGACCTCCCCAGAGCCCAGACCTGGACCTTATTGAAGCAGTGTGGGATCATCTTGACAGAACTGAATAAAAGGCAGCTGACATCCAAAGAAGAGCTTTGAAAGACAAATAAATTGCATGTATTTCAAATATGGACTAAACAGACTTAAACTGGGTGTTTAGCCTAATCAGATGCATGAGGGAAGGCTGCTGGTTGAAGGATCAAAAAATCCCACATTGAAAAAAAACCCCACTCCTTGCACCCTAGCAAAAGTTCCTTACCAGTAGTTTGTGAGCTAGTGAGCAGCGGATCGGAGTTTCAGCTCTATCTTATATTCTCCTGAGAAGATGATTTCTGAAATGTTAACATATTGGATTTTTGGTATTAATTTATATTTATTTATTAATTTATTGTCATGGAGCATTCACAACGTTAGTCTGCTAACCTTACTGATGCAGTAGGCTATTTAAAGATGATAAAACAGGAGTTTAATCAGATTAGCAGTAACATTAACAAGAACAGTTTATGTTTGCACCAAAAAAAAAAAGAGAGACATTTTGCCAGTACATGGAGGTAGTGTTATATAGCACACTGTTATTTTGTTCCAGGTGTGTCTGGGAGCTGAGGCTGAAGATAAGTTCCACATGGTGGAAGTTGAAGGCCTCACTTACGACGGGAAGACGACAAAAGTGCCGCTAGCTGTCCTTAAACCTTCCGTCCTGCCCTCTGTGAGTCAGCACCAACACTGACAGAAGTATTTAAGAGGCTTCTGGTTTAAATTAACTTGTTTTTACGCTCTTCATGCCTAATAAAAAAGAGAACTAAAAAGAAAAGGCATTCTCTCAGAACCATAAATACAAACATTACACTGTGCTGATAAATCTAAACAATTCATAAATCGTTGACAAAATACTTATAATGTCATCTTCCTTCCTGCTATGTTTTTCTCCAGATGAGTTTAGGTGGATTTGAGATTACACCTCCAGTTACCTTCCGTCTCCAGTCTGGTTCTGGACCAGTTTACATAAGCGGGCAACATTTTATTAGTGAGTATTAAAGTTAAGACTCAGGTAACTATTTGCCTCATTGTTAAAATAAAGTAGGCATACCTACTGAAGACCTTGTCAGTGGAAAAATAGCAAGTTGTAAGTCTGACCTTCACGCTCGGTAAAACTATACAGGGTCAAATTTTCCAGCCTGAAAAAAGTCCACATATGACTTTACACTTAATTTCTTGAGTAAGTTTTTCTTCTAAAACAATGTTTTGGGGTAAAATAACATAAAGAAAAGTTGTATGATTGTTTGACAATATGTTGACCAGTGTGTTCGCTCTGTCAGGTGTGAAGGATTCTGATGACGAAGAGGAGGAGAACAATTCGTCGCCGGTAAAGCGGCCTGCAAATCTGCTGGCAGGGAAGAAACCCCCAATGGTAGTTACTGACATTGTCGTATTACATTGCTTTAAATGTTTTATATTTGCACTTATAGTGAAATGAATCATTGTTTACAGAAATTGTTCTCCTGCCGAGTGGTGGCTTACTGCATAGCCTTCTGTTTAATGGTTGTCACGTTTAGTAATTGGTGATAAGATGCTATCGCGGGACGTCAGCATTAAAGTGTACACTGTTACTTATTCTGACACCCCAAATAAGCCTCAAATGTTGTTTTTGACAAAAAGACGATTCATATTTTTTGTAGAAAAAGCTGAAGATGGATTCTGATGATGATGACGATGATGACGATGAAGAAGACAGTGATGAAGATGATGATGAGTATGTTTTTATTCATTTATTTAATTAGCTGAGTTTTCTAAATAATTTTGCATTCTAAAAGATAACATCTTTGTAAACTCATAGTATAAAATCTATTATTTTGTGTGGGGTTTTTTTTTAAATTTTGGGCACAAACATCGAGCAGTGTAGCTTTTAACCAGCTTACTTGCTTCTTGTAGCGATGATGACAGTGATGAAAATGATGTGAAGCCACAGAAGAATGTGGGAAAAGTGCTTCCAAAGGTAAGCTTCATCCGTTTTGTTTTATTACAAATAACAATCAACCTTTAGGTTCTCCATGTTAAAAAATATGAGAGTAGGTTTGAGGTACAATCAAATATGGAGGAAATATGGTCACATAAAAACATTTGTGTATCATGGAGTTTGTGATAAATGCAGTTTGGATTTGTAATCATGTGGGTGGTCTATGGAGCTTGGAAAGAAAGTGACTGGAAGTTTCTTGAAGACATTTCTCCTCTCATCTGAGGAGCTTCCAAGCTGCTTAGACTAACTTGACCTGGATGACTGAGAACCTACACAGACATATCATGTGCCTGCTTTCTGCATCTTTGATTTAGGTAGCACCCTTTGCTAAATTAAACAGAATATTTCCAGTAGTGAGTGTGTCAAAAGTGGGCAGTCCCTTGCTTTGTGCTACATGTGAGAAAGGATAATCTGACCTGATTCTCACCATATTTTTTAAAGTTTGTGCGTTAAACAGCTTTAGAAAAGCAGAAATCACCTATTTGCTTCATCAAACTCCATTAATCTCTGTCTGACTTGACGTTAATAAACCTTCATTTGTTTATAAAAATGCTGCACACCAACTGGCCCACTGAAAGAGTGTTATTGGAACTCTAGTGGCACCAGATGAAGCCTGGATTATACTAGGTTGTGGACACGGACAGCTGGAGACTCAGTGGCCGAGTACTGATTCCTGTGATGCTTCTTTGAAGTCTGCCGCCTCGAGCGTCACCAGGACCCGAGTGGACTCGTACATGCAGAAAGTATCATTTCTGTTTAACCCCAGTCATACAGCTTAAAGGAGAGAAACATACGATTCTGTCCTTGCTCATTTAAGTATTAACGTTAGTGTCATTGTAAATAAATAAAGAGGACTGTTTACATTTCATAACCATTTATGGTAGTATGTTTGGGAAACGTTGCTACAAAATTAATATGAACCAGTGCTCATCAGAGCATCAGAATTTAGTTGTTTTTCTAACCCTAAGAACATAATGAGCAGTTAAATTGGAATATCTCTGAATATTAATAAAAATTGTTTAACTTTTTAGAGCTTCTGTCCAGAAAAAACTTTTTATTTACAACTTTTTAGTTAAAGAAAACAACAATAAAAAGCTAACAAAGAGATGCCATCACCATCAGTGTCTCGAATTTTGCTATTTAAATCACATTGAACCAAACTTTTATCATGTAATGTACTGTGATGACTGTTGCCCTTTAAGCTTGGTAAAAAACACAAGCAGATCATTGCGGATCTTCGTAGTTCTCAGTACCTGAGAGGAAACTGCCATGATCAAACTACTTTTCCATACACAGCGTTTTTCATTGCTTTGTTGCGGTCATAATTACAGAGAAGAAGGGCAAGTCCATTTTGTTTATTTCCACTCACAGTGAATTCAGTTGTTTATTGCTTTCTTTGCTTTCTTGCTTTCTTTTCTATGAGCTTTTTAAGGCACTTGATAGATTAGTAGAGCTAGAGCAATTCTCAGGGTGCTGTTACCCCCATTTGAGAAGCTACTATCTGATAGGCTCGGATAATTTGTATTTGACAAAATTCATTAGATGCAAGGACATATTTTTCCAGCCTGTCTTTGAGAGCTGTGGATATTTCTTGCGTTTCAGTAACTCTGATTCTTTGTTGTCCACTAGATGTCAGGGCAGCCATTAGCGTCCCCTTAATGTTTGTTTGTGTGTGCGTGTGTGTCTAGAAAGAATTTCTCTAACCCTTTTTTTAAACCACATAATTTAAACTTCCACTCACTGTATGCTACAGTAGCATTTCATTTTAGCGGGCCCTCCCCATTCGTGCACTCGCTGACCGTCCACCTCTTTGTATGAGACAAAACATGGAACTTTTTCATCCTGTTCGCTCAAGTACCCACCTGTTTTCCTAGAGTAAAACACAGGGTCTGTGTGGTGTAATGATCGGATTTCTCCTCTGTAATCTGCTTGAATTCTCACCGTCTCACCAGCAAGACAACAGTATGTTATGCTGTGCGTAAGCAGACACACACACACCTATATAAAGGGATAGATACACTTTAGTAGACATGCACATTTGAACATATAAGTACATATAATCTCTAGCGTAAATGCACAAAGTCTGCAAACATATGCACTTCATACTGGTAGTGCATAAGCAGAGAACTGCACTCTACATACTGTTTCTCACCCATGCGTGCTCACACGCACATGCACTTCAGTTATGGGAAACATCTTCAACCATTTTTCTGAAACACTGCATATCTTTGTCCCTCTGTCATCCCACTGTTAATATGATTGCTCCTTTTTATCGTTTCTCATGCCATTTCAGCTTTGCACCTGGGTTTTGCCTTTGAACACTTGTTTTGCATGTTACCACAATCGCTTGCAAGTGTGTGGGTGCGTGTGTGTGTATCTGCCTCATTTTTACGTCGGTGTCTGTTTGTGATTTCGTTCTTCTATTTTTTTTTAAAAGCACGCTATCCAAGTGCAAACTCTGCCAGGCAAAAGATCAAAGCAGGGCAGATGCGCATACCTGCGACGTGAGCGCCGATCCTTCCCTCAGGGTCAGATGACAGCTGAGCATTTCTGTCACCTGTTGATTTATTCTGTTGTCTTCTCTTCCAATTCCTCCTGCACCCCACACCCCATTCCTTCCATGACCTTAATCCTTTTTTTCACCCTTCATCTCTTTAGCTCAATAGCTACCCTGTCTCATTCTTTAATAATGAAAGCACAAAGCTTTGGGGAAGTAGGGCTGGGAACAATTATTATCCCTTTTTTTTTGACTGCTAATTCAGCTGTGTTTCAAGCTATATTTTGCTTTCTTTTTCTTGTCAAGCCTCCATACTGTACTGAATAGGACCCAAAATATCTCAGACATATTCAGTATCAAAATTGAATCAAATCCTTTTTCATATGAATCTACATTTCTTGTTATTATTTGATCATGTATTTTTGATGAACAGGTAATCAGATTATTATGCTGTTCTTGTGTAGATTAGTATCGTCATGGGATCTCACGTGTTTTAAATAATTACACACTACTTTTGTGTTTCTTGCAACAGATTTGTACAGGGTTAATAAATGTTCTTTACTCAAATTTACTGGACAGCAAATGGCCTATTGATTGGAAGATTTCGTGCTCTCTCTAAACACTTAATATCATTATTAATGGACTGTAATAACTGTTGAGCCTGTTGAAAGACTGGAAAATGTTCCTTACCACAAGCTGACACGCGTGTCACTCATCTCATCATCCTTCAAGAGTTGGTCTTTGGTTTCCTCTTTCTGTGAATGGGTCTTAGTGCTTTGTAGCAACATGAGCGCTCTAAAGTTGCACCCAGAATACCTTCATAACTCCTGAGTTGGAAAGAGATGGTAGAAAGGTGTGAAGAAAACAAAAAAACAATGGAAAAACAAGAGTTTCCGAGGTCATCCACCTGCTGACATATTACAGAATCTCTGTGTTTGGGTAGATGTGGTAGATATTTTTGATTAAACTTTAAAAATTACAAGAGTTGCAGGTTTGCATTGGTCGTAAAGTCCTTTTTGACTGGGTACCTACTAGAGATGGCACGATACCACTTTTTTATGACCGATACGATACCGATATCATAAATTTGGATATCTGCCGATACCGATATAAATCCGATATAGTGTGTTTTTTAATCAATAAAACTGTTTTTTAATATCTTGCTGCATTTTGTATAAGTTCATACTCAAGTTTAAATAAACAGCAACTCTAAAGCTATTCTGTTATACCTGTATGTAAAAAATACACTGCACCCAAAATATTTCATAGTTCAGCAAAACTGATCAATCTAATAAACTTAAACCTGCACCATCCTCCCTATTCTGGTATTTTAAAGAGTACTTAGCAGAAATATTAAGCAACCTAACTAATAGGATTGCAAACTCCCAGCAAAAACAATAGGGAACCCCCCACCCTCCACCTCATGATGCTTAATCGACGTAATCAACTTTAATTTGATGCAGCGTGGAAAAAAAATGCACAGAAATAAATTATTTTTCAAGAATAATTAAATAGATTCAACATCTTTCTTCAACAGAACTGCAGACTGCACAGATGGTACCTTCCCAAAGGAAAACGTACTATAGCTTACTAGGGTATATTAGACTTAACAGTTACTATATACAGTAATGGACTTCTATACAGTTTACATCAGATAAAAACTTTGGGTGTAAGATTCAGATAATTATTTATTAAAAGCTCGACATTTTAAATGAGAATTAGAAAGAAAAGTATGTCTTTGTGCCCCCTTTTCCCTGTTCATGCCCTATCAGCCCCCCTGGCTAAACTTTGCTAGATCCGCCCCTGCACAGTTACAGCCGTCAGCTACGTAGAAAAGGATCCTGGTGTAGAAAGTAATATTAAATACATTCTAACAACAGCTTATCAGGGTTAAACGTGCTTCTGTTGTTCAGCTGCTGGTTTCCTCTTTCTGGTGCAAAGTGGGCCAAAAACAAAGAAGAGAGACGGACTCACAACAGAAAAGCTGATCAGCTGATCATTAATCAGTTTCACGATTGAAGTAGCAGCAAGAAGAGGCAGTCGCTCCATATATCGGTTGTTAAGCTTAACGTGGGAATGCAAACATTCAGATGAACTTCCACACTTGCTTTACTTCTCTCTGGGATAACTTCCTCGGAGATGAAATGCTGGTTTGGTAGCGAGGCTACAAATACACACAGCCGCTCTATCACGTGATGCATACTGCTCCGATGTGCTACGGTTATGAGGCGAGTTACGCCATGTCGCAAGTTTTGTGAGGTGCTTTTTTGATATTTAATGGATCGATTACATTTTTTATTTCTCTCCGATATCCGATCCAGTAATTTGGGTCAGTATCGGACCGATACCGATACGTAATATCGGATTGGTCCATCTCTAGTACCTACATAACCCTAACCCTTGGTATAATCGTTGTGCTCATCCTAATCTCATTCAAATTTCCCCACAATTTGTCTCCACAATTTGTCTGAAATACCCCCAACATTTTTGGGGGTATTTCAGAGGTCAGGAGATTCAGATGGTTGGTGTAATATAACCATATAAAACAGAAAAATTAGATACATATGTTGATGTACAGATTCTGTTTGGTAGACTCAGATGCATCCATGGTGATGTTTAGTTTATCTTGATTGAATTTTGTCCTTCAGGAATTAAGGCTTTGAAACCTCACTGTTACTTCCAGCATCTTATATTGCAGGCGTTGCTGTAGGATATTACATGCGTGATTGCATTGTAGCATTTGTGTCAACACAGGCAATTACACTTCTAGTCCATTCCAAGGTGAATACCAGTGATTGCAAGAAAGGATTTGCTGCTTAGGAAATTCAGGTACTTGCCAGCTTTTCCAAGGTAATTACACATGTGACTGAGAGCAATCAAGACCTGACGGGAAGGAATCCAGTGCAACAATTACAGGTTGTCTGGGTACTAAGTACCTGATCAATGAGAAATCACTAATTAAGTGTAGTCCTTCCTCTGCAGTTTAGGTAGCGCTATTAAAGGTATGCTTTTAACGTAGATGGCAAAGGAAGGCAATTGTTTTGCTGTCATATCTAATTAGCTGCATCACCTTATAACTGATGCTATTTCTTTTCTCTTTTTTTGGTTTAGGTTTAGGTTTTAGGAGAAAATATTGTGACAAGTCATGGCAAAACAAGAAATGGAGTTACTGCAAATGAGGATAATGTTTTGTCACTTGCCATTTATTATTTATCGGCTATAAAAGGGGGCATTGCGTTTAGCAAGAACATCAGTGGGATACAGATTTTTAGAGGGTTAGGAAATTGTAAATGGCCAGCAGTCTAAACTGAGCCACATGTGTTGCATTGAATATTTAGTTAGTTGAGTTGAGAACACGAGGGCAGGCTTCATTGAGTTGTCAGCAATGAACAACAGCAGTTAAGTAACTTTAGTCTGTCACTTTTGGTTTTGTTTAGCGTGATTAACTGCCACTAGCTGTTTTCACACATAAATTCTAAAAATGATCCAAACTTGAATTTTCTCATTTACAGCACACAGCAGAAATCTGATTCAGAGACAGGATGTGTCCTGGGTAGAAAACAACATCCCCTGCACATTATTTTGAAAGGGTGTGCCCTAGGTAGAATGTGTAAGATGCATGATGCCCCCTCAGTCGCTCTGAATTTACTAGACAATTACCAGCGCTATTTCCGTGTGGACATAGTCTTTGTACAAAGGAGCTGATAGGTTAAAAAGTTTTACATGTTCCAAACAATATCTCTGTCAGATAGTATGAAGGAAAGCTCAGGGCTGTAGTGCATGCATTAAGAAAGTATTAACATCTTTATGAATTTCAGGAACCCGGTGTGGTGAATTGAGCTGTTTAAACACATTTCTATGAAGCTCTGAGATATCTTACTGGGAATGTTGTTCATTTCCTCAGATCCCGGAGTCCTCACCTAAGAAGCCCGACAAGACTCCAGTAAAACAAAATGGCCCTGCAGGAAAAGCCTCAGGATCAGCTGTCAAACCACAGATTAAGGTATGCCCAAAAGATTTCCGAAGTAAATCTTTGTTTACCTGTGGTTGGCTTGTGGGTATTTAAAATACCCAGTTGTTAACCGTTGTACTCGAGATCAAAAGTGTTTAAGAAAATGTGTAACATTGCAATTTTTAAAGGAATTTTTTTATTATGTCACTAGTTACAGCAGGGTAAAGTCAAAGCCAGTAGTTGTATTTGTAAAGAAATGTGTCATGTTAGGCATAGAAACAAGTATACAAACAATAGATGATGAAAAGTTTTACAGAAGAGTGGATAAACAAGTATACAATTACATAATGTGTTACAGAAGGTCAGGGAACTTTGCTAAATTGGTTGTTTGCATTTACTGCCATTATCAATTTAAAAAAATGCAGGCTCACCAAATGGAGGGGAAAAGACACACAAAAAACTTGGAGAGCCTTCCCATTCCAAAGCCAAGGAATGTGATAAATGCATGGTGCAATTAGTCCAACCTGATAGTTAATTTCTTCGATGGAATGTCTCGGACAGCCACTTCTGAAAACCTAAAGCTTGAACTCTGCCTGTCTTTAAGCAAACACACCTGACCTCTAAACGGGTTTCCTGGGGCAAGGTTTAAACCTGCGACCCTTTAGCTTGACCTCGCCATCTTAAGTTGCAGCCACCTTTGATGCCCCTCACCCCTCTGTAGCTCGCGCACACTTTAAGAAAAACAAATTGTCAAGCTTCTCTGCAGGTTTACATACTTCTTAAAGCGCGTTACTGTGAAAGAAAATACTTGGACAGAAACTCGGCTCAGATAAGGTGTTATGTGTCGGCATGCGAACGTTGTCTGTTTGTAGGATAGAAACATGACTTGCGCTCACTTACGCAGACAGGGCGCGTGAGAAGATTATCGTTTCTCGTCTGACATCTTGATGGAAAGCTTTGTGATTTTTCTTTTTTGTCATGTTAAACACTAAGCCACGGGATTACCGAACCCCTGAAGGTGTAGTGCCCTGAAGGGCATGCTGTATGGGTGAGCGCAGCTTATAATGCAGTAGTTGTTGTCCAGACATAACACAGCGACTCTTGAAATGCTCTTGGGGATTAGCCAATGGGCGACTAAATCGCCCCAAACCAACCTGCTGGTTTAACTTTCTTGCCTGTGGTGCTTTGAATGCTTCCATCCCCTCTCAGCTTCTTCACAACTGTTCTCTCTCCACCACCTCTTCACACCCCTCACTTCCTGGACACACCTTCTCCCAATTGCTCTCATTACCAGTGTTTGATGTCTGGTGCAGCTTGCGCTTCCAGATGCCCCTGAGGAGCGAGGAAGCGGGTGTGGGTGTCTGTTTTTTTCGTTCCTAAATGCAGGTGACTGGTCATTAGATTGGCTTGTCAGATCTGTTGCCAGTACCACGGTTCTCACCTCTCACGGCCCAGCGTGTAGCTGCACCTTCTTGTGTAACAGGCTCGACATGAGAACCAGCTAACTCGACTTGCGCTGATCTGAAGTAACTTTATCTTGCAGCTGGTGTCGTTTGATTGATGGGTTTGGCGAAGCCGATGCCTTCGAGCACACGTCAGAGTCGTAAAGTTGTTAACTACTTCACTCAGCCTTATCCCACAAGTGTTTGAGTCATTGTTTTAGCGACTGATTGGCATGTGTTACAGCAGGTGCATATCTTGTAAGTGCTTTAATGTCTTTTGTCAATCTGTCATTTTACCATTTGGACTCAAAGATAGACCAAAAGATCAACTCATTAAAGTACCTGTACATACAGAGGCTTTATAGGATGAGAGTCACGGTTTTTCCGTGTGACCTGACATTTTCCCCCTACTTGTGCCTCCAAGGTTTTCATTCCAGCAAAATGACAATTACTATCCCTGAACAGCCTTGATGAGCAAAAATGTCACAACCATGTATTTGCACTGGTTCGAAGATGAGAGATTACATCAAATGATAGTGTGCTTGTGATTAAGTTCCATGTCTCATGGCATCTGTAATCAGTGTCTGGGCCAGATGAAAAAGCTTGTTGGCTTTGTGTGTTTATCAGCTGTTTCAGGTCCACAGCTGTCCCTTGGAAGTGGAGAGCTGCCTGTAAATAATAAACGTGTAGTGCATTTGTTTGGCTAGGAGCCAGAAAAAAGGCCATTTTCTTAGTGTGGTATGTGTGTGCCAAGGTTTTGTTCATTTTATACCTTTTAATCTCTGCTATTAAAAAAGAACCTGATCTCTCAGAGGCAGGGACAGGGCATTGTGGCTACACGTGTACGACTAATTGCAACATTTTGGGTCTGGTATTTGGAAGATGATAGCTTCTCCTGGAAGGCCTGTTAAACTTAGGTTATGCATGGCAAGACATTACATATATTATGTTATGCAGTTATTGTTCTTTTTTGCAATCAGCACATTTTGACTCAGTATCTAAAATTAAAGATACATATAATGACCACTAGTTCCAGTAGGAATGACACTACAAACATAGTGATTTCTATGTCTTTGTTAACTAGTGAGCTGCTAGATGTCACCATGAAATAGTATAGTGTCGTAATGCAGGCACACAGACATACAGTTGGTTGACTATAGAGTGGGTATAGAGTTTCTCTGTACATCTATACACTGTCATCTTTCCGATGTGTCTCTGGCTATCAATGAAACCCTGCAATTTCGCTGAATTCCACACTCCGCTTTGCATGTAGGGGCAAGCTCCATGGCTTGCATAACATGCAGTAACAGAGTATGGTGTATGTGTGTTTTTGTTGTGTCACATTCAGACACTTGCTAATTGAGGACCTGAGTCGTTGGCTGCCCAGGTCTGGACACACCTATTGGCCTACTAGTTCAGTGCTCGCACTTCTCTTCCTCAGAAACACAGCAAAGTCTTTGTGTTTTGAAATAAAACATTTGTGTTGCAAATCTGGTGATAGTATTGTTTTTTTAATCCTGACCATTGGTAGTAAATACAGTACTGTGCAAAATTCTTGAGCTGCACATAATTTCTTTATATTTTGAGCGGCAGAAAGCAAACTCTGTTTTTACCTGATATACTGTATTTCCATTTATGTTTACATGTTTCAATAAATCACTGCACCTGTTTTCCATTTTCCAAAGAAAATATACAGAAATGAGTGGCTGCGTTTTGCCCAGACAGTACTATCTGTTGAAAAGAAAATCTGTCGCTTTATTTGTGCAAATCAATAATTTGATATTCAGTAGAAATCTTTTACTGACAGCAGCCATAAAAGCTAAAGTTGCACTTTTTTTCTTTTGAATTCAGTGTTTGAGAAACTTTTCTTCAATGAAAAACACTTGACAAACAACCTGAATTGCTCATTGGAGAGTCAGGGCTTGCCCTCTCCTGCTTGCAGACAATCAAAACATAATTTGTACCTGATGTATTTGTTAAAAAAAGGATGATGGTGTAATAAGGTTAGAATTTGTTGTCCTCTCCAATTCTTTTATCCCCTTCCAGCTGGTTGCCCACGCCAAGGCTTTAAACACAGACCAAGACTAAGTGGGTCACGACAGGGCTTTTGCCCACACTGGCCTGTTGGTCAACAGATTAATTAATCAGCAGCATGCTAAATTTAGCAACTGTGTGTTTGGTTCATTTTAGCAAAATAATACTGATGGCAAGAACTGAGCTTGTGTTAACGATGAAATGCTGTGGCATAATCGGAAGCCATCATTTTATCTATAGCTCTGTAAATTTCTAGTATCTTATCTAGCTGATGTACGTTTCCAGATACCTGCTCCGGGAAAAGACAAACAACAGCCCGGCCCATCTAAATCTCTGCCTGAGATTAAGAGCAAGTTGTCAACTGCAGCCAAGGAGGTAAGGCTGCTGTTTTTTTTATTTGTTTTTAAATGATCCTTCATAATTTAATGACAGTTAAGATTATGATGATTTAATGGTCCTTTTCTTCAGGGAAAGCCACTTCCAAAGACAGAGCCGAAGTTTGAGAATTACTTGAGAAGTGCTTTTAAAATCTCAGACAAACAAGTAAGTAATCTTTGTACAGTGTTGTGAGAGCTTTTTGCTTATGTAAATTATTAAAGCGGACCTGTTGTGCTTATTTCCAACTTCATGTATATCTTTTTGGGCCCTGCTAGAATAGTTTTTCATCCCGCACAGTTCAAAATAATCTTTATCCAATATGTTGGAGCCCCTTTAGCTTCCATTTAAGCCAGCGTTTGTCCGATTGGCTGTCCCTTGTAAATAAAAGCTTTGAATAGCAGGTGAGAGAGGCCTGTGCTCACACCAGATATATGCCTGAGATGAGCATAATAAGGGGTGTGTATATGTGCTCCCTTTAAGTTTGTACATTTTTATCCCATGTGCAGTTCTCATCAATTTTCTGCTGTTCTGCAGTCTGTGTAATCTGTCTCGTAAACGCTCACTCGAGAGTGGCTGTTTTCCGCCAGGTTTCTAGAAATACTCCTTCAGATGTAGAGTGTTAGCAGTCGCATTTATGCCCAAACTCGTTTTATCTGTAAGAGCTCATTGCCGTGATGTATAACCGGGCATACGTTATTCTTCCTCTCACTGTCCTCATACCTTATTCTGTTCAGTTTGCCTCAAATGTTTCTCCAGCACAGTGTGTACTCTTTGAATTATATTCACACTGTTTCGGTGGGCTCTTGCGAGATGGATTTGGGAGTACACCTGCCAAGGCAAACTCTTTCACGGTGATTTAATGGAAGTGTGTCTTTTGTAGCCCTAATGAAGCGACTGGTGGTATGTGCGTGGTACCAGCCTTTTTCGCTTTCAAGGCCTTTGACCAAATGCAAGCCTTAAATCTTTTCTAATGCGGCTTCTGTCGTTTCAGAAGAAAAACAACATCCCCTGCACATTATTTTGCAAAGCATGAATTAATCACCCTTAAACCCTTAGATGATCACTGCAGACTTAATGATTCTGGGCAGTGTGTCAGATAGTGAAGTTGTGTTTTCTGTATTAAGGCATCTGTTAGATGGCGATCACTTGAACCGAGCTATTTGAACATTCATATGTGATTGCTTTGCAGTGTTTAAATAATAACTGTACAGTTATGAGAGCAGGTGAAAGCTCTTTAGAGCGGCACATGGGTTGGGTGGACAAGGGAAAGAGTGGGGGTGGAGTTGGGTCAGGGAGAGCTTGTTGATCCCACTGTGTAGAAACATCTGTGGAAGTGCTTTGGTTTCATCAGCCAAGGCTGAGATCTGTCAGACCTGGAGCACCTAGTCATATACTCTGGTATGTAATGCTGCCCCCACCCAGCCCCTCGTTGTTCCCCCAACAGCCCCATCCAAATTCAGTGTTCCCACAGCCGAGACGCACAAAAGCATGTTGTAGTAAAAGTGAGTCATGTGTCTCATGCTGTGTAGCACTTCATTTAGATAATTTGTAATTTTTCTCTTTCTTTTCTTGTTTCTTATTTTGGTGTTATCCCTCTTTTCCCTCTCCTTCCACAGGTGGTCAAGGATCTTTGGAGTTTTGTGCAAACACTGAAGACTGAGAAGAAGTAACATACACATACATTAAAGCATTTGTACATTTGCATCCTATAAGGCATTTAAAGGCACAGTCGGCTAGATTTCCTAATCGGTCTCCTTCTTTCAGCCCTGTGAAGGACTATGATCAGATGAAAATGGACTGAGTGCTGAAATATGGTAAAGCCATCAATGCATAGATTTAGGTTTCAATGTTTTTCTTCTTCGTTTTTTCCTAGACTGAAAGGACTTTATTGAGTTGGTTCTTTCACAGACTCGATTCATGTTTAGCAGACTGTAGATTTGCTGCAAGGGGAAGCTGCGTGCATCACAATGGGCGGGGTCTGTGTTGCTACTACAGGAAAGGAAAAGTTTCTAAAATTTATACTACCTGTAGATTTATGTAGCTCCTGTGTATCACTGAATATGATCATTATTAGTTAACAATAAATCTTATACTTGAAGTATTCAAAACCAAAAACAGGTCAAACTTAGAACCTAACCTAGTTAGTAGTTGCTAGTTCTTTCGTACGCCCTGTTGGCAAAACAGTATTATTTTTATACCAGCAGAAGGACTCACTAACACAAATGTGCTTGACAAAAAGTAAACAAAATTTTAAAACTGTTGAAACGCTGCCTGCAGGTGGTGTAAGTGTCACAATACAGAAGCTATTCCTTTCCTTGCCTGTAGGTGGTGATATCCTCATTGAACGTCCCACTTTCTTCAAATACTGAAGAAGATGCAGGTCACATTGAAACAGCATCTGGGTGGAAATGTGTGAAATTGGTTGATTAGCATCTGTTTATCATATTCAGTCATTATTGCAAGAGGAGGTTATGCAGAATGTGCCTTTAAATACAGTCCTGATCAAACGTTTAACACCACCTGAAAAATGGCCAAAAATCATACTTTGCCTGGTTGGATCTTAACAAGGTTCCAAGTAGAGCTTCAACTTTTTGCGCATGCAATTTATTGAAAACAACACTTAAACTGAAACAGTCTGTTTTACAGCGTTGTTTTCAATAAATTGCATGCTCCAAAAAATGTTTTGTCTTGCTCCCATTTCTTCTTACACGTTGAAGCTCTGTTTGCAACCTTGTTAAGATTCAACCATGTAAAATCAGATTTTTTTTGTTGTTGCCATTTTTCAAGTGGTCTTAAACTTTTGACTGGGGAATGTATCTCTACTGTAAACTGAGATAAACCTGTTTTGTGTGAATTTGAGCAGCGCATATGTAAATGGTGAAGACAGCTAATAAAAGAGGACCGTTTGACAGCTGAAAAATTGAATCAGTTAGTGACAATAAAAGTTGTTATTTATTTCAGCTTTGAAGAAAAAACATTTCCGCTTACAGACTTACAGATTGTACATGCGTTTTTTTGAATACCGTATCGTTTTAGTCAAACCACAATCAGTCATTATAATATAATACAATACAATTATATTTTTTTAACAGCTTGGCCAGCAAAACCAATAAATATGTTTCTCCCAGCAAAAATTAAGCAAACAGACAAAAAGATGTCACAAAAATAAATGCATTAAAAAACAATTTTTGCAGAGTAAAATTATCACAGATCCCCGTTGTGTATTTATGTCCACAACATGAACAACTCTCATTAAAATACTTACAACGCAGGTGCTCTGACTAAAATGTTTTTGTTTATTGTATATTTCATATAAAATCAAAACAGATTGCTAACTCCAGGAGTATATTGGCCCTAATGCTGTTTTGCATTATATTTGAATGTACTGTAATGCATCAGAAAACATTACAAACGTATTAATAATATTAGTACAGTATGATGTATCAGAGAATTACATCAGAGTAGCATGTCATCACCTTAAAAAAATTTAAGAACTTATATCTGTAATTGTTTGCAGTCATATATCAGTCCTCTGATGACAACAAACTCTCGTTCATGCTGAGCTTATGATGTGTTTCTATTCTCATTTAATATCAAAATGTTCCACATCTTAAACCAATTAAATTGATATGCTCAAACTCTGCATTATCTAGAAAGCGTTTTTGCTATAAAATGTATTACTTCAATTTTAATAATGGAAGTTGGCCCTGTAATTTACCCAAATGTAATTAATAATTGTTAGTGATGTCTTCTTTACACTGAGGTTTCAGTAGCAGCAGGTTGCCAGGCCCAGTCTTTTGTCCTTTTGCTTTGCACGTGTTTGAGTGATTTCTTTTTTAATACTTCTGTCATATCAGTCCTAATGAACATTGTGTTGTGTAAAAATATTTCTTGCTTTTATTTACAAGACTGGCAGCTCGACAATTGCAGTTTAGGTTTTATCCTGCCCTTTCTAATCATTTCTTTTACAGCTTTGAGCTGTTTTCTTAGTCTTTGTTTCACATATTGTGTTCTAGTAAAAAAAAAATCTTCAACCTTTTTAAAATGTCTGGAATATTGTTCTGATTGTTGTTGATCTTTCGTTTTACACACGATGTGTGTAAGTTTGTCATATTTTGGGCAACGGTGAAGCCAGGACCTTAAACAAGTCCAAGTGCGAAAAAGTGATTGTTATTTGTAACAAGCTGACGCATGTTTAAGGCTCATTATTTTTAAATATTTTTTGTAATCACAAACATCTGGTTTAATTTGGCTGTAAAAAATGTAAGGGATAATAGGAGCAAACTCTTTGTAACGGAGCTGTTTTTCATTTTTTGGCAGTACATGATGAGCAGGTGATGCATGTATCGCTTTACTGAGTGAGCTTTGTCCCAAACCATGTAATGGCACTTCACTGAATTTAGTTCACCATCCAAATGGTTGTCTTTTTTTTCCTGTGACATAAAATACAAACTGTAAGCTAGTACCCATCTTCAGTTTGACTGGATGACAAAACAAAGCCACATGAAATTTTAATTTACTGTGTGATGTAGTCAAGTATAAATTGTAATTAGGTAGCTTGGCTGACCCATTGTGTGTTAAAATAAAATGCATTGTGTCCATTTACTACATCAAACTTAGTTTATTGTTAATGGTTTGTTGAGAGGAACATGTGCGTCCTTTTTTTGTACTTATCTGTAACATTTACCTGAATAAAATAAATTCTAGTAAGTCTTTGACTTACATTCTGCCCTCTTTACTGTAGACAACACCATTTGTCAGTGTGATTATAGTCACATTTGTAACTATGTGACTGAAGTGGCAACTTTCAGCTGTAATTAAGTGGGTTTAATTAAAAAAAAAAATCATGCACCAGCAGTTTCGGAATTACAGACATTTTTATACAGTCTCCTTTTCAGGGGCTCAGAATTAATTTGATTGTTGAATAATGAGCAGTTTGATGGGCAGGTGAGGCCTGTTCCATTGTTATTTCATGACAAATTAAGCAGACAATATCTTGGGATGATTTCAGATTTAAGACCGCACAAATACAATTGAAATCTGAATTTGTATTATTAAGCTTTTGACTATAATTTTAAAATACAAGCTTCAAAGAGATTGCAACTTTAGGTAGGCTACCGTTAACCAAGTTGAAAACAATTTCAAAACGTTAGGCATTTCGTTGTCCATGTTGACGGTCATAAAATGCCATCATGAGTAGAAAAATACAGAGAGTTAAACCAGTGGTTTACATAAGGTGCAAAGTGCAAACCACTGGTTACACTCAAGAATTGAAAGGCCGGATTAGATTTTGCTAGAAGGAAATCTAAAAGGAAAAAATGAGATGAAACCAACAAACCAATGCAGGGCCCAGGTATTGCATCATAATACCATGTCGAGCAAAATACAAAACTACTGAAAAAACAAGAAAGAGCTGTCATTGGCGTCCGCCTGGAAAGCCAATCCTGTTTTGGGGTTTGTCTCATTGTTGCCTCTGTAGTGCACTTGTTGGGAATTTCATCAACACCGAAGCACTTAAAATGATTAATAACCTCCTCTGCTTCTTTACCCACCAGATCAATATCCCAGAAGTTTAATTGACTTGATGCTGCGCTTTGATTAAAATGTCCCTCTATGTTTTTGTAAACAATATTCAGGAATGATCTTTTTCAAACAAATTATGGACCTAACTGTAAAAAATGACTGTTGGACCATATATATTGTATATAAGATGACTGAGGTATAAGTGTATTTTTATTATCATGAATCGAAAATAGGCTGCGTTCATATGGAACTTATTATGCCCATAAATTCGCTTTGTCACAAAACCACCCCCCATTAAACCTCATGTACTGGAAACTAAGCATAAACACCAGTGACTGTCAGATGTTAAGCATGTTAAGTTGTCCATCACTACATGAACTTTTACACTACATTTATCATTAACCTTTTACATTTGTTTGCAATTTATCCATGTTATTGTTGTTAGTTTCCTTTGTTGAAAACATGGCTGTGAAATTTCAGCATAAAGAAACAATTATGAAGCATATGGGCTACATTACCTTTCAAAATTCGCCAGATTTGGCCTTTTTGTCACAGACTAAATGAAAACTCTGTGATTATCTATCTCCTGATGCTTCCAAATACCAGAGTTCCACAACCTTTATATTTTGAGTCAGTCCTTTGTAAAGTTCCTTAACATTGCCAAAGAGCTGAGGTTAGGGAACGCTATGTTTCTTTTAAAATATTTGCAAGAATCTGTTCTGACTACATTAACAGAATTATCAACACACATCTGGCTGTTAAAAGAAATTTAAGTCCAAGGTGACGAACCATCCACCTTTGTAGTCTCCACTGGGTGGCACTGAAGTCCAGGCGTTAACTTCAAAGCCAGACTCATAATGATATAAATTGATTAAGCTTTTACCTGAAGTGTGAGTCAAGCATTACTTCACTGCCAGCTGAAGAGTTTTTGCCCCCTAGCCACGAGGAAGTGAGGCGCACTAGCAGATGCAGCCACGGGATGACGCACAATTTTATGTTCCAAACAAGACGATTGCGAAGCACGTGGAAATCCCCCTATTGTAGTTCACTTGAATTCCAGTCCAGGGTTTGACTGAACCAGCCTGGAGGTATTGACACACTCTTGCACATTGAAATCCCACTGAAAGCACGTTCAAATATAGGTGCTATAGAAGTAGGCTTACAACTTTCTCTAAGTGTGGCGAGAAAATGGGAGTATTGACTTGCAGGATTTAATTCCACTTCAGTTACCGGCATCCATTACCAGTAAATTAGGCATCGGTCAGGTAGATACCAAGAAAGAAGGGCACTAAAAGCAAAGATTATCTTTAGAAACCGGTTTGAAAAGGTAAAAACTAAATGGTACAAATCAACAAAAGGATGCAAGGACAAGAAACACGAACGCTTCCCAGTTCTAGTGATCTTCATAACTCTTAAAACTGCAGGAAGCAGAAACGTATAAAAGGAAAAAAACATCCACCCTGCAGCTCTCCCTTCCTCTACAGTCCAAGTCACTTCCACGAAATAAGCAAAAAGTATACGCATATGCTTGACAACAGCTAGAAAGAAGTCTATGAACCGAGTCTTTCTGTTTAACAGAAGATTTAAACCGTACTCACTCAGGTGAATGACCTTTGCTAAACACATTAAAGAGACCTGTGTTTGACCAAGGCCTCTGCCCAAAAAGCCCAGAAGAAAGCAGGTGTCTAGTTCCTCATTGAGCGTACTCACTAGGTGATCCATACCGTGCCAGTTGAGCAAACCATGCCTATGAAAAGATGGGCTTGGGTGTGGTGTAATTGTAGTGTGATCAACTACAGCTGCCTCCATAAAAGTTGCTTTGTTAAGTAATTAGCAACTACGTGAAGGTTCAAAGTGTCACCACTACGGTTAAGTGAGAAAAAACGAAAAAGTTAAACCCTGAATGTCTTTTCAAAAGCCCACGTGTGTGTGCATAAAAGGGAAAAGGCAAAGAAAAGAGAGGATCTGAGATGCTGAGACAAAGAGACACCTACTCAGGCCCGCATCTTCACTGTAATGGGAGTGGGGAGGGTGGGCAGCCATGCCTAGTGTTTTTGGATGTTTGTGCTCAGCTACACCGAAAAGCTCTTCCCCACTCCAGTGCAGGTGATCACAACTTCACGTTCAATATCCTCAACTCTGCAAGTGGGACTATTTTTTCCCTAAAATGGCATCATTGCTTTAGAATAAGGCAGAAATAAGAAACTGGCTTCTCAAAGCTTTCATATATAAACACCCTGCAAACTTTAATGGCACCAGGGTGAGTGGAAATATGTTTTACTTATCCAATTTATATGAAATGACCCTTTAATCCTTCATTAGTCAGTCAGTGCCTTACGATAAGAGTTAAACCACACAGACGCACAGCAGGTGGGCTGTACACATGTGAGACTGCAGGTATCCATACCCAGCATGTGCCAGCCAACCACAACATTCAGCCATTAGGGAAATATTGCCCTTCTCTTTAGTCCAGGTGTCACGCGATAGAGGACCGAATTCAGTCTGCTGTGAGGACTGCATCCTGCCTTTGTGTGTGTGTTCGTGTTTGCGCTCTGAGAAGAACAGGTGTGTTTTGTTTGAGTGCATTTGTACCCCCATTGAACAGAGTGTAAGTGGTACACAGCATAGGCTGTTTGTGCTGGGTACTGTACCACCATCTCCCTTATTAACAATCTTATAGTGTGTGTGTGAAGAAATGTACGGGGCTAAGAAATCTGCAGTAAATAACTTCCAGTATTTGTACTCTTCAGAGGACTTGAAGCTAAAACATATACACAAATATATTTTTTTAAAATACTACTTAAAGCTACAGAGATTGTGTTCTTTGCAAATCGTAAAGACACGAACAGCTGCATGTCAGACACCACTGTACACAAATAACTGTTTTCACAACACGTGAAATGGAAGTGGGGAAGAGGAGGAACTGTAGATAGCATCTAATAGGCACAAGCTGTTCTTCTACATTCAAACAATCTGCTGTAAAACCTTGGAAAAAAAACACAGAGGGACCTTAAATAGTTGTTTAAAACGTCTTTTGAGGAAACTGAATACTTTTGTAACACAAACCAGGATGTCGTATTATGCAGTTGACCAGTAACAGAGTTTAACCCCAAATACACGTAGTTTAACAGAACTAGGCTGAACAAAACTTCAGAGCAAAATTATATTAGAAATAATGCAAACTAAAGTGGATAACCGTTTTTACATTTTCCACTTTTTTTCTTTTGCTTTTCTTTATATTATTGTATTATTGAAAGAAGCATTAGCATTCTGCAGCTTTCACCTGGATTTACTTGATCGCTAAACCATGGCAGAACTGAATATTTCTGGCAGATACAATGCAATATATATCTAGACAAGCCAGAGGCTTATCGGATCCTTACGATAGTTTGGCAGCTTCTGCTCGAGCTCCAGCAGTTATATTTTAAAAGACCCTCTTTGCTTTACCATACGTTCTCTTGTATATATACAATTACAATAGTGGATTAAACATGACCAAAGTTTGAAATAATGAGTTTTGCATATGTGCAAGTACTCCATAGCCAAAAGCTCAGATTCAAGACTTCGTGAAACTCTCAATTTCAGACAGTATTTCTACTCTTGGCTCTGTGTGATGACATTGAGCGGCGTTAACCCGAATCTGGTCATCTCAGAGACACAGTGCACTCACCTGCTGTTCTGTTTCTGGGGTGCAGTCAGCCAGATGAGAACTGACTTACAGGGAGAAAATGAAGGGAGGCACTGCACTATGAGATACACAATAATTATTTTGAGAGTTCAGTAATAAAAATTTGAAGGTGGAAATGAGCACAGCCTGTAATATTTAAACCTTATGAAACATAAATTGTGATTGTCTGTGTTTGCCAGTTTGCGGGTGCCTTTTATTCAAGCTTTGTAAGCACATTTCACATTTGCATGCCTTCTGCATGCAGGTCTAAAGTCTTCTACCATTTGAATTTTTTATGAGAAGACCAAAAACTAAAAAGTCTGTTAAATCTATTCAAAAATGTATCACAATGCAAACTTTCATATCCATTTTTTTTTTAAAATTCATACATGCCTTGTCACTCCCTCATCACATTCTCTGTTATTACGGCTTGTAGCAACTAGTATCAATTAAGCTACAAATTTCCATTTCATACAATCGCCTGCGTTTCTGCCAAGAGCGTTACTCCACATGCTTCTCTAAAGACAACTTGGAAGTGTCAGTATCTTTCTCAGAGATCAGGCTCTCTTTTCCATGAGACTGAAGGATGGATTATGCAATCTCATTCTACACTGTTCTTTAAACTGCCTTCAGGGAATGCTAGCACTACTGTCAGATTGACTATATCACTCTACTCACAACGGCCAAGTCTGTACTTCTACAGCTTCAGTTTTGATAGCTAGAAGCAGTGATGGCAAGCACAACCACTTTATTTATTTAGTTTCTTTAGAAATGTCTACTTTGATTGTTTTTGCAATTTTTAATTTTTTTTTATTTATTTCTTTTAGAATGACTGCCAATATTTAGTAGCGCATTGCTGACACGAGAAGTTCAGCGAAACTTTGTGAGTCCAGTCAAATCAGGCTTTATCAGTCAGATTGTGTTTTACCTGGGGTTTACCTGCGGGACATCTAACCGAGGACAATATTTTCATGCACTGTCTCTGGTGGAAAGAAATGTAAGGTCATGTCTCTGCAGGCATGTACATTTCCGCCCTCTTTTTTCTTATGACCCAAAGGGATGTGTGATTTTAGAGACATCTGTGTGTTGAGTTTTTTTTTTTTCTAAACCCTTTCCAGCAGATGTTATTATGTTCTAACCCTATGTAACGTTTGTGTAGATAACACATGTGGTCAGTTTTATAACTTGTAATTTCTGTTGTTGTTACGTTAAAGAGACATTGGAAATGTATTTGTCCTTCGAAAATAGGACATGCAGTAATGAAACATTTCTTAACCAACACATCTGCACTTTGGCGGCCCCAAGTGGCAGGCAAATATAACGTTCTTTTTTTTGGTCTTTTAGCTTTTTCAGTCATGTAATATGAAGTGACATGATTTGGGACAGAAAAAAAGGTCTGTTTTTGTTTTAGGTTTTGATTAGCATGTTATTATCTACGATCAAACCAGCTCAACTTCATGTAATATCCAAAATAGAACAACAGCCTTAGACCTTTTAGACTTTTCATTTAGACGGATTCAAAATCTTTTGTTTTCACACATGAATTTTAGATCTCTTGCTTCTGCAAATAGGTCATTTATTTGTTACAGAAAGGTTTGAGAGAGACTCTTTCTGCAGTTGGTTTGAACTTAATTTATCAAACTAAAACTCGTGGGTGTGATCTATAACCCCCCCCACGCACACGCACACACACACCCATCCCGTGACGATTGTTTTGACCTTTGCTCTGAGGAAGTAAGGCTGTGTGTGCTTGATGTGACAGGTTGGCACATCACCTGGCTACAAGCAAATAAAGAGCAGAGGGAAAAAATATCAAGGCAGCGTTTCAAGCATTCACAGAGAGCTTTCAAAATGGAACAATGACTTTGCCCTAGGGGGAAAAAGTGATCATGCTGGTATGTTTATATTAGACAGAAAGGAAGCCATCATTGTCATCACCAGTGATTTTCTCTTTCACAGCACGATTCTGACAGTTGACTGTATCTTAATAACAATTCCTTCTATGTATAAGTCAATTGTCAAGGGTGATGCTCTTATATAAACATTTTTTTTCAACATCACCCCCCCCCCCCCCCCCCTCCCCAAAAAGGAGCAGTCAGCTCTTTTCCTGTCAGGATTTGTGAACTCACTGGCAGCATAATTTAATACTCTGAAAGGTAAACAGATCTATTTTTAACTATTTTTGTTGTGCACAAAAATGTCTGCGTACTCAGTCATAAATGCAATACTCTTGCTGATCCTCTTTAAACCACGTGTATTTTTTTTCTTTGCCAAAGTATGCTCCTGACATTTATAATATGTGGGGGATGACATAGTGGGGGTTGTATGGGTGTTTTTAATTCATGGACGGGGAATACTTCAGTGAAACAGACTTTGGGGGAAGTTATTGTGTAAATTAAAGCAAGAGGTGTGGGACGTTCATCATCTTGTCTTCCCATAAGCAAACCCAGGCCTAGTAAAACAGAGCCCAGTTGATACAGCAATAGGACATGCGGTTATTAATACAGAAGAGGGAGGTGCACTCTCCTCGACAAGCGCCAACACGCGAGCACATTACCTTTACGGCTGCTATGGCAAGGATGCGAGCTGCATTCCTCTGCCCACAAACTGGGAGCTTTTTTCCGCTAATGCAGTCGAGAGACTTCTTACAGTTACTCTGCCGGAGGAATTTGAGGGCTGGGGCTGTGAAAGAGAAGCCACATAAACCTTTATATCCCACGTATTCATGCGTCTATCTTCTTGATTGATTGATTTGTTTATTTGGCCATAAATACATTTTGAGAAGACAACAAATCTAAATAGATCTACGGTACTGCGCTACACTTTGATATACAGTATACCTCACTAGTACATTGCAATTTGAAGTATGTCAGTCTTTATGCAAGATTAATGGTTATCGTTTTTTGGAAGATAAAAATATGACGCAGTTTTATGTTTGCTTTTGAGAAGTCTGGGCATGTTTTCCCACTATGAAGCTCATCACATCAGCACAAGAAGTTGGTGAAATTGCGGTGCGATTAAGTTTATATTCGGAAGAAACTGAAAGAAACTGCAGCCAACTTAATCACATGTAAGAAACTTCATCACATGTAAGAGTGTAACATCTCAGCCTGGCTTCAATTAGATGCTTGTAGCCAATCTAGTTAAACAAAATCGACTGCATCCTATATGTAAATCCAGCTGCTAGCCTGTTAGAAGACTGGAAGATTCTCATCAGTTTCTGGTTGGAAAACTGATTATGGCAAACCTTGGTTATATTGTCCGGTCTTAAGTTTGATGTCACTCGGGATGATTCGGTTATAAGGATCCTCTTCGCACTGAGCAGCCTGCAAGACGTCTTCTTGCACTCTCCGTTTGCATTTCCTGTTATATTCTCAAGGAAGTTATAAAGCTATTGCCTTCAGCTTGCTCTTAAATTATTAACATTTCTATTATTTCTGGTAATGCCCCAACCTGTTTTGTCAAAGCTATTATTAGGTCTGCCTTTGAAAACTTTGACCCCTTTGCTCTAAGCATCTAGTAAAAGCCAAGAATAAATCTGTGGTGAAGCAGAGTGATCAGACTGACAGCTGGAAAGCCCGGGGTAGGCAGTGGGTAGATACGTATGGGAATGCACTTAGTTTGTTTCTCGAAATGATTTCATCCTTAATGTCTTCTGCTTGTGAAAGACTGCAGTTCCTGGATATGGCTTGGTTTTAAATATGTGCTATTTTCATTGCATACCCGTGACCCTGGAGGCCGTGTGGTAAGGGGCAACATTATATTGACCTCAGGTATAGACAGATCAGAAAACACGGACACCTAAAATACCCCCAACACTCGGATCAACCAGAAACCATGGAAATATGAACATATGAAATATGTTTTGCATCTTCATCTGAGTATCGTGCAAATATTTAACTTCACCTTGTGTCATTTTGCATCTCTTTAAGGTCATTATGAATCATGTTTTGTTTATTTTATCTGTCATGTTGGTAATGTTGCTTCACGTTGTACAGTCGGAGTCTTTTTGAGTTCAGTTGGTATCTTTACGCTTGTGTTTTATCCCATTTGGTTTATTGTGATCATTTCCAGCTTCTTAATACAAGTGGCTCCCTGACTCTTTAGAGCCTTCAGCCTGGGTCTAGTAGGACTATTCACTAATCCTTCAGTTCTGAAGACTACCTTAGTAAAGGATACAAAGATGCGCACTGGTCTAAATCTCAAGGGACCAGCATGGGTGTGCGTTTGCTCTGTGCAGAAGCTATTGGCAGTTTTTGCAGATCATCATCTGCATTACTGTCACCAGGGGGTAGAGCCAGAAAAATGACGAACAACCAGTTTGTGGGCTACTCTCCCTTTATTTTGTTTGTCCTTCAGAAGGCTATGGAGAAGAGTGAGGTAGCATGCAAATAGCTGAACAGAAACGTAGTGTTACGATATAAACTGTCCCCTGCAGCCACTTTTTGATCTTTGATGGGGTTTTTTTTGTTGTGTCTTGCGCTGCTACCATTGGTGGTGAACTCCCCTGTCACATCCTTTCCTGTTTAGGCCCACCTTTCAACTTGTCAGCATCCCACCCGTGCATGGTGGCATCCAGCTCCCCACTTTAGAAAGCTCTCAACTGCAAATGTCCTGCAGAAGTTTGGTTGATCAGAGTTATGTCAAGAGGCCCCTATAACTGTTTTTACAGCCTGATAACCCTGATATCCTGAATCCTAGAGTGAACACTTTTTGAACCTAAATAAAGAGAAGGAACAAAACTAGATATCTCAGAAGTCTTGGATGTCTGTTGGATAAGGGTTATAATATGGCAAGGATGTGGTTCATATTTCTTTCCACTGTTGTGTTAAAATTAGGACAGACTTAGCTGATGCTAAGTATGGTTAATGAAAGAAACAGTACTCTATGCCTTTCTCAGACACTTTTCTATTACTGTATACTATTCTGTGTATTTAAGGGGAGATTTACCTGAGTAGAGTGTGCAGGAAGTAGAACATTTAATGCCAAGAGTACTCCAGAATATTAATTGGCCCACTGGCACTATCCGATACCAAACAGACTTTGTACTAGAGAGTTGGCACGTTAAAGACTGGCTAATGTGTGATCTGGCTGTGTCAGACATTTTTGTTCTCACATGTGCCTTTGTTGAGTAAGTCCTAGAAGAGTTCAGAGCTGGAGTTCACGTATGAAAACAGCTTAAGATAAGCCATGGAAGGTAAATGAACCGAGTCTCACATCTCTATTTTCATTCAATAAATATGTTAGTTCAAGATAAGAGTAAGATATGTGTCTGAACAACTGAACAACATAACTGAGGTTTAGTGTTTCTCTGCAGTCTGCCTGATTGTCAGCCACTAAAGAACTCCACTCAGTGTTACTGCATCCCAGTAAACAAATACTGTATAAAAGTGCTTAGTAACAAGTTACAGTATTCAGTGTGAATGATGGCTAAATACATGAAAATGTTGCTGAAGGACAAACATTATTAGTATTATGAGTCTTTGTAAACTGAAATCAGCCGTTTTACATAACTTTAATGTTAATTTATCACCACATCACAGGTTCACGCTACTGAATTTACATTTATCTGTTTCACATGCACTTATCTGTCCAGGATCAGTCCAACAGCAGCCTCGGGCAGCCTTTTATCAGATATTTGACAGACAAGCCTCATTCAGAATAATAAAGTTCAACAAGGTAATTTGTCAGTCCCCAAACTTCAAAAAGCTGATAACGGTAATGACTTTAGCCCCCAAGCTCTGTGAGGCCATTACACACCTTGCACGTTGTCTCATCTGACATCTTTCACAGCTCCTTAGTGTATTCATTTGAACAAAGTGAAGGCTTCTATTTTGTATGTAAAGCAAGATGCGACTCTTTGTAATGACTGATTGTTTTAGCTACTGTTCCAGCTCTCTGGTTGTCCAACGACAGTAAATAACCATAGAAGTTAACATGAAGTCGACTGTAATTTGCATGAAGTAAAAGTCAACACATACAATGAGATAATGTTCTTCTTTTATTGCTGTTACTTTATTTCATACATTAATTAAGAGCAACAAAAGTAACAGATAAAAGAGAAAAGAATATTTACTACAGATTAAAGTGTTTATCACATTAGCAGGAATGCAGAGACACGGCACTAAAAGTTGCTAAAAGTGCCTCTGAAATCTGGAACACAACAAACCTTCAAACCCACGCACTCACTCAACAGTGTGGCCTCCTATACACAGGTGAGAGTAGCTTCAAAGCTATAAGCGATTATAATTTGAAAAGTGGTTTCACAAGAGAAGTTCAGAGGAAGGAGGACTTGTAAGTGGCGATACTAAATCCCCCCATTCTTTATTCGGTTTAAGCTAATGCATTTCTTGACCTACGACACACTTTTACCAGCACTAACTTGATTTACTGGTTTAACTTCTTTTTTACTTTACTAATGTATTTATTTGTCTTGCATGACACAAAGACAAATTATGAACATAATAAAAACCGAGTACCAACCCAAAACCTAAACGCTTTTACTCTCGTGTATCTTGTTTAGTTTATTTTAATGCCATCGTTTAAACAGTATTAGTGTATACAAATCTGCATGTTCAAGTTTAACAGTCATTTTGCAGCTTGCATGCAGTCACAATGCTGCAGAACACTATGTTAATAGTACAACAGTAGCTATAAATTGGATCATCAGCTCATGTAATATATAAGGAACAACAATGCATGTTTGCACGTTTTATATTTGTTACCTTTGGACTAAACGAGACAAGCAAACCGGAGCAATTAGGAACTAACATCTTATGATTTAATTATACTTTTACCTGCATAATTGATGTAGAAAGGATCCATCTGAAGAACTTCAGGGAATGGTTCAGCGATATCTCAGCATGCGTTGACAGTGAAACTGCATCAGTCATATTTTATCTTTCATTTCAGTGCAAGATGATGTAACACATCACATATTTGCTTGAAGGAAATGGTGTAGGCAAGAGCACAGACTTTAGCCATATCAAAAATGGTTGGGTGTGGATGAGTCCAGCCTTTTTCTCTGTGGGTGGAGGTACCAGCCTGCCTTCCTTTTGTACATTTTACATCTGGAATGGGTACCCCCCCGCTCCCCTTTTCAAATAACATCTGCAGCTAAAAAAGCCAGACAGGTAGTTAGAGTTGATTGGTCATGGATGGATTTTCTCTCACTCTTTCTGCTCTCTCCTTGCCTGTTTTTTCCCCTATTCTAAGAAGCCCAGAGGCTAGTATTTCACTGATTACAGAGTTGCCCTATTTGAATGGTCGTTTGTGCATTGTCAGAACAAAGGGGCGAGCGGCCTCTGAAGAGGTGCTAGACAGGGGAATGGATTGGGCTCAGCGATTAGGATGAGTGGAACTGCAGGTTCAGGCTAGCTTAGCACCGCAGAGACGGCACAAGAAGAGACTCCACTTCAGCTCCTGAAGATTCTTTCATGACTGGGAACAGAGGGGAACAGAGGCTTCACCCAGTGAAGCTCACATTTGAAAACAGACCAGCTTTAAAATGTCAAAGACGTTTATTTTTAAAGTTGATTCGCCAATGACACAACAGTAACGCTTTACCTCCAAGCTACAAAGCGAAACTATCAGCAATCCTGTGTGCTAGAAACTGGAAAACATGTTTTCTTAATATTATTATTTTTAAACAAATCATGTATTCTCCTAATATTTTGAGGGAAAGCATGATATATTTTCTCCATTATATTCTCAGTTGTAGAAACTCGCGTTATACAAGTAGAACGTTGTAGGTGGTCTGGGTGGATTCTGGAAATTGATCTATTTCAGGTTTTATCCCTCTTGTCAGTTATGAAAAGTTGCTCCATGATACTGTTTTTCGATGGAGTCCAGCTTTAAAAACAGGTTTCCTTTTTAAGTATGTAAAAAAAAATTCTAACTGTAAAAACAGATATAATAATGTTATTATTATTTAAAAATTATGTTTATTTCTAAAAGGCCTTGAACCTGATAGGGCTGCATAAGACCAGAGCGGACCAGCTACACCCAAGCAAGTCCTTTTTTTTCTTTTTTACACTACACAGTAATCAGATAAATGTTAGTCTGACAGGTTTCAGGAGTACATCTCCTAACCCTCCCAGCTTGAAGGTAATGAGGTAAAACCAAAGTCCTCATCAAAATATAAAGGTGAGTTTAGGTCACACTCTTGGTGGGCTTCCATTTGATTAGAAAGTATCACCTTTTCAAAGCTGTTCTAAAGTAGATTTTTAATTTACTTAGAGCCTTTGTCTCTTTAATGGCATCTATAAATTGCGATCCATCAAGGGTTCAGGATTCGTTTAAACACGGCAGGAGGCCTAAGTGTTTTTAGTAGCTGTCAAATAACCACACATTTTGTGTGAATGAGTCAAACCTGGCCAGTTTGCGAGTCTCTAAGCAATTTTATGCCACATTACAAACAAAGCAGCCCCTTAATTCGGTAATTGTGGCCATCCAAGAAAACAATTTTGAGGCTGTTCAATTCAGGGAGGAAAAAAAAATTAAAGAGCTGACAAGAAACACTTACATCATTTAACTTCCCAAACTTTCACCACTAGTCCACCCAGCTCTGAAGGCTTATTATGTCATTAAAGCACTCATATTGTTCAACAAAAGTCTGTGAACAGAAACACGACTTTTTGATTACCTTTGCTTGTCCAAGGGAGTTGACATTTATCTGTCAAACGCGGGCCAAAAGCTTAGAACACATGAATTCTGCCGGCTGATTGTTATTCAACTGTAGGATTGTGACACATTTTGGCAGTTTGTCTTTGCTAGGCAATAGCCAAAGAATTAATCCAGGCATGAATAGTCTAGTGAGGTCTTCAAAATGCATGTAGTCACAAAAGGTTATAGCATATGTTAGCAACTAGCAACAAAAAAGCCCAAACTTGTGTTTATGTTTTTGGACAACTTTAGACTTCCCGCTGGATCGCTTTGGAGCAAATCATCATTAATGTCAAACAGACGACCAAAGCTAATGGAAAATATAATATGTTCGACGTGTAATGTAGTGCGTGGAGATAATTTGTTGAAGAGCGATGCTTTAATTTTTAACCCTTACCTCCCACGGCCTGCACCCAAATTTTTGGGCAGCTTCTCTTCAAGGCAAAACCTAAATGGTCCTTAATGACTCCGTGCAAACAACGTGTGACGGGGGACAAATTACCAAAGTAGTTCTCTCCCCCCCCCCCCCCCCCCCCCCCTTTCTCCTTCTTCTTCAGGTGATACTTGAAAGGTCTCAGAGGTAGAGCTCTCTGAACCCTCCCTCCTCTGGCTCCTTTCTCTGTCACCCTCCACAATGTCAAGGTGTCGCGACCCCTTTATGACCTGGAGCCACGTTAGCAATTGGACTTTTGGTAACCAGCAGCGGGGCATGATCACCAGTGTGAAAAAGGATGTTTGTGTGTGTGCGCGTGGGTGTGTGCAGAGGCGGGGGTAGGGTCAGCATACACTAATGGGGTGAGGCTGAGTTTTAGGGAGATGAGAGGAAAGGGGCCGTCCCATTTAAGTCTCACATGCTTGTCGGCCTGTGACTTCTAGTTTAAAAAAGGCTTCTGGGTGGCTTATATGAGTCAGTGGTCACCCCTCGGCATCAATCGCTTCACCTTGGGCACTGAATGGGACACATGCACCCCCTCGACACACACCACAACTACTGACCCCTCCTTCGTGTCCCGGGCACCCCTCCTTTCCTTTAAGTCAATATGTCCGTGTCAGAGATGAAAGTGCAAAGTGGGAGGGACGCGGAGGGGGTCCTGACACTAATGTAGTACATTGGGCTTCACTTACTGATCTGCCAAGTTCTTTTATCAAGCCTTAAATGGCTGCTAGGTTCCTTTGAACTGCTGAGCGCTCGCCCGCCCTCAGATGCCTCCTCCTTCAGCTTCAATGAGATATCCTCGGTGACATTCCCACAGTCTCGTTGCTGCAGACAGACACGCATAACTGCACGGAAGCGGCGAGGTTCAAATTCAAAGGCTTGGGAGGACTCTGGGAGTCGTCTAAGTAACATCATCGCCACTTTGTAGCCCCTGGCTAAAACAGTTCTCTTCATTTTCATAAAAATTGAAATATCATTGACAAATTTGGCTGCAGTGGATTCATTCATTCATTTCAGGCACCAGGCTTGAAAGCACTTTCATTGGCTGCCAAGCACAGCAAGGCAGGTAAACTAAGACCTTTACCTTGCTGGCTTGTTTTTTCTCACTCCCTCTCTCTTTTCAGCTAATCTGTGTGGGTAACCTTATCCCAACTCTTGAGTGGTTGCCCCCCCCTCCCACTCATCCCTCTTCCAAACCTCGTGAACTAGACTGAAACTTTTCTCCTCATTCACAAAGCTCTCTCTTGTTACACTTTTCCAGCGTCAACCTGCGTTGATTGATTTTCATGGTTTCATCAGGATTTTTTTCTCTTTTCTGTTTTTCCTACTGTTTCACATCAGCACACGTTTTTTTTTTTGTTTTTAGGTACACGAACTCTTCTAACTGACTTTTTTGGTTCAGGGTAAATTCACACAGGGATCCAGTGATTAAAAAAACCTTTCTGATGTTGTGTACGCTTTTCCTTGTTCCACCAAAGCAGCTCTGATCTGTTGGAGCATTGACACAACCTCTACGGTTGCCGTTAAGCGTCTGTCTCTGGGACACTGACAGTGGATCCTTCAGATCGTACGGGTTTCGTAGTGGGGCCTCCGTGGCTCTGGTTAGTTCGTCTCATCGAGCAGATGTTCAGTCAGATTGGGGAAGTGTGAAATTTAGAGGTTAGGTCAACATCTTAGTGTCTTTGTCATGTTTCTCGGGCTGTTCCTGAGCGGTTATTGCAGTGAGGTGACCTGCATTGTCCTGCTGGGGGTGGCCGCTGCCATGAGAGACTGCTATTACCACTAAGGGGGTTTCTTAATATGCGACAACTTTTAATTGGCTCCTGTGTTAAAGCTACATCCCCATGAATAATAGAGACAACGTTATAAATTACACATGTCAGTAGTTTTATCAGTGATCAATGTATTTTCCCACTTGCTTCAATTGGTATCTTTCGTTGGATTGCAATTTTTTTTATTTTGTACAAAAAAAGTAGATAAAAAAATAAATTATTAATCTAAATTCTAAAAAAAAAAATACAGAATAGGATAGCAAACATTTTAATCTCAATTACTGCTAATACTGTGTAGGAAATGTATTTATTTATTATTATTATGTATTTTTAAGACTGCATCACATTTAGCACAATATGTTCTTGTTCTGTGTCTGCATCCTTTAGCACCGTTTCACTTCAATCTCCTTGTGCAAAAGTTGCATAAAACCACAGGTGGAAATAGATAAAAGTGTTGATAAGATAATTGTGTGTTGAAATGAGGCACCGCAAGACCAGTGGAGTCAAATCATGGAACTTCAATAAATAAAAAAAATCCATTTGGTAAGTACAACTTTTGGCAGAATTGGAAAACAAAATATTTATTTGGATTTACTTGAACTTTTTTGTTCTATATATTAGTTTAAGTTTCTAGAATTACCTGCTGACTCCTGCAATTGGTCAGCTGCCAAAGTGACTACTAGACCAGACAAGTGCATTGCAGAACCATCACACAGTTGGCTTGTGGCCATTGCTTATTCCCATACTTGTAACACTGATGAAATGATAAAAGTCCCCTAAAAAAGGGGGCCTTCCCTTTTTCCAAGAGCCAGGAAAGGTTTTCTCCTTCTTGTGCTTTACAGGTGGCCACATCCAAGCCTCTTGCTCCCACCCCTTAGTTGTGGAGTTACAGTCATGCTCCGAGAAGTTTGTCGCAAACATGTGCTTAAGAGGCGATGAGTGATTCCACAATGCTGGCTGTATCACATTCAGTGGGATAATTGCTGTTTATCATCCTGCCTTTAAATCAATTGTCAGGTGCATTTACGTTTGACCTTCAGAGAAATCAATGAGCAGCAGCTATTGTTTGCTCACACAATCTGAAAGCCCTTTATTTCTAAGGAAATAATCAAATTATCTTTCAGGATAATTACTATTTGCTCATTTTTTGGTGATTTCCCTCCCTAAGGCAGACAAGACTAAATTAGTCATGCTTTAAATTACATTGTACATCAGGTGTGTTAAAGGGATTTGTACAGTGCACTGAGGTTGACAGGATCAAGGAGTCTTGTTAGGCAGAGAGCCATAAATCACTGGATAAACCCACATTATCCATGCACTTGCAGGAAAGATACAGGCTTTTAAAAACTTATAAACACAATATATTTTAAATTAAAGTGATAGACACTTTCTTGATAGAATCCTGACTTTTTTCTGCTAGCAGAAATTATAAGCTCGAGTTCTTAGTTAAACACTCATTTTCAATTCCCACTGAACTAGCTGCAGGGAACCCTTTGAAATTCCCAGCACGGGGAGTTATGTATGTGATCATTTAGAATCATTTTGAATATCAATGGGAGAAGAATCCCGAGGACCCAGTTTTAATGGGACAATAAGGGCCAGCCACAAAGGTTTTCTCTTTTTTTTAAGGCAGCATGCAGAGATGGACTCACTTTACTGCTACCAGCTCTGAAGTAAGCTACTCCCAACCACATTCACACCTCTCTCTCATTTAAATTCAGGGTAAGTTATAGCACATTACTGAAAAAATTCGAGACAACCTGCATTTGAATGCTGTCTGGGAGAGCCAGGCCAATACACAAACCATCCGCTGTTTAAAACGCACAAATAACTTTAGGGACAAACAGTTTCTGTAACACTTAGAACGCCTAATTTCAGCTAACAACAATTATAATACTAATAATAAATACAAAACCACTGATTCGACTTTTTTTTCAATTAAATACATAGAGTGCATATTAGATTGTCGGATTGGGTTATCTTTGTTTAGGTGCGAATACACATTCAGTCCTAAAAGTTCTAAAAAAAATAAAATAAACTAATAATAAAAAAAAGTCCAAATCTAAACTAAATTTAAAAAAAAAAAAGCACCTAATCTCTGTGTTCAAGTTCTTTGCGCAACGCTTCGCCCACCAAGCAGAAAAAACCCTCTCCAAGATGATGGTCTCTCCAAGATTACCCTATCAGGTGCTAACCGCTGACATGTTTCCACCCACCAACAACAAAAAAGCCTCTCTGTGCCCAAATCTCAAGCCGCAGACGCACAAACACCACTGACAGGCACTGCTGCGCCATCCTCAGCTCCCGAACCTCTCCAGGGATCCGCTCCTGTTGCTACCGCTGCGATTGCTCAGCACTTCTTTTTTTTTTAAATATAAATTGAGCTCGGGAAAGTTTGTCCTTCCATATTAAACAACTTCGTTTTGGTGGACTGCTCTTTTATTTATCGCCACTTTCTTTTTTTTTACTCTTGCACTTGGTAGCGTAAAATGATCCATGCAAGGTGTAGAAATCCAGCACAGGTACGGACGGAGATGAGAAGCATGTGATCTCTGGAGCAACAACCTTCGGTTTGTGGGGTAACTTAGCTGTTGGTGCGCAAAACTAAAGGATACTTTTTTAGAGTGGTTTTGGAGAGGTCGAATACTGACTTCCATTCTTGACACAGACTTGCGGAGACGGGTTTTTTTTTTTTTTTCGGGAAGTGAAGGAGACTGAGCATAGAAGAAATAATCTTCTGGATAGTTTCATCCAACAAGGAAGCACCCAATGTTGCACTCCGTAACTCTGCCGCTGGTGTCCCGTCATCTGCCCTTACACTGGGATCCAGTCTCCTACTTACCCCCGGAGCTGTGTGCGTAAAATACGCACAGGGGAGCGAAACGGAGCGAGAGAGGGGGGCGATTTCGCCAACCTTTCCTGGGGCTAAATCAGTGGAAGCAGGTGTATTTCAGCTGTATTTCTGCAAGTCAAGATGTCTCTCCTGCCTTCGAGGTTCATATACCTGTAAGTCTTCCACCTCTCCGTTTGCTTTTGCACACAAACACATGCATTCTTACCAATAGAAGTCGCCAAACGCTTCATATTTTTGGATTGCTGTCATCCAGGTAGGCAGCGTTTATTTTTCACGTAATTGCCTGTGTGATTAACTCCCGTCTTCCCTTCTCTCTCCTCTCCACTTAGGTGTTTACATTTTCTGGTGTTCTATTTCCAACTGCAGGTATGTTTTATTACTTTTTGTGTGTATGTGTTTGTATGTCCCTGTGCAGCTTTTTGATGTGACTGTTGATTATATCACGGTTATAGTTTAATTTCACGACGGTCTTTGCCACGCAGGACAGGAAATTCACGTGTTTTAATTCTGTTCATTTCAATACTAATTGGTTAGAATGATGAGGTAAAAAAATGACAAATTTTGGGTCTACTGCGTGCCACAGTAAAAACAACAACAACACCAAAAAACAAACAAAAACTTAATCGTACAGTAAACCACGAAAACCCCGTGAAATATCATTTATGTGATTTAAATACTTGTCACGAGTATTACAGTAATGCATAATTAATGTATATTCAAAATGTTCATTATTCATTCAAATCAGTACAATTATCCGGGCTACACCTTAATTAAAACCCGATGTTTGCAATTTGACATTCAAGTAGCAGTTTCGATATTTTACAGCAGAATTGTGTAAAAAAATATTGCGATCCCTGGGGTTAACAGTTGTTCTTTGAACAGATGGCTCTTTTGGCGCTCAGCTTTTATTAGTTGCGCGTCTCACTTTGAACAGTAATGATTTGCAGGCACCCACTCAGCTAATTGATTGCGCGCCGTGATTCACATAGGATGCAGTCAGCACACTCCTTCTCTCATAAAAGTATCTGATGGGTTTGTTGGTATGACGTGTCTGACCATAATATTGCACACACACTTGTTTCATATTAATTTCTCGGTGTTATTGGGATCTACGACATTTAATAAAAACAGAATACCCTGCCTTAAAAGGTACCGGTATCTCATCCGTTTTTTAACAAACAGCTCTTAAAAAGTTGGCAACGTTTTAGTGTTTATGTAATTACATCTTTTAAAAGTTACTACATTTCTTTCTTTCTTTTAATTGAAAAATAAAAACTATACCAAGAATAAGGAATAAAAGGAGTGTTTGTTTGTAAACTATAAACAATACATTTTATTGGTTACAGTTACTGCTGCTAGGATCACATTGTCCCAACCTGAAAACCATCAGCTTTTAGAGTAATAGGGACAAAATGTAAACCAACCTGAAACTAGAAATTGCAATCATAAAACTGTGTAATCACATTATTTCAACAGAGATGGCACAAACACAGTTGATGAAAAAGTTGACCCCTCTTCACTTGACCCAACATTTTTGGTTATTATTTTTTTTACGTGAACTTCATGCTTGTTGTGATTTAAAGTTCGTCAGATGATAGCTACAGGTAAACACAGGATATTCATGGCTTTAGTGGTTTCAGCCTAATCATTTATCTTAGAAAAATGCAGGGACATTCCTTTATCCTCCACTCCTTCTCAATGCTCCTCGGTATGGCTTAATGGCTCTTGCATGTCATGCTGTGGTTGTGACTTTACGAGGTAAAACAAAAGAAGCAACCGCACTTGGAAGTTAACTTTGAATACACTGCCAATGTCTGTCGGAATGTTTTTCTGTATGTGAGTGTGTGTGACCCCATCTGTATGTATGTATGTATGTATGAATGTGTGTGTGTGTGTGTGTGTGTGTGTGTGTGTGTGTGTGTGTGTGTGTGTGTGTGTGTGGGGAGCAGATAGCAAGGTGTATCTTAGATGACTGTGACAACTTCACTTCCTCAGTGGAACTGAGTGCCAGACTTTTGAAGTTTCAACCATATCCGTTTTCGTGTTGTCTTTGAAGAAAGGAGACAGAGTGATTTAAAAAAAAAAAGAAAAAAAAAAAAAGCTGTTGTCGCTAGCATTCACCTCAGCCATGTGCTTAGGCTTGCCTTTCCCTTGACATGAAATGCAACTGTCTACCAAACACACCTTTATGTTTGTTTAGAGATGGGGAGATTTGGGATAAATCCCTCAGCAGCCCAGTTAGGCTATGTTTTGTTGTGCGTTCATTTTTTTTTTCTTGTTCTTCAGCTTTGAGTTTCATATTAAGAAAGAACATTGACAACAGATGATGTTAATGTTCAGCTCTTAAACACTGTTGTACTTATTCTACGATAAGCAAGTTTGCTGGAACCATTGGAAACATGCTTACTTTTACACTGTTATGCATTAGTCACTGGTAATCCAGCCCCTAAGCCTCTATTTAACTAACTTCTTCACCTGAAATGGTGACACTTTTCTCCCCCGTCAGTTTCTTTAATTGCTGTATCTGAAATACCCACTCAACTGTTGATATTTATCATTTTTTTAAGACACATACTGCGTAGAACAACAGACACTGAAACTTTCACGACTCACAAATGTAAAATGACAACTCTTTCTCTAGAATTTGTTTGGTCAGTTTTAATGTGCAAATACAAAAGGATATTTCCAGCCAGTAAGCAGACTCCTCTCTTACATCTTTGTAAGATCAACAAAAGCTTCAATCAGTGCCTTAATCAGCTTACAAAGATAAGCAGTTTCATCTCTGATAATCTATATCTCTTGTCAAGGAACGGCAAAGGGTTTTTCTGGAATACTCTTACCCTCCTAAGAGACCCTCTCTAAATCCACCCATCTCCATGGGACCTTCAACAAAGTCTGACACTGACAGTATTTTTCACAAGAACTGATTAGCCAGAAACAAGTCTTTTTGTTTGGATTAGTATGTTAAGTAAAACACAAGCTGTGATGGAGGTTAAGAGTTCGAGATGTGTTAGCATGGTGTGGTATCCTAGTACGAAGATAACAACCACTGCAGCTCTGAAAAATCAAGGTTAAACCTGAATTGACCCCAACAAACCCCAAATCTGCTTTGCAGTACAAGCCTCTGGTCCAGGTTGGGTTTAGGATTGTGAGTATTGAAGACCAGGGAATGTTTAGTTTTCAGAGTTTTCCAGAGGGTTCTTCTTGTCATTTATTTTGATTTCATGTTGTGTTATGTGCAGAAAAATCTAAATATATTCTAGGGCAGTGTGTAACATCATTGTTCTGTATTGTATCATGAAGGTTGTGTACTTGTGTAGTAATTGGTACCTTTCTGGGGGAAAAATACTATAGAATATTCTTATAGGGGGATAGTCAATCTGTGACTAGAGACAAAAAAGCCATCACATGCCAAATTTGAGTAAGCGAGTACATTTGATTTGATTATCTTCAGCGTCTTATTTTCCACACTGTCTGATGCCAAAAATAATATCATTCGTGTTTCCTAAATGTCAACAGACACAGAGGATATGTCACCGTTGTAGACCAAATATGCCATAACAAGCAAGCATATCTTTCATATTTCAAAGGCTCTTTGAAATATGACCAAGAAGTGCTACTTAATCTGCACCTCATGACCTTTTTGGCAATTTAAAATGTTTACAGATTGATGAGTTGGTGCTCAAACGTGTCTTTTGGTTTGGTTTATTGAGGTTAAACTGTAAAGCCGGGCTTCTTCAGTAGAACCCATGTTCGTGGACAGCATCCGTGGTGCACGACTCATACGACATGTTTCAGCAGAGCGTTGTCGGAAGCCTCTTCAGAATTGCACCCAGTTTTGTGAAATTGTTTACTTTTTCCTCTCTGATTTTAAGGATTTGTTCGGTAAAGGCCATAATTTTCAATCAAGTTTGCTACATGTCAGTCATTTTACTAGAATAACAAAGACTTGGGGTATGTAATGTGTATATAATTAGCCACCTGAGAACAGCCACATAAAAAGCCATTACTGTGCAATTACGACACCATACAGCTGGGGAAATGGGATCTTGGCGTGAACTTAGATTCCAGGGCTTCTGAAAGTATACGTTTCCTCTTCCACGTGTTGAGTCATAGTCGCTTTTCTGAGCTGCCGCTGAATTCTGCAATTTCCTCTATTTTCATGTCAAGTCTAAATTGATTCCTAAACAGCTGACCAGTGAGTTTTGAGAAGCAGGTTTCGATGCGTTTTTTTTTACAAAAATTCCTCCCACAAGAGAACTTTTATGGTTTGAGGTGCCTCTTTCCATCTTGTCCTCCGCCTGCTGCATTTCCTAATTTATGGACTTTACTTTGCCTGCAGGCAGATATTTGTTTGATGATAGTGCAACAGGTCTGGATGCTTCAGGTGTATAATTGCTAGTGGCTTGCTTGCTTGTGGAAATGGAATACAGGTTTCTCAGTATTGCCCAGGGCACAGAATATATACTCTGTCAATATAAACCAACACTCAGTTTTCACTGTATGGTTTGCTCTTGCTCTGTGCGATTTTTACTCAAACCGTGACTTCATTAACATGTCTCGTAACATAGTTAGCAGCTTGTAAATGCATTGCATATAAAATGTGTCAGTTAAAAGCAAGGAGCAAAACACTAAAAAGCCACAGCACAATTTCCAGGTTGTTATATGAGTTTTTAAAACCCTGGGGCAATTTTTTATTATTTTCTTTACACCAGGCCCATAAAATGAGCAGTGCACATTACTATCAATACCTGTGCTGCGAGGATCTCTCACCATCTGTCTCTCCTCCTCTCTGTTTCTTCATCTACTGTCCCTCTCTCTGTTTCCTCCTGTCTCACATCTGTGCAGGAATCGCAGCAGCGCTCTGCTGATTTCAGGTTTTACATCGAAAACCACACCAGAAACCCAGATGACCTGAGTCGGAAGCAAATCCGGATCTATCAACTCTACAGCAGAACCACTGGCAAACACGTCCAGATCTTGGGGAAGAAAGTCAACGCCAATGGAGATGATGGGGGCAAGTATGGTATGGGAGAACTCCTGTGCATCTCACTTGACATTTAGCTAGGCTGTTATAATAGGATGAGAAATTACCTGCCAGCCAGAGCTTTTCTATCTCCACCAGCCACTTTGGCTGTTTACTACTCATTGTTTGTCGGTGGTTTTCCGTGCTCTGTGTTTGGCTGGCTCAAGAGAGGATGGTGACTTTTCAAAGCCACCAACTACAGGTTGGGGTGGATGAATACATACTGGAATTGCTGACTTTGCTGTCGATGTTTACTGCAGGATTTGGGTATGTGGGGCAAGTCTGTTTTTATCCTGTTGGAGTCATACGTCAGCAGTGTTACGCTTTTTGGGGGGATCTAATACAGACCAAGACTTGTTGGTATCTGATGGTAAAAATATTGTTTTCTGTTGGTTTCTGAGTTGTAAAATATAGTTTTTTGCCCTCTAAGGATTCAGTCTCAACTTGGTTACTGTGAACTTCCATCATGCAAACTGGGGAAATCTCACATTTGCATTACAAGAAATCAAATTTATATACACGGTTAGGGAAAGCCAGGCGAGTTTTGTTTAGCCTAGCAGTGTAAAAGTGCTCACCTGAAAATGTTAAGTCTGAAGATGTCAAAATACTTTTGGCAGATTGACCCAGTAATTATCATTGTTGTTATGTAATTAGTAGTATTTTAGATAAATCTTAAGCTTTTATCATGTTTTTAAAGTGTTCTCTGTCTTTTCTTTCTTTCTTTTTTCTTTTTTTTCACGTGCACTTTGCTATTTTGGTTTAAAACGAGTATGGCGAATGACTAAATCGATGGTCAGTATAGCACCCTTTTGAAGTAGTAGTCCAAACGCAAAGCAGTGGGGCTTATGTTGTGCTTCCCTGCAGATATTTTGCTCATAACAGCTGACTCACGGCTCTAAAATTGCTGGTCTTGAATGCCTTTGAGTGAGTGTGTTCAGTCACAGATGCGCCGAGGCGAAGTTTCCTCACTGCTTGTTAGAGCTTGAGTGGAAGCAGATCCAATTTTTCCCATGAGGCTTTGCCAATTCCACCCTCCACCCCTCCTCCCGTCACCCCACCTCCTCCTCCCCATCCAGCTGCAGTACCTGGCACCTGTGAACTCCTTTGCAGCAATAATGCTCAGTGAGATAACTCTCCTTACTCTAATTCATGCATAGTGTCTGCAGCTTCACATGCAGGGACCAAAATACGCTGCTGAAGAAATATAATATATTGCTAATATACTCCTAAGTAGGTATCTCTCCAGTTAACATCACTGGCATTATAAATCTTCTTAGGTATTAATGTAGCATATTCATTACTTTTAGGAGACCAGACCAGTCATTTTCCAGAACAGTCCATTGTAAGTGATGTTTGCCAAGAGTGATGGTGGGTCATTGCAAAGGCTTTTAAATTGATAAAAGCTGCAATCTTGGATTAACGCCGACTTTTTTAGCTTTTTGAACAGGTGGCCTTTTGCTGAGGTCAAAATATGGCAGCAACCTGTATTATTCATATGGAAGCAAGGCAGAAAAAGTGCAGCATACCTCAGAAGCGAAGGGGTTCATGGCTCACAGTTCTGCCTGTGTGTCTCTTTAACTTTAGAAAGTAGACGTTTGGCAAGTTTGTCTGTAACTTTTGTCATATTTTTTCATTTTCTTTTGATCTTCTGACTTCTGCTCTGTTAAATAATATACACCCTTTTCATGTTTTACATCTTTTTTTGTTTATCCATAAAAAACTGGGAAGCATTGAGGAGTCCTACACTCACAAGGCTGCTGTGAGATTATTGAAGCACCCGGTTCATACATTCAGCAATTTTTAAGGTTGTGGATTATGGAGATTAGGGGTATTCAAGTGCTTACAGTGTAAATAAAAGCACCACATTCCCTCCTTTGTCAACTCAGTGCCACTTGTTAGAGGTATTGACAACAGTGAGATTCCTCCGAGTGTTTGCATTTCACTGTAACTATGACTCAAGGATCTAATTACGTTTATTGATGCCTTAAGCTGCCAAACTCTTCTTTTATAAAGATCAAACCATTAGTGTTTTCCCAGAAAAACTCAAGATAGGGGTTGGAACTGGGTCACGGACAAAGAACAACTTACAGTAAGGAGGGAAATATTGTTTTATCTGATGTTCTCAGTCTCCAGCATAACTGAGGTTGAATTTTTGGGTCTTTTTGTAAAAGTAGCTCACAATGAAAAGGCCAAGGTGTGGTTAAAGATTCCCTAAATTTGCATTCATGGCAGTAGTTTCTTTCAGAATATTATTTTATTTATGTGAAAACCAATCTTGTTGGGCTGTCTTTTCTTTTTTAAGGATGTCCCTGCATATCTATTCGATGATAAAACCAAGTCCGATGTGCTATTCTTTAGATTCCAAGTAAGACGTACAAACAAATCTTTTGCAAATGAAGAATGAATAACCATTTCTTCCCTCACCTTTAAGACAAATTACCTACAACCCACTTTTCTCCCAAGGTTGGATTTAGGGGGGTGGAGAGTTATTTCTGCCCCCGAGCCTATCCCGTCCCCTTCGACTATTCTTTCTCTCCTCCCTTGAGTGCTACTGAATGGCTCTGTGTGTTAAACAAATGGATCATCTTAACTTTTTGATTGAGTGAGCACAGACTAAAGGGAACTTGAAACCTAATCTGGAGGGGCACATAACCGCTCCACAAATGTTTGGCAGATCTCTTTACTGGTCAGAGGGTGAGCAGAGACAAAGGTGACCTCGCAGGGGTTAACACTGGGGTGGCGGAGTGGGCACGGAAAACTAAAAAGGCTACCGAGATAGGTTTTTAAACTGGACTACTGAAGTGACAGTGGCATTGTTTTTCTGATGTGTATCATACAAGGAATTTTCTACTTGAATTGAAACATTTTAACTGCATTTAGTCAAGAAAATCCTCATTATTTAGCTAATGATCACAATATTGTGTCCTTTTCTTTGTGTTTCTTTAACTAAAAAATAACAAAAGAAGTTAACCATGATTAAAACTTGTATTCTTACAGAATCAACTGAATGTGTTTGACTCCTTAAGGTATGTGTGCTACAAGACATATACATGGCATTAATTGGATGTGTTTTTCTTTTCTTTTCTTTTCATTTGCAGCTCTCCTTATTGTTGAGACAGAAACCTTTGGGAGCCACGTCCGAATAAAAGGAAAAGAGAGCGAACATTACATTTGCATGAATGAGAAGGGCAAAATAGTTGGAATGGTGAGTACATTTTGATTTTCACTTTGGTAATATTCAATGAATACGAATATTTTAAAGCGTGCACTTAATCCATGCTGAATCAAACGCAGCCTGGGATCTGCTTTCTCCTGCTGTTTTTCTACACCCTAACAAAACCTCTTTGATAACTCACAGCCATTCTTCCATTACGTAATCGGCCTACTCCTTTGACACTCGATCAGTCAATTACAGTCTGCAATCACCAAAATGCATTGAGAGACTAATAGTCACTTAGGAGGAATACCATTGCAATTATATCACTTAGTCGCACCAGGTGGCCACAAGTGCAGGATGACTGCATGTGGCTCGGCAGATGACCGTTTCAGTGTGAAAAAAGCTAACATTTGAAACTGTAACATTTTTTAGAGCGTATGTGCTGTTTCTCTAATAAATCATGTTCTTTGGTGCGACTGGATTATTTCACTCAAGTTTTCCCTCGCTGCGGTCGTCTGCTAGAACTAAATTATGTTCCCATCAAGATTTCTAAATTGTCTTTAACCCAAATGCCAGAATTTGCCACGTTAGTGTTCATTTTCCTGGACTCTGATTTGTCTGAAACCCAGTGATGTATTGATTTTGTGTCTGTCAATATTTTACTATTTTTAACTCTAAACCTATCAAGAAAGTGTTAATGAGGTGAGCCAAGAGCCATTTCCTCTAGACTTCTATGAGAATTCTATGAGAATCACAGAGGTGCAACCAGAGGAGTGCCCCCTTCTGGCCTACAGAGATTATGCAGGTTGAAGGCGCTTCGGCTGACTTTAGTTTTAAGACCTGGAAGCTATGTCCATCTTTTATGAACGTTATATGGTGTGAGAGCTTCCTGTGTGTCATCCTGTACGTAGCCATATGTAGTGTACTTGTATGCCTATGTTATAGAGCTGGGAGATAGCTAGCTTAACTTTGCATAAAAGCTAGATGCAACGGGATATAGCTAGCATAACTGAATTACAAGCTAAGAAATCCATCCAACTGCAAGACGTCACTGCTCTAAAAAGTTGTCCGTCCCATAATATTCTGTAAAGCCAGATATTTAATTTTATCTGCCACTGCACCACTTTGTTTTGTTTTGTATGATTTAACTAAATGTGAGCTTTAGAGAAACTGTTAAGATTTTTTTCTTATTATCTATGGAATTTATATAGAACCCTTCTAAGCAGCAAGGAAGCTCAAATAAAAATATTTTCTTCAATTATTTAAAGAGTTCAATTTTCTCACCTAGCGAGAGTGCATTAGTGGTAAAAATGGGAATGAGTCAAGTAACAGTTAATATGTTTACGCTTACCTAACATTAACTCTCACGTCACAGGGAGGCCTTTACAGAATGGCCAACTTTTTCTTACCTCACAAAAAGTTGATTCTGTTAAACGTAACTTTTTCAGTGGGTGAAACTCATCCAAAACTCATCACTCATTCAAGTGACTTCTTCACTCTCAGTTGACTGCAGGTTTCCCCGACCCTATAAACAGTACATTTGCATAATGACTGAAACTAGCACCACTGATTAACAATTGTATTTTCAGCTGTGACTGAAACCCTTTTTGATCTGTGAGTACGTTATAACCATGTGACGGGAAAACTTAGATTGCAACACAAAATCACTCCAAACTGAAAAAGAGGAGAAAATGAGGTAGACTATTCAAAGGCCACACCACTATATTAATAATTAGTGTCACACAATAACTTCCTCTGCATTCTTGTTCTTTTTCCTTTCAGCCTGATGGAAGGAAGCAGGAGTGTGTCTTTATCGAAGAATTCCTGGAGAACAACTACACGGCTCTCGTCTCTGCCAAGTACAAAGGATGGTACCTCGGATTCAATCGGAAAGGGCGGCCTAAGAAAGGCTCGCGGACCACGCAACGACAACAGGAAGTCCACTTTATGAAACGCCAGCCAAAGGGCAAGGTGAACCCGGTGCAGGAGTTTCGCTTCACCACAGTAACTAAGCGGACACGAAGGGCTCGGCGGTTAAAATCCAACGCAAAGAGGAACTGACAGGACTAATGGGACAGCTCTAGTTTTCCTCGTGGAGGAAAAAAACTGTACCTGAAAATCTCAAGCTTCTTAAAAGAAGACTTCTCTTCTGTAAAAGAAAGACTGACTAAAAGAACAAAAAAAAAAAGAATTTTTATTTTTGTATTTCAGGATGACTGAATATTTCCTAACTGTCGGATTCTTCTGGGTTGATGCCATTGAGCTAATGTTTCTGTCATGTTATTTATACTGGATAAACTAAAGGACCTCTGAGCGAATTCCTGTGATCGTGGCCCTCAGCTACATATGAACTGCAAGCTGAAGGCATGCTTTCTTTTTGACAAAAGCAGGAGCTGATGCAATGTTATAAAAATCAGCCAACTAGAGATTTATTGGAATACCTGTCGGTTTTTGTTTGTGTTGCCCCTGACAATGCGGATCCCATACTTTCCACTGGAATTAGAAACCATGGAGATGAAACGGAGAGAGGTGGCAGTTGCAGGTGACACTGTGCTGCCAGAATAACTGTGTAGCTTCGAGTGCAATATTTTACAGGTCTCTCTCTTTCTCGTCTTCTTTCTTTCCATGTGTGGCTCAGCTCCTAGAATGCGCGGAAGCCTCCAAGTACTGTGTGAGATTTCCGTACAGCCTGAGATTCAGCTGAAACCCAACATGCTTTGACTAGTCAAGCGCCAAACGTGGCTTTTGTTCTGTTTAAAGACTGAAAAACCAACACAAAAATACAACAGCTGATGTGATACATAAATCCACACTGTCTTCCAACTTCATTGCATTTGAGTAGGGATCTTAATCCCTTTCATCTCCCCTCAGAATGCATCTTTTACAGCTCTTCTTTGCATGGGTTAGAGCTGTTCCACAACAAAAAGCTGCCTTAATTCTTTGAGTCGGAGCTACTGTCTGGGGGCTGATGATGACTTCCTCTACCTCCTTGATCTTTTGTTTATCTTCACCTACACGGTCTGCACTCGGTTGATTTCAGGAACCTTTCTGTTGACTCATTTTCTTTCTCTCTCCGTCTCTCCTTAATTCTCTCGCTGTTACAAAATCATCTTTTGACTGTGAGCTCATCTTCGCTCCTTTCACTCTCACTGGAAGACAGTCTCAAAGATGCTTTTGGGAAGGCTTAGCTTTATGCAGATTAGTCATCCATGGATAGGAATACTGTACATAATACACTCCAGATCACCTCATAAATTCATATTTAACAATTAAACAATTTCCTCAAAAATCCAGATGACCAATACGTCAAGGATCCAGGGAATACTTTCAGCAGCATGGTAGTTTTATTTTGTTTTCAAATCTGAATCCTAAAGGGAAAAGTCTGCTTTTATTATTATTTTTTCTCACTGACAACAAACTCCAGCCTCTTATCACCCGTAGTATGTATTTACCTGCTGTCAGGCAGGTCTTTTGTATGAGTTGCTACTAACAACATGACACGTTTATGATTTTTTTTTTTAAAAAACAACAAATGTAAGCAAAAAATAATTTTATGACTATTATTAAGATATTTATTGCCTCTCTTTGTAAATAAAATGTGAGTTTTATTTGGCCTCTGTTAATAAAATGAGGAGTATATTTTAAAACCGACTTATTTTATGTCTTTATTGAACTCTGAAAACAGGTATAAATGTCTTTATAGCCTAATTTGAGACAGATTTTTGAGATGTGCACACTGACTATGATACTCCCTGAAAGTGAAATCACTCCAGGTAGGGTTTGGTTGAATAGAGTACATTCCCTTCTCTGCATACTGCCAAGTTATGCATTTTTATATACAAACCCAAAGCGTGAGGACTGCTTTTAAGCGCAGTGATTTGAGAAAGGCCACTGAAATATTTCTCAAGTTTTCTTTATATCATTGTGTGTGGCAACTGGAGTTCAAACACCTGGTGCTTTAAAAAAACAGATTTTCTTTTTAACATTCAGGAAATGGTGGAATAAAGTTTTTCCACCAAGTTATTAAGGTTATAAATCAAGATTTGATGAATTTTTCAATCATAGCTAAAGTGAGTGGTGAGACAATTACAAATATTTTTGTCACAAGACTAAAGAACTTGATCAGGTATGAGACCCCAAACAATCTGTGAGTACTTGCAGTGCAGCCTACTTTGATTTAAATGCTTCGTCCTCCAAACAGTAAGCATGAAGAGGTAAAAGATAGACAACTTTGCATCTGTTAAAAGCACTGAAAGAATGTGGGGAAAGCATGTCTTATAATGCTGTGTGCAGGAATGATGTTTACAGTAACCGTCAGACTGAAAGATGGCGGCTTTGAGGGGGAAAAAAATACTTTTGTTTAAATTCCTTGCAACGCTATCGGCCCCCCTCCCTTTCACTCCACTCTGGTAGTTGCCTCCAACACATCCAGAAGTTCCCCCATTCCGTCATGGGATTTTGAATGTCTGGCCTGCTGCTTTTAAAGGTGGAAACATAGTGCTTGAAGTGTGACCCTGTTATGTGCCATTAACATAATGGATCAGCACTGAAGATGGTGCTTGTCTTTGGGGGGATGGAAGGAGGTATCTGTAGGATTTTGAAGAATGTTTTATGCCCTTTATCTTGTCTTCATCTTCTTTAACTGTGTATTGTCACTTCTGTAGAGGAATGATGACTTTACTGAAAGGAATAGAAACATGCAGCCAGAGTACATACATTGTACAATGAAAAATTTCACGTGCCATAAATAAAAACATTTAATTCACTGCTTCCTGTTTAAATCGCCAAAGTTCTGTCCTGTCAGTCACTTACTGCAAAGATTTGTTACTCTAGAGGACTGGGAGTTAAAATCAGCCTGGTAGATGTTTGAGGAATTTAATCAATGCAACTTTTGAAACCCTGCAAATTCTATTTATACAAGCAACAAGTTTTTCTTTTTTTTCACCATTCTGCATACTTCAAACTTGACCAAGCACAGCCAAAGTGCATCTGGGTATATTGACATTTAAACGAGAGCCGATGGTTTCCAACATGGCAGCCCATTCGCAATAAGGAGATGACATTTTTGCATAAGCCTCCCGCTAGGCTTTTCTCTGACTCAACCTTTGATCGTTGGAGGCTAGATGGTCTTGGAACTGGACCAATAACTTCAAAATGAAACATAGAATTCCCTTTTGCAGAGCCCAGCCCCTTTTCAAAGGAGGTGGAATCTTTAAATGCAGTCCTCCTTGCCAAGTAGTTTATATTCTATTATTAGAAAATCTCAGCACACTGAAAATGTGCACAATGGATACAGTATGACCAGAAAGCAGAGTCAACGTAGAGAAAAAACTTTGTGGTTCTGAATAAATTATACAAATTTTAGTGGAACAACCAAAAGTGGTCCGTTGGCCTTGAGATCAGCAACCACACACTTAACAATTAGCCCTGTCAACAGAAATGTTCGTCTATTTGAGACATGAAACAAGTTTTTTCTCGATGAATATTACTGAAATTGTCCCTCAAGGTCAGTGAAAAACAAAACTCTGAAGCCAAATAAAACAGTATTCAACCTATAATATACCTTGTGTCATTAAATGTAGTTTGACATTACGTCATTTACTGTCAAAACAGGACTGTTGCTACCGCCCGTCTAACTCACGCTAAGCGCTAACCACACTTGACTGGACTGCCTTTGTGACTGTGAAATCCACAGGGGAAACCCTCTCTGTGATTCTCAAAGTATTTTTGAATACATGGCTGAGTTGTGTTTTTACAGGATTACAAATGTGCTTACTGTACATACAGTTTCTGGAAAGCCAGACCTCTTCTCCGTTCTCCTCATAACAACATGTGGCCAGCATGTTTTGAATAAGAAGGGTCAAAAATAAAGGTCAGTATGTATACTGTGTGTTAGGTTTTGTATTGTTGATTGTCATTTATGCTTAGAAATATTTAACCATATATGCTTAGAGGTATATAATTAATTGTGTAGTGATAGGATGTGTGATCTTTAGCAGGCTGCAAAGGCTTGGTGTGCATTCAGAGTGTTCTGGAATCCACACCTACATCCTGGGAGCATGGGAAGAGGTCGTACCTTGTTTTATTGTTTTATGGTAGGATAAACGTAGCTATATCTGTTTTCGTCTGAGTGCCTTTTGTTTAGATGAACTGCTGGACTTTCCAGACCAGTAGGTTTAGGGAAGTCATTTATGGGGTCACACTCTGACCCCACACACACACACACACACACACACACACACACACACACACACACACACACACACACACACACACACAGTATTCTGTATTCTTTGTTCACATGTTTACCTATGTAAGATGTTATATGTTAATGACCGTATGCATATTCATGTAACCACAATAAAAGGAGTGCTATGGGGAACCTGGCTGAGAGTCTGATGGAGGTCAAGTGGTGGAACAACACTTGGCTCCAGGCAGGTCTCCCTCATGCATGAGTAACATGAAGAACTTTGCCTACTTGGTGTTCAATGCTTTTGCTGTGTTTTTAAATTGTCTCGTTCCAGCGGTGGGCCTGTGCTAGACAGACCCAACATTAATTGGTCCTTCGGAGCCGGAGCCCTAGAATTGACATTCACCGAGGGGAAAAAGAGACACGCCGAAAGACGTCAGCCAGGACGTATAGAAGTTCCTGTAGTAAAGTCCCGAGACGTGAGAATTCGTCATCGGGCCGGTGGATTAGCTGTCTGTTTTTTCTCCTCGCTGGATGGTGATTAACGGGATTCGAGATTAATGCAAGAGCAACACCAAGTAAGTACTGTACAAAGAAGAGCGCTGTAGCTGCGCGGGTTCACGCGAGCACGGTCGCGCGGGTTTCACGCGGACCTGAGCCGTGCTGTTAATCGCAGGCTTATAAAGGAAAGAGAGCGACGGCTCCTTAGCTGCGCGGGTTCACGCGAGCACGGTCGCGCGGGTTTCACGCGGACCTGAGCCGTGCGGTTAATCGCAGGCTTATAAACAAAAGAGAGTGACGCCTATGCCGTGCGGTTTCACGCAGGCAGGTGCATCTCAGTGACTGCGCGGGTACACGCGAGTCTAGGAGCTCAACGGCCGTGCGGGTTCACGCAGGCTGGGGAAAGTTATAGGCCTATTTGTGTTGTTTGTGTACGTCTGTGTCAGTTGTTAAAAGTAATCTGCATTAAGCTTAGGGTTGCTCAAATTAAGTACAATGACATATGAGATGAAGTGATATAGGCAAATATTTAAACTAATGACGTGCATAGAGGCACTTGACCTGTTTGGAAAAACTGTCATCCTAATATGAGCCATTGTTGAGATATAGAGCACACCTATGAAAACAACTAATATGCTGAACCCTGTATGAAACATCTAAAAGTACATGATGGAGAAGCTGAATTGAATATGAAAGTGCAAGTCTTTGCCACTGTGGGGCAAAGCACGCAACCACTGTGTGAGGTTGCGTTGTGGTCTCTTCTGAGCTGATGATCAAGCTACACATTATCAGATCGAGAGCTGGCTGAGAACTCATTAAAGAGAGGGAAACAGAACTATGATAACTGTGATAACTGGAATGTGCAGAGTTTCCGTGAGCAGTTTTCCTGCATCTTGACTCATGTGTGTAGCGTGTTCATAGCATCAGCATCATGTTTCTGTTTATTTGTTTTGTTAGGTTGAAAATAATTAAATAAACTTGTGATCATATTTATGGATCACCATGGCACATGCCATTGGCCAAATGATTTATTTACGCAGATGAAAAAAGTGAGTGTGAATGTGTCTGACGTCACAGTGTTTTTGTGCGCTGTGTAAAAGTAATTGCCTCTGATTGTGAGAGCGGTGATTCTGCAGGTCACCAGCTATTGTAAAGGAAAAAAAAAAAAAAAAGAGTGAAAAAGAGACAAAATTTACATTGTAGATGAAAAATAATCATAGGAAAAAGGTTTTGTGTTTATCAGCCAAGAACAACTACTATCTCATTTTCTGCTTTTAAGAAAGGATTGTTCACAAAAACAGAGAGAGAGATGGGTGTTGATTAAGCAGTGATGACAATAATGAAAATGTCTTAGTTTGTCACTTTCAGATGAAAAGCAGACCTGAATCAATTTTCCACATGCAGCGGTCGGAAGAAAGTTATAGTTTAACATCATTAGAAACATTCAGGCCAAGTTTTTGGCTAACTTATTTACAGCACCATGTGTCCCTCAATCTCACAAGCGAGCTCTCACTCCTCCCTGAAGACAAGGAATGCAGCTCCAAAGAGCAATAACATGGCAGATAAAGAGACAGCAGCAAAGTCTTGAGCAAAGAGTCCCAGCAAGCAGCAGCAGTGTGGACAAACAGCATCGGAGAAGAAGAGCAAACCCATCATCCTGCCTGATTGGATGAATGGCACTGTGTTCCCAACAAGCTGCAACTTCACTGTGCATGTGAAAAGAACGTTTGAGGAGAACTGAGGAGACTGTTGGAGTTTCACATTTGCCACCTTTGGAGTAAAATGGCAAGAAGAGACAGTGAAACACAGGACAAAGCTGAAGGAGAACCTGCTATTGGACTGTTGAAGTGGGAGAGGACAACAGAGTGAGAGCAGTGGTGAGAACACATAGGAATTTTGTTGTTTAATATGGGAAATCAAAATTTGGGTTAGCAAACCAGGGGGAAAGAAAACTGACTGCTTAAGTTGGAAAATTGTGAAGGAGTCTGAAACACTGCAAAAAAGAAACATACAAAATCACACACACAAGAAAAACATGCATTAACCCTACTAACACTTCCAAACACAAGAGAGCTCATGAAGATTAGACAACATCTTAAGCATGTGAGTCTGTTTATCATCTTGTCCAAGTCACTTAGTGTGATGCAAAGATCAATGGACTCATAGCACATTAGTTAAGAAATGATCAAATAATAGCAGAGAAGTGTGTAGGAAAGGCAGCTTTAAGAACATGCCCTGCTGGAGATGCAGCTTCACAGACATGCATTAAACCTGCCTAATAACACAAACACACATGCAATGAAGATCAGCTTGTTATCTATCATCAGTGTTAAAATAGTGTTAATTTAACAGACACTTGTTATCAAATGCTGAATTTATCCAATGCTGACAACTAACTCTCTAGGTTGCAGGACAACAGTTTAACTTTTGTGGGAAAAAAGATTCTGGTTTGACCACCCAGTGATCAGATAATAAATTTAGTTGTTAATATAGTAAATTGGGAGATGCTTCCTGCTTGATTGATGCAGCACAAGTAATTTACTGTATGAGGGAAATTCTATTTTTGTGATTACATTTTGAACATGCATTTCTGTTGTCCTGTCATCTTAGTGGGTTAATAGCTGATATGCAAATTAGTTGATCGTTCTTAGATTGAGGAAAGGTGACTGAATTCTAGCACGAGTGAATGAGATGTGTTGGAGCTTGTTGTGTGTTGAGTGGAGACTCTAAAACACTGAGGTTCCTGTTTTGATGTGCGAGTGTATCCTGTACCTAAATACACAACTCTGAATACGTCAGAACAAACTTCTTTTGTGAAGTGCATGACAACATGTCACATGTTTTATGATGAAGGGAAAAAGGAAAACTGAATAAAATCTGTCGCCTAAATGAGTGAAGAGCACAGACTTGGGGATTAAACTCATAACATATTAGGCTTATGTTGTGTGTTGTGCAGCTGATGGTTGGTTCGGAGTGAATCTAGCTGATGATTTTTCTTTTGTTGTGAAGTTGAGCCTGCCAATTAGTATGATGGTATGATTTACCCTCCTGAGATAAGGAGCTTGTGTCATGACTTAACAAGGCCTTTTTATTTTGTTACTTTCACTGTGTACTGAAAGTTTTGTTCGATAATCTCTGTTTGAGCAGATCTGCACGATTAGAACAGAAAGCGCTATACGATACGTCGTCAAGAAAATTGTTACAAGTGAGCTTCTCCACATTAAAATGGGCTCAGGAGAAAGTCACTTATCTGGGGACAATTAGAAAGTAAGTTCCTGCCCAAAAAGGATTCAGCGAGGTAATCCGATCTAAAGTTCTTCGTTTTCTTTTTGAAATGACGTCATTTTGCTGAGAGTGGAAACGTAATGCGACGATAGGTTCCACTGTCAGCAAAGAAAGAAAGAATGAATGTATGAATGAATGAGTGAAAGAGAAAAAAAACTGATTGGTAAAAGCTGACAAAAGCTGACAAGACTTGACCACTACTCAAGGTTAACCTCCACCTAGACAGGACAAAGGGGTGGATGAATCTATGTGTGTTTCCTTTTACAGGAGCAGAATGATGACAGCAACATTCGAGGTTGCATACCGATTTAACTTTTAAATGCCACTTTCTGTGTCTGTGCATCTACCAGGGGTGTTATTCACTACCTTGTGTTGCTCACAGAGGAAACTGTGAGAAAGAGTGTATACATCTGCGCAGCGCTAACATTTGCATTTTCTTTTCTACAGCATTACAGTTCTTCATGTGAATTTATCATGTGATTTATACCAGGACAGCTGGTTGATGTTTTTTCCTACTACAGGATTTCTGGGTTTATGTGTGAAGAAAACTGTGTTTATAGGTTATGAGTGGTGATGCTGTTACACTGTGTTTTGGGAAAATGTGAAGGTTACTTTGACAATGTGAATAACATGTGAGAAATTTCCTGTGTTGAAAAATAGTGTCACTTCTTTCCACAGCTATGAATGGCTAACTTTATGGTCCTTTTATAGCACCTCTGGAACCTGTCGACCTGCGTCTGACCACCGGGATGGTCAATGTGTATTGCTAATGTTTGTTTTTCTAAGAGTACATGTAGAGGATTCGGCAGAAGCGGACAAGTGACATAAGAAAAACAAATAAGTTTTTTGAGCTCCTAGTGATACATGAGTGGAGTGACTTTGCTTAAGGGAAGTCACCGATTACATTAATGTTAACTGAGTACATGGGATGATCCATGTCTGAGGCAAATTATGGAAATAATTGTAGTTTACTGATTTGAGAAAACCTGCACATGACACTTGTCTTGCTGATGTTGAATGCTTTATTACTCTTATGATACAATTGTTTATAGGTGTGAAGTTTGATTTCACTTCCAGATCTTGTTTTCCAGGCCATGATGGTGTGTATGCAGGCTCCTGGCAGAGCCAGGTGTTAAGCAAACTTAATATGCAAAACACACTAACATCTTTTATTGCAGGGTTACGGAGCTACTCCGGAGGAGATGCCCTGATGTTGCCTGGGACATGATCTAGCTAACCTTGTTTCTTTAAGACAGGAATCTAGGTTTGATGAGTTGACTCATGGGAGTGTCCATGCGTCAAGAGGAGGGGCCCAGGATTAACATGAAACAATGTTTTCTATTATTGTTGCAGTGATTTGTGTGATTAACAGTTCATTTATGGGTATTAAACCTATGCAAGTGGTGCATCCATGTTCAGATGAGGCTTTGATGGCCTATAAGTGAAGTTCACTGAACTAAAGAATGTGGTTTGATGATTGTTGATGCTCTCCAAATAGAAGTTTTTCCTCCTAGCAAGGAAATACAGGTGCAGCAGTCATCTCCTGAGAAATCTTCAGAGGCCCAGTGAGAAACAAGAACCATTCCAGGCATGGCTGACAGTCCAGGCAGTGGTTGAGGTCAAAGGTCGAGCTGTTTGGGGCCCATCATGAGATCAGACTTTGAAGCCACAGCAAGGACCACGAAGCTGCGTTGGAATGAGAACTGTGCCAAGGGGGCTTTCTAGAGGCCAACAGAGGAGATTGTGGACAACAGACGGGCACCTGAAGGATGAGGGGAGCGTGCCAAGCTCCATCGACAGCGCAGGGGGAGTCTAAGGATGGCATCATGATTCTGTGAAAAGCACAGGAACCAGAAGCTATGGTGGTGATGGCAGCAGTTTCCTATGAACATCACCTAATGCTGTGCCACTGTACTGTGCATATGATGACACTCTGAAGACTGCTGGGATCTTAACAGCAGTAAGATAACTGGACCCAGCACCCTTTCCACAGAGGGGTTTTTCTGCAGAGCATGGACAATGGAGGAGTCATAAGTATCCCCCTCGCAGGACGAAGGCCTGAAGTGAGGTGATGGGGGTTGATAGAGGCCATAAAACTAGAGTGCTGAAGAGGTCTGCAGCTTTCAAGATAACTGAGACCCATGTTGACAAACAACAAAACCAACTGGTATGTTTGAATGTCTATTCTACATACATTTGGACTCTGGTCCTATGGACAATGATGGAAACAACTGGAAGAAATATTTATGACGCCCTGCAGAACTTAAACCACTCTGTAGAGAGACATGTGATTTGCACGCCCAGAGGAGCACCACCAAGCTGGGATGTTTTTGAAAATGTTACTTTCTTATTTTAACTATTAAATTAACAATTCATTTGTTTGCTCGTAGGATGCAGTTTGCCATTGGATGAGATCAATGAGGAATGGGATAACTGCTAATACATTTGTTAAACTGTGTACTTTTACAGTAATTTGGGGTGATTGACATATGCTGTGTATAAAAATGTTTGCATTGACACTGTCAGGCATGAGGTGATCATAACTGGGAACTTTTCTAGCATAAAGGTCAAAAAGGGGGGAATGTTAGGTTTTGTATTGTTGATTGTCATTTATGCTTAGAAATATTTAACCATATATGCTTAGAGGTATATAATTAATTGTGTAGTGATAGGATGTGTGATCTTTAGCAGGCTGCAAAGGCTTGGTGTGCATTCAGAGTGTTCTGGAATCCACACCTACATCCTGGGAGCATGGGAAGAGGTCGTACCTTGTTTTATTGTTTTATGGTAGGATAAACGTAGCTATATCTGTTTTCGTCTGAGTGCCTTTTGTTTAGATGAACTGCTGGACTTTCCAGACCAGTAGGTTTAGGGAAGTCATTTATGGGGTCACACTCTGACCCCACACACACACACACACACACACACACACACACACACACACACACACACACACACACACACACACAGTATTCTGTATTCTTTGTTCACATGTTTACCTATGTAAGATGTTATATGTTAATGACCGTATGCATATTCATGTAACCACAATAAAAGGAGTGCTATGGGGAACCTGGCTGAGAGTCTGATGGAGGTCAAGTGGTGGAACAACACTTGGCTCCAGGCAGGTCTCCCTCATGCATGAGTAACATGAAGAACTTTGCCTACTTGGTGTTCAATGCTTTTGCTGTGTTTTTAAATTGTCTCGTTCCAGCGGTGGGCCTGTGCTAGACAGACCCAACACTGTGTCAGCCTTATTATATTTTATTTCAAGTTCACATGAGGTGATTTTTAAAGTTAGCACAGTGGTTAAAGTCCCTATCCACATTTGTGGGAAATACACTAACCAACTTAAGTGAAAATTCTGTGTTTTTTTTAATATTGTGTCAAAACTAAAGTGTGAAATATCAAAGCTTACCTGGCAGTTTTAATACTACTGCATGTAATTGCTGGGTTACGACATTATGTCACCAGTCACAGCATTTTAAAACTGCTAGCAGCATACTTGCATCTGGAACTGAATGTATTTCATTCCATCAAATGCATATGTACCTATACTTTGATTTTCTTTCTGATGTTTTCTTAACTACAGTAGTAACTGATGGAATTACTGCTACAGGCGGCTCTGTCAGGCGATCTGTCCAGGGCGCACCCTGCCTCTTGCCCTGTGGTAGCTGGAATAAGCTCCAGCTCCCCCCGTGACCATTACAAGGATAGGCAGAAGAGGATGGATGGATGTATAGAATACTCTCAGCTTTTGATCCACCATGCAATGCCATTTGGAAAGCATGTGATTGGGAACAGCTTTGTTTTTTTGTTTTTATTCTTCAAACCTTAACAGACCTGACTAGACAATGACAGTCACAGTGGCTGAACACCTAAAGGGGGAGAAACAGCAACGCTGACAAAGCTTCACATTGCATACATAATAATAGAGTAATAGAAAGTTTAAATTTATTATATCTCTGCGCTACATTTTTCTATTTTTTGGGCAATGTTGCAGAAAACTGAACTTAAAGTGACGAACTGTGAAAACACATTTGAACATACATAATATGTTTTCTCCTCTCACATGGCACAGACAGACTATACTAGTCAGTCCTTGTCCCTACATCAGCAGATGCCAGGTGACACAGCTCATTAACTTCTCCTTTCCCCTATTATTTTGGCTCCTCATTGTCTTGAGATATGAGATGAGCCTTTGTTGAGAGTTTTGCCCCCTTTTCTCTCAACCAGGCAGGGCCCGTAATTAGTGCTTTGCGCTGGGCGTACTTTCTCACAGGGCTACGACACAATTAATCAGCACTTTCCCACCAATGGGCAGAAAATGCTTGGTTCTATCAAGGCCAAATTTTTAAGTTGTGATGCCTGTTTCCGGCAATGGAAATGTCAGGATGCAACAATGATTTTCAAAATATATGACGCAATCGGCGAAGGGGTCACCCAATACGCCAGGTCAAATAAAATGGATGCATTGTGCCTTTAGGTATAATCAAATAAGTTTTTTAATTGGAATTTGATGTTTTTTTATGTCTGCATATGTGCCAACTTTTGGAATTAGTTTTGTAAAACAAAGCAGTGAGCACCCACCATTGATGGGTTTTTAAAATTCACCAGTGGTGATTGCCTGACATCTCAGAAGTCTACTTATATCGTCTATCTATTGCGCCACTGTTACTCCTGTATGAAGCAATGTTGTCTTGTCTTATTTACTCTCACATGATCTTTTTCCTAATGTCATTATGATTGTATCATCTTTTTATTTGATTTAATTTATGATCTTTGGTTATTTTTTAACCACTGAGCTGTCTTAGGCATTTATGTGAATGGTTTGTTTGCAAAATAGCAGTCAACACCAACAACCCAGTGCAGTGATTTGGGTGGGTGCATCTGAATACAGTGCTATACAGACAAAGGGAGAGATGGGTGAGAAGAATGCGGTTCCGGTTTGTTACACAGTACATGAAAACAAGCCCTCCAACCTACATGATTATATTATTAGGTTGTCTGTCCTAGATATGATCCACAGCCAGTAGCAAGAGGTATACATCAGATAAAATACTGAAAATCATTGTTGAAAAAAGAAAAAGAAAAACAAAAAGAACTGTATGATGAGATTATTTTATGGTATAATTTAATTATATAGGCATTAGCACAAACACAGACACCCATCTTTTTTTGACTGCTTTGGGTTTAGGCACTAAAAACTAACTGGTTAGAATAAATCTTTCTAGAAGCAAGTCTACAAACTTGAAAGTCATATTGGCAACAGTTCTGGGCTGTTACAATATGAAGCACCGATCTAAATAAATAAGGTAAAAAATATCACTTTTATTTGATAAGTGACTCCTTCCCAAAACAAGATTTAAAAAGCTTATTTTTTTCGTCAACATCTTCATGTCTTTGGCTCATGCACCAGAGCACTGAACAAAACACCATGCACCATTTATGTACAGTAAAACAACATAGCACAGTTACCTACATTTTTAGTGTAACCATAAATAGATATCCCTGCCACCTCACAGTTTAAACTATGCAGTGTACACAACACAGCTTCCCAGGCTCAGTGGCTGATGTTAGTTTGCTTTTTTTGTAGAATTCTCGCATATGTTTCTGTTCAGGATACTTTGAGTATTATGTTGCTGCCTGATATTGTGGGTAGAGTTAGGAAAAGACAGTGATTTGGCTTCAAAGACATCTTTTCGAGATTTTTACTACAAATCAGAATGCTTAGTTGTCTAGTGTTACTAGGGTCTCCACTAGAAATTTTACACACACTTATTCACACGAAGGTGTTCTCAGACACGATCTGGGTTGCTTTCTCTTATATCAGTGATTAAAAAGGATGATAGTGCACCTTTTGGACTACCTGTAGATACACGAGGGTGCCTACTGGCCATATCTGTGTGTGTGATTACAACTGATAAGGGACATTCATTGTGATGATAACAGTCAAAGCGGGTAGTTTCTCTGAGGCTTTCAGCAGAAAGTCTCATCTTTTTCAATTGTTGTAGTAATCTCCCTCCACGAGTTCTGTTTAATCTGGGAATCCTTATGCTCCCGCATTGGGTGTTTGAAGAGATGCCTGCAGAGGGGGGCCTGCTCGCAGACTTGTCACTCTAGCTTGTTTATTTTTTTATATACAACAGCCCTACAGTGCACGCCATGGTCGAAAAACTGGGCCATGCATGAAGCACCTGAACACCTGAAGCAGCACTAAAGCACACAGCAAGCATAAGCTAAGCTTTAAAGGAACAGTTAATTTATTTTTAAGTTTATTTATTAGAAAACAAATGAGATACTCAGAAATACACATTGATTAATGTGTAATTACATCTTCCAAAAAACTGATGTGGGTAGAATTAATTGAATAAAAACACAGCAGGTTATTGGTTTGTGGAAGTAGCCATGTTGCCCCAGCAACTTGAATACAGTGGCCAATATGAAGTTATTGTCACATTGTTATTCCCCCAGTCATGTTTTTGTATGCGACTAAAGACACCATATGTAGGACACCAAAGGTAAAAGATAAGAGAACTTGTAGGTGTTCGCATGTTACTGCAAAATGAGAAGAAGTCCCTTTCATCAAAGAAGCAAAAATGTGTATGCATATTTATTTCTGATATTGTTGCAATTACGTATTCTCAGCAGATTAGACATGCAATACAGCAACAAGCTGTCTAAACAACAGCTGATTATAGGTGAAAAGCTAACGTTATGACACAGTTTCCCTCTGATAAACAGTTTGATCAAATTGTAACATCATAACATCATATCAATTTATTCACTGAGTGTCAAAGAACAATAATGTTTGATCTGCTTCACTAATGCCGGCTAACAGCAGCTAACAGCGGAAACTACAGCAGTTCTTACCGCAAGAAAAGTTCCGGACATCCTCAACATTTCACCTCAGCATTGCTGTCATCAGATAGAAGTGAGCTTTACAGACTCACTGACTCATATTGGGCTTCACAGACAAAGTTTTACAGCTTCCTCCAGTGAAAATACACATGGACACCTGAGATATTGACAGCTGAGGTAAACATCGGACTGACAGCCTACAAAGAACTCAGTTGACTGCAATCTTTAATCTACTGACATCTAGTGGTGAGATTTTACAAACTGTAACTTTATCAGTGAAAAGATTCTAAAATCCAAATTTCTGTTTGTCCAGCAGTCCACCCCAACTTCTACTGATGCATTTATGGAAATTCTGATAAGGACAGTTTATTTTAGAGAATTAGTATTGAGAAACTAGTAGCACAAGCTTTCTTCATGTACATCTTATAGCGAGAAGACAAGCAGAGACAACTCCAATTCCTAGCCTATTAAAAGGAATATCAAGAATAATTGGTGACCAGTATCTATTCTTAGATTAATGATAATTGTAATGGAGAAAAAAAGGAAAAGGAAAAGAAAAGACTTGCGCTTCGACCTTTCACCTGAGGTCGAAACACAAGTCCTCTGCTGCTAATCTAACATATGTTTTCATGAGCCAAGACAAGCAACCCTGCCATGGTGGCTGCTCTCCAAAACTAATGATGTCAAGTGATTCCCTCTAAAAAAATCCCTTTTAAAACAGAATGAAAGAGGCAGAGAGGGGAGGAAGTGCAGGGGCTCTGGGGGTCCAGCAAAGGGATAGAGTTGAAGCTGAGTGACAGGTTAGAGCAAAGAAAAAGACTGAAAAGACCCCTTCTCATTATCAAAAAACTCAACTTGTTTTGGCTAAAAGACCCTAGCAGCTACTTTCTCTGCCAGATCTTGCCCCTCGCCACTATCATATCACTGTACACAGAGAAAAGGGCTCACTTTTTATTTACGCCATCTTTATTGTCAGAATATTGCTTTTAATTGCTGTCCTGGATTCCCTGCTGCGGTATAGGACGAGTCTGAGACGATTACTCAAAGTAATGGAGCATAATGATGTCTCGGAGTGGCCCCTAAAGCTCAGGTCAGGGGTTAGACAATGTGAACATTCAGCTACTTAGCTTCCTTTGCAACTTTGTGACAAAATCTGTTTGCCCAACACCAATTAAGATGCCTCTCCGTGTGCTCTGGTCAATGGGTTTGACGGAGGGGGTCGTCCAACGAGTTGACATGTCCCTGAGCACGAACAAGCTGGCCAGTGTCCTCGCCTCAATAATTGGTGTCCCTTGCAACATGCCGCTTCCCAGGGCTGTCCTTTGTGTCCCCATGGCAGTCCTAAATGAAGGGAGTCAGGGCTTTAATGGGATTCCTGTTAGTTTTAAACAAACACAGGGCGACCCCCTACTGTTCAGCATGTTGCATAGAACAGCTGGGAGTCTACAGTGCTCTCATTTGGGAGCCTGCAACCCCCACGGGGGACCAAGAGGCCACTGCCCACTTGCCATTGTACCTCGAATGACGTCCTCTCAGGAGCTTGACAGTAATTCTGTGTTCACACTGCTAGCAGCTATGTTGGTGTTCTACTTTTCAGTGGCCTGAGTGCAAGGTGTGGTGCCAGCAGAGCCACACAGAGAGGCAGAGCGTCATGCAAAGCAGGTCCATAATTGGCTGCTTGAAGGGAATGTCTACCAAAGGTTTACTGTCAGACAAGAAAGAAAAGTGCCTGTAGTCAGTATGAGCATGGGCTCCAAATGCAATTGTGGGATTGAGTTTTTATTTGTTTAGTAACATATGCACAAATTTTTAAATAGCACACTTCACAGTAAGAGAAGAAGAAGAAGAGTAGAAGTAACAGCTAAAGAAGTGCGAAGCAAACAGGAAATGAACAGGGTTCACCTTCAGAGTAAAAGTTGTTCCTTGCTGCTGAAACATGCATGTGTCAAAAGTCACAGCTTTACCTTTGAAGGTAATCACTCTATGTTTCTGTTTTTTTCATTTATGAGTTTCACTGCCACTTTGTAGGTAGTTGGTGAATGTTTCCAGGCAAGTCGGCATCTTCCATGTAAACACTGGGTAACTGCATCGGTCTGCTACCAAACAAAAGAAATCATAAGGAAGTTTTGATGCAATACTGTATACCAAATTCACCCAGCAACTTTCAAGGACCTTCAAAGTTGGGTCCTTGAAAGTTGGGTCCCAATATAAAATGAAGCCCAATATACTGATGGCTACCTGGGATCAGTGAATTGTCTCGGGCCTGCGTGACTAGAGTTTTAGCAATCAATTTCACAGCAACTGTCAGCAACTGCCTGCAACCACAAGCAACCGGTCAGGGAATATTTATTTTTGCATATTGACTTGAAGTTGCCAGGAAGTCGCCAACTGCTGTCTAGGCATCTCAGTCAAGTTCATGCTCCAACAGCTGGATGATGCCTTGACATCTTGTTGGAGGCCAAAGTAACCTGCTACTCTTCAATTACACATCTTGTAGATTTTTGTATTTACTATTCATTTATTTATGATACAATCTGGTGCAATGCTGTCCTGTGTATGTGTGAGTGCCATGTGTATTAATGGGTGTTCTTTTTTCTTTTTTCATCATTCAGTGATGTGTACAATCATGCCATTATGAGAAACCAGATGTAACAACATAATAATTATAATTATAAATGGAAAGAAAGTCCCTTCATTGCTTAAAGCCTATTGTACTTCTAAGCTTCATCATTGTGTCTTGCTCCTAAAAATCAGGCTCATTCACAAAGTAAGCCCATATGTCAAAAACAAAAACCAACTCATATCTCATGTGTCTTATTCAGTTGTTATTTTAAGATAAAACTTTGCACAATGCATTTTAATTATTCTTCACAGTATCTTGCATTTCAAAATTTGAGCTCCTTGTTTTGCTGGGAAAGGAACATCGTGACTCCCAGTCTGAATTTCATTGAGAAAGCGAGGAGGATTTGTCAATGGGGCTCTTGAGTGCTGTGTTGATGTTGTGTGGCTAATGTGTTTGCACTGGCTGTGATAGAGGGGATTAACTCCTTTGTGGTGGTCTGCTGGGACTGCAGACTACTGGACTTTGAAAGCATACTTGCCAACTTACTCACAGGCAAATCAAAGCTTGAGAAAAATCGTTCCCTCAGCACCTAGTTGACTGGTTGACCTCTGTATCAGAAAAGGTACAAGTGTAAACACACACACACACACACACACACACACACACACACACACACACACACACACACACACACACACACACACACACACTTCACAGCCTGTACCATACAGGCCACAGTCAATGTTTGTAGAATGACTAGGGGTCAAGGTAACAAATACCAATCCCTGCTAACTGGTTAGCCAACAATTAACCTACTTCCTCCAACTTGCGTCTTGGGTATGCTTTAGAGCTCTGTTAGAGCAGCATATTTGCACATTTTCTCTATCATTTTAGTACTACAACACAATCAAAATGATGTTTTAACTGCTGCTTTTTCACAGCATTTCCAAATCTCACATGAACCCTAGCACAAACAGTATGAACAGAAACAAGAAAACTGGATTCAAAAAAATTATAGATGCTTATTCATTATTTGACCCCAGTTAAAAAAAAAAATGATTCATTAATTCTCTATGTAAAATTACAGCTTATTCTACCCAGTTTGAGCTGGGGTAGACTTCTTCACTCTTCAGCTATATAAAAATCAGTGTATAAAAATCAATCTCACCCGCCTACTTCAAAAACAGTCCAGAACCTCCAACTTAACTCTGTGGAAGCCCTGTGACAAAAACCTCCACACTCACACACAAACACTCACATGTGACCTCTGTGACACCCCTGCCAGTGTGTTTACAGTAAACCAAACCAGTCCTAAGTGTACCCCACAAAGGACCCTGTCGTCTTTGTTTTCCAGCATGCTCTTAGGAGACTATGAGGATGAAACACAGATATGAGGAGCTAGAGTTACCGCTTAATAAAACATATCAACACCACCAATCACAGCAATGCAGAATGCCAATAGCACTTTGCCATGGTTGGATGAACTCTGGGAGCTTGAATAAAGAAACTCATTCATCTACAATAACTAGTCCTCTGTGAAAGTGTGTTTAGGATAATATACATTTTATGTGTCACTGTCTACATATTGAAGTTAAGAATATTTAATAAAGGCAACAACTGAAAACATAAAAGCAAGAAGTAAAGAAAGGCCTCACATCCAGTGATGTAATTTGGTGTAAGTTTGGTCTCCAGCAGCAGGGATGTATTGTAACTTTTCTTTGGTGTATCTTACTGTATTTCTCATTTTCATTATAAGGCGTTGATTATTTTATATAGGAATCAAATTACTAAGAACAAGTAAAACATTTAGCAACTAAAAACCCAAACATATCCCCCTTTAGAAGTATTTGGAGAGTAACAAAAGTAAATACGTATCCATGAGGAAGAGAGAATGCCAAGCACAGTAGCCTTTTCTGATCAGATGCCTTCATGTAAAGCCATTTTTTGTGTTGACCAACTGATTTAGGCATATGTGTCCCTTCAACGCAGCCTACTTCCCAGGTAGACTGGGTTACTTTATACTAATTGTTTTCAAACCTTTTCTGACATTTTCTTCATTTAGAATCCAAAAAGAAGAGATAAAATAGGACCAAGTGGAGCTTGAGTAAAATGATAGCATCAGCAAACTCTTCTTTTTCTTTGAAACATCTTGAAACATTTTTTTGTCTCCATTTATTTATTCATGCTATTTGTATTTTTATCTGTTTGTACATATTAACCAGCATCTGTGTGTGGACAGCAGAGAAAGAATATCATTGTACAGAGAAATGTCTTGGTACACATGACAATAAACATTTTGAATCTTTGAATCTTGAATCTTGTTCATACAATTTATTTTCACTCCATGTTTTACCTCAACCATGCCTAACTCAGGGATTTACCCTGCAATGGCTTTATGCCTCACCAGAGTTTGCGAACCAGTGCCTTATAAAAAAGATTTGTGAAGATGATATTTTCAGAGATATTTTTGAAATGATTGATTCTTTTGTTTTGGTTTGCTTTTTGCTGGAAGGAATTAATAAATGATTGTTGCTCCAGGTCTGTTAGCTCACAAGTTTAGCTCAATAACTTTATGATGTTAGATGACAATCTTGTGTTTTTTTGGAATGCCCTAAAGTGGGAAAAAAATAAATAAATCAGGATTCTGCTTTGATAAAGCACAGCCTAATCCATCACTCTCAGTACTCCATGTTTTTTCACACTGTGAGAAAGGTATTTTTATATTCTCCTTTAGGGTACTTTTCTTGTCTTACTTTCTCTTTTTTTAGGATTTAGGAATCCTACAAGAACAACCTAGACTTACCAGCTGGTAAGTCTCTCACACAGAATACACCACTCTTCAACACTCTGCTTGTACATATTATTATCAATTGGCATACTGCCAGTCTAGCAGGTAGTTTAGTATTCATTCAAATAGAAAGAATTTTTACATGGACATCTGCTAACTCAAGAATGTCTCAAACATGAGCAAAGTAGAGCAAAGAGTCTATATTGGTAAATAATTCAAAAGACAACATTATTTATTAAAATTGTTTGTGACAACATCAGCACATTTTTACACAGCAAAAAAGAGGGACATGGACAAGATGACAGCAAATACTGTAACAAAAATAAACAAACAAGTTAAGAAAAAAAATACAACTGTCACACAATAAAAATGAATAATGAGCAATGAAAAATTAGTGAACAAAGCATCTGGATCGTATGGAATAATCGATCAAGAACTAGAGCAAGTTTAAGAGCATTCACATTCATCAGTCGAACAAAATGGAATTTTTATAATTCTCTTTCTTACAAAATGCATGTGCACAAAAAAGAACCAACCCAACCAGTAGGAGAGTCAATAAGCATAAAGAGTGAGCCACTTAAAATACAAAGGACAGTGATCTGCATGAATCCACAGCCAGTAACAAGATGTAAAGCACAATGATATTCCCTTCAGGTCTGATTAGTTTACTGCTATGTCTGATTTTCTCTGTAGTAATTGCCTGTTTTAGTTTGCTTGTCCTGTGGGTTTTGTGTTTTCCATTTGGGCCATTCCATCCAGAGTATTTGATTTGTAAAAATAAGTTTTATGGTACATTTTTGAATATATATAATTCTTGCTCAGACTCTTAAAGATAAAACATTTTCACTCATTTTTTTTACCATGAAAATGAATCAGAATTTGTAATTTTTTTTTTAAATTTAAATATCAGTTTAGTTATTGGCTAATGAAAATATTTTTAAAAAGTTTAGTACTGCTGCAAAATCCCATATTTGAGCACACATTAATACAAAATAAAAAAAACCTTTATATTGCAAAAGATAACTAGTGACAATTTCTGAATGTTAATGTCTGAATGTAATAAAGCATGTATTTAACATGAAATCCTAGTCACAAAAAATAAAAATTCAACAAAAGAAACACAGGAAATAGAAAACAAAATAAAAATTTTCCAACAAAATGACCTGTGAAGCAAAAATGTAAAATGTACATATTAATATTCTCTTTTATGTTGGATTGAGCAAATATGACAAGTTGTACCACAAAAATATAATTATCAGATTTCACTGTACAAACAGAATAAAATAAAATAAAATAAAATTAATTTAGTAAAACATTTGCATATTTTTCCATTTTCTGCTCTAGCAATCTACCATTTTTGAAAACTAGCCTAGACCATTCCTATGGTTGTATGTATAATGTGAGTAATGTTACCATTAGCTTTCTTCTTACGCTCACAGGCCAGAGATATATTTATATAAACTGTAAAGGTGATAGAAAATCATAAATTTTAACATTTAAGATTTGAGACTAATAAGAAAATACCATGTGCTTATTCATTTGTATAGGGACAGTAGTGTGAGCAGTGCCACACACACACCTAGAAATAGTCCCTATATGTGGGTTACTGTGTTTCACTTTTTATGCTCCTGTAGATTCTAAAATCATGTATTTTTTCCTTAGCATTTTCTGATATGAAAAATAAACACAATGGTCACAATTCTGTAAAATGGTAACACTATTGCATGAATACTCCAATGCCACAATTTTTGCAAGAGTCCCGTCTTCTTCTGGAGACAGTTCTGGTTAGATTATATGGCTGAACTTTTGTTTTAAGTTAATAGATCTTCGAGGGCTATGGCTTTGTTGTTTTTTTGGGGTTTTTTTTTTTTTTTTGCAAATGTACTGTTTATAAGGTTGGGGAAACCTTATAAACAGTACAGTGACAAAATGTTTCTCCCACTGAAAACACTATATCCAGATGAACACAATCACCTTTTTGGGATACCTTTGTTTTGGCAGGCATCTTTATGAGAAAAAAGCTAAACCATGTCATAGACACAGGGTGAAAAGAGGAGCAGCTATCTGGTCTTTACATGATGACGTGATGAACCCTGCTTCCAGGTCCAAACTAGTCTGCATTTATTAAGCTGTTGTGTTTTTAACATGTTTTAATGCTTTGTATCGTGTTCTATTTAATGAACAAGCCCCTAAAAAGTGTCGGCCTCTCACAGTTTTTGTTACCACTATTCATTTTAAAGCTCAGTTTTTAAAACCCAGCCCATGTAGCAGTATATTAATGACTAACCTCGTATTGTGGATGAATTATCTCAGTTGTTCTTCTGACTGAAGTTTAGTCCGTTTACAGCATCCTGCCATGAAATTGCATTTGTCCCTAACCATCAGGAACCCTCGCGTAAACTTTTATCGAATGGAAAAAATTGTTCATCCTCCAGCTTCAGTGTGCTAATGTGTTTATATTATGCTAACCATACCTTTGTAGCTAGCCACCACGTAGCACATCATTATATACCAGCTAGCCCAACTTCGGTAACCCTACAAAAGTCATTGCTGTTTAGTTTTCTGTCTTCATTTATGTCAGAAGTGATAGCAGAGCTATACTTTTTTAAATTTTTTCAGAAATCCCTCAGTCAGAACATGCTATATTATGTTTGAGTGGAAACTGGTGAGCTAACTCCTGCTAACTTCTAACAGCATTAAATTCAATACATTCTGTTTTCATGGATGCCTGGATGTTAAACTTAATTGTTACACCTAGTAGAGCAGCCACACTGATCATTTATTAAAGATGAAAGAATTTAGACAGTTTTTAACTCTCAGTGATGCCACAGTGTTCGTTTGACTTTGGAAGTGAAGCAGAGTTTGGACTCAGAAACGGCTAATGACGTCAGGCATAAAAGAACGGATAATGAAAAATGACATTACAAGCATAACATAACCATTTTAACAGAGTTACGTATTTATATATTAATCTTTTAATATGGTGACCAATATTTTATTAAGATACTGAGCAGTCTACACAAGCATCAGAGCAACAACATGTTGATGAGTGTTGTGGCTGGTGTGATCCCATTTCATCATGTTCTCAAGTCTTGTACATAATAATATTTTTCGCAAGTAGTAAAAAACACCTTGCTCATTTTGGCAGCCTGTGGGTAACTCTAGATAGTGAGATAAAGTAAGGAATGTCAATGTTTATTATTTTAGCAGCTAATTCATCTGAAAAACTGTCTCTACCTATTCTGTAGCCAAAGTCTTTGTGTGGTTTTAATACAATTATGCAATATTAGGCTTCTTTGGGGGAATTTCCCAAACAATGCTGAAATCACATAGTCTGTTGTAATAGGACAAAAGTTATTACAGCTATGTTGCAGCTGTGGGACAAAACCACAGAGGAAAGCATGAAAAGAATGTCTGTCTTCTTTTTGACAGGCAGCAGTTTTGAAATAAACACATCACCATTTTAGGAGCCAGGAGGCCAGATCATCACAAAAATAACTACTGAAATGCAGCACTCTATGAAAACTATGTTGTTTCTCTGGTGACATATTTAACAAAATCTTCAATTTCAAATGAATTTAAAAATGCTTCCATGTTTGGATAATGCCAGTGCTGTGAAGACAGCAGAGTTTCATAAACGTTAGATGTTTTCTGGTTTGCAATAACTGACTTGATATTTTGAGTGTAACTCAGTGTTACGGCACCACCCTGACTTCTTTAAAGCTGTCGTCCAGCTTTTAAACTTTGTCATTTTGCCATACATCTGTTGGGTTGGTTATTTTAATGTGCTTTTTGTTATAGGGAGCTCATCGGTTACATGTTGTCCAGACATGATTTAATTAAATAAAAAATCATTCTCACAAACTGGTCGTTGTTATGAAGAATGTGTGTGCACACAGCACAGTCTAAAACTGGACAGTAAACCTGGAACAGATCACAGAAATCCATCTGTCTATCCATTTTCTTTGCTGCTTATTCAGGTTAGGGATATGGCAGGGTGGAGCCCATTTCAGTCATTGGACATAAGGGAGGGTACACCCTGTAGAGCATGCCAGTTGATCAAAGGGCTTGCAGAAAACCTATAATGTGATCTTTCATACTTCTTGTAAAACATAGATTTAGCTATGAAACAATCTGTAAACAAACAAACTGCAAAAGCAAAAACAACAACATTATATTACCAGCTATTGCAAACCAATTTTGGTCACTTGATGTAACTCTACAAAGTCGTAGGCATGGAAGACAAGCTAGTAGGAGGAACACTACATGATGGGTAATGATGCCATTAAAAACAAAACAATAAGCAAAAACCAACCAAAGATGAAACAAAAATTAGATCAAGAGTTGGCACTGAGATGATTTACTGCTTTTTCCATCCTATATTAAAAAATGGAGGTCAGACTACTACTTTGTCAGTGGGTCTCAACAGTTACATTAATTAACCCAAACCCTTGGCTCACATGCCTGTTTTGACTTGGCTGCCGTGATGGCAGTATTGTCAGCTTCCCCTAATAGTTCTACCTCAGTGGTTGAAGCACAGAAATTGTAATAATGATTTCTTGCCATTTATCTTCCTCCTCCATGGTGTGTTCCATGTCCTTCCATTACATGTCATTTCTGTACACATACACATTCTTAGTCATTGTGATGCATTTTTACATGTGTGTGACCATCGTATGCAACTTCTCATCTGGACAGAAATATATGTCATTTGTTAAAAGGGAATCTACATCATTACTGGAGCAGTAGACTCCTGGGGATTAAAAACAGAATCCACCCCTGAAAAAGAAAACCTAATCTCCAGGTGTTTCTTATTATGATACAACCATAATGCAGCTGGGGGTGTTTTCACAAGAGGTGTCATACAAATTTCACTGTCTTTTTACCTTGTAGCCATTTGTTACCGTAGCAACAAGTTCATTTTTTTTATAAAACACATCCAGTGCATTGTGCGAATTATAGGCACGCCTGGAATGCATCGTTGACCAATTACTTGTGCTGGATGTTGTATAAAAAGCTGCGTTCTCTGTGTGGTCTGACTGAGCATATTAGGCTTCGTAAGGGAGGAAAATGGCTCTGAAAGTATGACAGGTATGATAAACCTTTCGCTAAATGTAGTCCAGTTGGAATGCATGCCTAAATAAAACACAGACGAACATGTTGCTACAGGTGACAAATAAAATAAACTGGTGAGAGTTTAACAGGTTAAAGAGGTTGTTTTCAAACAGCTCTGTATGAAGTCATGGTTACTATCATAGGCGCCGACACTAGAAATACCAGCAACTTTTCATAGTTGAAGATGATGATTTCATATTTTGCTGCTGTAACTCTTCAACTGTGAAATATTTAGTGGGCCTTAAAGCTCATCTCTCTGTGTGGTGATACTTTGAAGCAACACAGGGACTTGAACATTCCCTTTGACATTCTCAGAAGGCCTCATCACTACAACTTCCAGTATAACTACATCACCTCTACTGCTACCACTGGTGGTGCTGATATCATGCTACTGCTGCCATTACAGCTGTTACTTTGATCCCCAAACTTTTCAGCATTAATGACTAGCTCAAGTGCTAGTAAGTCACTGCTAGTTTTGAAAACTAACAGTACTATTACTAGTACTATTATACATGTTAAAGTAGACCTATTCCACCCACTATTACCACCAAAACAATAACCTTAGTGCTTCTGCTACTACACATGAACAGGTCGTTCAGGTTTTCTAACAAATTAAATGAGTAAAATCTACACTGCTTCTACTGCCATCTATCTCTATTTGTAAATCCAATCACAGTCATTTGCAAACCTTCACCACTTTGTCTCAGGGGGGATTGTAGTCAGTGTGAATCAGACTGTGATTGTTTGGCAACAGATGCCTCCCAGTAGGACACCTGTTCAGTCGCCTTCCGATTAAAAGTGGTTGACCAGAGGATCAGGGTGTTGCACGCTTAACTTTAGGGCAACAAGTTGATCACCTATAACTATTTGATTTTTTTCTACTTGCATAATACAAACGACAAGTTCTGACTAATAACTTTGATTAAGAGCTCAAATAGGCAGTGTATTTGCACTCCATGTATATTTTCTAGGGTACTGATGAGAGGAGAAATCCCTTTCATGACACATTCTTGAAAAACTATCCTATTCGTGTTTATTATATGCAACATAAAAAAGTGTTATAGCCTGCATCAGATTCAAATTGTCACAATATTTTCTTTTTAAAAGCTGAAAAGTGGTTTTCTTAGTGTCTTGTTACAATTAATGTTGCTGAATGTTAATATTGTTGCTGAACTGCAGAGCTCCTTCAGTGACAGACTGCTGCATCCTAGATGCATGAAGGAGCGTTTCCGCAGGTCCTTCCTCCCTGCAGCTGTCAGACTGTACAATCTGAACTGCTCCCAACAAACATAGATGTTTACATCAATGCTGTAACTGCAATAAGTTAGTTAATTAACCAATTTGCACTACAACCTGGTTTGCCTCTTACCTGTAATTATTTTTATTTAATTTAATAACTGTACAGTACTCTCTGTTTATAGTAACCATTGTCCTTAATGTAAATATGTAAGAAAAATTGTGTATGTTGTCCTGTTTTATTCTATTCTATTCTATTCTATTCTAATACTGCCCATACTGGAGGATATCTCTGACTGTTCATACGCTAGGATTTCTACATGCTTCATACTTCTTTGTTATCTTAAATACATCAAACACACGACATCCTTTCTCCATATTGAGTGCATGGTAATCTCTTGATTGACAGTAAACCTGACTAATCCTTTATTCTTATTTATGGTACATTAACCGTCCCAATGTTGTTGTAAAACTGAAAGTGTCAATACACACAGTAGATGACAAATTGAGCATTCTGTTGTTACTGTAGAGGCAGTAAAAAGACAGCAGCAAGCTGTAAAGTAAATTTTAAGGTTCACATAAGGGGAACAGCCTGATTGCATATCATCCATCCAGCCTGTGTTCAACGCCAGGACACACATGAAGAGGCTTTTCTTCACCGCTCCACCGCTAAACAGAAATCTTCAAACCTGTCTGTGTGGGACTTTCCACCGTGACTATAGCTACAGTCATTAATCAGCCCCCAAAAGCAATGTCAAACTATATTTGTCACATTTTTATGATTCATTGCTCTTAGAGAGGAGGAGAAAAACGCTCCCCTGAAGCTGGGATTTCACCCACAACAAGCAATTCAAAGGCAATTTGTTGCTTTCTCATGTATAGGTTGAACAGAGAGTGACAGATTGCCCGTCAAGAGTTTTTGTTTGCACAGAGGTCACTGCTGTGCGAGGATTCAGACAAGTTCAAACTGTTGTCATATAGTAGTGATCTATGATCCACAGATTATCCACAGATTATCTATGATCAGATTACAGCTGCTCCTGCTGCTCTATCAGCTGTTACAGATGAGAGACTAGGCAGCCTCTGAACATATGATCTGACCAAACTGTGGGGTAAATGAGGAATGACTAAAGTTGAAATAGGATAGCAATGACTAGGATCCTTACTAAGATAGTTCCTTAGTGCGCAGTGAAAATTCCACATTTGATTTTTATAAAATTGCTGTTTTATTTATTTTTTATCTAAATGTCTTCAACTCAGAGTTAAATTCTTAGCTGTCTACCAAGACGCCTCTTGGGAACAATATATGAAGGCCTTTCTTAATCACCTTGAATATTTAATGGGATTTGGCCACGATCCCTTTCAAAGTTGTCTTGTGAAGCGCAGGGAGTATTGAAGCTCTCCTGCTCCATTAAAGCCACTCCTTAGAAATCCCATTCTGATCATTTGAATGTGTGCATTTTGGATTTGACTGTGGACCCCAAATTTGCTCTGAAAGGATACATCAAATACTGTGCTAAATTTGTGCTGAGTATCATGACTGATGATGAAAACTGGGTCCATGAAGGTGGCACAATGAGCAGCATGCATGTTGTTGTTGTTTCTTTTCTAATGTTCACGGGGTTGTGCTTAGTAAATTTGCACCATAGGGTCACATTGTTAATACATACTTTAACTCTGACATCCTAAGGTGTGTCTGGGAGAACTTTTGCTTGCTTGCACAACACAAAAAAAGGGCTACATACAGAATCTAGTTTAATAATTAGTTCTGCTTGCCAGATTTAGCTCCATGCTCTCACTCAAAACTAAATACCAGTTGCAGGGTCTCATTTCTTTAAACCATCTCATTCACATTCCTAGGGTGTCAAATTATGATAATGCGTTGTTTTTGACACAATACAGAAGATCCAGTGCACACTGCATAAAGAACAGATTCAAGGCAATTCAGGTATTCATTCGTTTCACAGAAAGATGAACATGGTAGCAACTTTTTTGCAACATATGAATCACAGCTTGTAGTAGTTGATAGGTTCTTTAGTTTTCTTTTAATGAAACCTGATCAAACAAAGTTATAGTGAAGAGGAACAACAGATGATTATTTTTGTGGACAACAGCCTAATTGGTCATCTTCTCACGATAATGTATTTTAAGATATTTTCTCACATATCCTTTGGCATAAATAAAAGCATAGCCATAACACTGTTTTAAGAAAGTATCGCATGACAGTGTAAAAAAACAAAACATCGCAGATGCGTGCCTGTGTTAACTCCTTCTGTCTGGGAGGGGAACATATTATAGAAACGCCTTCACAGATTTATGACCTTTTGTTTTGAAACTTGTCTTCTGCTGTGTCTTGTCTTTCCCCACACATCTTCTTAAACTAATAAACACCTGGTTTATAATGAAGACAGCCCTTCAAGGAAGAACTGAGCAGTGTGAGACTTAAAACAGAAAAAGAAATGTTAGCAGATGCTTAAAAACTGTTTAAGTCTGGTTATTTTATCAGATTTTATGGATGAGGGGAAGACAGATACAATAAGTGGAATGTTTTAAAAGTGCCAAGAGGTAATAAAAGAAAATGTCTTGGTCTGAAATAGAAACTATCCTGCTGATGTTCCTAATATTTGTCTGAATTTCTCTTAGCGTTAATTCAATATATTAAATACATAAGAGGGCAGCTCAGGGGTTTATTAATACCTATTAATATAAAGAATATGTAATAATAAGTGAAAAAAAAACAGTTTTAGAAACAGCCATTAAGTGGTGGAGTGTTTTTTTTATTCCACTTGGGAATTTAGCGACGATCAAATTTAGTGAGTCTCCATTTACTAATAATGACATAGGTGAAATAAATTCAGTCCCAGTTGTCCAAAATCTGTTTTTGTTACTCAGCAAAAGCTTGCACACTTTTAAAGTTTTCATGCATCGTCGTAACAAAAACAGATCCAGTAGAATTTACCCTTTGTGTTCAGTTAAAGAACCAGGCGAGGCAATATAGGGAACGAGCAACAAAGCTTTAATAACTTGTGGACAATTGCCAGTTACAGCTTATAGGGTAGGTGATGTAATGTTTATACAATATAGGAATATTTCAGTTCCCTGTCAGAGCAGTAGCTCACCTGCGTTTATTCAATCCCCAAAGAATCCTTGGCTGCAGTGGTGGAGAGACAATGATTGGTCTGTCACCAAGTGGTGTGGTATGCGGGGAAGTCAGCTGAGCTGAGGCCCTGGTTGGAGATGACATTGCTCTTCAGTCTCTGACGATTGGGTTACAAGAGTGGATGGGAACTGAGTGTTTCTTCCAAATAGTCCAGTCCATCCAAATCATTAGCATTCAACCTTATGAATTCACTATACTAGTGAATGAAATCACACATTTACATGCATTCTCTGATGGGCTGTCTACATGGGATGCAAACTGAGCAGAGAACCTGATCCAGTTTGTCTAATCCATCATATATTTTGTGTTTAGATTTTAAGTATCTTTATAAAAACAATGTTAATAATGATTAATCCTGTGATTTTTTTCTGACAGGTACACATCGCAAAAACAAATGTTAAACTCACACCAGGAGAACTTTTATACACCTGCACTACATTCGAGCCTTTTCTGTTCTACTTTTTTCCCACAAAGAATCAATGAGAAATAAACAAGAAATCAGCAGTAACAAATCAGAACTACATGGAAAATGTATCAAATCTGGTATCAATAAGTGTGTAAGTGTAAGCTAATCACTTGCATTTCTTCTCTTTTAGGATCAAATGACCCCGTTTCACTCATTGTGCTTCCTTCCTTCCTTCCACATGTTTAGAGTGGTACTTACAAGTGTATGGTTGACTACTGACAGAATTAACTTTCTATAATGCTTTTACCTGGGGCTATGCTCCACCTAAAATATGCAAAGAGGGCAGACAAGATTGCCATTACTCTTAACAATAACAGAAGCAGTGACAGCAGTGATATTTTCATATGATATGATCCAAGCAGAAAGGCCTTTGATGTGTGATTAAATAAGTGACAGGACTTTTTGTGATAGGATGTAAGCTGGAGAGTGAGACACAAAACAAATAGGAGGTGGATATGATTGTGTTATGGTACAAGGTGTACCGGCTGGACTTGCAAAGCTGCAAGTCTTAGCAGGCACGAGAGCGAGAGGAAGCCAGATGCAGAAACAACAAGAGTTGTGGTTATCATATTGAACAAGAACCACTACACTTATAGTAACATTACATCTGCAGCTATGAGGCTACATTTGCAGTCACCTTCTTTAACTGTTGCAATTACTAGTACTCTTAAAACTACTACCACTAATTTACCTTTTAAAGATTCCTGTATTACTAGTACTATTTTAACAGTTTTGGCCATTACTTTCAGGGCTACTTTTTACTACTGGTATTAGTTATTCGCTGATAGTACAAAAGATCTTGTTTTATTTTTCCGCACAATGTTGCAAAGAGCATTACATCCAAAACCAGTGACACACAATAAGCTGTTTAGGAGGAGAAAAGGAAGGACAGAAGGGAGGAGAAGACTAAAAACTGAAAAACAGAGAGAATGAGACACAGACGTGGTGACAGGATGATGTGGGGTACAAGTGTAAAAGGGGTCATGGGTTTTGCATTGCTCAGTCATGTTCTCATAGAGCGTTGTCACAGGCGCACTATGCCAAGTCCAGGCTCACGCTTTATGTATGCCGACGAGGTGGAGTACCGAGTTCTGCTCAGAGTCAAACCCTCCTTTGTTTAACAAAACACCAACTAATCTGGAACAGTGGAATATTTCAGACCTATATTCTGATGGAATCGAACACTGTCAGGTAAACTTGATGCACCCAAAATGTTTTGACAGATTCCAAGGTTACTGAGATATTTTGATGAAAACAAAGCAAAATATTTTCTTAAACAGAATGGTGTGATCCAAAATTAAAGGCATATTGTTGAGTTATGAGAATTTCTTTTCTTTGTTGGCTCACTTTATAGAGGTCATGGTTAAACTGCAGTGTTCGATTCACACCCATTCGACTGACACAATCATTGCATGTAAAGTCATGGTAAAAAGAAAGTACACACTCATTCATTTCTAAGGTTTCACATATCATATCATAATAAAAAAAAATCACCTGGTCCTTCCCAGGTTCAACATTTGGAAAGACAGCCTTTGGATATCTGGGTTTAGGACCCGGTGTTTACCTTCAGTATTTCCTGGTTTCCTTGTATATTGATATTCTAAGGTTTAGTTTCACATCTAGTTCTGTTTTGGGTTAAAGTTTATTTTGTATTCCTTGAGTCAATTACGCTCCCATGTCTGGTCTAGTCCTGTCTGTGTTTTCCTCTTTTATCCTCTTGTGTCAAGTCAGTTGTAATTCCTCAGTGTTTAGCTCTTTGCTCTGGCTCTCCTCAGTCTTCTCTCTGTGTTAGAGTTATCCAGTTTCTGTTGTAGTTTATGAGAGTGAATTCTATTCTATTCACCTCTGTCAGTGCACCCCAGGGTGGCTGTGGCTACAATGTAGCTTGCCATCACCAGTGTGTGAATGTGTGTGTGAATGGGTGGATGACTGGTTGTGTAAAGCGCTTTGGGGTCCTTAGGGACTAGTAAAAGCGCTATACAAATACAGGCCATTTACCATTTATTACCTGCTTTGGTTAGCATGTTTCACCTGTGTTCCCCATCCTTTGTTAAGCTTACATGTCTTTAAGATTCTTTTTTTTTTGTTACTTCCTGTTGTGTTTTTATATCTTGCTTAAGTTTTGTTGTGTCGTAATTCCCGATTTGTTCCTATCTGAGTTTCTTGGTGTCCCACCTGTGTTAATGAAAACTTTTATATGTAATGTAAATACACACTGAAAGATTTGCAATTTTGCAACAATAAACACTATTTAAAAAAGTATAGTCGACATTCAGTGATGATGAGGTGGTCCTGATGTTTCAAAACAAGAAAAGTGATAAGTATGACAGATTAGTCCAGTGGGAAAAAAGAGATCTTTGAGCTGAGTGCTGATAGGCACAGGCCATCCCACTACTCACATTCTTTATTATAGTAATAAAACCCAGGCGATTTTTAATGTTGGGCTACTTTCTGTGTAACTGTGACATTTCTTTCTTTTTGGGGGGTGTTTGAACAGTCACTCTGAATAAATTAGAAATATGAGACTGCCATGGCAGAGAAAGAAAGACAAATTCTCTTTGTCTAGTTACTAACGTGACTTAATATTGAAGCCATCCCCATTTTTTAAACATGTATTTAGAGGATTGTGGGATTAGCATTACGACTGGAAAACATAACTGAAGCAATCGGGTAGCTTGGCAGCAACTATCTATTAAGAGGAATCTGTGTGGTCTCATCCTGAGAATGTGACCAAGCATATTAGGCTTCATTAAGTAGGTAAATAGCTCTGCAGGTATGACAGGTATGATACATTTTTCTCAAAATGTGGTTTAGTTGGAATGCGTGTTTAAATAAAGCCGGAGGAAATAGTTGCTCCTTCTTCTTCTTCTTTTGGTTACTTCCTTCGGTAGCTGCCATAGCAGATCATCTGCCTCCATCTCACCCTAGCATCCTCTTCAGTTAAATTAACCATATCCAAGTTCAGTACATCCATTAACCTCCACTGAGGTTGTTTTTTCCCCAGCCTTGCAGTTCAATAGCCTTCCTCGGCACACCCAAACCTTCTTAACCTTGCCTCTAACTTTGTCTCCAAACTATTCAACCTGACCTGTCCCTTATATACTTATTTCTACTCCTGTTTATTCGGATCACTCCCAATTAAAGTCTTAGCATCTTCCACACTACCACCTGTAACTTGGTCTCCTGTCTTTTTGTAAGTGCTACAGTCTCCAAACTATATCACAAATCACCTGTAACACTCTTGTCCAGCTACTTCACCCTGCCCACATACTCCACACACACAACCGAATTTCCCAGAGGAACCCACCCGAGGGATTAATAAAGTTTTCTTATCTTATCTTATCTCCCTTGTTCACCTCTCTATTCACCGTCCATTCCTTTGGATGGTTGACCAAACTAATCTGCATTCTCCTTCTCCTCCCTTCCATACATGTTCACTTTTCCACCTGTCTCCCTCCAGTTTACACACATGGATCTGGGTGTGTTTCAAATAGTTTTATTCTTCATTTCCCCTGTGCATACCTCCACTTCTCCAGACTTTCCACTCTTATTTGCTTTCCTCATTTCCCTGACTAAAACACTTTTTCTTTGCTAACCTCTTCCTTCGAAGACTTTGCTGCATTTCCTCATTCTGCCAGAGGACACACCAAATACTTTCTTGGCAGTTTCCCAAAGCACTACAGCTGTGCTTCTTCAGTCACTTGTTAGCTCCTTCCTACAAGCCAGAGTCTGCATCAAGTCCGTCCCGAGATCTGTGCAACATTTTTCTTTCTTCAACTTCCATCACTTAATTCTTGTCTCTGCCTTCACTTACTTCCTCTTCTCGATGTCCACAATCATCCGACAGACTACAGCCTTTTCCATTCCTTTTGATAAAATGCACTACTGTCTTTCCTTCTGTTTTTTTTTCTTCTTAACATCATACCTACACAACACCTCCTTGTCACCTTTCCCTTCACCTACATTTCCTTTAAAGTCTGCTCCAAATACTAATCTCTACATGCTAGGGACAGTCGCTACCAGTTTAATCTAGGTTATTAGATCTGCAATTTTCAATATAATATAGAACACAATCTTCACGGCCACAAACATATTCACTTACTCTTCCTTCAAGATTACCACTACTCTACTTCTGGCAGAAGAGTTTGAATCCACCTCTAGTGCTCCTGCCATTGCTTCCTTTACCCATAATCTCCTGCACACACTATATATTTGTCGTCTTTTCATCATGTCACACAACTCTTTCTCTTTACCAGTCATAATTAGGTTCAATTTTAATTCATTTATATAGCACCAAATCACAACAACAGTGCCCTCAAGGGTGCTTTAAATTGTAAGACCTACCAATAACAGAGAGGAAACCCAAACGTTCAAATGACCCCTTTTGTGCAACACTTGGCAACAGTGAGAAGGAAAAACTCAGTTTTAACAGGAAAACACTTCTGGCAGAACCGAGCTCTGGGATGAGCAGTCAACTGGTGCCACATAGTGGAAGAGAGCTAGAGATTAATGATTGATTGAATAATGATTAACTTATGATTAAATGCAGTTACAGTCCATACATGGCTCCGGGTCATGTTATAGCGGTCTTCACGTCGAAATATGTGTAAATAATCGTGTGCTTGAGTAGTGGTTTTACATTCATTTCTATGGGGTTCAAATGACGTTCTTGGCAGTTCTGGGCACAGGTGGTCAGAATTTTCCTTTTTTTGATCGCACACACAACAAAATTCAGTGTTTGATGAATAACCTCATTTTAGGGAAAGTTGAGAAATATGAGATGGTGGGTTTTTAATATAACAGAGTTACAGGATTTTTAAAATGACATAGGGTCAAAATGACCCCATGGTGGTTCTAACATTAAAGACCTGGGGTATGTAGCCCATTAATAGAGGTAGATGGCTTAGGAAGTGATTGTTGAAGTGAATGCAGAAAGATTCATGGGAGAGGAAGACTCTAAACAAATACCATTAGTATCGAAAGTAGCTGTATGTAATGATACATCTGTGAGATAGTTAGAAATACTTTTTTCTCATGCTTAATTTTTTTTTGTGAAGAAATTCATGAAGTAATTTCTAGTTAAGGTTAAAACTGCTGAAGCTGAATATGGGATGGTTCTTATTTTGGATAGTAAGATGTTCTAGCTTTATGGAGGTCTTTTTTTATTTAGGTCCTGCCTAAATGAAGACATTCTAAATTAGTGGGATGCTATTACCTCTTACCTTATGAGTCATCTGCTTTAAGACACACATTTGTGAGTTATACTAGGGAGTTCAGTACTTCTGATTTGAGACTTTCTTTTTCAGACGAACAACAGGACCCAGAGTCTAGTGCAGTGAGGGTGTAACACTTTTAATCAGATAATCAACTTCTGTTCAAGTAGAGTTCAGGCAGCTGCTCTGCACTGTGTTGGCAGATGGTACTGAAGAAGGTAACAGTTAAGGAATTATATCCTTAAATTACTTCCAGCAGCTACAGAGAGACATTATTATAATGAAATGTTTTTATAGTTAGGAGCATCATTAAGAATACTTTCTGAAAATTCAGCAACTTCAACACTGATATTAGTTGTCTAATTCTACTGATACTCAGGATGTAGTTCACCTTTTATTGCTCAGTAAAGTGCATGCATTCTAACAGAGTTGGATAAATCTTATATAGCGTAATCATACCTAATATCTAAACCCAAAATGTAACTGCACATATTATCAATCATCAAACTTTGTTCACAGAAAATAATCTTTGGCTGATGGTTTGATTATTATTTCTAAGTGCTTCGTTTTCCCTCAGAGTGAAACATTCATAAAAGGCACAAATCTACAGAGTGGTCTCCTTCCAGTGAAGATAAATGTTATTCACGAGTCCTGTGTGAAATTTCTCTAGAGAAGATGTGTTCCCAGGATAAACACTGGGTGATAAAAAAAAGAGCAGCCTGCAAGAATTATGCTTCTCTAAAAGCAGCATAAAGCACTCAGGATTTATCATGGATTGCGTGTGGTTCTCAAAAGTCACATAGAGAACTTGAGGAAAGAAATCTGGGCTTAGCTGATTACAATTGCTCATCTGGTAAGACACTATTTACTGTGCAGAATGTTTATTTAAGACTTTTCATTCAGTGTGTAAAGAAATGTCATTTTAACAAATATAGATGCAGATTTCTACAAAAACCATGTTGTGGGGTAAGACTGTTATTCATTAATAACAATAACAATCATGATAATATTAATAATAAACAATAGAAAATCCATCTATACTTATAAATGGGACTGTTTATATTGCATTTACATGATGATGAAGTAAATAGAACATCAAGAATAATGTTTTCTTTTATTTTTCCCCAGTTTTAATTTTCCCTCTTTCATAATTTTTTTTCTCTTCATTGGCCTCAGTTCTTTTTCAAAAAGATTAATTTAAAAATTTTCAGATCATCACTACTTTCCAAAATAGTGCATATGCCGTTGAAAAGGATTTGTACTTGTAAAAACACTCAGCTTATGTGAAAACAATCATTTTGCAAATATTCTGAATGGGCCTGTCTACTCTGTCGAGTCTAGTCTGAATGAGAGATTCGTAACTGGAGCAAGATCCTCAGTTAAGATTGTCTTGTCAGTTTGTCACAACTTTTTTACTATTCAGTTTTCAGTCTTATTTTTTTATGTCAAATAACTTATTCGCCGGTTTTCTGAGACATACCTTGCATTTTTGTTTTCTTTTGGACTGGTTATATTCTTATATGGGTGCTTTCAATTTGGAGCACTTTTGGGGCTTTTTTCTCATTGAGGTAACTGGTTGAAGTCGCTTTTGTGTTCACTGTGCTGGATCACTGAGCATGGAGAGGGAGGTAGAAAGTGTATTCTCTCCTCTCCCCAGTCTGTCTTTTTAGCCTGTGTGGCATTCTCCTCGCTACCTCATGTATGGAATCTTTTCAGAGACGAGGCTCCCCTTTCTTTGGGAAAGACACAGAGTTGTTTTGCATATTGGTCTGCTTTTTCCAGACTCAAATTCTTTTCTGTCTCCTTGTGCTTTATGTTGTTTGGAGGGCACTGAATGTTTCAAATTCCTGAAAGATTTACAAAAAAAAAAAGCTTCAATCTTAATTCACCTTCAAAATCATCACAGTGAAGATAAAACTTTTTTGTTTGTTTGTTTGTTTTCCCAGAACTATAAGATCCCTTTATTTTTTTTATTTTTCTGCTCGCAAAATAAATAATTTTAACAGTTCAGTAAGTTATTGAGTATTCTGAACTAAAAACGTCCACTGATGCAAGATAAAACAAATTCCCAGAAATTGACTGCTATATTTGCAAGCATACGAATAATTACAACCAAAGTGTTTCATGTTTGCATGAAAGTTCTTTAGAAAAAGTTTCTCACATATTTCATGTCGATCCTCAGTTTAAGTTGCTCAGGTGAGGTACAAATGTAAAAAAATATATATCAATTAGAATTAATAATACAAAGAATTAATGCGTGCAAATTTGTTACTGTTCTTACTTTTTGTAACTATCCCAAGAGTCATAAGCCAAGGGACAGCTAGGATAGGGTGTTATTCTCAAAGAAAAAAACACCCACGGCCTAAAAATTCAAATTCTTTTAACACTTCTTTTTTTGTTGAGTGTATGTTTTAAGAAATTAATTACATCTGCATGATAAATTTTCTTAGGACAAGACAAGGATCATCATCTGGTATAAGTTTTATGCCAAGCACAGACCGTCTTTTCTATTGGTACTGTAACTGCAAGGCTTCGGTCTGCTCATCAGGAACATGAGCGGTACCTCAAAGACACTCTGTCCTAGGCTGAAGATCAAACCACAAATCTTGCAATTGCAGCACAGTTAACTAAGATGGATGTTTCATTTTAGGGTAAAGGTTATGAAATTTGAGTGTCTCTCTGTGCTCCAAATAATTCTTCCAGTGACCTGTATGCTGAGTGGAGACCTTCTAATCTTGTTAGTCATGGATTATAAAAGGCTTCAGATTCTTGATTCCAGCTTTACTTAATTTGGTGACCTTGTCACTGCATGCTGTTATTCAGTGGACGCTGTGTCTCCAAGCAGGGCAGTTCCTGATTAGTTGAGAATGTGTGGAAGACAGAGGGGAACGCCCTCTTGTTTTGTCACACAACGTCATCCACCTCCCTTTTTAATTTGGGCTGAACTCGTTCTGATGGAAAGTAATGCATGTGTCTGTCGTCAGAAGATCCACATGTGCAATGTCAATGTCAGTGAGTCAGGCGCTGCCCAGGACCTCAAAATTCAGCCATAATCAAATACACTAAGAAAGAATGAAGACTTTAAAAACAAAACAAGTCCTCAAAAACTTGTCATGTAATTGTCTGTTCAGCATATAATTAAGTAATATTATATTTTGTATGGCTGTAACTGCTTTAAGATGCAGTTTAAGCAGAGGTCAACACAGTTCAGAAAGAAATCTAGAACAAGGTGACTAACATTAAATACTGCTTTAAAATATAAGAGGGTTATGTGCACCCCCAGTTATCTTTTTACATGCAAAATGCCTTTGCATAAATATCAAAATTGTTTTCTTGTTTGTTTTTTTATGAAGTAAATTAAACACTTAAAACATATTCAAGTGCAAGTAAAAATACAGCAAGGTTTCTTTAGTTGTCTGCCCAATAATAACAATGTCTAGCTGGAAAAGACGTAGCTATAGAATTAGTTTGACATATACACAGTTTTACAGTTTAAAAAAGTGAAAAACCACAATTACTTGGAAATGTGTAAATTTACTGCAAAGACAAACCAATATATGTATAAATATTAGCTGGATTTGGTAATGATGAAGAGCAGAAGAGGAAAAAAATATGACAGCACTGCATTGCTATGTGCTTTATTAAACATGGGGAAAACATTAGGTTATGTTTATTACTATTCTTTTTTTAGATATCTTTATCAGTATGCTGCAAAATATCAACAGGTCTCACTGTTTGAGATGGTTTGTGCATGACTCAATCTCACCTTTACATCACAGAGATGACTCAGTTTGCTAGTGAGAGCAGAAAGTTCATGTATTACCAAATAAAATGTTGGAATGATTCACTCCTGTGTGGCTGCTTTTATGGTTACGGAAATACATTTTTTCTTTTTTCTTTCTTTTTTTCTTTAACCATTACCGACATAGAGAAAGGCAGTGTAAACCTTGAACGGAAAAAGCTCACTGGTTAATCAGAAAGCTAACAGATTCAGACAGATAGACTTTTGGGTTCACTTCATCGTCTCATTGAGAATCACTAGCGAACCTAACATACCTTTCACTGGAGATGCAGAGAAAACCAAGCAGGTACAGGAAGAACATGAACAAAAACAAAACAAAACTGACCAGCAGGTTTACAGCTATAACTTTTGTTGATCTTGCTAACAACCGTACCATTTACTTTTTAAAGTAGCCAGACCAATAGTGAGCTAAATCCCAAACCTTGGCAGTGTTATGCTCTATTCATGATCCTGGGTTGTGGACCTAGAGTTTTGAGTCTTGGACTGAATTCTTGTACATTATTTGGTGTTGTGTTTTATTCATAGTTTGGGGGGTTTTTTTTGTTTATATTTGGTTTTCTCATTCTTTAGGATCTATTACATTCTGTTTTATTTTGTTATATGTTTGTCTTCTGGGTCTTCACCTGTTTCATATAACCCAGTTGTTTCCACTCTCCTCATTACCCCTCAGTGTTTGTAGTATAAAAAGCCATGTTCTTGATTGATTGATTGATTGATTGATGCATTTTACTCTGTTCTGCCCACTTGCTTACCTTTTGTGTTTTCTTGTGTGTTTCTTGGATTTGATTTCTTATAGACTTTTATGGGAATTTTGTGGGCCTTCTCTTGTTAGAATTTGTGATACAAAGGTCTAAAAATGAACAACTCACCTTTTTGCTATTTTAATTCTACATCTCAGCTTTTTTTGCAGTCGGGTGCTCATTCCTCCACAACATGTCAGCTCCCCCTCAGGGAGTCCTACATGACATACAGCTTGAGATAACTTCTCATGGTTTGGGGCTCTACTGTAGATCTGATTTGGTTATCTGTTGAAAAAGAGAGAAAAAAAAAGCATACTCAGCTTCTTGGGCTGGCCTTGGACAGAATTTAGTTTGGACAACAGTAAGAATAGATGGCTGATATTTGAAGGAAAAAAAACATAATTTTAGATTTGTCTATTACCTGGCCTCACGATGTTCCTGTATGTTTAATACAAATGTAAAAATGCACAGGAACACATGCCTTATACACACAAAAACAACTGCATATGCAAGGTCTGGTAGCCTCTTCTCTTCATAAACAACTCTGATTGATTGTTGGGAAATAGTGGTAATGTTGCTGCATTGGAATGCCCATTACAACAAGATTCTCACACCCCTACGAAATTCCACCACACCGGTGAGTCGGGGTGCCTCAGATGGACTTAAAATACGCCTGGAATCTACATTAATTCATGTGTAAAAGCAAAGGGAGGACTTGTTGTTCACTGTTTAGAGAAAGATCTTCCACGAATCAGTTACATCTGTTTTTCCCCATTTCTTTCTCCTTCTTTCTTCAGCTCTCCAATTCTCTTTGGTGAGCAATTTAAAGGCAGCAAAGCAAACATTGTTTCTTTTATGTACAAGCTTTTAAGCCGCTGCCCTGGGCCTCTCAATCTCATAAACTTTGATGACACATTAAAGTGGACCTATTATGCTAATTTCCACCTTTATTTTTTTCTTTGGGCTTCACTTGAGTGCCTTGCTTGATTTGCAGTTTAAAATAATTCATTTTTATCTTATATTGGACCTTTAGTGCAGCACCTAGTTTGGCTATTTTACTTTGTGAAACAAGCTGTTTTTGCTTCTCCCCCTTTAAGGCCATCCTGCCTTTAAACAAATTTTGCTGTGATTCGTTGTCTTTTGTAAACAAAGGGTTTTATTTGTGCCTGAGAGGATCATATTAAAGATATCCCCTCTCTTTGACCTCATACAGAGCAATCATATAAAGCAGGAAGAACTGTCTGAGTAGCCTGAAGCCTAAGCTTTCGGTGCAAGTAATACTCACAAGTATTACATACACATACTGTTTATTATTTCAAAATATTCACCATTTTTAACATGAGCGTACACCACTGTGATAGTATTGATCTAGTATTGGTTTTTTTGCAGCTGACTATATCAAGCATAAAGAAGGCACCTAACTCAAAGACAAAAGACAAAACAGACAAAGAACCAACAACCTAAAGAATCCATTTTAAATTGTATCCTTAGGACTTTGTTACTTGTCTGTCACAAAAGCATTTAAATTGTTGAAATTTCTTCAAAGATTAAAAAGATAATATTGTTTGATAGGTATGAAGCGATCGATTTTGCACAAACAAAATGCTTTCAAAAGAGCTATTCACTGAAAAGTGGGTCTATTTCAGATTGGTGTGTGCTGTGCTCTGAAAAATTGAAGAAACTGAACAAGTGGAGGACAAAAGAAGCAGTGGCAGGCCAAAAAAAAACTATCTACAGCACACGAACAGTATCTGAAAGTCAAGACATTAAGAAATAGGAAAAATCCACCAAAGACCTGACTCAGGACCTAAGAGATGCATCTGGCCCTGCAGTTGATCCATCTACTGTTTGCCAAAGCCTCATCAGAAATGACCTTAGTGGATGGGTGACTGTCGAGAAGCCATTTCTAAGGAAGAGAAAGACGGACAAAAGGCTGAGGTGTGCCAAATTACACAAGAACTGGACAGAGAATAGGCCTTAGAGTGAAGAATGTTGATTATTTTATTTTAATATAAATAGCCATATGTGCAGCAAAGGTTAGGAGAAATGCGAGTGTCAGTTACCATCAGTAAAACATGGTGGAGGCTCTGTCATTGCTTGGGGCAGCATTTCAGCCAGGGCCATTAGGGATCCTGTCAAAATTAATAACATTATAATGCAAAAAGGTATTGTTATATTTTGATCTGCTATACAATACCATCAGAAAAGCATTACTGGAAATAGCTTAACTGGTCCCCAAAATCCTGCCAAAAAATGGAAGTGGAACCGTTCAGACTCTGGCCTCACCAGAGTCTCAACATTTTGAAGCAGTGTGGAATCATCTTTGTAGAGAGCAAAACAAAAGGCAGCGAGTACCCAAAGATACATATTTGGATGTCCTTGAAATACCAGGTAAACTATACCTGATGAATACTTAAAGATTTTACAACAAGCTGCCTAAGAGAGTTCAGGCTTTGTTGAAGAATGGGGTGACCATGCTAAATATTGATTTTCAAGCTTGTTATACAAACTCTGTTTTTGCCTTATATACTATATTTCTATTATATATTATACTTTCCTGGTAAAATATGAAGAAATGAGGGGTAGCTCAAGATTTTTGCACAATACTTTATAAGTATTAAAAACAAAAATACAGATAAGCATAATAGGTCCACTTTAAGGAGTGCTAAGTCACATGGGAAACATTGTAGCGCTGCAGTCTAATCAGCAGCGGTGTAGCAGACGACAAAGTTTGCCTACCATTATATTTGTTAATTTATATATCCCTTGGGTTTTCTTTCCTCTAATCTACACAATCTGTTATTATTCTCTCGTCTACATCTGCAAATAAACAAACTAAGCTGCTCAGTGATGAATGGTAATGCCCTGAGCTTTGTCCATAATTCCTCTGTCTGGTGTTAATTAGCACTCGGGGGCTGAGGTTGACCATGACATAATGCTGTGTCTGATGTCATGGAGTCCAGCGACCTCGCAGGTCAGCCGCCACATTGCACTCAGCAGCTTTGATGCTCAGAAATACTGAGTCATTTGTTACGGTCTTTGGGTGGCATTGGATATCATCTTCCTCAGTGTCCTGCGAGTGCTTGTTCTCTGGAACAGCGATAAATATCTGACCATTACCCTTCATTATTCTCTGCTAGGTTGCAGGAGTCTGATCCTCCCCAAAACAGACAACTGATTTTTTCCCATATGAGTGAAGAGCAACAGGATAGCCGTAGTCACAACAGAGCTGGGAAACAATTGTTCAGTGTCTGTTATTTCAAACAACAGTGGCATTGAAAGGATTTTCTTTATCTATACACCTAAAACATTCAACAGAAAGTAGAAAGCTTAATTAAAAATCCTGAGTAAATCCAGTGAGGCATTAACCTACCACACAGGAGACTTTATATCCGAGATCTCAGACTCATTAAGTGATATACAACTTCCTAGAAATTTTTCTAAAAAGGATCTTAGGCCATTGCATGTAAACAGTATAAGTAATTAAATATGCTAGTCCTAAGCTTTAAAAAATGTGACTCCATAGTGTAGCGGTTTACATATTTGCCTAACAAGTGAAAGAGCTCTAGTTCAGTTCAAGGAATAGACATGAATTCTTGAGGGTTGTATCAGGGAGGGCATCCAGTATAAAAAAGCTGCCAAAGCAATCATGTGGAGCTACCTGGTGTGGAAGCCCCAAGGGAGCAACCAAAAGTGGCTTTGCTTTCCAAAAATGTTAAGCACTTAGAGAATAATCATGGAAATTAAGTATTAGAAAAAACATGTATAGCTCTTTGTAAGACAAATCAACTGTCTGTCTCACAAAGAGACAGATCTCAGCAAAAAATACTTAAAGCAGGTCAAATCAAATGCTTCCTTATTACAAGAAGAATTATGGTTTGTGGCTCCCTATTTGAACAAATGAGAATTTTTTTTAACGTAACCTTTTTTTTTTTGTCTCTCCTGGCTTCAATCCTGGTAATGACTTCAAACCCAAGGGCATATCCAACCCTGATTTGGGCACCATTGCACCTGTAATTGGCATCAAGATAGATTCTAAACATTTTTGGAAAGTAGGGACACCTGTTACAGAGCTCTTTTAATAATTAAAACAGCATAGTCGTGACAGAGAAAACATTGTCTCTTGTGCACTGGCAGCCAGTGCTGTAATTAATCAGTAAAGTGATCAAACAGAATGCTGACATGGCACTAAAGACAGAGCTTGAGTAATTCACTTGCACAGCTAGCCCAAACAGTAACTATACAGATTAATAGTTTGCGTAACTCCAATTAAAGGAATTCTGAGAGACAGAACCAAATATTTTTGCCCATCTTACATGCACTTACATTTCTGATCATATGCGCTGAAAGACTGGGATGATAAAAGTGGTTGATAAGTAATGCACATGGATTTTTTTCCCCCTCATTTCACCTGTACCTTTATGGGACATGCAAATGAGCCTAAACTACATCCATGAAATACCAAAAAATATGTTTGCTTATCAAAATGAGCATCTACATAAACAAAATTATTCAACTTTGTTTAATAATTGTCTGATGTGTCTTAAATGCAAATGCATCTTAGACACATCAGAGGTTGTAATTGTAATTTGCATCTGAACATAAATATGCAAAGACAACTACATTTGCAATTGCATTTGCATTTTTCTTCTTGTATTTGTGTATCACCTTTTATAAGGACACATCCCCCCACCCCCCTTGACAGCACCACTGGCAAACAACAAGGCTTCAACATGTGTCAGGGAGCAAGCACAAGCATGTGGGAGGCACCTGATCACCGTACCAGTCAACTGATGTGTCATTTGTATAGAAAAGGATAAAAACAATTTGAATGAACACAAAAGTGGTGTCAGCTTGCAAAGTAGGACTAAGTTTACCTGTTGGGCCACATGACTGACTGAAACATGGCATATCCATTTGACTATGACAAGCCATTTGGACATTTGAATTGTTTGAGGCAGAAACCGTTTGTTCTGACAACGCACCAACAGGAAACTTACTCAGAGTTGTCAAGCCTTTGCCAGCTTATGTTTTAAGCCAGGTTTGTTTCACCAAGCAAAGGTGCTTGTAAAAACAAGGTGAGTAACAGAAGACTTCTCCTCCTCCTCACCTTCTCCTTTGCTCTAACAAGGTGCAATGTTTTCTGAAAAATGAAGTCAGTGTTGAGATGCCATAAAGTTCCCTTCCATAAGTAGCCAGGCTGGTAAAGCCAAAACCCTGTTTTGCTCTCTATGGGTAATTTTCTTAAGGTTATGCATTTTCGGGTTTGGCTGCTTTGAACGACATGTGAATGTTTACACAAGTGTCTCTAACTTTCTACTAGTCTTCACCTCAACTACTTGAACACTAACACTACTTCAACAATAAAGCACTTACCATGTGGCACTGGTGACTTTGGGTGTATTTTTAGCAGCATTAACTGATACTGAATTTTACTGGTTCTTTGAAGATGATGAAAAAAGACAATGATATACTCAAATACCCACACTAGACTCATGCTGATTGCTCTAGAAGTTACTTTACAAAGTGTTTATTGCATGGCTGCATGGTTTATTGGTGTTTATTTTCAGAATTATACCAAAATTAGCTATTTAATGTGCATCTTCAAACTAATTCTAGTTAAAAAAAATACCTGTGTGCTCATTAGCACTGAATAATTTCTGTGTCTTTAAATACAGTAATGTAAATGTATTCTTGAATGGATAATGCCTATTTTAATTATCCTGTATATTCTTAGTTGTATAACTTAAAAAACAGAATATGTGAACTTGAAACACCAAGAATTGCTATGCTATGTTGCCAAATCACTTGCACTGACTATCTGCCTATGACATCTATGATCAATATCACCAATTAGGATTACGTCTTAATGCAATCTCAATCATCCAGGAAAATAAATCTCCAAAAGTTGATTCTGTTCATCTGGACGTAGCGTTTTCTGGGAGAAACGATTCGTCACTCATCCAAGTGACTTCTTCAGAAGAAGAAGTCACTTGGATGAGTGACTGTTCATCTGGACGTAGCGTTTTCTCCCAGAAAACGCTACGTCCAGATGAACAGAATCAACTTTTGGACAATTAGGATTACCATATAACCCAACACCATGCATGACTTTGGACTGTCAGAGGAAGCCATTTTCCCCTTTCAAGCATGGAGAGAACATGCAAACCACACAGAAAGGCCAGACTCGGGAAGTGGAATTGAATCCAGGATCTTTTTGCTGTGAGGCAACAGTGCTTACAGTCTGTCTAATTACTTAAAATACTATGGACATTAAAAAGGTCTACAAAATAAGTGACTTCATTTGTCTCTTTTTATTACTTATTCAAACATATTCACTAGATTTAAACTTATTGTAACAGCTCCAAAACCAATGAAAACCACATCTTCTGTCATGTTCTTTCAGATCACTTCAGTCTGGAGCATTTAACCCTGTTTGTCTGCAGGTACAGTATGGGTTACATTAGCCGTTTCTGCAAGTGAATACAAACTTTGGACATCAAAGAGCATTGCTAGGACAACGTCATCTAAACAAATGATGAGAGTCTCTATTTTTTCATTGATGAGCGTGGAAGCCTGCACAAGATCACTACAAAAATATGTTAATATTTTCCTTAGCGGAGGTCAAGTATTTGATCTATTCCCACCCAATTTTGATGTGACAATTAACATTTTCAGTTTTGACACTGAGGATAACTGAAAGCATACTATGTTTGACAGGCTTGTACATTGTGGGTCAAATTATGTCAAGAGAACATTCTTGACACTGCGATGCTGTAAGATATGAACAATAGAGCAGCAATGAGGAAAGCAAAAATATTTTGAATGTCAAAGCTGTTTTATCAGCTCTAGATGCTGCCTTGCAAAATTGAATGGACAATTCTGAGCTAAGGATATAGAGTTCACAAAATATGTTGTGCTGAAGAACAAAAGGAACCAGATGAAGACAGGAAAAAGACAATGATCTGAAGAGGTGGACAGCTGCCAGGACGAAACACTAGTACTAATTAGAGATGGACCGATCCGATATTACGTATCGGTATCGGTCCGATACTGACCCAAATTACTGGATCGGATATCGGTGAGAAATAAAAAATGTAATCCGATCCATTAAATATCAAAAAAGCACCTCACAAAACTTGCTACACGGCATAACTCGGCTCATAACCGTAGCACGTTGCAGCAGTATGCATAGAGCGGCTGTGTGTATTTGTAGCCTGCTAGCAAACATTTCATCTCCGAGGAAGTTTTCCAAGAGAGAAGTAAAGCAAGTGTGTAAGTTCATCTCTGAATGTCTGTAAAGCATTCCTGCGTTAAGCTTAACAACAGATATTAGGAGCAACTGCCTCTCTCGCTCTCTCTCTCTCTCCTGTTGCTACTTCAATCGTGAAACTGCTTAATGATCAGCTGATCGGCTTTTCTGTCGCAAGTCGTCTCTTTTCTGAGTTTTTGGCCCACTTCTCACCAGAAAGAGGAAACCAGGCTGAACAACAGCAGCACTATTAAGCTTGTTAAGCTGTTGTTAGAATTTATTTAATATTACTTTCTACACCAGGATCTTTTTCTACGCAGCTGACGGCTGGTAACTGTGCAGGGGCGGATCTAGCAAAGTTTAGCCAGGGGGGCCGATAGGGCATGGACAGGGAAAAGGGGGCACAAAGACATACTTTTCTTTCTTATTCTCATTTAAAATGTCTAGCTTTTAATTATTTAATAATTATCTGAATCTTACACCCAAAGTTTTAATCTGATGTAAAATGTATAGAAGTCCATTACTGTATATAGTAACTGTTAAGTCTAATATACCCTAGTAAGCTGTAGTACTTTTTCCTTTGGGAAGATACCATCTGTGCAGTCTGCAATTCTGTTGAAGAAAGATGTTGAATCTATTTAATTATTCTTGAAAAATTTCTGTGCATTTCCCCCCCTGCATCAAATTAAATTTGATTACATCGATTAAGCATCATGAGGTGGAGGGTGTTTTTTTTTTTTTCTGGGAGTTTGTAACCCTATTAGTTAGGTTGCTTAATATTTCTGCTAAGTACTCTTTAAAATACCAGAATAGGGAGGATGGAGCAGGTTTAAGTTTATTAGATTGATCAGTGTTGCTGAACTATGAAATATTTTGGGCGCAGTGTATTTTTTACATACAGGTATAACAGAATAGCTTTAGTGTTGTTGTTTATTTAAACTTGAGTATAAACTTATACAAAATGCAGCAAGATATTAAAAAAACGTTTTATTGATTAAAAAACACACTATATCGGATTCATATCGGTATCGGCAGATATCCAAATTTATGATATCGGTATCGGTATCGGACATAAAAAAGTGGTATTGTGCCATCTCTAGTACTAATGCAGTTCTGTGAAAAACTAAGTACACCCTTATTGCTTCTACAGGAATCGGAAAGTGAGAAGGAGCCAGGTCCTGCTAATCAAATACACTTGATTAACTGATTCTGAGCAAGTGTGAGCATGTATATAAAAGCAGAGGTTTTGAAAGTTTGGATGCAATTCAGGTCATTCATCTGAAGAAACCACAAGACTAGCAAAAGGAGAGGTATTTGGCCATAATGCACAGCACCACATTTGGCAAGAAATAAAAACAAAAAAACAAACACAGCATATCACCACAAAAAGCTCATGTCAAATGACAGAAAGGTGGAAAGGTGGGGATTTGGACTGTTTTTTCAGCCATGGAATCTGGGCATCTTAGAGCCAACGAGTTGAGTTGGATCCAACTTGACGTAGTTAGTCCAACAACTAAAGCTTGGCCCAAGTGTGTCATGTTACAGGGCAATGATCCCAAGCACACCAGTAAATCTACAACAGAATGGGTGAAAAAAGAAATCAAGGCATGGCAGTCAAAGTCCAGACCTCAACCAGATTGAAGTGCTGAGGTAGGACCTTGACAGAGCTATGGATCAATAAAACTTAATGAAATGACAGATCACTGTAGAGAAGAATGGGCTAAAACTTCACCACAACAATATGAGAGATCTGCAAAGTCATACAGAAAGTGATAACCTCAAGTTAATGATGCTAAATTTGATTTTACGAGCTACTGAATTATAAGGTGTACTTTTATTTTAATTTCTTTTCACAAACTTCTTCTTCTAAATAAATAATGAAATTAACTGGTCTATTGTGCATCATTTGAACTGCTTTACAGACTTTTAGAATTTAATAAGCACCATTAGATTTTTTTTTTTTTTTACTATATCCTGATAAATAAAACCTTAGAACTGACAATGCCTACATTTATTTTTACAATGGCTATATAAATGAGAGGGAGACAAGGGTAACACTGAACATGCAAGGAGCAGTCATAGTGAAGGTAGTTAAGTTTAAGTACCCGGGGTCAGTCATTCAAAGCAATGGAAGGTGCACAGTGCAGGTAAAGAATGTTCAGGCAGGATGAAATGGATGGACACAAGTACCAGGGGTGATTTATGACAGAGGGATAAAAGGAAGAGTAAAGGGGGAAGTTTACAAGATGGTAGTGAGTCTTGCTATGATGTATGATTTGGAAACAGTGGCATTGACAATGAGACAGGAGGCCAAGTTGGAGGTGGCAGAGTTGAAGATGCTAAGGTTTCCATTGGGAGAACCAGAATGGACAAGATTAGAAATGAATACATCAGAGGGACAGCTCAGGTTGAACAGTTTTGAGATAAGGCCGAGAAATGTGGAGAGAAGGGATATTAAATATATTGGACAGACGATGGTAAAGATAGAACTGAAAGAAGACAAAAAAGTTGTCCACCAAGTTGATCCACTGTGGCAAACCCCAAAGGTATCAGCTAAAGAAGATGAAGAAGAAAGATGGCTGTATGGCATTTCTGAATCTGATAAGCCGTTAAATGTAAAATCTGTTGCATCAGCTGGACTTCCTTGCTCGCAATTTATTGTCAACATGTTTCCGTACAGCCTCCTGTACAGTACAGCCTCCTGCTTTAATGCAAGGTCTAAATCCCTACATAAACTCTTTGCTGGCAAGAATCTAATGCAAATCTTTTACTGATAGAGTGCTTCAATAATCAGTATGGTGCAATATGGTGTAGAAAGTAGATAGGATTATCCGTGATGGATAACAGTTTGTTGCAATCTTCCTCTCCACCACAGCTTCAAAAGTGTCAAAATCTGCGCTCACCACAAATGAGTGATAGAAAATCTCTCCATTTTGCTGCCACACACTGAATGATGTCAGCTTCTTTGGTTCTGTCAGAAAATAAATGTTGCTCATCCCCTTTTTTCCTCTGCCTCCCAATTCAGCCTGTTGTCGACGTGTGGACGCCCGGCTACTTGTGTTCCTCCACCGCATCAATGCAGAGACAGGACAAAGAGCTTTCATCTTGCTTCTGGGGTTGATCACCATTTCTCTGGTATTATTTACATTCAGAAGTAGATTTTTCTGCCCTGACCACTTCAGAAAATCATCCACTAGTACTCTGTACTCCTCCTCCTGCCCATCACTAATACATCCAACCACTGCATGCCACGTCAGAGTATTTCTGGATGTGCCATGACCGGGAGTTGAACTAAAACTCTGCAGTGTACAAAGTGAACAGTAATTGAGACAATGTAGTCCCCTGTGGAACTCCTGTACTGAACTACACCATCATATTGGTGATCCATGAGATGGTGGATGTGTTTAGTAGCATTTCCTTTAACTTCTCTCTCAGTAGCAGCAGCTGAATTGTGTTGGACTTGAGAAATCAAAGAAGGGAAGAAGGTGATCCTCACCATGCAGCCATTACTATCTAGATGGGAGTAAGCTCTCTGCAGCATGTAGATGATTGCATCATCCACTCCCACTTGGTCTGTATGGAAACTGCAGAGGGTCAAGGGTGTGTTTAACTCGTGGTCTTAGGTGAGTAGTCTATCCACTACCTTCATCACTGGTTGACAGTTGATAAACTCTCACTGTGTTGACGACATAGGCGAGAGGTGGGGCATACCCTAGACAGCTCACCAGTCTATTACAGGAATAACTGAGACAGACAACCATTTATTCTAACTACAACCAATATAAAATTGGCAGTTAAACTGATGAGCATATATTTGGCATTGCATGTGCAACTTTTTTTTCATTATTTTATATTACCCATTTCATCTGGATGTTTCAAAATGAAACCTAACAAGTTGTGCTGTTCTGAGAACTGTTTTGATCTCCTATGCAATTATTGTAACTACTATTATATAAAGACATAGAATTTTTAATCCTGGAGGGACAGTTGTTGTTTGGCAGTAACATATGGAATCCAGTCATTATCCCAGATATGCTAGAAAATCCTGGCTTGCTGAGGGTACCAGGCCTTCAGTCCTCGGCATAGTTTGAGGCCTTGGGGACGGGACATAAGCAGTATGAGAGGAAGAATAATGGTTGCTAGGCCAAAAAGAAACTCTAGCCAGTTGACTCTACCCTTAATTCTGCCGTTCAATGACTGCTTTCAAACAGCTTCAGCCATAACTGGGGTTTTTTTTTTGTTTGTTTGTTTTGTTTTTAGTTAACTGCCTGTCCTTCATCAGCATTGAGAAAAATGCAATCTCTGGGCCCTATTTCTACTTCCTCCCATATTGGAGTTAGGGTAGATTGTACACTACAGTGACTCACTATCTCATCTTGACGTACAACATTGTATCTTGTGAGGGTATAGGGGCTGGTGCTAGCTAGTTAGCATGCAAACATCATTAGATGTCTCTGGAGTAAAATAGGCACAACTACTTATCATTTCATAGTCATTATTTTATTGCACGTTCTCCTTTTAAATAGTCATAAATGTTTGCTTACACTGGATTTAAAAAGTACATTAACCTGGTAACCATTATCATTATTTGAAAAATAATGTACTAACATCACAAAAAAGAGCAAACTGAGAGGAAAAACAAAACAAAAAGTTACAAGCCAAGCGAATAAAACCATGTAACATATCTGAAATCAAGAAATATTGAAACAAATCATAAAACAATCGCTATCCCATCTTGTTTGAACTAACAGGTGCTATAACTGCTGATTTAAAAGCCTTGTCTGTTGCTGGACCAATTAGTGGTGTACATTTACATGTGTCTGGGGCTCATGGTCACTCGTAGATCATACTGACTCAAGTGGGAGCCGTTTGGCCTAGAGCAGCATGAATGAATTATAACAGTTTCCAGCTTTTGGAGGGCCCCCGTGTTCTGGGGATGAATCAAGGTCCTACACTGCCAAAGTGTCCATCTTAAGAAATCACCTTGCACTCAGCCCAGATCCAATATATTTCTGCAAACATGGAGTGAGCAAGATTCAAGATACCCAAGAAATGAGTGGGATGACACCTTTGATACTTTGCATGTCGGTGCTCATAAAGCAAAGATTGGAAAAATGTAACAAACAGTCTGATCAAGGAGCTTGATGAAAAGTCATGTCATTGTGTTTGTTGTAGTTTGTTTACAACAAACATGTTGTAAACTGTATGCTGTTTCCAACCAATACATTTAAAAAAAATGCTCAATGGGGACAAACTGTGACTACTGATAGAGAAAGGGACCCCAAAGTCATCAGTAGTCATCCAATGGGGACTGCAAATATCTATCCTTAATATGGTTTAAACTAACCAGATAGACCAACTTTGCCATTTCTAGAACCACTTCTAATAAACACTTGGTACTACAGTTGTCCTGTATCTGACCTTCAAGATGCCAGGTGTATGCTGTCTTTTAAAAGAGACTGTCTGTGTGTGTTTATGTGTGTATCTGTGTTTGAGTGTTTCTCTATTAAAGAGAAATGTGACTCTCCTAATTGGATGTAAAATGTCTGCAGCATGTTTTCCTCAAGTGCCCCATATCGAAGGAAAACAACTAAAAGGAAGAGATGCTGTAGGTGATTCAGCCTTTGTGAGACGGAAAATAGCTAATAACTTAAATACGGTACTTTAAAAAGTTTGGCTTTCATGTCTATAAATACATTCCTAAAGGGACTGTTCTTTTAAATTCTTTTTGGAATAAGTCTGTGCATTTGTCATTTACTCAGACTGACTTCTTGTAAGAAATGTCAAATCATGGACTTCACATTAAGTAAGCGCTCTCGTGTTCAGACTTCAAGCGCAAGATTTAGAAACCAGAATTCACTAATCAAAAGGTGATGTTGAGAAGAAGCCTCAAGACATGATGGTAGATGAAGGGGGGGTAGAAAAACACAGCAATCCTCTCTGGACTAAACATCCTGCTCTTCATAAACCAAGTGGTCCTTTTTTTCTTCTCCACACTATTTGCTAATGAGGGTGAGTGTAATTGTTGCAGGAAACACTGCACTGATCAGAGGTGCAATTTGAGGGAAAATGAGGTTCTGTCGGATGACCTCATCTCTTTGGTCGCATAGGCCGAGCCCTGAGGCTTTTCTGATTTGTCTTCTTTGGTCAGCAGCAATACAAATGTGGGCTGTGTATACCTAGGTGTATGTGTGTGTGTGTGTGTGTGTCACTGAGTCAAGTGAAGTCACAAGGGGGAAAAAGTTAGTGAGGATGAGTCCTGATGGGGAGCTTAGATGATTAGACCACCTACACGTAATTCAGCACCAAGTTTAAGAGAGTTGATTTTCAACAGTCTCGCTTCTCTGTCTTATCAAAGTGGAGAAGCACTGATTAGAGATCTTTGATTAAACGAGAATGTAGCTCAATTTTTAGTTTAGTTGATTAAGGATGAGCTAATGTAGACATCATTCTTACTGTCTGTAAAGACCACGGGTCATATCCACAAAGGGTCTTATCTTACCACTGGTAGTCTCTCTGTATGGCACTTTTCTTTTTAAAACCTTTTCGCAAACTTGATGCAGGATGTATGGAATCAGCAGACCTGTTACCAGCTTTGAGTGGTAACTGACGACATTTGAGCCCCTGAAAGCTGAAATATTGTGTATACAGATTCCTGTAATTAGTTAATCAAACAATATTGGTTAACCTCTTTTAAAAAAAAAGTAAAGCATGTGTTTTGATCGCATATCAGTTGCTATTATGGAGGTTTATAAATCTAAACAATACTGTCACTGTCGAGAAATTTCTGTAACTGCATCAAGGTAAAGTCAAAGAGGGTTGAGAAAACCACCATCCCCTGTGTGAGAACAGTGTTTTAATTCGTCATGATCTATATTCTTACTGCAAAGGCGCAACTTTTCATCATCATTTTACCAACCAAACAATATGTGTGCAGGGGTGCAGATGATCAGCAGCAGCTACATCTGATTGTGAGCAGATCTTAGTGACACCTGAGTCCTCTGGACTACCGCTAACCTCCGTCAGACTAATGAGCTATTTAATGCTTTATGAATCACTTAGGAGTGTGTAACACTCGGAGTTACACACCCATTATATTTTCTTCTACCTAAGCAAGTTATGAGCTACTTTTAGCCTTAGGTTATTTTGTGAATACAACTCCAGGTATTTGGAATATGATAGATGGCTATACCGAGCTTTTAATCAGACCAGAGTGACTCTTCATCAAAGCATGAGCTTGATGAAGCTTGAGTTTGCCAAGATGATTTAAAGTGTAAGGAAGAGGCACAAAGTCTAAATTAGATTTTTCTTTTCAGTCTGAGAATTCTGAACTGGATGTCCAGTAATATGTTTAAAGCTATAAACATCAAGCTGAGAAGATGTAAATGAATAATGTTTTAATTCAAGTAAGAACAAATTATGCTCACCTTCTTGTTTTATTTTATATGTTACAAAGAAAAAAATAGTATCAGAAGCTTCTGAAAAAGTCCATTGTTCATTTATTTCTCAGGGAACCACATGTAGTTCTCCTTTAATCATATCATATCTTTGATCCACCCACCTTAAAGCCTCTTACTCATATACAATCTCCATTAGTTGGGAAATGTGTGCACTAGACTGGTTGTCCTTTTCAGACCTCCATATCCTTCACATTGAGTAACTGTGACGAAGCCTCACAGGAGAGGGATATGATCAGATCAGACAATAGGTGTATCCGGTCTGAGTGCAGGGAAGAGGCTGAGTTAAAAATCAGATATCCCTGATCTTTGTGTCTTCCTGCCACAAACACAAAACTGTGTTTGTGGCAGGAAGAAATGGTTTGAAGGGGCATTTAAAGAGACACAGATAACAGAGACAAGGGCTAAATCAAGCATGTTGTGATTATATGATTACAATTCTGTCAACAGAGCCAATCGCATTCAAGTTAAGATCGTTGTTATATTTCTGAGATAGGAATGAAATGTAAGAAAAATCCTCAGAGCCATTGTAAGATAATGAATGGAGAAGAAAAAAATACATACATACATACATAGATACATACATACATACATGTATTTCAAGACAATCTATAATTTTGGTTAAGCAGTTTCAGTTGCCAAAGATATAAAACCAGAGATGAAGCAATGGCTGGGGACCACCGTCTGGAGTGTGCTATTATTACTAATTATGACTTCTTTGTTTGATGGAAAATTAAATTTTCCACATAGCTGCTTGATTTTGCTAGTGCAAACTAATTTCTGTAGAAAGATCTATATAAAAAAAGAAAAATCTGTAGGCAAGGAATGACCCCCACACATGGAAAAACAGGAAGTCTTGGCCCGTATATCCGCTCCAAAGCATTGGATGACATTCCCAGAGGCTAAGTCATCAGACGATAGGTGTTGCTTTCCCAGATTGCCCTTAGGCCTATGCACAGATTAACTGTAATTCAGACAATGAGATTTTGAATTAGTTTCATAGTGAACCACAGAAAATATAAAAGTCCTTTTCAGCAGGTTAATTTTTATGTTTTGTCAGTTTTAGAGTCAGCAGTACAGAATTTTTTTCATGGGAACATAGCATACATAGCACAGATTTAAAGAGATGTTTAAAGGCCTTAAATCCTCAGTGAAAATCAACCGATAAAGCTAAAAATTAGAAAGAAGACATCTTAAGAAGACTTCATCTGAATATTCATGCAGCCACATAGCCAAACATGAAATGACTGCAGCCAATTCATTGCTAAGGACATGTAAGTTTCCACATGTCAATGCTAAGCAAACATGCAAAACCTGCAAGCCGCCAAAACTTTATCCCCGGTAATCTCTGACCCTACATCACAGACCATGAAACAACCAGACAACCCCCAACCCAAAGCCGAGGACAAGCGAGACAGCACACCTTTGACTGCAGAGAGTAAACAGGGGAGAGGGGAAATCTATATTTCACAAAGTGGCCCCGGCACTCAGGGCTTGGCAAAAGTAAACAACAGCACTAGCAGGCCCATAATTGATGACACCGTTCCTTTTAATACAGTAAATAGATGTCAAACAGTGGTGGAACACAGCAACCAGATTACAAAAGATTTGCAACACCCTAGGATTACAGAAGAATGCCTTCCTTTGATCTTGCACCACTTACTCTTTGATTCCCTGTAATTACTCCAAGCAGCCGCTGTCTTTGACATGACCTAAAAAATGATGCATGGCCTTTAACAATTTCTTAATTTTATGAGGTCTGGGCTCTCTGAGGTGGGTGGGTTATACAGATTGGTAACCAGTAACTAGGGAGACATTTAACCAAAACATTTTATTTTCCTTGATTTTAAGTTTCTTTATAGAGAGACTGAAACATGTCCATTAACTGACCTAAACATGAAATGACATACAAGGGTATATATAATGGCTGATCAGACCATTGTGACACATGAGGGGTAACAAACAAACACAATCATAAATCACAAACGATGCAGTAAAATCTAGTTTGTTAATAAACTAAACACTAAAGAAGAAAATCAAAACCCATTAAACCCTAAACTTTGGGCGACCGTGGCTCAGGGGTTTGGGAAGCGTATCTGTAACCGGAAGGTCGCCGGTTCGATCCCTGGGCTCTCTGTCCTGGTCGTTGTGTCCTTGGGCAAGACATTTTACCCTACCGCCTACTGGTGTTGGCCAGAGGGGCCGATGGCGTGATATGGCAGCCTCGCTTCTGTCAGTCTGCCCCAGGGCAGCTGTGGCTACAACTGTAGCTGCCTCCACCAGTGTGTGAATGCGAGAGTGAATGAATAGTGGCATTGTAAAGCGCTTTGGGTGCCTTGAAAAGCGCTATATAAATCCAATCAATTATTATAAACTCAAATATTTAATTAAATACAAATACTTTGTTTTTAAATTAAAGAAAACACACATTCTCCCCTTCAGCAGAAAGTGGTGGTGTGGTCCAATTATCTTCTTTGCATTTAATGGTTTCAAACCCTGGCTACCATCTTTTGTCCAGCAACTCCCAGGGATGATGGCAAGTAAGAAATAAAAAGACAAAGGTTAGTCAAAAATCAAAGAAATGAAGCAGTATGAATACATAAGTAAACTAAATGTGCGCGCTTACAAATAGGACAAATGTATCCAAACCAATCAATAAAGTTATTGGTAACTAAAATGTATTACTATGTTCAAATGAAGAATGAAAATACAAAAGTTACCAACTTTAGAGTGTGGCCACGGGTTTGGCCATCACCTGGTGATTACCTGACTCTTCACTATGAGATTAAAATTTAAAAATGGCTAAAGCACCTTTTATATGATCCTTAGGGAAATCTTTTGATACATTTATTCATCTGATTGTTAAGTGTAAAAAAGATCAACACTACAAATATATAAAATGACTGAACTAAACCAGAAATTAAGACAGAACATGAACCAGAAAATGCTGATTTTCTTTCATGTGTATTAAATACAGCGTAGGCTTAAAACTTCTGTAAAAATGCAATAAAATATATCTCAAAGTCATATATAGAGTAATTAAATGCTATGGACCAACTTTGACTAAGCTTTATATAAACATGTCAAAATATTATGGCTTTATATTGGAAATGTCCAGTACTTTTTGTTTTAAAATCTGTTGTATGTCCAAAAAAATCCCATCTAAGTATGTAGTGGCTGCTCTCTTTTCACTTATGAGTACCTTTGAATGATATCATATACATGTAATGTGTTTTGTAAACACAACACTCATAATCTCATCCTGTATGTGTTAGTGAGAGTGAGCAGTGAGCGTCATTAAGACGGCCCTTGTAGATAGAGTGCTTCTTCCTGCAGCGAGAAGTGGTGGTGGAGCGGGTTGACGATCTCAGAAGTTGCATGCTACGGAAGGAGATGGTAAAGATAGATGAAAGACTGCCTGCATGTATGACTGGAAGAGAAGAAGATTAGATGAGGGTAAAGTCTCCAAAACAGTTCCATTATTGACACAGTAAGTGCAGGCAATAAGGGTCTTCTCTTCTGGGTCCTCATCAAAGTTCTTTACAGGAGGCCAAAAGGGAAATAATGCACCAGAAAGCTTCAACCAAATCACTCTTGGGGATCAAAGGATTGCCATTATCTCACACAAATTCACATGCACGCACACACAAATATTCTCAAAGGCATCTTGGAGCAGAGTAATGCTTTGATGTTCATCTATCTGAATGTTACAAGCTGGTGTTAGAAGACCACCGTGGTTTAGGAAATTTAGGAAATTGAACTACAGTTGGTTGAAAATGATGCTTGGTGAAAATTTGCATAGATGGCATAAGGTAAAGGTAAGACTTACAGATTTCAAAGGCTGTTATTCTTGGTCGTGAAACCAAGAACTTTTTTTGTATTGCTTTTGCATTGTTTCATCATTGTATTAGCACTGCTAAGGTTGTGGGTCTGAAAAGTGAAACCAACACAGTAGTGAGTAGTGAGTAAGTCCATAAGCTCCCATGGTAAAATGTCCAACATTTCAGCATAAATATAAATGCTGTTGCAATGATTTTGGGCTAGATAGCTAATTTATTCTCTGATGACAACTGTGTAAATTCATCTATTTAAGTCAGCAGTCCCCAACCCCCAGGCCACGGACTGGTAGCGGTGCGTGAGTCGTTTGGTACCAGGCCACAAGAGTTGAGGCTCAGGTGTGAAATTGATGGTTCTCAGGGTTTTTATCGGTTTTTAACGTTATTTTTTATCGTTTTTATCATTTTTATCATCATTTATCATTCCCGTGTGTTATGAATAAATCTTCTTTTTTTGGTACCGGTACTGGTTTTGTTTTGTTGTATTTATTCGCGACACCTTAAATGCCTGTCCGTGAAAATATTGTCGGACATAAACCGGTCTGTGGCTCAAAAAAGGTTGTATTACAGCTTAAAGTTGTGCATGATAAAGGTCATGGCCCCTTTGAATGAGTGGAAGATGCTGTTTCATCTTGTTCAAAGTGAAAGACACTCAAAGGAGCTAGCTATCAAATTTTCAGTTTCTCAAACTTTGCTTTGTGTTGACCAAAACTGGTATTCCATGCACAATCTGGTGATCTGGATCACTTAATTACCAAATTTGGAGTCGAAATATTAAAAAGGGAATATAGGCTATCAGTCAACAATGTCAAACAAAAGACTGTCACTTTGAAAGTGCTCTACTCACCCTCCTCTCAAGTCATATTTATTGACAATAATCATAAGTGATATTATTGTATGAAAATAACTGTACATTTGTGCAAGATAAACAAAATTTGTAAAGGTCTGCTTCTGCCACAAAGAATTATGGGATTATTTCCTTTTATACTGTCATAGGCCCAGAAGATCATATGGTAAAGGAAGAAAGACAGGATGTATTTGATTTGATTTGATTTGATATACCTTTATTAGTCCCACAAGGGGAAGCAGCTTTTCTCAGCATTTAAAGAACTTGACCAGCTTTTGTCCTTGCTTCCAATTACCATTGCTTGTCTGGGTCATCTTTTTTATTTAGCACAGTTTTTTCATATCAGCCTTTAGTTTATTTTGTGGCTGACGGATTTCCACATGTCTTCCTTTTGTAGTCAGTATAACCTTTTGCAGGATTTTGTTTTACGACCTCGGTGCTCAGCACAGTAGTGTAGTGGTTTGCATTGTCCAAATGCACGCATGTCATGTTAGTTGGTGATTATAAATTGCCCATATGTGTGAATGTGAGTGTGAATGGTTGTCTGTCTCTTTGTGTAGCCCTGCAACAAACTGTTCAGGGTGCAGGGTGTGCCCCCCTCTCACCCTGTGTCACCCCCTCTCACCCTGTGTCACCCCATCAACCCTGTGTCAGATAAGCTGTTCTTTTTTTTTTTAATGGATAGATGAACGTCTGTGCTTGTGTAATTACATGTGCATACTTATTCACGAAGAGCAAATGATACAAGCAAAATACTATATGACTGGCAAACATCTAAAACTTAACAAAACAGTAACACCTAAGATATCGCTCTAGTCTGCTGTAGACTGACTCTAAGGGTGGCACTTGGCTAGCCTGCATCCTTCATTGGGATTTAGATGACGCTTCCTTTCTGCAGCGCATGTTATTCCTTTACCCTTATTCTCTTAAATGTCCGTGAAGATAAGATGCCTATGATAAGTAAGCATGTACCTGGACAGAGGAGATACAGTAGAAAACAACAGGAGGAAGTGTGCCTTAGCCATTTGTGGGGCTTAAATTTCAAAAGGAGAACAGAGTGGGCAGAGGAAGCTGGCAATCCTACACGAATGACTCAGCATGCCGTCAAACATTTCCGTAACATCACGTGAGATATAACAATGTTGAGAAGTAGATGGTTGATTGGAATTTATATTTTCACAAAAGCATCTGAAATTTGGTGTTATGCAACATACCCATATCCATAAATAACAAGATTTGCTCCTTGTTATGAGTGTGTGGATTATGAACACAAGTAACAAATCACCTTATCTTAACATGAGTCTTCCTTTGTGTGTGTGTGTGTGTGTGTGTGTGTGTGTGTGTGTGTGTGTGTGTGTGTGTGTGTGTGTGTGTGTGTGGGTATCAGAGAGTGAGAGATAAAGACAGAACAGTATTTTATCCTTTTTACTTTTAAGGAGGTGGAAAGAATTACCCAATCTTAGAATTTGGACCAGGCTGGTATCATGTAATAGCATTTAAATAAGACATCACGTATTTTCACGTTATCTTAACGCTTTCTTTTTGCATGCCATTTCACTCCACAAACTGCCTTCTAACCCTGACCCTAACTGTGGATTTCTATGTTTGACGGTGTGAGTCCTTAGGGTTTCATAGTATTCAATTAAATTCCAGTGACACAGAAAACCTTATCTATTTATGTTTTCAGTGAATTTTACAATATATTTGTAAGATTTTACAAGTAAAAGGGTCATGTGCTCTACCACATGTGGAGAAACGTCAGACTCATTATATAATCCTAGAATAACTAATAAGTGAGTGCAACCATGGCTTACTACAGCCTGTGTGAGTATTTGTGTGCTCTTGATGAGCACAGGCCAAAGCAGACACGCATAATTCAAAAAGCTGCACACACAAACACATACACACATAAACACACCCGAGTAATGAAAATTCAATAGATGACAGACAAAGCTCTATTGTGCCACATTAATAAGATTTAATACGGGGCTTTCTTTTCTTCCGACACTGGCAGGATAACTTGTTCTTATTGGCAAACTAATCTTATCTCAGTATCTTCCAATCATGTCATTCATTAGTTTGCCTCTAGCTTATTTATACTGTGGACTACAGTTTTCAAAGCACCATTACACACTTGGTAAAATGTAGAAGCTCTATTTTTTTTCTCTTCTATCTTATCACAGCAAAGTAACTACGACAGCACAAAAAGAGGAATGATCAAAGCGAAATGTTTGTGTGCATGGGCTGTTACAGACATCATCATCAACAGCTGATGTCAAAGAATGTATCTTGGAAGTTTGCAATAATTCCGCAATTACCGGCATGACAGTTAGATATAACACATGCATCCACCAGCTTCTGATAGATAACCATACAGAGATAGAGTAACTTCACTTGGCTCGGGTAAAATTTGCAGGACATTTAAAACAATACGGGATGTGAACATATTTTGCACTGCTTTGTCACACACCGTGACGATGTGGTGTATTCTCGAAACTTAGCTTGTCAGCACCTCTTAACTCAGTGTATTTTTTTGGTATGTCGTCCTCTCTGCTTACATTCTGAGTTTTGTTTTGTTTTTACTGCCTTTACTCTCTCTACATTTGTTTCTTTACATGTCAGTTAAGTGCTTCTTGTTTACTTTGGATCATTCCAGACTGCTTTTGTCAAATTATTGTTCTTATATCTTCTGTAACACATACACAATATCTAAAAAAAATAAAAAAAATCCCCACTCGCCCCTGTGGGCGGTCAATCCTTCACGCTCGGGTCCTCTACCAGAGGCCTGGGAGCTTGAGGGTCCTGCGCAGTATCTTAGCTGTTCCTAGGACTGCGCGCTTCTGGACAGAGATCTCCGCTGTTGTTCCCGGGATCTGCTGGAGCCACTCGCCTAGCTTGGGAGTCACCGCACCTAGTGCTCCGATTACCACGGGGACCACCGTCACCTTCACCCTCCACATGTTCTCGAGCTCTTCTCTGAGCCCTTGGTATTTCTCCAGCTTCTCGTGTTCCTTCTTCCTGATGTTGCTGTCAATCGGAACCGCTACATCCATCACTACGGCCGTCTTCTCATGTTTGTCTACCACCACTATGTCCGGTTGGTTAGCCACCACCATTTTGTCCGTCTGTATCTGGAAGTCCCACAGGATCTTAGCTCGGTCATTCTCCACCACCCTTGGGGGCGTCTCCCATTTTGACCTCTATAGATCTTGTACTCAGAGCTTGTTCTTGTGCTGCCATGATTAGTGCCTCTGTGCTGTCTTTCAGTCCAGCTTTGTCCAGCCACTGGTAGGATTTGTGGATATCAGCCACCTCCTCTATCTGCCGGTGGTACATACCGTGCAGGGGCCTGTCCTTCCATTAGATAGATAGATAGATAGATAGATAGACAGATAGATAGATAGATAGATAGATAGATAGATAGATAGATAGATAGACAGATAGATAGATAGATAGATAGATAGATAGATAGATAGACAGATAGATAGATAGATAGATAGATAGATAGATAGACAGATAGATAGATAGATAGATAGATAGATAGATAGATAGATAGACAGATAGATAGATAGATAGATAGATAGATAGATAGATAGATAGATAGATAGATAGATAGATAGATAGATAGATAGATAGATAGATAGATAGATAGATAGATAGATAGAATTTAAAGATTATTTTCCTTGCTTTATGAATTGCATGTTTATTATATCTTCTACCTTCATTTTTTTCTATCTAATTCCCTTTTATGCTGTTTTACATGCTTGGTTAAAAGCCAGTTTCGCTTTTTATCTTAGACAGATCTTAGAGTTAGATAAACTGACTGTAGAGGCAGACAAATATAAATAAAATTTATGAAAAGTATCCACAACTTAGATGAAATCAAATAATTTTACAATCAAATGCACACACATACTTTAGGCCACAGTGCCTGCTGCACATTTCTGTGACATCATAACATTTTTCACACTGAGCCACATTCCTGTGCATGTATTTCTTTTTTTTCAGTGTTTAAAATGATTCAAATTGTGATATTGCAGGTTTTGTGCCAGGGGGAGGCCTAAGGGCTTGCCCTACATCATTCATTATGCCCTCGCCCATCAAGCAGCACAAGCAGTACTGCTCTGGAGTAATTCCAAAAGGGCTCTCATCATTAGCTTGCCACTTGGTGGCCAATTGCTAGAGCAAAGGAGACAAAAGCTGAAGTCCACCCCTGCATGCTCTGATTGCTCTGAGGGAGAGAGAGGGGGGGGAGACAGAGAGAACGAGGGGTAGAGGAAAGATGGGGGCCTCCTTTTGGCCTGGTAGAACACAGATTCCTACTGCAGAGTAGTTTTAGCACAGTGTGTCCTGGACAGAGGTAAACAGAATCTCGAGCTTCTCTGTGGGTTTTCATTTGATTTAGAGCTCTGTGGTTTAAAGGAGTATCCTCAAGGATGATTGAATTAGGAGGAGTGACAGTTAACATCAGACTCAAGGACAGACAAAGAGGTTTCCTGTTATCTGTCTGATTTATTTAATTGCAAATAATCCTCAAATTCTTCATAATAGCAGCGCCTTTGTATTCTTGGCAGGTGTTTGATCCCTCAGATAAACTAATCATTTCCAACACAAGTGAAGGACTATTGAAATAACTGTCAGATTATGGACACACCATGAAAAAGGGGGATTCATTTTCCATGATTCTGACATGAAGTAATGACATTAAATTAAAGCCTTTGATTTATCTTGATCCTCTTCCTCCTTGTTGGTTTTTCTGCCTCTTCTCTGACTTGCTTTCACTCTTCCGACTAGTAGATTTGGCCATGCTGTGATCTTACTGTGCCTCCAGGCCCTCGGGTTATTTGGATATTGTGTGGAGTCAGAGCTTTGTCAATCAGATAAGCAGTGACCTTGCAGACCTAGCAGATAAGACGTTACATGGCAAGAGGAAATGGCAGCCAGCATGGGACACAAGGCTCGACTATGAATGTTCAGTGAAGCGACACTGATCACAGCTGTTCTGTACAAGAATGAAAATATATTACTTGTGCCTTTTGTAATTTCCAATTTATAGTGACTGATCTGATTTGGACCTTGCTGACAAGTGCTTGTCTTATTATCTGTTGAATAAAATCCCTGCAAGGTACTACAAGTTTGACTAAGAAAACAATGACTGGAAAAGGAAACAGCCTTGTAGAATTTTATATTAAAGACCAATATTATGGGATTGTGATCATTAGCCATTAAATTTTTTTGTACCATCTTTTAAAATACCAAAATTTTAAATGGGTTACATCAAATCCGAGTATTTTTAAACAGCTACAAAAAACACAGTCCCGATAGTCAAAATAAATGACTTGCACATAGCCATTTCAACTGCCATGGAGTCACTGAGTTTGTAAGGAATAACACAAACTTGCCACTCATTCCATTGCACTGAGAAATTACAAAAGGATGAATGAGGGGCAAGTCTTTGTCTAGGACCGCAGCTTTGGGTGGTCCACAGGTTGGAAGCCCTCTGGGAGGGATCAGGCAGACCTCCACGTATAATGCCAAGAAGACGACTGTTATTTTTAAAGGGTACACACTAATTTAAAGGCATCTTTGCCACAGCCCAGAGTTCATTTTTGTTTGAAAATTATTTTTTCCACAAAGCTATTACTTTGCTTTTAACCATAAGTAAATAATTGTAAGTGATTTTTGGAAAAACAATCTGGTTTTAGCCAATGTCTGACTAACAAAACCTCAGCTTCATTACATATATACAAGCATGCAATGTCTCTCCACTGTGAAACCCAAGAGAAATACCAAAAATACACCATAACACAATATAATCTATTGATTTAAATAACAAATACATAAGCCACACGATAATCTTTGAAAATGTTTGCTGAGCCTATACTCATTCATTTCAATACTCTGCTTCATATTCACACACATTTAGGTCTGGGAGCTGCCCAGGGCAACCACAGTTCTCTGCCGCTGGGGCACTGAGCTGATGGTTCACTTCTTTTCTCAAGAGACCCTTGATGAATGTTGTTCAGCAAGGGAAGAGAAATACCCATTCAGCCCCCTAACTGTCTAGGAGTTCAAGCACTTCACTCACAAGCTCTCCCAAATAAAAGGGTTACCACTAGAAATATCAGACAAGTAAAGCCAATTACACTCACTTTAGCTGTTGTGTAAGTTCATGGCATAAAGGTTTCCAAACTAATTTCCTCAGTGAGCATTAAGTACAAATTTTTGTCTGCAGTGGTGGTATCAGCCCACCCTCCACGATGCCTGAGTACTGCAGTCAGAGGATTCAGGTTACAAGACCTACCGTGTTCTGCATGTAGCTGTTGATTGTGGTTTAACACATGAGACTGTGGTGTTTTCCCCACACTTCAACTTTTCTCCTGGGACGCCTTAAGGTATTGTACCACCATATCAAACTTTCCCCCATGTCAATCCAAAGGCAGGCTTGAAATGTCCCAACTACTAACTACATACGATACATGGCTGCATAAAAAACTGCAGTCTTCGTGATTCTGTTATCAAGTACATTCCCGTGTCCAATCAATAAAACACTAACTCAGAAAACACAGTAATTTAATGTACTAACTTGACTAAGTTACCAAGGCTGTTTGTGTCAATACTTTATATAGACCAACTCAAGAGTCAGGACCCCCTAAGTCAATCTGCCAGATACAAAGACATCTTTTCAGAAGCTTCAATAACTCTGAATGTATAAATGACATTTACATATGTGATGTTAAATAGACAGAGATCTATTTAATCAGCAGCAAATCAGAAGACCTGAAAGCCTGCAGACAACTAAATCAATTGTGTGACTGCAGCACCCTCTATTGCCAAAAGTGGAGACTAACTTATGAATGAATAGACTGAGCTCGAAGACTATCCCTGGACAGGTCGCCAGTCTGTCACAGTGCTAACACAGAAAGACAGACAAACATTCACACTGTCGTTCACACTTATTGACAATTTAGAATCATCAGTTAACCTAATCCCCACATGTCTTTGGACTGTGGGAAGAAGCCTGAGTACCCTGAGACAACCCATACAGAGATACAGGAGAGTGCATGCAAACTCCACACAGAAAGGCTTCAGCTAGTTGGTGGATTCAAACCCAGAGGATCTTTTTGCTGTGAGGCAATAGTGCAAAATAAGCTGAGTTGAGGGTAATTACTCCTCCATTTCTATCTTTCTTTAAGTATCCTTACTGGCCAAACCCAAGCATATCTAGAACCGCTTTGGTTAACAGCAGCTCCCTTTGTAACTGATCTTAGTTGGTGGAAATTTTTACGCTGTTAATACACTTTTAATGTTAAATATTTTGCGATTCTAGTGACAACTGATCAGAATCTTTAAGTAAAAATTTGACTTAGCCATACACACATTTTAAATCACCAGAGAGACTAGTGTCATTTTAAAGATGGTTTTTGGTGTACTGTGTTTGACCATTAAGTCAAACACAATGCATACAGGAGAGTTTTACTTTAACTACTCTTTATATGCTTTATTTAATGCTTGCTTATGGCAGTTTCCCTCAATTAAGGGAGGTCTGTCGAGTTTTGAGCCACTCAGTCTGGGATCAAGAGCCTTCGAGCACCTCTACAGTTAGTGGACAAAGACCCTCGCTACAGGTGGGTTTGACTTAAAATGATCTGTGAGGATTTTAACATGAACGTCCATTTCTGTTATCTTGGTGACAAAGTTTACTAAACATTACACTCCTACTACCATTTAGAGACAGATCCTGGATGTTCTAGACATGTATCGCTTATGTTTAGCTAAAAATGTTACTAGCCTCTTTTTCCATTACCATGTGTCCATTGCTTGACTATTTCAACTCATTTTAATTAATCATAATTACAACCATTTTCTGTAACCTTTAACTTCATAATAACACAAATACTCACTGGTCACTTCATTAGGTACACATATCTAATCAGCCAACTGGTTAGATATTTGAATTTCAATGAATTTCAATGCATTTAGAGATGTAGAGATGGTCAAGCTCACCTACATTAGTTCAAACAGAACATAAGAAAGGGGAAGAAAGATTATTTAAATTTGACAGTCTAGTGTGAGTATTTCAGAAGCTGCCAGTCAACTGAGATTTTCTTACACAATGGCCAAAAAAAGAAAAAGAAAAAAAGTCTGTAGCCCTGCGACAGACTGGCGACCTGTCCAGGGTGTACCCCGCCTCTCGCCCTATGACAGCTGGGATAGGCTCCAGCGCCCCCCGCAACCCTGAAAAGGATAAGTGGAAGCGAATGGATGGATGGTCTAAAAAAGAGAAAATATCCAGTGAGTTGGAATTCTCTGGGTGAAAATGTCAGAGGCCAAAGGAGAATGGGCAGAATGCTGAGTTGATGGGAAGGAAACAGTGACTCAAATAACCATTTGCTACAACAAAGGTATGTATCTCTGAATGTACAGCACATCAAAACTTGAAGCAGTTAGGCTACAGCACCAGAACACCACACCAGGTGTCACCCCTGTTAGCTAAGAACAGGAAACTGAGGCTACAATATGCATGGACTCACCAAAACTGGACAACAGAAGACTGGAATAATGTTGTCTGGCCTGATGAGGTGAATTGAACTCAACTGAGAAATTAAGTCTCAATTGAGATGGTAGAGTCAGAATTTGGCATAAACAACATGAAAGCATTGATCTGCCATTGTATCAATGGTTCAGGCTGGTAGTAGTGGTGTAATGCTGTGAGGGATATTTTCTAGGCAAACCTTAACCTCCTTAATACCAATTAAACACAATATAATTGCCCCAGCCTTCCTGAATACTGTTGCTGTAACTGTACCCATATGGACTCCACTATTACTAAATCTTAATCCAAAAGCACTATTCAGATTAGGTGGAATGGGAGAGTAACACTAAGAATGTGCAGCTCACAAATCTGCGGCAACTCTCAGATGTTATTATGTCAGTATGTACAACAGTCTCTAAGATCTCTAATCTCTAATGTTTCCGGTAGCATTTTGACTGTGACAAAAAGAGTTAAGGCCGTTCCGAAGGTTAAAGGGAGTCCAATTTAGTACTAAAAAGTGTACTTAATAAAGTTGCCAGTGAGTGTACACATCTTTCTGACAGTTTAGCTAACATTTGGTGACCATTTAATCTATTACTTTCAGATGACTAGTTTACTTTCAGCCACGTATTTCACCATTTTATTATCTATTTAGTATTATTCTTTAGTTTTTTAAGCCTTTTCCCACACTCTCACGCCCTTATTTAAATAACATTTTTTCATAACAATTGTGGTTTTTTTACGTTTCCATTGGGAAAAAAATCGGAGTTTGCTCCCACTCGTTCTATAAGTCATTATTCTTTTATTGTCCTTATTTAAAATTCGTTTTTCTCCTATTCCTTTTTTTTTTCATTTCGCAGCTCCGCGCCTCAACTTAACACCACCACAGCCACTTCCGGTTTACCCGGAACTTAGCATAAGTCCCAAAGATGGCGGAGCAAGGTCCGATGGCCATAGCGATGCGGCTACGAAATCAGCTACAGTCCGTTTACAAACTGGACCCACTGCGAAACGAGGTGAGTAATGGTGTTACTTGAGCTCACCCTCACAGAGGGGGGAAGGTACCGAGCGTCGAAGTGTAGCAGGGGGGACTTAATCCCACGTATTAGCGGCAGATCGTTGTCGCCTCCGCGGCGCTGATGGAGAGAGAGGAGAGCGATGCTGCTGAAGCGCTGCGAGGAGAGACGTGCTTGAGCATGCGTAGAGGGCATGAGTGCGATCGTGTTGTTTTGTAGAGCAGCGTGCTGAAACCTTGTCAACTAACTGATATTTTGCTTTTTCCAGAGCACACATTTAGCACTTATTCTCAGTTCAAGTTGTTTTTTTTTTTTACATTTAATTCAAGCCTCCTGTGAGTGAAGTGGGGCGGTAACGATCGTTGCACTCCGTGGGTTCTTTCTCGTTGTGTAACGAAGTAACGGCTCTCTTGTTTCGAACTGCCGTTGGTTTGTGGTTGATTTGATCGCACGCAGTTGTTAGTAAGAGAACGCTTCGTTGCTTTTACTCGATTTTCAATGTTTCATCGCGATGCTGCCCGTAGTTTCCACCAAATCTGTGCAAAAATGTGACAAACATCATTCCACTTTTCTATCAAAATGTCCCCCATTGTTTGAGTTTAACCCATGTTTTGTATCAATATTCACCGGCGCCACTAGTAGGAAAACTTTATTTTGTTTTTGTTCGGTTCGTGGGTCTTTCCCACAGAGGTCAAAGGTCAGGGTCAGCTTAGCGCAGCACCTCTCTGAGCTGGACAAACCCGTTTTCATGTTTGACTACTTGAGCAAAACACAGACACTTGTCTACAGGGATGAGTTGTAAAAAAGTTCTTGTTAAATTCAGCTTTAAACTCCGAGTTTTCATACATTTAAAAAAATGGCACCCACTAAAGAGCCTTTAGAAAGCCAAAGAAAATCTTCAGTACTGCACCTTTCTAAGATTTTTTTTAAATATTAAATTTACTGAAACTTTAAAAAAATGTCTGCTAAAAATATAGCAAAACCCACAAAAACTGTATGTAGATCAACTGGGTTTAAGTGCAGAATCACCATTCAAAGGCCCATTGTGCGCATGGATATAAAAACAGTACAAGTCTGAATGCTCGACCTCTGCAGTGACCGCATACTATGACTCCACAGGAATTGTGCTGTAGGGGACATTTTCATTTGGTTTCTGTTGTTCCTTTAGAAAGAGGGGAATACACTGCACTACAAAGTTGTCCTTAATAGTCTGTTACCCTTATCTTGTGAAAATCCCAGCTCATTCAGATTTTTAAATAAGCTTTCTAGTTTGATAGTGCCTTCATCCATCCATCATCCATAGCTCTTGTTATTTAAATGCAGAGTTTCTTTTTATGGCCTTTTGCTTGCTTTTGCCAGCAGTCCTTCTCTCATCTCATCAAGGCTTCTAAGCTGTTCCCTATTTTTCCATGTTCTTAGTTTAAATCCAGAGGCAATCATAATTTTGATTTTTGTACATGTAGTGCCTAAACTATGGAACAGCCTTCATCAGACCAACAACTCAAATGAATCTGTGGTTTATTTGTTTTGTTAAACACTGGCCATGTGCCCTTTGGCTATATTTCACAGCAGTGTTTTCACTGGAATTATACCCTTACTGTTTTGTAAGTATAATTCTACTACGGGTATCACAATAACTATTACATTCAAAGAAATTAGACATCAATGTTGTGACATAAATGCATAAAAGCAGTGTTTTTGTAAGAATCTTTACAGTTTTATGTACTTGTATTTTGACTTTAAATATTTCCCATAAATGACACAATTCATACATACATAATAATTCATACATACATAATAAGCAAAGATTTGTACTTTGTGACATAGGGCCTTTTCCTACTGGACCACATCCAGCCTAAACCATTGATACAGGCAGGATGGATTCATACTTTTGTGTTAGTTACACAATGTCCAGTTTTATATCCTGCTCTTAGCTGAAAATAGTGGCACCAGTGTGGCCATCTGTTGGTGTAGCCTATCTGCTTCAAGGTTTGACATGTTCAGAGATGCTCTTCTGCATACCTTGGTTTCATGAGTGATTCATTGTCAAAGCAGTCTGAGGCATTTTCTCTTTTTCGGAACATTGTCTATAAACCCTAGAGATGTTTGTGTGTGAAAATCCCAATAGAGTAGCAAAATACTCAGTCCAGTCCTTTTGGCACCAAGAAGCATGCCATATTGAAAATCACTTTAAGTCATTTTCCCCCTCCATTCTGATACTGGGGTTTAAATTTAGCAGACTCTGTTGACCATGTCTGCATGCCTAAATGTCGTGTTGCTGCCATATGACCTGCTAGACCAGCAGAAATTGATATTTTGTTACAAAAAAGGTTTTTGTGCTCTGACTTCAGAGCATGTTGATCCTTTTTCAGAGCAAGAATCCTGACATTCCTTCACTGTCCAAATGTGTTTAACTTTTTTTTTGGCAGCAATAAACATGACAGTTTACTTATTTTAATTTAAGACATGTTTTATTTTAATTAAGTTTAAAACTTTTTTATTTAATGTAAAATTATATTTTGTTTTAATTTACTTTCAAATTCTTCAGTTGCTGAAGGGGCTGCATAGTTTTCATAAACTGCATAGTTCAGAATAGCTATAATTGTACCAGATGGTTGCGTTCAGTTAAGTTGGACTAGACTGTAATACAAACTGTTCAGTTTGTCAACAATAAAACTGACTGAAATGAGAGAAAGACTGAGTGTGAGACTTTGTTATTAGATAAAATGAATATTGATAAAGTTTACCTTTATGTACAGAATCTGAATATCGCAAAATATTTTAAAAAATTGCAATAATATCGTATCGTGGGATGTATGGTGATTCCCACCTCTACAAAGTAGCCAGCTTGTCAAAACACTTTCTTTTTGTCTCCACAGGAGGAAGTGAAGTTGAAGATCAAGGACCTGAACGAACACATTGTCTGCTACCTTTGTGCAGGCTACTTCATAGATGCCACAACAATAACAGAGTGTTTACACACCTGTGAGTGTTAACAGAGCCAAATGATCATTTATTCTAATATCATTTGCTGCCAACAGCCTTAATGCCGTTTCACAGGCACTATTAAACTGTCTGTTATCAGCATAATGTGAAGCAAATATCTCTGTTTCTTTTTTTCCTCTACAGTCTGTAAAAGTTGTATCGTAAAGTATTTGCAAACAAGCAAATATTGTCCAATGTGCAACATCAAAATTCATGAAACACAGCCGTTACTCAACCTCAAATTGGATCGAGTGATGCAAGACATTGTCTACAAACTGGTGCCTGGATTACAAGAAAGTATGTAAACAAAACTGCTCTCTACTATTTGTTAGTTATAGTTGGAGTCGGTTAGTTTTGCAAGGCACGTGTGCTTGTTTTGCACCTGCCAAGCAAGTGAATGCTGGAGTAATAACCAAATGAAAGCATCCTTTAACAGAATGAAGTTTTTAACAGATGTAGGCTGTTCTTATGAGTTGCTGCCTTTCACATTTGAATGATTTTCTTAGTAAAATCCTTTGTTTTTGCTTAGGTGAAGACAAAAGAATAAAGGAATTTTATCAGTCGCGTGGATTAGAGAGAGTCATTCAGCCTGCTGGAGATGGTAAGTCTTCATTTTATTCTTGCATCTGTCTGCATTATACAAAAAGACACTATCTGGAATCCAGTGCATTGATTGGTTGAATGCAAATCATGCCATATTGACCCAGCTGTTATCAAATAATGCAGTGGTTTTGAATTAGTTAATGAGTGACTATGAGACTGATGTTTATCTTAATAACACAAATCTTACCTTTTGACTGATGTACTGGACAGAATTATGCCACACTGGCCACAGCTGCAAATTCTTTTTCAAGGTTATCATCACATTTCAAGCAGTTATGCTTTTTTGCAAGTCCTGAGCACCATAGTCAGTTAGTGACAGAGGTGGTGATTGTCTGCCCTGAGTCAAACTGCACACAGCAAAAAGACCAGTGTTAAATGAACTCTCACAGAGTCATTTTCAACACTTTTTCAGGGTTTATATAGCTCCACACTCTTTAGAGTTAAATCAACATTTTTGAAATAGTTAAAATATTTAACACTGTGCCAGAGTTCATGTTTTAACTCTCAAAACAGAATTAAAGTAACACTTTAGAGAGTGAATAAGTGACTCTGCTGAGATACAATTTTTAACCTTCTGGTTAGTGTTGGCTTCACTCCCTATAGTGTCAGGCTTTCTGTTTGTGTTAAAATTAAATTCTGAGAAAAAATTATATTGCACACAATAAATTTTCCCAAACAGGACATTTATTTTGTCGTCAAAAAATTGTTAAGAGGGTACAATGTGCACTGTATAATATGAAACATTGTATGACCTTTGCATATCAAAAGGTTTATAAAACTTTATATCTGACATTTTCACTATGCATCTCTCCTCGGTATGTACAACTCTGAATGCATATAGATGGTTATCAAAACACTCTGTAAACAACTTGTTTCACATAAAAAGATGTCATCTCAACCAAAAGTAAATCACTTGTTTGGCAAAAGACAGGCATGTCTTCTTCCACTGCACTGGAAATAACAAGTCCAGCTTCATATTATCTTGGGACAAATTAAACACAAAATGTGCTTTGAAAAGTTCATCAAATGCTCCGAGTGAGTGGCTGCCTGGCATGGAATGAGATGCTTATCCATTGTGATGTAGAAGGTGTCAGTCTTGCTCTTCTGATGCCTGACAGCGAGGGGGTATGGTTGACAACCTCGTTGATTGCAGAGATGCTCTTCCAGACTGCAGCATGACTTGGGTTGACATAAGGAAACTGAAAATTATTCGCAGAAATGATGTCCAAATACAGAAATAAATCAATAAATGTAGAAGAGATTGCTCAAAGACATATTATTGAAATTTCATGATATAATTACCTCATGAAAGACTACAAGTCTCTGACTTACATCACTTGCGCTGATTTTTGGACCTTTGTCCTCCTGGTGGTGGAAGGAGATGTAACAACAACAACAACAGCGATAACATTTCTTGTTCAAAGGCTGAAGATGAAAAGACACAAAATTAATACAATTTCATCAAATGTACTGATCTGTTTTACAATGAAAACAGGGAAAGTTAAAGTTGAAAGTTGTAAAAAGTAGATCAATTTTTAGAGATACACAAGAAGTTTTAAAGTTTTTTAAATTTAGTCAGTTAGTATGCATTTATTTGGCACAACTATAAAGAACACAACATACACTGAATACATACCCATGACTATCAATCATGTGAGCCACAAGTATGTTAACCATTTGTCATCTTGTGGCATCCTTCATGGTGTTTGTTGTTGTTGGTATTCCTGTATTTACTTCGTCACCACCAAACTTGCTTCCTAAGACAGTTTCAATTAACTATTAAAAATGAAAAAACAAACAAAAAGAGAAAAATGAACATTGAGGAAAAACCTGGCAATAAGGAATCTTTCTAGGAACTTGAGAGGAAAAAACAAAGCACAAGTGTCAAGCTTTGTAGCAACCTGTTTAGCAGATACTGCAGCAGTATTGTTAATTCTGCATCTCTTGCATGGGACCTCATCTACGATTATAGTTGAGGCACGTGAGCTGAAGCTTGAGTTGGAGTCAGGCAACTCAGAAGCAGAAGACAGGTCAGGAAACACTAAAGAAAAGGAAAATGTCAAATCATTTGTTCAATTGAATATAAAGTGCTTGATTATACTTTTTAGTGTATCTCACCATGATCGGTGAATACTGTTAACAGCATGTTGCCTTTATTTTTATTTTTTTGCAGTTCTTTTGATGTCAAACTGCATTGCAACTGCAGTTCCACAAAACATCAAACAATAGAGGGGCATTAATGCCAGCCTGAACAGTTTACTTTGTTTTTTTTTCATCACTAACAGCTTGAATGTGATCTGTAACATTGATAGTTAGAGGCTATTAACAGTTTGCATTACCTGTTTATTGCCAGCGCCAATACTTAGCATATTTTCTTTGTTTAAATCTTTTAAATGCACAAAATACATTTTATAGCACCAGTTTCTAACTATCTTTGTAAGTTTGACTTAATTCTACTTACCCTGTAGAACTGCATGCAGGTGCAAAATCAGTACTGTTCTTCCATGAGGCTCCAACTGATGAAGAAAAATGCCCGCACTGGGGGTGTCTGGGAGGGCTGGGCTTAACTTGAGTTCAAAATTAACTCTATACAGAGTTAAAGCTATTAAGTTAACCGATGACAGAGTTAACATTTTTAACCAACCTCTGTGCAGAGTTTCAGAATTTGGAATTTTCTCTTTTAAGAGTTAAATCAACAATGATGGAATACATTTTGTCAAATAACTCCAACATTGAGTGCAATTTAAGTCAGAAAATGTTTAAATCACACTTTGAGGCTTAAAATCAACTCTGAGACATTTACTGCAGCACATTTTAACACTCCAATTTTTGCTGTGATTGTCTTTTCTGTCTAGATGGTGTACCAGATGCTACAGTACCTTACACAAGCTTTGACCACTCAAAAGCTCACTTCTACAGATACGACGAGCAGGTTTCGCTGTGTTTAGAAAGGTTAAGGTAGGCTGTACTTTTGCCTGTAATGGATTATCTTAAAGTGATCTGTGTGTACTTTTATAAAATATTTATTTGAGATAAGGCTGATAGAATGTAAATATGAAGGTGATTATATTAGTCTGCATGTTGTAAGCTATGAGGTTCAAGATAAACCTGTTTTAACAAAGCATGCATGTTTCAAAGCTCTTTATTTCTTGTGTTTCAGTTCATCACTAGCTGAAAAAAAAGATAAAACAAAGCTTACTCTTCAGGTAAGTCACTAATAAGCCCTGATAGAGTACCATAAACGTACACCAGCAAGTCTTTTTACTTTGTGAGATTGTTAAGTGTTTATTATTGTTTTTAAAGTGGCCTCTTTCAAGCATGTCTCTGGGGCACATTTATTTTTTAAGCTTTTACAAGTTATTTCCACACTTAACTGTACAGCAAATACATGGCACAGTGACAAGTGCGGACATAGAAGGTCTGGTTTGTCTGGCTGCTGATGAAACATCACACTCACAGAGAGACAGGGATAAGTGGGAGAAATACACCAGTGAGGCATATAATCATTCTTTATTTCCCAACCAAACTGCTTCTTTCTCAATAAGTGGATTTTCGTAGTATCTTTGGCCCACGTATTGAAAGCGGAGGCTTAAGCTGTTGGGTAATGTTTGCAGTGGTTAGTGTTGAGGTCCTTATGTCAAACAAGCTGTGTTAACTCAAACATCACAAAGAAGTGTATCATTAAATAGTTGGAACTAATACATTGTTTTAAATTGCTTTGGGGACCAGATCTATTAATGTATACTTGTCAAGTTTTCGCTCTCTAAGTGCACAACCACTTACCCGTCGTTATGTCATCTATTCTTTGGGCCAAACCGTTTGGATTCATGGAAAATGAAGGCTGCTACTAGAATGGCTTCAATGGATCTTTGCTCTATATATTTCGGACAGTGTTTCTCAAACCTGGAATGCTCAACTTTACAAGCAAAAAAACGATTATTTTATGCAGTAAATTGAAACCCACACTTACAGAAATGGTGAAATGTTCTTATTTCATTTCAGGGGATTTCCTTTTGTTGGAAAGCCAAAACTTGTACTAAGCGTACTGTATATAGACAGGTCCATATATATTTGGACAGACAGGTTTTTTTTTCTACTTTTGCTTCTGTACATTACAACAACAAATTTTACATATATACATATATATATTTAAATTTATACATACATAATTGTTATGTTTGTTGTTGTTTTTGGTTGTGTACAGTGTCCTTGAGTGTTTTGAAAGGCACTTTCTTAAATAAAATGTATTATTATTATTATACATATATAAATACAGAATATATAAATAAGCAATGAAATATACTTATTAACGAAATGTAGCAGCCAAATGTCTATTGTACAGTATTTCGACAATATGAAACATGGAAAAAAGAAAAATATATTGGTGGAAATGTTGCCTACTAAACATTTCCATATTTTGGTTTAATGGATTAATTTTGATTGACAAATTTATTGAAGGACAGATAAGTAAAAAGTAAAATGGAACTTGTCCAGTTCAGGTTGGGTATAAGGATTGTTAGGGAATCCATTTAATCCAAACATGCTGTACATCATCGGTCCCCAACCTTTTTTGTGCCACGGATCGGTTTATGTCACGGGCCGGCCTTTCAGGTGTCGCAGATAAATATAAGAAAATAAAACCAGTACTGGTACAAAAAAAAGATTTATTCATAACACACAGGAAAAGACCCGGGTAAACCGAGTTAACGATAAAAAATTATGGCAAAAACCGACAAAACCCCTGAAACCCATAAATTTCACACCCGAGCCTCAACTCTCCTGGCCCAGGGGTTGGGGACCGCTGCTGTAAATCATCAAAAGTGCAATGATTTGTTTCTCCAGCAGAGGGCACCATTGTGTCACAGACGTTCATGTGATACCAAAGCCATGCCCATTTCCTAAACTCTTCCACTTAAGAGGAGTTTGATTGGGAAAGTTAATTTTGATTTTGCATGGGTTCAATTTCATAATAAGGCAAATTTGGGCTTTGTTGTTTAGGCATTTCATCTCAACTTTTAGTATTTAAAAAATTAGTGACTATATTCAGTTGTACTTCACCCTGACCACTTTCTCACTACTCTGCATTTGCAGTCGTAGTCTGCGTTGTTTTTTGGTTTTTTTTACTGAGACGTGAAATAATTCAAGCAAATTTCGGAGTTCTACAAAAAGAACAGTAAAACTCACCCTGCTTTCGTGGGGATAAGTAAGTTTAGCACCGTGGCTTAAGAGTGTCGAATAAGTCAGTCGGGACTGGAAAATGTCGAGCAGGAAGCAGAATTTTTCTTCACTGTAAATCTAATTGTAACACGAATAAGCCACACCCTGGTGTTTCACTCCCATCTAATTTATCTTAGTTTATATTTCCTTAATACTTGAAATGTGCTTTTGTAACAAAACACTGTTAGAGTGGGTGATACTGTACAAATGTTGATATTATAAACATTTTATTATTTTAAGGACAGAATTTAAGACCACTGTTAAGACAGAGGCATGCTTTTCTAGCTTTACAGACAAAACTATAAATACTTTTTATAACTATTGGTATAAAACTTTGACTCAACCCTGCAACAGTTCCTCCATCAATACAAAGTGTGAGTGTTGAAGTCCAGAAGTTTAACTGAGCCCAGTTTATCAGTTTTACAGTTTGTTTGTTTTTTAAGAAAAAGGTATAAATTTGACATATTTACCGTCAGAATAAACAAGAACTGAACATCTCCCCTGGGGTTATAGGAGGCTATGCAGTAAAATAAATGTGCAGCTGGCCATAATTTATTTGAATTATTTTCAGTTTGAACATGTTAATGACTCATTATATTGCTTGTCTGAAGTTTTACAGTGCACTGTTTGACTTTATCTCCGCAGCAGAAGTTTGTTCGCTGTTCTGTTCGAGCAGAAGTGAGGCACCTACGGAAAGTGCTTTGTCATCGATTAAACGTAGAAAAACACCAGGTAAGTCAGCCATACTCTTTTATTTCATCAAACTGGAACATTACAATATTATTTCCCAGCATTTTTGTTCTTCCCTGATACAAAAAAAATATTTGTTTTAATTACTGTGTAAAATAATTGATCTGTCTAACCAACCCCACTCTTGATCCCTCATGATTTTTTTACAGGGTCAACTTATCCTGGCCCTTAATTACAATTAATTTTTAATCTTTATTAGACACGTTTGTCAATTTCAGACTAAAAAAATTCAGTGAATTTCTCTAAGAATAGCTAGAATTTCACCCCAGGACTACATACCTTAAAGCAGCGGTCCCCAACCTTTTTTGCGCCACAGGCCGGTTTATGCCCGACAATATTTTCACGGACCAGCCTTTAAGGTGTCGCGGATAAATACAACAAAATAAAACTAGTACCGGTACCGAAAAAAAGAAAATTTATTCATAACACACGTGAAAAGACCCAGGAAAAACGATAACAAAATAACGCTGAAAACCGATAAAAACCCTGAAAACTATACATTTCACACCTGAGCCTCAACTCTTGCGGCCCGGTACCAAACGACTCACGGACCGGTACCGGTCCGAGGCTCGGGGGTTGGGGACCGCTGCCTTTAAGGGCTTTTTTCCTGTTTGCATTTGCGCTACTAATAATTAACGACATACCACATGTTTCAGTTTAAATGTGTCAAACTGTGTCACATCTTGGTAAACCCAACAGACACAACAAAGCTGCATCCTTGTTTAAGAAGTAAAGAACTTACTGTTTACCTTTATTTGTGTCAAAATGGTTAAGTCAGACTTAATTTAATTTCCATTAAGATCATTTTATCTTTACATTATAAATCACCACTCTACCTATTAATGTTTCTGCTCGTCCTTACTTGAATGTTTTGTTTGTGGGTGTCATTGTGGTGCATTCATAACATTTCTGTGTTTATCTTTGTCCGTTCTTTCTTGCCCATTTTGTTTTCTTGTGTTTCACTGAGATAGGTTTTAGATTCTCAGACAGAAAAAAAGAGCTAATTAAAATGTTGGTTAATCTTCCAAAGAGGGCTGTATTATATGCAGTAATAATAACATTAATATAGTGTTTTACTGTTAGGACCTTAGCTGACTTGCTCTGTCAGTTCCAGCTCTCAGGCTGTATTTTCCTCATGTGTGCTGCAGAAGGATCAAAATAGATTTGTATTCTTTCCATCACATATAGACTTAATAAAGCCTGGACACACTTTGCACTACTAAAGGCATTTGCCGATGCTGGATTTGTGTGTGCACTTTGTCAGTCATAGTGCTTCTTCAGCTTGAAAGTGCTTTTTCTGTGAAACGAATCATATTAAACCAATATATCAACTATAGGCAATTTACAGGAAGCAGGCTATTGTGCAGCGACATTATTGTATTATTATAGTATCAACATTATTAATTGAATTTAATGTCAAACAAATGTGCTATTATGTTTATTATTATGTAGTTTAGTCCATGACAGTGGCAGTGTCATTAACACAAAGCTGCCCAATCATGTTTTCAGTGAAGAAAGAAGTAATAGAAGTCTATATCAAGTTTTTCTTCACATCTGTTTGTATGGCCTCCCTACAGGTCCAGATGCTGTTCAATAACGAGTTTCTGCCAGATCACATGACCATGAAGCGGTTATGGCTCTCACACTGGTTTGGCAAGGTACAGTGCACCCACTGTCAGCTAGCACAGATAAATGCCACACATTTCTTTACACCCGAACAATTCCTTTGTACTAGAATTCAGTTGGTAAATAAGGAGACAATTTTAAGATGTATAATAAAAAATTCCAGTCATAGCTTGAAAAATAACAATCTGTTTCAATTGAATAAAACACTCAGTCTGGAAGTAGTGGGATAGGTTTTGCGTTATCTGTGCAAGATGTGTATGATTATGTATATCTCACTTTAAATACTGCAATATCTTTTCCCTTTAGGCCCAGCCATTAGTTCTTCACTACACCATCAAGGACAAAAGAACCAGATAGGACTTGTTTTTCAGTTGGACAAAAGCTGTACATATTTTGTACAATACATATTCTATTTTAATAGTGTTTGTGTACATATACTTATTTTCCTTGTTTTGTATTTTTGAAAATAAAATTTTAAATGGAAAAATGAGCTTGTGTTAATGACTGGGTAGATGTTTCCATCAGCATAAGGCCTGCATACACAAAAGGTTCTCGGTGTCTAATTCATTATTTATTGTACACATCACCTGACAGGCTGAATGGAGGGTAGTGGACAGAATACAAAGACATTGGTGCTCATTGCAGGTTTATTTAATATCTTGATAAAAGCTGCAAGAAATTATTCAATAAGCTACGTGTGAGTTATGATCCAGTTTGGTGGGGGGGGGGGGGGGGGGGGGGGGGGGCGGCGTTGTGTGCCTTATTATTAAAACTTGTCAACAAATAGCTTAACTGCAGCCATGTGTTGGCACAGTGAGTGCAGTGTTTCGTTTAATTTCAAAATTGAACACAAATTATTTCCCTATGTTTACATTAAAAATATATATAATCATTACTTGTTTTGCCATGAAGTTATTGGATGTTTTTCATGATTTATTTATTTTTTTTAGTCTAAGTTTTAAACTTTAAATGACTACTAGCAAAATAAATGATGTGCAGAAGATATAAAGAGCAAATGTGAAAAACAAAATCAGATTCCTTAGCTTTTTCCCCCACTTTCGTGATTAAAGTAAAATCTGTTTTGGCTGCAGATACAGCCCCGAATACGTCTGCCATGCTTTACACATCTGGACTATTTCCCCATCTTCCATGAGAAAACTGTTCATGCTTCTGCAGGTAGTTTATCTCTGAAATAAAACATCTTCTAAGTTTGTTTGCAGAGCGCAGCACATTTCGCACTGGTTTTTGCATTTTCAGTTTTTCTAGGGCCTCTCACAGAAAAGTTGGGTGTATGATTGTTTCAAAGATCGTGTTTTTAATAGTCGCTCACGCCCTACAGCAGTAGTTTTTTTGTCGAGTCAGAAACCTGTGACTCCTAATATTAGGAAGTGTGAATATGCGTCTCCTATCTCAGCCATGTAGCTGCTTCTGTGTTGACACAGACCACTTGGTTTCCTCTCTCACAGGCCTGCTCAGGCTAGATTTACAGCCATGCCATGTCTTTTCCATTTTTATAATTGACCTTACTGTAATCTGAGCGATATTCAGCGCCTTGGAAACAACTACTATCCCTCCCCTGCATGGTAGTTCTCTGTAAACATGTCAGTGTGTAGATTACTCAGGATTATCCCTACATGCACATTTAAGCTCACTGCTTATGCAACTGTTTGTGTGTGTGTGTGTGTGTGTGTGTGTGTGTGTGTGTGCGTGTGTGTTTTCCAGTCATCCACATGAATTGTTTGCTTTTATTTACGAAGCAGGTCAGGAAAATTATGAAGTAATTCAGTAATATGAAAAGTCTGAACCTTAAAGTGTTTGTCCTCAAAGTCACTTAGTTACAACTTTTTGTTGTTGTTGTTTTTTCTTAGCAGTTAAACATTTCAACTCATAAGTTAGGATTCCTGCAATATACGGATTTTTAAAAATCATGAAATTTGTGGCGACGCATCCTGAGATTATATGGTCTCAAACAATCCCTGAAACCAGCAAAAGCTTTCGTTAGGTCCTGCATACCTGATAAATGCCCCTATCTATGAAGCACCATGCTCCCACACTCTGTTACAAATCTGTGGTTCACATCCCAAACTGGAGATAAGTGCTTTAGAAAGCTCCCCCGTTTCAATCAAACTGCTGTTTTCAGAGTCACTGCAGCGCTTCTTATGGTGACCTTCATATGTTCAGTGAGTCCAGTGAATTTTCTCTTCGGTATAACAGAATGTAAAACCACTTCCTCTTTTTTCCACTTCTTTCTATAACACATGGATATTTTTCCACGTGGCTTTTGGGGAAAACTGAGGGAGTTTTATCTTTGCACTGAGTTTTATCTCTGTCACATTCTGTGGCTGTTTTGCCCTTCTTGCAAAGCGAATCCTCCCAGATGGGCACTAGATGGCACACTTGGTGCTTTTCAGGCATCGGACTAGCTTTGATGTGTGTGATCTTGTCCTGAGTGAAAGCAAAGTCTCTGATAACCTGACATGATCTGATAATACATACAAGCCTTCTGTCTCTACTCTTTCTAAGTACGCTGTGGTGTTGCTGCCAAACCATTTAAGCAACAGTTTGCTGGGCTGCTCGATGGGGTTTCGTAAAGATCTTGTTTGGACATTTATATTAAGAAAAAAAATAACAGTAATATTGCATAGATAACATCTAGGATATTTTTGTTCTGTGCTAGATGTGGACAGACATCAGCGTTCACGTGTCTTAAAGGGCAAAGGTTGGAAATAACTTTAGAGTTCATATTGAAGAAATCCTCATCTTCATCAAGGGGAGAACAATTTTCCAAGTGTGGAGGTCAGTAACCTGTAGTAAGGCAGCTGTTGAGTAAAGAATCACTGGAATTTCTCATGGTGGAGCTTGAGGGAAAAAAGTATTTTGCATGTTTTTTACATTAAGCTTGATAACATCTAAACGTTACTATAAAAAAAAAAAAAAAATCCCCCTCCCCAACAAACACACACACACGTGATTTTCCACCCGTGAGGATGTCTCTTCAGGGTACTCTTATGTTGCAAACAAAACGATAATCTTCTAAAGCTGTGACCATACCGCCAAAATATATGTTTCCAGTTCTCTGTTGGAGCTTTTAACCACATTACAGGTTGTCTCTGGGTTTTTTGGTCCTCTTTATACTAAATTATAAATGTGCATCTAAACGTGACCCAGTGACTTTGAAAGCCAAGTGCCTGCTGTCTCTTGATGCACAGGACCATCTGTGTTTTAAAGTCATTTTGAAGAAAAGAGTCAAATAGATGGTATACGTTATCATACAAAGAAAAACAGCTATTCATACAGCAATTCAATTAAACATGTTAATTATTATTTCTAAACCAAGTTTTAATTAATGAAATTGATACTTTGTAACAAAAAAATAAAGGATTGTAGAGATTTATCTGATTAATAATTAAAGCGGTTGTTATAAGCTCAGTAAAAATCACAATAAATTGAAGTTTTCAAAAATGGGAGTTATTTATAAAGAAAATGTTGTAGCTTTATCAGGAGGTTAATCCTATTGGGAGCTTTATCCATTTTACACTGACTTTTATTTAAGGCTCCATCCCCTGCGTTGTTCCTGCTGCCAGTCCAGAGTGTCTTTATAACAAAAGGCCTACTTGACTTTTCAACCTCCACGATTCCAGCCGATTACTTCTATTGTGTTTGCCAGTCTGCTGTGTTTATCTGCCCGCCCAAAAGAAGAGAAGAAAAAACTCGGTCCTAACAAGCCCTTTAGTTTTCCCTCAGTTTCACTTTTTTTTGATTGAAGTGAGTTTTTCTAATAACGGACAATTAAAAATAAAAGACAATTGTCTCAAATAAGAAAACATTTTTCAGTCTGTTCTTCTTAGCAATAAATTAAATAAATAAATAAACGATGTGATACCTTTTACGTTTATTTTGTAAAATGTTTTATTCTTTAAAATTTAATTTTAAAGGTTGTTAAATTCATTTTTATTTTCCTTATTTCATGTTCGATAAACTGAATGCGAATTATCAGATTTTTCTTCTGAATTATTAAGAGCATTTTAAATTAATTTCGGTTAAAAATCATACATTTGAATACGCTTATCTGATTAGGTTTCTAAATTGAAAAAAAAAACAAACTCGAAAATATTTTAAAGGGAAGCGCGGAAAAGCGATTTTAAAAATCCTGCAGGACGGTTTTTATGTTGAACATAAGCTTAAGGAAAACTCAGTTTAAGATAAATTACGTTCTGTCATTATATAAACTACAGCAGCAGCCACCTCCCCTCCCTCACTAACGCACATTCACCAAACTTTTGGTGTGGCTACAAAACTGTTGCAAATGGTCGGCTGGCAGCAGCAGCAGCACGTCGCATTTCCACTGCCTCCCATTGAGGTTTATTCATTAGGATCCTCACACTAACCCATTTGCTATTCATTGGTGCCTTCTTCTCCTTTTCTCCAAACAAACCCGAGTCAAGAGTGGCAGATGCGTGCCATTATTGCCCACGGCTCGGTGGAAGCTGTTTTATGCAAGGCAAAGGCGGGTTAACCTAATCAATCATGTCCACTAGTTGTGTTAAAGACGATTCATAGAAGGAGGAAGAAAACATATGGCGCAGGGGTGGAGGCAAGCTTTTCTTAACACCGCAGCCAGACCGGGACCTTCTTGCGACAAGATGTATTCAAAGCCGGTGGAGAGAATGAGAATAAAGGCGGTGGACGGCTGCTAATTGAAGTCATGGCACTTCAGGCTTGAAAGCAGAGGTCAATTATTCAGAAAGTCCCGTTTTTACCAAGCGAAGCAAATTCTAGGGTGAATGTTTTATGTGTCTTCTTAAACTCTCAAAGCAAATCCAGAGGCTGTTTCAATTCTATTTAGTGCGTCTTTATGATAGAAGATTTCTTTATAGAAAACAGGGATTATGGCCCATTTTCCTCCCTCTAAAATGTAAAATCAAACCCCGTTTATTTCAGTTAACGCTCTGGTTTATTTTTTAAATTTGGGCTCATGTGCACAATCACACATCCAACAGCGCCGAAAGCTTCTTGAAATACCATATAACCTTTATTTACATAGATGCTGATTAAATAGAATGTTACAATAAAATTATCGCATAGGATGTTTGATCTATATACAGAATTCAGAGCGTGTAAAAGTTTGCAGTCGATAGCGATGGACGCCTTCTTTGCGCTGCGAATAGGCCTCCAAGCTTGCAGACACACTTTTCTCTCAGGACAAAAAAATAAGTCTATTCTTAAGGTAGGATGAACCTACAAGTTGGGGTTTATTTGCTTAAAAAAATCATAGGGGGTGTGATTTAAATATTTGTCACGTCCGATTAATTTTATTAAAAAAGGCGAATAAATGGCAAAAATAATTGCACAACTTTTCCACCCCCTTGAATCACGAAATAATAAAATGTATACTTAAATGTTTAGTCTATACAATTATCAGTCTTCCTGTACCATAACAATTTGGTCTGTCTGAAAGAATAGCAGGGATTCCTCAGATTTTTTTGTGGTGAAACTTAAATGACAGACCCGGAAGGCTTTACAAGTTCCAATAATAAATTAACATGAAGAGGAAAAGAAAAATGGGGGAGGAAAAACTTTCCCGAAATGTTTATATATGTGTGTATTCTCCTCTTGTCAATATCCGTGCAAAAGTTTGGCAAGAAAAATGTCCCCTTTTGAAATTTTGTTGTTGTTGCTGCTTATGAATCACAGACCCCCCTGACTGTCAATCGTCCACCTCGATTTCCTCGTCATCCTCCGAGAATTCATCCGTGGTTTGGTCTCTTGACGAGGAGGGGGACTGTGGGAAGGCCCGGTGTCCTTGAGAAGTCGGGGAGATACTGGGCGATCTGGCCCCGGGGCCCCCACTCTGGGCGTCCTCGATGTTGTCCATGGTGACAAGCTTCTGCAGGGTCTGTGGGGTGATTTTCTTGAGCGACTCGACATCTGCTTTCATCTCCTCCAGATCCCTCTTGAGTTTAGCTCTGCGATTCTGAAACCAGGTGATGACCTGCGCGTTGGAGAGTCCCAACTGCTGCGCGATTTGGTCACGGTCGGCCGGAGAAAGGTACTTCTGGTACAAAAACCTCTTCTCCAATTCGTAAATCTGGTGGTTCGTGAAGGCTGTCCGCGACTTTCTCCTCTTCTTAGACGTCTGCCTCTGTCCAAAAGCATTTACATGCTCACGACCTTGGGTGAGTGGGAGAAGAAAAACAAGAGGGATGAAATAGCCGCAAGAGTCACTTACCCTTAAACTCCAACAGCAACAGAGGGCAGTGCAGAACAGGCCTGACCACGCTCTGCGGGCTTGCTTTTGACATTTTCCTTGTAGCAAACTATTTATCACACTTAATTTCTAACGAGGACATTTAAATTTTACCCTGCAGAGTCAAAGTAACCACTGATGCGATCATTTTGGAGTGGTTTAAATACTGTGTAAAAAAAAAAGAAGTAAATTTGCACTGGAAATTAATCTTTCAATTCCCACCATATTATTAGCCAAGCAAAAAAATAAGTGAGTTGACTAAGAATGGCTATGCTTACGTATTTCTGCTGCAGGCCTACATCAGGAATCAGGATGTAAAATAGCGTCAGTTGTAAAAAGAAAAAAAAATCTGTTTATTTAATCCAACGCAGCGCTGCATGCAGCAGGCCATAGTGGCTACTTGATGTTTTGACAACACACACGAGCATATTCAAAAGATTACCCACTTACATCAGTTTATGTATGATATGCACGCATATTTGCATGCGTAAATGTTCCGTGTCATTTTCCTTATCTTGAATTCTACACGCATTCCCATACAGCTGTCCTAGCATGTCTGTATTAAAAAGTCAAAACAAACCCAGCTAGCAGTGACCTTAGTTCTGAATCCCGCATTTACTGTACTCGTGCCCCTTAAAACCTAGTTTGAATGCTTATCCTGCCTTCCCGAAAATTCAAAATTGGGTCAAGAAAGTTTTTACCTTCCGCTGCCTGGATAACGCTGACTTCCAGACCCTTAAACGTTTTGCTGGCCAGCTCCTCCAGCGCGCACAGCGGCGAGGACGGAGTGGTGATCCCGTTCCTCGCTGAGTTGGAGCCCGTCACTTTTTCAAGCACTCTGGGCGGACAGATACTTGCGACCGACTTCTTCACGGAGGGTTTGTTAAGGATATCCTCAATACTGAAAGGCGTTAACGGTTTGTTGGAGTTGGCCGGCGGCGGCAGCTGGTCCAATGGAGCCCGCCTCCTCTCCTCGCCGCCGGACTGCAACACAGAACCTGCTTTCATGTCTTTACTGGAGGTCATCGCAGTCCCGAAGAAGTGCTGCTTTCAGGAAAGTTGATTATTTCATTCAAATGGCAGATTTAAGCGTCCACAAGTTTACCTCTGGTGCTCTCGTAGACCTCCACAATATTTTGAAACGAATGCTGCAACTTAGCTCGTGTAAGAGCCTTCCTCCAAAATAACCATGCTTCGGGCGTAGTTGTAAAGGCAGCCGGACTATATTCCCTTCAGAGTCCCAGTTCCTCTGCCAAGTTCCATGTAGATCTTTTGGAAGTAACCGGCTGGAGGGGGTGAAACCCTGCAAGGCAAGAAAGCTTTCACAGGCAGAGAGAAAAAGAAAGCGACTGCTAACGAGTTATTGTTGATTGGGCGAAGTTCAATTAGAGAAACACTACACTACTTGCTGACCCGCTGCTGCGTCTTAAAGGGCCGGACCATAATAACTAATTGGACGTGGGGAATAGGAGGAGTCTGTTGCTGCCGAGGAGAAAGATGCCCTGAAATGTTTATGCATCTGTTTCCCTCTGCTGGAGTATTCTCCTAAAAAAGGGAGAGTTAAAAGCCATTAGAATAGAGCCACCAGCATTTCTGCATTATTGAAAAGTCTGGAGGAAGAAAGAACCAGCAACAATCTCTTGCCGTCATGTGAATTTAGTCGTTCTGTCACTTTTGTGCGTAATTACGCATATAACGTTTTGCGTAATGTGTTATACAGACGCCTTGTTGGACTGAAATTTGAGTTAAAAATAGACACAATGAGCACATTGAGGGACTCGGTTATGGGATATATTAAAATGCAACAGAACCACGATAGAATATTTTTTGGATTTTTATTTTATTCATTATTTTTAACGACAGGAAATAAGGAATCTGAGAGTAAATATTGTCATTATATTTTAAAAATAAATGTAAAAATAGTAATGTGCTGAAGTCTCTGGGGAAAACACGTCTGCTACAAAATCTTTTCATTTTGTGGACAGATTCGAGGATGAAAGAACAGAGAAAGTCAGCTTCATTTCTGGACTCAGTTGTTTATTCGGTTTTGTCGATTAAGTTCTTTTGTTTCTCTTTGGTAATGCCACACGTGCTCCGGTATTTCCCTGCAGGTAAAACCCAGAGTTCCAGTGTAATTTAATGCTGTACCGTGAAACAAGCGAATAATAAAGGTGACGCCGTGCTGTGGCTCAGAGTCTGAGGACGGAGAATGTGAATTTCACTGAAGGAGGCTTAGGATGTAAAGAGAGAAAAGAGAGAGAAAGGAGGACGCGTGGGACGCATGGGAGAGCAGCAGGTACGTCTGATCAGAGGGACACACCTTGTTTTATTTAAGGTTCGGTGGTCTTTGTCATGATTTGGATAATATATTCGTTTAGATGAATTACATGAGACTTGTCGGCTGAATTAAATTAGCATTTTTCAGATATTAAGATACAGAATTGTGTATCTTACATTAAAACTATACCACCTTGAATCAAGCGCAACTTTAATGGGCATTTCTTTATGCAAAACGCAACAAAAGCTTCTCATGATAAATAAACAATGCAGACCATATTTTAGCAGTTGTATTAGAATTCGAGCACCACCTGCTGAAAGCGGCCGGGGGCTGAATATTACAAGCGCTGGAGAAACATTTTTACAATACAGTCATATTTTTGTGACCCCACTGGGTAAAGCCTGCCGCCCAGGAAGCCACTGCGGAGAATCGTGTGCCAACAGGAGCATATGGTGACATTGGTTTAGGGACAGAGCTATAAAACAGCAGGAAATTCTATTATCTGCCTTGGAGGTCCACCCTTTGTGACTGCTTTGAATACATATTTCTCCATAACGAGCAGGAGTTGGTGGGGATAAATTCAGTTAGGGAATTTGGACAGAAATGTGCACGGTTTTGGAGAAAGTGCTGGTACCTGAAAAGATATTAATATCACAAAGAAGGCGATTTAACCTGACACTTCAGACTTGAATTCAAAATTAGGTTGATATTTAAGGAAGTTAGAAGCTAACCTTGTTTTATTTTGCTGTGCAAAAAAGAAAAAGAAAAAAAGGTTTAATTTTATAGCAATGGGCGAGTACTTTTAAATATATGTTTTGTTTTAGCAAAACTCTCTTTACATTTTTAATATTCAAAATCATTTAAAAACATCTCGGCATTGTATCATATTTATTAGTCCTATCATCTATTAAACATAGTTATAAAAGGGGCAAAAAAATCTACTTGAGGTGTAGTTATATGCTCTTCACAAAGATGGACCTCCTCTGAGCTCCGCTCAGATCCGGACTTCTGTACATGATTAACCTTAAATTGGGTTTAAGCCTAAATAACCCTGAGACCTTTCCACTATTGGTTCAGTTGGCTTTCAGTTCTCAAGTGAAGTTGGTCCGAAACATATTCCCCTCCTCTGGCTTAATTTAAACGTTAATTAGAAGCAGAACAGCTGACACCATCAATCATCAGCTCTTGAGGGATTTAATTGGATGATTCGCTTCGATTTTTGCCTCCTAGGTTATCGCTCTCTAAAATATTGCGCGTTAAATGCTTTAAAAAAATCATTTAAGAAGCTTCTTTTTGTGAGGAGCTGTTTACTGAATGGTAGTACTGCGTCACATTTCGTTTTTTCTTCTTATCTTTAGGAATCACAGATGTACTATCAGAAGGGCCAAGCGTGTTTGTGTCACCCATTAACTCGATAAATTCAAAGCAGTGTGAGAACTCCCTCCCGGTAAAGGCCAACCTTTCTGTCATTAATCACCAAATTAATTCACTGCGGTCCAGGGCGAATATCAGGGGATGCAATTCAGGCTCCACTGGAGACTCAAAGAAGGCGATGACAAATGCAACAACTGCAAAAAATAATAGCGACAATGTAATTTGTTACAGTGCTGTAACGCGTTACCGACAGTCTTTTCTCCCCTTGCAAGAGGCCGTGCATCTTCAGCGCTGCAACTCAGGTGTTTCACAAAAGGAATAAAAAAAAGTCTCGAAGCAAAGGATAAATATGAATGCACTTCTTTCGATTTCGAAAACACTGTTAATTATGGAGTAAAGCACATTTTGCTCATTCTAGAATTAAATAATAAACATTTACAAGAAAAACTAATTTTGAAGTAGATATTCACGTTTAACATGCACAGGTTCCAAAGACACGTTTGTTTCTTTATTGCATTCTAATTAAAATATTTTTAAAGTAAAAATTTATTATCGTTAAGTTAATTTTGTTAACTATCAAACTAATAATTTTAAAACGATTTATGCCCACCCCACTAATCCACAGAAATGTTATAAAATATCTTTTTATTGTTGATAAAAATAACAACTTAGTTTAATGTCACTATAAACACTATAAACACAGAACCAAACAGACATTTCAAACCCATTCTGATGTTTTTAAGGTCACTGTCGATAACTGCGGTAAATCTGTTCCTTGAAGAAATTAAAATAGTAATAATTTCTATTTGCAAAGGCCGTGGAGGCTTTAATGTTGTCGTAAAGAGGCAGCTCTTACAGCGCAGCATGTCGTCCTGTATTAGGAAACAAAACAGCTGTAAACGCCTCTCAGTATAACATGATACAGGAGAAGGCTGCTCGGGGCGCTGTGGGTGTGTTTGTTTCCATTCTTAACTGGACTGTTTCCACTGTAAAACACACTGTGCGGCTGACTGAAAAGCCTGATGAAGGCGCGTGTTGATGAGTTTCCACGTTACGTCGGTGTGATACCAAATTAAGTGGATCATGTGTGGCACCTTTTATAGATTCAGTTTTCTCCCACCCACAGCCATACTAATAGCTTCTGGTCAGAAAGGAAAATATCTTCGTTGGCTGTTTTAAACGATGCGTGGGCAGAATGCAAAATAATAAAAACACCAATGCAAATGGATAATAATGAATTACATTTTTTATTTATTTTATTTATTATTGGATTATTTATTTTTTAATTATTAGTTTTTACTTATTTTTATTTGCGTAGTGACGATGGTGTCGTGCACCTGCCTCGCTCTCGCCCAAAACATCAAGTATCAGGCCAACTCGTGGGTGACGGTGTTGTTATGGTGTCAGTGCAGGAGTGTCTGCTTTCTAAGCTGTCCTTGAACGCACCGTTACGGTCTGACAACTCAATCGGCAGCGGAGACGCACAGGTGTTCACCTTCACAGCAGCTTCACTCTGTTTGGAAGTGACGCGTCCTTTTGCGCTGTGACGTTGTCAGTTCTCATTGGTCAGCAGTCTCAATCCAAGACCATACATTAAAGCTTTTATCCTCAGGGTTGTGTCTTAATATATTATTTTGAAAGCTGTTGGTTGTATTTCTGAAGAGAGACATTGGAACAATAACTGGTGACAGAGCAGTTTTGACTCTTATGATAAGAATCAGTCTGCAGGTAACAGTTTGTACACAATGAAGCACCCACTGCTGGCAGATTTTAGATCGTTGTATTGGTTTCATGACTTCTTTGCTAACTTTAAACATTTTCAACAGCAATTTTGCTTCAAACTGTTTGATATTATTGCCTTAAACGTCTCCTACTTATGCCATCTGGCAAAGATGATGAAAATAATTACTGTTTTCATCATCATTTATTCAATTTTCTTTTTTTTTCATGATTTGCTTTTGAAATGTCACAAACATCATTTAATATTAATATTTAATATTATTATAATTCCCCAAAACAAAAACAAAATTCTTGTTTTGACCAGAACTTAGTACCTATCCAAGTAGAAAATGTTTGCCCTTTTTTCTTAAAAAGTAGTTGAAGTATGCAATAAATGCGATGAATTATAGTGGGGACAACTTCTGAATTGTGAGGTGGCCCAGACATCAAGCTCAGGTAGAATAAAATTAGAACATCCTTTTAAATTAAACATAATAAATTCCACTAATCTCTAACTGGTAACATTAATGGGTAATAACTGAGTCACAGACACCGTGAACAAGATGCTGCTGTTATTGCAATGATTGATGAAGAGATCACAGTCCTCACACCATGAACATAAAACACCTGCTTTCATCATAGATGGATTAAGTGATTGAAGTTGGTTTCTGCTGAGCATGTTGTGTTGATCTACCATCAACAAGTCACCTCCCGTGACTGTTATGCATTATATGGTAGCATCACTGACATTCCCTGCAGGCTGCTGAGATTTTCAAATAAACATAAGCATTTCCAAGCTCTCCAACACATTTAAACACAAAGCTACTTCATGGCCTGAGCCCGCCGCCCCCCCTCTCCGCCCCCAACCCTCTCATGGGAGTTGACTGTGGTCGTCCTAGTTGCCCTCTAATGGCCCACTGGGGCCCATTTAAGATCATAAAGAAGGATGACAAGAAGGTTCAGGCAGGATTACAGCATTACGGGTGAATGTTTGTCCTGTTTGACTAGCTTCATTACTGTGTAATTAGCCTGCTGACTGGAAGTACAGAGCATGCAATCTGATATGAAACATGAGATTTACATTGTTGATGTTTTGATATGTCGCCCACGGATGAGCACTTAGAACTGCCAGTGATACAAACTATATTACTATTATTATTATAATTATGATTATTGCAGTTTTAATAGTGTCAAATGTGGGTTTACATTTATATATGAAAGCTGCTTATTCTCATTAATTGTTCATGTTTATTGCAGAATTTTTAAATCACACTTATACAAATATACAAATATTACTTTTACAGTTTTGTTCAGGAAATCTTGCATTTAAGCATATTATAACCAGCAATCTATTTTTAATGTAATCTGAAAATGTTTTCCAGGAAATTATCAGATAAAAGTTACTGGATATGTTGTAGAGTAATTCAGTATTTTGTCAACACACATACAGACACTCACATGGTTCACGTGGCCAGATCTATTTATAGACGGTGATGAGATTCTGCCACTCAGTTGCTCTGTGATCAGGAGCGACCACAGCATGAACGCTAAACAAGCCAAGAGGATAGCAGAGTTAAGACCTTCATAACCTTTGGTATACAGAACAGTTTAAACTGCAGCTTGGCACCATGCAAAAAAAGTGAAAATCACATACGTTCTTAACAAAATCAGCTCAGAATTGCATCAGTCATTGAACTTGCTGTCATTGAAACCTCTTCATGTTTGCTATAAATTTGCCTCATGATGATTAATGACCTCCTGAAAAGTAAGGTGGCTCTCTTCTGGGAAGCTGGGTAAGATGACTCTAATTTGACAATTGCTTCATTGCAACCTACAACATTTTATTTGAGAGTAACAGTGTAATATTCTTTGTTTATTTTAAATTATGCATACATTTTGCAAAAGTAAGACTAACAGCATCTTTCAGTTAATGTGAGAATTTAAAATAATCTTTTCATTTTTTAAAATTTGTTTTCAAAATTAAGAGTAGCTCATTAAAACAAGATTAAAACACACAAACAGAAAAGAACTGTGAATCCAGAACTGCCAGAATTCCAGTATTGATTACTGACAAAGTGCTATCGGACCCTGATTTAAAACCAATAACACACAAACTCTTGTACTTTCCATGCCATTGCAGAATACACAGAGTAATCATTCACAGTGCAGGCTACAAAAAAAATAAGTGAACTCTTAAATGCTGTAACTTTAGCAGTAACAACCTACATAAGGCATTTCCTGTAGCTGTTCAAAATACTTTCCCAACACAGAGGGAACGTTGCAGGATCATTTGTTCAGCAGACATTTTTCAGTATTATCAATATTTGTGGGATGTCTTGATTAAACAGCCCTCTTGGGGTCATCCCGCAGCATCGGGTTAAGGTCAGGACTGACTGGGACATTTCTAAAGCACGTTTTTGTGTGTGTGTTTTCAGCAACTCTGTTCTTGATTTACTTGGTTATTCTCATGATGCATCAGCCAGCCAGGGCTGCCATGATGTTTTTAATTCATCGTTCACTGCCGCAAAGTGTCAAGACCTCAATGTATCAGAGCAAGTGCTCACATTTATTATGCTTCACAGCTGAAATGTGACTTGGGATAGGTGTGCAGTGTTTTTTATTTATTTATTTTTATTTTCCTGCAAACATAATGTCATGTATTTTTACATACTTTCTCTCTCGCTGTCTGTGTTTGTGTGTTTGAACAGGTTTCTTTCCAATACCACCATTTTTATTCAGTGTTTTCCTTAGTGGACATACAATATGGATAGTTTAATAAATTGCAGAGCTATCTGTAGATGTTTTCTTGTTACACTTTGGGTTTTTTTTAACCCCTATTTAGAATTGTGTTTGGTATATTCTTTGAAGATTGGCCTCTCTTAGGGAGAGTAGCATTTCTAGACAAGGTGTCCTTTTGTGGTTAGCACATCGAGATCTTCAGAAGTGCATCTGCAGTCTTTTCCAGATTTCTGCATGTCTACAATGCCTCTTTAAAGGTTGTGTGAATGTTGATTTGATCAAAGCATTCTGAATTTATTTATGTAATGCCAAATCACAACTACAGTCACCTCAAGGCACTTTACACTGTAAGGTAAATTCCCTAAAACAATACAGTGAAAACCCAACTATCAAAGAGACCCTTTGAGCAAGCACTTGGTGACAGTGGGAAGGAACAACTCCACTTTAGCAGGAAAAAACCTCCAGCAGAACAAGGCTGAGGGAGAAGCAGAAATGTGCCGCAATTGGTCGGAGGTCACGACATGGCATGGGTCACATTATCCATGCTGTCTTCAGAAGAGCAGACTTTGTATGTCTTTGTATGGATGGGCAGTATACAACCCACACTTCTAATCTCATCTTCTTAATTGGACATAGTTTCAGAAGAGGGTTTTTTTTTGTTTTTTTTTTTGAATAAAACTGTATGTATGCTGTTAATTAATTCAGAATGTCGTTGTCTATAATTGTCACTCAGATGAAGGTCAGACCACATTTCCAAGGTAATCAAAGCAGAAATCCAAGTATTGTCCTAAGCCTCTTCCTGTAACTGACATTCAGTAGCAACAAGAATAACAGACATGCATACATGTTCATGTTTTTCTCAGTATTTTGTATCTGCAGGTTTTGTAATTACCTGTTCAATTACAGAAGTGAAATATGGCACTGACATTTCATTTGCATCTGCACAGACCACAAAACAAAATGTGTGTTTTAGCATAATGACACTCATTATTAGTCCATTAGTTCCATCGTTTTAGCTGTTAAATGGACCAAGAAAAGGGTTGGTTTTTCTGTAGCTCATGAACACGACTGACAGTTAAGCAAAGAACAAGCAACAAATGATCATACAGTGTGTGCCTGTGTTTTTTTTTCCTTTCCTTTTTCCCCTTTTTTTTTTGGCCTTGAACTTTTGTATTCCATTATGAAAGAAAAAAAACCCAAAACAAAACATGGCATCCAGGACTCTGAAGGCCTATCTTCTCATGTCACTGTACATATCTTGGCAAATGAAGACAAATACTTGTGTGAGTACACCAAGTTCCAGGGGAACCTTCGGCAAATTAATCACTTGCAATTCTATCCATGTCCACTTGGGCGCCTGGCGGGTCCCTGATGCAGCGCCCAGTCTGTAATGAGGGGCACATCGTCCAGTGCTCTTTACAAGCCAGAGTTGCTCCTCAAAACAAGAAAAAAATAAATGAATAAGTGACGCCACCTCTCTGGAGGGGCGTCATTTTCTCGATATGGCGTGGCGCCTCGACCTCCAAGATCACCCCTTTACCCCACCACAAGTCTTCCTCTCCCTCCTCACATGAGGATTTCATTAAGTGGTGAGCTACAACCCCCCCCCCAATACACTTCACTCCATCACCACTGCCACCCCTTCTCCCCCTCCTTTGCTCTCTCCAGCGCCACTTTGCTCCCGAACCAAATGAGGAAATAGCTCGTCTGGTCGCTGACAGACCTCGAGTTTGGCCGTAAAGATAAATGACCCAAGGTATTAAAGTTTAACACGTTGACAAAACCCACCTGATCTGTGGGATTAATGCAACAAAAAATCCAACTGTGGAAAAAAAAGGAGGGGATGGAAAGGGCTGGGAGGGGTGACGAGGACTCACAAGAGAGTAATAGCTGGGCACCGGGAAGGTCAAACAATATTTAGGATAAGTACATATCCAGTGCTGAGAGGGAAACTTTGTAGAGACATGCGCTGTGTCTCAAGTTTCTGTGCATTAGGTGTTGGGAAGTAAAGTAAAAAATGTGCACATCGGATACAACTTGCACATTTAAGACTTATGATACTTAATTGGATTGCATGAAAAACACAATGAGTGCTTTCACTTAAAACCACATTAATAATCTGACGCCAGACTGTTGTATCTGAACCTAAAAAAATGCAGGGGTTAGAAGAAAGTTGAATATGTTTGCTGAAAAAAAACGTTATCAGTCAGAACTCTGATCTGATATTCTATAAGTATTATTTTTACATTTGTTTTCACATATTTCAGTGTTGAAGGTCTTTTCTTGAACATACCTGCAAAAACAAAAACGTGTTTTTCTGGATCATCCTGTGTCATGTCAAATACTGTACATGTGAGTAGTTGTTACTTCCATTGATTTTCTACTTTAATGAGAATAAACACTTTGAATGTGAAATGGATCCAAAGATAGTAAATATACTGGTGGCAAGAAACACTGGATAAAGGGAGCTATAATCCCAAACCATCAATCAGTATTGGCCTACAAAACCACAGTAACATTTACCAGTGATTCTTGAAGTCACTGTTGTATCAGTTTACAGTCGAAGGCTCTCAAACTTCCAGAGTACCCGATTGTCCAGCTATTTGTATATATATATATATATATATATATATATATATATATATATATATATATATATATATATATATATATATATATATATATGTATGTATGTATAAAATCTAATTTGGCTTCTTATCAGAATGTGAGATCATTTCCAGTGTACATGATAGATATGAATGCGGTCCCAGCCACATCATCAATCGTCACATTAGACTGAGTTTGTGTTATCCTATGTTTAAAATTAAGGTTAAAGGTGAAACGGCTTATTTACACATACAGTATCAATATTCAGATGTCAGGGATATGATGGGAAGTGTTCAGAAATTAAATATTTCTGGTATTAAATTAGTGTTGGTGGGCATTCTCAAATAAAATACAGTAGGTGGAGTATATTTGAAGTAAATTAAATTTGTCTCTACATCAAAAACACCCAATTGTGTTAATATCAGCATGCTTTTACCTCTCAACATTGCCTCATTGCATGAATAAGGCAAAGTCCAGTACTTTTTCCTCACTGGTTTTCTTTTGCACACTTTGTTGTACTATGTACTTAAATAAAGCTTTGGCATGTTGTGTTGTCATTGATGGTCTGAGAAACATATATAAATATATAAATGTAGAACAAAAAGTCAGTGCAACCTTTGTTTGCTGATTGACTTCTTATATCATACATTTCCCTACTTGTAAAATCATGTCCTATACAATATGATGCATTTGAAGTGCAGTTGCAGTGATTTAAAAAGCACACAAAACCAGGTTGTAATTCATTTTCTGATCTTAGATTAGACTTACACGAGAAGGCAACATGTGTAAAAGATCTTTTTTCTTACATTTCATGTTTGCTTTACCTACCTGGAGAACCACGAGGATTAAGATACTGCCAAAGGGTAATCTGACTGCCAGAAACTTTAGTTCTTTTAAAAGAAGAACGTATAGCCTCAATGCCTGTGATTAAGACCTAATGTGAAATATGAATTGTCTTGATGCAAAAACTACCTCTCACACAGCAAGATAAAACAAACTCTGAGAATTATTACCAAGCACGTTGTTGTCTGGCTCAATTGTGATGCGCTTCATAGAATCATGAATGTGTCCAGATAAGTGAATTATAAGCTATTAAAATGTACAGAGGAGCACCACTGGAACATGCCTGGATGTTTCCAGCCAGCTGTTAAATCATTATTATTGCTTCCTATTTTTCATAGAAGATTTAAATTGAAGCTGCTTCTCTTGGAAGACATTCCTTTTATTCCCCGAGATATTTAAATCATGATAATGTATAAGAAGTTGAAAAGCAAACCCAACGACTAAGTGATAAAACCTGTCTTTAGTTAGAGCTATGCTGACATCAGCCACTCTGGGGAAAGCCTCAGCTCTACAGCTCACTGGAGCTCCTGTACTGATAATGACTAATTACTATGGTTAATGGAAAAATGCAGCACAGTAACAAAAGTAAATAAATAAGTAAAACACTGTTGGATATTATAATGATTTGAGAGAAAAGTTGATCTTTTTATGAATATTAAACAAAACTAAGCTTCACAGCAAATCATACATAAGCAGAGTTTATCTCTTTATAAGCTTATTGGTGTGGTTCTCCACAACGGTCCCAGATTCTCATGTGGCCACTTGGGAAAATTAATTGTCCATTGCTGTTTTCCATAATTTTTGTTTCATAGAACTCTTTGGCTTACGTTTTTCCTGAAGCTGAGGTATTGTAATGGACAGGAAAACAGGAAAAATAGCAATAGGAAAAAAAAATGTTGGGAAGGATAAATATTAAGGGAGTGAAAACTCTAAGCGAGGTCTTGGCCCAATCTGTGCCCATAATTTACTCTGTCAGAGATGTTCATAAATATTAAGAAAAGGGCTCACAGTCACTTGCAAACTATGAGAAACGAATACATGGAAAGGAAAAAGAACTGTCTCACATCTGTGCTTCAGTTCTCTTTTCAAAAGCACAACCAAGAGGGGCTTAACTCTGAAAAGCTAAACCATTGTCTGGTATATTTTAGGCAATGAGCGTGTGGACCACAATCTCACGCCCAACATGAACAGCTGAAGTGAAAGTTTAGTTTGACTTTTAAATAACAATTTACAATATAAAACAATACATTTTCACACAGAGTTTCAGGCTTGAAGTCTTAAGTGTTTTCAGCATGACGTTCAGCCAAAAGTTCACTCACCTCCTCATTACCCCAACACTGTCTGTCTGAACGATAACAAATTGTAGGTAGACAGAAATGCATGCATTCACCCTCCCACTCACACCCACTCATTTCCTCTATGATTTTATTTCCTGCAGTAGAGCCATTTTAATAAATTTCTCTGCTTTATTTTATGTCTGTTATTAAAGTCTTACCACATTTTCCATGTTGTCACTGTCGTCACCTTGAGTCTTATGCCCGGCTACAGGATAACTGATTCCATTAGCTTTGTGGTTGTTGCAGGCTCTTTTTTGACTCACTTCATAAAACGATTTGGTTTTGGGCCGTTTTTTCTGATTAACAATTCCCGATTACTGTACAGTTAACCAACTAAAAACAAATTAAACATCTCTCACATACAGCTGATATCTATGGTAAACATTTCCAAATACAATTTCTTTCTTTTTTCAAATATTTTTAGTATAACAGATTAAATATTTCTTGTGAGGAAGAGGAGGATGAGCAGCTCCAAGATCAGCAAAAGAAACGCAACTTTATTATGAATCTGAATCCAGTAGAGAAGCCAGGTGGAAGGAAGAGTAAGCTCTGAAATTGTTATCAGCCCTTATTCTCTTGTTAAAAAAAGGGGTCAGACCACCACTACCTGCCTTTGGAATGATACTGCCCTTAAACAATGAGTAGATAATTAAAAATAAAGCAATATAACTGAGGTTTATTCTATTGCTATTTTGCTTTTTATATGTTAACGAGTAAAGTGCTAAGAAATCTCAGTAATTACTATGCTTACACAAAGGTGTCCAGATGTAGATGCATGAGTCTCAAATGGAAACCTGTGATGGGATTTGGCTTCTAAACTTTAGTTTGACCTGTGATTTATGGCCGGTGTGCTCTGCCTTAGAATGTCTCACCTCTAAGAGATGTTTATAAGCCACATGTGGGCTGCGTATTACCGATAACTTTTTGCCTCATGGATGCAAACCTGGATGACAGGTTGCAGTATGTGCTATATCACAATAAATTGCAATCGTGATGAAGTCATCAAACCTTACTTCAGTTTTAGTATTTTAAACAGTAGTTTAGGCAGTATTTTTCTGTTCAAATTTGCAAATGTAAAATACTGCCTGTAAACACTGACTTATATAAAATTCATAAATCAGTTTCTACATGTTATAGAGTCAAGGCAAATATATTTAAGAGATGGAAATATGTATCCTCAAATTTCGTTTTGCAAATGATGCTTTTAAATACATGTGATGGGATCTCTGTGTTTAAGTGAGATATTTCATTGCTCATTTTCAACCTCCAAAAAAGGCTTATCTTGTAATTTCCTTGGGTGTATTTAGACCCGCACTTACAGGCTGCACATTTATGACTAGTTCGCCTTAAAAATGTTAGTGTCAATCATGAATAGGACCTTAGAAAGGTTTGTAGACCCCAAAATTTTAATCTGCATTTTCCATATAATCTCCTTGCCTTAAAAAATAAAAGGAAAGAACAATGAAAAAAACCCACCAAAACACTTTAACACATCAGTCAACTTGGTGTCCCATTTTTGCTTCCAGAGAATCGACAGTCTGTGTGCAGCAGCCATGACACACCCCTCAGTGACCACATCCGCCATAAGCAGCCAGAAATGAAGCGATATGGAGATTATCGGGACAAAAAGCCTCCCAGCTTGTCATGGGATGCAGAGCGTATTGTACATCCACATGTATTGAACACAAACCTGTCACCGTCTGTGACAGCCCCATTCATCACACACAAAGCCAATCCTGTCAGCAGCACAATGCCTGCTATCTGTCCCTCCTCCCTTCTAAGTGACAGCATTGAAATGAACATTAGGACACCCGGGTATATATTGAAATGATTTGTTTTCCCACCTCCCACTGAAGCCAATTTCCAGAGGCTAATAAACCTGGGAATTATTTTATCTCAGAGAAAGCATTTTTCTTTTTTTCCTCTCTGAAACATTATGAGATCCATGGGTGGCTGTCAGCGAAGACAAACAGTCCTTTATCTTAAATTTGCCCAATAGTTAGTATTTCTAGCATATTGAGCAGGCAAGGACTTAAACTAAATGTTATCTGAGTTACTGTAAAAGCTAATAGGCAGATTCAAAGAAAGGGGTTACTACTCACATGAACCCAAAGCAAAAGGCAACAAGAAATACTGAAGAACAATTATACTTTTGTGAGGATATATTTGGCTCCTCAAAGATGATTTCACGTGTAAATAATATATATATATTATACATTTAATGGAAAAAAGCAGCACTGGCTAGCTAGATAACAAAATAGGTTGATACTATTTATCTTTCCCCCTTTTTTATATATAATACGAATATCTTCAGCGAGTCAAACTCACTCTGGGAAACAAAAGGAGATTTTTTTTCTTATACAGTGTGTAACACTGAAAAGTCTTACAGTAATTCCTGCTGCTCGAGCGACAAATGAGCCTCAGCTCAAATGCTGTAGTCTGTTTTTGCAGAGAAAATAGTTGGCCATTTTTTTTAATGATCACTGGCACAGTTTTACCAACCAAGAGCAAGTATCACGTACATAGAAGTTCATCAGCATTAACTATAAAATCCAAAGCTGTTGTTTAAGCAGCCAGACAAAACTTATGAGTGAGGTGTTTTCAACTGCTATACATCTGAAATTAAAGATCGTTTCAACAGATTCAAACACTCAAATCACATACCTACATGTGGCTTGTGGTTATTCTTATCACATTTCAAGTTTCAGTGTGTAAGTTAGTGCTTCAGAATACTAAACTTGCAACAGAGGAAGAATATAAAAGTGCACAAAAGTATACATTAGGATGGAAGAGTGGGAGGAAGTGGCATAAATTGCAGTGCTTTCACCATAGTACATGTGTTCAGGTGCTTAAAGACTATTATTTTTGCTATTTTGAATGAATGTTTGGTTAGGTTAAGCCATCAAAACTCATTTTTTAAAGAAGATCTAGAAGCCCCTCTTCCAGAGACGATACAAACATTTCAGATGCTGCAAAGGATTCACTTGCAGGACTATGATGATTAAGTGACACTAAAGGGGTACCTGCTCTAGTAAAATGTGACACCGTGTGGTTATGATCAAGTATCCACAAAGTTTTTTTCTATCCAAGAAATCTTGGTTGAGCTGAAACTCCCATCTCCAGTCTGTGCAGGAGCAACGCAATCAATCTATAGTAAGTCTTTGAAATTTAACACGAGCTCGTCTGTGTGCCTGTGCCGATACGTGAGCGGTTTTCTCGTGTGTAGGGCTCATATAGGTTTGTGTGTCTCCTGAGTCAGCAGAGTTTCCGTAATTACCCATGATCCAAAGGCAGAGGGGTTTTGCAGTCCTGACAGAAGGAGCATCATTTCCCGAGTGTTCCCAGAGACTGCAGACTGCAATAACACCACTCAACAGCCCTATCAAGATGATCCACATCACATTTTCACACAATTGCGCACCTAACCTATTTATGCTGTAAACAACAGCAGAAAGCTAATAAAACAACTCATTGCTGTGTGTGGATGTAATCTAATGAAGCGCCTTCTTAAATAATCTCTCTTGTACTGTACGCAATATTGGGTAAAGAAACATTGGTCCCAATATATCTGTGATGAACATAATGAGACTTTTCAATAACAAATTCATAAAGAATGTATGAATTCAGGCAGAACTTGGGCCATTGCAGTCGACACGGCCTGCCAGAGTGTTCAGTTCACTTTGTGTCACTGTCCTCTGAAGCTGAAATTGTCCAGAATTTCTTAACACCAGCCTTATCGATGGTGACTCCCAAACCGCATCAGATCGACTGATTTGACATCTTACTGACATTTGAACATCAGCCATTATTTGTCTTGAAGCTGTCACACCACTGGGAACTGACAGATACTGAAGGCATCTTTGCTGAGTGGCATTTCATGGGATAATGTCTGACCATAGATTGTTATTGCTTATATTCTGGTATGTGTAGATATCAAAATAACCTTGTTTTCATCTATTTCTTATATGGTTTAGGTTTTGAACTGCTTACAAAAGCTCATCAGATTTTGGTCATATACTGGGGACACTTACTCTTGAGTAAAATAAAAGTACAGACAATATGGCATTCATTTTTGCACAACCTATACTACAGTAGAGGTATGGACTGCATATGTATTGTGTGTGTCTGCTCTGTGTTATTCTCATCTGAGCTCAACCACAATATCATTAATTTCAAAGGTTTACAGCCAGTATTTCATTAAGAAAGTGAATAAAACCATAAGTTAGAAAATATTTTAGGAAATTGGAAGAATATGGAAGTTGAAAATGAGCAAGAAGCTTATTATTTCTGGTTTTTACATTTTTTGAAAATTAATTTCTGAGTACGCCATCTATCTAATTGCTAGTTGATGGCTGGGGCGATCGTGGCTCAAGAGTTGGGAGTTTGCCTTGTAATCGGAAGGTTGCGGGTGTGAGCCCCAGCTTGGATAGTCTCGGTCACCGTTGCCTACTGGTGGTGGTCAGAGGGCCCGGTGGCGCCAGTGTCCGGCAGCCTCGCCTCTGTCAGTGCGCCCCAGGGTGGCTGTGGCTACAATGTAGCTTGCCATCTCCAGTGTGTGAATGGGTGGATGACAGGTTGTGTATAGCGCTTTGGGGTCTTTAGGAACTAGAAAAGCACTATACAAATACAGGCCATTTACCATTAGTTATAATTGCCAGCAGGATGATAGCAGGCTGACTGTTTTTATCACTATTTTATCCATATCCTGACCGTGGTTGGAGATGTTTGAAACAATCGCTTCAAAGTCAACAAGATTTCACGTTGATCACCAGAGTAGTGATATATTGCACATCATTTTTACTTTTCTTTTATTAATGAAAAGTATGAAAAGTAATTTGTTACGCTAATCATTACATTACTTTCTTGTTACTCCGTAGAAAGGCCAGAAATGCATGTGTCATAATTACCGGGTGACAATATACACACATTAACAGAAATCTCTATCCTAATGAGGACAAACATGCAAGCCAACAACACAAAGCCAAGATAAAAACCAGCCCAAAGTGACTTCAAAGTCACTCTCACAATGATCTCTGGCTGCTGGGTTGGAATTTGATTATCGATTTATTGATTAAAATCGATTCCAGCTTGGATAACGTGATATCGATTCATTAAAATCCCGAATCGATTTTTTAATATAAATTTATTTTGCCCAAAACAACAGAATCTCTGGTTGAACCTCACAAAATTTCAACAACCACCAAACAGCTAAAACAGTAAATGAGAGCAGGTACACACGGTCGGGGCTGAAAGCTGACAGCTCACTGATTCTGATGTTTCGGCGGGCCCGCGCTTTGTGTTTACGCCCTTTTTGCGCTCGATTCTGAAGCTGTGGGTTTTATCACTCTCCAAACAATATTGACTGAACCAGCAGCAAAAGAAGATCCAAACTAGGCTTCACATAAACATTGTCATGATTCATGAATTCCCTTTTACTTTTGCTGTTTTGCTTCCACCACGATAAAATCACACTTCATGCACAGCTCTCTCTCTCTCTCTCTCAGTATACTTCAAGAACAGTTTCCTGTCTAAAAATCTGTTTTCTTCATTATTCGCTTGCGCACAAGTTTACCCTTGTTTACAGTGCTGTCGGGCGCTGTTTCTTTCCTTTTACTTACTTCTGAAAAGAAAGCCTCATTTCTGTCGTTCAATACTGAACAAATTTAAACTTTTTAAAATTATGCAAAATTGCAAAACGCCTAGCTGTGTCTCTAATAAAACCTCTGTAACTTTGCTCTGTTTACTTCAGGAGCATCAGGTAATGTTCATATACTGATGCTTACACCTTTGATAAAGTCTCGCAAGTGTCAGCTTTCTTTTTATAGATATAAAAATATGGAAATGTACTGATGCATGATCTGAATTATAATATTTCTGACTGTCTGAGGCAAAATTCACTGGATTAAATTCGAATCGAGTCGAATCGAATCGTGGATCGAATCGATTCGGGACCTTGTGAATCGGAATCGAATCGATTCTAGATATCAGTGATGATACCCAGCCCTAGTTGGAATCAGCATGCACTTGACTTTAACGCAATTCTGGACTCTTGGCTAGCCGTACATTAGCATGCTATCAGTCTAGATGCCTGCAAAGAGCTGAAATTGTGTTAGCAGTATGATGCAGTTGTTTCTGTCCTGGGGAAGTTTGCAGTTTGCCATTATGTTCTTGTCCTTTTGAGCAATAAAAATAAATGTCATGTCTATATCTAAGCTGTAGACCGATCCACCTTTTGCCTCCTCCTGAACACGAACTGAAATTTACTGG